>NC_140946.1:104013333-105393333 GCF_014529385.1 Adiantum capillus-veneris
ATTCTTTATCAAACCACCTTTTGCGTGATCTATCTTTGTTGATACCATGGAGATGCTTTATGGCAAAGCATTCTTCCGCACAAGAACAAATAGCTTTCTTGAAAGCTTCCCATTTAGTTTCCAATGGTGCATCACATTGAAGCTTTGTCATCCATAATTTTTGCTCAACCATTTCAATGTACATTGGTGCCTATTTGAAATCCATACATAGTGATAACTTCTCTTTCCTTTGGCTGAGATTATCATGCTTAGTTGCTTCTTCACATGAAAGGTCAATACATAAGGTGCGATGGTCGGATTCCGGGGTCCATTGACCAAACATAAAACTCTTTATGCGATACATGATGGCTTCAGAGAGTAGCATATAGTCAATCACACTATCCCCATTATGTCTTCTACATGTAAATCCATTGGTTCCACTCCACAAAGATACACCATTGGCAATGAGCATACCCGTGCTATTACACATGTGTAAAAGTAACTTTCCATAGTGATCCGGCTCTTTCTCATCCATTGAAGTACGATCATACAAGTGAACTTCCTCCAACTCCCTTGAAATGTATGGCATATCAAATTGTTGAGTATCATGTTGCAATGTTTTTGTGCGAGCATTCATATCCCCAAATACAATAACATCACCTTCACCTTTGAAATAAGCAATGTCCTCTTCCAAATCAGAAAATGGTTGATCTCTATCCATGCAAGCATAAAAGGGAGAATCATGATGAGGAATGTAGCAACCGGCTACAAAAATGGGTGCTCTTTTTGGTGTCATAATTTTCAGCCATACATAACATTTGTACTTGTCATCTTTCACAATTGATACAAAATCTTCCAATCCTTTCTTAACCATACATGCTAACCCTCCTTGTCCTCTTCGTTGCTTGAGATTCTTTGACCACATCAATGAATGTACATTGTAATCGTCCAAGCCGTTAATCCTTTGTGTATCATGCTCCCAAGTTTCAACAAGAAGTACAACATCGGCTTTGCTTGTTAGTTCATCAATGCCAACCCCCGCATTCCATGGGTATCCATTACAATTCCAAAATCATATTTTCAATTGTAACTCGGTCTCATAGGTCACGCATCCCTATTTGATTGAGAGACTTGCCTCCTCCTTGGGCACATTTTCTTCATGAGAGATTTCCTTGTTTTTATTATTCTTTTCCTCATATGCCTTGCGACACATATTTTGTTGCTTAATAGTGCGATCTTCACATACAAAACATTTTGTATTCCTCAAATAGATCCAACTATTATCAAGGATAATCTTTCGCTTGGTCTCATCCGGCATGGTGCATACAATTGGCCGTTCTCCCGAGCGAGGAGCTCCTTGCTTCCCCACTCTATGTGCTCCATAGACCATAACTCCGGACATGCCAAAGTTGGTTTTGAAGAAATCTTCAATAACAATGGCAAGAGAAGGAGGTGTCTCTAACTTCTCTTCGGGAATTCCATGAATAACAATGTTCTTGGAACGTCGCTCCCGTTCCTTCAACTCCTCCACATCGACATTCTCAACATTGTTTGTTTGAACCATAGCTTGCATGAGTGAGGAATTAGAAACCACATTGCTACCACATACATCAGCCCAAGACTTGTTTGTGCATACATTTTTCATGTCGCATACATTCCGGCTCATAGTGTCAAATTTCTCCTCTTTCAATACATGGTCATGCTCTACTTTGCTCATCCGCTCCTTCAAAGCATTCAAGTCCACAAGAGAGCGTTTACATTCCTTGACTTCCTCTTCAAGTTGCATCAAACGTGTTGTTTGCATCTCAAGTGTCCTCTTGAGATTCTCATTCTCAACCACAAGTACCCTTAGTGTGCCATTCTCCATTTCAAGTGCTCGTAAGTCTTTACCTTATTTGTTTACGGTCTCTTGCAATGATACCAAGTACGCCATGATCATGGTTTCCGATGTCGTTGGTTGGGTGGTTGTGTTGCTATCTCCACACTTAGGAGATTTTGGATCATTTTCCACAATGGTTGTGGACCTTGTTGAAGAAGAAGAACCCTTGCGAGTGCCGGAAGACATTGTATGTAAAATAGGAGATGAGAATCAATTTTGTTGAACCTGTTCACTTCGAAAATGCTGCTACAGAAACGCCTTCCATAACTCTTAGTAAAGAGACTTAGAGACTTGAGTAAAGGAGAGTGTGAAAGAAAGAGAGATGAATTTGGGGCAGGAGAGGGAAAAAGAGAGAGAAAAAAGAGAAACAAATCTATATATATATATATATATATATATATATATATATATATATATATATATATATATATATATATATATATATATATATATATATATATATAGAGAGAGAGAGAGAGAGAGAGAGAGAGAGAGAGAAGGATATTTTGCAAGCTCTTTAGGAAAAGGAGGTGCACGTCTACCTCCATGGGACCTCTTCCATGCATCTGTATCCCTTTCTCTAGCTGCGCGGACTTCCAAGTACATATTGACCCATTTGGTCATGATAGTGGCATTGAGTAAACAGTAGTTGTTGACTATGGTATGAAACTCTCTATCCATGACCAAGAGTGAGCCTTTTCCACTGGGAATGGTTGAGTGCTTCCTAGGATCCTCTTCCTCACTCCACAGACGAGGCAATGATGGATCCATTGTGATGAGATACTGTGAGACATACACAAATGCCTCTTGCACCACCCAACCTTCTGCCATGCTCGCCTGAATACATTAAAACCACATATTTTTATTAGTAACTCCATAGCGTATAAATGCTATCTATATTGTATTGATTTTGCATACCTCCGGTTGTGACTTCAATCTAACAAAATCCTTCAAAGTCTTCAAGAATCTCTCCAAGAAGAACATCCATCTAGAGTGAACCACCCCACAAATGGAAATCTCCTCAACAAAGTGAAGCAATAGGTGTACTTGGCTAACAAGGATTGTACGTGGGAATGCATCCTTAATAGCACACACTGCCTCTACTGCTAGCTGATGGGCTACTGGTATGGCTTCTACTTCTATCTCCTTAGAGCTCACAAATCTACAAGGCACAAATAATATAGTAGATGAAAACAAATTCCATTGTTCATGCAGGCACAACATGATATAGTACTTGAAAAAAACCCATTACCTCACAATCTCTCCCACTTTGAATATTGAAGCCTTCACCTTACTGTCTCCATAACCACTAATAGTTATGGGAAGTACAAACTACAAACAATAAAACATCTTAGTGAATGTCAACCTATATATAAGGAGACATAGACACCACAAACTGTTCTACTCTTACCTGAAGGATTTTATGCCAATCATGGGATTTCAGTCCATACAATTGAGTGGAGCCACCCTTTTTGGTTTTTGTGAAAGCACCTTTGAGTGACCACATATATCCCGTTGGAGTTCGGATGGATGCCATAAATTGCTTTGTCCGCTCTTGGTCTACCTTTGACAGTATCCACGGTGCTTTTGGGAGAATCATCTTTCCCCGCTCCCCCATGCGGGGCGTGGCTGAAGGGGGGAGACGTCACATGGCTCTTAAATCTTCCCTAGCACCCAATGAATCCTTCTTGCCAATTATGTGATCCCATATAGGTTGCCCAAAATTTTTGAACACATGCATAGGGTCCAACAAGTGCTGAATTTTCAACGAAGCCCAATAGGGGAGCGACAAGAAGATTGAGTACCTCGACATACCCCTTGGCAACACATTGGGAGGGGGTGAGGTACCATGATGCTTCTCCCAATGCTTCGCCCAATCAGCCATGTTCCAATGGAACGGTTGCACTCCATTGATAGGGGGAGAATATCTACGATGTGAAGGAGGCAGGAAGCGATGGTTGTTGGGATAGATCACCTTCCCAAGAAGAGGAGGTCTCTCTGTCACAAGGGAAGGGCCACAAGTGGGACACGCACTATGTCCAGATGTTTCCAATCTTGCCAAGAGGTAAACAAATGTTACACATGAGATGATAAACCTAAAGCAAAAAGTACAATTAACATGTGCATACTTACCAGATACCTCTCCAAATCCTGGGTAATCATGCATGGTCCACATGAGGATGCACTTGATGACGGCTTTGCAGTCTCGTGGTGGCCGTGAAATGTCAATGACATCTATACCTCTCCATAGTTCTTGAAGCTCCTCAATAAGAGGCTGCAGATATACATCCATGTTTTTTACCTTGTGCTTTCCTGGAATGAGAAGTGATAGTAAAATGTTTCCCTTTTTTGTTGCCTCCCAAGGAGGAATATTATAGTTTACAACCACCACCGGCCAAGTGCTCCATGAAGTAGAGCGGTGCCCAAATGGATTCACTCCATCACTAGCTAACCCAATCCTCAAGTGACGAGGCTCATCCCTGAACTCTGGCCATGTGTCCTCTATGTGCTTCCACACTGGTGAGTCAGCTGGCACTCTCCTAATACCATCTGTGGAGCAATTTTTTGCATGCCAACTCAAAAGCTCGCTCGTACCCTTTGATCTAAACATGTGTCGAATGCGAGGGATGAGTGGAAAATGCCTCAAAACTTTACGTGGAATTCTGTTGCTCTGCATTACTTCTTTGAACCTAGGCTCCCCGCACGATGGACATGTGTCACAATCGGCATGCTCATTACGAAAGAGCACACAATCGTTCACGCAAGCATGAATGCGATCATAATCCAATCACCACTTTGCGTGTTTTTCGTCTATTCTCTAGCATGTGATTGCCAGCAGGCAGCATCTTTCCTAGCAACCTATCACAAGAAGAAAGTACATTAAAAGCTAATTTATGGGTATAAGCATGTTAACTTGTCATGCTTTTTGGTGTCTCGGACAATGCTAGTAAGAGGTGCTTGTTAGCATCTATTCAAAACCAAAGAGCAGGTGAAGTTTGAAATTTTAATAACCATAAGATATATTATTTGTTCCCTCCCATATGGGGTGTGGACTCTGTTTTCGGTTATGACAACGACAACGACGTGGGGTGTGGCCTCTGTTCTCTTTCTCTCTCTCTCTGCAGCGTAGACTCCTTCTCTGTCTCACTCTCAGACCAGTTTATAGTTTGCCCTGTTCCTACTCCCTCCCTCCCTCTCCCTCTCTCTCTCTCTCTCTCTCTCTCTCTCTCTCTCTCTCTCTCTCTCTCTCTCTCTCTCTCTCTCGCATTGCTTCTTGCCTCGAAGTTGAGTTGTCAAAGCTTAGCAGACTTGCAGATATGGAAAACCAACAGACAACATTATTGCCACTAGAAATGGAGGCAGAAGGGAGCCATTACAAGAAATGAATCACAACTACCAGCATCCAGCTCTTTCTATTATCAGGAAATATGAGACAGAAAGAAAGCGTAAACAGCAGGAGCACCGACAAATGACAACTAAATGAGGACATCATGCCGTCGACGATGAGGAGAAAAGGAAAATCTCCTTTGAAATTGTGAAAGCTTTCAAGAGCAGGACTGGAGGTCTCAAAAAAGAAGCAAAGTGTGAAATCTGGAATCTTGTTGCTCAACATCCGCTTGTTCGGGCAATCCGTGATCAGTCTTTAGAGGAGGAGGCTGTTGTGCAGAGTGCAATTGTCTCCAATGTCTGCAACACACTAGCTATCATCAAGCAGCCAGCTTCTAACGACGAGCTATTTTTGATGAATGCAGCATTGCAGATGATGATAAATTCAAAGGAAAACATGCCTATTGCCAAATTCTCTAGGGTCCTAAAAGTCGACCGTCGCGGCTTGTTCAAAGCAAAATCACGGCAGGTGAAGTCTGGTGTGAATGCTCGACTGTTTTCATTGGCTGAATGTCACAAGCAACACCGTCATAGCCCTATCATAGATGAAATTAAGGAATTGGTCTACACATTTTGGACAAAGGAGACTCGTGTTTCACCCAACAAGAAGGATGTTTGTTGAAAGAGAGTGGGAAGGAAAAGCTACATAAAACACCCTGTGCACCTCCTCGATGAGTCTCAGGTGATCAATGATATACTTGCGCCATAACTTATGCATTCTAACATGCTAGTAATCTACCTAGCATACAGAGCATGCTAGTTATCACAATATGTTATGCTATGTATGTCGTGCTAGTTAGCATAGTCTCACTCCTACTTTGCTGGGTATGCTGTTTAGCATGATAAGTATGTTGTCTAGCACAATATGTAAGCTACTGATAGCCATTTTTCGGCTTTCCATAATTGCCATAGTAAGCCACCTCACCCTATCAAATCACTCAAACATTTTGGTTATCCCTACCATTTCACTGTACATAGGCGTGTGTGAGTTAGGGAACTTTCTCCATATTTTCTTAAAAACCCTTAATTAGCTAGGCACTGGGCTAGTTGAGCCAAGAAAATAAAAAATATAAGTATATTATGGTCCATTTGTGTGTAAATGCTTCATTGTATATAGGGCCTAAATAAAAGGATTTTTCATAATTATTTTGATATTTATTTAAATATTTCTACCTATGGTGTGTTATTTATGCTATGTACATTGACTAAACATTACCATATTTTTTCTTACCATTTTGCATACTCTTTATTCCATATAAAAATAATTTCATGCAAGCTTCTCTTATTTTTGGTGTAACTCCATCCCAACAAAAATCCAAAAAAACTAGTTCTATTTATGTGTATATTTTTTCACTATTGTCATTTTTTCCTTCCTACATCTATTCTCTATTACTCTCATAAATTAGACCACCAAAAATATCCATCTTTTTATGGTAGACTTATAATGAGAGAGATTTATTTTAACCCCTTTATATTTTTTCCACCTATATTATTTATATTTGACATGTACTTTTTTTTTTTAGACCCCTCAATATTTGATTTTCTTAGTTGTACTATTCATTTATATCATGATCTCAACAATATCTTCAATTATAGACCTACCAAATAAGGTCAAGGGTATGTGGCATGCATGCATGCACCATGGGGAACTCACTCTTGGAGGTATTCAAAAGAATCATCCAAAGAAGGACCTCACAATGACTTTGTGCAGTGGAAAAAACAGTTGGTTTTGCTGAATTTTTAAAGATCACATGCTTCCCGAATTTGAAAAGGTGATACAAACAAAAGTTGTAGCTCCTGATCTGAAATTTCACCTCAAATGTTTTCATATTTTTTTGAGCTACGAGCTGTGAGCTATGATTTTATTGGTGGACCCCAGTTTGCCCATGCTATGCAGCCACACTCCCTCTTCCACTTTATCATTTTCCTCTTTCACACACACTCCTCCCTCTCCTTCCCACTCCCAAACCTGCAACTCCCATGTCCTAATTCACTCTCTTCACCATTGCCACATCTCTCACACCTCCATAGCCTTCATCCTCCATTTCTACACCCTATGTGTCCCCCTTTCTCTCTACATATATGTCCATATTACACTCTCTTCAACATTGTAAAGAACTTCAAAAAATCAGCAAAAATCCAAGGATAACCTGTGTAAATGAAGGCTTTTATCATGAATTTTCCAAGGTTTGAAGTAACATAGCTTCATCGACACGCGCTGTCGTGCTGTGACACGTACATAGTGGGAACGCATGCTACAAGATCTATCTTGTATTTTTTAGATACATAATTATATTTCCTATAGTGTACATATGCATATTTAAGTATAATAATAAGCCTTCTATCTCATCCTATTATTTTTCTCAAGGGTAACATATGCTTACTTTACCATCAGAAAATACTATGGGAAAAGCATCAATAGCTCCGCCTCTTTAACTTGGGGCAAAAAGCATTGATTCTTTATTTCTACTATTTCATTATCATCTCACACCCTAGCTAGATCCTATATCTAGGGTAAACTCCAATATATATATATATTCTATGTATTTTTTATACTTTTCTTATATTTCTTTTTAAATAGCTACTAGGAGAGAATCAAATCCTAGTGGGACACTAGGTGGCATGATTTCAAAGATACACTTATTTTAATGCATTATTGCAAGCATGATTACAAAACTTTGTCAAGGAGCAATGTCATGCTTTCATATGGCATGAGGTGTCCTTTGGAATTAAATGAAAGTTTAGGCTAACGAGACCACATGAAGACTTTTGCTGCCATAAATGGATCCTATTTTGATGAATTTTTCACACAAGGTTCCAATCCGAATTGAAAAACGCTTTTAAAATAAAAATCGTAGCTAATGAGCTGAAGTTTTTGCCCATATTTTTACTTTTTTATTTGGAGCCACGGTTAAGGAGATATGATCAAAATACTGGACCCTACTCTGCCCACATCATGCAGGGATAGCTCATTTCCAACTTTTCCAATTCCTGTTCACACTGGCTCCTCTCTTCTTGTGTAAACCCTTGGGGGTTCCCTTCACCTATAAAATGGGACCTCTTCTTCCTTGGAAGGAACTCAAGCATTCAAGCCATTGATGAGAGGAATTCGTGAGGGACTGAGTAGTAATTCTTAATTGTACTTAGCCATTAACATAAGCCCAAGCCTACACTTTCTCCTAGAGGGAGACTAGCCATTCTTGCAACAAGCTAACCTTGGAAGATCAACTCTAATCAAAAAAGGTCTTGCACTTGGTGTATCAATCAAAGTGGAATTATCCACTCTTCTTTTCTCTCCCATCAATAATGGTGCCGAAGGGTTTCAAGTAAGATGTGTTCTACATTGATGTTTTCTTGATTTCTTGTTGTTTTCATTTTCATCTCTAAATATATGTATCTAATCTCATCTCCTTAACCAAACCTATCTCTCTCATTCTTAGTAATTCATCCTCTCTAGGTTCTCTTGCTACAAGTACATCTCTCCCCGCAGTATCCTTATTGCCTATGGGCAAGAATAGGGCTTGGGAGGGAAACTTCTCATCTCTTCACTTCTCTCATATCTACATTTCTCACATACTATCTTAGATGAATAACCCACATGATGATCATTTCTATCGCTTTCACTCTGTACGATCTATTAGAATTAACGTATGGATTAGCCGTAAAATACACTTTCAACAACGTATAGTGTTTCTCTTCGGCCCTGAAAGGCTCAATGAAATACTTCTATCACCGGATCCCATCATACTACCTCTCATAGACTATAATTTTTCTTTTGATGTAAGCGTAGTTATCTTGCTATGAACCAAGAGGATTTGTACACACAATTAATCCCAATCACTAGACAAAATATATATATTATGATAAGCACAAAACTACAATTCCAAAGAACAATTCGCAGCCTATTTGGTCAGCCAAGATTGAATGCCATTAACTCATCTGTTAACCTTTTCATATTACCCATGATACGATATGACCATAGCCTTGATGTTTTCATTTTCGTATTGTTTTGACATTGTCTTTTGTGTTCATTCTTTGTGTGTGTGAGTGAAAGAGAGAGAGAGAGAGTGAGCCTTCTTTGATTGCACTTCTTTCCAAACCCTAGTCTTCATGGAATCTATGGTTTAACTCCTTCATATAGTTTTTGTTGAGTTCTCTCACAAACTCTCACAGCCATAAGCCCGGTGCTTTCCTAGCAAGACCGCAAATTTCTCGACATATTTTTGGTGAGCCCGACGCGAATCTACTAGGGTGAGAGTTTGTGGGTAACCATGCATGATCATGTTGAGGAACAGGGTATGCATTTTGACCTAGCAACAATGCAAATGTTTCAAGCATTTGCAATGTTCATGCAACAACAACATGCTACTGAAAGAAGGGAGATTTCAGCAACGAAAGCCATACAAGCGGTCGTCAACAGAATGGATCAGTTCAATGGCAAAGATGTAACCAAGTACTTATGCGAGTATGTGAAGGAGATGGAGCTACATCGCGTGTCAAAAGGTGAGATGATTCAAAGATTTGAGCTAGTTGTTGCTCCAGAAATTAGGGAGCATGTTAGGGCAATTAAAGATGGGCATGGGAGAAATTGGGAAGAACTCAAAGTAGCTTTAAAGGAGGAATATTTCATGGAGGACTCGGAGAGAGTGACCAAAAGGACATTCTTAGAATTGGTAGTCAAGCCAAAGCAAGGACTATCAATAACAGAGCTACTTAGGGAATTTGAGCGGCGCTGTGCACAACTCACTAGGACAGAAAGGGCCACACTAGATGCAGAGAAGACAGATCTTTTCTTACAAGCTGCAGGTAAAGAGTTTCAAGAAAATTTGGAGCTTCTTCTTGAAGATAAAGATGCTGAGCAAGGACTAAAGACCGACTGGAATGAGGTTGAAGGTGCTGTCTCACTGCTTGCCAAACGACAAAGAAGAAGGGACAAGATGGTAGTAAACACTACAAGTCCTTCCACCTCAACTTCTGACAAAATGGTAAAACCTACTTTTATCGCTCCTAAGTTTGATGAGTCCATGCTAGATGAGCTTGTGAAGGGAATGCGTGACTTGAAGGTGAAGTTTGCAAAGCTTGAAGAAAAAGGCCAACCATCAGGGCCACTTCCTAGGCAAAGACAACAGACCAAAGAAGGGTTTGTTAATAGATGTATTTGGTGTGATAGTACAGACCATGTAAGAAGGGATTGTGATGATTTTAGTGATGCTTTGTCAAAAGATGTTGTCTTTTTTAAGGATGGTAAAATCCACTTAAGAGAGACAGGTCTACCCTTGAGAACTAACTTTGGGAAGGGGGGAATGCAAACCTGAGTTGAAGATATGGCAACCAAGCATGCCACCTCTTCAGTTGAGGCAGCTACTTATGGAGTAAAAATTGAACATTTTTGTGATGAAGAGGTGAGTGACCATCATGGTCAAATTTGGCCAAATGTCATGCAATTAGCTAAAAAGGAAAAGCTTACAAAAGAGATTCTACATGAAGCAGGTGATTGCATACGTCTAGAAATAGGATGGAATGATCCAGTGGACTCATTGTCAGTGCATGCCTACATTACAAAATGCCAACAAAATGAGGCAATTGTAGAAGAGAAGCGCAGACGTGAGAATGCTAATGAAGGACCATCAAAAAGAGCTTCTAGAAGTGGGGGAAGAAGCGACTCAATGCCTTCTCAAACACCCTCAACACAAGGAGCATATCCACCTGAAGTACTCAAGGAGGAGTCTACAACAGAAAAGAAGAAAGAGCCAACGAAAGGTAAGACAAAAAGCCCAACTTATAAACTACAATCTGATATTGATGTTGCTACAGATTTAAAGAAAGTCTTGGAGGAAAGGATCTTGAATAGCAAGATTGAGTTCACTCTGGGAGAAGTTCTTGGCATTGCAAAGCGTGAATTCCATGAGGAGATCATTGACATCATCAAGAGAAAGAGGCAAACCCTTGCTGAAGTTTCTCATCCACAGGTTGAAGGGGAAACCTCAAAGACACAAGGGATGCAACTGCAAAATAAGGAGAATGATGGAGCTGTGGTAGGATGCTACCAATCTAGTGGGAGAGTGAAGCAAGTGTATTTCTCAAATGATGATGAAGAAGTTTAAGATATTCCTAGGAGTTACTATTCACGAAGTCATTGGGCAAGGGCTACTACAGAAACTTTGGTCAAGGTAGGTGATCTTGAAGAGCCATTTGTTGCCTTGATTGACCATGGTTCAGAAATAAACATAATGTCAAAGAGTCTCTACAACAAGTGCAAATGGCCGATGGACACAGATCATGGCTGGCTGGTAAAAGTGGCAAACAATTCATTCGGTGAATTGTATGCAGCATGTCCAGGTGTGAAGGTAACAATAGGTGATGTAAAGATTGACCAAAACTTCTTTGTACAGGATACATCTTCATATCATCTCATCCTTGGACAACCCTACATTGTGGGAGTTCGAATGGAAACAAAGGTAATGGACGATGGTTTAGCATATGCTAGAATACGTAGCAAAGATGGTAAACGAGCTGTCCAATTTCTCACAGTCTGTGTAAACCATGAAAGAAATCGTGACAACCTCAGAGAACATCCTCTACCAAAGGTAAGCAAAGAGTTTCATGATCATAGAGAAATGATGGGTTTTGGCCAAGTACCATTGTAAAGCGGGATTGCAGTGGTACAGAAAGAAAAAGGGTCTCGCTTGATCCAAAAATAGGTGAAATTTTCTCGATGAGCTCCTTGGTAACAAGGAATGGATCAGTATGTTTTACAAAACTTGAAGATTTGAAGAGATATGAGAGGCAATATGTGCATAATGTACAAATAGGCATGAAAAAGAGTGGGTTGCTAAAGCCTACTGAAAATGTTTTAGGTTTGTGTGAACAAGTTTCTTTTGTAGATACTATGGGTGAGCTTGATGCTATAATGAGGTCTAGTTTGCATCTTGAAAATGAAGTTGTGGAAGTTTGCTCTATGGAAATGTATCAAGTAATAGAAGCCTTTAAAGAAAGCCAAACAGTTGGCCCCGAAGTCCATGTCGAAACTAAATACAAGAGTGTAGCAAAGAAGGTGAAACCAGTAGCTTCACCCTTACCACCCAACAACAGGGAAAAGATTGAACAGGCTTCTTTACAACCAAGTTTGCGGAATCCTAAAAAGATCGGGCATACCTTCACAAAGGAGTCCTTTCAAGAGTTGCAGATTGGTTGCGAGGAGTTTCTAACACAAGAGGAGACAAAGTGCTTCAAAGAAATTCTTTCAAAGCATGGTAAGGCTTTTGCATTTGAGCCACATGAGATAGGATGTGTTGATCCTTATATTGTAGCTCCTATGGTAATTTTCACAATACCTCATGTGCCTTGGAATCTGCGGCCTATTCCGGTTCTAAAGGCTCATTTGCCAAAGTTAGTAGAGCTACTAAATGAGAAAATAAAAATGGGAATTTTGGAGCCTTCTTGTGCTCCATACTCAAACAGGTGGTTCACAGTTCCAAAGAAGAATGGTTCTCTACGCTTCATCCAAGATATGCAACCAGTGAACAAGGTGACAATTAGAAATGTAGGTACAGGTCCAATTGTGGATGAATTTGCAGAGGCGTTTGCAGGGAGGGCAATCTACTCAATGGGGGATCTCTACTCAGGGTATGATCAATTTCAGCTTGCAATCGAAAGAAGAGACTTGACAACCATGAGGACACCTTTGGGTTTGGTAAGGATGTGTACCTTGCCACAGGGAGCAACCAACTCGGTTGCACATATGATGAATGGGATGAATAAGGTCTTACGTGACTTTATTCCTCAAATCACAATGCCTTTCATTGATGATTTGCCTATCAAAGGATGTGAAGGAAGTGACAAAGATGAAGCTTTGGATCTCAAGGGATGTTGCAGATTTGTGGTAAATCACATAAATGATTGTGATAAAATTTTGTCTAGGTTGGAAGAAGTGAATCTTACATTGTCAGGGAAAAAGTCTATGTTTGGTGTCAAAGAAGTGCTCATTGTGGGGCACATGTGCGGGCCATATGGTAGGAAACCTTGTCCATCAAAGGTAGATGCCATCCAAAGAATGAAAGAAACATGCACTAGCATCACTGAGCTTAGAAGGTTTCTGGGAGCATGTGTCTTCTATGTTATTTGGATTCCACATTATGCACATGTAGCTGATCCTCTTTATCAGCTGCTTAGAAAGAATCAAAAGTTTAAATGGACAGAAGCACATGTAAAATCCATGAAAAAGCTAAAGGAGTTACTCCAGTCAGCAACGACTTTGAGAAAGGTAGACTATGAGTGTCAAAGGCCAGTGATTGTGACAGTAGATACCAGTCCTACAGGGATTGGATGGGCAATAGGGCAAGATGACAAAGAAGGACACAGATATGTGGTAAGATTTGGAGCAAAGGTACTAAGTGCTCGCCAAAGAAACTATCCACAGATAAAGAGAGAGTTATGGGGTATGGTTACAGCCTTGAAAAGTGGAAAAGAGTACCTAATTGGTGCATGTGTGGTTGTAGAAACAGATTGTCTACCACTTCTTGGGATGATTACAAGCTTCTCAACACCAGACATTGCTATGTTGCGGTGGATTGCCTACATTAAGTCCTTAAATCCCGAGTTTAATCACATTGCAGGTAAAGACAATACAGTGGCAGATATGCTATCAAGGGCAAGGTATGAAGATGAGTCGCAAATGATTGATGAGGGAGATGATGTAGGCACAAAATTCTATTCTATCTCTCATGTCAAAGGTAACAATGTCTGCATGACTAATTCACTTGAATTGTTCTTGAAAGATCTTTATGAAGGTGATTGGCTTTCTATTGGAAGGTACTTGAGTACTCTAACAAAACAGGATGATTGGTCTGAACAAGAATTCAAGAGGATACGCAGGAAAGCATATGGGTACTTTTTAAGGGATGGTTACTTGTGGAAGCATCCTAAACAAAAGGGTGCTACACCACAACGGGTTATATGTAAAAAAGAGACTCAAGTAAAGCTCATGCAAGAGTTTCATGAGAGTCTATGGGCTGGACACAGGGGTGTGTGGGCAACCTTCTCCAAGTTGAAAGAAAAATACTGGTGGAAGGGTATGTATAAAGATGTATCTCAGTTTGTAGAGTCATGTGTAACTTGTCAAATGTATTCAAATGTTCAACATCGTGATGGATTGCACCCTACATATCCACTAGCCATGCACTATAAATGGGTTGTGGATCTAGTCACGATGCCTTTAGGACTCTGGCAGATGAGATACTTGGTTCTTGCACGAGAGGACCTAAGTAACCAGGTTGAAGGAAGAGCATTAAGAGCTAAGACCACAGAAGCTGTGTGCAAATTCCTTCTTGATGAGGTGATTTGCCGTTATGCTTGTGTGGGAAAAATCACTGCAGATCGAGGTGAACTGGATGCCGAAGAAGCAAGGGAGTTCTTTTCTAGATTAGGGATCAAGCTTTCTCTTACTACAGCTTACAACCCTGAAGGCAGTGGAAAGAGTGAAAGAGGGCATCCTCCTATCATCAAATCTTTGGCCAAGGCTTGCGAAGGAAGAGTTGGTGAGTGGCCAAAATTGTTACCATATGCTTTATGGGTTAATCGTACAACACATAGCTCTGTAACTGGCTACATGCCTGCAGAGCTAATGCATGGTCAAAAGCCAGTGATGCCGATTGAGGATACAATTCCCACATGGAATGTACTACCTTGGCAAGAGGGACTTAGTAGGGAAGATCTCCTTGCACTGCGTCTAAGGCAGCTAGAGAGAAGACTTGGAGACATTGAAGCTGCAAAAGAACGACTCAAAAATGCAAGGTTGAAAAACAAGGACTATTTTGATAAGCGACATCGACTCAGGAGCAAAGCAATTGACAAAGGTGACTGGGTTTTAGTGTATGATAGTAGCCTTGATAACCAGCACACAGTCATGCGTAAGTTCTCAAAAAGATGGTTTGGACTGTATGTTGTAAAGCATGTGCATGAAAATTCTACTTACATCTTGTCTGAACTAGATGGTACAGAAGTAAAGATTCCCATTGCAGGAAAAAGGATTAAAATGTTTAAGAGAAGAGGAGACAATGATCTAGAAAATATGGATGAGAAAGAAGAGAAAAACACAGGTGAAGATCAAAGTGAACACGAAGCTCTGGAATCATCCAGTGAAGAAGAAGACAAGGAAAATGTACAAGAGGTCTAATCTTACAAAGAGACAATGTGGCACATACCGGAGGATGTGCAGGTTTAGAGGGGGTGGATGTCGTGCTGTGACACGTACATAGTGGGAACGCATGCTACAAGATCTATCTTGTATTTTTTTAGATACATAATTATATTTCCTATAGTGTACATATGCATATTTAAGTATAATAATAAGCCTTCTATCTCATCCTATTATTTTTCTCAAGGGTAACATATCCTTACTTTACCATCAGAAAATACTATGGGAAAAGCATCAATAGCTCCGCCTCTTTAACTTGGGACAAAAAGCATTGATTCTTTATTTCTACTATTTCATTATCATCTCACACCCTAGCTAGATCCTATATCTAGGGTAAACTCCAATATATATATATTCTATGTATTTTTTATACTTTTCTTATATTTCTTTTTAAATAGCTACTAGGAGAGAATCAAATCCTAGTGGGACACTAGGTGGCATGATTTCAAAGATACACTTATTTTAATGCATTATTGCAAGCATGATTACAAAACTTTGTCAATGAGAAATGTCATGCTTTCATATGGCATGAGGTGTCCTTTGGAATTAAATGAAAGTCTAGGCTAAGGAGACCACATGAAGACTTTTGCTGCCATAAATGGACCCTATTTTGATGAATTTTTTACACAAGGTTCCAATCCGAATTGTAAAACGATTTTAAAATGAAAATCGTAGCTAATAAGCTGAAGTTTTTGCCCATATTTTTACTTTTTTATTTGGAGCCACGGTTGAGGAGATATGATCAAAATACTGGACCCCAGTCTGCCCACATCATGCAGGGACAACTCATTTCCAACTTTTCCAATTCCTGTTCACACTGGCTCCTCTCTTCTTGTGTAAATCCTTGGGGGTTCCCTTCACCTAAAAAAGGGGACCTCTTCTTCCTTGGAAGGAACTCAAGCATTCAAGCCATTGATGAGAGGAATTCTTGAGGGACTGAGTAGTAATGCCTAATTGTACTTAGCCATTAACATAAGCCCAAGCCTACACTTTCTCCTAGAGGGAGACTAGCCATTCTTGCAACAAGCTAACCTTGGAAGATCAACACTAATCAAAGAAGATCTTGCACTTGGCGTATCAATCAAAGTGGAATTATCCACTCTTCTTCTCTCTCCCATCAATAATGGTGCCGAAGGGTTTCAAGTAAGATGTGTTCTACATTGATGTTTTCTTGATTTCTTGTTGTTTTCATTTTCATCTCTAAATATATGTATCTAATCTCATCTCCTTAACCAAACCTATCTCTCTCATTCTTAGTAATTCATCCTCTCTAGGTTCTCTTGCTACAGGTACATCTCTCCCCGCAGTATCCTTATTGCCTACGGGCAAGAATAGGGCTTGGGAGGGAAACTTCTCATCTCTTCACTTCTCTCATATCTACATTTCTCACATACTATCCTAGATGAATAACCCACATGATGATCATTTCTATCGCTTTCACTCTGTACGATCTATTAGAATTAACGTATGGATTAGCCGTAAAATACACTTTCAACAACGTATAGTGTTTCTCTTCGGCCCTGAAAGGCTCAATGAAATACTTCTATCACCGGATCCCATCATACTACCTCTCATAGACTATAATTTTTCTTTTGATGTAAGCGTAGTTATCTTGCTATGAACCAAGAGGATTTGTACACACAATTAATCCCAATCACTAGACAAAATATATATATTATGGTAAGCACAAAGCTACAATTCCAAAGAACAATTCGTAGCCTATTTGGTCAGCCAAGATTGAATGCCATTAACTCGTCCATTAACCCTTTCATATTACCCATGATACGATATGACCATAGCCTTGATGTTTTCATCTTCGTATTGTTTTGACATTCTCTTTTGCGTTCTTTCTTTGTGTGTGTGAATGCAAGAGAGAAAGAGTGAGTCTTCTTTGATTGCACTTCTTTCCAAACCCTAGTCTTCATGGAATCTATGGTTTAACTCCTTCATATAGTTTTTGTTGAGTTCTCTCACAAACTCTCACAGCCATAAGCCTAGTGCTTTCCTGGCAAGACCGCAAATTTATCGACAGCGCTGCTTCACCATGCTGACCGCTTCTTCTACCGGTGCTGTAAAGAGGTGAATGTCAACTTCTCCAAGCTTCAACCTTGCTTTACAAGCTTATCCCTTCTCTAAGTTTTCTCATCATATATCTCACCATTTGGTGAATGATTTTGTAAATATTTTTTAGTGATAATTACTAACTACTAACCACTAACCTTATTGTAAAATGCACCCTCTACTAGAGTAGGCCCTCCCAAATTATTCATTCAATCCCTCTCTCCTTTCATCCATAATAATTCTCTTCCCTTGAGCCCACATCCATGTGACTCAAAGGACAAGAGAGACCCACCCTCATTAAA
Organism: Adiantum capillus-veneris; assembly: GCF_014529385.1. Lineage (NCBI taxonomy): Eukaryota > Viridiplantae > Streptophyta > Polypodiopsida > Polypodiales > Pteridaceae > Adiantum > Adiantum capillus-veneris. Next base: position 104,031,137 of record NC_140946.1, read on the forward strand.
AAAAATAAAAATATGCATAATCTTTTATTCCTTCAAATAAACTTGATTAGGCCTCATCCAAATCGGGGCTTCTAAAACCTATAAATAGAGCCTTTCTCTCCCTTGTAAATCATCACATGATCACACTACACCACACCATTCTCAACACATAGCACACCACTCTTCAAGCCTAGTTGTGTAGAGTGTGTGCATTGTGAGTGCTCTATTCCATCACTACACATAGGTGCATGGAGAAGCTTGAAGTTAGTTATGCCATCTAGAGGAGTGGAGTGATACTATACTCTGCAATCACACTTGTAGCCTACTCTTATCCATAAATAAGATTCATAGTTTTGGGTGCAATTGTATGCTGCAACTACGACTCTTCTCTCCAAATTGACTTGATAAGTTGGCTCATCAGGTGGTTGAAGGTATATTGTCCTTGAAGTTTGTTGTGCCATTTCATGCTTGGTGGTTTGAGGGCTTGTTGAATTGTTTGCCTAAAAGGTAAATTGTAAGAGGGTGCTCGGTGAGAGGGCTCCCGTGACCCTAAGACAATTTGTGTATTGGCAACAAGGTCAAGATTTGTGTTGTCCCTCTATTTCTCATCAAGCTTTGTGTGCATCTAGTCTTTAAGGCTAAGACTGAGTTGCTCAAGTTGATTTGTGCTCTTCACCTCTCTCTGGTGTGGTGAATGTTTGTGTTTGGTGTGTGTGGCTATCTTGCATTCCCCTCTCTTTGTGCTTTTGAGTACAAGGAGATATCACGTGCGTCCTAGTTCGCATCTACAACTAGGTGGTTCCCTTTTCTTGTTTGGTTTCTGGTTGTGGGTTGTTGTTGTCTCTGATTGTGCTTGCCCCAACCCCAATTGAGCAGCACGGGAGCCTCGAAGGGTGTTTAGAGGCCGCTCTTTTTGTTGCCCGCCCCGGACCGCCTCAAATTGGTGCCCTTTTCTTGTTTGGTTTCTGGTTGTGGGTTGTTGTTGTCTCCGATTGTGCTTGCCCCAGCCCCAATTGAGCAGCATGGGAGCCTCGAAGGGTGTTTAGAGGCCGCTCTTCTTGTTGCCCACCCCGGACCGCCTCACTACTATAACACCCTTTATGCTAGTTAGCATACCTATTATGCTAACTAGCATGCTCTGTATGTTCTTTGACACAATGAGTATGCTAGCTATCTTTCGTAGTATGCTAACTGGCATAATGGGTAAGATGGTTTTTGGTATATGCTAGTTAGCATTCCTGTATCGTGGGTATGGTGTTCAGCATAAATCTTCTGCTAGTTAGCATGCCTAGTGATCTTGAGGACATGGCTGGTTAGCACAATATGTATGCTACTTTAACACCTTTTATGCTAGTGTGTTGGCTATGCTATTCAACATAACAAGTGTGCTGGCTAACAAAATATGTATGCTAGTTAGCATACCTTCTATTCTTCTTAGCACACTTTGTGTGGTTAACCATGACTCATATGTTAAACTACACACTGATTTTGCTTGTTATCACAGCTAGTATGCTAGTTAGCATACTCAGTTGTGCTAACTAGCAATATAGCATGCTAGTAAGCATACTCAGCTAGCTAACTAGCATGCTGAGTATGCTAGTTAGCACAGCTAAGTAGCATAACGGGTAAGCTGGTTTATGCTAGTATGCTAGTTAGCATATTCAGCTATGCTAACTAGCATACTCATCATGCTAGTAAGCATACTCAGCATGCTAGCTAGCATGCTCATGAGTATGCTAGTTAGCACAGCTGAGAATGCTAAGTAGCATAACGGGTAATCTGATTTATGCTAGTTAGCATTCGTAGTGTGCTGGATATGCTGTTCAACATAATAAGTGTGCTAGTTAGCACAATATGTATGCTAGTTAGCATACCTTCTATTCTTCTTAGCACACATTCATGTGGTTAACAATGACTCATATGCTAAATTACACACTGATTATGCTTGTAAACACAGCTAGTATACTAGTTAGCATATTCAGCTATGCTAACTAGCATACTCAGCATGCTACCTAGCATGCTGATGAGTATACTCAGCATGCTAACTAGCATATTGATGAGTATGCCTCGTATGCTAAACTACACACTGATTGTGCTAGTTAGCACAGCTAGTATGCTAGTTAGCATACTTAGCATGCTGATGAGTATGCTAGCTAGTATGCTAATGAGTATGCTAACTAGCATGCTGATGAGTATGCTAATGACTATGCTAGTTAGCACAGCTAGTATGCTAACTCAGCATGCTAGTTAGCATACTCAGTATGCTGAGGAGTATGCCTCGTATGCTAAACTACACACTGATTGTGCTTGTTAGCACATCTAGTATTCTAGTTAGCATACTCAGCTATGCTAGTTAGCATACTCAGCATGCTAGTTAGCATACTCAGCATGCTAACTAGCATGCTTAGTATACAATGTTATACCCAGTTACATGCATGTTAGGACCAGACAATATGTTGTTTAACACACCAATTTGTTTCTATGGTGGATGTATTAAGTAGCAATGTGTATAGTCTGTTTGGATTATTTCTCCTAGTAAACATACTAATCAAATATGGATATTACAGGTTGAGCTCTTTCAAAGATTCAAACAAAAACATCCAGATTGCAAGATTGTCATGAGGATTTTTGAGATGTTAAAGCCATTCTTTTGCAGGAGGCTGAAGGATAGGTACACATGCTGTTGCGAATACCATGTGCAGATGAACTTTTTGAAAGATGCACTGAACCACATGCGCTCTCGTGCTTTTGGGCTGCATGATACATGTTGCAATTGTGTATGCAATATCTGTGCTACAGGCAAGAACATTAGCAGCGGCTGCCTGGTTTCACATCACACGTTCAAAGGTGTCACACAGATGTGGGAGTCCGTTCTCTGTCCAAAGCCAGCAGATGCAGTTTTCCATAGAAGGGAATGCCTGATGGGAGACTGTAAGATATGTGGAGTAAAGAAGTTAGAATTAAAGTGCTTGTATAGACTTCTCCTTAGTAACAAAGATACTATTGGGGGGGGGGGGGGGGGGGGGGCGGACCAGCCTTGAGTTGAGAATCCGGAAGTTGAGATTCCCAAGGAAGAACTTCGCAACCAAGAAAGCAAAGTTGTTCTGCGGGAAGAGGACTTTGGAAACAGAGTCGAAAAAGAGTTGCAGGGATGCCATACCCCAATCTGGAAGGTGAAATCGAGAGGCGAAAACCTTCGTTCTCGAGGATTTGGAATAAGGAACAAAAGTTTCTGAAATAGGGTTTTGCCCTAGGAATAGGAAGTCGAGGCTTCCAGGAACCATCAAGTCTTATTCTAGAACAAAAGTGTTAATACATTCAGTTCACCGAAGCTTTGTTGTTGCTTAGAAACAGCAAATCCAAGTAAGAGTATTAATGTGAAAGTATTTGTGTATGTAGAAGCAAAAGACAGGCATGGAAACAGTAAGAAAATAAAAGATCTTTTGCATAAAGAAATGCAGTGCTGGGAGTTTCTTCGACTGTTGCAGACCAAGTTGAAGCTCTTCATCACTCATAACTATGTGGCACGATGGAAGGACAACAATTTAAGGATTGTATACTTCGCTTTCCGGATGATGTAATTGTCTCAGTTGTTGACTTTGCTGAAAATTACACCTTCAAGGAGCAAAATGAGATTCACTCAATGCATTGGCACTCTAGTCAAGTAACTATTTTTGTACACATAACGTACTACCACAAGGCAGGGGAGGTATTCAAAACAATCCACTTCTTCACATCAAATGATAGGGTCCATGACACACTGTTTGTGCAACATTGCTTCATGCTACACCGTGACTGGTTACAACAAGAGGTGTCACTTGTAAACAACATTGGCTGTGGTCAGATGGTGTGGCCTCACAATTCAAGGGAGCCAAGACTTTCTATTTTGTTGCAAGATATGGTGGACTCACAGGGATTGGGATGAGCTAGTTCTTCTTTGGATCAGGGCGTGGCAAGGGCAAGCATGATGGTACAGGAGCAGTTGTGAAAAGAACCTTGACCCATGAACAACTAAAACCTAATGGAGATATATTGCAGTGTGCAGCAGATGTGGTTGCTTATTGCCAGGCCAACCTATCGCATGGAGCACCTGCATCATATCCTTCAAAAGAAAGGGAATGTGCTCGTGTGTTCTGGGAGGTTAAAGAGGGAGATGTTAACAGGGAAGTTAAGTGGAATTGTGCCACTGTGGCAAAAACTCGGTCTTTGCATGCTATTCGTGGTCACAACCCGCAGGATCCAACTTCCCTTGCAACAAGAAAGTTGGCATGCTTCTGTGATGCATGCATGAATGGAAGGTGGAATCGCTACATCAATAAAGCTCACGTGGAGGCTTGGGATTATCAGATTCTGCAGCCATTACTTGAGCAAACAGATGAAGTTTCGACAGAGGAAGTCGTTGGCTATGATGACTTCACATACAAAGGTCATCATGATGTGTTGAGTAGCGCTCTATGTTCTGGAGACACATTTGCTGTAAATTCAGATGCTTTAACCAACGCCGAAGATGTGGATTTCTATGTGGTCAAGTGTGTTGCAGAAAAGGAGAAGGTGGAGAAGGGGTACATTGATGAATGGAGCAATGTAATTGACAGAGGCTCATATGTTGTGCAAGGACTGTATTACAAGCAATTGGATGCATACACCTTCAAGCTATACCACAAGCAGCCTATCGTCCACCTACTTTCACATCTGGTGCGATGTATCAAAATACCCATGGAGCACGTCTCAAGGAGAAGACAGGTGTACACAATCACTCCAGAAAGCTATGAAGCAATCTGTAAAAGCATGCCCTTCAGCTTTTAAGTTGTATCCACTGGAGTTTCTATATACCACTTTGCTGTAAGGGTATGCAGTTTTATTATAAATTTGGTCAGCATGCTAACTATCAAACTGTTTACATTAATTGCCAGCATGCTAACTATCAAACTGTTTACATTAATTTCCAGCATCAAATTATTTACATAGGGTTTAATTTTACAATGACAGTCACTGCCCCAAAAACCCTTAAGGCCTCCTCGGAGGGCGCTTGTAGTGACCGGGTTGTCCCTGTTGTTTGTCTTCTTCCTGCTGCCTCTTTTCTTTTCTCTCTGCTTCCTCCTCTACTTCTAGGTTGGCACTATGCTACTCACTTTCTCTTCTTTCCCTCTCCAGCTTTTCTTTCTCTCTTTCTGCTTCTAGGTCAGCTTCCCGCTGTTTGCGACGAATTTCTTCCAGTCTTTTAGCCTCTATATCCCTCTTTTAAATGTCAAGCAAACATTTAAAGACTGCATCAGAAAACTCATCTGAGCCTGTCTCAAACACATTATCAGCAACACATTATTAGAGCCATAATCAATGAAAAAACTTACTCTTGCCACGTTGGCCTCGTTTTCTCGGGGTCTTTGATCTTGTCACCCGCACGCTGTCTAGCAACACATTGTCTTCCTCATTCTGGGTTTTCTCTTCAGCACCAGTCGTACTCTGCTTCTTTACCTCAAAGTTTTGTTCTTCTTCTGTTGTTTCTGAAACAGGTTTCTCAACATTACCAGGGACATTTTCATTAAGCAATACCTCCACAAGTGTCTTGTATGCAGGCGTCACTGCATCGTTCCCTGTGTCTTTACTGGAAGTAGTTCTGAAGCAGCTTGACTCTGAAAAAACATCAGAGAAGACAAAAATCAACCACCTGAAAAAACATCAGAGAAGAAAAAAATCAACCACCTGATTACCCATTGAAACAATTTTCTCACCTGTTTTTGGGCATGGTTCAACTGGCTTCTTCTTTAGAAGGGATTGGTCTTCTGCAGAAATAACTCCGAGGCAATCCTTAAGTATGCACTTTCCTTTCTCAGCCAAGTGAGCATAGCAGAATGCATGGTATGCATGTGAACAAGGCAATAGAAAAACATGGCTTGAGCGATTGTGATCATGAATTTTTACACCACAAGCATTGCACACATCAATGAGAACAACACTATGTCCAGGAGCTGTTACTCGTGCAGGGAAGACTATGGTTTCAGGTAGCATTGGTTGACTAATCATGCCTGTCACAAACGTGGCATAGAGACCAAAGGTTTCCTCATGATCCAAGCATTTGGATAATTCTTCCTGTAGGCAAGAGACCTCTGTTATCAGACAATTTCAAACAGGTATAAAATTGGTATGAATGCTTGAAAATCGGTATAATGATGTTATCATACCGGTATGACTACATCCTGCTGGTATGATGTTATCCCACCGGTATAATGTTATTATACTGGATAGTATAACATCATACTAGTAGGATAACATCCGGTAACATCATACCGGTAGGATAATAGTATACTGGAAGCATAACATCAAACCGGTTGGATTTTATCATACCGGTTGGATCTAACCATACCGGTCGGATGTAACCATACCAGTAGGATGTTATCATACTGGTGGGATTATCTCCTAAATCCTACCGGTAGGATATAATCATACCGGTAGGATGTAATCATACCGGTAGGGTATAATCCTACCGGTATGATAACATCCTACCGGTATCGTCATCTACCCTTACTGAATATGATATAATCCTACCGGTATGAAAAATCATACCGTATGGTACTTTCCATGTATTATACTACAATCAGATGGAGTTAAAAGCATACGTGTGCTTGCTGTAGGGTGGCTTTTGCTTGGTCAAATTTTTCTTGGAGGCTGTCAAGCAAGCCTGTTGGTACATTGGCATCATCAGGGAAGTGCTTTTGGATGGTGTCAAGGGCACCCTCGCAACGGTGCACATCAGCAACAGATTTGACCACTGAATCCTTAGCCTTCTGACACTCGGCTGATACATTGTCATGAGATTTTCTTACCTCAACAAGAAGTTCTTGCAAGGAAGTGGATACTTCAACACTAAAGGCAGACTGAGTGGTGGCAAAAATTCCACTTCCGACTCGTGTACTTCTGGATGGGGTATTTACTAAGAAGATGGCAGAACCACTTGGGGTACCTGTGGATACTTGGGAAGTCTCTAACTTCCATTGTTCTCTTTTCCTATCTAAGTGACCTTCATTGGTCACATTCTTCACCACCTTAGATGCAAACTCAGACCACTTTACCGGACCTGTGCATACAAAATAAACATATCCGCGTACAAACTTGACTCCCAGCAGATAGTTTGGTGGTTTGGATTGGTACACCTACTTGTAGAGCTGGTAGAGTGCCTTGTAGTGATCAGCACTTTTTTCTCCTTCACTGGAAGACACATGAAAACTTTCATCCAGTCGGATATGGGCACATCTGCATCTATCAACTTCCTAACATCTTTCCCCTCAAGACTTAACCCATATTCCCTGTGAAAATCCTCCTTTGTCGTGCAGAATGACTTTAATGGCACCTCCATATCCTTGGGGTGAACAAAGCGGCTGATTTTGGGAGCAGGCTGTAACTTCTGTCTCTGAAAGGAATAAATCCATACTCATTACTCAATGTATCCACACCTCAGTACTCTACTACACACAGGTCCGTTGTACACAACACAGAGAGAGACAGAGAGAGGTGACATACCTTCGTGGGAGAATGCCGGGTCTTTGTGGGGGAGACCTGTCGGGATGCATTCCTTGGGATCTTTCTTAGGTTGCTATCCATAGCGAAGGATAAGCAGCGTGCACAGGGGGCTGTAGAGAGAGCTGAGAAAGGTGCAGAAGGAGAAAGGCACAAAGATACAGAGAAGTCACAGTCATGAAAACATTCGACTGAACATTCGTTCTGACGTGGGCTCCACACGTGTTTTTGAATTCTCCACATGATTTTTAAGATTTTGTATCCTCCACACGAATATTTAATTCAAACAATTCTTGCCCATAACACCAGTTTCATACCCCCTAAATTTTAAGCCTCCAAAAGAAACTTTCAACCGATTAAAACCGGGCCACCTATTCATGCATCCACCCATACCCCTTCTATACTTTCTATAAAAGTGCCCATAGCCATATTACACAAGGCAGTGGGAATGGAGGAGCCTTGTAGCATCTTTCTCATGTGCCTTAGGAGTTGCAGTTGACCTTCACATGCATTCACTTTTGCTTCCATAACCTCCACATTAATCTGCACACCAAAAAAAAGAGGAGCATGGTAAGTACATAGGTTTGTTGTGCACGTATTCCAATCATACGGTAGAAGCATAAAAGTCACGCACTTACACGCTGACAAGTTGAGTCAGTAGCAAGAGTGTCCTCACTGTCAGGAAATGCCAAACCTTCCAATGTCTCTTTAAATGTCTCTATTTTTACTTTACACTCTATTTCCCTCTTTTCATCCACGTTGTCGCTCTGTAGTAACGTCTGTAATTCATTTTCAGCGTCGTGAAGCTTTTGTCTCATAGCAAGCACAATTGGGGTGACCCTAGCATTGCTTGTTTGGACAACCCTCGCAGATTCAAAGTCTGATTTTGCAGCTAGAAGATGTTCTTTAGCATCTTGCAGTTGTTTGCTGAGAATTTCAGAGGCATCCTTTATGTGCTGCAAATTCTCAACGCCAAAAAATGACAGGTTTTCAGCCTGCTGGTGAGTGTTGTGGCGAGAGATGGGTGTCTCCTTGGTATCCTCCTTCATTTCAGCTTGCACCTCCTCGATGTTTAGACATACATTGCTCATCCTCCACTTTTCGACATGGGCCTCGTAGTACCCTTTCTCTCGGAGGTCCTGCAAACGTGGACAGCGAATTCAGCCCAATTGAATTGCATGGCTGAGCTACTTGCAATTGCCGCCGGGCTGAATTCTTTTACAAAACCCTTGGCGAATGCAGAGTTGATCTCCATGTTTGTTGGGAGATTCTGGTACACCTTGTAATGCAGCTACATCACCTGGTCGAACATATCAGTACGCAAACAACTGCATTAAATGCGATAGTGACTACGATTCTTTGACTCTCTGAAAACACTGAACCACTCCACATCACTGATCTGATCCCACCTCACTAGTTTGGGGTTGGCACTAGCCAGGGAGAGGCCATGAACATCATTGAACTCTTCTGCTGTAATACAGAACTTGCTCTGTACTGGGACTGTAAACTTTGGAGCTTTCCATCGGCCTGCACACCCCCAATGTCACAAGATTAGCAGTGGGAAAGTGCAGTATTGAGCATTTCCTTCCAATTTCGAGGTTCAAATCAAACACTGGTTTGTGTTTCTTGAGCCAAAATTTGACTTGAGCGATTGTATTTCAAGTGACTATTCACAAGATGTCCTACTGCTAAAGCCGACATCAAGGGACAACTCTCCAGCCAAGACAGCACCAGCTACTATCCTCGCAAATCATAATGAGGTAGAGAGAGAGAGAGAGAGAGAGAGAGAGAGAGAGAGAGAGAGAGAGTAGCTGAGTCATCCTTCCCCTTTGTATACAAGGTCTTTGCCATTGGGGATGTTGGGGAATCAGAGAGCTCCACCCTTTTTCGGGGCAGAGAAGAAGCATCAGAAAGTTTAGGGATCGACTTTGTTTTTGGTTCTCTCTTACCTCTAGCCCCTGCGTCCCGCTTCTCTCCATGCATGTTGACTGCCCCACTCCGCTTCTCTCCACGCATTTTGACTGCCCCACTCCCCTCAGAGTAACACTGCGTAAATGGTCAGGAAAGTGGATTCAGGGTGGTCTCCCTATTTTGAAATATTTGATGGATTCCCACACGTTTGAAAAGTTACACTCTCATTATGCTTACAAGATATGCTTGTTGCCACATGATAACTAGCACAAAAAGCATGACAAGTTAACATGCTTATACCCTTATGCACTCCCCAAGCATCCTTCACAATCTGTATACATACCTCAAAATTGCGTCGACACTAGCATTGCTCCATCCAAACATCGCCTGAAGGTTAAGGACTTTGAGAGATGCCCTTAAAATGGAGTAAGAGCATCTATCATATAGTGCGGTGTGTGCCAAATCGAGTATCTCACTCCTCATTCTTTCGGAATCTTCTTCGCATGCACACTGTGGTTCATGCTCCTCCTCTCGTGCAAGGAGATCCTCAACCATTCTATGAAAATGGTCGTCTTCTGCATCCACGTAAGGAGATGGGATGTGGTCACTCGTAGAGGGAGCAGCACTTGGCTGATTTGATGTGCTTCCTCCCTCTCTAATGGATTCCTGGTGCATGCGCTCTTCCACCCTCCTTTCCCCTCCTCCACCAACGACACGCCAATGAGGGGTGACGTCAATAGCCGCTACAATTCGCGGATCATTTTTTTTCCATCCATGCACGCTTGCGAGGATCGTCCCATAGTCCATAATCTTCTACATGACTCAAGCATATCCGTCGAAGTCGAGAAATGGCGCATTTGCACCGCACGCATGGGCATGGTAATCGCTCGGCCAACCACCGTGATCTATCCGGTTCAGTGGACGGGCCAAAATCATCCCAAGCAACCTACATTAATAAATTACATACACTAATTAAAATCAAATTACAAAAAAAAGGCTAATAAAATATTAGTAAAAAGTTTAAAAAAATAAATTTAACATGCATGGTAATCAAAACTTTTAGGTAGAAACGTCATTCTCAAAGTACTAGGAATACTTTCATTTTATATACATTTTATAAAAAACATAGTACCAATAGATTTTGGAAATCAATAGTAATAATGTCAGAACGCGGCCATCTGTGTGGATGGGCCGAAATTGTGTCGCGGTAATATTTGCAGTAATGCACGCGGTAATAGGAGCGGAAAATCATTTTTCAAATTTTTTTAATAAATAGGGGCACCCGTGTGCCCCGCGAAGTTCAAAACCCTAAATTTTTAATTTCATCATCTTCTTCACAGAAGCCGAGAGCGCGAACCTCACAACCTTGAGCTCTTCCTCCATCTCTACTCTTCTACTCTCCACCATCTCTACTCTTCCACTCTCCTACCCTCTCCCAGCAAGCTCTTCAATTCCATGTAAGTTTTCTTGTTATGTTTCTTGATTTTTTCACACACATACACACATGCATACACGCATACACACACATGCATACACACACACACAAGTTAACACGCATGCAAATACACATACACATGATGCACAAATAAACACCATGCAAATACACATACGCACACACATGCATATGTTAGTGTAAGTTATGCATTAGTATGTGCATATACTAATTAGTGTGTGATTACACACACTAGTTAGTGCATGTGTTCTTTACACACTAATTAGTGTGTGCATTATTCTAATGCACACACTGATTAGTGTAAGTAAAGACACACCAAAACCTAAATTTGTTAATTATTAGTTACTTGCAAAATCTAAACTTGTTAAATTTTTTACTTGCAAAACCTAAACTTAACACACACTAATTAGTGTGTGCATTGATCAATGTGATTGGCCAATGCACACACTAATTAGTGTGTGCATTGGCCAATGTGATTAGTGTATGTCAATGCACACACTAATTAGTGTATGTTTAGTGTGTGCGGTCAATGGGATTGGCCAATGCACACACTAATTAGTGTGTGCATTGGCCAATGTGATTAGTGTGTGTTTAGTGTGTGCGATCAATGGGATTGGCCAATGCACACATAATTAGTGTGTGATTAGTGTGTGCATTGGTCAATGGGATTGGCCAATTAGTGTGTGTTTAGTGTGTGCATTGGTCAATGGGATTGGCAAATGCGCACACTAATTAGTGTGTGATTAGTGTGTGCATTGGTCAATGGGATTGGCCAATGCACACACTAATTAGTGTGTGATTAGTGTGTGCATTGGCCAATGTGATTGGTCAATGCTTAGTGTGTGAATTGGTCAATCCCATTAACCAATGCACACACTAATTAGTGTGTGATTTGTGTGTGCATTGATCAATGGGATTGACCAATGCACACACTAATGAGTGTGTGTTAACACACACTATTTACTGTGTGATTAGTGTGTGCATTGACCAATGTGATTGGCCAATGCACACACTAATTAGTGTGTTTTAACACACACTATTTACTGTGTGATTAGTGTGTGCATTGACCAATGTGATTGGCCAATGCGCACACTAATTAGTGTGTAATTAGTGTGTGCATTGGTCAATTGGATTGGCCAATGCACACACTAATTAGTTTGTGATTAGTGTGTGCATTGGTCAATGGGATTGGCCAATGCACACACTAATTAATGTGCGCATTGGTTAATGATTAGTGTGTAATTAGTCCAATTACACAAGCCAATGCACACACTAATTAGTGTATGTTAACATTGCAAAGAAACATGAGAAACACTTAAAATGTTATAGTTTAATCATTACATACACTAGGCACAAAAGAAAAAAAAAATCAACCTTTTGATGATCTCCACCCACATCCACAAATCCATAAGATGAATGATGAATAACAATCACTCGACGATGAATAACCATGTTAGATGCTCTACTCATCTTCTCAATCCAATGAAGAGTATCACCTACCATATAGAAATCTGATTTTCAACAAATGCAAATAAAGCAACAATAAGGTTTTCTTAGTATAGAAGATATTGATACCTGCAATAGATCCCAAAACAACAAGCTATCCAGAATTTTCCAATGTACTGTGCGTCAAATGAATGGCGGCTCTCACATGCTCCTCAGTGCAAGTATCCCATGGAGGTTGTGAGTGTGTAGAATGTAGGACACCTCCAAAAGGCAAGTCAAGAAACACAAAATCAGCAGCCCATGGAACGAGCCTACCATCTCTCCTGTATCCACCAGCATCTGTAGACCGGACTCTGACCATATGCTCGTGTAGGGGCATCCATATCAATGACTGCACACCAGAACAAAACTCACGTACAATGGTAATATAATCCCCTGATATAGCTAAACATCTATGATCTCTCGATGCCTGTAGAACTGACTGCTCTCTAGGGAAAATAAATCGCACCGAATGATGCAAGCTCTGTGTGCCAATAGCATCTGTCAGTTATAAACAATGAGATCACCAAACCATGGGTGCATTTTCATAACATAGTGCAATAAAAAAACAATTACAAGATTAGCAATCCTTTGTGAGTTAAGCAAACTATATTATTTATGGACGCACCTCTCATGTCAAGCTCATCTTCTACCTCGTGTTGCTTCCCCTTATGTTTTGGTAGAGAAGCTATCAAGGAACACAACCAAGCGAAGATATTAGTGAGTCATAGCAAAGAGATCATCAATAAAAGTACATGATCACACATGTCATAAGATTAGTTAACGTTTTCTTTATGCTCACACCTGTCATTTCTGTTGCAACGATTGTCTCATGTTGCTTCCCTGTATCTTTAGGGAGCTAAGCTATTAAGAATACATTAATCATGCTCAATAGCCATGCACAAAATTCAACAAATACTATTTTATATCTCACAAAACATAGACAAAATCATTAAAGAGACTCACATGCATGAACGGATCTATTATCATGTATGGTCTCGCTCCTTGCATTTGCATCAAATGTGTCAACAGCTGTAGAGAGATTTGAAGTCCTCTATGCATTGTAGATCTCTCTCTCACGACCCAACACATAATTTTGATCCATGTCTATCCACCAAGGACAGTGATCTAGCTCCCATTGTGATCGATGATGCATAGTGGGAGGATACATGCTATCCTCACTATCAACACGGACCCAAGATCGAGCAAGCAAAGGAATGACTAGAATGTGTTGTTTCTCCAACAAATGATAGAAGTATCTAACAAAAAATATATAGCAAACTTTTAGATTATCACAATGAAACTCACAAAATACAAAATAAAGTAACATTTTAGTGACCACTACCTATCTAGCAGTCTTTGTGAAGCCATTCGATAGTAGTCGATCTTCTTAAGAGCTTGCAGCTCAGCATCACTATTTCTGCCCTCCAAAGACACCTCTAATGGAAACATGAACTTAGGAGCCTCTACTATCATCTCTCCATAGTAGAGCTCCAATGTAGCTGCTGGAGGAATTGTGATTCCATCCGGCACATCCACGTAGTCAAGCAAAAGTATCTCAGCACCATCAAGCACTCTTTGTATAGGACCCTCTCTTTTCAACCAACTATAACAATCAAGTGATATAATTTAAAAGAAGATAAATTATAAAAGAAACAACTAAAGATAGAAACCCAAACTCGTGTTACCTACCTACGGAATCTATGGTCACCTCGAGTCAATCCGTAAGCCGCTCGTGTAATCTTGCTAGATTCCAGCAATGATAACCATAAAATCTTATTTTTTATTTTTGCATCGTGAAGAGCAATTAAATTAAGCTTCTCTAATGTCGCCCTCTCTTGGCCCCATTTCAAACTCATTACTTTATCAAACCACTCTCTACCATGTCGAGGATCAACAATATTCAAAATCTGTCACATAACTTCCATTAAAAAAAGCACTTAAAGACAAACTGCAACCTAGTCAAAAGAACCATACCTTTCCAACACGATCCCCATATTTTATGTACAAGTCTCCGATTATTTGTTTCAGATCTTGTGGCGATAGAGTACCTTTCTTGCTCTCTATCTTACTTTGGAGCTCCTTTGACATTTGAACCTTTCAATAAGTATTCAATAAAAACATTAAAATCACAAAGCAATTATACTTAAATTCAAGAATGTAGTACACTTACATCAAATAACAAACGAGCAAGATATCTCCGTGTAAGAGGATGCCAAGGCTCTTCCCCTTTTGTTTCTCTTTTTCGGAGAGTGTCAATGAGTTTTTGATCTGCCTCTGGTAGTGCACGGAGATAATCTTCATGATCGGCCGCACAAATATTTGAGCAATTGACAAGTTCATCTCTCAAGTGAGAGGTAACCAATGCATGTGTGTTCATGCTACATAAATGAATAATTTGTTTTTAAAGAAGTGCCAAAATAATATAAATACATCAAACAATGCACTTGATTTAGCATTTTACTTACAAGTTCATTCTTTGAAGACTAGTCAACAATGCAATCTCTGACACCTTTGTAGTATCAATTATTGTACATAAAACTCTACAATGTCTCTCCTTGTTAGTAGAGTACATTTCATTAATGGCTTCTCGCCAAGAAACTGACCGATGATTCCCTTCCCACACATAGAACATTTTTTGGGCAAGAGATTCAAATTGTGGATGTGCAGCTACCTCTTCTGCAAACTCTATATTGACTTGTTTCCATATTGGATCCCATCCATCAATAATAGCATCTTACAAAAAAAAGACATAGGTTTACTTATGATCATCAAAAGAAATGAAGAAAGGTAAAAATAAGAAAGCATACCTGTGACTAGAGTTTCTTCCATTTGACATGTAGACAATGAAACTATAAATGCACCCTTCTCTTTGATGTAGCCTTCTCTGGCAAATGCAGACCTCAAGCCACTTACATCTGGCCTTAAACCACGAACTTTAGCATGAGGTATAAGCCTGCAAAGAGGTATGGGAGGACATTCAAAGAAACTAAAAACCCTTGTTTTACTTAGAATGTCCTCTCCTCGATCCAAGTGCAATGTGCTATCATCCTCATCTGCAACACTTGGACGTATTTCAGGTCTCATTCTAAATGGCACTATTTTCATAGCAGCTTCAACATTAGCTATCTCTTGGTCCACTTCATGCAAAGAACCCAAACCAATATCATGACTATCACTCTCATCTGGCAAATCCGTCTCGGCCACCGAGCTAACTTGATCACTTACACAAACAGGTTTTGAAACTGATGCACTCCTGCCGCGTCTTCTTGAACCTCCCCTAGCAGTGGAGGGGCTACATTAAAAAAAAACAATACCTTCAAAAATAACACTAATAAACTTTCTATTAAACAGACCTAATAATAAAGACATTTGTACATTTCATTTAAAAATTCATGTTTGATAACTAAAGGTCATACAAACTTATGCAAACTCTATACTTTGAGACACTGCTCTAAACTATCCCACGTCGACGCGGGACTAGTTATGCCACTATCCCGTTGAAGAAAAGTATTGCATGATTGACATAAAAATATTCCATTGTTGTAATACCAACCTAGCCAGACACAGTCCTAGAACATTCCGCCTCGGCGCGGGACTGGTTATGCCATGATCCCGGTAGATAAAAACCCCACAAAGTAGAGGTGAAATGCGTGACCATCAAGTTGGACATCAACCTTTCCCAGAACATAAAATTGGGACCATCAAGGAAATGCTATGCATTCCATACACAAGGAATAGACCAACTCATATAGACAGGTAAGATATAAGAGCTACCGTCCCTCTCAAAACATCATCTGCTGAGAAAAATGCTCGCCATTTTTTCTTTTCCTTTGAAAATCATCAGGGAATAAGTTGTTGTATGGCTTCTCACTTAGTTGTCGGCATGTATGCGAGCCTGTAACCTGCCCAAACTATCAATATCTGCAGAATGTTGTGCAAATGAAGCAAAGTGACTAGACAGCGAACTCCAAACTACTTGTTGAGGAAAACGAGTTAATGTCTGATGAAAACTATTGAGGCGATCCGGGGCGGGCAACAAGAGAGGCGACCTCCAAACACCCCTCAAGGCTCCCGTGCTGCTCAATTGGGCCTGGGGCAACCACAAGCACAACACAACAACAAACCCACAGCCAAACCCAAACAAGATAGGGGCACCACCTAGTTATGGTATGCGAACTAGGACGCAAGAGGGATTTTGGCACAACCAAGAAGATGCACCACACAACACACACAAGCAACCTCACACCAAGACACACATGAAATGGACTAGAGAGAGCTAGAGCAAAGGGAAGAGAGAGAGGAAAGGATCTTGCGTAATACCTTATTTGTGACTTGCAAATGGAGATGGTTCGTTATGATGCTATCGTAGAACTTGTACAAAAATCACTCAATGCTTAGTGATTGCTAATCATTGCCAAAACACACACACACTGTCTTAGGGTGTGGGAGACCTCTCACCACAATATCCTCTTACAATGGACACAAAACTGGCAATGAAAAACACACTAAAACACTTTCTAAAATCAAGATCAACCGATAAAACTCAAAATACACAAGTCACCTTGAATTCACCAAACCGTATTGCACAAATGGAAGGACGAAGATTTAAACGTCGAATCACGCCTTTGATGCACCAAACCTCAATTTATTGATGATGAAGGAGCATGTACAATAGTGGTTTTGAGATTTGTGGAACTCACACTCTCTCACTTGCAATGTGTAGCTTGAAGGCTTCTCTCACACCAAGAGTGAAGCTCACAAGTGGTTGCTACACCTAAGTCTCTCCTCACGCATAGAGTGTTGGGGTGCTATGTGAGATGTTGGAGGTTGTTTTACAAGAAGGAGAGGGGCCTATTTATAGGTTGGAGACCCCTCATTAGGATTATTGGAAATCCTAATTTACAAGCTAACAAATCAAGATTATGATTTTTTTGAATATCAAAACATTGTGGGCCTTCTTTGTCTGCTTGAGTCATGGGTGTGGGCTCAAAAGAGAGCATTATTGATGGTAGATAAGGTGAAAGTAAGTTTTAAGGAAGGGGAGAGAGAGAGAGAGAGAGAGAGAGAGAGAGAGAAAGTTACTATACATGTCTTGAGGTGAGGTGTCTTTTATGGTTAGGTCAATGCTATTTTGTGTTAGTATGTTAGTCGTTAGTAATCACTAGAAGGTTAATGTTACATTTACAATGGGTAGAGTGAGTGGGATGGTTGGAGTAAGATGGTTGAATGAAGTGAGAAAATCCTTGTGATGGTGAAGCTTGAAGAAGTTTTGGACTTACTTGTGTAGGTTCTCAAAATGACCATCGATCTTCTTCTTCGTCTTCTCTTCTTTACGCCACCGCTGCCAAGGTTGATCATCGTGATGAAAATGGTAATTCCGTTGATGAGATCTTTTGATTTGCAGAGGTTAAGCATGGTACACATGCTGAATTTATGTATATATATAAGGAGTAAGATGGAATTGTACTTTGGAGATAATAGAGAGAGGCATAGAGATGGTGTATGTACATGGAGAGCTCATATGAGAGCTATGGGAGTAAGTGGGGAGGTTAATGGTGAAGAAGGTGAGAGAAACCATTGAAGGTGCAGGTTTGAGTGAGGGATTGAGAGAAATGTGTGTGTGTGTGTGTGTGTGTGTGTGTAGAGGTGTGGAAAGAGGTGAGAGAAGACTATGGGCTACTTGTGAAAAAAGTGGGCAGACTGGGGTCCACTCAAAAACTCATAGCTCACCGCTGGTAGCTCCAAAAATCATGAAAAAATTTGAGGTGATTATGCAGAGCGTGGGCTACATTTTCGCTTTTGACCACTGCTCCAAATTCGGAGTGGAGATAGGTGCCAAAATTCTCACCAAAAAGCCTGTTTTTATGCTTGCAAAAGTCTTTTAGTGGACCCCTCCTTTGTTGAATTTGTACAATGCATCCAAGAGTGAGCCCCTCCTTTGTCATATCATAATACAAAGCATCCAAGTTGCCCTTGACACATGCATGGAGGAGGATTATTGGTGAATAAAGAAATATATACATGGTGGGACTAGTGTATGGACTATTCATGGACTTTAGCTCAATGAGCACATGGTGTTAGAATAATGAGTAAAAATAATAATAAAAATATGGAGGAGTTATGGATATGGAAAGATATTGGAATCATATGATATGGTCCCTCCTTGAATTATTTTGGGTGAAAGAGGAAAAGGTATGCAAGTAAATAATATAATAAAAGTAACCAATGAGTAGAAATCAATTTTTTGTTTTCACGAGGGTGAGGGTGAAAATGTAGGAGTGATTTGTATAAAGGAAAAATATGAGGTTAGAGTATGTACATATTGGCAAAAAAATATATATATATAATTATGGTGTAAGAGGATGAAAGAAGGTGTACATAGGTTTAATAAAACACACACCTAAGTAGAAATATTTAAATAAAATACCAAAATAATTATAAAAAATCCCTATATTTAGGCCATATATACAATGAAATATTTACACACAAAGAGGCCATAATATACTTTTATTTTTTTATTTTTTTTATTTTTTTTGGCTCACCTAGCCCAGTGACTAGCTAGCTGAGGGTTTTTAAGAAGATATGGGAAAAGTCCCGTGACTCACGCACGCCTATGTACAGTGAAATGGTAGGGATAGCCACAGTGTTTGGGTGATTTTGGTAGGGTGAGGTAACTCACTGTGGCAATTACAAAGAGCCGAAAAAACGGCTATCATTAGCCCTCCCCCTGGATGATGGTAGATTCATGTACCATCATAGAGCATCTTTTCCAAAGAGAGTGCTTCAGAGTCCTTGACGAGATCTTCATTGTTTGGCCCCTCAAAATTTTGGCTGGAGTTACACTCATGCTTCATGTAACAATACTTACATGAGACAGCGGCCTTTGGACAGATCTTTGGTAGATCCTTTGGTAGAAGGCGACTCAAATAGGGCTTCAAGCGATACCCGTTTACCTTCCTGGAGTGCTCTTTACCATTCAAGTCCATAAGCTGATAGTAACTAGAATTGAAAGCCTTCTTGACTATGTATGGCCCTTGCCATCTAGTTTCAAACTTGGCATCAAAACGATTGTCAAGTCGATTGTCATACCTTAGCACAAGCTCTCCTTCCTTGATGCCTTTGTCCTTCAGTTTCTTGTCGTGCGTTTCTTTCGCTTGTGTGGCTTTCCTCTTGTAGCACTCGTATGCTGCTTCTCTTTTCCACTCAAGCTCCACTAACGTAAGAAGTCGATCCATCCATACCTCTTGATCATCTTGTGCTCCTTTGCCATGAAGTCGCATTGTTGGAATGTTGAGCTCGATAGGCTGCAAAGCCTCTTGACCATAGACCAAGTGAATCGGTGTGAACTCCGTGGCTTCCCTATATGTGGTTCGATATGCCCACAAGGCACCATCCAAGAAGTCATCCCATAATTTTGTCTTGTTTTGCACCATCTTTCTAATGATTCCTGCAATGACACCATTAGCCTTCTCCACCAAACCATTTGACTGTGGGTAGTATGGTGTGCTATGACGATGTAGAATGTGAAGCTCTTCACAAACTTCTGTGAGCAAGCCCTTCCTAAACCCTGGACCATTATCAGAAACAATCTCCAAAGGTGTGCCAAATCTGCAACAAATGTGAGTGTACACAAACTTGCTAACTATCCTCTCATTCACTCTTGCCACACTTTGAGCTTCCACCCACCTAGTCATATAGTCTACAGCCACTAGAATGTAGAGTTTACCATTTTTTGTCCTAGGCAGAGGACCCATAGCATCAATGCCCCACTTTTCAAAGGGTCCATTTGCAAGCACTATTTGCCTCGGGCCATGCACCAACCTTCTATTTCCATTTATCTGACAATTGTGACAGCTTTTACACCAATGTTGAACATCCACATGCAAGCTTGGCCAAACATACCCCGCAAGCAAAATCTTCTTCACAGTTGATTCTTGGGCAAAATGACCACCACATGCCTCTTCATGCAAACCTTTTAGAATGGCTGGAATTTCCTCAATAGTTGGTACTCTTCTGCATACTTGATCCTTCCCTTTTTGATAGAGGGAGCCTTCTAGGAAGAGATATACGCTTGCCTTCTTCATGAGTCTCCTCTTCTGAGCTTTTGTGAAGTCTGGTGGAAACTCACCCTCCAAAATGTAGCCAATGATGGGAGCCAATGACTCCAATCCCTGGTACCTCGGTTGCTTCACAGCAGCCGCCACCATGATGACCTGCACTTCTTTCTTTACACATGCAACGGCTTGTTGTGCAAGTAAATCAGCATCTTCATTCTGTTTCCTAGGAATATGATATAGTTGCACTTCTTCAAATTGATTAAACAATCTACGAATGGCATGAACTTTTGTCCGTAAGCTCTCATTCTTGCATGCCCAAATGCCTAAAATCTGTTTAACAATGAGAAGTGCATCTCCCTTTACCATGAGGCGTTGTATCCCTTGGCCAATGCACATCTTCAAACCTTGAAGTAGAGTGTCATATTCTGCTTCATTGTTGCTAGCTGAACTTGGTAGATTGAACTTCTCTTTCATGACCACCTCTCCACTTGGGTTGAGCAACACTAGCCCTCCCCCTGCTTTTCCTGTGGCTCGTCGAAAAGCTCCATCAAAGAACAAGGTAAAAGCATTGGGAATACTTTTTGGTGGTGGCAATGGTAGGGTCTTTACTTGAGGCACCTTAATTTCCTTCTCATGTATCCTATAAGTGAGAATCCCTGCCAATTGTGCACGCACACTATCTTCTACCTTGAAAGAGTATTGGAACTCTTGCAACTCCATAATCCACTTTGAGATCCTAGTACTAAGATTCATTTGAAATGACACCCAAGGGAACAAATTTTCTGCAGTGAGAATTACAAAAGGTTTTGGTAGTAGGTAGGATCTAAACTTTCTCACCGCAAACATGAGAGAAAGCATCATGAGTTCTGCTTCTGTGTAGTCTCTCTCCAAAGCATTCATGACCCTACTAGCAAAGTAGATGGGTCGCATCCTTGTACTATGGGGATCTTGTTGTAGCAACACAGCACCAATTGTTTCCCTTCCAACACTAGAGCTAACAAAGAATGTGTACTCCCAACAAGGAGGCATGAGTGTTGGTAGCTCTGACAAAATGACTTTAATGTTACAAAAATAATCTTCAAGCTCATCATACCATGCAAATTCTACTTGTTGTGTCAACTTTTGCAAAGGATGAAGCAACTCCGAGGCTAAGTGAATGAAGCGTGACATATACTTCACCTTCTAAATGAAAGAGATGACCTTCTTAAGACTCTTCGGTGATGGGAGCTCAATAAGAGCCTTTGCCTTTGAAGGATCCACCTCAATGCCTTTATAGGAAACCTTGTGACCGAGCAAGATCACTTCATCCTCACCTATGTGGCACTTGTCGGGGTTGAGTTGACCTCCCATGTCGTAGAGCTTCTTTAAACCTTCTTCTACCCTTTGTAGATGCAATGATTCTGAGCTATAAATGCAAAAATCATCAATGAACACCCTAATTGACTTTCCAAAGAATGCTTGAAACACCATGTTCATGAAACGTTGGAATGTTGCAGGAGCATTTGTCAGACCAAATGGCATGACTCTAAAAGCATAACAACCCCAAGGAGTGATAAAGGTTGTTTTCAATTGATCTTCCAATGCGATACCTATTTGAAAGTAGCCTGAGTAGCCATCACACACAGTGTACTTCTCATGACCAGCTACTTCATTTAGTATCTCATCCTGAAATGGGAGGGGAAAGTGATCTCTTTTTGTTGCCTCATTGAGTGGACGGTAATCCACACACACCCTCCACTTTCCGTTCTTCTTAGGAGTGACAACAACAGGAGAGACCCACTCTGAATTCTCCACTGGATAAATGAACCCTGCTGCTAGAAGCTTTCTTACCTCCTTGAGTAAAGCCTGCTCCTTAATGACTCCTAGCCTTCGTAGCTTCTGAGCCTTAGGTGTGGCCTCTGGCTTCAACTCAATTTTGTGTTGAACAGCATCTACTCCACGCACATCGGTGTAGTCTTTAGCAAAAAGCCTAGGAAACTTCCTTAGCACACATTTGAACTCCTCTCTTTCATCCTTTGTAAGTGTTGTTGATAGCATACCTTCCAGCATCCCTTCATCTTGATATTCACCTTCGTTCTCTTGAGGACCTACCTCCTCCAAGCCTTGACAAGAGGTCTCTTGGTTGCTTGGCTTAAACCTTACCCCCATGACTTCGATGGAAGACTCCTCTTCAGTAATGCTGCCGCTACTTTCTTCTTCTGAAGTGCTATCGGTCCAACCTTCTTCCGTCTCACTTTGAGATGATTCTTCATGGAGCTCCTCTTGGCGTTGCTCCTTCATGTCAAAGACAACCTTCTTATGATTGTCATTCCTGCAAATTAATTTCCCACTTTCCCAATCCTGCAAAGCTCGCATTTTCATTAGCCATGGTCTCCCTAGGATAAATGGGTAACCATTTCCTTTGGTAGACATGACATAGAAATCCACTGCCTTCTTAATGCCAAAGGCCTCCACAAAAACATTTTTACAAATGCCTACGCACCTAGCCTTGCTATTGTTTGCCATCTTGACCTTAATTTCAGGTGTCTCATGGATGTGCATGCCTAGTTTTTGCATGAGTCCCTCTGTCATGATGCAAATTTGTGCACCCCCATCCACTAGACCTTTCCTAACCAATCTTCCTTTGATGTAACAGTCTAGCACCGGTGTAATGTCCTCATTCATTTCAGCTTGTGCAATTTTTACAACAGGCACACTCTCTTTTACCTTTCTCCTAGTGCTAACTGCCCTTGTTAAATCCCTCCTAACTTGTGGACATAATGCAAGAAATTGAGGCCATGAAATATCAGGACCCTTACCTCTCATGTCTTCCAACAAGTTGTACGGAGCCATACCATGTCCAAGAGGGAAGTCTTGGAGGTCGATACGACGTCGAGTCCTCTTGGTTTCCTTGGTTTCCTTTGCCTTCTTGCCTTGTCCATGGTCACTCTGTGATGTGACTCCTTCTTTCTCTTTACCTTTTCGTCGGCCACGCTTAATGCCATTGGCTTCCATGTCAACCTCATTTGAATTTGTCACCTCTACCACATGCACATTTGGATCTGGCAAAGGTGGAACTCCTTCTACCCCTTGTGGAGGTGGTCTTGGTCCATTTGGCCTTTGTAGAAGCCTTGGTTGTTGACCAGCTCCTTCTCCTGCATTCATCACTGGGTAATTCAAGTTAGGCCTCCCTGGCTCCCCACGGGGCCAAGGACAATTATACATCCCATGTCCAGACTCTCCGCAATTCCAACATTGCAAGACTCTCCTAGGTCGTGGATCTCGCTCTTCAGACTTCTTTGCTTGTCCCTTTGGACCTACAGCTTGTGCAAGGTGAATTGACAGGCTGCTTAAAGATTCGTTTAACTTCTCAATTACTTCCGTCGTTACCTCAGGAATCTCCCTCGATGTTGATGCTTGTGACTTACCTTTGGGTCTAAGACCTTCTATTGGAACCTCTCCCCTTAAGCACTTGAGTTTCCTATACTTCTCAGCAGCCCTAGTTTCAGCTGCATCAAAGGTAGCAGGTGCACCCGCCTCAACTTTTACCTTAAGGTCAGGAAAGAGTCCGGCTATGAACCTCTCCTTCTTTAGAAATTCTGCACCATCACCAGGGTTAGCAACATTTCGTATCCATAGAGCCCAAAGACGTAGGAACTCTTGCTTGTACAAGTAGTAGTCATCTAAGTCTTTTTGCTTATGAGAAACAATGTCTTGCCATAGCTTTTGAGTGTTTTGGGGATCAAAGAAGTATCTCTTGAAATGATTGACAACTTCCATGTAATTCTCTTTAACTTCCTCAGGCAAAGAGTCAAACCAAGTGCTAGCATCTTTCCTAAGGACTACCTCAAACATTTCTACACGTTCTTGATCAGTTACTATCCTCTTGATACGACAAGACATCTTGAAATTTGCCAAAAATAATTCTGCATCCTCTCCAGGCTCTCCAAAGAAAAGAGGATATCCAGACATTTGGCGTTGATTCTCCATTGAATTGATTTCAAAGTGACGCGTTTTGTTTTTTCTTTCTTTAAAAGATCTACACAATAATATTCTCTAAATTGCAATCTATTCTACAACAAAATAAAAATATTCACATCAAATGACCTATGATAATCAATGAGAGGTAGGATGACAGGGTTTGGTGACGCGAGAATTTCTCCTACTCTTTGGGCACCAAACATGAACACCATACGTTGTTGAAAATGGATTTTTCTACTAATTGCAATGTTTATTCTAATGTGTGGAGTGAAATGAAAGGGGAAAACCTCTATTCTTGGGCCATTATCCATTGTCTATGCATGACCTTATGCTTAAAACAAAACAAAAATATAGACGTCCAAACTAAGGTCGTACCTAATGAGAGGCAAAATAAAAGGATTTACTGATGCGTTTATCTCTGCCAACCTAAGAGGACCTAAAATTCTACGAATTACACGTTGAAATTGCAACTTAGTACTAACAATTATGTGTACCTTTTGCCTTGCAATGGGAATGAAGGGATCATACAAATTCTCGTGATTCATGCAAGCTACTTGATTATGCTAAAGGTTGAGCCTACACAAAACATACACAAGCCTGTCCTCAGTGGGGGCACCAAAATTGAGGCGATCCAGGGCGGGCAACAAGAGAGGCGACCTCCAAACACCCCTCAAGGCTCCCGTGCTGCTCAATTGGGCCTGGGGCAACCACAAGCACAACACAACAACAAACCCACAGCCAAACCCAAACAAGATAGGGGCACCACCTAGTTATGGTATGCGAACTAGGACGCAAGAGGGATTTTGGCACAACCAAGAAGATGCACCACACAACACACACAAGCAACCTCACACCAAGACACACATGAAATGGACTAGAGAGAGCTAGAGCAAAGGGAAGAGAGAGAGGAAAGGATCTTGCGTAATACCTTATTTGTGACTTGCAAATGGAGATGGTTCGTTATGATGCTATCGTAGAACTTGTACAAAAATCACTCAATGCTTAGTGATTGCTAATCATTGCCAAAACACACACACACTGTCTTAGGGTGTGGGAGACCTCTCACCACAATATCCTCTTACAATGGACACAAAACTGGCAATGAAAAACACACTAAAACACTTTCTAAAATCAAGATCAACCGATAAAACTCAAAATACACAAGTCACCTTGAATTCACCAAACCGTATTGCACAAATGGAAGGACGAAGATTTAAACGTCGAATCACGCCTTTGATGCACCAAACCTCAATTTATTGATGATGAAGGAGCATGTACAATAGTGGTTTTGAGATTTGTGGAACTCACACTCTCTCACTTGCAATGTGTAGCTTGAAGGCTTCTCTCACACCAAGAGTGAAGCTCACAAGTGGTTGCTACACCTAAGTCTCTCCTCACGCATAGAGTGTTGGGGTGCTATGTGAGATGTTGGAGGTTGTTTTACAAGAAGGAGAGGGGCCTATTTATAGGTTGGAGACCCCTCATTAGGATTATTGGAAATCCTAATTTACAAGCTAACAAATCAAGATTATGATTTTTTTGAATATCAAAACATTGTGGGCCTTCTTTGTCTGCTTGAGTCATGGGTGTGGGCTCAAAAGAGAGCATTATTGATGGTAGATAAGGTGAAAGTAAGTTTTAAGGAAGGGGAGAGAGAGAGAGAGAGAGAGAGAGAGAGAGAGAGAGAAGTTACTATACATGTCTTGAGGTGAGGTGTCTTTTATGGTTAGGTCAATGCTATTTTGTGTTAGTATGTTAGTCGTTAGTAATCACTAGAAGGTTAATGTTACATTTACAATGGGTAGAGTGAGTGGGATGGTTGGAGTAAGATGGTTGAATGAAGTGAGAAAATCCTTGTGATGGTGAAGCTTGAAGAAGTTTTGGACTTACTTGTGTAGGTTCTCAAAATGACCATCGATCTTCTTCTTCGTCTTCTCTTCTTTACGCCACCGCTGCCAAGGTTGATCATCGTGATGAAAATGGTAATTCCGTTGATGAGATCTTTTGATTTGCAGAGGTTAAGCATGGTACACATGCTGAATTTATGTATATATATAAGGAGTAAGATGGAATTGTACTTTGGAGATAATAGAGAGAGGCATAGAGATGGTGTATGTACATGGAGAGCTCATATGAGAGCTATGGGAGTAAGTGGGGAGGTTAATGGTGAAGAAGGTGAGAGAAACCATTGAAGGTGCAGGTTTGAGTGAGGGATTGAGAGAAATGTGTGTGTGTGTGTGTGTGTGTGTGTGTAGAGGTGTGGAAAGAGGTGAGAGAAGACTATGGGCTACTTGTGAAAAAAGTGGGCAGACTGGGGTCCACTCAAAAAATCATAGCTCACCGCTGGTAGCTCCAAAAATCATGAAAACATTTGAGGTGATTATTCAGAGCGTGGGCTATATTTTCTCTTTTGACCACTGCTCCAAATTCGGAGTGGAGATAGGTGCCAAAATTCTCACCAAAAAGCCTGTTTTTATGCTTGCAAAAGTCTTTTAGTGGACCCCTCCTTTGTTGAATTTGTACAATGCATCCAAGAGTGAGCCCCTCCTTTGTCATATCATAATACAAAGCATCCAAGTTGCCCTTGACACATGCATGGAGGAGGATTATTGGTGAATAAAGAAATATATACATGGTGGGACTAGTGTATGGACTATTCATGGACTTTAGCTCAATGAGCACATGGTGTTAGAATAATGAGTAAAAATAATAATAAAAATATGGAGGAGTTATGGATATGGAAAGATATTGGAATCATATGATATGGTCCCTCCTTGAATTATTTTGGGTGAAAGAGGAAAAGGTATGCAAGTAAATAATATAATAAAAGTAACCAATGAGTAGAAATCAATTTTTTGTTTTCACGAGGGTGAGGGTGAAAATGTAGGAGTGATTTGTATAAAGGAAAAATATGAGGTTAGAGTATGTACATATTGGCAAAAAAATATATATATATAATTATGGTGTAAGAGGATGAAAGAAGGTGTACATAGGTTTAATAAAACACACACCTAAGTAGAAATATTTAAATAAAATACCAAAATAATTATAAAAAATCCCTATATTTAGGCCATATATACAATGAAATATTTACACACAAAGAGGCCATAATATACTTTTATTTTTTTATTTTTTTATTTTTTTTATTTTTTTTGGCTCACCTAGCCCAGTGACTAGCTAGCTGAGGGTTTTTAAGAAGATATGGGAAAAGTCCCGTGACTCACGCACGCCTATGTACAGTGAAATGGTAGGGATAGCCACAGTGTTTGGGTGATTTTGGTAGGGTGAGGTAACTCACTGTGGCAATTACAAAGAGCCGAAAAAACGGCTATCACTATCAAGCAGGCAACATCATCAAGAGTGTAATTGAAAGCCAATGGGACCAAATGGATATTAACTGCCTTCATGACGAAGGTGCTCAGGCACTTGATGAAGCTTTACAACAACTCCAAAGCATAACCAAACACAGCTTCAATGCCAATGAAAACCAGCCAATAAGCTTAATTCATGCAGACATTATCCACAGAGATGATCAAGAAATTAGATGTTGCTTGTAGCAGGCTTTTGAAACCGCGAAGGAAATAGAAAGTCAATTCAAGGTTTGGTGTGATGTGGCATTAGGTGAGCATAAGCGGAAAAGGAATGAGTCGATGAAGACACTTCCACCTAACTGGGGGGGCAAGCGTATGAGAGATTTGAAATTAGATGCAAGCGACAAAGCCACTGAAGAGCATCTTCATGGAACCAAAGAGCGAGAAAACAGAGTATCATGCAGTCTGCCAAGCTTGACAAAAAATTGCTTGCCTTTTGAAGAGAATTGTGAGTTCAAAGATAAATTGAAACCACATGAATTGAGCATCGATGAAAGATTGCCAACGTTTCATGCTGCAAGACACTCATCTCTACTTGTTGTGATTGGAGGTGAAATGTGTGTCTACCTAAAACTGGGACTCTACCCGAAACAATCCCGCGTTAACGCGGTATCAGTTAGGGGAGTGTCCCAAAACATTTCAGCTCGAGGAAGGGCTGCAAACCAGGGCTGCAAACCACTTGTTGTGATTCGAAGAGCCCTTAGCACATTACACCAAGCAATACCACTCTGACACGCTCTGGTAGCCAGCCTTGATGTCTTCGACATAAATACCAGCTTTATGCTACACTAAAAAAGAGTAAGTCATAACAGCAAGGCTTTGTACTGAGCTTATTCAGGCTTTGTACAGCCAATGTGAAGAATCTTTTTATTGAGCTTATTCATGATTTGATTTCAACGTACCATTACTCTGTGTGTCCTTCCAAGCATGTGAATAATAGGCGCTATAGAGATTGGCTTAATACGCCCTCTATAATATGCGCTATAGAGATTGGCTGAATACGCCTATAATACGGTGATTTCAACGTATTTGTGAGCGCTCTCAAAAGCCCACCAAGCCCTACTCCCTCGTGCTGACAGCCTCTTTGCGCACTCTTAGATGTCGGTAAACGGGATCAAAGACTTCATAGAGACTGCAGACCCTGCCAAAAACATCACCGCCTTGCTACGATGGGCCTGCACCATAAAAAACGAGTAACCAGTAATAACCATGAAATAAGCAGTAAAAACAAGGTCCATTCTCGTTATCTGAGGCTCAGTGCAGTAACAAGATTTCGTCATACAGAGATACATAGCCGAAGTCTTAGCGCAGAATAAACTTGGAAAAAAAAATAGGACTCTATCCTAAATAGTCCCGCGCCGACGCGGTATCAGTTAGGGCAGCGTCCCAGTGCTTCTACCTTGTCGGGGGACGGCGTTTAGGCTCCATCGACTTCTGTGTATGGCTCACAGGGCGTAAGGCTTCTTGTAGACGGCGACCATGAGCAGAGCAGAGCAAAGTGCAAATTTTAGAAAATCCCAAACTCTAAGTCCATATTAAAAATATAAAATGCAAATTTCAAATAATCTCAAGCTTATCAGATGTTGTCGGGCAAAATGTGTCTCAGCCGGTTGTGACTAAGGGGAAAAAAACAATTGCGCTCCAAAATAAAGTAAAATAATGCAATAAGACAAATTCTATATGAATATATCGAGGGACATTTACATTGCAATAAAAATATGTTAATGCTTTTAATAGGTTTAAACTTCAAGACAAATCAGTACAAGTTGAGCATACATGTGTAGGCAAATCAGTAAACGTTTAGCATAGGGTGTTTTTATCTAATGTTGAAGCCGACATATCTCCTCATGTAGAGTGGAATAGAATAGCAAAAGAACAACGTTTTTTAACCCTAAGTTTTGGCCTTTTCACACTTAATATCAAGACGTGCGTGGCATAGGTGATTTAATATAGACATTTTGCCTTTTGCAAGAGATTGTCTGCAACAATCGCACTCTATTACTCTCCAGGTTGACTGTTGTTCAATCCATGCAATTGCTCATCATATCACTATCTTCGGTCCCAAGCATAAGCAAAAGCTTGTGCTAATGTTTGAAAGTAAGCATTGCACTATCACTGTTGAAGCTTTAACAGAACATTTTGAGCTAGAGAACAAAAATTTTTCTTTGCGTCCACTTACACTACAAGGTGAGCAGGTTAGAATTGAACCTGCACGTAATGATTCAAGTGAGTTGTTTTACCATTTGGATCACGAATATTCACAGTTTTACAAGGTACTTTGCAACGAACAACCATCAACGTCAAATGCTGGCTTAAAAGATTCTCCAATCAATGTTGAAGATGTCACTACATGCATCAGAAGTGTACTTGATGTTATTCGTTCTCTTCCTCTGCAAACCAATCTATATATTGCACTCTCCTCTGCTACAAGTGCCACTAAGGTTTTGGAAATGCCTACTTATTATGATGGGTATGTTGCCTATGAACTTCCTCCTCAAAATGACAACTCTGCTATGTATGGGATGGAACATAGATTTGATGGGCATGTTTGGACAGAATATGTTACCTGCAGTAATGATATATTCAATGGGGTTGTTCGTTTTAGTCGATGTGGAGGGCATTTGAGATGCTCCAATATAGAATGTCCATACTATCAGGGAAGGAGACAATTTAATGAGTCTCAATGGCGAGGAAAATTAGCACGTACTCCTAGTAAAGGCCACTTGGATGTTGGTAATGGAAAGCTTATATGCTTTCATTGCCGTCAAATTCCAGAGTGCATTGACACTTTCCCTGCAGTTATATATTATTGTATTCCATCTGAAAAGACTGGAGTTACTAGATGTGTATTGCACTTAGGTTTTCATAAACACCCTGTTGCAGAGGGGAAGAGCAGAGTTGCAGACCAGTCAATATCTGATGCCTTAATGCATCGAGCTGCCTTTGATACTCTAACAACTGCCAAACAGCTTGAAAGAAAAACTACAGAAGACCTAATTATGGACAAGCTTGTTTCTCAAGTAGTTGGTGGTGACTCACCAATGACAGATGGAGAGTTCTCTTGTTTTCTAGATGCCGTAACCCCATTATCAGACAAGCGGCGTGTTCAAAGAACCTTAGAGTCAGCTAAACGGGCAAAAGGAATTACACCTCTTGTCTTGGAGTCTATTTTGACTTTAAAGTCAAAATCAAGGTATCCCTTCCTCCATAGTGTTCTATTCCCTGGTCAGCTTGGACCTGGACAACAACCTCATATATTTAAAATGTCTACTATGGGACCAGGGAGTGGTGTTGATTTGGTGAACCGTATGCGCCCTAGTGGAAATTTGCAAGATATGTGGGTGCATTTTGATCATGTTCATCATGTGGAGGGCTGGCCTACTATGTCGTCGCATGTTGACGACCCATATGTAAGAGAGCTATTAACATTGGCAATATGTGAATTTACTGTGGAAAACAAGCATGCAGAGATAGAGTTTTGGAAAATGCTTAATAAGGTTGTAGTTGATCATGGTTTTGATAAGCCTGAATTTTGAGGTTTTATGGTAGATGAGGCAAATGAAAATTGGATTGCAGTTTGTACTGTCTATTTTGGTGGAGCCAAAAAAAAGATGCTTGAGAAAGAGAGATCATGTGTTTTTCATTGGGAGCAAAGCATGGTTAAGCACACTGTCAAGTGTATACGTTCCTCTTATCAAGAGGAGCATAAAATATTGTGTCGAAAATGGTTACATGCACCTTCAGAACATGCACCACAAGTATGCAAGGATGAACTCAAACAGTTTTGGAAAATGGGCCATGCTATTTTGGATGAGATTCCAGCATTGGAAACATGGTTGTCATGGTGGGATGCTAGAGTGCCACATTGGGGAGACAAATTTGTTGCTCAAGATGAGATAGGTGCTTTTGTCCCAAGAAAAAATATTTCTGAGGAAAAACATGCAAGTATGCGTGCTTCAATTGGCTATAAGAATAACATTGGTCTGTATGAAGTCACTTGTGCAGATATGTCACTAGCAGTTCTTCAAAGTGTGTGCTACAATGCCTACTTGAAGGGCATGCATTCATCCACAGGACCAATGATGGCAGACTTGGCAGCCAAATTTATGAGCAATCATTCAACATCAACATCGAAAACAAAACTTCTTGATGTAGCTCAGTCAGCAATTCTAGAAATGCAAATACCAAGTCCAGAGATGAATAGAGCTCCAGTAAGGGAAAAGAGTGTGAAAAAGTCACGCTCAATCTTTCTTGATGCCGATGAAACTCTTGAAGAAGACTCTCATAGGCTAGAGTTTGTTACTGTCACTACTCCAATTTACAATGTACCACATAGTCAGCAAAATACTTCCACTACTCCTAGTCTTTGGCCAGAGAAAAAGGTGCCTCGGACTGTTTGGTCGATTAGGCGCACTAAGTCTCGGAGAAAAATGACGTGTTTTGGTGTTCTCCCCGGAGAGAAAGTACGTTGTGGTAGGTTCATAAACAACAATTTAGATAATGTGCAAAATGGCGTGCCTGCTCCTTGCTTTTGGAGAAGGAGAAAATATCCCGCTGTGGGTGCCAAACCAGAAGGAATTATTGAGGGGTTTGTATGGTTTTGCAATGACAGTACCACTCATGCATGGAATATTGATGGGATGATTATTGGACCTCCTGCCCAGCTCCGGGGATGTGGGTTGTGGAAGAGGGAACGTGTCTGCTTCCATGGGAGGTTGAGATGCTCCACAAAAATGGATTTGTGCTTCCGGGAGATAATATGACAGCACAACGGAACCTCCATATTGGTGGGAAATGTGGAACAAAACCAAGCTCTTTCCGTGCTAGATTTAGAGATGGAAATCATGTAAGGTGGAGGACAAAATTAACCAAAGACTTCAATGACAGGATAGCATTGGGCCAAAGCATGGAAGCACATCTAGTGAGAGAGGTTATATTGGTAACAAATGCATCGCATGTTTTTCATGTTAGCACTCCAGACTCAGTTCAAAAGGGGGTTACTTATGCGGTGACCATTGCAGACTTTCCTCGATGTACTTGTGAGGATTTCCAAAACAGAGACAGCAGGCATCTCACGTACGTGCCATGCAAACATATGTACTTTGTTTATTTTCGAGTCCTTGGTTTGGATCCTGCAGCTCACGAGTTTGTGCATTAGGCAGCACTGACAAAAGTAGAGTTGTTCCAGGGATTGTGTGGGGCCAGAGTGCCAGCATAGCATCGACTTCTTGAGCTAAGGTTTGCAGTTCCTATGGATTGGCCATTTTTTTGGATTCCATGCAATTGCCATTGTAGGATGAGCACCTATTATACTTACATTGTTTTCATAGCTTGTGTTACTTAATCAATTTGGCGTTTATATTGTTGCAACAATCACCTTCTATGGATTGACCATTTTGTTGGACTGGTTGCACTTGACATTATGGTAGAGCTTTTTTGTGTTATAATTCTCCCTGCTTTCGCTCAAAAAAATGCCACGCTCGGTTTTATTCGCTTGGTGTATGGTTTTCTCCGTTCCCTTCCCCTCTTTCTTTCTCTCTCTCTCTCTCTCTCTCTCTCTCTCTCTCTCTCACACACACACACACACACACACACACACACACACACATTGTGTTTTTGAGAGATGTAATCATATAGGTACCATGCACTGTGCACACTCCATACTTGCACATTGTGACCTCTTGGGCACTTGTATATTTTTACATAGATACACAATGAAATGTCACATCATTATTGTTGGTTCATATTTTCACATATGTATAGGGGCTTGGTTTTTTCCCTTGAACTCCCCAAGGGTTTTGCATCCAAATCTAGATACCTTTGTTTGAGTGGGGGTGTTGGAGCTACATATGGCTCATTCTACTCAACTTGGTCTCACCTATATATGTGTATCTTGTCCTCAATATGTATCGGTCTTTGGGAGTGTACATGGTGTGTCTCTTGTCTCATCTCTCCACCTCTCACTGTCTGTTTCTCTCTACATCTCAATAGAGATGGTATACACTCATCGAAGCTAAAAATGATCCAAAGCATTCTTTGAAGACAAAGTAAAGTAATTTAGAGATGGTATACGTACATCAAGACAAAGATGATCCAAATCATTATTTAAGGTGTTTGAAGAGTTAATGAAATTATTTCATTGAACCTTTTAAGCTATCGTTGTATGTAATAGGAGTAATGTATCTCCTTATAAACCATTTTTCAAAATTGAAAAACATATTTATATAACGATGGGTATATATAGGCTGTGGGTTTTTTCCTTGAGCCCCCAACAATTTTTTCATCTATAGTAGGGACCCTTCTTTGAGCGGGGTTGTTGAGTCTATATGTGAAGCTACACTAAATATATCCCTAGGTCCCCTCTATATAAATACCATCATGTGTGCATATTCCACACACTTTGGAGTTACAGTCTCTGTATATCATCTCTTTATTCTTCTCTTCCCTTGTCTCCTCAACACATGCATGATATCAAATAGTTATCTAGTATCAATAAGATTGTTGCACTACACATTCATGTTCATGACAACAGTACAAAGGATTCTAGCTTGGCATGTATGTGATAAGCATAAAACAAAATAAGGTATGGGCCTAGATAGATATAAAAGCTCTTCACAACCTGAGAAATAGTTATCATTATCGTCGTACAATGAATGGCATCATGGAACAACAAATAAAGTTCTTGCTGATGAAATTACTTACACGAACTCCACACCCGACTCCACAATAAGAGAAGTCATCTATAAAGTGTATAGTAAGTTTATCTGGCAATATATCATGTCAAAATACCAAAATAATAATCTTAATTTGGATTGTTATTGAATTCAATATAATCAACATACATTAATGAAATATGTAATTGTGCACGATTACATTAAAAGAATATGGTGATGTCATGACACATGTCATAGACTATCAACAAGAAAAATGCATAAGAATGAACTGTTGTCATAACCATGCTAATATGAGCAAAGAAAAACACTTTGGTCTAAAAACAATGTAGTGAGATCATTTGGCTTGTGCTTAAGTGTACCTATAGATACAAACACACACTTCTTGTTAACCAATTGTGCCACTTGTGCTGATTTCGGCCAACAATGCATGTAACACTACTAGTATTCTTGCAAACCTTCAAATCACGAAACGTACTCACTAGGATCTTTGGGGTAATAAAAAAGCACCACCTTCTCTACATACATCAGGTCCAAGCAAGTTCTATAAAAATCAATCATAAACATCAATGTTGTTGCATATTCCTATTGGTCCCCACAAAAAAAAAATCAGGTGTAGCTTGTGAAATGAATTAGTGATTCCACCTGTAAACAAAAACACTCCTAAGAAAGGCAAGAATACTTGCATGGATATTAGTTCAATGTTGCACATTAAGCATGTTAATTTTGGTAGGAAAGGGAGCCTAATTTTGCAGACTTAACTTTGCATGAAAGGTTTGGTAAAAGTAGCACATAAAGTCATCAGCTAAAGTGTGATGAGTGTGTTAAAAAATCAATAAAGTATCAGCTAAAATTATCAACTACTTTTACACCAGACGTGTAAAAGTATTTTTCTAAGGATGCATGCTAGTTTGATGGGCTTTCTTTGTTGTATACCCAATACACTGGAAAGGTATTATTTTTGTCAGGGGTTATTGATCGTCACCTTACCAATTGTAGGCAGCGGGCCGTTGATTGAAAAAGTTAGTTATCTTTTGTAGGGTGCTACGACCTGCTCCCTGATTTGCCAATAGGAGATGCGGCATCGTTCATGTCCCCCCTCAAGTTCTTATGTTGGTTCTCTTACTAAACTACCCTCAGCCCAAAGGCTGAGTCTTTTCTCTTCTCCCAGATTCGGGGGCAGCAGATGGAAAAAAAGAGCAGCAGGTGTAGCCATGGCAGAGCTTGCTGCTCTTCGCATCCTGGACAGTCCATATCGTTATCGGCCTTTGTGGCGGCTCTGCTGATATTGAATATGATTTTTCTATAGTGCTACTCATCAAATATTGGCTCCCTCACCGAGACTGCAGCCTTATCTCCTTCTATTCCTCCATCCTGCAGCATCATGTGAAAATCTGGCCATCTTCTTCTTCCAATATGCTCAAATTTAAACACTAAGCTCTGCTCTCTCATCTTTATTCTCAAAGCATGCAAGTGACCTGTTCACAATATCTCTCTGAGTCGACCAAGCATGCATGCAAGCACCATATACATAAAATGAAAAGAGAAGAACAAAACTCAAAAGGAACGTGATGAATTTTTTTCTAAGTACTTAGCTTCATAATTAGTGATGGCACCTTGCACGTTGCAACAAAGTTGAATCTCCAGAGGTGAAGCTCTCATACCATGTTGAGCTTACAAAAAAGGAAAGACGAGACACTAGAAGTGAGCACCCGAAAGTGTGTAGAATACTCACACTGGATGATGTATACATAGATGGGACGTGCTTGCTATATATAGAGTAAGTTCAGTTGCACTCCTCTGCTATCTTGTATCTTAGCTTGTTAGGAAGTAAATTATGGTTTCCATTCATAAGATGGTATGAGGGCTTAAATATGCAAGCTCAAATTTCTACAAAATCCAAAAAAGATCAATGTGCATGTGAAAGCTCGTAATTCCCTTTCAACAGTTTGAAATTATGACTATCTAATTAGAGGCGCGGCTACAATCCATGAAAGAAGTTTAAATTTTGAATGTGATTTGTGATTTTATGAGAGTTAAGGTTTCATTGCAGAAACTTAAGTGTTTTTCATTGTCTTTGTAAGTAGAAACTAATGTGAATTTGTGATCATTTCATCATAAACTTGTTTACAAACACGAGAAAAGTCCAAGAAAAATATAAAGGAGGGTTTGTGACTTCCATATCACGAAAACTCTTAGAGATTAAGCAATATTTGGGAAGAGGGTTGTTGAGTTCCATAAAAACTTTCTCATGAATATTTTGTGACTCTCATTATGAACTCTCCCAACCAAAGCTTTCACACCTTCGCAGGTAGACCACACACTTTTTGATAGCGTGAGTGTACAATAGGGGACTCAAAGAGGTAGAAAAGGGTTAAATTTACAAAGGAAATTCTATATATAGGCAATAGCAATTGGGTTCTTGTCCATACATGTGACATATCCCTAGGTGGAGGATAAAACCTCCTAGTGAGGAAAAAAATTCCCTATGCTCTTAATGTTCACACAAATGATTAGATTAATATTGAAATAGGTTCAAATTCTAGGGAAAAATTATTCCCAAGGTGTCCTTTTTTCATCCATAATAAAAAAATTAATATCTCCATTGATTGTGACAAGGAGAATGATAACCTAGAATAGAGCTTCATAATATCTTCACTTAAGAAGATGAAACTTTGAAGTCAACTCATGATCAAGTATTAAGATTCTTTTTGACATTACCACAACAAGGGTGGAAGTTAATGTTACTCTCTCAAAGGCCTCTTGTTTGTTCAAGATGGTGCACCCAAAAAGAACCTTGGCACCTTTTCTCTATGTAGTTTTAATGGATGGCCTCAAGTACTCTAGTCAAAGGAAATGAGTTCAAGGGACTTTTTCCAGAGTGATTCATTCATGGTGATATTAGTATGCTAGTGACAAGAGACTAGAGAAAGAGACTGACACTAATAGAAATAGAGAAACATGGATTTGTCTAATGATAATATAGATGCAAACGGTGCATATAAAGTGAGCTCAAATGATGGGGTAGTGATTGGATACAAAGTGTATAGATTGGGCTTCTTTTATAGGACTAGGAAGAAAGATTCTAGTGACATAAGTGATGATGCAAAATATAGGCTTCCAAAATAGAGAGTGATTCCACTAGTTGGTGGTGCATATGTGCCACACATCCCAACATGTCTTATGTAGGCACATAGGTCATGTTAATGTCTCTCTCAAAAAGTCTCTCCTTGACATAGTGACAGGGTACATTATTTTTCTTTGTAGGAGCATGAAATAATCGGTTTCTCATGATCACAACACATTTTTAATAATATTTAAAGATATTGATGGAGGATTTCTATACAACATCAAAATCATCAATAAGATATTTGATTCAAACACAATGAGCTATAGGTCTAAAATTTTCCATGTACTTAGCATCCCAATCAAAAGTGGCCATTGTAGGCTACTTCTTTCTCAACCATGATATGCATGAACTATCAACCATGCAATAAAAACCACTAACGAACATTATCATGTCATATAAATCAGCCCAATTTGAATTTTTGAGTTTGAAAAACCTTGCAATATAGGCAATAGCAATTAGGTTCTTGTGCATACATGTGACATATCCCTAGGTGGAGGAAATAAACCTCCTAGTGAGGGAAAAATTCCCTATGCTCTTAATGTTCACACAAATGATTAGATTAATAATGGAATAGTTTCAAATTCTAGGGAAAATTTATTCCCAAGGTGTCCTTTTTTTATCCATAGTAAAAAAAATAATATATCCATTGATTGTGACAAGGAGAATGATAACCTAGAATAGAGCTTCATAATATCTTCACTTAAGAAGATGAAACTTTAAAGTCAATTCATCAAGTATTAAGATTCTTTTTGACATTGCCACAACAAGGGTGCAAGTTAATGGTACTCTCTCAAAGGCCTCTTGTTTGTTCAAGATGGTGCACCCAAAAAGAACCTTGGCACCTTTTCTCTATGTAGTTTTAATGGATGGCCTCAAGTACTCTAGTCAAAGGAAATGAGTTCAAGGACATTCCAGAGTGATTTATTCATGGTGATATTAGTATGCTAGTGACAAGAGACTAGAGAAAGAGACTGACACTAATAGAAATAGAGAAACATGGATTTGTTTAATGACAATATAGATGCAAACGGTGCATATAAAGTGAGCTCAAATGATGGGGTAGTGATTGGATACAAAGTGTATAGATTTGGCTTCTTTTATAAGACTAGGAAGAAAGATTCTAGCGACATAAGTGATGATGCAAAATATACGCTTCCAAAGTAGAGAGTGATTCCACTAGTTGGTGGTGCATATGTGCCACACATCCCAACATGTCTTATGTAGGCACATAGATCATGTTAATGTCTCTCTCAAAAAGTCTCTCCTTGACGTAGTGATAGGGTACATTATTTTGCTTTGTAGGAGCATGAAATAGTTGGTTTCTCATGATCACAACACATTTTCAATAATATTTAGAGATATTGATTGAGGATTTCTATACAACATCAAAATCAGCAATAAGATATTTGATTCAAACACAATGAGCTATAGCTCTAAAATTTTCCATGTGCTTAGCATCCCAATCAAAAGTGACCATTGTAGGCTACTTCTTTCTCAACCATGATATGCGTGAACTATCAACCATGCAATAAAAACCACTAATGAACATTATCATGTCATATAAATCAGCCCAATTTGAGTTTTTGCATTTGAAAAAGCTTGCAACTTTTACGGTAACTATCACCCCTTGGGATAAAACAAAACAAGGTGCATAGTGCCACTTAAATAGGAAAATATCCACTTTGGGCTATGGAAAAATCTAGTCGCCTATGAAACCTAAAAACGCATGTCTAGCCTCATAATGTATACATGACTCAAGAACCATACGTAAAAATATATGTTCTCCTTTGATGAAGGTTACTTGTTGAATTTTCACATCATCATACTTTTTGTATCTATCCCATACTTTTCAAACATTTTGAAAAGCAAGTTTCAAACACATCCATATGATCTTCAAGGTTTTTTCATTGCCAACGTATTAACCACTGAACACAAAAAAAGACCAATTTTGTATTATTAATTTTGAAAAACTCATTGTAATTAATTTTTAGGACTCAATCGAGTTTCCAGATTGTAATATAGTAAATATGCAAATTAGCCAAAACCACATTAGATAATAGAAGGTAATTTTGTTGAGTTGGAACCTCCAAGGTTGAGGTATAAAAGCCAATTTTTGTAACTCTACGGGAAAATTTTGATTAATCATCTTAGAGCTCAACTAAGCGTGTTGTCAGTTTTGTGTGAGAGAGTGAGTGATCTTCTTCTACTCTCTACACGTACTACAGAAGATACACTGCAAAGGAAACTATACCATCACATTAGCAACAACAAGAGGTACGCTTCAACGCCAAGCTTGCATGATTCCGGTCTCTTTGCAAAGAGATCTCACATGAGCTTCGAGGTGAGTTTTTTCTCCAAACGTGCATCCATTTTGTGATTGCTATGTGTCATTGCGTTCAACTACACTTTAGGTCTAAACACATTGAGAATCGGTGACCTGTACTTTTTGACCTGTCTTCATACGTGTTTTTTTTATTGGGTGTCTATAGGTAGTAAATTGGTTTAGATACCATAGAATAGTGTATCCAGGCCTGTAGAGGTCATCCCTTGAGTTTTGTGACGATTTGACAATGTTAGTTCTTGTTTTGGAGAGCATAGTTGTCGTAGTAGGTAAGATAGCAGTTGTGCATACATAGTGTGCTTCGAGTTGATTTTCCATGGTAGTGATTGTATCTAGAAGGTTAAGTAGATGATTGACACCCATCTATTTGTTTTCATGCACCTATGGGTCAAGCTCTGTCCTTGGTTGACATCTTGTTTGTTGACCTACTTCTCACTTTGCTAGCAACTATGAGCAATGCATCTGTCCAACATCATTGGCGTTGCTGCCGAGGACGAGAGCCCTAGGCAGGAATATCTTGGAGTAGGACTCTAGAGATCTTAGAGAGGTTTTAGGGAGCGTGTGTTTCACCTAGGTCTTTTGTAATAGACAGTTATTATTAGTTTGGTATAGTTGTGATTGTTGGTGATTGACTGTTTGTGGTGGTGTAAATGAGTATACTAGTCCATGTGTGGCAATAAAGCATTTTTCTATCCACAATCACAAAACCCACATGATGAGTATGAGTAGTTGTACATACGACATGTGATTGTGATCTAGAGCTATACATCATCGAGTTATTTGCTTGTATGCTTGTTTACATTTGTAATCTCTAAAAAGTTGATTTTTAGGTTTAGTATGCAATAAACAAGCTTTAATAGACATTTGTGCATGGATGAGTGATGTTGGTCAAAAGAGAATACATATGCAAGAGATCTTGATGAGAAATCTATAATTTTTCATCTGCAGGCATCATACATGTATGATGTCTTAGGGCCTAGTAGAATACAAAATTTGACAAATCAAAGTGCACCAAAGGGGTGTTTTACCCTAAGTACACCTTGGGACCAAGGGTTTGACCAACAT
This sequence comes from Adiantum capillus-veneris, assembly GCF_014529385.1. Classification (NCBI taxonomy): domain Eukaryota; kingdom Viridiplantae; phylum Streptophyta; class Polypodiopsida; order Polypodiales; family Pteridaceae; genus Adiantum; species Adiantum capillus-veneris. The sequence goes on from NC_140946.1 coordinate 104,072,078, forward strand.
TTGGTCCCCAAAAGACATAAGGCGAGTGTGAAAATGGGAAAAATTGGAAAGTTGTGATTCAATGCATATTTTTGCATGAAATATTTGGAAAAAATCTTTGGAAGCTGCGTTGAAGACTTGTGGATACATGTGCATGAGTTTTAGACAAACACTCACTAGTAAACATCATATGTGTATGATGTCTCAAGGGTAGATACGTACGGCAGTCAAATTGGACTTTTGACTTGACACGCACAGTCTGCATAGTATATAGAGCACATACACCAAGTTTCAACTCAATTGGGCATATTACTTGAGTATGTAGAAAGTTTCACCCTTTTTGGAAAGTTTCTTAGTCAAACGTGGTGATAAGGTGCAATTTTGATCGATATCCAAATTTTGTTGAAAGCACTTGTGCATGATGTATACGTCAAAGGGGCACCTAGGAAAGAAACAAAAACTCATTCTGACCACTTAGACATCGTATGTGTATGATGCCTGTGAGGCTTGATTTTGGTTTAAAAGGCAGATTTTTGTGAATCACTGTGTTTAAGAGCATCGATCTAAGGAGTAAATAGGCCAAGTCCCATTGAATTTGAAGCAATTTAAAGCTAGTAGAGACCAAGAGATGGATTTGAGCAAAGTGAGTACTTGATTTGACCATATTTAGCACAACAAATCTTGAAATTACATTCTACAAGTGGTAGTAAGTTTCTTGTGTGGTGGAGCACCTTTAGAGTGAAATTCACTCCATTTTGACTAGACAGACATCATACGTGTATGATGTCTCATGGACATATTTAGTGACATCTGACAACCGAGTTTACTAGGATGTTAAACACCTCAAAGTAGGCCTATGGACCAAGTTTCACCCCATTTGGATCATCTTTGACTTCTCTTGGAGAAGCTTATAGTGAGCAAGGCATACATGGGAGAGATTGACCTACCTATAGGGGTTAGAACTTCAAAGTGAGCCTAGATTTGGACTAAAAAGATCAAGGAGAGTGCATGGTTAAATTTTGAATCAATTCTAAGAAACTAGACATCATACGCGTTGAGAGGAAAAAGTGAAAAATAGACCAAGTGGCCTCTACACCAAGACTATGCACGATGGCCTCATCATGGGAGGTAAACAGTAGGGGCACCACCTAGCAAGATATGCAACTAGGACGCATACATATACACAATCAAACATGCCATGAAAAAACATTTCAAGATCCACACCCATGTGTGGGATGGGATGGCGGAAAACAAGATGATATGAATGGTGAGTGAGTGAGAATGAGCTTGCTACTCGTGCATGTAGTAAGGAAGATAATGAGGTAAGGGAAACATGCAAGTATGCTTACTTCTCATACCAGAGGTGGAGAATATGCACACCTTAAGATGCCAATAGTAAGATGATAGGAATATGAGAGGGAGAGTGTGTGTATGGTGGCAAATCCGTACACCTCAACATAAGCAAAATGAAAAGAAACAATCATGAACCATACTCATAATGAAGTATAACCCAAACGACACAAGGTATGGCACCAAGATGGAGTGTGTTGGTTTATTACAAAAGGTGAATACAATAGGTAGCATAGGGCAAGAAGATGAGAAGAGGACAAGACCATAGGATGCATACTGGAGGGATGGTAGTTGATGGCAAGGAATATCATGAGTGTAGCCATCATTCTTCTTCTTGAAATCGTGCCTTCAATCCTTCATTACAAGTGTGTGGAGATATGGTGCTCATTTTTGTTCATGGTGATTGTGATGGTGATGGTGTTGTGATTATGTGATTAGGGTTCATGCTACTAGCATGTAGCACAAGGGGGTGTATTTGTAGGTGTGTGGGTATGTGTGTAGTGTGGGATAGTTTGCATATGGGTAGTGTGTGTGTGTATAGTGTATGTGTAGTTTGTATTTACAAAAGAGAAGGCATCCTTTTATATAGGCCAAGAGAGTGATTAAGAAAGAGATAATGAGCAAAAGGAGTTATTACAAAGTAGCCGCAGTTAAAGGCATTCACCCAACGATAGAGCTCCATATGCCCTGCTTATTGACCAGTTTCCTCCTAATCGCCTTCATCATGGCGAGCTTTGTCTCCATGCCTCCTTCCATAGCTGGAGTCTAAGAGCTTACTTATAACATATAAGATAATCTTGATAAAATAAGATAAAATCAAGCAATAATGAAGAGAAAACTGTAAGAAATTATGTGTGTAGAGTTGGATAACCATGACTTCTTCCCATATGAATAGATAGGCTCCACCATTTTGGACATATCTCGCAAACCATAGCTTCAAAAATTATAAGAAAATCAAGGGAAAAAAGGATCAGCTCAACGCCTACAACTTTTATGTTGAAAATGTTTTCCATTTCGGAATGAAAAAATAATGAAAAATCCCACAAAAAATATGTTTCCGTCTTTCTCATTCCAAAAGTCTTTCAGGTGGTCCCCTCTTGACTCCATGTGCAAGCCTTGTGTCCACAAGTGAATTATGCTTGAATTTGATAATATTTTGTTGACTTCAACTCAATAATGCATAAGGCTCTCTTATCTTTCACTATTGACTTTTACTCTTCGCTTGTAGTAAGCGTCAGGTAGTGACCAGCGGCGGGTAGAATCAACATCCAATGATCCCCCCCCCCCCCCCCCCCCCCCCCCCCCCCCCCTTTTCATAGGATTTGTTCCTACCAAATGTGTCAAAACCATAGCTATGTACAAAATAAATACATAGATGTTTTTTTTATTTTCATGCATCAGGTCTTCTTCCTCTTAGGGTCCTTGAAGCCTTGCAAACAAGTGCATACCAAGAGAAAAAATTTGAATAGCGTCCCTCATTAGCCCTCCCCCTGAAGCTAGAGGCATTTATGTCTCTAGATTTGTACTTGGCTCTTCTTTAGTTGAGGTGGAGGAGTCCCCTTCCTTGGGGATTTCCATCATAGGTGCTTGATCAAACCTCAAAAGGTACTACTTCAACCTCCATCCATTGACACGTGTTTTGTGGAGCCTACCATCTGCATCCATTAATCGATAACTGCCATTGTTGTAGCACTTTCTAATGACAAGATGGCCCCTCCCATCTAGGTTAAAAATGTTATATCCTTCCTACTATCATGCCTTAGGACCAACATACCTTTCTTGAGACCTTTTTCCCCTAAGTCCCTTGCTGAAGGTAAGTCAACGTTGCTCTACCTGTGCTACGTAATAGTTGATAACATCTTAACTGTCTAGTTGAAGCCTCTCTAGATCAAGAATGTGGTTGTGAAGATGAGCATTAGGACATTCCATCTGCCTAGCTAGCACCTTGAGACTAGCTAATTATATTTCAATGGGTAAAATGGCCTCCTTACCATACACCAAGTGATATAGCGTGAACCCAAGGGATGTGCAAAATGAAGTGCGATAAGGCCACAATGTAGCCATAAGATTCTTGTCCCAATCACTTTTGTGATTATGTACATGTTTAGTGATGACCATTTACCTTTTCCACCAAACCGTTGCATTGTGTAGGTAGTAGCGAGTTGAGTGTCATCGTGAGATACCCAAATTCTCCATCAACTCTCTTACCAGATCTCCTCTAAAACCTAGTCCCCTGTCAGAAATTATTTCAAGAGGAGTGCCAAAATGGCAACAAATGTTTTCAGATACAAACTTAGCCACGTCCTTAGCTATAATCTGGGTGGTAGCAACTGCTTCAACCCACCTGGTCATGACGTAGTCCACACCCATGATTATATACAATCTACCGGATTTGTTCTTTGGCAAAGGCCCAATGGAATCAATTCCACATTTCTCAAATGGTCCATAAGAGATTATAGGAGTTTGTGACTCATATATGAGCCTCCTATCACCAACCTTCAAACACTCTTTGCATGTTTTTCACCAGTGATGCACATCTCTCTCCACACAAACCCGGCTTGTAGAACCTTCCTACTTGTGATGTCAAGTGCAAAGTGCCCTTCACAAACACCATCATGGCAACTTGAAATTATTTTTGTGATCTCTCTAGAGAGAGGTACACGCCTAAGAATTTGTTCCTTACCCTTGCAGTAGAGGTCATAACTAATAAGGCGGTGTTTTGTTGCCTTGCACATAAGCCACCACTTTTGGCCCTTAGTAAGATCTTTAGGACACTCTCCTCTATCCAAGAAACTCATGATGTTGATGTTAGGCATACCATCACTACCTTGGAATAGAGGTAGCTTCAACTTAATAGCACCCACCATTGTAACATCTTGTAGCATCTCTCTAGGTAGAGCATCTGCTTCTTGATTTTTTGCTTGAGGGACATGATGTAATTGTACAGCTTGAAACTTCCCTAAAAGTTTCTAAACTTGGTGCAAGTGGCCCATCAAGATATGATTTCAAACCCAATTTCCTTGTTTTTTTAAATTAAAATCATAGCATCACCAAATACATTTAACCGTTGAATACCTTGTGTCACACACCATTTAGTAACCCTAGAGTTAACATTAGACTTGTAATGAGCCATAAAATTGGTTGAAGCCACAAAAAAGGCTCACAACAGGATTCTAGTAAATGAGACATAACTTTTGTATATGACATCAAAATTTCATGAAACTTCTTAATTATGGATTCAAGATATGAAAAAGGTTTCTAAATACACAATTTACATGAAAAGCTAAAAAACAAAAAAAAATCTAAAACTAGTAAATTTTATGTAAACTTGCAGTTCAAGACTTAACTTGGAGAAGTAAAAAATGTTGATAGTCTTTGTATATGGGTTTAAAAAGCTTGGTACATCTATCACATACCTATTGAGAGATTTTCAAAGAAGTTTGGGCCTGTTTAACCAATGATTTGATTTACTTTCAAAAGAAAATAGAAATTTTTTTCCATCCGCACAAATTACTTGTCGAAGATGGCAATGGAAAGACACCTTTAGACCTTCATTTAGCTCTGTACTATTTTTTATCAACTCATATAGAGTATAGATCATAATTCCCTGAAACCATTTTCTATTTAGATAACTAGCATAGTGTTGAGAAATTTTTTACAAAAGTCTCAAAAAGCCACAAAAGTGACTAATTTTTTATAGGAATAGTGTTAAGGCTGCATATTCTTGCTCATTGTTGGAGTGGGAATCCAAGAGATTCCCATTGGAGAATATCTTTCCCTTTGTTCATTGAAGATGATAATGCCCACTGCAGCTTTTTTCACTGTCCTCTTATAGGCTCCATCAAAGAAAAGAGAGTGAGCCCTCTCTAACTTAGGGACTTCCAAAACATGTGATACTTCTTTGTCACTTCTCTTAATCTTTAGCTTCTTTTTATAGTGACAATGAGTGAGAATGCCTCCTAGACTGGATCTTGTGGAGCTCTCCACTTGCATTGTGTAGTCAAACTCTTGAAACCTTGTGAGCCATTTGAAAAAGAGAGTGAGCCCTCTCCAACTTAGGGACTTCCAACACAGGTGTTACTTCTTCGTCACTTGTCTTGATCTTCAGCTTCTTTTCATAGTGGCAACGAGTGAGAATGCCTCTTAGACTAGCTCTTGTGGAGCTCTCCACTTGCATTGTTTAGTCAAACTCTTGAAACCTTGTGAGCCACTTGAAACCTTGTGAGCCATTTGAAAATCCTAAAAGAAACATCCATGTGCTGCATTACATAAGGAGATACTTTTCCATTGTTAAGATTATGAATGGTCTAGACAATAAACAAGATTGCAATTTGGTGGTAGAAAACATTAATGAAAGCAGCATGTGCTCAACTTTTGTGTATCCCTTTATTGATGGAATCATCATGCGACTAGAGAAGTAGATAGGACACATGCCATAAGTTTGGGGATTCTTTTGCATCAATACCATCCCAAGTGTGTCATTGTCCACACTAGGGTCTACATAAAAAGGCTCATCCCACTTTGGAGGTGCAATGATGGGAAGTGAGGCTAGAATTTATTTTACCTCATTGAATTGTTGTTCATTTTCTTCACTCTAAGTGAAGATCTCTTGATGGGTAACTTGTTGTGAAGGGAGAACCACTCGAGAGAGTAGGTGAATGAACCTAATCAAATACCTCATCTTTTTAAAAAAAGAGACCAACTGATTTGTTGTCCTGGGAGAGGGCAAAGCCACCAGGGCTCGAACCTTGCTTGGGTCAACTTAATGCCCTTGGTAGAGATCACATGTCCAAGAAAAGTAATCTTGATTTCACCAATGTGGCATTTCTCCATGTTGATTTGGCCACCCAAAGCTTGCAACTAGTGCAAGGTACAAGACGCTAGGTACATGCCTACATAGCAAAATGAGTAGCAATGATTAATAGGAAACAATTTAACACTAGTCCTGTAATTGGACACTCAAGTGTCCTGAGACACTAAAGTGTCCTATTTTCTTACCAAGTTTTGGTAATTTATTTGTCAAGCTAGAAAGAAGACTTTTACACATTGGTCTCTACCATAGGTTGATTATGAGGGAAAGAAAACACTAGATTTTTCTCCATGTCAAAATACGAGCCCTATGGAGAGAATTATGGTAAGTTCTAAGTTGTAAATTTTAGTAAAATTTCAAGCTATTTTGCCCCAAAAAATCATAAAATTTTAATATCTTTTTGTATATATGGACTTTTTTGTTTGTAAAAGCAAATTGTTAGTACTTACTGCTACAAAACAATGGAATTCCCTTCAAACACTAGCTTACAAGTCAAATGAAATTTATATTCATAATCTAATACTTGAGCACATGGTGAATAAGAGCATAATTTTGGTCTTCCAAAGGTCCCCTCATGGAATTTGGGCTATTCTAATGTAGTTTTTTGCTAAAGTTCTAAAATAGATCCAAAAAAGTTGCATTTTTGCCATTCTGCAGACTTATCATCAAAGCTTTTATAGTCATGCTCAATATAGATACTCTATACATGTTTTCTTAGTTCCCTTTGGGCCTTTGGATCCAAAAGGATCCATGAAGCATGCCAAAAGAATTATGGATCTAACCTTGGGGACAGTGATGAAGTGCTAAATATAGCAAACATGACAAAATTGGGTTTAGCATTATGACCTCTAGAATCCCATAGAAACTACTCAATATCTAGCCAAATTTATATTTTATAATTAGATATGGTTGCTACCTACAAAATACACACAATTGACCTAAGAAACTAGCAATATTAAGAAAGCTACATTTGCTACACTAAAATGTCTCGTATCCTTCAGCAACAATCAAAAAACTCGACCATCATCATATAATATGCTATATAGCATATTAGGTCTCCCAAAACTCAAGGAAGATTATATTTATGATAAATGACACCTAAAAAATCAAAATTGCATTTGGATATCAAGAAAGCCACCAAAAAAATCATAAAAGTGGTAATTTTAGCCGAAAAACAGGATTAGGCAATTCTTGTAATTTGGTCATAGCTTTCAATTTTAACACTTAGTTCTCTCTAGAAGTATCAAAACATGTTGAAAACTATGAAGGCTTATCCTCTAGCAATCTAAACCTCACAAACATGAAGTTTAGAGTGGTACAATTGCAAAATTAAGAAAAAAGGCCAAAAACAAAATCCGTTTTTTTACATAGTTTAGGTTCAAAATTTTGTGCAAAATTGTCAAGTTTTTTCAACTCACAAGGCAACTTTGTGGATATATAGCACCTAAAAATTCATTTCCATGATCTTCAAATAACTCAAGCAAAATGGTCACTTAGCAAAACACAAAAGTGTCTAAGGACATAAAAGTGTCTTGTTACCATTCTAGTGTTAAATTAAATCTTGTTGCTTGATCTCGATCTTGATAATTTTTTTTTAAAAAAACTCTTCGAATTCTTGAGTCCTCCATGATAACATTGAAACTAAGGTTTTAGGTGCCCCAATTGTATCCCTACCACATAATTGGATATATAGCACCTAAACATTCATTTCCATTCTCAAGAAAATTGGTCACTTAGCAGGACACAAAAGTGTCCAAGGACATAAAAGTGTCTTGTTACCATTCTTGTGTTAAATCTTGTTGCTTGATCTTGATCTTGATTTTTTTATTTTGTAAAAACTCTTCAAAATCTTGAGTCCTACATGATAACATTGAAACTAAGGTTTTAGGTGCCCCAATTGTATCCATACCACATACTTTGGTGCATTTATTTGATCTACATGGAAAGTTTGATATTAGTTGAGGTTTTGAATGTTTATGTCTTAAGAATTCAAATTTCAAAGTTTTCTCTTGTGCACTTTTGAATATTTGAAATGATTTCATAATTGTTGCACACCAAAGCCCTTACACTTGTCACCTTAAGTCCTCAATGTAAAGGGTAAGCAATGTATTACTTTCTAAAACTCACCAATACATCAAAAAAATAAAATTTCTTTGTATACAATGATATGCTTGAAATGTCCATATCAACACACATAGAACTTTACATTATTTTATAGACTCTCAAGTGTGTTTTTTGCTCATAAAAATTTCAATTATCTATAACCAAACTATGGAGAAGTCACGTGAAATTTTCTACAAGTTCAATTTATTTATAAAGCTAATTTATTTAAAGCACTAACTGCAGTCTTACGAGGTTCACCTTGATGAGTATAGTCCTTGATCATGGTAGCTTCTAAAATGCAAGGTTATATTTTCAAAAGACCATCTAGCCAACATATTTAAGCATGTCAAGAGGGTTTTATTAAAAACATTGTCTAATGCATGTAGCATTTAATTTAAATTTGTAAGAAAAGGACAATTAGTGTCATGTTTTGGTACCAAACTAGTGTTAAAAGTGAAAAAATGTGTAACATGTGTATGGTGTGATGGGAGTGCATAAAGCAAAGTAAATGTGCATAGGTATGGAGTGCAACATTGGTCAGAAACTTTGTTCCAAATAGACCATCATCTATCACACCTTGCCATACCAATTCATCTTATTCAGTCATATCAATCCACACTAAATGTGGTGGTCCAGTTCCACATATAATTTAACCATGGAGAGTCATGCCTTACCAGGCATAGGCACTCTAGTACACATGTATCGACATCCATAAATTTCCATAACATTATTGAAAAGCGAAGAGTCCTGCCTCACGAGCCGTAGGCACTCTAATACACATAAGTTTCCATAACAAGTTGTGAAGCGGAGAATCCTGCCCTCTTAGGAGTAGGAGCTCTAACATGTGTAGAAATTTTGCCATTCCCATTCAATCTAACCGATAAGATCCTTGCCCTAACAATGTACATTGTATCAACTAGTGTGCTGGGATAAGTTTCAAATCACTAGAATGAAAATAATATTGCTCATGTATGAATTTGGTTAATAAAAAGTGCAGATGATAATGAGAGTTATTAAGGTGAGTCAACACACAAGCTAGCCAGCCAATATCACATAGAAAGATCTTATGAACCAGGGGTAATTGAAATAATTTTGCTAGAGGGATATCATCAAAATGTATGAATAAATTGCATACCGTAAGATTCACTGATATGACAAGATTGTACTTAACTTTACTTGCAAAAGTATTTCTCAAAGACAAAGCACTAAAACAAATTCTTATTAAATTTAAGAAGACGTTAATAATTGCACATCAAATGCATCAACATTTGAAACGCCATGAAGAACAAATTTGATACAAAGTTTGTTTGCCAAGAAAAGAGAATGAAAGTAGACAATTGGAAGTATAGACGAGGGGATAAGAGGGGTGTTATCCAAGCCACACTGGCAAGTATTCTCCAGCACTTACAAATTGTGGAGGACATCCAAATCAGGAGCAATGCTATCATAGCTAAACTAAGGCTAGAGATGGAGGATGGATCAAGTCGCATTCATGAGCTAGAGTTTTCCTATGAGTCAGCATTGAGAGAGATCAACAGGTTGCTACAGAGGTGTGGAGAGCAGATGACAACATCTCAAAGAAAAGAGCAAGAGAGGATGCAAATATCCTATGCTCACCTTTGTGAGGAAATTGAGGAGGAGAGAAACACGTGCAGGTTGCTTAAGCTACAAAATCAGAAGCTCATGAAGGAGCTTGGGGAGGCCACAATATGGTTGTTGTGGATACAGGGAAAGAGCTAGATAGGGAAAGGCAAGCAATAGAGCTCATGGAAGAGGTGTGCAATGAGCTTGCAAGAGAGATAGGGGAAGACAAGATAGTGGTGGAGCAGCTAAATCAAGAGCAAGCAAAATCAAGAGAGAAGGTTGGAGATTGCAGGTGCAAACTAACATGGATCTAAAGGAGGGGGAAATCACGACACCAATCATTGATCTTTGTGATTGTTTTTATGATAAAGCTCACCATGAGTGTGAAAATGATCAGAACTTGAGCTCCACCAGTCATGTAGAACTGTAAGTATGGCCTGGTGATTACATGGTTCACTATTCAAAGAATCCCTCTAAAGTTGCTAGACGGCCCTGAATGCAACTGGAAGATGATCTATTCAACCATAGTGGCACTATGATTCCTCATGCAAGAAAGTATTCACGCGATAATGAGGTTGAAGATGAGCGAGAAGGTGGCTCCAAGAGGATCATTTTAAATGCTGAGTATGTTCAAGCTCTAAACCAAAGCCCTAGTCCAGAACATTCGTTGGCTGAAGGCTACAAACATTTGTTTTGGGGAAAAAAGTTGAGCAAGGTAGAGAGCCCACCAAGAGCTATCTCGCCAAGTGGTAGAGGTGAGGCAAACAAATCAGATTTTGATTGCAGCCTTCCTAGCAATCATGTATCATCAATGAAAGGAGCAGTACATGAGAAGCAATCATTGTCCCACTTTGAAGCTAGAAATAATTGTATAGAAGAGAATGGAGATGTGTGGGATGATGATGTAACACCCAATGCTCGGAGGGTTAATTGCTATTCTGAGGATGATGTGATCTAGGTGTGCATGGATGGAGAGGGTGGGTTCAACATGGGGCAACAAAGCAAAAATGGGTGTCCAGCTTTTTTTGAGTGGACAATAAAGGTAACAAAGGCCACGTATCCACGGAAGGGCCAAGGAATCCATGAGGAGCATCTGACGAGAGATTGTGAGTGTATTAGTCACAATGGGGAGTGCTTCATGCATCATGAGTATGGGGATGTGAAGAGTCTTTGTGCTAATGGAGTTGAATCAGCTGAAGATGAACACGTTGAGTTTGATGGGTTCTATTAGGAGCAGTTATGGATGATGATTTGTTGGAGGATGACTGCAGTGCACAGTACCTACCAGAACTTGATGTGGATAACTGTAAGGATGTGGCAGATCATGAGGATGAGCAAAGAAAAACACTCTCAAAAGAAGTTTATAATATGCCTGACCTACAGAACAAAAGTTCCAAAGAGCTACCTGCAAATCACAAGCACATGATGTAGGTGGGTGGAGAAATGCTAAATGTAATGGAATGTCTGCCAAATCTAGTAGGAGAGAGGAGCCATTGCCAGTGTCATCATTGTCCCCATTGCACAAGCTGGTATTGCCTACTCCCAGTGCAATCAGAGTTCCTTCAGTGAAATTGCAGTATAGCTCACCTAGGAGCACGGCTAGATCTTTGTCACTAAGCAAGCCCCAAGTTCTGCAATGTATTAGGCCTCCAACGACATCATCGGAGCATGGTTTTAGTAAAGTGGTCATGCTTGTAAGGAGTACTACAAAAGGTGAAGGGTTGGATGTTGCCAATGCGGCACATGTGGGAGAGGAGTATCAAGGGAAGGAAGCCTGTGCGAGTAGCACAGGAACTGTAAATGAGAAGAAGGGGAGGGAGGTTGTTTCTATTGCTGCTAAAGGATGCAAGGAAGTTGGAAGAGAGAGAGAGAGAGAGAGAGAGAGAGAGAGAGAGAGAGAGAGAGAGAGAGAGAGAGAGAGAGAGAGAGAGAGAGAGAGAGAGAGAGAGAGAGAGAGAGAGAGAGAGAGAGAGAGAGAGAGAGAGAGAGAGAGAGAGAGAGAGAGTTGTGGACATACACCCTTAACAGGGAAAAACACAAATGACGACTCTCAAAACTGCATGTAAAAACTGAGAGAGAGCAAGAAAAGAGAAAGAGAGGCTCGTAATTGATTTTCATATCTTTCCTCGTCTCAAAACATTACAATTTATAGTTTTAGCCTACCTCCTAACTGAATCCGACTAATCCTAGTAGAATCTGACTAACCAACATCCGATTTTTGAGAAATATCCGACTTACCACAGTTAGGCTGACCATAATTTGACCAACTACAATCCGACCTAGAAATATTCGACTGACCAACATAGTACATCTGATTGACCAAATAGCTGACATACAAGTGTGCATGTCAACACATGGCACAGCTCAGTGGTGGATTTCATAGAAATCTAACACGGATTCACATATCCCTTGATCAGAGTCAAATGCCTTATTACATTAGGCATAAGATTACAAATATTTGAGAATGAAATAGGTTGAAATAACATAATGACATCAATAGGCATTGAATCACCAAAAGATTCGTCCAAAAACTTGTCCGAGTTTATGATCCATGCAGGTAGTGTGTCTTTGTGGTGGTACATCCGGTCTTCTTTGCCTGGTATGCCCCCTTGTTATCACTCCATCCTTGCTAAGGTCATCTTCTTGAAGCAGTCTCTAGGGGGGGAAAAAATGTCAATGCTTCGATGCAGTTTGTATTCTACTCACACTTTCCACTCCATATTCAACACTCTGTTTAAAATCAAGTCTTCCTCTGCCAACCCACTTACTACAATAACTCATTATGGGATTTTGCATGATATCCTTGACATTTGAGGTTGTTGACTCTGAAATAGTAGAACGCTTTCTATCCACTTTAGCTCTGTCAAGTAGTAAAACTCGCCTCTCCAGGGTGGTGGAAGGATAACCCACTTTACGCTTGAGATTGCTGATTGCTTTCAAAACCACTTTCAAAGTTGTTAGCACCTTTTGGGTTGCATAATCCTGAGTTGTTGTGGTAGTGTGAACCCCTTTCAAAGTATTTTGAATAGCATTTATGGCATCCTTCAGATAAACCCTCAACATCATCACAGATTGAAAGTGCTCAAAGAGACCAAATTCAATAGCAAAGGTGATTTCCTCCATTTGTTTTCCATCCTTCATGAGGCCCTCAATTATATCTTATACACCTAGTTGCAAAACCACAAAATTCCACTACCGATGAACCCCGCCCTGGCTATGTTCAGAACCCTTCCAATTGGTGACCTGCCTCATGCTGCCATCTTAATACCTTTTGTGACCACTACGCCCTCTGTTCTAAAACCTTTGCGTGGCAGCTTTAGTCACATCCGCTCCAATCCTTGCTTGAACCCTTTGCACTTTTCCACCATTAGCTTCAGCACCCGCATCTCAACAACACAGAAAATTGTGAGTTTTCATCACTATAACACCGTGATCGCCAAAGTGTTGTGGGCATACACCGTCAACAGGAAAAAAAACACAGATGACGAATCTCAAAACTGCATGTAAAGACTGAGAGAGAGCAAGAAAAGAGAAAGAGAGACTCGTAACGGATTCATATCTTTGCTCATCTCAAAACATTACAATATATAGTTTTAACCTACCTCCTAGCTGAATATGACTAAGTCTAGCAAAATCTAACTAACCAACATCCGATTTAAGAGAAATATCCGACTTACCACAGTTTGCCAGTTGACCATAATCTGACCAACTACAATCCGACCTAGAAATATCCGACTGACAAACATACTACATCCGATTGACCAAATAACTGACATACAAGTGTGCATGTCAACGCACAGAGAGAGAGAGAGAGAGAGAGAGAGAGAGAGAGAGAGAGAGAGAGAGAGAGAGAGAGAGAGAGAGAGAGAGAGAGAGAGAGAGAGAGAGAGAGAGAGAGAGAGAGAGTTGGATGCAACTGCAGAGAATTGCTAATGATGCCATCAAACACTGCATGAGGACATTGGGTGATTGGGTGGGGGGACCAGGGGTGGCTGGTTGTTAACAGTTTCAGTGCCTTGAGAGGCTGCGAGACAACAAGTACTTCCCGCCAGTAGGCCACACAAGGGGTTGGTGAGTTTCAGATGTGCTTCTTGTAATGAAATTGCATGGCAGCTCTCTCATTCTCCATCACCCCCACTGAGTGGCTGGGAATCATAGCATGCATGTGGATGGAGGTCTTCTCCAGTTGTTCAAGAGAAAAGTGGGGTAAAGGAGGTTGACTGCCACTCTGCATGCTCGTCACTTGCGTGCTCTCTTTGCGGGGTGACACAACTGACAACCGTTGGATAATTGTTTTTTTATTTTTAAACTTGTTTATGTATTTGCTCTCCCTTTTCCACTATTCCTCCTGCTTTAACAGATGCACCGTCTATTGATGTCGTTGGTACTGCTGGTCGTCGTTTTCGGGGGGGCATAGAGGTGCACTACAGGCAGCTCCGGTTGATCTTCTACTGACACCCTCTCAGTAATTCTCCTTGAAGTCCTATCTTTGAGTTCAATACCATTACAGTACTTTCCCATGAAGCTCTCCCGCCATTCTTTCGCACGGCTCCCCTCCCTAGGGGCCCATGGATTTCCTCACACAATCAAAGCCGCCCGAAAGGCCTAGTGCCACACATGGACAGAGATCGAGAGGACCTACAAGGCTGCAGCCTTGTTTGGCACCAACAAAAGCCATATTTATTTAATTTTTTTCTTTAATACGGTCTCTCTATAGATATCTACTACTATTATTATTATTTACAAGATACTTATTATGCAACCTATTCTACTTGTGTAAGGTTTGCCGCATGTGCTCCTTTCACTAATCCTTGTACGTGAATCTTTTTATAATAAAATTCTAAAATAATTTTCAAAAAGAGCTAATCGCTTCCCTTAATCAAGGGGGTCCATTAGTGGAGATGGATAGCATTCACACTTATCAAAAAGAAAAAAGAAAAAAGAAGAGAATTGAAGATTAAGGAAAACACCTTGTTAATGATATTAGAAAGAGACTTAACTTTTGTAGTATGATTCAGAGGAATCCCAAAATCCAAGCCAACAAAATCAAGCAAACCATAAACCTAGCAAAACTTACAATTTCTTTTGACACAAAATTGAGCAAACTATAAACTTTGCAAAAGTCACAATGTTTTTTTATATCCTTATGCAATATATTAATTGTATATATCTGGGACCTTTTTTGTTAGAGACACTCCCTACATAGTTTCTTTACCTATAACAATAATTTTTATTTCGTTCTGTGACTAACACATGCCAAAAAACTTCCATCAACATTCAAATTAACCAAAAAGGTGTATTGCATCTACAAATCAAAATGGAGAGTGCAACAAACAAAATACTGTCGCACGAGAATATTTGGGGCAAAAGTTAATACCATAATCACATATCACCCAGAAAACTACTTCTCAAAACCATTGCAAGGTCCACAAGCCTTTAAGGATGCATCAGCACCCTTGAACCTCTAAGTTCTTGGACTAACTCCAATTTCATTAGAGCAGCATGATGCATGAACGCATGAGCATGAGGGTCAAGGCCCAGTACTTGCAGAAATATGAAGTAAATGTGCTTACATGGCATATACACAAGGTGCTTGCTTTCTTGGTTTTGAAAATCCTCGCAAGTACATCTAGGAAAATTTGACATTGTCACAAAGTATGTCACTCCATGTGTTTTATTGCAAACCACAATGACCTCTCGCGCCAACTCTGCTACCATGGTTCTACCCACTTCAATCTTGCCATGAAACTCCTTTGTTAATCGTGATCTCAACTTCACAACCTTTCCATCTCTAAATTTGGGACGGACGACGCTGTTAGCAACTCTTTGGTTCAATGGAACTGTTTCCTACATTCTTGTTTTGATGTCACTCTTGCTTGCAAAACCAAACTATTGGCTTGCAATTGTGTTACCTCTTGAGGTTGCAGATTTGTGCCCTTTGCGACCACCCAAACATCGGGAGCTGGACCTGGCAGCCCTTCAACTATGTTGTGAACCTTCCAGGTGTGCATGTTACTGGAGTTACAAAACCAAATGAACCCTTCCACAAGGCCTCCCAGTTGTGAACCAGATGGAGGATACTTTTTGTGACCCCAAAAACAAGGAGTTGGCACCCTATTTTGGCATCCATTGAACACTCATTAATGAACTACCCACATCGATCTCCATCTTTTGACACCACACCAAAACAAGTCATCTTTCACCCAGGTTCTGTTCTCCTTATTTCCCAAACTGACTTTGCTACATTTACTTTGGAATATGGGACATCCCTTGAAGTTTTTTTTTTGTTATGAAGCCCACCAATTGAAGTTTTCATTGTAACATACTTTAGCATGTGTCTATCCTCCTCCAAGACAATATTTGCATCATCAAAAGTTGGCCTCTTTTTTCTAATATTCTTTTCTTGGAGTATATTTCTATTCATTTCAGAACTATTGACACCCATTTCATACATTGAAGAATGTGTGAGGTCAACTAGTTTCTTTCCTGCTACCAATAAATCAGATGAAGGTCAGTTCGTGAATCGATTTTCCAAATCGTTAATGACGGGACTGGTGGTGCTCCAAACACCTTTCAAATAGGCATTATATTTCACACTTTGAAGCACAGCTAAATCCATATTTGCACCTGCTACCTCAAACTTATGTGATCCTTATAACCAACAGAGGTACACATACTAGCATGTTTTGACTCAGACAAGTTTGTGTTAGGGACAAAGATACCTGCAGCATCTTGTGATACAAATCTTTCCCCCCAATGAAGCACTCATACATCACACTAATCCATCCAAGTTGCCAACTATGTCTCCAATTAAGCAATCTCCCCTTCAATGGTCAATCCTATTTTTCAAAATCTTCTACTCTCTCCCTTACAATGCTCAGCCGGATTCTCTGTAAGTGCAGTTCTCCACTTGCGGCACAAAATCTTGTGCTCCTCTTGAAATGCGAGACGGATGCACTTGATAGTATGTCAAACCATACTTTGTTCTCTATGAAACAAACATGATCTCTCTTTGTTTTCAATAGACTTCTTTGCTCCTCCAAAATAAATAGTATGTACAACAATCCAATTGGCACTTGCTTCATCTACCATAAATCCCCTAAACTTTGTCTTATCAAAACCCTGTTGCTTAACCACTGAGTAGCGTTAAATGGTAACCTTGCATTTGCACTACATTTCTACTCAAATGTATATATTTTTTATCAAAGTTTTAACCTAGTGTTCATTCTCTCTTTCCGTAATAGCCTTTTTCCATACAAACACCTTACCCTTCTAGATCTTTATGCATTTACATCATATTTCTCTCTTCATGCTAAATGTAAATAGTAAACTTAATTCTACTCTCCTAGTTTTTTTACTGTATATTCTTTTAACTAATTACCTTTACTAATTGAAATAGCTATCTACATCCCATAATTTGTAAATAAATAATTTATGGGCACTTATCTTACCCATCTTCTCTCAAGGGTAGGGTTAACCTTGTAGGCCTTCCCTTCCCCACCACTATGTGACCCAAGTCTTGGATCATTTACTTGTGTTGGTCAACAAATATTAAATATAATGTATATCCCCAATAAATCAAACTTTATTGGAGCCTACCTCATTTGTTTAAGGTGGATTCCCTTTTGAAAAAAGCATGCTACACCTTAGATGCATGCTAAAGGGCCCCCTACAAGGAGACTTGGTTCAAAAGGTGTTTTGGATGCATCTTGAACGCCTTAGCTCATGGGTATACTTGAGGAACACTCCAAAATCAGCTTAAACACTTTGAGAAGGTCAACTTTGCCTTTTACAGCACCCAATTCTGAGTTACAGGCTGAAAGTTATGGTGAAAACAAGGTGCTGCGGACACTGTTACTGCAGGTCAAAGTTACAATCAGGTAAACCACAAAGGTGAAAATTTTTCTTGACTTCTCCAACATTCTAAAATACCAATGGGGAGTTAAAAACCACTTGCATGTGGAGGGGTCGGCTCAAGATGCTTCCAGAGACACAACAAACAGGATGGGGACACTCTGCAAGAGCCACTGGAGGGACATCATGGTGGGACCCACATACATTATCAACCCTTATGGAGCCTCCATGACTTAAAAGGCTATTTCTAATGAAAAAATAAGTTCCTTATTTGCATAATTGAATGAATGGTCAAAAGGGAACCTAACTATGGTTAATTACCTACCCTAGTCAAGTTTAACCTAACCCAAGGTCTTGTACAACTATAAAAAGGCCCTTTGGCAAGCACAAAAACACACACACCTACTCCATTGCTGAAAATAAGCTCCTCTAAGGTTAGGGAAGCCCTAATCTCTCTCTCCTCTTGTCTCCTTATCCATTTCCTAAGCTCGCTATCATAGGCGGCACCATAGAGAGAGCATCAATATGCTATTGCTACCATTCTCTTACAAACATTTCTCTTATCATACTCATCCCTAAATAAGGATTATAGATTCTATATGAGAGCAAGGATATCAAGTTCAATGATCTATCTCATGGTTTGATCAACAAATTGTTGCAATTGAGGTGTCGTCGTCACAGTTTTGCTCTAAACGCATGTAAAATTGGTAAGCATATCTTGGCAGCTTCTCATATTTTGTGCTCATTGGGTTGCTTGTTTGTTGAGAAAGTTTTTGTGCACCATGGTGTCTATTTGCTTGGCTTCTCTCCTTATGTTGTGTGTAAGTAAGTCTTGGGGCTGCATAGATGGAGAAGAGCTCTCTATGCATGCCGCCTTATGTGTGTAAGTAGTCTCTTCTTTTGGGAAAGGAAAGGAGTTGTCAAGTATTTGTGCATTATGGTGTTTTGAGTTTTGAGGTTTTGTGCTTGCTTTTCTTAGAAGTATATGAGCACTAATATGGTGAAGGTCAATCTTTGCATATGAGTTTGTACAGCGTTCAAAGGGATTGCTTAAGGAGTGTGTGTTGAATGGTTGAAGGGTATTTTGTGTTGAAGCACATAAGGAAGGTGTGAGTGTGTGTGTGTGTGTGTGCGGTTTGTTTTGGTTTCCTTCTTTCTCCATAAAAGAGGGTGGTGCCCCTAAGAAATATGCGTGTGTAGGGTCTCACGGAGTGGTTGTCTGGTGGGAGCTTTGAGTTGAGCCCCATCTCAAAAATCCGCTCTCACCACATTGTTTAGCATCTTCCAAAATTCAATCTGAGCATATTTATTTTCCACGCTAAACTCAACAGTTGTAATGGTGAGCAGCTCTCGTACGTAAGGGTCATAGACATGCGCTGACATAGTCGGACATCCTTGAACACGGTGAACATGATCAAAGTGCACCCCCATTTGCTCTAAATTACCTCCAGGACGCATCCCATTCACAAAATCAATTACACTGCCCGATCCCTTAATTGACATTTTAAATACATGGGGTTGTACCTTATCACCCAATTGGCCTGGAAAAAGGATATTTGCACTTGCTTTTCAAGTCAAACAATGCCTCAAGACCCTTTGAAGTGATATTCTTTGATCTTTTTGCAGACTCCAAACTTCATTCCACTCTCATTTTATTTGATAGGGGAGTCATATTTACAAGGAATTTAACAAATTCCAAATCTTCAATCATAGCACTTGTAGTTGAACCTACTCCAATAAGATTTTCCATGATAAGATCATGAGTGGTGGCCCACTCCAATTGTTTCGCAGTCACCAAAGGGTCTCTACTTGCACGATCAAGCAACATTTCATCTATTTGACTTTCAACCATCCAATTCCTCCCTTCTGCACATGGATGATTATGTTCTCCAAGATGCAAAGCACACCTAGTACAATTATGCTTATTTCTAGGCAAACAATAGTAAATAACTGCAGGACATGTAGAGACACATTCGGGAATTTTTCCACAATGAGTGCATACAAATGTGCCATACTGAGAAGAGATCAGAACAAATCTTTTGACCTTGCAGTCTGGACAGGAGAGATTATCTCAAAAGGGATTGAATGGGGAGAAGGAACACAAGGGATAGGGGCCAATAAGTGGTATTATTTCATAGGGGAGTAGTACAATCAAGTATGAAGCTCCAATGACAAGCTTGGCACCATACAAGCTTCAACCTTCCAATCACACACTCAGGCAAAAAAGCCCACAAATTTTTGCATTTACATCCTTTTATATTGGTGCCTCTAGGAGGTCCAAAAAAAAAAAAAATGGATGAGTTTCTCCTCCCGTGGCCTTCACTTAGAGCTTCTTTTAGAATTTGTTTGCATTGCC
The DNA here is from genome assembly GCF_014529385.1 of Adiantum capillus-veneris. Lineage (NCBI taxonomy): Eukaryota > Viridiplantae > Streptophyta > Polypodiopsida > Polypodiales > Pteridaceae > Adiantum > Adiantum capillus-veneris. The sequence continues at coordinate 104,092,114 of NC_140946.1, forward strand.
AACACTTGGCATATTTGATTTTTGGAAACATTTGCATGGTGTACACCTTGGTTCTTTGGCCCTTCCATTTGGCCGCCCGGATTCCCCCTTGGGCCTTTCAATTTTCCTCTCTTGCCTTGGCTTGATTACCATTGCTTTATCTTTGGACTTCCTTGGCCTCGCCCTTTAACTGTCCCTGTCAGCTCAGCTCTCTGCAGCGAGACCCCTCCTCTCCTTGAGCACTAGCGATGCCGCTATTGGGGGCGGGGGGGGGGGGGGGGGGGTATACCCCTTTCCTCAAAAATTTGGACCCTTAGCGGGTGTGGGCAATGGCCCTTAACTGCCACATCATCGCTGTGAAATTCAACCCCACACGGGCGCCCGTGGGCGTGCCACCTTCTCTGCACCACCAACACCGCCAAAACTGCTGCCAAACGCCACGCGGCGCCCTGCGCAGCGCCCACGCCATCACCAACGGGAGGGAGAGCTCCCCTCTTGTGTCCCAATGAGAGCTCACGCTCTATGCTATATAGTGCGAACCCCCAACATCCACCATCGCATGTGGGCTAATGACTGCCGCTACGTGGCATCCCCACAAGGCCAAGCCTTCAAGGCTTTGAAAAAACCACCTCCTTAAAAACAAAAACAAAAAAACTTTGTTTCCCCTTTCTTGTCCTGCCTGCTCATTGGCCCTCGATCATCCATTTTCCGAGCTGTTGAACCCGGCTGCAAGCTCACCGTGCCGACTTAAAAATGCCCGGCTCCAACCACATTTCGGGATTTCCCAATACCCCATATTGAGGGTGCAAGATCAAAGCATCTGCAACCATCTTTGGACAAAGACACCCCATCTTCCGACTGCTGTAACTTTTTGTTCCGGACTCCGTTTGACATTCAAACACTTCCTGCTGGCTCTGTATGATGCACACCCTGCTCTAGAACTTTGTTGGTGCTCAAAAGATGCCAGATGGCGCATTCTCCAATGCGGCCAAGTGGGCTCAGACCCGACCCCCGGAAAAACTTCAACTGACTGTATCTTGCTAACCATGGCTCCGATTCGCAATGTGAAAAGACGGGTAGGCTCCATGAATTAATCTCTACACATCTATACCTCGATTTCCACTTGGATCACCTGTCTTCAGCTGCCCTGTCCGACAAGAATCTGCAAACCACTAAAACTTCAACCTTCAATAACTTGGGATCCATAGCTCATTTTGATGAGCCGTCTGGACCTGCTCCTTCAGCACTTCAAGCTCTTCATTCCTGAACCCAAAGGCTTCACTTTTCATCTCCTTCACTTGCTATCCAAATTAGCCCCTGATGGAGCCTTTCTTGGCCTATAAGCCGCATCATGCATACAGCTCCGCTGCTACCTGTCTTCCCATGATTTTCCTAGCTTCTCCAGCCCTTTGCCATGCTTCTATTAGCCTACATACATCTGCCCATGCCACCTTCTAGGGTCGACACACTTTGGCTGGACCATCATTGCCCACCCCCATGTTGAGCATTTATGCTCAACTACAAAAGAGATTTATTTCTATTACTAAGTGCAAAACCTGGCAAACACTATGAGAAAACTAAAACCATATTTACATAGTTTTATTGCATCCTATTGCCAAACATTCAAGTGGGTTGCCCCACCCCCTGCATAAGAATCTGATGCACCGCTGGCACTGACTCCCTTCCAAAATGGAGCTTGAGACACATACCATCTACCCTATGTTTAAGAAACCGACCATCCAACCTGATTAAGTACCAAACCTTGTAAGGTCCTGTCCATTTTTTCTTGAACTTCTTTTGAAAGGTGAAGTCAAGATAACTCTCGTATTTCATCACTAGATCACCCTTCTCAATTTGCTTGGCTAGCAAATGTTGGTTGAACTTTGCTACCCTTTTTTCTCGCTGCTTCACATACAAATTTTCCGCTACCTCGTGATCCATCTTCAAAGTTTCAAGACTTGTAATCCTATCCTGCAAAATATTTTGATGAGTTTTATCGATTCACCACAAACCTTTGAGAACCCCTAGTTGCACATGCACAGGCAGGATCGCTTCCTTGACATATACCAACTCCTAGGGAGTGAAGTTGGTTGCCACCTTATATGAAGTCCTGTAAGCCCACAAACATTTATCAAGGTTAGATTCCCACTCTTTAACCTACTGGTATATATACTTCGTAAGCATCTTGACTATCTGCCCATTTGCACTCTCCACCAAACCATTGCACTGGGGGTGGTATGGAGATGAAAATCGGTGTTGAATCCCCAATTTGTCCACATGAGCACGCACCAACTTACTTCTGAATCCTTGTCGTTGATCTGATATAAGAATCCAAGGCACTCCAAAGAGACAACATATGCAATCAAATACAAACTGAGCAACAGTATCTGCATTTACCTCTTTGACTGTTTTAGCCTCAACCCACCGTATAAGGTAGTCTATGGCCACTACCACATATTTCTTACCGCTCGGTGACTTGGGCAATGGACCAATTGCATCCAAGCCCCACTTTTTGAAGGAATCATGTGCAATGATAGCCCCTTGTTGATCAGCTACCAATCGTCTTTCACCCATCACTTGTCACTGATGGCACGTCTTGCACCAATAATGCACATCTCGCACAACAGAAGGCCACCAGAACCCACTTCTTAAGATACAAAGCAAAAATTGACTCTTACCCTGATGACCTCTTTGCTCGTGGCATTGCTCCAATACCATGCCGATCTCTTCTTTGTAAAGGACCCGACGTAGCACCCCATCTCAATCGTGCACCATAAGATCTTCGCCAACAAGAGTGAACCTTTTAGCCTTTTGAACAACTCTCCTCTTTTGTAGCTTGGAAAGCCCGTCAAAACATTGACCTATACTCAAGAAATCATCAATATCCTTCAAAGTCTCTCTACCTGTATAAGTGGTCGGCCCCACATACAAACTCGACACTTGAGTCTGAACACGACTGCTAGCCAACCGATCTGCTTCCTGGTTTTGTTCTCTCCTCACATGTTTGAATTGCGCTGCTTCAAAAAACTTCAACAGCTTCTTTATGGAAAAAAACCAATTCTTTATGGAGGATCCCTCTTTACCTTCCATTGGCCCAAAAGCTGTTTGACAACCAGTAGAGCATCACCTTTTACGACCAACCTTGATATGCCAAAGTCAATGCATTGCTTGATCCCCAGGTGTAAAGTAAGATACTCCACTTCCTTATTGGTATGCACCTCCTCCAAGTCGTAAGCTTTGGAAAAAATGATTGTGCCGTGTGGATCTTGAATGACTACACCGCCACCTGCCTTTTGTGTTACTCGTCTGTAAGCGCCATCAAACCACATCGTGAAGGCCCCTTCCAAGTCAAGTTCCTCCTTATCCTCCTCTCGTACGACCCTTGGATAAATTGTTGACTCAACCTCCTTGTTGACTAGGATATCCGCCAAATGAGACTGCCGAGTGTGATCCACTTTGAACTCAAACTCAAACTCTTGAAGATCGATTACCCACTTCATGATTCACTTCCCTGGCTTCAAGTGTAGCACCACTTCAGGCAAAAGATTGTTAGCAATCAACACATAAAACTTCCGACCAAATAAACTTTGAACTTTCTGCAGGCAAAGACAAAAGCCATCACCCACTGTTTTGCCTCCATATAAGTAGCTTCACTCGGACTAATGACCCTGCTTTCAAAATAAATAGGCTTATAACTCCTTCCTAACTTTTGTAGCAATACTGCTCCAATAGCCACCGTTCCCACCGTCATAGCAATATAAAAATCATCCTCATGATTAGGAGGACATACTATAGGTAACTGACATAGAATACCTTTCACTTTATCAAATGCCTCTTGAGCTTCCTCATCCCACTAAAATCCATGCACTTGTTGAGCCCTTTTCTGAAGAGGGTAGACATATTGAGATAACATCCAAAAAAAACGAGATAAATACTTTAACTTATGCACGAATGACGCCAATTTCGTTGCACTGGTTGGAGGCTCCATAGGAACCAATGCTTTCACCTTCTCTAGGTCTGCTTCAATTCCGTTCTATGATACCACATGACCCAGCAACTGAACCCTTGGTTGTGCTAGCTTGCACTTGTTTGGATTCAATTGACCTCCCTATTCATCTAGCCTTTGAAAACACAGCCTTAACTTGGACAAATGTTCTGCCCTAGAACTATAGCAACCAATATAATCCATAAACACTCTGATGAACTTACCCAAGTAAGGCCCGAACACCTTTTTCATCCAATCTTGAAAAGTCGCATACGCATTCACCAGTCCAAAAGGCATCCTTCAGTAAGCAAAGCAACCCCATGGAGACATGAAGGTAGTCTTTAACTGGTCCTCCAAAGCAATACCGATATGAAAATATCTTGAAAACCCATCCATAACGGACTAGCGTTCATGTCCGGCAACCTGGTTTAAAATCTCATCTTGAAATGGCAAAGGATAATGATTCCGCTTGGTTGCAACATTCAAAGGCTTATAATCTACACATACTCGCCATTTTCCATTTTTCTTCGAGGTAATGACAACAGGAGAGACCCACTCAGACTCCTTTACTGGATATATAATACCCGCCTCGAGCAACTTGTTGATCTCCTGCCATAAAGCTTCCTTTTGAATATCTCCCAACCTTCTGAGCTTCTATGCTTTTGGCCTGTCCCCTTCTTTAAGTAGAATCCGATGCTCCACTCCTTTAGCTCCCCTCGGATCCTTCTACTCCATTGCAAATAATTCAGGGTAGGATGCACATAGGTCCATATAGCCTTACTTCTCCTGCTTTGTTAAATCTGAATCTAGCATATCTTCCACCTCTTTATCTTGTAGACTACAAATAGGAACTTGCATACCTCTCCTTGCAGTGGTAAAGTCTAATGTGACTCTGAACAAATCTGTATCCAGCTTCAATAAATCCTCATCACTCTCTTCCTCTTCGACATTGGTCAACCCTTCATCATAAGTAGACTCCGTTTTGTACTCATAACTGGTACTGAAATCTCAATTATCTCCACCTGCTGAGGGATGAAAATGACTTTCCTTGGTCTTTAGATCCAACACAATTTGTCCTCCATTTTCTCAATCTGGCAAGGGAAACACCCCAGTCCCCCAATCTTGCTTGGCTCCTATCGCCAACAGCCATGGCCTCCCCAATATAATTGGATAAGCATTCTCTCCTGCTTTCATGACAAAAAAACCAATTAAGCATTCAATTCCCATAACCTTTACCTTCACATCCTATGCCACTCCTAAACAACGAGCTTTAATGGACCTGACAACAGCTTTAATGCCAATATCCCTCATAGCCGACTCCGTAATAACACAGACTTGGGCACCACAATCGATGTATTCTTGAACCTGTTTCTTCTTCTCAATCAAAACATCCACCACCAAAAGCACATCGATCGGACTCCCCACCTTTAAGGCTAGATTTTGTATTGTATGCACCTCTCCTCCCACTCGAGGAAGCCTCGTGCTGACACTGGTTGATCATTGCCTTCTTAACTTAGGGTTTAATGCAAGCAGCTGCTCAAAAGTGATGCTAGCCTTTTGATTTTGAACATATCTTACCGAATTATACTCCAGATTACCGCGTCCCAACTGAAAATCCTTTTGGGTAATTCTTCATCTTCGCCTTCTTCTGTTTGGCTCTGGCTGCTCTCTACCCTCATTTAACTTCTCTTTCCCCTTCTTTGATTTAGTTTCACGCTCCGTCTCAGTCTCCCTTTCACCTCGTGCTCTTTTGTTGGCCATGATGTCAACCTCGTGCCTATCAACACCAATAATTTTAACCCTTGGTATTTCATCATTACATGATGGAGTCGCATGTGCTTGGTTTTCAAACTCTTTCTGCCCTCTTTGGCCATTAGATTGTGGTTGACCACGACCTTGACCAAATAGAGGATACATGCTGCCCCTTTCCCTTGGTGGGTGAGGGTCTGGAGCATAGTCGCCCTCCTCCCCACAATTATAGCACCCGCCAGGAAATTGCCTAGCTCTGCCTGTTCCTGTTCTTGCTTGACCTCTGTCCATAACACTTAAACACAACTCTTGCCTTTGCTCATACAAATCTTGAACTGTACGTACCCATTGTTGAAGAACGGTTGCTACCCCTCGATTAGGCTGATTCTCTGTTTGAACTTCTTCTCTCGGATTCGAAGTCGCGGATTGGGAACCATCGTCTCATATCCCAATGCACCTTGCTCAATCTTCTTCTTTATTTTACGGCTTTTGGACCGTGCAAAAGAAAAAGCCCCATTGTAATTCTCTGGGCCCTCGAAATCCACCTTTTCAAAAACTTTGGGATGTAAACAAGACATAAACTTTTCCAATTTAAAGTACTCACCACCATTGACCAACTGCATGGCCACTGCAAAGTCCCTCCAGCACTCTTCGAAGCGGGCGAGGAAGACGCTAAATTCCTCATTCACGTCCTGCTTCAGATTTTTCAACCTTGCATCCAAGTCGACAGGAGATACCTCTTTTCAAATATCTTGTAGAAAACGGGCCCGCAACGCCAGCCACATAATTCTTGGCTCTCCCTCCGATGCATAGAACCATGTCTTTGCTTTTCCCCGCATCAAGAACGGGATCGTTTGCATCTTACTATCTTCATTTGGCATATGCAGTGACAGCATATGCAATTCAAAACCGGCCATCCACTCTTCCGGATCTCCTTCTCCAGCAAAAACTGGTCCATAACTATGTGTTGCCATCTCTCCTTGATGGAAATAACGGTCTTTGATCAACACCGATGAGCAATCAGCAGCTCCTCAGCGGAGGCACTAGAAGATGGAGAGGGGGAATAGGGAACACACCCAGCACACAAAATATTTGTCTCTCTATAGCCTAGGGATTTCACAACACTCCTAACCTCTCAAATAACACCTTCAAGCTGGCTAATTTGCACTAACAACTCCAATTTAGCATACAAAACAACTATCTCACACCTTGCAAAAAACACCCTGCAGAACAAATGCACCCACACTACTCAACTAACCCTTTCCGACTCAGAAAACACTCCTAGTCTGCCCTCTTTGTAGCACCTTTCAAGCTACAGACAAACCCTCTGCAAGCAATGGACAATACACGAAGAGCGAGAGAAAAGGAGGGGAATGGGGAGAAGCAACACAAGGGATAGGGGCCAATAAGTGGTATTACTGCATAGGGGAGTAGTACAATCAAGTGTGCAGCTCCAATGACAAGCTTGGCACCATACAAGCTTCAACCTTCCAATCACACACCCAGAAATTTTTGCATTTACATCCTTTTATAGGGGTGCCTCTAGGAGGTCCAAGAAAAGAAAAAATGGATGAGTTTCTCCTCCCGTGGCCTTCACTTAGAGCTTCTTTTAGAATTTTTTTGCATTGCCAACACTTGGCATATTTGATTTTTGGAAAGATTTGCATGGTTTACACCTTGGTTCTTTGGCCCTTCCATTAGGCCGCCCGGATTCCCCCTCGGGCCTTTGAATTTTTCTCTCTTGCCTTGGCTTGATTACCATTGCTTTATCTCTGGATGTCCTTGGCCTCACCCTTTAACTATCCCTGTCGGCTCACCTCTCTGCAGCGAGACCCCTCCCCTCCTTGAGCAATAGCGATGTCGCTACTGGGGAGGGGGTATACCCCTTTCCTCAAAAATTTGGACCCTTAAGAGGCTTTGGCACTGGCTCTTAACTGCCATGTCATCACTGTTAAATTCCACCCCACACGGGTGCCCGTGGACGTGCCATCGCCTGTGCACTGCCAACACCGCCAAAACTGCCACCAAACGCCACGCGGGCTCCCCTTTCTCTCCCCACTTGTGTCCCAATGAGAGCTCACGCTCTATGCTATAGAGTGCGAGCCCCCAACATCCGTCATCGCATGTGGGCTCATGCCTACCGCCACATGGCATCCCCACAAGGCCAAGCCTTCAAGGCTTTGAGAAAACCACCTCCTTTAAAGAAAAAAAAAACAAACTTTATTTCCCCTTTCTTGTCCTGCCTGCTCATTGGCCCCTGATGATCCGTTTGCCAAGACGTCAAACCCGGCCACAAGCTCACCGTGCGACTTGAAAATGCCCGGCTCCAACCACATTTCAGAATTTCCCAATACCCCATACTGAGGGCCTAAAAATCGATCAAAGCATCTGCAACCAACTTTGGACAAAGACACCCCATCTTCCGACTGCTGTAACCTTTTGCTCCGGACTCCCTTTGACATGCAGTCACTTCCTGCTGGCTCCATATGATGCACACCCTGCTCTAGAACTTTTTCGGTGCTCAAAAGATTCCAGATGGCACATTCACTAATGCGGCCAAGTGGGCTCAGACCCGGTCCCCGAAAAAATTTCAACTGACTGTATCTTACTAACGATGGCTCCGATTCGCAATATGAAAAGACGGTAGGCTCCATGAGTTGAGCTCTACACATCTATACCTCGATTTCCACTTGGATCACCTGTCTTCAGCTGCCCTATCCGGTAAGAATCTGCAAACCACTAAAACTTCAACCTTCAATAACTTGGGCTCTATAGCTCGCTTTGATGAGCTGTCTGGACCTGCTCCTTCACACTTCCAGCTCTTCATTCCTGGACCCAAATCCTGCACTTTGCATCTCCTTCACCTGCTACCCAAATTAACCCCTCATGGAGCCTTTCTTGGCCTATAAGTCACATCATGCATACAATTCCGCTACTACCTGCCATCCCATGATTTTCCCAGCTGCTCCGGCCCTTTACCATGCTTCTGTTAGCCTGCATACATCTACCCATGCCACCTTCTAGGGTCGACACACTTTGGCTGCACCAACGTGAAGCGCTACAATTCCCACAAGGTGAGGTTCGCATGCAACGCAAATCGCGGAGCATACAAAACACAAAGACTTCAATTTCACAAGGTACAAGTTGACATTTTTTCTCTCTTTACATTAGTGTGTGTTTACCATGGCCAATGAGGATATCCCACCTACACACACTTTTGACTTTGAGCACGTAGATCAAAATCAGGGTACCACAGGTGCTGCTGACACTAATATGCATGATGATGATGATCAAGGAGATCATGAGCTTGTAGATATGGCTTCTTTCAAGACTTTGGAACATCACCAAAGCGTACTTGAAAGCAACCTCTCTGCACTCAATGCAAATGTTACCAATCTTACGAAGTTACTTGTGGAATTTATGAGTTCACAGACTGCTCAAGGAGCCACAAGTGGCACGATTCAAGGGAACCAAGCTCGCACGACTCAAGGAGTCCAAGAGACAAGTGTTGCAGAAGATGCATAAGGTAGCAATGCATTACTTAAGAATATCACCATTCCTGAGTTTCACGGGGAAGAGCGTGATTGCAACAAGGATGCGGTCATTACGTTCTTACACAAATGGAGTGATATTCATAGATTGAGACACACCTCGGATATAAAGACGGATGTGGAAACAAGTCTATCTCTTAAAGTCAAGGCCTATAAGTGGTGGATGAAATTTCCAACAGATGCTCGTCCTCCGTCTTGGGCTGCGTTTCAAGATTCTTTCTCCAAAGAGTTTTTGGACTCTAATGAAGAAGATAAGGATTGTTTAGCATGGGATGCATGCTGCATGTCTGGCCTCTCCCTCACATAGTACCTTTTGAAGTATCGGGAAATAATATTAAAACTAGAAGGTCTAGATGAATTCCAAAAGATACGGTGTTTTAATAGCGGTCTTGACAAAGACTATTGCCCGACTATTGTCTTCATGTCAAGACCCAACATCCAAAACATTGGAAGAAGCCATCAGTCACGCCAAAGATATGATGATGACCAAGAGATGAAAGAAAATGTTCCCTACTCTAAGAATACGTTTGCTAAGAGCAATGTGGCTAAGAGCGAATGGCGAGGTAGATCTCCCACACGTTCCAAGAGGAATAAGAGACAATCTACCTCTCCACACCCACAAGAGGCTAAGAAGCCTAAGCACTCACAAGATATTGCACGTGGGTCTCTCAGCACTACGGATTTTGAGCGTGAAAAGAAACACAATTTGTGTTTTAGATGTCTTTCTGATCAACATAACAAGAAATATTGTTCTCTTTTGCAAGGCAAAGAAAAGGCCATGCCCACGCTCTAACACCTTACATCAGATTCATCTCCTAAATATTGTGTTGTAGAGGTTCTTCATATGGAAGAAAAGCACAAGTGTTGTGTGCCTTCTTCAATGTGGCAGCCCACCTTTGGCCCCCATGATTTGATTCGCATGCATGGCACTATTAACAGACAACGTGTTTGTATTTTAGTGGATGATGGTGCAACTCATAACTTCTTGAACTATAAGCTAGTCAAGAAATTGAAGCTTACACAGACTCCCTACTCTCACAATTATGTTGTGGAGCAGATGTCTCAAAATGATAAAGAAGTATGAGACACAGTAGTTCAAGGGGTTGAGCTTATTGTTCAAGATCATATGATGACCCTTGACTTTCAAGTTATGAACATGGACCGTGTTGATGTAGTTTTAGGATGGGGAGTGACTGCATGGTTTACGAAACACATTGCACACTAGTTATGAGCACAACTCCTTATCCTTCATGGCCAATGGTAAACATGTGCTTTTGCTTGGTGAGAAAAATATACCATCTGCACCTCTTATATGTACAGCCGAGCTTTCTATTTTGCCAAAAGAACATTTAATAGAAGAAGTCTTTTTGTGTTACTGCTTGTCTCCAGGTCTTGTGAATTCTCAAGATCAAAGTGCGGTGAATTCTAGTAATGGTATGCAAAGTGCAAAAAATTCTAATGATAAACAAAGTGTTAATAAATCTAACAAGCAAAGTGCTCTCAGTTTCAATTCTATAGAGAAACGTGCAACTGTTGTAAAACAAACATTATAGGAATTTGAAGATTCTCCATCCCAGCATAACTCTAGTCTACTTTCTACTTTTGCACAACAAAAGATGACTCACTTACTCAAGGAGTATAGTGATGTGTTCTCAGGTGATTTGCCAGCGGGTTTACCCCCTACACGTGATGTACACGTGATGGCACTAAACCGGTGAGTAAACCACCTTATTGCATGAGTGCTAAAGAATCCAAGGAGGTCGAGAGTCAGTTGGTTGACAACCTCGCTCGTGGTTTCATTAGACCTAGCACTTCGCCTTGGGAATCACCAATTCTATTGGTAAAAAAGAAAGATGGTACTATGCACATGTGCGTAGATTATTGCGGATTAAATGCGATAACCATCAAGAACAAGTATCCTCTTCCTCGAGTGGATGAGTTGTTTGATCAACTCCGTAGGGCAAGATACTATACAAAGATAGATCTTTGTTCAGGATACCACCATGTGCGTATCCTATTGCAAGATATCTCCAAAAATGCCTTTAGAACACGGTTCGGGCATTTTGAATTTTTGATTATGCCTTTTGGTCTAACCAATGCTCTAGCTACATTTATAAAACTCATGGATAGTGTCTTACGTCCCTATCTTGGAAAATTTGTTGTGGTTTTCCTTGATGACATTCTCATTTACAGTAAGACTGAAGATGAACACATACAACACTTACAATTAGTGTTCGAACAGCTACGAGCTCACGTGTTGTATGCTAAGCAAATCAAGTGCAATTTCTTCAAAACAGAGATACATTACCTCGGTCATGTGATCTCTTATTCTGGCATCAAAATGGACATTGACAAGGTAGCTGCCATTCTTCGATGGCCACATCCCAACACGGTTGAGGAGCTTCTAATATTTCTAGGCATGGCTGGATTTTATCGAAATGATATCCGTGATTATGCCAAAATTGTTGTTCCTATGACGGATCAACTTAAAGCAAAAGGTAAGACTCTAGAAGGTGGCATGGACAGATGTGTACAGGCAAGCAGAGGCATGGTAAAGGGATGGAGCAGCTAGGAAATTCATGGGATGGCAGGTAGCAGTGAAAGTGTATGCATGATGCGGCTTATAGGTCAGGGAAGGATCCATAAGGGGCTAATTTGGGTAGCAGGTGAAGGAGATGCAAAGTGAAACCTTTGGGTCAAGAAATGAAGAGCTTGAAGTGGTGAAGAAGGGTAATGAAAGTTCTTGCAACTTACAGAAATATATATACAGAAGGGCATTATTTTTTCAAATTTGACAAAAAATTACAAATTTTAAAAGAAAAGGGTACATTATATTCTTAACAAAATTCACAGATGAGGGGTTTTACAAACATGTCTTGAACGCACGTGATATGGTAGTTTTACACATAGTGAACCCCCCGAGTGAAGAAGCAGGTCCAGACGATTCATCAAACCGAGCTACGGAGCCCAAGTTATTGAAGGTTGAAACTTTAGTGGTTTTCATATTCTTGCCGGACAGGGCAGCTGGGGATAGGTGATCCAACTGGAAATTGAGGTATAGATGTGTAGAGCTCAATTCATGGAGCCTACCCGTCTTTTCGGATTGCGGATCGGAACCATGGTTTGCAAGAAATGATCATTTGAAGTTTTTTCGGGGACCGAGTCTAAGCCTACTTGCCCGCATTGGAGAATGTGCTATCTGGCATCTTTTGAGCCTCGACAAAGTTCTAGAGGAGAGTGTGCATCATACGGAGCTAGAAGGAAGTGACTGCATGCCAAACGGAGTCCGGAGTGGAAAAATATGGCAGTCGGAAGCTGGGGTGCCTTTGTCCAAAGTGGATTGCAAATGATTTTTTCCTTTTTTGAAGGCCTTGGTTCGAGGATGCCGAGGAGTCAAAATGCAGAGACAAAGGGTGTGTTTGGAGCCGGGAAAGTGGAATTTGAGTTGGTGGTTACAGCTTGGCAATAGGAGGTTGGACCAGTAGAGGAGAGCCAAATAAATTGAAGGCCAAAAAGATTTTTTGTTAAAAAAATAATGGGGGTTTTTTTTGAAGCCTTTGAGGCTCAAGGCCTGTGGAGCTGCCACATGGTGGGGCCAATGTCCCATGTACGATGTGAACAGGGAGGGGCCGCACTATATATAGCAAGGTGTGGGATCTCCATTAGACACAACAAGGGAGAGAGAGGGGAGCTCTCCCTCCCATGGCTATGGCGCGCGAGCGCTGGGCACTGTAGTGGCGCAGTGTGGCCGTTGGCGGCGATTTTGGGCAGCGGTTTTGGCGAGGCGGGGCGGCAGTGGCGCTCGCGTGGTTTTGTTCGGTGATGACATGGCAGGCAGAATAAGACAGAGGTGCCCGCGCCTGCTTAGGCCAAAGTTTTTTGAGGAAGGGGTTGTACCCCCCCCCCCCCCCCCCCCCCCCCCCCAATAGCGACATCGCTATTGCCTCGACAGGGGAGGGGTCCCGCTGCAGAAAGAGGTGCCAACAAGGGTGGTTAAAGGCTAAGGGCACAGAAAGGCCAAGAGGAGGGAAATCTGGCCGGCCAAAGTGGAAGGTGCAAAGGACAAATGTGCACACCATGGGATGCTGTCCAAAAATAAACGATGCCAAGTGTGGGCAATGCAATCAAATGCTAAAAGAAGCTCTAAGTGAAGGCCACGGGAGGAGAGATTTATCCTTTTTTCTTTTTTTGGGCCTCCTAGAGGCACCCCTATAAAAAGTTCTAAATGCGAAAATTTGAGGGTCTTTGGACCAAGGTGGCTTTTTTGCCTATGTGTGTGATTGGAAGCTGGAAGCTTGTGTGTGGTTAAGCTTGCCATTGAAGCTGCATACATTGGTTGTACTACTCTCTATGCAATAATACCACTCACTTGCCCCAATCTCATGTTGCTTCTCCCCACTCCCCTCCTCTTCTCTCGCTCTTCGTGTATTGGCCATTGCTTGCAAAGGGTTTGTCTGCAGCTCGAAAGGTGCTACCAAGAGGGCAGATTAGGAGTGTTTTGTGAGTCAAAAAGGGTGAGTTGAGTAGTGTGGGTGCATTTGTGTTGTGGCTGTTTTTTTGCAAGGTGTGAGGTAATTGTTTTGTATGCTAAAGCGGAGTTGTTAGTGCAAATTAGCCAATTTGAAGGTGTTATTTGAGAGGTTAGGGGTGCTGTGGAATCCTTGGGCTATAGAGAGGCAAATATTTTGTGTGCTGGGTGTGTTCCCTATTCCCCCTCTCCATCTTTTGGTGCCCCCACTGAGGAGCTGTCTGATGCTCTAATTTGAGGTTCGAAGTGGTCTTTTTTTTTGCCAACAAAGCGGTTGGCTGATGTCGAGACGTTTGATGGTCAAGTTTGAAGATGATAGAGATGGTGGAGCCAGGTTTTGGCCTCATATTTACGGGCATTGAAGATTTTGAGGATTGGTTAGCTAATTTCGAATTATGGTTTGATGTCGATGCGTATGTCAACGGATTCAAAAAGGTTACAGACGGTGTCGTTGTTGATGCGAGGGTGATCGAAGGTGTGGTTCGATGGCTTAAAGAGCACTGATGGAGAATCATGGCAAAGGTTGCAGAGTCGGTTTCTAGAGCGATTTCGAGAGGTGATTACGGCAGAAAAAGCCTGTGCAAGGCTGAAGGCGGTACATCAAGATGTAAGTAAACATTTCTCTATTTTCATTGAGCAGTTTGAAGCTTGTTGGAAGCAGTTAGAGATTTCTACTGGGGTCAAAAGCAATCAATCTTTGAAGCTGTCAAAGCTGTTAGAGTGCTTGCATCCGAGGATTAGAGAAAAGGTCGAAGATGGCACAGACACCTATAAAGACATGGTCTATCTAGCAAAGATAAAGAGCAGAAAGGTGAAGCAGAAGTTGGAGCTAGCAGATTATATGCCTGTTGCGGAGGTAGCGAAGTGCTCTTGGGTCATTCCAGTTGTGAAAAATGAAAGGCCTGTTGAGGTAAGACCTACTATTGGTTATGTTCCTTGGAGGTTGCCAATTTGTGATGGGCATGTGCCGAGGGTGGAAGAGCTTGTAAGAGAGGAGAAGCTCCATGTCGAGATGAGCCAAGATGCAAAAGCGGTAGCGGATGTGGAGGTTCCAGTATGGATTGAGGAGGTAAAGCATGTTCTTGTTGAAAATTTGCATGAAAAGATAGAAGAATGAAATCCAGATGCAGATACCAAGGGTTCAAAAGCCGATGAAGAAAGTTTTCAAAGTGGTGAAGATGGTCAAGCTTTTGTGGAACAGCAAGTGGATGCAGATGCTGATACGGAGTTGGTATATGATGCCGATGCCGATGATGATACAAGCTCGATTAGCTCGGAGACAAGCGAGGAGAATAATGCGGATGAATATACATCCTATGACGAGGAGCCGGAGTCTGATGAACCGGAGTTGGTAAAGGTAAAGCTGCCCTCTTATATGTTTGATGATATGGTAATAGCACATGTGCAAGAAGAGAAAATCAAACCGAGATACTCGATGAAAGCCAAGTGGAGCGGTCTAGACCTACATACGATGGAATGCAAGTGAAGGTGGTGTGTGGTGCCATGCTAATGGCTATGCTGATGAAAGAAGCGGTGGAATGTGCCATGGTGGTGCAACAGATGCAGAATTTCTCCAAGGGTGATAAAGCGGCTGTGTCTAGGGAGAAAGACGAAGATGGTGCAGTAGAGAACGAGTTTCTCTCTTCCATAGAGGAGCATGATGCAGCGGTAGAAGAGGTGCTTGAAGAACAGGTAATTGAAGCTGACCAAGCGGTAGTGCTGATCGACCTTGAAGGGCCAATTGACGAGGAAGAGCTCGATGATGCTGGAATGGAGTGTGTGGCGAAAGAGGAGGTTGTGATGCCAAAGACGGAGGAGATTCCAATGCTGCAGATATGTCCAATGGTGGTGAAAGGAGAATCTCAAGCAGTGGCTTTGCTTCGAGTGAAGGTATGTAAGTTATGGTTGATGAAAAAGATGGTAGATACACCTCTATGGAGGCTAGTTCAGCAGGGACAAGGATATACGCTCAAGGCCTTGACTTTATTTGGTCAGACATGTGGTGTAGCTTGGTGCTAGGTACATGTTTTTTGGATGATAATATGCTTTGTGTTGTTTGGTATGGAGTAGACAGGTTGCAAAGGAATGTATGGAGTACAAAAGGTAGGCTATGGGTAGTCTACGCACATGGTGGTCTAGGTGCTTGGGTAGGGCACTATTGGAGATAGTTGCACATGGATGAAAGTGAACAGAGCCAGGTGTTTGATCCAGGTGGAAGCTATGTGATGCAGGGGGTGGGGAAACCCACTTGGAAGTTTGGCAATAGAGTGCAATAAAATAGTGTACATATGGTGTTTTAGTTTTCTCATAGTGTGTGCCAGGTTTTGCAGCTTATAGTGAAATAAATCTTTTATGTCGTTGAGCATAAATGCTCAACAGGGGGGTGGGCAATGATGGTGCATCCAAAGTGTGTCGAGTCTAGAAGGTGGCATAGACAGATGTGTACAGGCAAGCAGAGGCATGGTAAAGGGATGGAGCATCTAGGAAATTCATGGGATGGAAGGTAGTAGCGGAAGTGTATGCATGATGCGGCTTATAGGCCAGGGAAGGATCCATGAGGGGCTAATTTGGGTAGCAGGTGAAGGAGATGCAAAGTGCAGCCTTTGGGTCCAAGAATTAAGAGCTTGAAGTGCTGAAGGAGCAGATCCAGGCGGTTCATCAAACCGAGCTACGGAGCCCAAGTTATTGAAGGTTGAAGCTTTAGTGGTTTTCATATTCTTGCCGGACAGGGCAGCTGGGGACAAGTGATCCAAGTGGAAATTGAGGTATAGATGTGTAGAGCTCATGGAGCCTACCGGTCTTTTCGGATTGCGGATCGGAGCCATGGTTTGCAAGATATGATCATTTGAAGTTTTTTCGGGGACCGGGTTTGAGCCCACTTGGCCGCATTGGAGAATGTGCTATTTGGCATCTTTAGAGCCTCAACAAAGTGCTAGATCAGAGTGTGCATCATACGGAGATAGCAGGAAGTGACTGCATGCCAAACGGAGTCCGGAACGGAAAGATATGGCAGTCGGAAGTTGGGGTGCCTTTGTCCAAAGTCGATTGCAGATGATTTTTTCCTTTTTTGAAGGCCTTTGAAGTCAAAATGCAGAGACAGAGGGTGTGGTTGGAGCCGAGAAAGTGGAATTTCAATTGGTGGTTACAGCTTGGTAGTAGGAGGTTGGAGCAGTGGAGGAGGCCCATATAAATTGAAGGCCAAAAAGATTTTTTGTTAAAAAAATAATGGGGATTTTTTTTTAAGCCCTTGAGGCTCAAGGCCTGTGGAGCCGTCACGTGGCGGGGCGAATGTCCCATATACGCTGTGAATAGGGTAGGGGCCGCACTATATATAGCAAAGCGTGGGCTCTCCATTAGACAGAAGAGGGGAGAGAGAGGGGAGCTCTCCCTCCCATGGCTATGGCGCGCGAGCGTTGGGCATTGTAGTGGCGTGGTGTCATGCCGCTCCGCTTCCACGATGGAAAAAAGAGTAAAGAGAAGCAAAAAAGGTCTATTTGAAGCTCACACATTTATTGAGCAGTGACCAGGGCTCGAAAACATGCAAGGAGATCCAGAAAGTGTATGCTTTATGTGGTTATGAAGGCCTAAGCGTAGAGATTTTATGCTTGAAGAAAAGGTTTTACATGTGAAAGGGCTCTTAGGACATATAAGGCAACTTGGGTAGAGGAAGACATGTGGTCAGTGGTAAAAAGGAAAGTGTGAGAGAGACTTCACATTTTTGCATGAGGGAGGCCGAAAAAGTCCTATTCTGGAAATTTTTTGTAAAATAGGTTTCTGGACAAAACGGACACGTAGACAGAAGGAAAAGGGCGTTTTGAGCAGTTTTGCATATCACGCACAGAGGCTAATTCTGCACCGATTAGGAGATATTCAAGTTTTCGTGCTCTGCTGTATTAGTGGAGGAAGCCAAAATATTTGAGCACTCTAATCACAAGCCAAGCTTCCATAGCCCACTCTCATCCAATCTGCCATAGCTAATCTAATCAAAGACACCATAAGCAACTCTAATCCAAGCTTCTAAGCCACTCTAATCATGGAAGGAGTTTAAAAAATGTAAGCAGCGGTACTGTTAATTATAATCAAGATTCAGGATCTTGTTCAAGCTGTTGATTTCAAGCTTTGTCTACATTCTTTGTGTCTGCTGCAACTGTCTTCCTCACACCTCTCACAGCCAGAGGCCCCGCGCCTTCCCGGCTCACCTTTCGAACACAAATCCCCCGATAGTAGTGTGGCCGTTGGCGGCGATTTTGGGCGGCGGTTTCGGCGAGGCGGGGCGGTAGCGGCGCCCACGTGGTTGAGTTCGGTGATGATGTGGCAGTCAGTATAAGATGGCGGTGCCCGTGCCCACTTAGGCCAAAGTTTTTTGAGGAAGGGGTTGTACCCCCCCCCCCCCCCAATAGCGACATCGCTATTGCCTCGACAGGGGAGGGGTCCCACTGCAGAAAGAGGTGCCGACAAGGGCGGTTAAAGGCTAAGCGCACTCAAAGGCCAAGAGGAGGGAAATCCGGCCGGCCAAAGTGGAAGGTGCAAAGGACAAATGTGCACACCATGGGATGCTGTCCAAAAATAAACTATGCCAAGTGTGGGCAATGCAATCAAATGCTAAAAAAAGCTCTAAGTGAAGGCCACGGGAGGAGAGATTCATCCTTTTTTCTTTTTTTGTGCCTCCTAGAGGCACCCCTATAAAAAGTGTGGAGTTCCTCTCTTAGAATAGGATCATGTCCTTGTCCCTATATCCAATCTCTTAAAGGGGATCCTTGGTATCTGGTCTATTCTACCTCCTCAGGATACATCATAACAAAGTTATTGTCATAACAATCCCTAAATAGGTAAGTAGATCTACTGGACCCTTGTCCTTGATCTTGAAGATATATATGATCTTCATTGGTGTTAAATACCTTGGCTTGGCATGAGAGGTCCATAAAAGATGCATGAGAGGTGTTAAATACCTTGGCTTGGCATGAGAGGTCCATAAAAGATGCTTGATGTTCCTATCCTCCCAACAATAGACTCAAATACTAGGATTATCAATGCTAAACCGTTTCAAAGGTTTTATATCAACTTGATCGTATCCCACAAATACTAAAGTCGGTGGACCTTCTTTATCTTCTAACCCCCATTGGTCTATCATATCAGGATTTTCAAATTTTACATACTGAGTCGCATTTTTATCCATATACATTTTTCCTTGTTTGTTTGCCCTTCTTTCCTCTTCTAACTCTATGCCATGGTCATCAATGCAAATGGAAAACTCTTCATGAGGATCGAGGTAAACCTGAGCTCCATGGATGTTAGTCTTATGAAAGGTGAGTATGTGCTTATATCGCATTGTAGTTCCAGTTCCTCACTGAGTCAACTAGAAAGACATTTCAGATGTTGAGTTAAAATAAGTGTCTAGGACTTTTTCAAAGATAGTGCCAATTGAACACCTTGATTCACACTCTCTTCGGTGGATACCCTACTAGCGGTCTCTCCAAGTATGCCTTGATTTGCTAGTGTACGACCATATTTAAGGCTCATATAGAGTACTTACCTACGCATTGGATTGTTATCCGTTTTTTCCACTTTGCTTGAATTCAACTTTTGTCAAGCTCCCAATTCTTTGCCTACAATCTAATTCCTTATGACAGTTTTAAACAATCTCAAAGACTGCATAATTTTTCTAGCTATTGTGATTGGTCTATGTATAACACTTCAATATGAGCTAAGTGAGTCCGCAAATGAGATTTCCAAATTCTACCCTTGTAAAGAGCTAAAGGACTAATTTGCAACCTGGAAACTAAGTTGTCATGTACTAATTTGGATCCGATGGAACCCAAACTTGACTAGTTATCTTGTGCTATGTTGCTCCAACATTGTACAAGCTCAATAGTCCAAAAGCTTGTCTTTGGAAAGTAAATAATTGTAATTATTTACTTTTCTTAGTTTTCTCATTTTTTAGACCTGTTTTTTCATATAGACAACACCTTGTTGTAGTCTCTGAACAAGTTTCATTGAGTTTGAACAAGATTTGTCCAAGTTACCAAATGTTTAGTGTTCACAGACTCAGTTTTCAACAATCTGACTTAGGTCTCACCTTTGTGATCCAAATTTCACCAAACTTGATATGAGTAGTCTACTTGATGTGTGTAAGCCTATGGTATACAGAATTATGCAAAAAAGCTCCAATCTGGGGTAGATGTAAATAATCACGATTATTTACTTATGGAACTTTTTAGCATTTTTTTTTCCACGATGATGATACACACAGGTAAAGCAACTCAACTTCATCTCTTGAGAAAAGTTTCACGAAGTTTGGATAAACCCTACTCAATTTGTTAACAATTTTGTGTCCGCAGACTGTCTTTACAAAACTGATCACAATTTTCACTTTAAAGACAAATTTTACCAAATTTGATGTGAGCGTTCAATACAACATGATAAAACCTATGGTATGCTTGGTTGGCCAGAAATACTTGAAAATTGAATAAAAGTAAATAATCAAATTCTAGTATATGTTCGATCATCTGAGTATACACACATGTCAAACACTTTAAACAAAGCCTCTGAGTCAAGTTTCTCAATGTAAGTTGGCCTTAATTTGCAAGAAAATGTAGATAATATGAGTTTTTGCTAACTCTTGAAAACTTACCTCAAATGCATCCTTATGCTTACCCACTAGTTCATACAGCTTTGATGAGCATAATCTCCAACCGGTGATAGCCGTTTTTCGGCTCTCTGTAATTTCCATAGTGAGTTACCTCACCCTATCAAATCACTCAAACACTATGGTTACCCTCACCCTTTCACTGTATATAGGTGTATGTGAGTTAGGAGAATTTTCCCATATCTTCTTAAAAACCCTCAATTAGCTAGTCACTGGGATAGTTGAGCCAAAAATAAATTAAAAAAATAGAAGTATATTATGGCCCAATTTTGTGTAAATATTTCATTGTATATAGGGCTTAAATAAAAGGACTTTTCATAATTATTTTGGTATTTATTTAAATATTTCTACCTAGGGTGTGTTATTTATGCTATGTACATTGGCTCACCATTACCATATTTTTTTTTACCATTTTGCATACTCTTTATTCCATATAAAAAGAATTTCATGCAAGCTTCTCTTATTTTTGGTGTAACTCCATCCCAACAAAAATCCAAAAAAAACTAGTTCTATTTATGTGTATATTTTTTCACTATTGTGATTTTTTCCTTCCTACATCTATTCTCTATTACTCTCATAAATTAGAACACCAAAAATATTCATCTTTTTATGGTAGACTTATACTGACAGAGATTTATTTTGACCCCTTTATATTTTTTCCACCTATATTATTTATATTTGACATGTACATATATTTTTTTAGACCCCTCAATATTTGATTTTCTTAGTTGTACTATTCACTTATATCATGATCTCAACAATATCTTCAATTATAAACCTACCAAATAAGGTCAAGGGTATGTGGCATGCATGCATGCACTATGGAGGGCTCACTCTTGGAGGTATTCAAAGAATCATCCAAAGAAGGACCCACAAGGACCTTGTGTAGTGGAAAAAAACAATCGGTTTTGCTGAATTTTTAAAGATCACTTGCTCTCCGAATTTGAAAAGGTGATACAAACAAAATTTGGAGCTCATGGGCTAAACTTTTGCCTCAAATTTTTCCATATTTTTATGAGCTACGAGCTGTGAGCTATGATTTTATTGGTGGACCCCAGTTTGCCCATGCTATGCAGCCACACTCCTTCTTCCACTTTATCATTTTCCTCTTTCACACACACTTCTCCACTCATCATCCCCACCTCTCTCACCACTCCTCTCTGTAGCCTACTCACCTTGTTCTCAACCTTGAAGAATAAGAGAAACCATGGTGAACTCATGTCTCCTACACACACTTCCATTCCAAAATTGACCATTTTCCCTCATCCATATTACCCATATCTATCAAAAAAACCACAAAATTCAGCCTCTTTTCTTGAAAGACAGCATCATGGTGATTGATTAATCATGTTCACTTACCTTGGCTCCCAAGGAAGGTCAAGACTGGAGAAAAAACGTACCGTCAAAGCTAGTGGACCGTCAACAAGCGTCAAAATTGACCCTACTCAAGACACTTGGAGCATCAACATTGTAAGAAATCCATATTTTCTTACCTATTAAGAGTTTTTTCTTCCTTATTTGTATCCTACTTGGATACTCCCATTGTAAATATCCAATTCCATTTGTAAATCAATAAAAATACTAACTCTACTAATTTACTAACACTAACCTACTATGAAAAGTCCTATCACCTCCATTTCTCTCCTCTCTCTCTTCTTCATCTATCCACACCAACTTCTTGATAATTCCAAGCAAAAGAAATTAGATAAGTGCTGAAAATCTAACCCAACCATGGTTAGAGGAGTAACCCTAGCCCTCAAAATTGCTATAAAAGGAGGGTGTAGCTAGCACAAAAGGGGGAGCCATAAGCAAGAGCACTATGCTATAGCTTGAGAAGCCAAGCTCTCAACCTCTCTAGAAGGAGCTCTTGAGTGGAAGATCATTGTCTTATACATGTGCATGTGTTGTAATAGGGGTGATTAGCAAGGGAACTCTATGCCATTGTAAGAGAGAGAGTGATCATTCAATTGAGAGTAGGAAATATATCATTTCTCCTACTAGTGTAAGCCCAACATTTGTTGAATCAAGGAGGGTGGATTTTGACTAAGCTTGGATACTTTTTCTCTCTTCCAACGTGAAGTAATGGACAACAATGATGTGTAGGTGTCTTGGTGTTTTTTTTAAAGTTCTTGATAGCTTGTCTCTGGGTGTTGTCATCAATTTAGCCATAAATCCCACATACTGTAAGAGGGCGATAGGGTGGAGAGGACTCCCCTGGCCTTAAGACAGTGATTGGGGTGGCTTTTCTTGTGATGTGTTGTGGTGAATTTTATTCAAGCTATGTTGAACAAATACTAATCTCACTTTGATTGGTCATGACAGATTTTTAAGAAGGTATTAATGCAACAAGCACCCCCTCCCTCTTCTCTCTCTTTCTTACATATATAATTGTGTTTGCTTGATCACTGCCAATACATTTCAAAGTAGCCTGAGCACTATCTCTCTCTCTCTTTACGCATCCAAAACTAGGTGGTGCCCCAAATTTATGTAGGGTTAGGTTGCGGGCTTGTGTGTGTGTTTGTTGTTTTTTCCAACCCCAACCCAATTGAGCAGCACGGGAGCCTAGAAGGGTGCTTAGAGGCCACTCATCTTGTTGCCCGCCCTACACCGCCTCAAATTGGTTCCCCCACGGAGGAGGACTCGTGTATGCTTTGTGTAGGCTCAACCTTTAGCATAATCAAGTAGCTTGCATGAATCATGAGAATTTGTATGATCCTTTTATTCCCATTGCAAGGCAAAAAGTGCACATAATTGTTAGTACTAAGTTACAATTTCAACAAGTAATTCATAGAATTTTGGGCCTCTTAGGTTGGCCGAGATAAATGCTTCAGTAAATCCTTTTATTTTTCCTCTCATTAGGTACGACCTTAATTTGTACGTCTATATTTTTGTTTTGTTTTAAGAATTAGGTCATGCATAGACCATGGATAATGGCCCAGGAATAGAGGTTTTCCCCTTCCATTTCACTCCACACATTAGAGTAAACATTGCAATAGTACAAAAATCCATTTCAACAACGTATGGTGTTCATGTTTGGTGCCCAAAGAGTAGGAGAAATTCTTGTGTCACCAAACCCTGTTACCCTACCTCTTATTGATTACCATAGGTCATTTGATGTGAATATTTTTATTTTGTTGTAGAATAAATTGCAATTTAGAAAATATTATTGTGTAAATCTTTTAAAGAAAGAAAAAACAAAAACGTGCATGACTTTGAAATCAATTCAATGGAGAGCCAACGCCAAATGTATGGATATCCTCTTTTCTTTGAAGAGCCTGGAGAGGATGCAAAATTATTTTTAGCAAATTTCAAGATGTCTTGTCGTATCAAGAGGATAGTAACTGACCAAGAACGTGTAGAAATGTTTGAGGTGGTCCTATGCTAGCACTTGGTTTGACTCTTTGCCTGAGGAAGTTAAAGGGAATTACACAGAAGTTTTGAATCATTTTAACAGGTACTTCTTTGATCCCCAAAACACTCAAAAGCTATGGCAAGACATTGTTTCTCACGAACAAAAAGACTTAGATGACTACTACATGTATAAACAAGAGTTTCTACGTCTTTGGGCTGTATGGTGAGAAATGTTGCTAACCCTGGTGATGGTCCAGAATTTCTAAAGAAGGAGAGATTCATAGCTGGACTCTTTCCTGACCTTAAGGTAAAAGTTGAGGCGGGTGCACCTGCTACTTTTGATGCAGCGGAAACTAGGGCTTCTGACAAGTATAGGAAACTCAAGTGCTTAAAGGGAGAGGTTCCAATAGAAGGTCTTAGACTCAAAGGTAAGTCACAAGCATCAACATCTAGGAAGCTTCCTGAGGCTACAGTTGAAGTAATCAAGAAGTTGAATGAATCTTTAAGAAGCCTGTCAATTCACCTTGCACAAGCTGTAGGTCCAAAAGGACAAGCAAAGAAGTCTGAAGAGCGAGATCCACGACCTAGGAGAGTCTTACAATGTTGGAATTGCGGAGAGTCTGGAAATGGGATGTATAATTGTCCTTGGCCCCGTGGGGAGCCAAGGAGACCTAACTTGAATTACCTAGTGATGAATGCAGGTGAAGGAACTAGTCAGCAACCTTGGCTTCTACAAAGGCCAAATGGAGCAAGACCACCTCCATAAAGAGTGGAAGGAGTTCCACCTTTTCCAGACCCAAATGTGCATGTGGTAGATGTGACAAATTCAAAAGAGGTTGACATGGAAGCAAATGGCATTAAGCGTGGGCGTGGAAAAGGGAGGGAGAAAGAAGGAGTCACGTCACAAAGTGATCATGGACGATAAAAGAAGGCAAAGGAGACCAAGGAGACCAAGGAAACCAAGAGGACTCGATGTCGTATCAACCTCCACGACTTCCCTCTTGGATATGGTATGGCTTCATACAACTTGTTGGAAGACATGAGAGGTAAGGATCCTGATATCTCATGGCCTCAGTTTCTTGCATTGTGCCCACAAGTTAGGAGGGATTTAACAAAGGCACTTAGCACTAGGAGAAAGGTAAAAGAGAGTGTGTCTGTTGTAAAAATTGCACAAGCTGAAATGAATGAGGATATTACACCGGTGCTAGATTGTTACATCAAAGGAAGATTGGTTAGGAAAGGTCTAGTGGATGGGGCTGCACAAATTTGCATCATGACAGAGGGACTCATGCAAAGACTAGGCATGCACATCCATGAGACACCTGAAATCAAAGTGAAAATGACAAACAATAGCAAGGCTAGGTGCGTAGGCATTTGTAAAAATGTTTTTGTGGAGGCCTTTGGCATTAAGAAGGCAGTGGATTTCTATGTCATGTCTACCAAAGGAAATGGTTACCCATTTATCCTAGGAAGACCATGGCTAATGAAAATGCGAGCTTTGCAGGATTGGGAGAGAGGAAAATTAATTTGCAGGAACGACAACCATAAGAAGGTTGTCTTTGACATGAAGGAGCAACGCCAAGAGGAGCTCCATGAAGAATCGTCTCAAAGTGAGACGGAAGAAGATTGGACCAATAACACTTCAGAAGAAGAAAGTAGTGGCAGCATTACTGAAGAGGAGTCTTCCATTGAAGTCATCGGGGTAAGGTTTAAGCCAACCAACCAAGAGACCTCTTGTCAAGGTTTGAAGGAGGTAGGTTCCCAAGAGAACCAAAATGTGGAAGATGAAGGAATGTTAGAAGGTATGTTGTCTCCAACACTTACAAAGGATGAAAGAGAGGAGTTCAAAGGTGTGTTAAGGAAATTTCCTAAGGTTTTTGCTAAAGATTACACCGACTTGCGTGGAGTAGATGATGTTCAACACAAGATTGAGCTAAAGCCAGAGACCAAACCTAAAGCTCAAAAGCTACGAAGGCTAGGAGTCATCAAGGAGTAGGCTCTACTCAAAGAGGTAAGAAAGCTTCTAGCAGCAGGTTTCATTTATCCAGTGGAGAATTAAGAGTGGGTCTCTCCCGTTGTTGTCACTCCCAAGAAGAACGGCAAGTGGAGGGTGAGTGTGGATTACTGTCCACTCAATGAGGTGACAAAAAGAGATCAATTTCCCCTCCCATTTCAGGATGAGATACTGAATGAGGTAGCTGGTCATGAGAAGTACATTGTGTGTGATGGCTACTCACGTTACTTTCAAATAGGGATTGCATTGGAGGACCAATTGAAAACAACCTTCATCACTCCTTCGAGTTGTTATGTTTTTAGAGTCATGCCATTTGGCCTGACAAATGCTCCTGCAACTTTCCAACGCTTCATGAACATGGTGTTTCAAGCATTCTTTGGAAATTCCATTAGGGTT
Organism: Adiantum capillus-veneris; assembly: GCF_014529385.1. Classification (NCBI taxonomy): domain Eukaryota; kingdom Viridiplantae; phylum Streptophyta; class Polypodiopsida; order Polypodiales; family Pteridaceae; genus Adiantum; species Adiantum capillus-veneris. The sequence goes on from NC_140946.1 coordinate 104,118,313, forward strand.
TTTATTGATGATTTTTGCATTTATAGCTCAAAATCATTGCATCTACAAAGGGTAGAAGAAGGTTTAAAGAAGCTCTATGACATGGGAGGTCAACTCAACCCCGACAAGTGTCACATAGGTGAGAATGAAGTGATCTTGCTTGGTCACAAAGTTTCCTATAAAGGCATTGAGGTGGATCCTTCAAAGGCAAAGGCTCTTATTGAGCTCCCATCACCCAAGAATCTCAAAGAGGTCATCTCATTCATTCAAAAGGTGAAGTATATGTCACGCTTCATTCACTTAGCTTCGGAGTTGCTTCACCCTTTGCAAAAGTTGACACAACAAGTAGAATTTGCATGGTCTGATGAGCTTGAAGAGTACTTTTGTAACATTAAGTCATCCTGTTAGAGCTACCAGCACTCATGCCTCCTTGTTGGGAGTACACATTCTTTGTTAGCTCTAATGTTGGGAAAGAAACAATTGGTGTGGTTTTGCTACAACAAGATCCCCATAGTACCCGGATGCGACCCATCTACTTTGCTAGTAGGGTCATGAATGCCTTGGAGAGAGGCTACACAGAAGCAAAATTCATGATGCTTTCTCTCATGTTTGCGGTGAGAAAGTTTGGATCCTACCTGCTACCAAAACCTTTTGGAATTCTCACAGCAGAAAATTTGTTTCCTTGGGTGTCATCTCAAATGAATCTTTGCACTAGGATCTCAAAGTGGATTATGGAATTGCAAGAGTTCCAATAATCTTTCAAGGTAGAAGATAGTGTGCGTGCACAATTGGCAGGGATCCTTACTTATAGGGTACATGAGAAGGAGATTAAGGTGCCTGAAGTAAAGACCCTACCATTGCCACCACCTAAAAGTATTCCTAATGCTTTTACCTTGTTCTTTGATGGAGCTTTTCGATGAGTCACAGGAAAAGTAGGGGGAGGGCTAGTATTGCTCAACCCAAGTGGAGAGGTGGTCATGAAAGAGAAGGTCAATCTACTAGGTTCAACTAGCAACAATGAAGCAGAATACGACACACTACTTCATGGTTTGAAGATGTACATTGGCCAAGGGAAACAACGTCTCATGGTAAAGGGATATGCACTTCTCATTGTGAAGCAAATTTTAGGCATTTGGGCATGCAAGAATGAAAGCCTAAGGACAAAAGTTCATGCCATTCGTAGATTGTTTAATCAATTTGAAGAAGTGCAACTATATCATATTCCTAGGAAACAGAATGAAGATGCCGATTTACTTGCACAGCAAGTAGTTACATGTGTTGAGAAAGAAGTGCAGGTCATCATGGTGGAAGCAACTGTCAAGCAACCGAGATACCAGGGATTGGAGTCATTGACTCCCATTATTAGCTACATTTTTGAGGGTGAGTTTCCACAAGACTTTACGAAGGCTCAGGAGAGGAGACTCATGAAGAAGGCAAGCCCGTATCTCTTCCTAGAAGGATCCCTCTATCAAAGAGGGAAGGATCAAGTGTACAGAAGAGTACCAACTATCAAGGAAATTCCAGCCATTCTAAAAGGTTTGCATGAAGAGGCATGTGGTGGCCATTTTGCCCAAGAATTAACTATGAAGAAGATTTTGCTTGCGGGGTATGTTTGGCGAGCTGTCACAATTGTCAAATAAATGGAAATAGAAGGTTGGTGCATGGCCCGAGGCAAATAGTGCTTGCAAATGGACCCTTTGAAAAATGGGGCATTGATGCTATGGGTCCTTTGCCTAGAACAAATAATGGTAAACTCTACATTCTAGTGGCTATGGACTACATGACTAGGTGGGTAGAGGCTCAAAGTGTGGCAAGGGTAAATGGGAAAACAGTGAGCAAGTTTGTCTACACTAATATTTGTTGTAGATTTGGCACACCTTTAAAGATTGTTTTGGATAATGGTCCGGGGTTCAAGAAGGGTTTACTCACAGAAGATTGTGAAGAGCTTCATATTCTACATCGTCGTAGCACACCATACTATCCCCAGTCAAATGGTCTGGTAGAAAAAGCTAATGGTGTCATTGCAGGCATCATCAGAAAGATGGTGAGAAATAAGACAAAGTTGTGGGATAACTTCTTGAATGGTGCCTTGTGGGCGTATCGAAACACATATAGGGAAGCCACGGAGTTCACACCATTTCACTTGGTCTATGGTTAAGAGGCTTTACAACCAATTGAGCTCAACATTCCAACAATGCGACTTCATGGCAAAGCAGCACAAGATGATCAAGAAGCATGGATGGATCGACTTCTTACCTTAGTTGAGCTTGAGTGGAAAATAGAAGCAGCATACGAGTGCTACAAGAGGAAAGCTACGCAGGCGAAGGGTGCTCTAGAGCGATGACTCTCCTTGTACCACCTCCTCTGCTGGGGTGACAAAGAAAAAAGAAACTCATCATCATCCATACCTACATTAAACACACGAACATTTAATCTTAATATTGAATGGAGAAGAAAACATGGACAAGTTGGAGTGGAAGCAATGACAATTAAACACAATTTAAATTTCTCAAGTATAGCATATAGACAATAATGGACAAAAAATCATGTGAATACAATATATATTATAAAAACGAAGCAAAAATGTTCAAATACAATGTTTATGGCTTTAAGAGGTCTCTCTCTCATCCTCACATAGCTCATCATAACTCCCTATGTCTATATAGAGCTCTTCGTTTAGGCAGATGTTCTCCATCTCATTTTGTAGATCCTCTACATGCACCCCATAGAGAGTAGTAGTTTGATGCTTGTATGGAACCACCTCAGTGGCTTCTGACTGAGCATCTTCTCCAATCTCCTCCATTGATGCCGCTATGATTGGCACATGGTAGCCCTCATACATCCATGCACTACGAGGGGCTACCTCTATGATGTACCACCAGTTTGATGCAGACTTTGTAGGATGAAATATCACCTGCCAAAGCCACATAAATTACATGAGAGCTTCCAAGCACATAACTTCTAAACTTGGATGTTAAATATTTACAAACTTACTTGTTCATAATTCTTGGGTAGTACGAAAGTGTCTCTTAGGTCGGTCCATTTTTTAGTTGAATCCACCTCAAGGAGACCAGACTCTCCTCTGCGCACGGTAGCGTTACAACTTTCCATGTTTATCTTGAACCATTGCACGTCGAACAAATGGACAAAAATACTCTATAATCAATCCTCAAAATCTCTTGTAGCGTGCCAAAGTAAGTGAATTCTACCACCACAGATCTACATCAGAGGACCATCATCGACTAGACTATTCAAATTTTGCCATGATTCCATAATTTTGTGTAAAACGCTTTTTGTCGATCCGTTCCAGCCTAAAATGTCGACCTTTACACCATGTTGTTTGTTATGACTTATACCACAACCAACAAAGATTATGAGTGGCTGTTCAAACATCTAGAAAGTTTCTATTTGTACATTACAAACTTACCTTGGTTGCACGATGCCGAGAGTACTCCCACTCCTCCTCAGTCACTTCTTCACCGCACTGTTGTGTGCTTTTTAATTGGTTGTGCAACCATCTTAAGCTCATGAATGTTGGTAGGCTCTCTAGACCCGGCGGATAATGCATCGGCGGTCATCTTCCCCATCTCCACTCGATTGGTGCCCTTTGTCGCTCTTGCTTTGCATCCTCGTATTAACATGCCCTAAAATCTAGCCAAAAATATATCTTAAATCTAACATAAATCTTAACCTAATTTTAAGTCTATCTTAATTTTAAATCTAGTATAAATTTTAAATTAAGTTAAATGTAATCTAACTTAATCTTGCATCTTAATCTAACATAATCTTAAATGTAATTTTAAATCTAGCATAACCTTAAATCTTAATATAACATTTCACTTCATATTTTCTCTACTTCTTTTATCTCTCTCTCTCTCTCTCTTTCTTTTCTCCCCTTACGTCTCTCTTTTCATCTTCTCTCCCGCTCTGTCTCTTTGGTTTCTCTCTCTCTCTCTCTCTCTCTCTCTCTCTCTCTCTCTCTCTCTCTCTCTCTCTCTCTCTCTCTCACACACACACACACACACACACACACTAGGAGATTTCGGAGGTCATTTGGAGGGCCTTTTAAGAAATTCTATTTCTCTCTCTAGAAATGTTCTTAAAATATACTTGCACTTATTGGGTACGTCCCAAAGGACAACTGAACACTCTGAAAAGTGAACCTAACTTTTTTTAAATCCTTGAAAACGGACACTTTTTTCATTCAATGCGTGTGTCGTTTTTATGAAGTACACGACGCACATTCAATAGAGCTTTCGTCATCAATGAAATTAAAAAAATCACAAAATTTTTAGTTGGCGTTAGAATTTAGAGTTTTTGATACCACGAATGTGTCCAAAATGATCAAAAACTTAAAAAATGTCTATCTACTTGCCTCAACCTGACAGCCAGAGAGGGAGAAATTATCAAAATACCCCTAAAAAGGACATTTTGTCTCACGGCACGTCGACGACCATCTGGAAAATTCCAAATGGCCCTTCATGCACCGTGAGGCAAAAAATAAAAAAAGTGGGCCACGGCGCGCAGAGGGTCATCTAGAATTTTCCAGACGATCCCTCGCGCGCCATGATCCAAAATCCCCTTTTTAGGGGTTTTTTAGCAATTTCTCCCTCTCTGGGTGTCAGATTGAGGCAAGTAGATAGGCGATTTTTAGGTTTCTGGACGTTCCGAACGCATTGGCAGTGTCAAAAGATTCAAATTCCAACACCAACTGATAGTTTTTTTATTTTTTTAAATTTCAATGATAACAAAAGCCATATTAAATGAGCGCCACCTACCTCATGAAAAAGACATTCGCATTGAATGAAAAGGCGTCCGCTTTCAAGGACCACTAACACCTTTGTTATATTTTTCTTAATATCAATCTATTTTTCTACATAACATAAGCTCTTCTTTCATTGGAGGAATGCTTTTTTCTCTCTCTTCTAAAAGGTTCTCCAGAAGACCTCTGAAATCTTCTAATGCTTTGTTTTTTCCTCTCTCTCTCTCTCTCTCTCTCTCTTAATGTGCGTGTGTATGCATTCTTTGTTTATGCATGTATGTGTGTATATATGTTTTTTGTTTATGCATGTGTGTACTCTCTCTCTCTCTCTCTCTCTCTCTCTCTCTCTCTCTCTCTCTCTCTCTCTCTTAATGTGCGTGTGTATGCATTCTTTGTTTATGCATGTATGTGTGTATATATGTTTTTTGTTTATGCATGTGTGTACTCTCTCTCTCTCTCTCTCTCTCTCTCTCTCTCTCTCTCTCTCTCTCTCTCAAAGACGCAATGTGTGTGTTAGAGAGAGAGAGAGGGAGAGAGAGAGAAAGAGGGGAAGGGAACATGAGAGAGAGGAGACGAAAGGAGCATACCTGGCTCTCCTTCCTCTCCTCGTGTGTGTGTCTGGGGCGGGGGGCGGAAGAGAGAGAGAGAGAGAGAGAGAGAGAGAGAGAGAGAGAGCGGGTTTACCTCTTTCGCTTGAGCGCCAAAACTTAGATATGAAATCTGACTTTTTGGCACTCTCAGTTTATTTTTTACCCCTATCGGCGTCGCTATAAGCGTTGCTATAGGCGTCGCTATGCAATAAAGAAAATAGCGATGCTCATAGCGACGCTTATAGCGACGCCATGGATTTTCACTTTTGAGCATCGCACTGCAAGCGTCGCTAATGTAAAGTACCTCTTGTAGTGTCATATTTTTTGTCCTTTGATATTCATGACTTGTGTTTATATTTTGACAACTCAACATTCCTCCAAGGACACACTTTCAGCCATGTCACCGTGCTTTTCTTCAGCAGCACATGAGGACATGCGCCAAATTAGGAGGGGAAAATGTTAGCAGCGGCTAACACATGCTATACCGATTATGCACCAAGCTAGGGGTGTGCTATGGGTGTCCACATTATTTCCTATCACTACAAGAGGTTATTCATATTAGCGACGCTAGTAGTGCAACGCTCAAATGTGTAAATCCACGGTGTCGCTATGGTCGTTGCTACGAGTGTCGCTATAATATTTGTTAAATAGAGACGGTCATAGCGACGACCATAAAAACTCTGATCTCAAATCTGAGTTTCGACGCTCTAGCGAAATAGGTATATGCCCGCCTCTCTCTCTCTCTCTCTCTCTTCCCTCCCCCCCCCCCCCCCCCCCCCACACCCACACACACACACATGAGGAGATGAAGGAGAGCCATGTATGCTCCTTCCCTCTCCTCCCTCTCATGTTCCATTTCCCTCTCTCTCTCTCTCTCTCTCTCTCTCTCTCCCTCTCTCTCTCTCTCTCTCTCTCTCTCTCTCACACACACACACACACACACACATTGAATGTACACACATGCGTAAACCAAGAATGCATACTCACACACATTGAGAGAGGAAGAGAGAGAGAGAGAGAGAGAGAGAACAAAGAGAGATTGATAGAGAGAGATATAAAGCACACAGACACACACGCACACACACACACACACACACACACACAGAGAACAAAAAGAAATAGAAAGAGAGAGAGAGAGAGAGAGAGAGAGAGAGAGAGAGAGAGAGAGAGAGAGAGAGCGAGAGAGAGATAAGGGGAGAAAACAACAAGAGAGAGAGAGAGTAAAAAAAAAAGTAGAGAAAATATGAAATGAAATGTTATGTTAAGATTTATGGTTAGGTTAGATTTAAAATTAAGCTAGATTACATTTAGGTTTATGCTAGATTTAATATTAGGTTAGAATTAAGACTATGTTAGATTTAAGATTAGATTAGATTTAGGTTTATGTTAGATTTAAGATTTAAGCTAGATTACATTTAAATTTAATTTAGGCTAGACTACATTTAGGTTTAGGTTAGATTTAAGGTTAGATTAGATTTAAGTTTATGTTAGATTTAAAATTAGATTAGATTTAGGTTTATGCATATTTAAGATTAGGTTAAGATTCATGATTAGGTTAGACTTAAGATTAGATTAGATTTAAGATTAGATCTATGTTAGATTTAAAATTAGGTTAGATCTAAGTTAGATTTAAGGTTAAATCTATTTTACCTTTAAGATTACGGTTTAAATTTAGAGTTCGGCCAATGGTGATCTCTCTCTTTCTCTCCACGGATGCGGCCACTTGGTGTAATCATATACATGCTACCTGTACTTATCTATTAGAGCTTTTAGGGCATGTCCCTCAAACAAGTGTAAAGGAGTTGTTTTAAGCCGTTGTAAATTGCTATAGCTAAAGAAGAGGCAAAGGGGTTTTGTCCACTACATGCATTGTCATATAGACGTGGGTGTGTAGATTTCTTGTACCCACAAATATAGGCATTGACCAATAAAGACGACATTATAACCCGGTGGTTCTGATCTCCATGCACCTCTAGACCAAGGTGCACGGAGATTGGACATGACTAGAGAATGTGAGGTAGTTTACAGTGTGATCTAAGAGAGAGAGAGAGAGAAGAGATGGAGGATGCCAATAGAAGATTAAATTTATATCCAGGTGTTATAAAGTTTTTACATTCATTATGAATAGTGACGATGATGTGGGCCGGTCCAACCGAAACACCTATCTCTCAACAAGGATCTTATGTCCTTGTAATCAATACAAACATGCTGTGCGACGGACAAGACGTGTTTCTTTGCAACACGTTCACAAATTTGGTAATTTTGACCCATCTATAGATCGAGTTGTTGCCAATTATAACTCGTCAAACTTTGACGTTGGCGAACATGCAGCAATCTTGCAACCCAATAGACGTGTGTTCGCAGGCACTTTGGTCAAGCAACATACGTGAGGCCACAAGGTGCAGCCTCTGAAAGCTTGTAGGGTGATCATGCATACCACCGTCCCAATGAGGCTATGTTTGAGCCCGGGATCGATGAAATAATTTAGACAATCATGAATGCAAAAAGGCTTATCTATGATGACATGAAAAGTGAAGCCGATACGCCATTGTATGGTGGAGCACGCATTAGGAGATTTTGGAGGTCATTTGGAGGACCTTCTAAGAAATTCTATTTCTCTCTCTAGAAAATGTTCTTTCAATATACTTGCACTTGTTGCATACATCCAAAAGAACAACTGAACACTCTGAAAAGTGAGCCTAACTTTTCAAAAATCCTTGAAAACGGTCACTTTTTCATTCAATGCATGTGTCGTTTTCATAAAGTACACGACGCTCATTCAATATAGCTTTCGTCATCATTGAAATTTTAAAAATCACAAAATTATTAGTTGATGTTAGAATTTAAAGTTTTTGATACCCCCAATGCGTCCAAAATGACCAAAAACTTAAAAACGTCTATCTACTTGCCTCAATCTGACAACTAGAGAGGGAGAAATTGTCAAAATACCCCTAAAAAGGAGATTTTGCCTCACGACGCGCGGGCGGCCATCTAAAAATTCCAAATGGCCCTTTGCGTGCCGTGAGGCAAAAAATAAAAAAAGTAGATCACGGCACGAGGGTCATCTAGAATTCTCCAGATGGTCCCTCGCACGCCATGATCCAAAATCCCCTTTTTAGGGATTTTTTGGCGATTTCTCCCTCTTCGGGTGTCAGATTGAGGCAAGTAGATAGGCGTTTTTTAGGCTTTTGGATGTTTCGAATGCATTCAATGTCAAAAGCTTCAAACTTCAACACTAACTGATAGTTTTGTGATTTTTTTAAATTTCAATGATGACGAAAGCCATATTAAATGAGCGTCGCCTACCTCATGAAAAAGACATTCGCATTGAATGAAAAGGTGCCCTTTTTCAAGGACCATTGACACCTTTTTTATATTTTTCTTAATATCAATCTATTTTTCTACGTAACGTAAGCTCTTCTTTCATTGGAGGTGCGCTTTTTCCTCTCTCTTCTAAAAGTCCCTCCAAAAGACCTCTGAAATCTCCTATGTGTGTCTAGATTGAAGGCACTCGTGGTTCGTCTCAACATGTAGGCAAAGTTTGGATGGAGTGACACTAGTATTAGAGCGCTTTTCAGGTGATCTATTACAATGTGCTTACTTTAATAAAAACATATATATGTATAATGACCCGATAGATTACTTACATAAGTGTCTTGTATTTTTATCGCTGTGTAGATTGCTCGAAGAGCACATACTGCCAGTTGATAATGTGATGTCAGATTCTAGAGAGAAAGCAAGAAAGATCTTGCAAAAGTTGGGGATGGATTACAATTTAATTCACGCTTATCCTAACTACTCACACTTATCCTAGCTACTGCATTCTTTTCAGAGGGAAACACATAGACATGGAGAAGTTCCGAAATGTGATTCCGAGAGATATCGAGTAGATCTCTATGGAAAAAAAACTCCACAAAAGGTTTTGCAAAAAATGTGTCAGGTATGTTTGCAGTGGAATATAGCATATTGGAAATTGTGTAACATATATGTGTGTGGACTTAATATGATTGCTAGACGGCTTTTGTTGTTAATTTTACCAATGGACATTAAGGGATGTTTGTCTCCTGACGTCCGTACCACAATGTACAAACTTGCAAAGTTGGTGCAATGGATCTCATAAAAGGAGATTCATGTAGATTCCATGCCATCCGCCAAACTAAACACTGTGGAGGCTGTATGCATGTTTGAGAAACATTTTCCTACTACCATGCCAACCATTCAAGTGCATCTTCTTGTTCACAGTTGATGAAGTGGAAATAGCTCGCACAGTGCATTCCAGATGGATGTTCTTTTTAGAACATTTCATGAGAACGCTCAAGGGTATGTGCATCAGAAGGCACATCCGGAGGGTAGCATGGCAGAAGGTTGGCTGGTATCAGAGTCCCTAGTCTACATTGGAGAGTGGCTAGACGGATTTGATAAAGCTCGAGACACGCTAATGCAAACCATAGATGATGAGCGCATATCTGAGATGGTCATGTGCAATCTTGGGGTTGAGAAAAAAATGACGGAAGATCTAGAGGCTAAAATCAATCGATTTTGCATGCTTCACAATCCAATGATGCAAAAGTCGATTTCACAATACGAGGATGCAAAGCAAGAGCAACAAAGGGTACAAATCGAGTGGAGACGGGGAAGACAACCAACGATGCATTATCCGACGAGTCTTGAGAACGTACCAACATTCATGAGCTTAAGATCGTTGCACAACCAATTGATCAACGCACAACAGTGCGGCGAACAAGTGATTGAGGTCTTCTAGATGTTTGGACGGCCAATAATCTTTGCTGATTATAGTGTAAGTCATACACAACAACATGGTGTAAAGCTTGACATTTTAGGGTGAAACGGATCGACAAAAAGTGTTTACACAAGATTGTTGCATCATGGCAAATTTGAACAGTCTAGTTGACGACGGTCCTCTGATGCAGGTCCTGTGGTGGCAGAACTCACTTACTTCAGCACGCTACAAGAGATTCTTAGGATCGATTATAGAGGATTTTTTGTGGACTTTTTTGACATGCAATGGTTCAAGATAAACATGGAGGGTCACAATGATACAGTGCGCAGAGGAGAGTCAAGCTTCCTTGAGGTGAATTTAACTAAAAAATGGACCGACCTAAGAGACCCTTTCGTACTACCCGAGCATTCTGAACAAGTAAGTCTGTGAACATCCAATTTTAGAGGACCGATATTCTGGAACCACTCATGTAAGTTATGTGACTCTTGAAGGTGGTATTTCATCATACAAAGTCTCCATCAAACTGGTGGTATGTCATAGACCCTCGTAGTGCACAGACCATGAGGGATACCATGTGCCAATCACAATGGCATCTATGAAGGAGATTGAAGAGGATATTTTTGAGTCGGAATCCACTAAGGTGGTACAGGACGAGCCTGTTGCTGCTACTCCCTATGGGATGCATGCAGAGGATCTACAAAATGAAACGGAGGACATCTACCTAAACGTGCGGAATATAGACATAGGGAGTTATGCTAAGTTATGCGAGGATGGAAGAGAGACCTCTTAAAGACATAAACATTGTATTTAAGAAATTTTGCTCCTTTTTATAATATATATTGTATTCACATGGAGTTTTGTCCATTCTTGTCTATATACTATACTTGTGAAATTTAAACTGTGTTGAATCAAATTATAACTTGATCAGATTTTATTTTCCATTCATTATTAAGATTTAATGTTTGTGTGTTTAATGCAGGTATGGATGATGATGAGTTTCTTTCTTCCTTGTCACCCCAACAAACGAGGTGGTACGAGGAGCGTAATCGCTCTGGAGCACTGTCGCATCGCTCCACTCCTTTAGCATCTCCGTTTGTTTTGGAGCAATCACTGTGCTCCAAGAGTTTGGTGAACGAGACGTTTTACACTCTTGTAGGCATCGACATTCTAGTAGTGGCGGAGGTGGTTGCTGTTGCCCTTGATGCTTCCACATCGCCTCGTAGTAGTCGACCACGCTCCTTGCCTTTCTCTTCTTTGCCCGCCCCCACACCAGTCACGATATCGCCATCTACACCAAGTTTTGTGTGGCTATCCACCATTCCCGGCTACACACCACTCGCTACTCCTCGGGAGTCACCCCAGTCAAGACTCCTCGCTTCGGGGCCCAGACTCCAGTGGAGACACATGTCATCCCGTACCCCCATCGAGACGCCACTTGATATGCCACTTGAGACCCCTACCGTCAAGACACCCAGGCTCACACGTCATAAGCAACAGGGCATATCGTCCTCGATTGACATCAGCAGCGGCATCATCTTGGATGACGATGGGAAGTAGGTGATTTTACACATGCACGGCCTTTTCTCTCAGGTGTTTCGACACTAGATACTAAACACCTAGAGTGAAGTGCCAAATGAATTAAAAGACAGAGTCATCAGCATGCTGCATGACAAGTTTCCCGTGTCATGTCGGGATGATTGCTTCAATGAAGACGTGATGAAGGTGCGGATGCACGAATACTGCAAGCACAAGTGTTTTGAAGTGCAAAAAGAAATAAAGCATGGGTGTAACATGCCAGATTGGCTGGCCAAAGAAGATTGGAAGAATACAAAGCGAGCATCGTGCAAGAATCTTGACAAGTGGAAGCAACAAAAGGAGGTAGCCAAAGCGCGATTAGAAGAATGGGAGCTCGAATCACTTGGCGAGCGGCGGGTGGGCATCATTTGAGGCCTATTTTTTAAGTGTTTTTGCATTGCCCTTTAGTTTTGGTAGTTAATAAGAATTGTACTTTTAAATTCTAACATAACATATTCTTTATATGTTTTGAACAGTGGTCGATGACAGGACGTGACCCCACACCGTACAAGCACGAGTATGCAGGAAAAAAGGGCTAACATGCCCTTATGAACATTCTCAGTTCTCGCATGCGCAAGGTTAGTATTTCACTTTACTCTCTTACATTTGTAGTATTTCATTGATAACCTAAGAAAATAGATTGTTTTATAATTTTATGTGTTTATACTTACAAAAAGTTTTTATGTTTGTTTTTGCAGAATCCGACAGATACGCCGCTTGGCCGTGATAAAACGTCTAGTTAGACAATGTCAATCTAGCCATAGGCAGATAGCACTAGTTTTCTTTTGTCATAGGATGTATATATGATGACGTGTACACGTCATTTTTGTAACTATTGGTCAACAATGTATTTTCTCAATAACGATAATTGTGTTGTAGCTATTACATCAAATGATTTTGCCTATGATGTGTATAATTTCGTCATTGTATTTCTTTTGTCAATTCATTTTCATCAAATTACTTTTGTTTGTCAGTTTTTCATCTTTATTTTGGAAACAATGTCCAATATGGTTGATGGGTGACAGGGAATTCAGCGCCCTGCCACGCAAAGTTTTTTATTCTTGGGCATCACTATAAGAGTCTCTATGATGGGATCCGACTGAATGTGGTGTTGGTGCATAATTCTATCACACCCTTTCTGTTTATAAAATAAGGGAGTATTAGAGCCTTTATTCTTCTTGGGGTGCAAGACTAGTTGAGATGCCGATAGCCGATTTGCATTCAAACAGATGGAAGAGTAGTTGTAAACTATATGCTCTACAAGTTGGCACGGGCCAACAATCGGACGTAGTGTAACGAGTATATCAGCGTAGCTCTCTTTGTTAGGGATGAGCACTTCATTGTTGAATGTGGGCTCACACGTCTCCAAGTTCATGCAATAGGCAAGGGGGAGAGAGATAGAGATCGTCTCTCATTTTTCTTTTATGCTTTGCTTTTCCACACACATTTGTATTTGTGTGTGTGTGTGTGTGTGGGTGTGTGGGTGTGTGTGTGTGTGTGTGTGTGTGTGTGTGTGTTTGGTTACATGAGGGTGTTATTGTAAGGCCGAGGACAAACCCAGGGGTGGTCACAGACCCAGGCCAAGGGCCGGCTGCCAAAGTGTAGACAAGGGAATACTATATAAGGAGGGCCAAGGGCCTACTTAAAGGGTGGAAGACTGGCAAGATTCTTTCTTTTTTCATCTTTGAGTTTGGGGCTATGAATTCGCTAGGGCATGGCTCCTAGGCAAACTATTTATGAGCTTCAGTCAATGAAGACAATCCAAAATGGAGAAGCATGGCTTCTATACCTATACACCGTTAAACCACACCATGTGTGGTGATACAAATCCTAGTGCTAAGAGTGGTGCTTGTCAAGGACAACATCAATAAAATCTAACAGGTAAGAGCCACATCAACTGATTTAGTATATTTTTGCTTCTTAAGAAGATGTATAAGTAGACCATGTCCATTACATGTACATGTTCGACAAGGTCAATTCTCTTTTCCATGAGGTTTGTATGACAACAAAAGTATTTGGTGGCTATGAGCACAATAATATGCATATGAAGAAAGACTTCTAGTTGGGGCATAATGCATAATGGCTTCCAAATTTTGGTATATGCTATCAGCATATAAACTTGGAACACTTTGCAATGTGTCTTCAAGCAATATGTTATTTGACTAAGTGTCGACATGAACCACACTTAGAGGATTTATGACAACCCTAGATTCTTCAAAATCTAGGGCTATGAGCCAGATTCAATGCCGGACAGTGAACTCAAATTGCAATTCACCGTCGAGCAAGCTAATATTTTTGGAGTTCAAGACAATTGACAACATCAAGGCAATTAGGTTAGATGATTTCAAGATCTTATGGTTTGTTTGTATTTCACCCTTTACTTTGAAAAGGATTTTTTTCGTACAAAGCAAAGTGCTTTGACAACATTCATGCAGAGTAAGGTTGCCAAGATTCTGCCGTTGACTTCAAATCAACAACATTGGCACATGGTTGTAGGAATTTGGCAAAGTGAGGATATAAGCTCACAATTTAGGTATGGCACCGTTCAATTGTGATGTATCCATGCCAATCCAAATTGTGCATGGAACTTATGGTATTGGCTCACTCTATTGGGATCGTTAGTATAGTCAAGGGCTTATCATTTTCTTTTCCACTTTGCATGTATGCCGTGCCAGTACGGTAGATTTCATTCTTTTTCTGTAACACCAACCGCCCTAGCAAGGACACGGTCCATCCAATATGATCACTGCTCACTAAATGTGAAGGCTTCAAAGAAGCTTAACTTGCATTTCTCTGCTCTTTTTCTCTTCATGGCAATGGAGCTGCACGAGACCGCATCTATTATTGCGGTTATTGTCGTGCCACATCATTTCAACGGATACAAACGTATCGGAGGTTGTGAGGGGGAGGGGGATACAAACTACCCCCTCTACCCCCCGGAGGATTCACCATGGAAAACTTACCGCACCATGTAAGTGCAGGGGAGGGGGGTTTTTTACAAGTTACATAAGCGTATAAGTTAGGGGTAAACCCCAAGTAATTTATCTTCAAAATAAGGGACGGGGGTGTTATATTTATGGGCAGAGGGGGAACTTGACCGAGGTTGATTACTTGTAACGATTGGTCACCAATGTGCACTAGAATTTGGATGAATTTAGGGGAACTTTTTTATCAGGTCACAAATCAAGTTTTACATCAAGCCGATCATAGATAAGGGCTGATTTGGAGCAAGTCAAGGGTTGATTTACGCCAACTTTGGATGGGTCAGAATTGGACGAGTAGCCACAAGAGTGCAAGTTGATCGGGAACATAGTTTGAAAGTATAACTAAGACACATTGAGGGTACATCTAGTTATCAACAGAATTGGTTCCTTAGTACATTGCTAGTCACTATGCTACACACTCTTTGACTAGTTTTACTCAGTTAAATCATGTGAGTTCTAAATTTTATATGTAAGATAGGGGTATGATATTTTTCTTGATTGATTGTCGTATAAGCGTAGAAAGGGGGGTTATATTTCCTAATATGAGTCGTATATAGGGGTTTTTTCAAAGTTGTTCGCTCGTAGGTGGCATCCTGTTTTGTATATAGAGTGAATCCCTCGGGCTCTACCCTTAGGTATCAATAACTTTCTTTTTAGCTTTTGACTTTTTTATGAGTACTTATATGTATTTTTTAAGTGCATTTTTAAAGTGCTTTTAGATATTTGTGATTAAAAAATCAGCCCATTTAGTGCGCACACCAATTGTACAAAATAAGAGACACTCATTACACTTTATTCTCTTTGACTATATAGTCTTTTTTTTAAATTGAAATGTATCTATTTTTTAATTAACTGTTTATTTTTTGGGGGAACATATGACTAAATAAAGTTTTTCTCTTTGACTATGTAGTCTTTTTTTTAAATTGAGATATATCTATTTTTTAGGACACATATGACTAAATAAAAAATTGGTCACGTGTATATGACGTCAATTGTGATGATCGTGGCCCCCCTGGAGGGCCTGAACGCGATCGATGGCTCAAGAAAAACTCCCTTGTCCTTGTGCTAATTCCAAAAAGATAATGCCTTGCTTGAGGCGCATTGCATTGGAGCACGTGGAGAACGAAGGGCTTTGGCATCCTCAAAAAAGGGCTCACAGAGATGAGAGCACCACTCACCCCTCGCTTGAGGAGGTGCCTCATTGGTCTGTGTTCAGAGGTGGTGCACCAGCACGCAAAGCCGAATGGCAGAGGCAAGAGCTATTGGACGAATTGGGTGCACCGCATGGTGATCCTCCCATTAGCTCTACTATAGCTTCTTTCCCTACTTTGAGGCAGAGGATGAGCCCATGTTCGACATGTGTGATGACTTACTGGCTCATGAACGCGACATGTTGAGGAGGATTACAGCGGCACTCAACGGCGGGCACCGACAAGGGAGGACATATTGATCGAACACCTCTTTACGACGGTGCACAATACTCGATGCTCCGGGCATCGTTGGAAGTCCTCAACTTGCAAACAAAATTCGGTTGGAGCAATGCAAGTGTCAATGCACTCCTTGGCTGATTTTGAAATATAACTTTTTATACATCTCTTTTACTTTATGGTACCGCTTCCTTGCAATTGTATTAATTCGCTTGTTTGTTATAGTTTGATGGGAAAAATGTTGCCAAAAGATCACTAGATGCCTCCAAATCATCGATGAGCTAGATTGTATGTCACTGCACTTGGAATGGAGTATGAGCACATCCATGCATGCGTCAATTATTGCATGCTATACCGCAATGAGCACGCACATTCTACCTCATGTCCCATGTGCGGGGAAGCACGTACAAGACCGGAGTGAGAGGGGTGCACCTACCCTACAAGGTATTGAGACATTTTCCTTTTATTCCTTGCATTCAACACATGTTTAAAAGAAGGTCTACCGTGGAGCTTCTCACGTGGCACACCAACCACCGCTCAAATGATGGAATGATGTTTGTCCCTTCCGATTTTACTTGCATGGAGGCACACCAAAACGCATTGGCCAGAGTTTGGGTTGGAGCCTCGACACTTGAGGCTTGGGTTATCAAGTTATGGTGTCAACCCCTTTGGCACTAAGTCTACTTCATGGAGCACATGGTCTGTGGTGATCGTCAACTACAATATTCCACCATGGGAGACAACCAAGAAGGGCAATATACTTCTTTCCTTGCTTGTGGCAGGGAAGTACAAAGTGTCAAATATTGACGTCTACCTCAAGCCCCTCATCGAGGAGTTGGAGGAGTTATGGAGAGGCATTCATGTTGTAGATGTCTCACTTGCAAAGGAGGGGAGAGAAGCCATTGTCAGGGGAATCCTTATGTGGACTATGCACAACTATCTTGAGCTTGGAGAGATTTCTAGTGTATCATTTCTCCTCTCTCTCTCTCTCTCTCTCTCTCTCTCTCTCTCTCTCTCTCTCTCTCTCTCTCTCTACTCTATTCTCAAACGATATGATATGTATGCAGGGTTTTCCACATCGGATCACAATGCATGTCCTATTTGCGGGCCATCATTGGTGAGAGAGAGGCCCGATGCATTGCGCAAGGTAATCTATCCAAGCAACCATCATTTCTTACCCCAAGGTCATTAGAAGCACAAGGCTTCAACAAATGGGAAGATACCTCTAAAGCACACGATGGAAAATTGAACAACCATTGTGGAAGAGCACTACAACAACAATTTGGTTCTGTGTCCTTCACCAAAAGGTATGTCAAGGTATTCCATAATTTTAAGGTTTCCATATTGGAAGGACTTAAAAAATCAACACCTCTTGGATCCCATGCACATATTCAAGAATGTAGCCCAAACACTATCGGACCACATTATTGGCAAGAAGGAATTTTTGGGTGCGAGGGAGGATTTGAAGCTTTTGAAACGTCTCCACCTGCCTCTGCTAGGATTTGAAGCTTTTGAAACGTCTCTACCTGCCTCTATCCCGAGCGGTAAATAACGTTTTTATTTTGAATGCAAAGGTTATGACCAAGTGGGTGGACTTGTGGACAATGGCAAAGGCAAGGCGTTTGCAAGAGAGAGAAGCATGGAAACAAGCACATGGAGGAAGGAGGGCACCCCCAATGTCTTGACACCTTGAATGTTCCCCATATCTTATTAGTGTGGAGTGGATTCATGAGAGAATGACCAAAGCAAAAGCGCGCAAAAAGGACATCACCAACAAAGAATGGGAGTATGCACGAGGCTACATACCAAAGGTAGAGTAGTCATACACCTAAACCCTATTGTAAATTTTTTTCTTGATTTTATCTTTGTATTTGATAAAATATATTTTTCTATTTTATAGTGCCTTTCCTTTAACTCTATGTGTTTAAAGGGTCGTCACTTTTGTACGCGCCACATTGACGAGCGTAGAACTACTATGGATTGTGGCATCATGGGCAAGTTTGACATAGACGGTGATGAAGCCAGGTACTATGGAACTATTGAAAGGATACTAAAGGTTAATTCTAGAACCTTTCATACCTTCATCTTCGAGTGCAAGTGGTTTCCAAATTTGTCTAGAGAATATGAGAATGGCCTCTACATGGTGGACTCTAGTGTGCATCACACAGGGAGGTATGACAATTAAATTTTACCGCGCAATTGTGAGCAGGTGAGTGACTACCTTTTTTATTCTTATCTACTTGTAACATTAATTATACCAACGTTACTCACTTTGAGCTTCTCTTCTAGAGTTTATCTATATCCCAGCAATCCACCAACCAAAACTTTGGTTCGTAATTCCCGTAACACCTCGAGGGAGAACCATTTTTTCCACTAATGAACTGGAGACCATCTTCGACCCTTTTCCGCCTCCTACTTTGGATGAGGTGGAGATAGAGAAGAGGGAGGTCAATGAATCAAGTCCGGGGGCAAATTAGGGTTGCAGAGAAATTCACACATCTTGGAGAAGACGAAGGAAGCTCAAGGCACACAATAGAGAGTGTGTTACTTAGTGTGCAATAGAAAGATAGATAGCCCTAGAGTGATGGGCGTATATACAATGCACGGTGTTAGACAAGGGGAGCTGGAACCTAGGAGTCTACCACCCAACCACCCACTATATAGCATAGCCCCTAGCCCTTTGCCCTAGTTGGACTCCCTTTCCACACTACCTAGCCTAGCCCTGCCCTTGTCTAGTCCAGCCTTGCCGGTGTCCTGACATTGCTCCCCCCTTAAGAAGAGTTTTCATCCTCAAAAACAAAAGTGGGGAACTTCTTCTTAAGAACACTAATGTTTTCCCAAGTGGCACCTTCCTCAGGTCGGTCTTTCCACTTGATTAAGGCTTGTTGACGTACGTGATGACATGTACGCAACTCATGATAATCGAGAACATGTTCAGGTTCATGCGATAAGGTAGGAGGTTCAATGAAATCAACCAAAATCTGTTGGTCAATGACATTGTCCTCCCCATGTAACCGCTTACGTAAACTGCTTACATGAAACACCGGATCAATACGAGAATGTGAAGGTAGCAATAATTTGTAGGCACCATCACCTACTCGCTTGAGTATTTTGAAAGGCCCACAATATCAAGGAGATAATTTAGGTGTTGGCTCAGTTTCCAAACTTTCTGAATGTTCTCGCACACATAAAAATACTTCCTCCCCTTCTTCGAAGGTAGCTTGCCGACGTTTCTCATCAGCGTACTTCTTATACCGATCCTATGCTTGTCAGACATTCTGACAAGCAAGTTTCAGCATATCTATGTGGTCTTGGAGAAAATCCTTAACCTGTTGGAGGATTTTGGTTGCCAACCCCATCGTAACTGGTGACCTAGGTTGAAACCCATACATGAGCATGAAAGGACTAAAGCCTGTTGTGACATGCTTCGCACTGTTGTAGGCAAACTCGAGGATAGGTAAGTATTCTTTCCAGTTTCACTTTTTTTTTCTAATGTATACTCTTAGCATATCCTCTAGCACCTGATTAACTCGTTCAGTCTGACCATCTGTTTCTGGATGATCAACAGTACTGAGGTTCAGTTGTCTACCCAATCCTTTAAACACAGCTCTCCAAAAGTGACTTTGAAACTTGGGATCACGATCACTGACAATGTTACTTGGCAAACCATACAATTTGTATAGATTGTCCACAAATAACTTGGCTAGTTCTGGTGTCTTAACCGTTGATTTTGTCGGAATAAACTTACATAGTTTAGTCAACCTGTCTACGACCACCCATACCAAGTCTTGACCTCGTACAGTGGTTGGTAAACCTACAATAAAATCCATAGAGATTCTTTCCCATTTTCCATTGGGGATCTCCAAAGGATGTAAGAGTCCTCCTGCTTTCAGGCACTTTGCTTTGTTAAATTGACATTTTTGGCAATGCAAGACATAAGCTTGAACAAAGTCATGTATACCTGGCCAGTAAAATTGTCGTCGTACGAGACCATAAGTTTTTCTAATCCGCGGGTACCCTGCACTTGGACTATCATGACATTCATAAAGAATTTGGCGCCAAATGTCTGTGTCCGTCGGTACACAAACTCTCCCCTTATGGAGTAGGTACCCATTGTCGATGGTGAAATGCTTCCATCGTTGTAGTTCATCACTTGATAAAGGAGAACTAGATGTAGAGGTTAACTATACACTACCGTCATTGGAGTGAGAAGGATCCCTCTTTTGAACATGGCTCCACACTTTGGAATATGCTTCATCATGCTCATATTTGCCTTTGAGAGAATCTAAAAATTCACTACAAAGTTCCGTGAACAAGAGAGAATTGATCTCTAGCATTCGACTTAGAGCGTCTGCCACTACATTGTACTGGCCTTTGCGATACCTTAGCTTGGCGTCATATTCTTGAAGAATCTCGGCCCACCTAGCTTTTCGACCCCTTCAAATCTGTTTGTTGTGTAAACCATTTGATGCTTTCATGGTCAAACACAATCTCAAACTGAGCACCATACAGATAATGCCGCCATGTTTTTAAGGCAGACACTATTGCATAGAGTTCGCGTTTGTAAGGAAAATAGTTCTGTTGAGCTGCATCAAGCTTCTTGCTTTCAAATGCATTCGGCCATCCGTCTTGTAACAAGACTGCTCCAATATCACGGTCACTGGCATCCATTTCCAAAAGGAATGGTTTCAAAGGATCTACAATGGCCAGTATAGGAGCTGTAGCTAGTGCATCCTTGAGCGTATCAAAATTGTGTTGTTGAGCGGATCCCCACTAAAAAGCTTTTCCTTTGCCTTTTAGTTGATTCATCATGGGAACAACAATTTTAGCATAGTTTTTAACGAACCTTCGATAAAAACCTACAAATCCCGAAAAAAATTGTAATTATTCTAGATTTTTTAAAGAAGACCATTTCGGGATGGTATCCACTTTGGATTGATCCATATATAGCCCATTAGCTGAAATAACATGCCCTAAATAGTGAATTTCGTCTTTTAGAAAATCACATTTAGATTCCTTGGCATATAATTTGTTTGTGCGTAACAACTCAAGCACATGCCAGAGATGTTGTAAGTGTTCTTCTTCAGAAGCACTATAGACTAGAATGTCATCGAGGAAAACAATGACAAATTTGCCCAAGTATGGCTTCAAGACACTATCCATAAGTTTCATGAATGTTGCGGGCACATTGGTTAACCCAAAGGGCATCACCAAGAACTCGTAGTGTCCAAACCGTGTTCAAAATGCAATTTTGGGTATATCGGCAAGTCGAATACGGACTTGGTGATATTCTGACCGCAAGTCTATTTTCGTAAAAATGGAGCATCAGTGAGTTTGTCAAACAACTCATCTACTCTGGGCAATGGGTATTTGTTCTTAACTGTAACCGCATTTAAGCCACGGCAGTCTACGCACGTGCACATATTGCCGTCTTTTTTCTTCACTAATAGGATAGGCGAAGCCCATGGTGAAGAACTAGATTGTATAAACCCTCTGTTAAGGTAGTCAGCAAGCTAACGTTCCACCTCAACAGCTTTTGAATAACTCATACGGTAGGGTGGTTGACTAACAGGTTTGCAGCTATCAGCCACGTCAATGCTATGTTGCACTGATCGTGTCAGCAGTAATCTTGATGGAAAATCATTAGGAAATACATCTTGAAATTCCTTAAATAATTTCTATAATTGACTAGCAATGTTTGCTTGTTTAGAGTTAGCAATTGGTGAAACAGATGAGAGAGAAGCATGTGGCGTTGAGGAATGTTCAACAGATTCAATGTCAGAAAGAAAATGAGACAGTGAATAACACAAGAAAACCTGATCTATTTCATTATCAGAAATGAGTTTCATAAGCTTAGCGGTACAAATTAGTGGTGATGAAGGTATATCTTTTTCTCCTAACAACAACACATGTGCGCCATGGGATTCAAACATCAAGTTGTTGTGCTCATAGCTATGCTTCAGTGATGGTCCTAGGCTATGCAACCACTCCCTACCAAGAACCACATCTGCCCTTTCCATGTTCATAACCTTAAAATCCAAGCATGTGGAGTACCCTTGTACTTCCAACGGATGGTCCAAAGGTTGGTTGCCACATGGAAGCTGTGAGACAGCATTCATGCACCACCTCAGTGTGTGTTACTTCCGCTGTAGAGAATCGTGAGGAAGACTCAAGAGGCAGTAGCTGCACCGTGTGCACTACTTTCTCCTTGCCCTGAGCAGCAGATTTCCCCTTGGGACAATCCTTTTTGCCATGAACTCTTCCTAAACATTGAAAACATAATTTTTATTTCTTGGCTTTATCAAAGTCCTCAGGAGAGAGAGGACCCCTGGACCCCTTGGGTT
Organism: Adiantum capillus-veneris; assembly: GCF_014529385.1. Classification (NCBI taxonomy): domain Eukaryota; kingdom Viridiplantae; phylum Streptophyta; class Polypodiopsida; order Polypodiales; family Pteridaceae; genus Adiantum; species Adiantum capillus-veneris. Next base: position 104,140,715 of record NC_140946.1, read on the forward strand.
TTTTAGATGCATCCGAATTGGCAACTATAAATTTTCTTTTATTGTGCCCATACTAAGTGCATGTATTACCATGTGTATTAGCAGGCACGTGACTATTATATGTTTTTTTTTCATCTGAATCATCATGAATATGTGCTTTCACTATGGCTTCCTTAAGTGTTTTAGGGTCTTGGGTCTTGACATACTTCTTCAGCTCGAGTGTCAGACCTCGTAAAAACCTTCGTACTTGTTGAAAGGTATCTAAGCCTTCCATTTGAGGATAACATCTCAATAGTGAGAGATATATTCAAGTAGTGATGGGTATTGGCACATGGAACTTGTGTCCCAAGCTGTCCAATTTCTATCTACCTCGTTTGTAGGCCAAAATTCTTTGCTAAACATAGCTTCAAAAGCTGCCCAACTCTATGGTATGATGTTCTTCTCCTTGAGAGACATCCACCATTTGTAGGCCTTGCCTCCTAGAGTTAAGCTCTTTTGTAGAGCTCTGACTGTGTCCGGAGGACTCCGTAAGGCGTGAATTCCATCCCACTTGCTTAGAAAGATATTCACTACATTCTTATTGCGGTCTTGGTCTTCTCCCTTAAAAATCGGTGGTTTGGTGTCTTTCAACAATTCATCCACCTCTTTTGCAGTGAGAGTATGCAATGTATCAGCATTTGGGCCTTGCCCTAGATTAGAAGTGTCTGGCTCTTATGTAGCAACCTGCTCATGTATGTGCGTGTCAGCAGGACTCTTGGACTGTTGTTGCATTAATTGAATTACTAATGTGGATAGTTTAGTAACATTTTCATTTAAATCTTTAAAATTTTCATCCATGACTATCATGCATGTCTGAAGTGCACGAAATTCTTGAATATCAAGCAATTTGTAAGTATCATCACCTGCCATAGCGTCGCAAGGACTCTCCTTGAGAGGATCCAGCCGCGGGACATCATTGGCAGGATCAGCCGTACTTTGCTCAAAATCGAATGTCATATTGATATCCGAATCCATGGCGACACAGTGCGGTGCAAGGAGTAGTCAGAAAAAAATACTTGATATTGAGAGCACTCGCAAAGTGTAATTAGCCTTGCTAATTCCCTCAAAAAATTGATAGCATCCCTATGGAGAGTCATTCTAATTGTCCGCCGTCTATGGAATTCCACAAGTTCTTGATAGCCTAATCAATTAGACTTAAAACCATTAATTGATTTTACCAAATAATTGTACTTGAACTCCGTCAGAATGGTGTTATTTAAATCTCTGAGTTTCTGCGTAATGCGCAAAGAATTTGGTTCGAAGTTTGTACCGGCCTCGTTGATGCTATGCCGCACCTCTCTGGCCTTGGCGAATCCGCACCTGGAGTAAGGGGGTGGGGTACCCTACTGTGGGTACCGCCCCTTATGGTTAAATTTTGGGTATGGCCACTAACCCCCAAGGGGCTTGGGCGCCCGTAAGTGGGAAAAAAAAGTCCACAGCCGGCTATGGCCGCTCAGAGCAGCACGCAGGTAAGAACCATCACCATGGCTGCCTCTGTGTTGAGGTAGGGGCTCCGGCCCAGTGACATAAAATTCTCCCCTACCCGACGCACAGCCGTAGAGCCTGCGAGCGGCAAATTTGGTCCAGGTCCGCCTCGGCGGCTCCTCCTTGCAAGGGGGTTTCCCACAGCATGCTTTCCTTGTCATCCTCCTCATAGGAGGGATGCTCCACGCCCCCTTGACCCTGACATGCACAAAAGCATGCACAATTGTGTGGCTCCCCTCCTCCACGGCTGTGCCTTTCCCAAAAAAGGAACCTTGCTCTTGATACCAATGTTAGACAAGGGGAACTGGAACCTAGGATTCCACCACCCAACCACCCACTATATAGCATAGCCGCTGGACCTTTTCCCTAGTTGGACTCCCTTTCCACACTGCCTAGCCCGGACCTACCCTTGTCTAGTCCCGCCTTGCCGGTGTCCTGACACACGGGGGAAAAACCTCCTAAAGAGAGAAAAAATTCACCGGCGGTCCTAGTGTGTTCACACACATAACTACCACATGTATATGGTAGCAAATCCCCCCTGGAGTGATGAGGTGAACGAGAGCTGGCACATGAGTAAAGGGAAGTGCCATCCCCTAAGGACATGATCAATCCACAAAGGGGAGTAAGCCCAAAGCTGTGTGGAAAGCTTCGAGCTTCTCACGAGACAATGCCTTTGTGAAAAGATCTGCAAGGTTGTCCCGTGTTGGCACGTAAGCCAAGTTGATCTCTCTTGCTGAGATCCTCTCCCTGACATAGTGGTAATTCACCTCAATGTGCTTTTTGCAAGCATGAAAAACTAGGTTCCTCGCAACTGCCAATGTGCTCTGGCTGTCAGCGTAGATAGTGTTGGCAGTGTCCTATCCAACACCCAAATCAGTCATAAGGCGTCTGAGCCATACACACTCAATTGTAGCTGTGAAGACTGCCCTGCACTCAGCCTCATAACTCAAAGTGGCCACATTAGGTTGCTTCTTTCTCAACCATGATATACATGAACTGCCAAGCTTGAAACAAAAACCACTAGTGGACACTCTCGTGTCAAAACAACCAGCCCAATTTGAGTCCGTAAAAGCATGTAAGTCTGGTGGCAATGATCCCCCCTTGGGATAAAACAATCCAATATGTAAGTGCCACTAAGGTAGCAAAAAATTCTCTTGACATCCTGCCAATGCTTAGACCCTAGGCTATGCATAAATCTGCTCACCTGTGAGATTGAAAATTGAATATCTGGCCTCGTGTTGCATACATAAATGAAGAATCTAACAGCACTTTGGTAAAGAGTGACAACTGCAAGATCACCAGCATCATGTAGACTCAACTTCAAACCTGTTTCATGGGAGTGCCAAGAGGTTTGCAAGCCTCAAGTCCAAACTTCCATAGCAATTTCTCTATGTAACTTTTTTGACACAAGGCAATACCACCATCACACTGCTTAAACTGTATACCCAAGTAATAATGAGGCTGCCCCAAATCTTTCATCTTGAAAGTAGCATTCAAATCAACCTTAAATTCAGCAATATGTCACTCATTCAGTCCAGTCATCAGCTAATCATCTACATAAAGAACCATGATGAGAAATACATCATGGAGAGAGAGAGAGAGAGAGAGCACAGAAATAGAACCCCAAAGTGTGTAGAATACACACATGAGATGATGTATATATAGAGGGGACCTGGGTGCCATATATAGAGAAGCCATATATTGAGTAGCTTCATATATAAGCTCAACACCCCCGCTCAAATAAGGGTCCCTAACTGTGGATGAAAAAACCCTTGGGGGATCAAGGGAAAAACCCACAGCTCTATATACACCCATCGTTATATTATAAAATCATTGAATATACAAATGTTCATAAGGAGCTACATCACTCCTTTTACAATGAATATTTTATGAGGAGCTACATCACTCCTTTTAGAATGAGAGGAGTTACATTACTCCTATCCTATCAAATACAATATTGAATACAAAGGTTCAATAAAGAGGTGTATAGGCTATCGATTAGCTCATAATCATAAGTGTATCCATGAATCTGCTATGTAGCTTGTCATCACTATCACATCACCAAACATATCTTCATGTTGTCATCAATATAGCATCACCAAACATGTCTTCATAAATCTTTTATTGTCACTAAGTTTTTCTTCATGAAATCAATTTTTTGATCAATCCTACATAGATCATAGACTCAAAAAACATAGTCATGAAAATTATTAGCATCGTTAGTGAAATAATTACATTCACAATGCCATAAGAGATGGTTTGCGATGCCACTCTTTTGACGACATATATACGCACGACAACATATAAGTATGAACGTAAAAGTACAAGATGCGTGATTATGTGATGCAAATGACATGTGTATATACTACATAAAACGACATTTATCAACGTAGTGATATCAATGAATATCATCAAAGTATTAACAAAACGTCATGGTTGTATCAATAAAAATGAATAAATCATCATGGTATCAACGATAAACATCATGATATCATCGAGAATAATCATTGTATCAACGAAACATCATGGTATCACCGATAATAACCATGGTATTAATGAAACAACATCATGATATCACCGAGAATAACCATTGTATCAACGAAACATCATGATATCACCGAGAATAACCATGGTAACAACAAAACAACATCATGGTATCACCGAAAATAACCATGGTATCAACGAAACAACATCATGGTATCACCGAGAATAAGCATGGCATCAACGACTGCATTTGCAAAATTTTGTCCACACTTGTCATACAAAGTGAGCTTATACAGCTCACTACACAAAAGCCCAGATGCAACAATTTCATCACCAAAACTGAGATCATGAATTGTACATCTGTCATCCACAAATTTGACTACAAGTCCAAGTCTAGCAAGTGCGGATACAGACAAAAGATTCTTCTTGATCCCAGGTACATAAAGTGCATCAACAAGTGTGAAAGAACTGCCATTTTCAACAGAAAGAACAATCTTTCCAAACCGGATAAGAGGCATTGTTGGCACAAGTGATTGAATTCCCATGAGGGACATACTCGAGAGAGGTGAACAATTCACGATGTGAGGTAATGTGCTTTGTAGCACCACTATCAAAATACCACACATGTGAATCTGCAACAATTGACAAGCATGCATCATGGATAATAGAATTGTAAGTGCACTCTGTGCTAAAAGCCCATTCTGCAGCAACATCATCATTACAGTCTCCTTTTACAAAAGACTCAACAATGGCTACATTTGTAGTGGAATTACCATTTGTAGTGGAACCACCCTCTTTCTTCTTAGCCTCTATGGCCTTCAACTTAGGACACTGCTTGATCAAGTGATCATCACTTTTACAATAATGGCAACGCATGTTCTTTTTGCCCTTATCACCAGAACTTCCAGACGCATTGCTACCAGCAGAAGCATTAGGAACAAAAGTTTTGCCACCCGCAACAGAACCCTAAGAAGTGGCTACATTGCTGTTAGCCTGTTACTACCCTTTCTTTGAGAAGCAATAAAAGCCTATTCAACTGCACGTTGCCTAGCTAGTCCTGTTTTCTCTGGAAAGTGACTCTTGCAACAGCAGTGTGACTAATGCATCAAACTTGACAACTTCAGGGTTTCCTTGGGTCATCGATCTCCAAGTATAGCAAAAGTCTGGTAGGAATCTGGTAAGGCATCAAGAACAGTTTGCACAAGGGAATTGTTTGATATGACTTCACTTGCAGAAATAAGTTGCTCATTGATATCCTTGACACCAGCAAGGAAAGTGTCCATATCATCTTCCCCATGTATAATCTTTGACTCCAGCTATTTACGCAGCAAAGCAATCTTAGCCTCATTGCGACTTGCATAAAGACCAGCCAATATATCCCAATCCTGTTTGTTGATTTTGCTAAATGAATGTGAGGAACAATGGTGCACTTCACAGAAAACACAATCAATGCATGAGCCTGCACATCCTTTACATCCCAACGAGATTGTTCTGCCGTAGGCAAAACAACTCTAATAACAGCAATCCTTGCAGCAAGACTGCAACATCCTCAACATTGCCTGCATCCTCAAAACCAGGACGTACATCAATGCCCTGCACAATATTCTAGACGCCCTTTGACACAAGAACATGTTGCATCATGTAAGCCCACATAGGGTAATTGTCCCCATCCAACTTGTCCTCAGCAGAAAACATCTTGAACACATCTGTGTTGTTGTCAGCCATGGTAAATGCTGCACCTGATGGAAAAACTTCCCGAAAAGAGGAGAAGCGAAGCGGGAACAACACGTGCTATATAGCACAAACCGTAGAATATTGTAAGACACCTCTTATGTAGAAAATGACACTAACAAAAATTTTGCACAAGATGACAAAATAGCTTGTGCAGACCTGCCTGTAGTGGAAACTAAGGTCGAAATCAGCCCGAATCAAAAATCTGAGCAGACTTGCAAACGTTCGCCAAACCTCAGCGAAATTGGAGAAAGTGAGCAGGCATGTACTGGAGCTGCTGGCGACTGAGCCCGGGAGGACGCAACCTGCTCTGATACCAATTGTTGGAATTAGAGTTGCAGAGAAACGCACATAGCTTGGAGAAGACGAAGGAAGCTCAAGGCACACAATAGAGAGTGTGTTACTTAGTGTTCAGTGGAGAGATAGATATCCCTGGAGTGATTGGCTATATACAATGCACGGGGGGAAAAACCTCCTAAAGAGGGAAAAAATGCCCTGGTGGTCCTAGTGTGTTCACACACATCACTACCACATGTATATGGTAACAGGAAAGTCTTAGCGAGGATGATTGTCATCATGATGAAGATGATGAGATGGCGGATGACGAATTCGAAGATGATGAAGCCAATGTATCCACAAACGAGAATTCCATTTCTCTCTTTATTGATTTAGGAGCCATGAGCTTAGAATTGGATGATGCTTCATGTAGGGATCTTTTGGAAGATGATTCATAAACATTTTGCATACTTTAAGCTATGAATATTTTTGGTGTGTAATCCATTCATCTCTCTCTCCCCCCTCTTCATCTCTCTAATTTTGTGTACATGCTCAATTATGTTAATCAAGTGATAGTGATTAGTTTAGCGTTGTAACCAAGTGTAATCTAAGATAGCTAACTATTATTACATGTTTTCATATCTTTTCTTTTTTAAATTTGAAAATTTCATATAACATTCTTTAATCTTTATTGAGAGGTGGGAAACACCAAAATTGGAGGGGATGGGAGGGGATGTTTAAGCCTAAATTTGAAAGTTTAGGCGCCCTAAATCTCCCCTCGAAAATAACGCGGGAATAATAGCGATAATAACTGAGGTAATAAATGCGATAATAATAGCAAAAGTAGTCATGGTAATAGTTTAAATACAAAAACAATATTGCCCCCCCCCCACGCCCCGCTCTCCTCTCTCTTCCCTCTCCAGCTGAATTTGGACCTTCTCTCTACAAAACGCGATAAAAGACCACGGAACACAATTAGAGATTTTCATAGTGTGAGTGATCTCGGTCTCTGTGAGAGACAAAGAGGGTGTGTCCAGTGAATACTAGAAAGGGGGTAGTCTATCCATCTCAAAATCATGCAGCTTGAACCAAGTTGTCATCAGTGCATACCAACAAGAGGTGTCTCCCTATGAGGCAAGCTGTCGAGAAGACTCCAAAGCTAGATGGGCATATATATCTTTGGGAGATCCCAGATATTGTGCATGAAAGAAACGGATCTGTGAGTGCCTCGATGAACAGTGGTGGAGCAACGAGCTCTGCATGGATAATCTCATGTGGCATAGAGGGCTTGGCTCTGAGAAATCGTAGAGACCAGACGCCTCAACATGCATTTCCATCCATCAGTACTGTCAGCCCTGCTATGGCAATCCACTGATGGCCCCCAAATTTGAACCCCATAAATCATAGCTGATGTGACCAAAGTATTGAAAAGCCATAGTTTTGTTCAAGGTTCTTGAAACTGAACCTGCGAACACATCCTCTCTATTTTCCCTAATTCTCCATACGCTCTCCTTAGCCTAGTCTCTGCTGCTCTCCTCAAAGAAAACATTGGGCCACTAAAGACCACACCAAGGTAAGTGTATACATCTAGATACTCCAGCGTCTCGTGACCATATGCAAAGGTAGGTGCGGATCACCTGACCCATTCTGGTGTGGTATTGAACACCATAACCTTCGTCTTTCCAAGGTTCATTGATAAGCCCTTATCACTAGCAAATGTGTGCAATGTATCCAAATGTTGTTGCATTCCCTCTAGTGAATCTGAGATCAACACAATATCATCTGCATATCGTAGCAATGAGATACAGGCCCCTACTAGCTGTGCCCCTCTATCGCCTCTCCTCTCTATGTATTCTAACACCTCATCCACATAAACATCAAATAAAGTAGGGGAGAGTGGACAACCATGTTTCACCCCAATAGTGGAGAGAGAAATTCCCTCTTGTGGCATGAGAGAGATTTACTCCCTATACGCACAGATGAACACACTTGCATCTATTCTAAATAAACACTTACCACTAGCAACGAGCTGCCAAGGGTGCAATGAGTGCAGAGCTAGGCTATTGACGACAAACTTGTGTGTGTGTGTGTGTGTGTGTGTGTGTGTGTGTGTGTGTGTGTGTGTGTGTGTGTGTGTGTGTGTGTGTGTGTGTGTGTGTGTGTGTGTGTGTGTGTGTGTGTGTGTGTGTGTGTGTGTGTGTGTGAGGGAGAGAGAGAGAGAGAGAGAGTCACTCCCTATGCGCATGGATGTACGCTCTTGCAAAAGGCCAAAATAACTTTTGAGATCAAAAGAGTACATCCATGAGGTACCACATAGAAAAAAAGGAAGAGAGAGAGAGAGGAGATACTCCCTATGCGCACGGATGTATGCTCTTGCAAAAGGCCAAAATAACTTTTGAGATCAAAAGGGTACATCCATGAGGTACCACATAGAAAAAAAGGGGAGAGAGAGAGAGAGAGAGAGAGAGAGAGAGAGAGAGAGAGAGAGAGAGAGAGAGAGAGAGAGAGAGAGAGAGAGAGAGAGAGAGAGAGAGAGAGAGAGAGAGTTAAACATACAGTGATAAAGAAATATCTAAATTCAAAAATGATGAGATAAAGGGTGAAAGAAGAGAGAGAGAGAGAGAGAGAGAGAGAGAGAGAGAGAGGCTCACAATGTATGTGTGAAGAGAAATAAAAGGAAATGAAATGATATAGTATTAATATCTTTAAGAGGCGAGAATAACCTATGAGACCAATGCGTTACAAATTGGTGAATCTAATATTGTGTCTAGGTACAAAAAAAGAGATGCTAAAATGAATCTCGGGTTGCTACTATTAGGAACGGTGTGGGGCATTTGTCTTCACTGATACAATGGGTGCCCAATACAATATGAACGTCAGAGATTAAAGAATATAAAAAACCAAAGAGAGAATTAAAAAATGGAGGACAGAGAGAGAGAGAGAGAGAGAGAGAGAGAAGAAAATTATATATATATATATATATTATATATATACACACACACACACACTATCATTCTATATGCCATCGTGAGTCACACACACCATTCTCAAGAGATCCCAAAGATCTAGATGTCAACTTTAGATCATGAAACCTAAGAACCTAGAGCAATAGAGGAAAGCCATGCTTCGATGATAGAAAGGTTAATCACAACGTTTCATACTTGGATCCCTAAAACCAAAACAGATATTTCTAAAAGGAATAGATAGATAGAGGTACGTGTGTGATTGAAAGGATATTCCTCTTTCCTCTCTCTCTCTCTCTCTCTCTCTCTCTCTCTCTCTCTCTCTCTCTCTCTCTCTCTCTCTCTCTCTCTCTCTCTCTCTCTCTCTCTCTCTCTCTCTCGCACAACACACACACACACACACATTGATCCAATACTAAAGAGAGAATCTCGAACTCTAATACTAAAAAGAGAATTGAAGATTCAAAATACCTCTCTTGGGTGATAGAAAGATGATGCTCCTGTCCTTTGGTTACTTTGATACCCAAGAGATCTCAATAATGTATTGGATTTAATTCCAATGAGAGAGAGGTTATGTTGTTAGGGAATAGGGTGTATCTAAGTAGATAATTGAGTAATTTACTTAATGGAGAGAGATAATCTTCACACGTGAGAGATTACAGAGTATAGAGAGAGAGAGAGATATCACACATGATATACGTGGTTCACCCAATGTGGGCCACGTCCATGGGAGAAGCCACTCAATGACAAGAAGCAAATTGCAAAGGGATTATACCCTTTTGGAGCTCCCTCCTTGCTTCACTCTAACCACCTCACATCAACTTCATAATGTACCACAATGCTTCACAATCTGTATTTGTGTGTAGAAGAGGCCTCCTTTTATAGGTTAAAGAAATGTCCTCTCTCATGAAAGCCAATCGTAGCGGCCCTTGTGTTGACAAGTCCCGAATTGGACTCTCCAATGCGCCCATGTATGGCCTCCCTTGCGAAGAAAAGTACATCTTGAAATCGGCCACTGACCATTGAATTTGGCCACCGTCCACCGGCCATTGCCTTCTGACCACCACCCACCGGCCATCGACTACCGACCACCAGCCAACCGTCGACCGACCGTTTTTCAACCACTTTTCGGTCGTCGTCTGACCCTAAACCTCGAGACTAGCCGTGAAAATTTTGGTTTCCGACGAGTGATTTTTCTTCACGCACGATGGCTTCTCCTTATAATGGGGGCCCTTACAAATGTGAGTTTTTAATACAAAAACTTACAAGGGGTAAGTCAAGATCCATACTTAACATATGCTAGTTACATGTGCTTACTTTCACACCCTAGAGATCTCAAAGGTCTCTTCTATTTTCATAGACGTCCCACACAATGAAAAATCAAAAAAAAAATTAGAATGTACAAAAAGACACAGTGTTGGAATTAGGGTTGCACAGAGACACACACAGCTTGGAGGAGACGAAGGAAGCTCAAGGCACACAATAGAGAGAGTATTACTTAGTGTGAAATGGAAAGATAGATAGCCCTAGAGTGATGGGCGTATATACAATGCACGGGGGGGAAAACCTGCTAAAGAGGGAAAAAATGCCCCGGTAGTCCTAGTGTGTTCACACACATCACTACCACATGTATATGGTAACAAATCCCCCCTTGAGTGATGCGGTGAACGAGAGCTGGCACATGAGTAAAGGGAAGTGCCATGCCCTGAGGACAGGATCGGTCCACAAAGGGGAGTAAGCCCAAAGCTTTGCGGAAAGCTTCAAGCTTCTCACGAGACAATGCCTTTGTGAAAAGATCTGCAAGGTTGTCCTGTGTTGGCACATAAGCCAAGTTGATCTCTCCTGTTGAGAGCCTCTCCGTGACATAGTGGTAATGCACCTCAATGTGCTTTGTGCGAGCATGAAAAAGTGGGTTCCTCGCAACTGCCAATGCGCTCTGACTGTTAGTGTAGATAGTGTTGGCAGTGTCATGTCCAACACCCAAATCAGCCATAAGGTGTCTGAGCCATACACACTCAACCGTAGCTATGAAGACTACCCTGTACTCAGTCTCACAACTCGAAGTGGCCACAGTAGGTTGCTTCTTGCTCAACCATGATATACATGAACTTCCAAGCATGAAACAAAAACCACTTGTGGACACTCCCGTGTCAAAACAACCAGCCCAATCTGAGTCTGAAAAATCATGTAAGTCTGGCGGCAGTGATCCCCCCTTGGGATAAAACAAGCCAAGATGTAAAGTGCCACTAAGGTAGCGGAAAATCCTCTTGACAGCCTGCGAATCCTTAGACCCTGGGCTATGCATAAATTTGTTGACCTGTGAGACTGCAAGCTGAATATCCGACGTCGTGTTGCATACATAAATGAGGCAGCCAACAGCAGTTTGGTAAAGAGTGACATCTGTAGGATCGCGAGCATCATGTAGACTCCACTTCAAACCTGTTTCCATGGGAGTGGCAATAGGTTTGCAATCCTCAAGTCCAAACTTACATAGCAATGTCTCTACGTAACTTTTCTAACACAAGGCAATACCACCATCACACTGCTTAAACTGTATACCCAAGTAATGATGCAACAGCCCCAAATATTTCATCTTGAAAGTAGCATTCAAATCAGCCTTAAATTCAGAAATATGTCTCTCATTTGGTCTAGTGATCAGCAAATTATTGACATAAAGAACCACAATGAGGATTACATCATCCTCACGCTTTACATACAATGTGCTTTCTGTTGGACTGTTACGAAAGCCTTGTTTCACCAAATGAGTGTCAGCTTTCTCATACCAAGCACGAGGAGATTGCTTCAACCCATACAAAGCCTTCTTGCATCTGCACAATTTTTCCTCTTGTCCTTTTATGACAAAACCGCGAGGCTGCGTTACATAAACTTTCTCAAATATGTCACCATTCAAGAAAGCAGTAACAATGTCTGATTGATGTACATCCCAACCAAAACGAGCTGCCAATGCACATAGAAAACGCACAGTAGTCATACGACAAGTGGGAGCAAAAGTCTCTTCATAATCAATGCCTTTTTGTTGTGCATAACCCTTTGCAACCAGTCGAGCCTTATGGCGATCTATCTCACCATCCGGCTTGCGTTTTAACTTGTAAACCCACTTCGTACCAATGGCCTTTTTTCCAGGAGGCAAATCACATAAAGTCCATGTGTCATTTTCTATAAGTGCATCATACTCTGATTGCATGGTAGCCATCCAATTTTCTGAATTCTGTGCGTCATCAAAAGACAGAGGCTCCTCAACATCATGTAAGCTAGACACAGCCAAAGCATAACAATCTGATGCATAAGATGCATGGCGAGAGCCTGAACGAGTACGACTAGACAAAGGTGCATCCAATTTACGGTCACGCAAAGTGTGCACCAGCCATTTTGGCATACCTCTAGCCTGCTCATTTTCAGCCCTTTCCTCATCAAGTACATCATGTACATCTGCATCAGTAATAGGCTGATCTAGAACATTTTCAGAAACCCCCATAGGCTGTACAATTGCCTCATTGGAACTTACGTTCGTAGTTCCACCACTGAAAAGAGGCAACAAAGTGTCATAAATGTCATGTGAGCTTACATTACTGTCTCTAGTACATGACAGCAAGGGCTGAACAGAATCTTCCACAAACACTACATCCTGAGAAACCAGAATATGTTAAGTTTGCGGATGATACAACCTGTAACCTTTGCTTTCAGCACTATAACCAACAAAAATACATTTGATAGCCTTAACATCCAATTTTCTACGCTGCACTTGTGGCACCAAAGCATATGCCAAACAGCCAAAAACACGCATGTGCTCAATAGAAGGCTTTCTATCATGCATGCTTCATATGGAGTAATAGACTGCAAAGCTTTCATAGGACACCTGTTAAGTACATAAGTGGCACACATGATGGCCTCAAGCCAAAAAGAATTCGGCAAAGCTTGACTTTTGACCATACATCGTGCCATTTCTGTCAGTGACCTATTTTTCCTCTCAGCAACACCATTTTGCTGAGGTGTATAAGGCACTGTACATTGGTGTTTTATCCCACGACTAGCCAGAAATGCATTAAATTCATGAGACATATACTCCCCCCCTCGATCGGAACGGAGGGTGCCCATAGTACATTTTGAGACATTTTCAGCCATAGCCAAAAATTGTTTGAAGGACATAAAAACTTCGGACTTCGCCTTAAGCGGAAATACCCATGCATGCCTGGAGTAATCATCAATGAAAGTCACGAAGTACAGGTAATTGCCCAAGGACGGAGTTTGCATGGGCCCACAAACATCACTATGCACAAGCTGCAACCTGCATGTGGCCCAAACTGAACCTTCCTTTGGAAATTCTGAACGCTGCATCTTACCCAAAATACAGCCTTCACAAACATGTTTGACAGGTGCTTCAAGAGGCGGCAAAGAAGCAACCATATCAGATTTCTGCAAACGCAGCAAACTGGCAAAATTCAGATGACCAAAACGTGCATGCCAAAGTTTGGTCTTTAATGGAGACGGCTAGATGTATGCTCAAGGCTAAGAGTTTGCCTCATAAGCTATGGATGGAGGCAGTTGCTTGTGCAGCACATGTTTTGAACAGGTGTCCTACTCGTGCCTTGAAGACCATTACTCCATATGAAGCTTGGTATGACAGAAAACCTTCAGTTAGTTATCTTCGTGTTTTTGGTTGTCTTGCTTATGCTCACATCCCTCAGCAGTTACATGGGAAGCTTGATGATAAGGCAATCAAATGTATATTTGTGGGGTACAGTAGTGGAAGTAAAGGTTATGGACTTTACAATCCTGCTACAAACAAGATTTTTGAAAGTCGTGATGTAATTTTTGCAGAAACTACTGCTCAACCTATGGTTGCTTTTGATGTACCTCATATGCAGACACATGATGTATTTGAAGGTTTGCTTCCTTCTTTTGTGGAGAATCAAGAATCACAACAGGTTGATAATCTTGATCAATCTTTTGATCAGCATGTGACACCTCATGATGTAGAGGAAATTGTGCGTGAAGAGCAAGAAGTTCTCAGGGAAGAAAGAACCTTGCCTAAATGGGTTCAAAAAACTTTGCAGGATAGCAAGTTGGATGCACCATTGCCACGAAAAACACGTGTTGGTACTACTTTTGGCAGAGAGCAAGTAGATTTGGCTTGCTTTAGCACTCTTTGTGATGCAGATGAGCCTGATTCATTTGAACAATCTTTAGAGTGTGTTAAGTGGAAAGATGATATGCAGCAACAAATTGATTCTATTCATAAGAATCATACATGGGATCTAGTGGACTTTCCTACATGTAAAAAGCCTATTGGTACAAAGTGGGTTTTTAAGGTAAAAAGGAAACAAGATGGTACTGTTGAAAGGTACAAAGCAAGGCTTGTGGCAAAAGGCTATGCGCAACAGAAAGGCATAGATTATGATGAAACCTTTGCTCCTACTTCTCGTGCGTCCACAGTTAGATCACTAATTGCAATTGTTGCTCATCATGGTTGGAAAGTGCATCAGTTGGATATCAAAACTGCTTTTTTGAATGGTGATTTGCAGGAAGAAGTTTATGTAAGTCAACCAAGTGGTTTTGTTGTAAAAGGTCAAGAGCAAAAGGTATGTAGATTGCGTAAAGCTTTGTATGGTCTCAAACAGGCTCCAAGAGCATGGTATGAGAAGATACATACTTATTTGATTGGCCAAGGATTTCAGAATAGTCCAACAGAAAGTACTTTGTATGTCAAAAAGAGAGATAGAGTTCTCATTATGCTAACACTTTATGTGGATGATATGCTTCTTACACGCAATATTGCATATGAAATTGAAGCGTTTAAAGATGCTTTGAGAAAAACCTTTGAGATGTCTGATCTTTGTTTGCTACATTATTACTTGGGTATTCAGTTTGTGCAATCAGAGGATGGCATATACATGTTGCAGGCAAAATATTTGCATAAAATTTTGGACAAGTTTGGTATGCAAAATTGTAAACCAATCTCTACACCCGTAGAAACTGGATCAAAGTTGAGCATGCACGATGTTGGAGAACCTTTTGATGTACATACTTATGCAGCAGTGGTTGGTTGCTCGATATATTTGGCAGGCAAAACTTGTCCAGACATTCAATTTGGGGTTTCACAAGCAAGCAGATTTATGCACAACCCAGGTATGCATCATTGGCAGGCTGTGAAGCGCATACTTAGTTACCTTTCAGGTACCCCTAATCTTTCCATGTTCTTTCCAAGGGGGGATATGTATGGAAAGCACAGTTCTATGCAGCTTCTTGGTTACAGCGATTCAAATTGGGCTGGTGATTTTGACACACGACATTCCACAAGTGGGAATTGTTTTTTCTTGGGAAATGCATGTATATCTTGGCTAAGCAAGAAGCAACCCACAGTGGCTACATCAACTTGTGAAGCTGAGTACAGGGCAGCTTTCACGGCAACAGTTGATTGTGTATGGATACGCAGGTTATTGGTAGATCTTTGTGAGTGTCAACAGGCACCCACTACCATTTTCACTGACAGTCAGAGTGCTATGGCAGTTGCAAGGAATCCAGTATTTCATGCAAGAACAAAGCACATAGAGGTTCACTACCACTATGTCAGGGAAAGGCTACATGTAGGGGAGATCACACTAACTTAATGTCCTACACAGGATAACATTGCAGATCTATTTACGAAGGCGTTATAACGAGAAAAGTTTGAAGCTTTCCAAAAATCTTTGGGCTTACTCTCATACACATGATGATCTGCTACCTTGTACGGATTCACACTATCACTACAGGGGGGATTTGTAGACATGTAGTAGTGTTAGTGTGTATACGCGCTTCACCAGGGGCACTTTTCTCCCACTAGGTTTTTCCCCCTGGACATCTGGTGTGAAAGGACACCTTATCTCTTAGGGTCTCATATAAGCTTTGTAGCTCTGAGTTTGTATATACTCTATTATTCTAATACAGAGAGATAGACTACAGAGATCTCGTACGTAAGCTCTGTGTCTTCTCCTTCTCCATCTTCCTCCTACTCTGAGTTGCTATCTTCCTTCTATTTCCTGTTTCATCATCTTCAACACTATATAGCACAAACCGTAGAAGACTATAAGACACCTGTTATGCAGAAAACGGCACTGACAGAAATTCTGCACAAAATGACAAAATAGCATGTGCAGTACTGTCTGTAGTGGAAACGGAGGCCAAAATGAGCCCAAATCGAAAATTTGAGCTCGCCAAAGCTCACTGAAATCGGAGAAAGTGAGCAGGCGACTAAGCCCGGGAGGACGCAACCTGCTCTGATACCAATTGTTGGAATTAGGGTTGCAGAGAGACACACACAGCTTGGAGCAAACGAAGGAAGCTCAAGGCACACAATAGAGAGAGTATTACTTAGTGTGCAATGGAAAGATAGATAGCCCTAGAGTGATGGGCGTATATACAATGCACGGGGGGGGAAAACCTCCTAAAGAGGGAAAAAATGCCCCGACGGTCCTAGTGTCACTACAAGAGGTTGTGTGCTCTTGTGACGCTGTTAGCGACGGAAATACACTGGGTTTTTATAACCCCCGGCGTCGCTAAAACCGTCTCTAATAGCGTCAATATATGCGACGCTATAGGCGTCGCTATAAGCGTCGCTATATAGAGACGCTCCAGAGCCATAAATAGCGACGGTTATAGCGACGCCCGAGAGAAAATTTTTTTGGTGACAGGGCATTGAATGCCCTGCCACCCATCAACCATATTGTACTTGATTCACTTTTTAAAAAAAGTGCAAGGGTAGATAATAGACCCAAAATAGTCACCCACAAAACGCATTGTTTGCAAAATTGACAAGCGTAAAATTGACAATTGTACACATCATAGGCAAAATGAATTGATTGGAAAATGTAATAATGACAATTGTACAACATCACAGGCATAAAGAATTGATTGGCAAAATGAACTGCGGTGACAAATGTAATAATATACATGGTTCAAAAAGACGTATAAAATCCGTCTCATGATACATAAACTATGAGAAACCCTAAACTAATGCTATCTAGCTACGGCTAAACTGACGTCGTCTAGTCAGACGTCTCATCGCGTCCAAGCGGCGTATCTGTCGGATTCTGCAAAAAAAGACAATAAGACAGCTTTCAGTAAGTATAAACATATAACGACATTTATAAAACAATACAAAAAATAGAAAAGAGTAAACCCTTATACTAACCATGCCGCCGCGAGAACTGAGAATGTCCATCAGGGCGTTTAAGCCCTTCCTGCCTGCGTACTCGCGCTCGTACGGTGTGGGATCACGTCCTGTCATCGACCACTGTCAAAACATACAAAGATTTCATTATGTTAGAATTAAAAAACTCATAAACCCTAAACTATCAAACATAAAGAGCAATGCGAAAACACTTACAAAATCGGCCTCAAATGATGCCCATCCACCGCTCCCCAAGTGGTGCGAGCTCCCTGCCTCTACTCGCGCTCTGGCTGCATCCTTTTGTTGCTTCCACTTGTCGGGATTCTCGCGCGCTGCTTTCTTTGCATTCTTCCAATCTTCTTTGGCCAGCCAATCTGGCCTGTTCCACCCATACTTGATTGCTTTTTGCACTTCGGAACGCTTGTGTTTGCAGTATTCGCGCATTCGAATCTTCATCAGGTCTTCATTGAAGCGTTGATCCCGTGTTGGAACGGGAAACTCATCATGAAGTATGATGATGACTCTGGCTTTTAAATCACTGGGTACTTCACTCCATTTGTTTAGTATGTAGTGTCTAAACAGCTGAGAGCAAAGACCACGCATGCGCGAGATCACCTTCTTGCCGTCATCATCCATGATGATGCCGCCGCTGAAGTCGACGGAGTAAGGCAAGCCCTCTGGCTGGTGACGCGTGAACCTGGGTGTCCTGGCAGGGGTCTCTAGCGGCGTGTCGATGGGGGTACGGACGTCAGGTGTCTCCATTGGCGTCTGGGCCCCGAAGTGAGGAGTGTCGAGTGGGGTGGCTCCTGGCGGAGTAGGTAGAGTTGTGTAGCTGCTAGGAACAGTCAGCCGCGCAAAACCTGGTGTAGATGGCGATGATGTGGCTCGTGTGGGGGCAGGCAAAGAAGGGGAGGGTAAAGAGCCTCGTCGAACACGAGGCGGTGTGGAGGCATCGGCGGCGGAATCCCCATAACAACTGCCACCGCCACCACTAGAGCGCCGGTGTCTAGACGAGTGTGAAGATCGTCTCGTCGACACCGAAGCTTCGGAGCGCGTCGAATGCTCCGAAAGAGAGGGAGATGCGGATGGAGTAGGAACGCGCGATGATGCGCCAGAGCGATGACGCTCCACGTACCACTGTCTCTGCTGCGGTGACAAAGAAGAAAGAAACTCCTCATCGTCCATACCTGCATTAAACACACGAATATTTAAACTTAATATTGAATGAATAGAGTAGACAATGACGCAAAGACCATTAAATACAATGACGTAATGACGCATATAAATACAATGACGCAATGAATTGAGTGATAGAAGAGGCAAGTCGAAAACTCAGAATTTTCAATCAAAAGATGTGAGCGCGAGTAGAAAAGAGTGTTATACACCATGGAAGGTACTTAGAGAGCCAGAGCTTTTACAACATGGAGCAAAATTGTTCAAATACAATATTTGTGGCTTTAAGAGATCTCTCTCTCATCCTCGCATAACTCAGCATAACTTCCTATATCTATATAGAGCTCTCCGTTTAAACACATATCCTCTGTTTCATTTTGTAGCTCCTCTGCATGCACCCCATATAGAGTAGTAGCATCTTGATGCTCGTCTGGCACCACCGCAGTGGCTTCTGAGTGAGCATCTTCTCTGATCTCCTCCATTGATGCCGTTGTGATTGGCACATGGTAGCCTTCATACGTCCTTTCACTACGAGGGGCTACCTCTATGACGTACCACCAGTTTGATGTAGACTTTGTAGGATGAAATATTACCTGCCAGAGCCACATAACTTACATGAGAGCTTTCAAGCACATAACTTGTGAAAGGGGGATGTTAACTATTTACATACTTACTTGTTCACAATGCTCGGGTAGTACGAAAGTGTCTCTTAGGTCAGTCCATTTCTTAGTAGAATCCACCTCAAGAAAACCAGACTCTCCTCTACGCACAGTAGCGTTGCGACCCTCCATGATTATCTTGAACCATTGCACGTCGAACAAGTCAACAAAAAATCCTCTGTAATCGATCCTCAAAATCTCTTGTAGCGTGCCGAAGTAAGTGAGTTCCGCCACCACAGGATCTGCATCAGAGGAACGTCGTCGACTAAACTGTTCAAATTTTGCCATGATTCCACAATCTTGAGTAAAACGCTTTTTGTCGATCCGTTCCACCCTAAAATGTCGACCTTTACACCATGCTGCTGTGTATGACTTATACTACAATGAACAAAGATTATGAGTGGCTGTTCAAACGTTTAGAAATAAAGTCACTAGCTAGTCGTACATTGCAAACTTACCTTGGTCGCGCAACCCCGAGAGTACTCCCACTCTTCCTCAGTCACTTCGTCACCGCATTGTTGTGCGCTTTTCAATTGGTTGTGCAACCATCTTAAGCTCATGAATGTTGGTAGGCTCTCCAGACCCGTCGGATAGTGCATCGGTGGTCGTCTTCCCCGTCTCCACTCGATTCGTGCCCTTTGTCACTTTTGCTTTGCATCCTCATATTGTGAAATCCACTTTTGCATCACTCGATTGTGAAGCATGCAAAATCGGTTGATTTTAGCCTCTAGATCTTCCGTCATCTTCTTCTCAACACCGAGATTTCACATGACAATCCCAGATATGCGCTCATCATCTATGGTTCGCCATAGCGTGTCCCGGGCTTTATCAAATCCGTCTAGCCACTCTCCAATGTACACTAGGGACTCTTATACCAACCAACCTTCTGCCATGCTACCCTCCGGACGTGCCTTTTGACGCACATATCCCTTAAGCGTTTTCATGAAACGTTCTAAGAAGAACATCCATCTGGAATGAACTGTGTCAGCTATTTCCACCTCATCAACTATGTGAACAAGAAGATGCACCTGAATGGTTAGCATGGTAGTAGGAAAATGTTTCTCAAACATGCACACAAGCTCCGCATCATTTAGTTTGGCGAATGGTATGGAGTCTACGTTGATCTCCTTTTGTGAGATCCATTGCACCAGCTTTGCAAGTTTGTAGATTCTGTTACGGATGTCAAGAGACAAACATCCCTCAATGGAAACCGGTAAAATAAACTGTAAAGTATGTGCAGCAATGATATTAAAGTCCACATTTTATACAATGATATTAAAGTCCACTATGAATGTACCTGACACATTTTATGCCAATCGTGTGACTTCAAACCGGTAAGCTTTCCTTCTTTAGTAAAACACGTTCGGAGCGAGTGCATTACGCCAGTGGGGGTCCGCAAAGATCGAATGGTCTCTTTTACTTTGCGTTCTTGGGCTCTTGTGAAAATCCATGGTGCTTTAGGGAGTTTTATCGATCCATCAGACGCTGTTTGCGGCCAATATTGCTCCATACGATCCACATTTCTAAGGTCAACTCTGGCTCCCAAAGTATCTTTCTTGCCGGTCAGATGGTCCCATAGTAGATTACCCACATTCTTGAATATGTGCATTGGATCGAGCAAGTGATTGATCATGAGTCGGGGCCAGTATGGTAACTCGTACCATAGAGATAGTCTCTTCATCCCTGGAGGCAATCCGTCATCGCACATCTCCTTCTGCTCTAACCATGCTTGTGCAGACATCCTTGGTGGCTCTCTTCCAAAAAAGCCATCGCGTAACACATGATTCTCTAGAAGATACGCTTGATGACCTTCGTAGATTTGCTTCTTCAGTGAGGGCGCCCTACGTGCATTCAGTCTAGGTCCACATGTGACACATGCTCTGTATCCGCTTGTTTGAAGCCCTGCATGTATACACATGATAATAGATCAACTATGGGAAAAAACAAGATTTACAGTGTCTGAGTGAGGAGTGTCAATAGATCACCTGAGCATTCTGTTAGCCCGGGATAGTCATGCATGGTCCACATTAGAATGCCTCTGATCAAAGCATTCCGTCGTCCTGTGTGTCGGCTCATATCCACCACCTCTATGCCAATCCACAATTGTTGTAGCTCTTCCAATAGTGGACGAAGATACACATCCATATTCTCCACTTTATATCGCCCTGGCACAATCAAGCTTAGCCATAGGTGCCCCTTCTTCGTAGTCAACCACGGGGGAATGTTGTAGTTGACGATGACAACGGGCCATACATTGTAAGATGTTGATCTTTGACCAAATGGATTTACGCCATCCATAGCCAGGCCTAAGCGCAAATTTCGAGCTTCCCTGGCAAAATCCGACCATGTTCCATCTATATTTTTCCAGGCTGCGCAATCTGCAGGAATTCGTAGCACACCATCCGAAGATTTATTCTCCTCATGCCATGATGCTAGGGCGGCCATGGACTTACATTCGAAGAAATGCTTGATGCAAGGAAGCAGAGGAAAATGTCGCAAAACCTTTTGTGGAATTTTTGTCCCGTGGAGATCTACTCGATATCTTTCGGAATCACATTTCAGACACTTCTCCATGTCTATGTATTCCCCTCTGAAAAGAATGCAGTCATTAGGACAAGCGTGGATAGAATTGTAATCCATCCCCAAGTTTCGCAAAATCTTTCTTGCTTCATCTCGGGAATCTGGCATCACATTGTCAGCTGGTAGTATGTGCTCTTTAAGCAATCTACACAACATAAAAATACGATACAGTCGTGTAAAAATCTATCAGATCATTATACATTTAGAGTTTTATTAAAGTAAACTAATTGTAATAGATCACCTGAAAAGCGCTGTGACGCTAGTGTCACTCCATCCAAACTTTGCCTGTATGTTGAGAAGAACCAGGAGTGCTTTCAATCTAGACATACGTGCTCTATTATACAATGGCGTATCGGCTCCACTTTTCATATCATCATAGATAAGCCTTTCTGAATCCATGATCGTCTCGATCATTTCATCAATCTCGGGCTCAAACATTGCCTCGTTGGGAATGGGCTCTGCATGATCATCCCCCGAGCTGTCAGAGGCTACATCTTGTGGCCTCACATATGCTGCTTGACCAAAGCGCCTGCGAACACGTCTATTGGGTTGCAAGATTGCTGCTTGTTGGCCAGCGTCAGAGTCCGACGAGTTATAATTGGCAACAACTCGATCTATAATAGATGGATCGAACTCGCCAAATTCACGAACGTGCTGCAAAGAAACACGTCTTGTTCGTCGCACAGCATGCTTGCATTGATTACAAGGACATAAGACCCTCGTTGAGAGATAGGTGTTTCGGTTGGACGGTCCCACATCCTCGTCACTACTCATAATGAGGATAAAAATCTTATAACCTGGACAACAAATTTAATATTCTATTGGCATTCTTCGTCTTATCTCTCTCTCTCTCTCTCTCTCTCTCTCTCTCTCTCTCTCTCTCTCTCTCTCTCTCTCTCTCTCTCTCTCTCTCTCTCACATTCTCTAGTCATGTCCAATCACCGCACACCTCCGTCTAGAGGTGCACGGAGATCAGAACCACCGGGTTATAATCTCGTCTTTATTGGTCAATACCTATATTTGTGGGTACAACAAATCTACAGACCCACGTCTACATGATACTGCATGTAGTGGACAAAACCCCTTTGCCTCTTCTCTAGCTGTAGCACTTCACAGCATCTTAACATCTTTTCACAGTAGATCTTTTCACTGTTCGTCTAACTCTAAACCCTAAACCGTAAGTAATTCTTGCGTGGACTTGATCTAATGTAAATAAGCGTAAATCTAAATAAACGTAAATCTAACTAAAAATAAACCTAAATCTAATTTAACGTAAGTCTACATCTAACCTAATCTTTAACGTCTTTTGGGATAGTTTCCTACGACGTTAAAACTCTCTTCTTCTTGTGTGTGTGTGTGTGTGTGTGTGTGTGTGTGTGTGTGTGTGTGTGTGTGTGTGTGTGTGTGTGTGTGTGTGTAAACCTAAATAAACCTAAGTTTAATCTAATATAACATAAATCTAAATCTAACGTAAATTATGTTATATTAAAAACAAAGAACTAAAATAACAGGGATTATAAGAACCTTAAAACTGATTTAACACATAATTTTTCACATAACTCGGCAAGAGTTGGCATTCTCATCACTAAAGATGTGAGAGTTAACTTCCGGCGGTGACGCTGCCTCATCTCCATCCACATCTGACGACAGCAATTGGCCCTTTGGACCGTTCTTGCTCTTGTTACTAACTTTGAAGTTGCTGTTGAATGACTAGAGGTTGTCTAGATAGTCATTGTCGGGGATGTAGTGACTCTTGCCGCCCTGAAGATCCACCTTCTTCCCTATCTTCTAAAGACATTTCACCAGTACTTTTGGATCGACGGAGCCCACCATGAGTGAAGGCAGCAATACCCTATATTCCATTGAGGGCTTTCTTCACCCGCTTCATGCAGGCATCGCAGTCTATGGAGACCTAGATCTAATCTAATATAACATAAATCTAAATCTAGCGTAAATAAACGTAAATTTAACTAAAAATAAACCTAAATCTAATTTAATTTAACTTAAATAAACCTAAATCTAATTTAACATAAGTCTACATCTAACCTAATCTTTAACGTCTTTTAGGATAGTTTCCTACGACGTTATAACTCTCTTCTTCTTGTGTGTGTGCGCGTGTGTGGATGTGTGTGCCAATAAAAAGAGATAAATGGTATAACCTTTCTATCACCCATGCCAAGTATGATAGATTGGTTATGCCATTTCCCTCTTGAATAATAGGTCTTGAGTTCAACTCCTCGTCGGCTAGATCTTTAGGTCTTTTAATTTTAATAAGTTTCCTACGACGTTAAATTAGTTTCTCTCTCTTTCTCTCTCAATGTGTGTGCGTTTTTTTGTTTATGCATGTTTTCTCTCTCTTTTCCTCTCTCAATGTGTGCGTTTTTTGTTTATGCATGCTCTCTCTCTCTTTTCCTCTCTCAATGTGTGTGTGCATTTTTTGTTTATGTATGTGTGTGTGCATTTTTGTTTATGTTTGTACTCTTTCTCTCTCTCTCTCTCTCTCTCTCTCTCTCTCTCTCTCTCTCTCTCTCTCAAAAACACTATGTGTGTGTGTGTGTGTGTGTGTGTGTGTGTGTGTGTGTGAGAGAGAGAGAGAGAGAGGGAGAGAGAAAGAGGGGAAGGGAACATGAGAGTGAGGAGAGGGAAGGAGCATACCTGGCTCTCCTTCCTCTCCTCGTGTGTGTGTGTGTGTGTGTGTGTGTGTGTGTGTGTGTGTGTGTGTGTGTGTGTGTGTGGAGAAGAAAGAGAGAGAGAGAGAGAGAGAGGGAGAGCGTTACCTGCTCCTTGCTTGAGGGCGCCGAAAAACTCAGATCTGAGATCTGAGTTTTTGGGCGCTCTCTGTTATTTTTTTTAGCCCAGCCGGCGTCGCTATGAGCGTCGCAAATTTACTTGCCCATAGCGACGCCGGGGAAAAAAAAATTGAGCGTCGCTGTGTGAGCGTCGCTAATATGAATAGCCTCTTGTAGTGTGTGTTCACACACATCACTACCACATGTATATGGTAACACATAGATCATATATATATATATATATATAGAGAGAGAGAGAGAGAGAGAGACTTTTCTAATGCTTTGAGCATTTACTAAAAAATATGAATATACAAAAAGACACATAGATCATATATATATATATATATATATAGAGAGAGAGAGAGAGAGAGAGAGAGAGACTTTTCTAATGCTTTGAGCATTTGCTAAAGAGACAAATTTTAATGTTAAGTTTTGCTTTAAAAAATGATGTAGGAGAGGTTCTAGAGCAATTAAACGAGCAATCTCCTCTGTGTGTGTGTGTGTGTGTGTGGGTATGTGTGTCATGGAGGGATGTTTAAGAATACGCACACGTAGATACATTTATAAGTGTTAAGAGCGAGCGAGACCTATTGGCGGGTCGCGTGAGCTAGTAAAGACTAAGGACTCACGAGCAATGTTCGTGAAAAGTGTGCCTCAGCTTAGCCTTGAACCGGTTGAAAACCAAATCAGCCGATTGAAGGGAGGGAAAGAAGGAGAAAATCCGGTTAGAAAATTCAAGAAAATAAAGTTAAATTGCAAAAATTACCGGTTATTTTACAAAATTTCTGCTTTGGATCTACCCTAAAGAGAATTTTGTATGTTTGTGAAATCTATTTTTCCGGAGCATAGCCAGTGGCCACTCTAAAAGGGACACGTGCATATTTCTTGAAGAATGTGTGCGAGCAAGTGATGGCCAAAGTTCAAACCGCTAGTTGCACGGCAAAACCAGGTGTAGGACAAAACGGAGGGCTTTCGTTAGAGTCTATGGGTTCGGAATCATAAGGAAGCCGCTTACATTGACGGTCTTGCGCCGTCAAAGAAGGCGCTGGGCGCGTCATATTAAGAATGAAGGATGCCTTGAAGGTGTAATTCTCTCTCTCTCTCTCTCTCTCTCTCTCTCTCTCTGCGCGTGCGGGAATCCGCCCCGCCCCGCCCCCCTCCTTTCTGAAGATGTGCAGGGGCATCAGCCCTCCTTCTCCGCAGGAGGTCGGCTTTCACCTGCATGGGGAAATCAGGCAGTATGAACAAAATGCGAATGACGAGAGTGTCATTCTAGCTGTCGACTTCCCTGCTCATGCTAAAAATCATACCATCAAAACACAGTTCCGTCGCGAAGTCGTAGTAGCCGATGCCACGCCAGCCGGGCTAGCCATCGTGGCAGCCATGGAATCTGAGCTGGTCGAATCAGTACCCTTAACCACGAGGCCTGCGCGTGGCCCAATCACCAAGCACCACTTCAGCGCCCGTCAGGAGAAGCAGCGTCAATCACGAACACCTGCAGGGGACCACGCCGTGCACAAGCTGCCGAGCGCCGGCGGTAGGCAATGTTCAGTTGGCCTGCCCGCCGCACGGTATGAAAGATCGCATGTAATGGCGATCAGGAAAAATGGAGATGAGAAAGGAGCGAGGAAAAGCTCCATTTTCTGCTCTGCGTTTTCACCTCCGAAGGATTGCGTGATGGAAGAGATAGCTGGTCATCGCTCTTTTGCAGATTTCATGGGCACCTGTTTCCTCTGCCAGCGCCCTCTCGGATCCGGCATAGACATCTACATGTACAGGTAATTAGACTCTTAATCAAAGTAAATTGCCTTATAACATGATGGGCCCGCTTCAATTTTTGATATAAACCTCAGTATCATCTTGCAGAGGGGACCGAGCCTTCTGCAGCAATGAGTGCCGGTACCAACACATCGTCGAAGATGAGCTGAGCGAGCGCTCACAACAACAGAATTGGCCAACTTGTAGAAACGGAGTTGCTGCACGTTCTTCTAGCTCTAGCAACATTATACCTGTGTTGGGTTAAATTGGGGTTCAATTGCTTTCCACCCTAACTAAATTGTATATTACAGCAGATCATATAACAAGGGTGCCATGCATGATTACTTTGCCGGAAGATTCAAAAGGCATTGATGAAGGAAATCATTCATGAAGGCAAGAGTAGTAATGAGCTTGTATTATCAATGGTGTAGCTTTATATAAGCCTTGACTTGCTACTCCCTATCGAACTTATATAACCTATATAAACTATCTACTAACTAACCTCATCTTATGTATGGTCTAATCACGTGGTCAACTATTTTAAATTGTTCAATAAATAACCTATATAAACTATCTAACTAATCTCATCGTATGTATGGTCTAAACCTATATAAACTATCTAATTAACCTCATCGTATGTATGGTCTAATCACACGGTCAACTATTTAGACTTTTATCTAGATGATGAGGTTAGTTATATATGTTCAATAAATAAAGCCACTAACGTGGCATTTTTTTATTGCCTCTGTGCATAGAAGGCTGCAAGTAGACGCTCTCGACGAGAGCCTGTTGGGCTCTCCTACGACTTGACCTTGAACTAGATGTCGGAGACGTTGCGCGCATGCCTAACCGCACCTAGACCCACCTCCTGCGACCAGCAGTGCATCCTGAGAGAGAGAGAGAGAGAGAGAGAGAGAGAGAGAGAGAGAGAGCATGCTTATGTGCGCACACGAAACACAGACACACACACAAAGGTCTTTAGGGAGCAAGCAACCCTATGCCATTCGTCGGCCCCCAACCTTCTGCCTCCTGCCCGTCTGCCTAGCTTTCATTCCCTCTTCATGCCCCCAAAGTCTAAGTTTCTATTATAGTAATAATAGAAACTTGTTATTACAATAAAAATAGCATCTCATTTCTTTTCAATTTTAAAGAGTTAAATAATGGAATCTTTTGGTTTTGTGGGAAAAAAAATCAAACCCAGGATTTGGGTGCTCTTTTATGTAGAAAGTTTCAAACACTTTTTGGGTAGCAATTATTCCAATTTCAAGGACTCCTGTGAAAGGACAAGGGAACTCGAACATGCTCATCACCATCCAGCCGTGCCCTATATAGGCCCTTGGCCTTCTAAATATAGGGACCCCCTTGACTGCATATCCGTCCTGGCCCTTGGCCGTGCCTGGTCCTACCCTTGGCATGACATTACTCCCCCCTTGGAGAAGCATTCTCGAAAACAAGAGTGATGATACACTAATGTTTTCTATAGTGGAATCCTTCGTGGATCCAACTGTTTGGTTGACCGGAACACGGCTCAGCAGAAGGTTCAATGAAACCAAGAGTAACATCTTGATTTTTCACATTGTTGTCCATTTGCAACCATCTTGTGTTGCTGATTCCTATCCAATCATAGTGTGTAGACTCCATTTAGAACACACATGAGTATGCAAAATGAGTTATCACACAAAGATGTACCCTAAAGAGTAACTCTTTTCACTTCCATGAGTAACTTGCTAACATAATTTATCAGCCAAGTTTAAGTCCTTGACTTGTTTTCCAATTCCAGCAGTAAACAATCCCACATAACTAGTGTTCAAAGTTGACAACTTGATTTATACATGAAGAGACTACACCTAGTCTCTAACTTATGGTAAGTAAACTCCAAGTAGAGCAATAAATGGTAAGCAAACTCCAAGTAGAGCAATAAATGTTGGATTGCTTGGTGCTAACGTGCGCACTTTGCATATCCTTCAGCACAAGATTACACTTGTAATCTGACTATCCCCTTGGATAACTTGACAGTATTGAGGTGTGTTTTCCTTCACGGTTTACAGACAGTCTTCCAAGATGACTGGTAAATGGGAATCACAATATCGTGTAACATTGTTGAGGAATCAACAATGTCTAGAATAACCATCGTGGTTAACTTGAATTTTCACAAACACCCAAACCGAGCCATGACCTCTATTGGTGATCAGTAGACCCAAAAGTAATCTCATAGAGATACTGCACATAGAGTGCAAAATGCTTCATAAGCAACAACTTGAGGAATATGCATGCCGTTCCAAATCAACCTTTGCTAAACACTAGGACCCATAACACCTAGTGTGCATGCATTTAGCAAAAAATAGATCCGAACCTGTATATCCATGGCGATCCTTGCCAATACTTATTGCAAATGTGATGCGCCTAGCACACATTAAAAAGGAATGTAAATAGTTCTGAAAAGAAACTAAATACTTTCAGTTGCAATCTTTTGCAAGCCTTGCTGAAATGTCTGAACCACAATAGAAGGTGAAACATTGATCACTTTTAGGTACAAACAATGAATTTTTTTTATTAACAACTTAGAGCCTTGCTATATGTATAAACAACCATCTGTAATT
Source organism: Adiantum capillus-veneris (assembly GCF_014529385.1). Lineage (NCBI taxonomy): Eukaryota > Viridiplantae > Streptophyta > Polypodiopsida > Polypodiales > Pteridaceae > Adiantum > Adiantum capillus-veneris. The sequence continues at coordinate 104,169,398 of NC_140946.1, forward strand.
TTGTTTAGCAGTAGTTGTACCTGAACAAGTCATTCTAAGTATCCAATAACTTTTTGCCATGAAATTTCTCCTGATACATCGTGCTAAAAATGGACTAGAAAACAGATGTGACCAGCACCTAAGGACTTTGTCGTGACACATATTTGTGAAGGGGATCGGGGAGCACCACAGACAGAGAGTGAGAGAGAGAGAAGGAGAGACACATACGATGTGGGTGGGGAGACTCAAAGAGTGAGCAGCCCCCTATACACTTATGCTATGTATAAGGTATACAAGTCAGTGGGCGCCCAGACTCTGGGCGACCAGGCAAGGCACAGGCGCCTATACCCCAACAACCTCCCACTTAAAGACGACTGTGCCTTTAAGCAAGAGAACCTAGTCTAAAGACTACAAAAGGTGAGAGAAAACCGCTCTCAACCGATACCCACTGGCTGGCTGTGATCGTGTGCATCCAGATGTCCTACTCTCGTGTAAGCCCATACACCACCAGACGTACCGGACACGTACTGCAAGTATGTACGCAATACCTACATATCTCCCTCGTGCACTATGCCATCATCAGTTAACAAACGACTGACAACCCCAACTACAAATGCTCCCACTGCAGTTGCGATATCCGGTCTCAAGATCAACATCTCATACATGAGACCACCGAATGCCGATGCAATGCTAGCGGGCCCTGCTAGCTCTACGGAGCATACATCAACATATATATCCCTGGCAATAGGCATCTCTGACTGACAAGGCATTTCAGCCACATGCATCTCCTGAATGTCCGCAAAAGACGCATCAACCTGTCGTGCAACCTCAGAGCAAACGAGCTGCTCTAGGTGTCTGCTGGAAGACATATCCTGCACAACTATATCCCCATGCTCACTGTCGAGCATAGAAAGGAATGACTGCATAATCGCTGACATCTCAGCCTCCTCTGCAATCATCCACTGCAAACATGACCACTCAATCTGCTGTGACTCACTAGAGCTCTCATGCTCTAACTCCGTATGCATAGACTCTTGCACAACGTCTTCCTGTCGTGACTCACTAGAGCAAGATCGCTCTACCTATCTATCCTGCATAGAAGTATCTCGCACAACTAACTCTCTGCTTTGCTCAGTCACTAGCAAAGCATGCATGTCTGACTCTGTCACCTCTCTGTGTGACTACTCAAGTCGTGTCCCAACTGTGTGCACAACGAGCTCACTACTCTGCACTCCATGCAAAGCATCCTGCAACCCATAAGCAAAAGAGACTCACCTGCTCTCTCGCTCTCTACCTGGCTGCGTGATCACAGAGACAACACCGTCTCTCACGTGATCCACATGCAATGGGTAACCTGTACCACTCCTGGCACCTCTCGCAATCACTAGCGAACCCAAATGCATCACAAAATCTCGCTCTCGTAGCGAAATCTGACATCCACAATCTCTAAGCTGACCAATCGAGATCAAACTCACTGTCAAATCTGGTACATAGCGCACATGTCGTAACAAGTAAGATGCACCACTCGGTAATGATAGTCTCACATCTCCTGCACCTGCTATCGCATGCACCGATCCATCGGTCAAACGTACACTGCCAAGCATCCCGCTAGAATAGCTACAAAACCATTCACGATGCAGCGTGACATGAAACATAGCATCTGCGTCTAGTAACCACTGCGAAGGGAGTGCACTATCCACATGTATAGCATCTCGTGCATAGCTCGAGGTAAAAGTGACATCCCCGTCACTAGTATACTCCGACACTACATCTGCATCAATTGTCAAAGCAACTGAGTCCATGGCATCACTACATACATCTCTAAGACTGCCATGTCTCCTACGAGGTCGCATACAACAAAAATAGCGCCGTCTAACGTGTCCAGAATGACCACAATACCAACATATCACCTGTCGGCGTACTCGTGAATGTACATGTCTCACATGAGTCCTTGATGACTCAAATCTATCATACATATCATGTAATCTGCGCCAAAGTGCTCTCGAAGTAGTCTCATACATAACAAGAGCATATACAGATTCCGCAAGGTGCAAAGAGAGCGTAGATAGTGCCATCTCCTCTAGCTCCTGCCATTGATTGTCAGACAAGCATGAAGGTCTACCTGCATCACCACTCAATGGTCCATGCAACCCTCGCTATGTCAATGCATCAAGCATACACTCTCTCCATGCCGCAAAGTCTGACCCATCAAACACGCACATCTGTGAGAGGTCACAACCTGATCGATCACCTGTCTCTGCCATGAGCACAAGTAGCAAGCTAGATAGCAAAACCACCTCACCAACAACACCTGGAAACTGTCTACAAATATGGCCAGAAACACAATGTAAAACCTGTGAGACACACTCCAAAATAGAGCTCCCGCAATGTCAATACAAGCCTCGCATGCTCTAGTATCACACTGCAATCTGTGAGCTAATCACCAAGCCCACACTGTGCGGTATCGATGCCTACACACGCACAAATCTCCCACCTGCAGAGAACACCGCACGCAAATGCTGAGTGCAACCCGCAATCTCTACCTAGATCGCATAAATGATACACATAAAACTCCTGGGAAAATTTCGCCAGAGTTTCGACATACAATGGCTATCAACACAAAATAACCATTGTCCTGCAAGCTCAATACAATGAGCAATCAATGCGCATCAAACTACACTCAACATACATGCATAAGCTCTGCAAAACTATGGCAAACAATGCTCGAGATCACAAGACTCTCCCACCCGAGAGCAAACCACTGTCTCAAGCAAAGAAAGATACACAACTCCTCACTCTTGCGAGAGTGGATACAAAAAACACAAAACTGTGTCCAAACTGACAAAACCTGTCAAAGTGAGAGTAAACACTCGATCACAAACTATGGCGAGAATCTGGGAAAAATCCGACAGAATTTTCCCTGAAAACTGAGAAAAAAGCTCAAGTACAATCTCTACCATAAACCATAACACTACTCAATGCCAATGAGTAGAAATGCCAAAATGGCTCCACATTTTCACATACAATGGAAATCCGCACTCAACGTACATCAACGGAGTGACCGCGCATAAGCAAGTGCCAAAAGATTTACAATCCGGAAACTTATTCAATGCGAAAACAATGCTCTCAAGAGAGCTCACCGGCACTTGAAAGTGCTCGTCAAAATGCATGTATAATGGGCATCAACCATGCGCCATAACCATATGCAAACCATCCGCAAAGACCATGAATCCAAGCACAAAATCACTGCCAAAGTATCCTGCGAAAACCAGTGAAAGAAGCTCCACCTGTGTGCTCCAAAAAACTGCGTCTCTCAAGAGACCGCCTCGATGGTGTGTAAACGCCTCCGTACTTCGTTGCCCAAGTCTACCAAAAAACCCTCAAACCACAAGCTTAACACAAGCTGCAATTGCATCTTCAGCTCAGAATTTATGCACGCAACTTCAAGCATCTCCTGTGCTTCCAAAAGTGCATCAAACTCGCACACAATGCGACAACAGAAAATCTGGAATTTCTGTATACAGTCAGTCTGAGCTGAATATCAGCAAAACGGTGAGGAATTTGCAAAAAGTTTCTTCTGCAAAGTTGTAGACCACGTCAAAACGGATGGGGCGTAGGGACAGAATTCTCAGATCTGCATTCTACAAGGAGAAAAACGAATCTGAAAATAGTATTGCTGCGCACACAGTTTTAGGACAGCACCTTCACTTACACACAGTCTTCCACACTCCTTTCTAAGCTTCCACAAGAGCATACATCACGCTCAATTGAGCTCACAAGCTCCCATTGCATTCTCACAGCAAGTCTTCTGCTTTCTTAATCTCTCTACCGTCGAGAGAGAGCGAGCTATCGCCTCGAAGCTCTCAAAGCCGTCGTGCTCTCCGCGGTCACCATAGCTCTGATACCAATTGAAGGGGATTGGGGAGCACCACAGGCGGAGAGTGAAAGAGAGAGAAGGAGAGACACATACGATGTGGGTGGGGAGACTCAAAGAGTGAGCAGCCCCCTATACACTTATGCTATGTATAAGGTATACAAGTCAGTGGGCGCCCAGACTCTGGGCGACCGGGCAAGGCACAGGCGCCTATACCCCAACAATTTGAAATAGTGGGCGCTAGTGTCAGTCCCAGAGACTCATATTCGCCACATGTGGAATTTGTCTCAACTAAGGATTTCTGAAAAAAGAGCATCTTACAAGTACAAGATGTACTTGTGTGTGGAGGTAACTCTAAACAATCTGCGATAAGAGTGAGAGGACCCTCATTCATTGCTCCACACTTGCTAAACCTAACTCCTTGAGTCCCTAGACCATGTTGTATCCAATGTGACAACATGTGCCAAATCGAATCCTACAAGTGGATTCATAACAGCATAATGTATATTGGACACTACGGCCCAAAATACTTGTTTCGACATGCCCTTGGCATGGCCCTGGGATTGAATTGAAAGCTCAGTTACCCATATTCAAATGCACAGGAGCACGTCTCCCACCTGTGAAAAAACCAAGCAGTAGTGCACTGGAAATCTTGGGTGTTGCCTTCGCAATCCAAACCCGTTGGGTAGAATCTACATAGTCAAACCACTTGGTAAGACCCTTTGTAGAAACTGCTCAACTAGTAGGTAACGATAACCAACACAGTTAACCGTGTACAGAATGACGAGAATCAACTTTCAAGTTGAATTTGTCCAGTACCCCTTGGTAGATTGCGGACTTCTTTCCTTGAAAGTACAACGGGAATAGATCAAACTGTGATCCTCAATGCCTATGGGGTGATTTAGTAAGGACCCGCGGGGTCTTACTCCAAAACAATGTGTCCATAGACATCCGTAGTGCTATAGAGAGAGCTGGAGATCCACACAAGTGGAAAGCCTCATTTTTATGGACAGCCATGTTGTCACAACGGTATGTTGCATCTAAAATCCGTGGTAGAAATCAGTTGAGTTGAGTTTATGGTTATCAAAAATGCAACTCGAGTGTCGCACTGAAACCATGTCGTGCAAAAATGACACCATAAACATCCGTAATGACAAAACTCTGGGTGTCCATTAACGTCGTTGTGTAGTCTAGTGGGTAGATATGTTCGATCTTAAGAACCATCACCCAAGGAATGCCAACAGTTGGGTCATACCCGAGATCTACCAATGACTCTTAGACAACGTGCGTGGCTCATAGCCCGTATGGAAATTAGTGTTCAATCGACAAAATGATGAAGACTAATGTAGAGGGCGTCTTGCCCAATTTCGAGTTGAGAGTTAGAGCACCTTGGCTCATGCTGACTCCCAAACAAAACATGTATCAAAAACTGCGTAGAAAGTTTTCATTATTCATGGAGAGAAATAAGAAAGAGAGAGAGAAAATGCTGGGCTGAGGAAATTTCCTTAAGTGACGACTTTGTATATGTTGTGCCCAAGCTCGTGTGCATCTTATGCGTAGCGTGCAGCTTATCATATAAGCGTGCCATAGTTTTCTGCTATGACTCTCTTATCGAAAGAGGTAACAAAAAAACAGAAACAAGTCATAGACTGACCCACCTACCATGTATGCGTCACAGTAGTGTGATCTAATGTACACACTTTGCCTTCGAATTAAGTCCTTGATTTAGGTGCTTTTTAATGTCCTTGACAAAGTGTCTGATGTTGTAGCAGAAACGTATTTCAGAAGGCGGTAGAATGAAATCCACCTAGCTAGCATGCCATGCATACATAAACTTAAGCCCTTGGCAAAAACAATGGCCTCAAACGTTAGAGCAAAAACCATAAGTGCCTTGCACAGTTTAAACTGATAGGGATTCTATGAGCTGAGATTCCCTATTTTTCCACTCTCCCGAACTTGTGTGCCAATGCCCTTGATGCCAAGTCATTGGGCAGTACCTTAGCACAAGCAAGAAGTCTTGCTTCATGTAAAATTGTCAAAGCACATTGCTTTGCACAAAATCAATAGTTTCCAAGCAAAGATGTAAACATGGAAAAAGAAGAAGAACATAAAATTGACTAACCCGGTCATTGCTGTAACCAATTGGCTTGAGATTCCGTGCAAGAAAGATTGCTTAAAAATGACTCATAGCCATATTTGTCGCACGGGTGGGAGCTGTTGTATATACATATACGTTCTGTGTATCATATATGCCGATCTGTCACGTATGAAATAACCTGCGAGCATATTGCCGAATTCTTCCCAAGTTTGTATGCTCATAGCATATGCCGAACGTGGGTAGTCTCAATGCAAGATGCATAAATTGAAGCCTTTTTTATAGCCAAACTTTCCGAATTCTTCCCAAGTTTGTATGCTCATAGCATATGCCGAACGTGGGTAGTCTCAATACAAGATGCGTAAATTGAATCCTTTTTGATAGCCAACTGAGGCGATTGTTAACATACCGATATGAGGACAAAAATAATCGACCTTGTCGAGGGATTTCAATTGAAATGAGCTAATATTGTGTAGCAAGCATCCTCTGGCAGCTGTTAGAAACAGTGACAAGGAGTCGGCCATGCCGAGCAACTTACCCCTTGCATCAAGTCAAGCAACAGGATGTGCCTATCTTCTTGAGATACCAAAATTCTACAAATTTGCTATGCATTTGCATCAAATTGAACCGCCATCGAATTGTGCTTGATTTGGATACTTCTCAATGATATATGCAGCAAGTATGTAATGCAAATGATAATTGTCACAAGCCATGCTCATTAGCACCCTTGTACAGAGCCTTGCTCATTACAATACCAGTTACAGCCTGATTGACCAGTACTGCGAGGCACTTTGGCACCCTGCAGAAACTATGAGGGTAATCAACTTGATAGAAACAAAATTGAAAGAGGGTACCTTGTTTCTGTGCTTGTAGAAAAAAAATTAAGTTTAGTTGGAAATATGGTGTATTCGAAACCGGGCTTTGCCAATCATGTGTTGATGGTGGCCTTACCTTGGCAAATCGTAATACCTACCGAGGCTCCTAACTGGCTTTCAATTTTTATACGCCCCACTTGGGCATGCCTTGACGAGAGCGAAAGACATGTCTTCTATTTGTGTGTAGATCACCTCTCAAAATCGAGGAGCTTCTTTGCCACATAACGGCATCATAATTTTTGATTTCATGTTATTGATAGCTTCTGAAGACGAGGTTGAGTCCGTGATCATGATGTCCTTATCAGAAACTCCATTCGATGAGCAGATAATGGATGTGTTCGTGGCGGCTTGGCATCTGGTCGATGGCTCATAGCCCTTGTAGTACTCCTCATGATACAGTCGAACAATATTCCAAGTTGCTGCTCCTTAGTGTCTATCTGTTGCTTTCCATAAACTTTCAAAAGCTTATTGCAAGTGAACTTGAATGGGTTATCAAAACCATGGCAAAAATTGCAGAGCTTTTGTAGTAAAATACTGAGGATGCTCGCCCTCTTTACAAGGCAGACATGAACGATGAAGTTCACTATGTATACTTTTGCACGATGCATGCATGCGGTTGAGAACTTGAATCCTGTGGGAGTGGCCCCTTAGGGTTCTTTAGGGCACCCAATGTGAACAAAACAAAAACAAAAAATCACACCCCAGCGATGGCGGCAATATGCAGAGACTACGCAGGGGCTAAAACGAACACAGTACGTGCGGTGAAGCTCAATTTTAGTCGAGCCTTTGACGAATTTTTCTCAGCACGCTGCCACGATCTGGTCGAGCTCAGAATTTTGCAGTTCCACAGAGGTCGACTCCGACCCTCCCTTGTGTATAAGGGTGCTTACCCACAGCTACAACTGAGCCGATACCTACCAAGCAAGAGGCCGATTCCACTACCTGCTTGCCGGGTCTTGCCTTCCTCTTATCGGACCATGCCTTCCTCTTGTCGGGCCATGCCTTCCTCGCAACCAAAGCCTTCCTCATAGCCTTTTTGCAGACCGCCTTGCTTGCCTACTTTGCCATGCGAATAATCCCGAACGAGAGAGAGAGAGAGAGAGAGAGAGAGAGAGAGAGAGAGAGAGAGAGAGAGAGAGAGAGAGAGAGAGAGAGAGAGAGAGAGAGAGAGAGAGAGAGAGAGCATGAAAACTCCATGCGAGACCTCCATCTCCCCTATTCCATAGCTCCCTTCTTCCTCCTCCAACCTTGCTCTAATACCAGTGAAAGAACAAGGGAACTCGAACATGCTCATCACCACCCAGCCATGCCCTATATAGGCCCTTGGCCTTCTAAATATAGGGACCCCTTTGACTGCATGTCCATCTTGACCCTTGGCCGTGACTGATCCTACCCTTGGTATGACAATTCCTAAGGGTTCATACTAGTTATGGCAACAAGCACTATGGATAGTGCTCATATAATTAAGCTGCTGGAAATCAAATCCTATTAAATGGTCACAACTATTGAGCTATATATAGAGATACTATATATAGCTCAACAACAACCTCACCCCCCATTGAGGCTTATAAACCATAGGCTATTCACATGAATACGAATCATCTTGAGTACGTTGCTTGTTGGAGGTTCTCTCTCTCTCTCTCTCTCTCTCTCTCTCTCTCTCTCTCTCTCTCTCTCTCTCTCTCTCTCTCTCTCTCTCTCTCTCTCTCTCTCTCCTTTCACAATTATGTAGTGATGTAGTGATGTATGAGAGCTCTCTTATTATGGAAGATCAAGAAAGCACACATGCCATAGCTTCCTTATAAGCTAATGTTGGGGCAATCCTTTAGCTTACACTACAATAACAATCCTTGAAGCCACACTTTTCTCATGGAATCTTCTAGCCTACAAAGAAATGCTATACACTCGATAGCTCATGCTACTTGTGGTAGCTTACATGCCCCTTGCCGTTACCAATTGTGATGCATATTCATATACTCATTGATTCTGAATCTCCACTTTGAGCCTATATAAAGTCAGTGTCCAAAGCTTGTACTCTCTCTCTCAATTTCTTATAATGAATTAAGAAAGTATCATTCCTACATTGTATTGAGCTCTCTCTCTAGTCTATCTAATTATCTATTCATGTGGTGCAACCACAACCATGAATGCTACACTGGTTCACCTACCACAACTTTTACAGTTCCCTCATCAGTAACATGACATACCCATAAAGGCATGGCTTTAGTTGGATGCGAGCACTAAATTTTCCATTTGCAAGTTTGCTCTTATTTGGATTAAACCACTTGGATACGACTATCTTGTGGTTATACAAAACCTCTTATCCCTGTTTAAGAAGTTTATTTTATAAATCTACTCAAGAACTTCATCCTTAGTGGTCTCTACTTTCTTCTCAATAGTAAGCAACACACAAGCAACATTTGCTCATTAAATTGTTTGAAAACAATAAACAAGAGATCATAGACCTGCCAGCAAAAGCTAAGAGGAGTGAAAGGCTTCAAGGAGAAAATGGGAAAGCTCATTTAGGTAGAGCTGAAATTGGTAATTTTGTCAAGTATGTGGCTATGTAGACTTTCGTAGTCAAACAATGGTACTCTAAATCAGCCACATTAAATTGGGTCTTCAGATCATGGATCTATATTCAATGTCATTGTTATCTTACATGAAGGATGGGTTTGCTAACAAGATGGCCTTACCAAGTGAGGATTGGGGACTAGTCATCATGACGGCATATATGATATCAAGGAAACTTTTATCCAATCCAAACATTGTCCAGCTAGGCAACCTTTTGCAAGTTTATTAGGGAAAACTAGGCTGAGAAAGAGATGTTTTCTAATCACTTGATTGAAGAATTAAAAAATAAAATATTTACGCACACAAAAATATGAGAACCTTTTCTTGGATAATTTTGGTTAAAAACTTCTAAATAGTCCTTTGTTTATTATAAATCGTCAATCAATGAGTACTTAGGTTATTTTTGAGGATAACATAAAGCTTAAGCACAAAGCAAAGATGTACTTTTAACACTTTCGAGAACCGAATATTGTTTGAGCATTATATGCAAAATCTACTAGAGACATTGAAAACTAAACCATCAATGAGAAAATATGAACTAGAGAGATCTTTCCTACTATCTTCAATATTTTCAATGTTTAGTTTTCTTGATGATTTTTCCCTCCTATCTATGCTTCTAGGGTTTCAATGGATTTTTCTTATAATCCCTCTAACAACATCATTTCTTGTGTTTCTGACAATATGAGAGAAGATGGACCTTGGAAACTTCTTTCTTTTTGTGTAAATGACTATGTAGCTAGGCTTTCATCATGCAGTAAAGATGCATACATAGTGAAGAGGAATTAACGAGATGTACTCAAAAACCATTGAGAAGGATGTATCTTTACATTCAAAGTGATAGACATTGGCTAGTTTGTCAAAGTGTAATATATTATTGCTGCATATAAACAAAGGAAAATAGAAAGAGAAATTGTCACATACATTAAAGTAACAATGAAAAAATATGCGATAGTGGTGCAACGCGACAATAGGTGCTTATATATATATATATATATATATATATATCCACATCTATAACCGCGTATATTATTGCTTACATTATCTCATATATTATCGCTACACGGCATTTCAAAAATAAAGATGCTCAGTTGGGCCATCCAAATTGGATGCTCATTTGGGCCATCCAATTTGGATGGCCCAAATGAGCATCTTTATTTCCAACCTACATAAACTAATTAAAATATCAATTGTATTTTGAAAAGTATACAAAAATATTAACATTAATATTATACTTTAGATTATAGGTCATATCTTACCTGCACACTTTAAAGAAGAAAGGATAATATTAAAATTTAATTACAAATAAATCCAAAATTTCATATGAGTTTTATATACGTATGAGAGTTTGTTGTGTCATTGCACTAGTAAGAGAGGACTACAAAAAAAGTATCAATTTGAGTCATCTTTCTCGTTGAGAGATACATAACACTATAAGAGAAAAAAATCCAGAACCACCAACATTGCTACAGATTAATAAATAAAAATGGAGAGAGAAAACTTTGCGTCTACGGTATTAAAAGCCATAATTTCTACGGCAATTGTTTGCCAGCAATAAACAAGGTAATGCTCGTGCACTATAAAAGGAGTAGTCTATAACCACTAACATTGCTGTGGAAAAACAAAGGAAAATGGAGAGAAAAAACTGTGTGCACAACAATAACCGCGGCACAAAACACGATAGTGGTTTGAAATCAATAAGCATGATAATAGCAACAATAATATATTCGTTGCTATTACCGTGACTATTGCCGCTGCTATTACCGCGCTTATTACCGCTAAACAACCATTCAAAAATAAAGGTGCTCATTTGGTTGGGTGGCCCAAATGAGCACCTTCATTATTTGACCTACATAAAACAATAAAACATCAATTGTTTTTTGAAAGAGTATGCAAAAAAATAAATGAATTGAAATTGAATTTACTCTACCTTGACAATTTAATGTGCAGAAGATCAACTATTAAAAGAAATTACAAATAAAATTAAATAATTGTATATACATTGTGCCACATTAGGAGTTTATGAAAGTTTGGACAAATATTTTTCTATCTAATCCTCCTCGTTCTCATTCTCGTTCTCGTTCTCGTTCTCATTCTCGTCCTCGTCCTCGTCCAAAGGCACGTACATTTGATCACCTTGACTCTACATAAACCCAAATTGAATTAAACAATTATCAACAGCTCAAGACAATTAATATAAAATTACTTTTTTAAACTTACTGCTTGTAGTGATCCAACCGCTGTGTCGAATTTCTCGCGAGAGATGTGGTTGTTCTCGAACAACCATCACCAAGTATCAAATTCTGTATGGCACTCCCAATACTTGACCATCTCTCTGGTTGGTCGAGTAAGAGTCATATTTTCCTAAGTTAGCAATAACAATAACAAATCATTAACTACAATCTCTATAATCACAGATTTAGGTTATAATTTAACCTCAATCTTACATATTTGTCCTTCAAGGTTGTCTTGCCTCCTGACCCATAGTGCGTGGGTGTTTCCCTAGCGTGAGCTTCGCGTTGTTGTCTATAGGATGATCCCATCGCAGCCTGATCGCTCTTTTCTTGCATTGCCCAATCCCACTCCGCGTCTACCATGTTGTCACCGCAATAGCTCCTATCTGGATCTCTAACCTGGTTGGTTGTTGTGCGCCGTACACTCGAGTCCTTGTTTTTTAAAAATGTTTTTATGTAGCCCTCCAATCATTGTCGTGAAAAACATTGATCGGGGGCATTTGGAAATCTAGCATGCAACACGTCCTCAATGTAGCATGCATAATCGGGTAGTTGGTCTCTGACCTTTTACGAAACAGTTCTTATATATTGAATGTATAAGAATTTGAAGATAGCATTGAAATGCTCTATCCTATGTTGTACCGAAGTCCACCTTCCCGCCATATTTTACATTGTAGTAGCGTCCATGCGTGTCTGACACCGGTGCATCAGTATCCTCGTCCTCTGCATCAGGGACAACACGCTTTAAAATAGGGGACTCCGTTTCCCACCGCTACTAAAACAAGAAAAGCCACAAGCCTTCTGTCGCCACTTCGTCTCTCTCGATGCTCACTGACCTTGAGACAAGCTTCGATGCGCGCCGCTAGAGGAAGTTCGTCGACGGTGTTATGGCAAAGCAAGAGTTGAATGGAGTGGCGTAGGACCCTGTGATGCCGTGGGAGTGGAACCCTGCGATGGAGGGGAGTAGGACGATAAGAAGGGGCTGTAGACTGAGGTGCCGTCGGTGCGAGGCTCTGGAGGTAAGGAGTCCGGCCTCCCTGAGTCCCCCATGGTGTGGACTGCAGAGAAAGACCGTAGGTCGCAAGCTGCGGAGTGTAGCGGCCAAACAATCCCTCCGTCAAACGGAGGTACTGGTCTCGTAAAGAGAGCGCCCGATGTAGATCTAGATCTACGATCGGTGGAGGAACCTAAGTGAGGTAGTTGTAGGATGGCCATGCCTACAAATAACAAAAATAAACCTATGACACTCATGGTTTAGGGTTAACTAACCAAAAATAGTCTTTATTTCTTTGCTTGTTCTCACCACCTCAAGACTCGGGTCCACTAGAGGCGATGTCCACCCCGGGTGGGAGTCCACCTTGATGTGAACCAACCAAAAGAAGAGCCAGATGAATGCTCCCCACCAGGTGGTCTCTCATCTAACATCTATATTACAAAGAGCAATATGAGATTTAGCTTTCCTCCCTAATCACTCTCATCTATAAATAAGTACACAATTATATTAGCACTCAAGAACGTAGATACATATATATACTAGTAGACCTAAGTAGAGGCTAGTAGTACCAAAGGTCAAGTGGAACCTCTTTAGATATCATCACAGTCTCAACCATGGTAAAATGAAAGGTATTGATGGGGGCTTTTCACAAGCCAAGCTCCCATACCCCTCTTCTCTCGTCCCCACCTCATGAAAACCCCCTCTTAGGGAGGGAGTGATAAAAGGCATTGGAAAAAGTAAGAAAAAAATAAAGTATGATTATGTAAATATATGAGAAAGGTAAAATTGGCCACCTCATGCCTGCGGGGCAGCCAATCCCCACCTTGCCTCCTTTTTCTTCATTGTTGCCCCGTCGTGTGTCCCTTTTCCTCTCCTCCACTCAAAAGGTCAACCCCCTCTCTCTTCCCCTTGTCCTTTCTCCTTTCTCTCTCCCCTCAAGCTACCCCACCTCTCACCAATAATGCATTCTAACTCACCAATAATGCACCCTAACTCACATGCAACTTATGCTATCTTCCAAAATAGTATACCCCACCCCCCTTTCTCTCTCCTATCATATCCCATGACCCAAATACCCCCCTCCCTCTCTAAAGGGTGCCATGTCTCTTGTCTTGTATCTAAATAACCTCCCCCACACTCACACACACTCAGTTTCACTGAAAAAGGTGCCCACAGACCCATCCCCACCCGGTGGTTACCTGATTTTTCTTGTGTTCACACACATCTGCACACAGATTTACCTCTGAACACACTCCCCTCTCTCCCCTCTTGTAATTACTTTATTCTCCATGTCACCTCTCACTTTTTTTCATCAACCCATCTCTTTCTCTTAGTCTCTCTCTCATGAGACTGCTATTCTGGCACATATACACACAGCCAGACAAGTGGGGCCCACAGTCACATGGCCTATGTAGATAATGATTTCTTCATTTCTAAATTCTAGAATTTCTCCCCCCTCCTCCCCTATATAAAGAGGGGTCACCATCACACTAAACACACACACAACATCACCAAAGAACACACTATGCACTGTGTGTGCCTAGTGCACACACACACACACACCCACACCATCACCATCACCGCAATCACCATGCTCGTCTTGAGCATGACCTCTACACCCTTGGGCTATGGAAGATGAAGGGCAACTAAATGAAGGATGATGGCCATAACCCTCGTGCGAGTCTTCGCCATCAACTCCCACCTATCCGCCATGTTCTCTACCACTCTCTCCCTTCTCATTCCCCTACCCTATGCTCCCCATTTCATCGCCTTATTCTCTAAATAAAGCTTGAGGTTTTGTGAGTATGTTTTCTTGCAATGTTTTTCCCATGTGAGGTGTGCGGAATCGCCACCTAGTCTTATGTTTGGAGTGAGCTTGTGTATGTGTGAAGGGTGTGCGGATTCGCCATCCTTTTGTGGTGCCTAAGTACTAAGCCGCTATACCCCCTCCCTCTCTCTCTCTCTCTCTCTCTCTCTCTCTCTCTCTCTCTCTCTCTCTCTCTCTCTCTCTCTCACTTGATCTCATTCCCTTTCCTCTTCATCATTATTCCCAAGCATCCATCTCTCTTGGATGAAAATTTTGTTATGGTGTTGTGTTGTTTGCGTCCTAGCCGCTCAAGCTAGGTGGTGCCCCTTGTTCGCTTTACCGTGACAGGCTCGAGGCGTGCCATTCGGTCCCCGATGTTTTAGAGGCCGTCGGGGGTTCGGGGTTTTCTTTGCTCCCGTCGTTTGGTGCCCCCACTGAGGAGGGCTTTCTAAGACCCTTCAGTTTACAATGCTGAAAGTGACGCCCACTATCAATCATGGACGAATGGCTGAAGGAATTTTTTAACTGGAGGACGGAAGAAGAGGAGACGAAGGAGGCACTAGCCGTCTTCATTGAGGTGCTACTGCCAGGCTGCAGTGTTGTCAGCATTCAAGAGGTAAATTCTCCATCTCGTGTCGCTCGTTCTAACTATAAATTGAGAGCATCAGGTGGGAGGTCGGTGAAGTGCCATTACTGTTGTCAACCAAGGCACACTGTCAATGAGTGCCAGCAACGAAGGCAGCGAAAGGGCTGAAGTCATCTACATCGACATTCATCGCAAAGAAGTCATTCACATCAAGGAAGGGAAGCAAACGGTGAGACCTCTTTTCCCTAAAGAAACTACAGTCAAAGTTATAACTCCAAAGTGGCCTAAAGGGGCTGCTCGAGCCAAAGGCAAGGAGAAGATAAGCCAGTCTGGAAACACATGACCCCAAAGGGAGAAGCATCTGGCCAAGCAAGTGCTTCAAGCTCAGAAAGCCGGGTTGTACCCAGTTTCCCAAAGAGGAAGTCATCCGAAGCTAAGCGGCAAAAGGTCGCCTACGGATTTGCACGACGCATGCGAGTGCTACCAATCCACTTCGACAATCCGGAAGAAGAAGTGGTAAGAAGATTCACATGTCCTAGAGAAGAGTGGTTCGGCTACTGCTCTCGCTGTTTTGGAAAGAGAGTGGAGGATCTCCCTCCTCTCCCTGTACAACTTATCCTGAAGAAGCTCTCTACCACAGGAGAAACCCAGTGGGCTGGGGACGAGTTGCAACTGAATGGAGTAGAATTCATGCAACACACCGACTACGGAAATTACCTGCAATTGTTGTTAGCCAAGAGGCTGGGAGTGTTCAGACGCGTCGGCATCACCCCGTACGTGTTGAGCAACGAAGGAAAGGTAGAGCCCATGAAAGGCGAAGACCTCTTGTGGATGTTCCAACTCATCAACACTAGCACGATAAGAGTATAAGTAAGTATTTCATCCTCTGTGCATGATGGAAAATGGGCCAACGGCATTCCCGTTCAGATTCTTGCAGCATATGCATGTGAATATCTATGTAGATAGGAAAGTCTTCTACCAACAGAAGATCGTACACCTATTCGGTGCGACGGTACTAGGAGAAATCCTCAATTCCCCAAACCCTATCATTCTCCCCATATTAGATTACCATCATTCCTTTAATGCTTCTATCTTTATCTTGTTTTAACCTATCCACCCACCCCTGTAAAAAAGCTGCTATGAGCCGCTACTGTTAATGTAATGTTAAAAAAAAAAAGAAAAAAAAAGAGGTTTGTAATTTCCTAAGTCATTACCATGGCAAGTTTTTCTTTCCCCACGTTCAGTGGAAAGAAGGGAGAGGATCTCACCACCGACTTTTTGGATGATTTCGACATTGCTTGTATCGTCTCCAACAAAGATGACGACGCTTCACGACTTAGAATTTTTCCTCTACTAATGAAAGTAGAGGCCAAGTCCTGGTATAATGCATTGCCCGAGGCCACCAAGAATGCATGGGATGTGTTAATGGCTGCTTTTGTAAAGAGGTTTGGTGGAGGCACAACCTCGGAGAGGCTATGGCAGTTACTGACAGAATTAAAGCAGGGAGGCCTGCTGGAGTATGCCACCTACTAGTCTAAATTTGTGGACTTATGGGAGAGATGGGTTGCCTCACTGGAGGAAGGTGAAGGAGCGCCTAATTTCCTAAAGAAGGACCGTTTCATTGCTGGTCTATGGTCGTCGCTTAGAGAGAAGGTGAAGGGAAGGTTTCCTGCAACATATGAGTTGGCAGTCGAAGTAGCCCGCCTTAAAGACAAGAAGCTACGCATGAAAGCAAGAGTAAACGAGTCAGAGGAAACAAGCTCGGCCCAACCAACCCCAGTGACTGCAACAGCCAATCATAGAGTCCAACCACAGGAGGCATCAGAAGAGCAAGACCTACTGAGTCGCATCACCACCCAACTAGAGAGTTTA
Source organism: Adiantum capillus-veneris (assembly GCF_014529385.1). Classification (NCBI taxonomy): domain Eukaryota; kingdom Viridiplantae; phylum Streptophyta; class Polypodiopsida; order Polypodiales; family Pteridaceae; genus Adiantum; species Adiantum capillus-veneris. The sequence goes on from NC_140946.1 coordinate 104,186,285, forward strand.
TCTATGCATCTGGTGCAGCAAGGGCATACACCTGGCAGGAACCCAGAACAAGGAAGAGGACAATGAAGGCAGAACCCAGAGTACCACTGTTACAACTACGGGGAAGATGGCCATGAAATGTACTACTGCCTACACCCGAGGAGGCAGAATTTCAATAGAGGGGGAAGACAGAATCAGATCTCTCCACCAAGAGCAAGACCTCCACCACTCAGGCAACCAATCCCACCTGTTCAAATCACACCACCAGCAGTGCAACCACAGCTGGCCACACCAATTCGACGCCAGTCACCAATGCAACCACCACCACAATCACCACTTACAATCATCCTACGCCCACCATCAATTGGTACCCGCACACCAAGTATCATTAGTCTTGCAGAAGAGGTCAAAATGAGTGTAACAGAAGAAGGATCAAGTAAGAAGACTATTCAAAGAACTCAAGCAATAGAACAAGAGGTTAAAGAATCAAAAGATGCTACCCAGGTGGGGGAGGTAAGTCAAGAAAATTGTGTTACAAATGTGAGTACATCTTTAACCTTGAATGAAATAGGAACCAAAGCAATCAATCGACAACATTGGGCAGTAAGGATAAGAAGGTGAAAACTGTTGATTAGGCCTCGTCAGAGTAAGAGGAATGCAAAGGTCATGAAAGATACAAGAGAAGAGGAAAACCAGCCTGTTAGCAAGGCTTTGCAGAAGATGGACAACATATCAAGCAAAGGGGAGGGCTTTGAAAACGGAAGCCTGTGCACCAGCATGGACCCAGGACAGTGTAGCAAGCTAAAGGAATCTTGCATCAAGGCAGTTTCACTTGAGGACCATAACGAAGAGGTAAGTATGACTGAAGATTTGGAGTTGGCTATTGCTCCAGAGGCTTGGCAGTCGAGCAAGACTTTATTGTGTAGTGTTATAGACTTGGAGATGGGTAATGCCTCTAGTCTACTGAAGGGTGTTATAAACTTGGAAATGGGTAATGCCTCCAGTTTATGTGAGGGTATTCAGAGTAATTTTGATGATCAATATGTTGCCAACCTTTTAAGGATGTTCCAAACTCCTCCACAACACAGCATTGTGTTTGCATGGGATGCACTGCAGACCTATGGCTATGGCTAGCTGCTCTAACATATAGAGAGAAGATCAGCATGGAGATAAGAGCAAAGGATCCATGGATAGACAAAAGCCTGATAGAATGCAAGAATAAAGACCTCATTCGCAATTTGGTACAATTTTTTACAAATAGTGCATCCTCTCTTTGGAGAAACGTAAGTGGATTACGCTTGTATTTAAGCCGCAAGGTAGGTGGCTTGCTATTAGCATCAGTAAAGGAAGCTGACATGTTTGAGCACACCCAAAAGAAGCATGATATGCTTGCAGTTTTTTCTAATGGCAGTAAGCAAGACTCTGAAGACAACTTGAGCTCACCACACCAACAAGGCGGCCATATATGGTGGATTCTTGGTACACTCTTGGGAATCATAATTTTCAGTTCTGTCTTTGCAGGAGCCAAGATGCTCATTTCCCCTCTCGCTACTCGTGGTTACAAATTTGATCCAATTTGGCATGCAAATTTTATTGTTCGGACACTGCAAACAATGATCCTATTTTTCACTTGGGATCCAGGAGGACATTGGCACAAAGTTCTGGAAGCCATGGGCTTCCCCTTTAATCAACCGACACTATTCCAAGGAACAAGTTATCACTCGGACCTGTTACAGATTCATGAATATCCCAGAAATCTCACCAATGGCCAAATGGAATGGCTAGTCCAGAAGGCAACTCGATATCGGATCCTACAGCTAAGCGGAAGAAGAAACGGATGAGCTAGAGACATGAATGCCTCTAGCCAAAAGGAGAGGGCTAATGATGGGGGCTTTTCACAAGCCAAGCTCCCATACCCCTCTTCTCTCGTCCCCACCTCATGAAAACCCCCTCTTAGGGAGGGAGTGATAAAAGGCATTGGAAAAAGTAAGAAAAAAATAAAGTATGATTATGTAAATTATGAGAAAGGTAAAATTGGCCACCTCATGCCTGCAGGGCAGCCAATCCCCACCTTGCCTCCTTTTTCTTCATTGTTGCTCCGTCGTGTGTCCCTTTTCCTCTCCTCCACTCAAAAGGTCAACCCCCTCTCTCTTCCCCTTGTCCTTTCTCCTTTCTCTCTCCCCTCGAGCTACCCCACCTCTCACCAATAATGCATTCTAACTCACCAATAATGCACCCTAACTCACATGCAACTTATGCTATCTTCCAAAATAGTATACCCCACCCCCCCTTTCTCTCTCCTATCATATCCCATGACCCAAATACCCCCCTCTCTCTCTAAAGGGCGCCATGTCTCTTGTCTTGTAGTTAAATAACCTCCCCTACACTCACACACACTCAGTTTCACTGAAAAAGGTGCCCACAGACCCATTCCCACCCGGTGGTTACCTGATTTTTCTTATGTTCACACACATCTGCACACAGATTTACCTCTGAACACACTCCCCTCTCTCCCCTCTTGTAATTACTTTATTCTCCATGTCACCTCTCACTTTTTTTCATCAACCCATCTCTCTCTCTTAGTCTCTCTCTCATGAGACTGCTGTTCTGGCACATATACACACAGCCAAACAAGTGGGGCCCACAGTCACATGGCCTATGTAGATAATGATTTCTTCATTTCTAAATTCTAGAATTTCTCCCCCCTCCTCCCCTATATAAAGAGGGGTCACCATCACACTAAACACACACACAACATCACCAAAGAACACACTATGCACTGTGTGTGCCTAGTGCACACACACACACCCACACCATCACCATCACCGCAATCACCATGCTCGTCTTGAGCATGACCTCTACACCCTTGGGCTATGGAAGATGAAGGGCAACTAAATGAAGGATGATAGTCATAACCCTCGTGCGAGTCTTCGCCATCAACTCCCACCTATCCGCCATGTTCTCTACCACTCTCTCCCTTCTCATTTCCCTACCCTATGCTCCCCATTTCATCGCCTTATTCTCTAAATAAAGCTTGAGGTTTTGTGAGTATGTTTTCTTGCAATGTTTTGCCCATGTGAGGTGTGCGGAATCGCCACCTAGTCTTTTGTTTGGAGTGAGCTTGTGTATGTGTGAAGGGTGTGCGGATTCGCCATCCTTTTGTGGTGCCTAAGTACTAAGCCGCTATACCCTCTCTCTCTCTCTCTCTCTCTCTCTCTCTCTCTCTCTCTCTCTCTCTCTCTCTCTCTCTCTCTCTCTCTCTCACTTGATCTCATTCCCTTTCCTCTTCATCATTATTCCCAAGCATCCATCTCTCTTGGATGAAAATTTTGTTATGGTGTTGTGTTGTTTGCGTCCTAGCCGCTCAAGCTAGGTGGTGCCCCCTGTTCGCTTTACCGTGACAGGCTCGAGGCGCGCCATTCGGTCCCCGATGTTTTAGAGGCCGTCGGGGGTTCAGGGTTCGCTTTGCTCCCGTCAGTACGTTGCAGTAATCCATACATGTGTGGATCAATGACCCCAACACCACGATTAAAAAAGGACTATACCCAAGAGGAAGTGTCTAACCTTCGGGTGCTATGCTCCCATACTTACTTCCTACATACATTACGTAATGTAGCCATCATTTTGACTATAGATAAATAATTATGGTGGTAAATGTAGCCATCATTTTGTGTTGTGCGTAGTGTGAGAGTCCTCGCTACCTTTGTGGAGTGCTATAAAGAAGAGCTTCTTTATTGTGCTTCTTGCACGGCATCTCTTCACAGTAGCTACTTGTTTGAGGGATTACTTTGCACATTACATGTCTTCCTCCAGTTTGAGGTACAATATCGTTAAAAGTTGTCCAATCTAATGCCTATTTGGTGGAGAGAGAGAGAGAGAGAGAAAGAGAGAGAGAAAGAGAGAGAAGCTAAGGAGAAGAGAGTAGAAAGTAATTTTTGAGGGTTCATCGACTTCACGTAAAGAAGGTCTTCTTCATAGCACTCTACAAAAGCAGATGCATACCCGCACTGCGCACACCACAAAATGGTTGCTCCGCCTACGACCATTGCTCTTTATCTCCCTATCTCTTCATCTTCCTCGCTCTATCTATCTCTTTGCCCCAACGGATCTCTCTCTCTCTCTCTCTCTCTCTCTCTCTCTCTCTCTCTCTCTCTATCTATCTATCTATCTATCTATCTATCTCTATCTCTATCTCTATCTCTATCTCTATCTCTATCTCTATCTCTATCTCTATCTCTCTCCCTCCCTCTCTCTCCCTCTCTCTCTATATCTCTTTCCCTCTTTCTCTATTTCTCCCTCTCTCTATCTCTCCCTCTCCCTCCCTCTCTCTATCTCTCCCTGTTTCCCTCTCCCCCTCTATCTGTCTCTCCCTCTATCTCACCCTCTTTCCCTCTATCTATCTCTCTCTCTTCATCTATCTCTCTCTCTCCATCTTTCTCCCTCTTTTTCTCTCTTTCCTCTCTCTCTACCCCTCTCTTTCTCATTCTCTCTTTCTCCCTCTCCCTCTTTCCATCTCTCCCTCTTTCTCTCTCTTCCTGTCTCTCTTTCTCTCTCTCTCTCTCTCTCTCTCGTTCCCTCCCTATTTCTTTCTCTCTCTCTCTTTCCCTCTTTCCCTCTCTTTCTCTATCTCTCTCCCTCTTTCTATATTTATCTCTCTCTTTCCCTCCATCTCTCTATCTCTCCCTCTATCTCTCTCTCTCTCTCCCTTTTTCCCTCTATCTATCTCTCTCTCTTTATCTATCTATCTATCTCTCTCTGCCTTTCTCCCTCTTTTTCTCTCTCTCTCTCCCCCCCTCTCTCTCTCTCTCTCTCTCTCTCTCTCTCTCTCTCTCTATATATATATATATATATATATATATATATATATATATATATATATATATAATTTATTTATTTATTTATTTATTTATTTATTTATTTATTTATTTATTTATTTATTTATTTATTTATTTATTTATTTATTTATTTATTTTTTTTATCTCTCTCTTTCCCTCTATCTATCTATCTATCTCTCTCTTTTCCTCTTTCTCTATTTCTACCTCTCTCTATCTCTCCCTCCCTCTCTCTATCTCTCCATCTTTTCCTCTCTTCCTCTATGTCTCCCTCCCTCTTTCCCTCTCTCCCTCTATCTCTCCCTCTATCTATCTCTCTCTATCTATCTATCTTTCTTCCCCTCTCTATCTCTCCCTCCAGTGCCTCTCTCCCTCTCTCTCTCTCTATCTTTCTCTCTTTCTCTCTCTCTCCCCCTCTGTTTCGCATTCTCTCTCTCTCTCTCTCTCTCTCTCTCTCTCTCTCTCTCTCTCTCTCTCTCTCTCTCGAAATGTACATGCAATCCCAAAGGGTATGAAAGGAGCTAGAAAAATCATTGTTTGTATACCCAAAAGTTGAATGATGTTTGACTTATCATATTGATACTTTATGTTAGTGATATGCTCATTGTTGGAAAGTTTAAAGACAAGATTTTCATTTTGAAAATATAGTCACTTAGCACACAGTTTTCTATTTGGGAGATGCAAATCACATTGATATGCGAATCAAGCAAGATCAGAAGCATGGAATATGTTAGCGGGTCACCGCAACGGACGATTGCAGCATAGCTCTTTTGTACTAACATAATGTCAATATGCAAGGAAGTGACTTGGGATGGGGCACGGAGACTTAATGAGAGTGTCAATATCACCAAAGTGAACTCAGAGGGCTACTCATTCTACGACAAAAGCAAATCAACCACTTCCTAGTCAGACAATCAGTATGCATTCAATCTCACCACTCTAGGTCATCACGCCTTTTCGGCATCCAAACGAATCCGGAATGCAATGAAACTTAAGGAGAGGTATCACAACACTTAAGGGCTTAATCCTACCAAGTTTTGTCACTATCTGGGAAGGTAGATAAATCACGATCCATCACAAAAAATTTGCAAAAAACTGAAACAAAAGTACTCGAAAAGGTCCTCCTTAAGCATAAAAACACTTATCAATGGTCAAAACATCAAAAAACAATCATTTTAACCTCCAAATCAATGCATTTAGCTCACAAAAAATGTGTCGGGAACCACAGTAGAATTGAAAGTGATTACACTTAGATTGTAGAGCAAGAGACAAGGAACGCAATGTGCTATTTGAAAACAAATTCTGATTACCAGTCCAAGAGAAAAGAAGATTACAATTTGTAGCAGTAAGAGGCTCCCATAATGCACGTTTCAAATTCTTCAAGCTAATGATAATTTTCCCCTCAAAACTAAGGGTTTTGACTTTAAAAGTTAAGGAAGCTTTCCCTTGGCCATCCGGCCTCTTACAAAGGTGTAGACTCAGAGAAGTAGAGAGGGTATTGTTTAATCACATCACAATTACAACTCATCATAGGCTGAATTACATGGCTTTTTTCAAAAAATTGAGTGTTTACAGGGTTTGGTGTGCATATGCCTGTATACACATGTATCCACCAAACATTCCCCCCTTCCTATTCATTGCACGTCCTCATGCAATCCGTCTTTGAGTGTATGTTAGTCTTCTCTCGAGTGTTGTAGTGAGGTTCCTAAATTTCTAAGCTCTTGCTTCAATCTCTACTTTGGTGGCCAGCTCTTGGAAGGGATTGTTGCTGAGGGTACTTTGATAGGCAATGTGACGGGCTGCCAAAGCTTTTGTCATGGGATTAAATATGGAAGAGTCCACTTTGAAGAAGCCGGTCATGAACGCCTCTTCAAAGGTTTGTATGTAATGAGAGGGCAAAAACATGACTCTTGCATATAATCCCATGATGACATTCCTGGTTGGGATTTCAGTCTCCATATTCCAGCAAATGCCTCGCGTGCCTTCAACAGAGATTTTCCAGGGATGCTCTGCTACTTCTATATCATTGAAAGCTGTAATGCAGGTAATGAGCATCCAGGAAATCTTTACAAGCATTTGACAGGCAAGATCCAGGACCTCTTTCATCATGTTGATTACCTCTTTTAGAGTTTGAACCACGTACTGTTCGGATGATGGGTTGTTATTGAGAGGCTTTGTGATTACCGAGTAGTTTAGCACTGCCGATCTTTTGCTTTGCCAAATGTAAAATCTATCCCAAGATCGCCTTCTGTTGATGGGACAGTAAGTGGGGTCAATCCTGAGATGCTGAGGAGCATTCTTGTAATAGGTTTCATATGTTGGCCTCTGATCAAACCATTTCTTTCGCCAAAGGGATTGATTATCAATGATTGTCTAAATTTGAAGTGCCGTGATAGGAACCTCCCTATAGTCCCCTCTGCTGTTTGGTTCAAGTTCAGGGAGCATTTTCCAATCCCATAATTTAACCACTTGCTGTATTAGTGGCAGGGCAATCATCTCCTGCCATAGATTCTTTACTACCTCATCTAGAGTAATCATGAGGAGGGCAACCGATTCCAGCACCTTCAGTTCATACTGCATATAAGATTTGTGCGAGGGGTCCTTTACTTCTGAGATCCAGCATTGAATTTTGTCCCTTGTCGACTCTGAAGTGGATGTCGTGGTTGGATCTGCAAATTCGTACGTTCCTTTTCCTGTGCTGGTAGTGGGCACCTCTGTTTGATGAGCTTCAAACGTGGACTGTTTGAATCCTCCTTCTTGCTCAAATTCCCCTGGGGCCAGCTAATACTTTTTCTAATTTTCTCTCAAAGTTGCTAAGTCTCCTCTTGCCTCAGCCAACTTCTTTTTTAATTCTTTGATTTCCTCGTCCTTGGTTTGTTGTATGGCCTTGTGTCCTACTATCATGATCTGTCTTTCATATCTTTCTTGAGTCGGGGCTTCTTTCATCTCTTGAATTTCTTGACTCAAGGAGGTAGATTTTGTAGTCATCGTTGAGGAGGAGGGGGTCTCTTGTATGGCCAGGAGCTGAGTCAGAGATCTTCTAACCACCACATACGAGCCTTGTAGCTTCTCATTTTGTTATCTTTATTTGGTTAGCTCCTCCTCGAGACATTGCTGCTTGACCTGCAATACGGAGTTTGCCTCGTTAAATTGTTGCACTTCCTTGTAATGGTATGCTGCATTCTCTTGTTCTCTTTGCAACTCCAAGTGTGCCTGGAGTTGTGCCTTCTCTAGTGCCTCTATTTTTTGCTTTAGCTGCAAGGACTCTGTTGCCGTCTTAGATGCTTCTTTCTTGGTATCTTCTAACTCCAGCTCTCGTAGATTGTAAAGAGCCCTTTGACATTGAAACTGTAGCTTGATCTGCTCTAAGTGAGCATCAATGTCAAAGGACTTAACTATCTCCACTCCTTCCTCCATAGCCGCTTGTGAGCGTGGTGATCTTGGCCTATGCTGGTCTTTTTGGCCCTGATCCAATTGTTCAGCCACCTCATTTTTCTTTTCTCTTTGTTTCGAAACTTCTAGAGCAGCAAAGGTTGTGGCGGGCTTTATTTGTGTGGACTCCATTTCTTGATTCGTTTTGTGTTTTGTCTGCTTTTCCTCCGCTCCTTGTTCTGGCAAGCCTTCAATTTTTTCCTTCCCTTTTCCCAAAGTCTCTAGAGGTGACTCAGTGTCCTTGGGAGAACCAAGGTCTTGACCTTGCTGGTCCTGTGTGTCTTGTTGTTCCTTCCCTTGTGAGTGACTTTCCTCTTTTTTGCTTCGATTAGATTCGTCACATGATTTGAGATCATCGACGTGTGGCTTCTTTGATTCTTCTTTTTGTCTTTGCTTTATCTTTTGCTTGAGTTCATTGTGAATTCATTGCCACATGGCATTGGCAATCTCCCGTTTTTCTTTAGCTTCCTACCTCTTCTGTTGCTTGATCCTTTCTAAAGGCGTTGTTTGCCTGCATAGTAGTGGAATATTTTCGGCTTCATCCTCCTCTTTCTCATCATCCGCTTATGTTCCTTGGGTTTTTTTTTTATCTTGATTTTGTTGGTGGAGCCTTTCCCTCAATGCCTGAGCTTCTTCCATTGTCCTCCTGACATGAGTAATGGGGATAGCCTGTGCCACGTGCACAGCTTTTTTCCTCAACCGGGTATATCCAAGTGTGTATGGGTTGTCCTGCTCCTCCTCCGAAGACTGGTACTCCAAAGGAGTGTCTCTTGGTTAGGACCCTTCTTCCTGGCTACTCTGAGCATCTGACTTGGTCTTCTTGTTGTCAAAATCGTTTAACGGTGCGCTTTTCCTCGTCTATTTGACTTCTGGTTTTGTCCTTGTAGAAGGTCTTGCCACTAGTCTTACTACTCTTTTGGATCTGTGGATCATATCTATTTGTGCTTCGGCTAGCGGTAGATCATCGATCATTCCCAGTGCTTGATAGGCATACGCGTCAGCATTGGTCCACCGTTCATGTAGGCTTTGCTTCTTTGGCTCCCTTTCAGCTTTTCTTCAAAAATATTGTCAAGGAGATAATTTCCGAAGTCGCAACTGACCACTCTGCCTTCAGCCAAGCCTATTGCCACTACTGCAGCCATGTGCAACAAAGGTTCTATGTTATTGGACTTGCATAGCTATGGGGGATGCCGCCTGAGAGGTGCCATGGCGAGTATGGCGAGCAGGCTTGTAGAAAACGAGAAAGAGAGAGAGAGAGGGGTAGAAATACAAAACAACACGCTACACTTATATTAATTGATTAAAGCCTTTTACATAAATAAGGCAGACTTTCCATGCAAAACTAAAACTCTAATTGAACCTGCCTGCATGTGATAAGCAGTGTTTCCACGAGCTAGACACCTCTTGGGCTTGGAAACCCAACAATTCCCCCCTCAAGCCCAAACTAGACAGACAACTCATGATACCTCGAGTTTTTGATGGACTCGTCAATCGTGAGTTTTAGGTTCTCTCACAACCAAGGATTTTTGGTGTATCCATAACCTGGTGCTAGGTCAGTAACCCCCCCTTGAACAGATAGGGTGTAGGTCAAAAAATTAGCTACCACTAAATGGAGTTTTTGGTTCACTGCCAAACCTTGGGTTTAAGGTGTACCCAGTAACCTCATGAGAAGCGGGACAAAAAATGGCTGAGAACAAATAGTTTTGGGAGGTCTTACCACTTATGTGAGACAGTGTCTATAACCCGTACAATTTTTGACATGATGACAACTGACAAGCATGACAATAACTGACAAGAGATAAAAAAGAGTCTTTGAGTAAAAGTATTTGACAAAGAAAAATTATGACACTTGACGGGTAAAATAATTTGTGAAAACTTGTACTGCAATCTCGAAGTAGTTCTTCATGTATTGGTCTTTGACTTCCTGAAAGAGATCTTCTCGTGAGATGTGTAGCATTTGTTGATGTATTTGAGCATGTCGTAGACCTAGCTTGGAGCAAAACCATTGAATAAGCACCAGTATCTTTCTTTCTCGACAAGCTTCAATTTTTTGAGTGGTTGTGAGGCTTTTCTTTAGCATCACCATCCAAGGCCACGTTGCTAACCAGTAGATTAAAGTTAGCTTCAACATCCTCATCGTGAAACAAGAATATTTGCAAACAATTGTCTTTGTGGTGTGTTGATACTCTCTGTTGTGAAGGATCGACATCAAAATCACCTAGGAGACCAAGGGGATAGCATATTGAAATTCCATGAGGAGTGTTGGGCATGGTCTTTACAAGAAAACATTTTGATAAGCATGCCAAAAAATTGCCAGCAAATTCACCCTTTGATGCGAGCTTGATGACTATGACCATCACAACCAAATTTTTGGAAAGCTTGCCTTGTAATAGCATTTTGAAACGCTCGCTGAAAACTGCCAAGAAATGCCTACATTTTGAGAAGTTGTTCTCCATTGCCCTTGCAACAGCCACCACAGTGAGCATTTTGAACTGCTATTTTTGCTGACAAGATGAGCTTGCAACCTAGCCTAGCCCCCCAGAGGTAGCGTTTTGATATGCTGTGGAAGATGAGGTCACCGTTGACTGTGTATGCCAAGCGTTTGACTGCATTTCAAAATGCTGCTTCAAAAAACCTCGGCTGCAATTGTCAATTGCCTTCTTCACTGGCTATGTATCTAGGTCTTTTCAGCGCCACAAAATGGCAACATTTTGAGATGCAAGATCACCTTGCATGTCCGCCTGTAGCACGTCAACAGCGCTAAGCTCTTCTTGCTTTGGCGGCCCACCTGGGCTCTGTGTAGGAGGAAGATGATAACAAACCACTTGCTACAGTGAGACTTGCATGGCTATGGGGGATGCCACCTACTTTGATACCATATGTTGGACTTGCATGGCTATGGGGGATGCCGCCTGAGAGGTGCCATGGCGAGTATGGCGAGCAGGCTTGTAGAAAACGAGAAAGAGAGAGAGAGAGGTAGAAAGACAAAACAACACGCTATGCTTATATTAATTGATTAAATCCTTTTACATATATAAGGCAAACTTGCCATGCAAAACTAAAACTCTAACTGAACTTGCCTGCATGTGATAAGCAGTGTTCCCATGAGCTAGACACCTCTTGGGCTTGGAAACCCAACATGTGTATATGGGCGGCATCTACACAATGAAGTGTTGAAATATAAGGCGCAATCACAATTCAATTTCTAAGTAAATCAGATCTTGATACGTCAGCTTGTGGCCTCGTTGCTTCAAGAAGGCTTTATCATTGTCTATTGCCTTTGTCTTTTGCAAGAGATTGTGCATCCCTTGTGGCAGGTGGAGGGCTTCATTTACAATTTTTGTTGTGATCTTTACCTTGACGACTGCCCCATCCTTGTCCATCAGAGTTGCTTCCTCATTGTACTGAATTGAACTTATGAGCTCGTGAGCTCGTCTGAAGTCTGTTCCCCAAGGAGGCAGTCATAAGAAGTTGTCTAGCTGTAGGCACGTACCCCCTGCTTGCACTTCTAGATTTTGGTGCAAAGTCCACATTTCCTGTGGAAAGATTGTGGCCTTAACTATTTCTCTATCTGTTGCTTGAAACCTTTCGATGAAGATGTTCTCCGGAATTGCTTCAAGTACCTGTTCGGTGATGTGAGCTTTCTCATTTGATGAGATATCAGTTATCTCACAGGGTGCGCAGTCCACTCCCTTTGTGCTTTCCTTTGAGGCATCCTGTTGTCAATTATAGCGTTGAAAATAGGTTTTAGCCATTGATCAAAATTGTTGAAAAGTGTAAACTTGACCATAGAATGAAAAATGAGCATAACTTTGTCAAAACTACTCCAAATTTTAGCAGTGCATCTAGGATTACTATAGGCACAAGGATGTAATGTAACAGATGAATTTTGGTAAAAAGGAACATGGATCGCAATCCATGTTGAAAAGAATTTTGAAATTCTAACTTTGGGAAGTTATTCCTGGGCATATGGGGATGCTACTGAGCAATTTTCTCTAGATTTAGGGTTGAAGGTACATGGATCGCGATCCATGTTGGGCAACATTTTGGAAATCTGATGATACCATCTGGTAGGGTTCATCTAGATTATGCCTTGGTCAAAAAATTTGAAATTTGGATCAATGGTTTGACACTTGGGCTAACTTTTGGAAACCTTTTGCAGACTTAGAGGTTTTTGGCATTTTGAAGTGGCTTTTGGGATTCAAATGGCTTGAAACTCCATGGCTTGGCTTTCTTGAACATACTGAATGAGACGGCATGGTTTTTACTTATATTGGGAAAAAAGGTACATGGATTCAGATCCATGTTGGACAGAATTTTGATACAGTTCTTGTGCACATATGTTCCTATAGGTTTTCCTAATATACTGATGAAATATTTTCAACTTTGGACATGTTTTTCCTTAGTTTGCCCATTTTCCAGTTTATGGCCATGTTTTTTTCGTTTTGACCATATCTGTTTCTGGCAACCATTTTTGGACTCATGTTTTGCTTGTGATCTATCATTGTCTTGATTTCTGATGATTTAGGCCTGTAGTTCATAGCTTTTCCTGGAACCCTGGTAAATTCTACCAGGCATTGAATCCATGTGAGAAGACAAATTGAATCCTGCTATTTCCACCATTTTGTAAGTAATCCTTTGCTTTGTTTTGATCCTACCACTATCCTTAAGTTACATTTGCTTGTTGATAGGCTCCGAGAAGAGTGTGAAATCTCCCAATTGGCTTTAGCAGCAATTTGCAACAGGTCAAGAACTCTGTCCTTAGCCCCTTTTCATAAGTTTTGCTAGTATCCCAGCATTTGACCTTTCCTTGAGTTTCTTCTCGGATCCTACCCTTTTCCATTTTGAAATTGGCCAAAAGACCATTTGCAAACTGAAAGTAGAAATCCAGGAGGATTTGATGATCTTAAGGAGCACTTTTTGTGATCATTTTGCACACCATTACTATTTTTACATTGTCCAGCTAGTGAGCCACTTTTACCCTGATTTTGGCAAAAAGGAACATGGATCGCGATCCATGTTGGGATGCATTTGGGAAATCCAGTTATAGGAGTTTGTCCCTGGCCATTTGTGGGTGCTCCTAAACAATTTTCTCTAATTCTAGGGTTTGACCACTTTTTTCTGTTGTTTTTACCCTACCTGATCCTGTCAGCTAATTGGGGTCTATTGGTGAAATATTTTTGGTTTTTGATGGGTTTTGGACTTCCCCATTGGCCCTTTAGTTTGCCGATTTTGTGACTTTGTACTGATTTGATCTGTTGTTTTGGCATTGTTGATGTAGTATGGGACATACACACAGGCTCTTGCAAGGTTAATGATCATACCTGTCAAATCTGGTGTAGTAAGATCCACCGAGGTGGTCACAGTGGGCAAAAAAAAATCTGGAAACTCTATGCTCCTGTGGCTCTCTCTGTCTCTCTCTCTGAATGCAAATGGACTTATGTTGCCCATTTGACTATATGTTCCTAGTCTACCCGAAATGCCCCATTTATACTTACCTCCATTGATCATACCTTGTTGTTCATATCACCTGCGGTTCGAACCGTTCGTCATTCTGACACTCGGTTTACAAATGGCGTTCGATCTGTAGTTTTGATCCTTCAGAAGTTGGCTCAAAATTCATCTAGTGTCGAATCTTTCCATATTTGCCATGTTCGAAGTCCTTGCTTTGAAGTTTCGGCATTTGCTTTCAAAAGTCAATTCCAAATTTCCTGGCTCGATTTATCAATTTTTTGTTGATTATTTGTCGTTTTTGCTTTTTTCATAAGAAACTTATTTACAAAGATTATTAGTCGGCCAAAAATTAGCCAAAATTAGTGTCGCCTCCCTTATATACATACTTTTATTTTGGTATTATATGGTGACGGTATAGCTCATGATTATGCCAACTAAGAGTTTGTAAGGCTCTGAAAAACTTGGTTTTTAAAGAAAAAGAAAGGAAAGAAAAAGAAAAAAAGTAAGATGATAATAATAATATATACAAATGATAATCCTATCGCATTTTCACCCCTTCCTAGAGTAAGTCGTCCCCGACGAACATGTGTCAGAGTGCATGGGAACAAGGTGCGTCTCTATGCATAGCCGTATAGTATGGCTCTATGATGCTGATGGAGGATATGCATGGGGGAACAAAGTTTTGTGCAAGAGAGATGTAACATTTAATGGCCTAAAATCTTATGTGTAGCGGAAATTAGCATGAACATAGTGGGCATTTCATTAGAATAGATTCCTAATGAAAATTACAAGAGTGCTTGGGTGGAGAGAGCAACAAAAAGCATAACACCTAGTTAGATAGCATCGACAATACTTTCAAAAGAGAGAGCAATTAAGCTATTGACAACAGTTGAGGACCGGATTTGCATGGAGCCGGTCCCCCCTCCAAAAGGCTTTGTATTATGGTTTCTCCCATCAAGAGAGACATTGTACAATACAATTCTTTGTGTTCCTTCAAGACTAGCTAGTGCAATGAAGATGGAAGCTTCATACACCAAGCAAAACACTTAATCAAACACAACTTGAATTATCCCCGTTCTCAGACCCAAGACCTCACACACCTTCGAAGATGGTGAGAGCTAGCAGGGTATGAGAGTAGATTGAGAGGAAAAAGAAGTATCTTACGAGAAAGACGTACATCTCCTCACATAATCACTCATATTAGCATAGCTTAGCTTAGTAATTAGCTTGGTAGAGAAGATGAGCATGCATTGAAGCTTGGCTCTTGGTTGGATTTGCATCCACATGCCAAGAGAGTGTTGATGTAGGCTTCTATCTCACAAGCTTGGAGTAGGTGATGAGCTCTCCATTAAAGCTTGGGAGGAGATAGAGTATTCTTCCTTCACACATGGTCAAGTGTGTGTGTGTGTGTGTCAATGCCAAGCAAAAATCAGCCCCCCCTCTCTCTTGGGCGAGCCCTAGCTGCTAAATAGGTCTGGCTTTTGCCTCATTAGACCTCCCCAGGTCAAACCAATAGGAATTAAGCAGCATAAGTGATAGCCTTTAGACATGTGTCCCCCTTTCCCCTTTTGTGAGAGCTTTAGATAATTAAATAATTAAACAAAACTCTCATTGGACCCCTTTGTCTCCTGGCCAATAGGAATCAGGCAAGCCATGGGGCTCCTGAATGCTCATTGGACCCTTTGGGAGACTGCCCAATAGTCTTCTAGGAGACTTATTTCTCATTGGTTTCTTTTATTAAATGTTTTTAAATTAATTAAACTACATTTACTCTAGCTTAATTCTCATTGGTCCACTTCAAGGGTCTTCCAATAGGAATTGGGCACACCTTGTGGGCATCTGGCCTAGGGAGCTGACATGTGTCCCTCATTCCCTTTGTGTAAAGGGAGCTTGTGTGTGTGTGTGTGGCTTTCTCTCTCATCCCCTAGCTTTGGGGCTCGCCCCCTCCCATGTAGGGATGTGCAAAGACTTTTAGGGCACACACAAAGCATCCAATTTTCCCTAGGGTTGACCTTTGGACTCAACCTTTGAATTTTGGAACCTTAGCATTTTGGAAGTCTTAATGGGCTGAACCTTAGAGTCTTTTTGGCCCATTGTTTCACATGGCTCTTTTGCAGATGGCCCCCCCTTTGGATCCCTATTTTCCCTCCTTTGGATCCCTACTGTGGCCGGTCTGCTAGCTTAACCAATATTCTAGCTTTTTCTCCCTTGGCACTTCCCCACATTAAATGATCAGTTTAATATGAGAAAATCATTTAGGAGAATTAGTTATTGATTATTATGACATTACCTCTCTCTTGAAATCATAGTCGTCCTCGACTATGGTGTAGAGAAGATAAAGCATATGCATGAATCCTTTTCTTAGCGGGTAGAGGATCCCTATGTTACCCTACGACATCATTCCATAATCGATGACTAGTCCATTTGGCGCTTGAGAGCCTGAGGCTGCCGCAAGCATGTCTGCACATTAGTCCTATCAGTCTTCCATAGTAGAGTGACAAGCTCTACTTGGTGTTTGGGAGACGTCGTCTCCGCAAACTTGATCTAAGCATGCATACTACTTCATTTTTGTGCACAAATAAAGAAAAAGAGAGTCTTATAAGACAAAAATTTTTGTTCATTTTTAACATTTTGTACATTTTCTTACTCTTGGGAAGCATTGTAAGCATTGACAAGGTTTAAGTTATCCTTTAATTGTATGCCTTGCATCCATCTAGCATCTTCAAAAGGATAATTCTTAAACTTAATAAGATATCGTCGGATAGTCTTACCGCCTCTTAATACCTTGTCTTCATGTCGGAGAATGGACTCGGGCTGCAGCACCTCCTCGTGGTCCTCGATCTCCGGTGGGTCTTCAATAGTTGGTTCTTGAGGTGGCTCTCCTTTGTAAGGCTTTAAGAGGCTCACATGAAAAGCATTGTGTATGAGCCAATGATTGGGCAACTTAAGTTGATAGGCCATCTCATTGATTGGCCTAAGAATCTGGAAGGGACCATAGTACCTTTTTGCTAGTTTAGCATAGTACTTTTGGTGGCCCGTAGGATTCTTGCCCGTCGTGTGCCTTAATCGAGCCTTGGGAAACTTTAACAAGACCCAATCGTTTTCTTTAAAGGCTTGGGCTCTTCTGTGCTTATCAGCAGCAGCCTTTTGCCTTTGCTGTGAGATAGAGATAGCATCCTTAATCTTTTGGAAAGATTCTTGTAGGTCTCGGCTATACTCATCTGCAGCGAAGATCTTCCCATGTACCTTAAGTAGCAAGGGACTTTTTGATCTTCCCTCAATTACCTCGAAAGGTGCTTTTCCTGTGGAAGTATGTACAGTGTTATTGTAAGCATACTCTACTAAAGGTAAGTACTTCTCCCATTGGGATCTTTGATCTACTTCCGTTACATAGGCTTTTAGTAGATCGAGAATGGTTAGGTTAGCTATTTCACTTTGGCCATCAGTTTGTGGATGATAGGCCGAAGAGAAGTTTAGCCTTGTTCCTAAATTCTCAAAGAGACCCTTCCAGAAATTACTGGTCATTCTAGGATCTCTATCCGACACTATGGACATTGGCAAGCCATGGTACTTGAAAATTTGAGAAATGAAGAGGGTTGCCATTTGATGGGCTTTGATAGTCTTTTTGACAGGTATAAAATGAGCTTGTTTACTGAACCTGTCTACTATCGTCCATATTCCCGTATTCCCATGGATAGACTTAGGCAATCCAAAGATAAAATCCATGGATATGCTCTCCCAAGGTGAATTAGGGATTGGCAAGGGTTGAAGCAATCCAAGTTGCTTCCCTCTATCAAATTTTGTCTTTTGACATACCACACATTTGGAAACATACTCGTGTATGTTCACTTTCATGGTAGGCCAATAGAAATATGTTTCAATTCCCTTTAGGGTAGACTGAATCCCTCTATGCCCCGCATATGGGGGAGCATGAGATTCATACATTACTTTCTCACGTAGTGAGTTAGTAACGCATAGTCTATTGCCATAGAGAAGATAACCATCTTGTAAAGTAAATGGTTCTTCTTTCTTCCCTAATGCAAGGGCTGAAATCACATCTCTAAAATCGGGATCAATAGCATACTCATCTATCATTGAAGATAGATCATTGTGAGTTGCTATGGAAACCGCATTCACTCTCGGTCGTCTTGAGAGTGCATCGGCTACTTGATTATGCTTGCCAGCAATGTGAGCAATATGAAAATGAAATTGCGAAAGGAAATTTGCCCACCTCATTTGTTTGTCGGAGAGCTTGGTCTGCGTCATGAAGTACTTAAGACTTTGGTGATCCGTTCGCAGAATGAAAGGAGTCCCCAATAAATAGTGCTTCCATGAGTCTAAGGCATGTAGAACTGCAAGGAGTTCTTTTTCGTATATGCCTAGAGCTTGCTCAACAGGGTCGAGCCTTCGACTCTCATAGCCTATGGCGTGCCCTTCTTGGAGCAAAACAGCCCCAAGGCAATCACCACAAGCATCACATTGGACCTCAAATGGTTTTGAGAGATCTGGTAGTGTAAGCACAGGTTGAGAGATAAGCTTTTCTTTAAGCTTTTCGAAAGCATTGTTCTCCTTAGCAGACCACGTATACCTAACATTTTTCTTTGTTAGGTCATGTAATGGTCCCGCAATTCGTGAGAACTTTTCTATGAAGCGTCTATAGTATGCACACATACCTATAAAGCTTCTTAGTTCATGAAGATTCCTTGGTTTAGGCCATCCTTTTATTACCTCTAACTTGGATGGATCCATTTGGATTCCATCTTGAGAGATAATGTGACCTAAATATTGAATCTCTTGCAAGAAAAATTCACTTTTCTTTCGATTAACATAAAGTTTATTCTCTCTTAAAACTTGAAATATTACCTGGAGGTGTTGCTTGTGTTCCTCCAATGAATTAGAGTAGATGATAATATCATCAAAGAACACTCCAGTGAAGGTTCGATGAGGCCTGAACAGCTTCTCCATCAAGCGGTTGAATGTAGCTGGTGCATTAGTCAAGCCAAAAGGCATGACAATGTATTCGTAAAGACCAAATGTAGTACGAAATGCGGTCTTTACAATGTCTTGATCAACTATCCTTATTTGATGATAGCCACTTTTTAGGTCAATCCTACTGAAGTAGGTCGATCCTTGTAGCTTATCAAATAGGTCTTCTACCCGTGGAACGGGAAACCTATTCTTGATAGTGATCCTATTTAGTGCTCTATAGTCGACACACATACGATATGTGCCGTCTTTCTTTTGCACTAATAGCACAGGTGAGCAAAATGGAGATGAGCTAGGCCTAACCATGCCCTTCTCAACTAACTCATGCACTTGCCGCATAATCTCCTCTTGTTGAGCTTGAGAAACTCTATAAGGAGGTTTGTTAGGCGGTGAACTTCCTGGAAGAAGTTCAATTGCATGGTCGTCATTACCTCGTTTAGGAGGTAGCTCACAAGGGATGTCGTCAATAAAGACATCTTGAAACCCCTTGAGAAAATTGAATAACTCTAATTCCTTTTGGTTGCTTTTATTTTCTTTTGCTAAAGCATTAGGTTCATTTTGAGAATCTTTAACAAAAATCATGTACACGGAAATAGAGCTCTTTATTGACTTGTTGAAAGCTGGTGTATGTACAATGGGGATGGTGTTACCCATCTCCTTAGCATCTATATACATGTCCTTTTCCCTGAACTTAAAGGAGATTCTCCTTTCAGGAAATTTAACATGGGCAGCCAGGCGGTCAAACCATGGTGCCCCTAGGATTACATCCTCATGCTTGAGAGGAGAGATAAAGAAGTCCTCTTTGTCCACATAGCCTTGGACATGAAGCCTCAATTTCCCGATTAAGGGAGTGACTGAAGCTTCTTGCCCCTTGAAGGCACTGTCTGCGGGTAGGATATCTCCCATCTCGTAGGATTGTATGCCTAGCTTGGTGGCTAACTCCATAGATATGAAATTGTGAGTAGAACCAGGGTCAAAAAGAATAAAAGCATCATGTTCTCTTACCTTTCCCCAAGCATGGCATAGAAGAGATCCTTTGTGGTGAGTTTGATGAATCTCCTCCTCTTGGATTTCAACCAAAGAAGCTCTAGGAGGATCTTGGCGGTTGTTCTTTTGGGGACAAGCGCGGTACGCATGCCCTTGTTCGCCGCACTTGAAACACCGGTTATCTTTACGATAACGCTCAAGCTCTTCAGGAGAGAGTTTATTCTTTCCTTTGTAAACTCCCTTCTCTTTAGCTTTGTTGGAATTGCCCTTAGGAGACTTTTGGACATTGTCCTTCCCCCTAGGCTCATTGGAACCCTTGTTTTCCGGGGGCTTATTATTTCTTTTACCCCCCGTTTGGAAATTGATTCGCGAGGCCACCATAGTATGGTGTATTACCGCCGATATGGTACGTGGCCTTTGGGAGTTGACATACTCCGCCATTTCTTCGGTTAAGCCCGCACAAAATTGTTGCTTTTGCTCTCCAAAATCCAACTTTTTGAAGACAGTGGCTTTGAGTTGTAGGTCCCAAAACTTGTCTACATATTTGTGGATGGATTCATTGGGAGAGAGCTTTAAGCTTCGCCATTCGGTGAGTACTTTGTCTTTGGCATCGGTGGCCAAAAACTGCTTCATAATGGAAGCTCTTAAAGCCTTCCATGTTCGTGGAG
The DNA here is from genome assembly GCF_014529385.1 of Adiantum capillus-veneris. Classification (NCBI taxonomy): domain Eukaryota; kingdom Viridiplantae; phylum Streptophyta; class Polypodiopsida; order Polypodiales; family Pteridaceae; genus Adiantum; species Adiantum capillus-veneris. The sequence goes on from NC_140946.1 coordinate 104,206,623, forward strand.
CTTCACCGTTGGCTCGTAGGCTAGACCACCATTGTCTGGCGGACTTTTGAAAGTGCATAGCTACATGGCGTAGCTTAGAGGACTCCGTGAAGCCCTCATCTCCAAACGCCGCATCGAATTGCTGGATAAAGGCCAAAACTTTGTCTGTAGCACCGAAGGTGCCATCATAGGTAAGGAAAGAGATGCTCTTCCCTCCCTCTTTGAATTTCTTCAGCTTGGACGACCTCTTCCATGCGGCATAGGATTTCCTATGGCCTCTTCTTTTTGATGGTTCAAAAGTTGCACCATCACTTTCTTCAGAAGATGAAGAATTTGAAGAAGGTCGAGAAGAGGGTGACCTCTTTCTCGCCTTTTTCTTGTCTTGATCTTTGTTGTCTTCACCATAGCTTTCATAAGAGGAAGAGGATGAAGAAGATGGAGAAGAGGGTGTCCTCTTTCTCGCCTTTTTCTTCTCTTGATTTTTATCATCCCTCTTTGGATTATGCCATGGAGAAGAGTGTGATGGTCTTCTCCGCTTTGGTGGTGATGGAGAGCGTTTAGCCCGCCGTCTTCGTGGAGCCATCTCCGCCGAGGTGGCGGGAGACTCGCTTCTTTCTCGTTCCTTCGGTGGAGGCTCTTGAGTTCTCCTTTGGGAAGGAGATGCATCATCAAGAAGTAAGTTCTTGAGCCCTTCATATGGATTCTCTTCTTCTTCCCGAATCGGAGAGAGACCTCTTTTGGTAGTCTCACAAGGAGGCTTCCTAGGTGTTCTCTCGTCATGGTGATGAGCTTGGAGAATCCCGTGAGCACGGAGCTGCCGTTGCACTTCACTTTGGAGAGATGGATTGCCCATGGCTTGTTGAAGCCTAGAAACAAGATAGTTAACAAGCATTGAAGCATCATTAGTAGCTTGCTCATGAGAAAAATCAAAGTTATCAACATTAATTTCACTCTCTTTACTATTGTCAGCCATTCTAACAACTTTTAGGTGTAAACTTTTTAGGTGTACTTTGGCACTTCAAGCCCTAGTTGCTACTCCTCTTTACCCCTTTAGAAAAAGCACTCAAGCTACTGTACCCGCGGCTCGAATACCATTAATTGCAAGGAATAGAAGAGAGGGTCTTTCGACACCAAGACAGCACCGGCTCCTGTCAAGCTTCTAATAGCTCAATAGTGGTTAAGCCATAGGCAAGCCCCGTAGGACTCCACTATTAAGACCATAGCTCTCGACGGTGATGCCCCGTTAACTGCACAAAGGCAGGCGCACTGCAAGGCTGAAAAATCCCTATTCTACTTACTCACAGGCAATTAATAATACCAACCATTTGTAGCTAGCTTGAGGACCTCCCTTCTTGAGCAAGAAAAGAGAAACCTTGAGCTCTGATACCAATGTAACATTTAATGGCCTAAAATCTTATGTGTAGCGGAAATTAGCATGAACATAGTGGGCATTTCATTAGAATAGATTCCTAATGAAAATTACAAGAGTGCTTGGGTGGAGAGAGCAACAAAAAGCATAACACCTAGTTAGATAGCATCGACAATACTTTCAAAAGAGAGAGCAATTAAGCTATTGACAACAGTTGAGGACCGGATTTGCATGGAGCCGGTCCCCCCTCCAAAAGGCTTTGTATTATGGTTTCTCCCATCAAGAGAGACATTGTACAATACAATTCTTTGTGTTCCTTCAAGACTAGCTAGTGCAATGAAGATGGAAGCTTCATACACCAAGCAAAACACTTAATCAAACACAATTTGAATTATCCCCGTTCTCAGACCCAAGACCTTACACACCTTCGAAGATGGTGAGAGCTAGCAGGGTATGAGAGTAGATTGAGAGGAAAAAGAAGTATCTTACGAGAAAGACGTACATCTCCTCACATAATCACTCATATTAGCATAGCTTAGCTTAGTAATTAGCTTGGTAGAGAAGATGAGCATGCATTGAAGCTTGGCTCTTGGTTGGATTTGCATCCACATGCCAAGAGAGTGTTGATGTAGGCTTCTATCTCACAAGCTTGGAGTAGGTGATGAGCTCTCCATTAAAGCTTGGGAAGAGATAGAGTATTCTTCCTTCACACATGGTCAAGTGTGTGTGTGTGTGTGTCAATGCCAAGCAAAAATCAGCCCCCCCCTCTCTCTTGGGCGAGCCCTAGCTGCTAAATAGGTCTGGCTTTTGCCTCATTGGACCTCCCCAGGTCAAACCAATAGGAATTAAGCAGCATAAGTGATAGCCTTTAGACATGTGTCCCCCTTTCCCCTTTTGTGAGAGCTTTAGATAATTAAATAATTAAACAAAACTCTCATTGGACCCCTTTGTCTCCTGGCCAATAGGAATCAGGCAAGCCATGGGGCTCCTGAATGCTCATTGGACCCTTTGGGAGACTGTCCAATAGTCTTCTAGGAGACTTATTTCTCATTGGTTTCTTTTATTAAATGTTTTTAAATTAATTAAACTACATTTACTCTAGCTTAATTCTCATTGGTCCACTTCAAGGGTCTTCCAATAGGAATTGGGCACACCTTGTGGGCATCTGGCCTAGGGAGCTGACATGTGTCCCTCATTCCCTTTGTGTAAAGGGAGCTTGTGTGTGTGTGTGTGGCTTTCTCTCTCATCCCCTAGCTTTGGGGCTCGCCCCCTCCCATGTAGGGATGTGCAAAGACTTTTAGGGCACACACAAAGCATCCAATTTTCCCTAGGGTTGACCTTTGGATTCAACCTTTGAATTTTGGAACCTTAGCATTTTGGAAGTCTTAATGGGCTGAACCTTAGAGTCTTTTTGGCCCATTGTTTCACATGGCTCTTTTGCAGATGGCCCCCCCTTTGGATCCCTATTTTCCCTCCTTTGGATCCCTACTGTGGCCGGTCTGCTAGCTTAACCAATATTCTAGCTTTTTCTCCCTTGGCACTTCCCCACATTAAATGATCAGTTTAATATGAGAAAATCATTTAGGAGAATTAGATATTGATTATTATGACAAGAGAGGTGCTAAACAATGTGTTTAGTGGCTGTTGATGGCGAGGTTGCCTTGAAGCTGCGTGGTCCGAACAATTGTACTTAGAGAAGACGCGCTCTGTGTTTGACTGTGACCTGCAAAAGTTTTGATGCTGATGGTTGTGTTTCCTTTTGGCTTTGTTTTGGTCGCCACAGAAATTTCTTGGGTTTGGATTCGCTAGAAGAGTCATCATGTGAGTGAGTTCATTTTAGTTGCCATACCTACTGGACAGTGTTTGGTTGTGGAAGGTAGTGGTCCATTGGCTTAGGTCGTGTGACAACAGCGATAGGCGATTTGTGAAGGTTTGATTTCTGTGTAGGCAATGTAGGCTGACTTGTATTGGTTTGTCGTTTTGGTATCCACAATTTCTTAGGATTGGTTTGCATGCTGGATTTTTTAACCCATATTTTCTTGACCAGTGTCGTGGAATATCGCTGAGCTTGTTCATGTGGCAATAGTAGAGATTCCCATACATGGTATGTTTGTACGAATGGCGTGGCAAAGGATTGGCCCTCGTGTTCAAGGAGTAAGGTATTGTCCTGCCAGTTTGGCGTGGCTTGATAAGTGTGCATCCATGGCACTCCTAGAATAAATGCTTTGTTAAGATGATGATCGTCGACCACATGAAATTGATGCGGATAAACTGTTCTAGCAATGGTGAATGGTAAATTTATGTGGCCCAGACTATCCATAGTGCCTTTGTTTGCTACTTTGAACCCCATAGTGTTTGGCATTAGAGCTTCCCGCTTGATTTTTCTGAAAGTGGAGTAGTTAACCAAATTAGCTCTGGCCCCTGTGTCCACTAAGGCTTGCTTGGTGGTACCGTTGGCAAGTTGTAAATGAAAGCGTAGATCCATTCCTCCTAACCATGTAGCTGTTGTGTGTATGGATGTTATCGAAGTGTTCTCAATAGCAACATTCTATTGTGCTTTCCTCTGGAAGTTTGCTTGCTCTTTGCGCTTTAATATTCTTATTTTGGCTTCCTGTTGTGCTTGTTCCCGAATGTCCTGTGCTTGATGTATGTGCTGAGCTGCTGCATGTAGTGTTGTGAGTTCTTCTAGTGTCAGTGGAAGAAGATATTTCTCGAATCTGCAGCCACTCATCCAATTAGGCATCTCCTCTCCTGCTAATGTTGCAAGCTTGATGGTGCCTCTTTGTGACATATCATGTATTACAAAAGGCCCCATTCCTCGCTTTTTGAGTTTTTTGGAGTGTTGTTTGAAGGTAAACATTAGAACGTAATCCCCTTTTTGGAAATCCTTGCCAATCATGTGTTGATCATGGAAAGCCTTCATTTGTTTTTTCTGAGCATATATCCCAGCTATCGCTCTAAGTCTGGTTTCATCTAATTGTTCCAGGGTGTCTAGTCTCTTCGATAGCTCATGGCCCATCCATCCTAATTGTGTTGACACTTTTAGGGTTTTGAATAGGAATTCCAGTGGTAGGATTGCATTAATCCCGAATACCAGGTTAAAGGGAGTTGTTTCCATGGAAGTTTTAAAAGCTACTCTGTAAGCCCATAAGGTTGTGTGTAGCTTTTGATCCCAATCATTTCTTGAGTCGCTGACTATTTTGGTGAGTACGGTGCATAAGATTTTGTTGGTACTCTCTGCCTGCCCATTAGCTTGCAGATGATAGGGTGCTGATTTATGATGGACCACCATGAATTCATCAAGGAGGCTTTCAATGACTTCATTTAAAAAGTGTGTTCTCCTATCGCTCACTATTTTGATAGATAGTCCATATCTCGTAAAGACGTTTTTAAAAAGGAACTGACCTGTATTTCTTGCATCGTTTTTTGGGGTTGCTTTTGCTTCCACCCATTTCGTCATGTGGTCTGTTGCTACTATGATGTATTGTGCATATGTCCTATATCATGGAGGTATGATGGAACCAATGAATTCAATGCCCCATTTGGCAAAGGCACATACTCCCATCATTGGCCTCAGTGGCATTTCATCTCTCCTTTGGGGTGGTTTTGTGCGTTGACATTCATCACAATGTTTGACATATGTGTCTGTATCCATAAACAGGGTTGGCCACCATATGCCTGAGTGTAGCACGAGCCTTACCATTTTATCAGCAGAGAAATGTCCCCCCGGCTGTCCTGAGTGTGCTTAATCTAAGATAACATAATATTCGCTTTCTGTAGCACACAACTGTAGTTGTTTGTCCTTTCCCCGCTTATATAGTTGGTTGGCAATGAGCAGATATTGTTTGGCCTCTTCTTCTACAGTTTTCATTCTTGCTTTGCCCCATTCCTCTAGAAAGGTCTGGCTTTTTAATTCCTCAACTATGTGAGCACTCCATTTAGGTGCTTGTACTACCAAAACAGGGTGGCATGTTCCACTCGAGGTTGTTTTGTACGACTATCACAAGATTTCACATATGTATGGACACTTTGTTCCATGTTTGGCCTGTAGAAGCCCAGTCTCTGTAGCCATTGGCATGTCCGTGTTTCTCCATTGTGACATCCCGTAATATGTATATGAGGTGAGGTAATAGGTGGTTTCTTCGGGTTATACACATAGTCTCAATATCTCATCCTTACCGTGTTTGTACATCCCTCCTGCTAAAAGATGGAGATTTTGTAACATTTAATGCCCTAAAATCTTATGTGTAGCAGAAATTAGCATGAACATAGTGGGCATTTCATTAGAATAGATTCCTAATGAAAATTACAAGAGTGCTTGGGTGGAGAGAGCAACAAAAAGCATAACACCTAGTTAGATAGCATCGACAATACTTTCAAAAGAGAGAGCAATTAAGCTATTGACAACAGTTGAGGACCGGATTTGCATGGAGCCGGTCCCCCCTCCAAAAGGCTTTGTATTATGGTTTCTCCCATCAAGAGAGACATTGTATAATACAATTCTTTGTGTTCCTTCAAGACTAGCTAGTGCAATGAAGATGGAAGCTTCATACACCAAGCAAAACACTTAATCAAACACAACTTGAATTATCCCCGTTCTCAGACCCAAGACCTCACACACCTTCGAAGATGGTGAGAGCTAGCAGGGTATGAGAGTAGATTGAGAGGAAAAAGAAGTATCTTACGAGAAAGACGTACATCTCCTCACATAATCACTCATATTAGCATAGCTTAGCTTAGTAATTAGCTTGGTAGAGAAGATGAGCATGCATTGAAGCTTGGCTCTTGGTTGGATTTGCATCCACATGCCAAGAGAGTGTTGATGTAGGCTTCTATCTCACAAGCTTGGAGTAGGTGATGAGCTCTCCATTAAAGCTTGGGAGGAGATAGAGTATTCTTCCTTCACACATGGTCAAGTGTGTGTGTGTGTGTGTGTGTCAATGCCAAGCAAAAATCAGCCCCCCCCTCTCTCTTGGGCGAGCCCTATTGGACCTCCCCAGGTCAATTGGAATTAAGGTCAATAAGGAATTAAGCAGCATAAGTGATAGCCTTTAGACATGTGTCCCCCTTTCCCCTTTTGTGAGAGCTTTAGATAATTAAATAATTAAACAAAACTCTCATTGGACCCCTTTGTCTCCTGGCCAATAGGAATCAGGCAAGCCATGGGGCTCCTGAATGCTCATTGGACCCTTTGGGAGACTGCCCAATAGTCTTCTAGGAGACTTATTTCTCATTGGTTTCTTTTATTAAATGTTTTTAAATTAATTAAACTACATTTACTCTAGCTTAATTCTCATTGGTCCACTTCAAGGGTCTTCCAATAGGAATTGGGCACACCTTGTGGGCATCTGGCCTAGGGAGCTGACATGTGTCCCTCATTCCCTTTGTGTAAAGGGATCTTGTGTGTGTGTGTGTGGCTTTCTCTCTCATCCCCTAGCTTTGGGGCTCGCCCCCTCCCATGTAGGGATGTGCAAAGACTTTTAGGGCACACACAAAGCATCCAATTTTCCCTAGGGTTGACCTTTGGACTCAACCTTTGAATTTTGGAACCTTAGCATTTTGGAAGTCTTAATGGGCTGAACCTTAGAGTCTTTTTGGCCCATTGTTTCACATGGCTCTTTTGCAGATGGCCCCCCCTTTGGATCCCTATTTTCCCTCCTTTGGATCCCTACTGTGGCCGGTCTGCTAGCTTAACCAATATTCTAGCTTTTTCTCCCTTGGCACTTCCCCACATTAAATGATCAGTTTAATATGAGAAAATCATTTAGGAGAATTAGATATTGATTATTATGACATTACCTCTCTCTTGAAATCATAGTCGTCCTCGACTATGGTGTAGAGAAGATAAAGCATATGCATGAGTCCTTTTCTTAGCGGGTAGAGGATCCCTATGTTACCCTACGACATCATTCCATAATGGATGACTAGTCCATTTGGCGCTTGAGAGCCTGAGGCTGCCGCAAGCATGTCTGCACATTAGTCCTATCAGTCTTCCATAGTAGAGTGACAAGCTCTACTTGGTGTTTGGGAGACGTCGTCTCTGCAAACTTGATCTAAGCATGCATACTACTTCATTTTTGTGCACAAATAAAGAAAAAGAGAGTCTTATAAGACAAAAATTTTTGTTCATTTTTAACATTTTGTACATTTTCTTACTCTTGGGAAGCATTGTAAGCATTGACAAGGTTTAAGTTATCCTTTAATTGTATGCCTTGCATCCATCTAGCATCTTCAAAAGGATAATTCTTAAACTTAATAAGATATCGTCGGATAGTCTTACCGCCTCTTAATACCTTGTCTTCATGTCGGAGAATGGACTCGGGCTGCAGCACCTCCTCGTGGTCCTCGATCTCCGGTGGGTCTTCAATAGTTGGTTCTTGAGGTGGCTCTCCTTTGTAAGGCTTTAAGAGGCTCACATGAAAAGCATTGTGTATGAGCCAATGATTGGGCAACTTAAGTTGATAGGCCATCTCATTGATTGGCCTAAGAATCTGGAAGGGACCATAGTACCTTTTTGCTAGTTTAGCATAGTACTTTTGGTGGCCCGTAGGATTCTTGCCCGTCGTGTGCCTTAATCGAGCCTTGGGAAACTTTAACAAGACCCAATCGTTTTCTTTAAAGGCTTGGGCTCTTCTGTGCTTATCAGCAGCAGCCTTTTGCCTTTGCTGTGAGATAGAGATAGCATCCTTAATCTTTTGGAAAGATTCTTGTAGGTCTCGGCTATACTCATCTGCAGCGAAGATCTTCCCATGTACCTTAAGTAGCAAGGGACTTTTTGATCTTCCCTCAATTACCTCGAAAGGTGCTTTTCCTGTGGAAGTATGTACAGTGTTATTGTAAGCATACTCTACTAAAGGTAAGTACTTCTCCCATTGGGATCTTTGATCTACTTCCGTTACATAGGCTTTTAGTAGATCGAGAATGGTTAGGTTAGCTATTTCACTTTGGCCATCAGTTTGTGGATGATAGGCCGAAGAGAAGTTTAGCCTTGTTCCTAAATTCTCAAAGAGACCCTTCCAGAAATTACTGATCATTCTAGGATCTCTATCCGACACTATGGACATTGGCAAGCCATGGTACTTGAAAATTTGAGAAATGAAGAGGGTTGCCATTTGATGGGCTTTGATAGTCTTTTTGACAGGTATAAAATGAGCTTGTTTACTGAACCTGTCTACTATCGTCCATATTCCCGTATTCCCATGGATAGACTTAGGCAATCCAAAGATAAAATCCATGGATATGCTCTCCCAAGGTGAATTAGGGATTGGCAAGGGTTGAAGCAATCCAAGTTGCTTCCCTCTATCAAATTTTGTCTTTTGACATACCACACATTTGGAAACATACTCGTGTATGTTCACTTTCATGGTAGGCCAATAGAAATATGTTTCAATTCCCTTTAGGGTAGACTGAATCCCTCTATGCCCCGCATATGGGGGAGCATGAGATTCATACATTACTTTCTCACGTAGTGAGTTAGTAACGCATAGTCTATTGCCATAGAGAAGATAACCATCTTGTAAAGTAAATGGTTCTTCTTTCTTCCCTAATGCAAGGGCTGAAATCACATCTCTAAAATCGGGATCAATAGCATACTCATCTATCATTGAAGATAGATCATTGTGAGTTGCTATGGAAACCGCATTCACTCTCGGTCGTCTTGAGAGTGCATCGGCTACTTGATTATGCTTGCCAGCAATGTGAGCAATATGAAAATGAAATTGCGAAAGGAAATTTGCCCACCTCATTTGTTTGTCGGAGAGCTTGGTCTGCGTCATGAAGTACTTAAGACTTTGGTGATCCGTTCGCAGAATGAAAGGAGTCCCCAATAAATAGTGCTTCCATGAGTCTAAGGCATGTAGAACTGCAAGGAGTTCTTTTTCGTATATGCCTAGAGCTTGCTCAACAGGGTCGAGCCTTCGACTCTCATAGCCTATGGCGTGCCCTTCTTGGAGCAAAACAGCCCCAAGGCAATCACCACAAGCATCACATTGGACCTCAAATGGTTTTGAGAGATCTGGTAGTGTAAGCACAGGTTGAGAGATAAGCTTTTCTTTAAGCTTTTCGAAAGCATTGTTCTCCTTAGCAGACCACGTATACCTAACATTTTTCTTTGTTAGGTCATGTAATGGTCCCGCAATTCGTGAGAACTTTTCTATGAAGCGTCTATAGTATGCACACATACCTATAAAGCTTCTTAGTTCATGAAGATTCCTTGGTTTAGGCCATCCTTTTATTACCTCTAACTTGGATGGATCCATTTGGATTCCATCTTGAGAGATAATGTGACCTAAATATTGAATCTCTTGCAAGAAAAATTCACTTTTCTTTCGATTAACATAAAGTTTATTCTCTCTTAAAACTTGAAATATTACCTGGAGGTGTTGCTTGTGTTCCTCCAATGAATTAGAGTAGATGATAATATCATCAAAGAACACTCCAGTGAAGGTTCGATGAGGCCTGAACAGCTTCTCCATCAAGCGGTTGAATGTAGCTGGTGCATTAGTCAAGCCAAAAGGCATGACAATGTATTCGTAAAGACCAAATGTAGTACGAAATGCGGTCTTTACAATGTCTTGATCAACTATCCTTATTTGATGATAGCCACTTTTTAGGTCAATCCTACTGAAGTAGGTCGATCCTTGTAGCTTATCAAATAGGTCTTCTACCCGTGGAACGGGAAACCTATTCTTGATAGTGATCCTATTTAGTGCTCTATAGTCGACACACATACGATATGTGCCGTCTTTCTTTTGCACTAATAGCACAGGTGAGCAAAATGGAGATGAGCTAGGCCTAACCATGCCCTTCTCAACTAACTCATGCACTTGCCGCATAATCTCCTCTTGTTGAGCTTGAGAAACTCTATAAGGAGGTTTGTTAGGCGGTGAACTTCCTGGAAGAAGTTCAATTGCATGGTCGTCATTACCTCGTTTAGGAGGTAGCTCACAAGGGATGTCGTCAATAAAGACATCTTGAAACCCCTTGAGAAAATTGGATAACTCTAATTCCTTTTGGTTGCTTTTATTTTCTTTTGCTAAAGCATTAGGTTCATTTTGAGAATCTTTAACAAAAATCATGTACACGGAAATAGAGCTCTTTATTGACTTGTTGAAAGCTGGTGTATGTACAATGGGGATGGTGTTACCCATCTCCTTAGCATCTATATACATGTCCTTTTCCCTGAACTTAAAGGAGATTCTCCTTTCAGGAAATTTAACATGGGCAGCCAGGCGGTCAAACCATGGTGCCCCTAGGATTACATCCTCATGCTTGAGAGGAGAGATAAAGAAGTCCTCTTTGTCCACATAGCCTTGGACATGAAGCCTCAATTTCCCGATTAAGGGAGTGACTGAAGCTTCTTGCCCCTTGAAGGCACTGTCTGCGGGTAGGATATCTCCCATCTCGTAGGATTGTATGCCTAGCTTGGTGGCTAACTCCATAGATATGAAATTGTGAGTAGAACCAGGGTCAAAAGAATAAAAGCATCATGTTCTCTTACCTTTCCCCAAGCATGGCATAGAAGAGATCCTTTGTGGTGAGTTTGATGAATCTCCTCCTCTTGGATTTCAACCAAAGAAGCTCTAGGAGGATCTTGGCGGTTGTTCTTTTGGGGACAAGCGCGGTACGCATGCCCTTGTTCGCCGCACTTGAAACACCGGTTATCTTTACGATAACGCTCAAGCTCTTCAGGAGAGAGTTTATTCTTTCCTTTGTAAACTCCCTTCTCTTTAGCTTTGTTGGAATTGCCCTTAGGAGACTTTTGGACATTGTCCTTCCCCCTAGGCTCATTGGAACCCTTGTTTTCCGGGGGCTTATTATTTCTTTTACCCCCCGTTTGGAAATTGATTCGCGAGGCCACCATAGTATGGTGTATTACCGCCGATATGGTACGTGGCCTTTGGGAGTTGACATACTCCGCCATTTCTTCGGTTAAGCCCGCACAAAATTGTTGCTTTTGCTCTCCAAAATCCAACTTTTTGAAGACAGTGGCTTTGAGTTGTAGGTCCCAAAACTTGTCTACATATTTGTGGATGGATTCATTGGGAGAGAGCTTTAAGCTTCGCCATTCGGTGAGTACTTTGTCTTTGGCATCGGTGGCCAAAAACTGCTTCATAATGGAAGCTCTTAAAGCCTTCCATGTTCGTGGAGCTTCACCGTTGGCTCGTAGGCTAGACCACCATTGTCTGGCGGACTTTTGAAAGTGCATAGCTACATGGCGTAGCTTAGAGGACTCCGTGAAGCCCTCATCTCCAAACGCCGCATCGAATTGCTGGATAAAGGCCAAAACTTTGTCTGTAGCACCGAAGGTGCCATCATAGGTAAGGAAAGAGATGCTCTTCCCTCCCTCTTTGAATTTCTTCAGCTTGGACGACCTCTTCCATGCGGCATAGGATTTCCTATGGCCTCTTCTTTTTGATGGTTCAAAAGTTGCACCATCACTTTCTTCAGAAGATGAAGAATTTGAAGAAGGTCGAGAAGAGGGTGACCTCTTTCTCGCCTTTTTCTTGTCTTGATCTTTGTTGTCTTCACCATAGCTTTCATAAGAGGAAGAGGATGAAGAAGATGGAGAAGAGGGTGTCCTCTTTCTCGCCTTTTTCTTCTCTTGATTTTTATCATCCCTCTTTGGATTATGCCATGGAGAAGAGTGTGATGGTCTTCTCCGCTTTGGTGGTGATGGAGAGCGTTTAGCCCGCCGTCTTCGTGGAGCCATCTCCGCCGAGGTGGCGGGAGACTCGCTTCTTTCTCGTTCCTTCGGTGGAGGCTCTTGAGTTCTCCTTTGGGAAGGAGATGCATCATCAAGAAGTAAGTTCTTGAGCCCTTCATATGGATTCTCTTCTTCTTCCCGAATCGGAGAGAGACCTCTTTTGGTAGTCTCACAAGGAGGCTTCCTAGGTGTTCTCTCGTCATGGTGATGAGCTTGGAGAATCCCGTGAGCACGGAGCTGCCGTTGCACTTCACTTTGGAGAGATGGATTGCCCATGGCTTGTTGAAGCCTAGAAACAAGATAGTTAACAAGCATTGAAGCATCATTAGTAGCTTGCTCATGAGAAAAATCAAAGTTATCAACATTAATTTCACTCTCTTTACTATTGTCAGCCATTCTAACAACTTTTAGGTGTAAACTTTTTAGGTGTACTTTGGCACTTCAAGCCCTAGTTGCTACTCCTCTTTACCCCTTTAGAAAAAGCACTCAAGCTACTGTACCCGCGGCTCGAATACCATTAATTGCAAGGAATAGAAGAGAGGGTCTTTCGACACCAAGACAGCACCGGCTCCTGTCAAGCTTCTAATAGCTCAATAGTGGTTAAGCCATAGGCAAGCCCCGTAGGACTCCACTATTAAGACCATAGCTCTCGACGGTGATGCCCCGTTAACTGCACAAAGGCAGGCGCACTGCAAGGCTGAAAAATCCCTATTCTACTTACTCACAGGCAATTAATAATACCAACCATTTGTAGCTAGCTTGAGGACCTCCCTTCTTGAGCAAGAAAAGAGAAACCTTGAGCTCTGATACCAATGTAACATTTAATGGCCTAAAATCTTATGTGTAGTGGAAATTAGCATGAACATAGTGGGCATTTCATTAGAATAGATTCCTAATGAAAATTACAAGAGTGCTTGGGTGGAGAGAGCAACAAAAAGCATAACACCTAGTTAGATAGCATCGACAATACTTTCAAAAGAGAGAGCAATTAAGCTATTGACAACAGTTGAGGACCGGATTTGCATGGAGCCGGTCCCCCCTCCAAAAGGCTTTGTATTATGGTTTCTCCCATCAAGAGAGACATTGTACAATACAATTCTTTGTGTTCCTTCAAGACTAGCTAGTGCAATGAAGATGGAAGCTTCATACACCAAGCAAAACACTTAATCAAACACAACTTGAATTATCCCCGTTCTCAGACCCAAGACCTCACACACCTTCGAAGATGGTGAGAGCTAGCAGGGTATGAGAGTAGATTGAGAGGAAAAAGAAGTATCTTACGAGAAAGACGTACATCTCCTCACATAATCACTCATATTAGCATAGCTTAGCTTAGTAATTAGCTTGGTAGAGAAGATGAGCATGCATTGAAGCTTGGCTCTTGGTTGGATTTGCATCCACATGCCAAGAGAGTGTTGATGTAGGCTTCTATCTCACAAGCTTGGAGTAGGTGATGAGCTCTCCATTAAAGCTTGGGAGGAGATAGAGTATTCTTCCTTCACACATGGTCAAGTGTGTGTGTGTGTGTGTCAATGCCAAGCAAAAATCAGCCCCCCCCCTCTCTCTTGGGCGAGCCCTAGCTGCTAAATAGGTCTGGCTTTTGCCTCATTGGACCTCCCCAGGTCAAACCAATAGGAATTAAGCAGCATAAGTGATAGCCTTTAGACATGTGTCCCCCTTTCCCCTTTTGTGAGAGCTTTAGATAATTAAATAATTAAACAAAACTCTCATTGGACCCCTTTGTCTCCTGGCCAATAGGAATCAGGCAAGCCATGGGGCTCCTGAATGCTCATTGGACCCTTTGGGAGACTGCCCAATAGTCTTCTAGGAGACTTATTTCTCATTGGTTTCTTTTATTAAATGTTTTTAAATTAATTAAACTACATTTACTCTAGCTTAATTCTCATTGGTCCACTTCAAGGGTCTTCCAATAGGAATTGGGCACACCTTGTGGGCATCTGGCCTAGGGAGCTGACATGTGTCCCTCATTCCCTTTGTGTAAAGGGAGCTTGTGTGTGTGTGTGTGGCTTTCTCTCTCATCCCCTAGCTTTGGGGCTCGCCCCCTCCCATGTAGGGATGTGCAAAGACTTTTAGGGCACACACAAAGCATCCAATTTTCCCTAGGGTTGACCTTTGGACTCAACCTTTGAATTTTGGAACCTTAGCATTTTGGAAGTCTTAATGGGCTGAACCTTAGAGTCTTTTTGGCCCATTGTTTCACATGGCTCTTTTGCAGATGGCCCCCCCTTTGGATCCCTATTTTCCCTCCTTTGGATCCCTACTGTGGCCGGTCTGCTAGCTTAACCAATATTCTAGCTTTTTCTCCCTTGGCACTTCCCCACATTAAATGATCAGTTTAATATGAGAAAATCATTTAGGAGAATTAGATATTGATTATTATGACAGATTTCATGTTTGATGGATAATTGATAGTTGTCTTTCTATCTACAATGAGCCAATTTTGAGTAGAGGAATGACCTCTTCGCTCCATCTCAGCAACATTTTGATGTTAAACAGATATGAATCAGGAAGGTCATCATCAACACCCTCAGGTGCTTCCCCATGAAATAGTCGTGAAAGATGATCTTCTCTTTTGTGTGTGGTCCTCTTTTTTATGACTATCGTGAAGTCAAACTCAAGCAGTAGTATAAACCAACGAACAATTCTTCCAATGTTACAAGGTTTGTTTACTAGATATAGCAGTGCTTGGTGATCCACGAAGAAGACAAACTTTTTTTCTAGAAGGTAGTGTCTAAATTTCTTAACAGCATAGATCATTCCCAAACCTTCTCTTTCCGTAGTGGTATAATTTCTCTCTGCGTTGTTTAGTTGTCGACTAGAGTAGAAAATGGAAAAATCCATTTTCTTCTCTCTTGGCTAGGCTAATATGCACCCGATGGCATAGACTGATGCATCCACATGGACATGAAAGATTTTGCTCCAGTCAGGGGCTTGCAAAATTGGAGCCGAAATTAATTGCTGCTTCAATTTTTGGAAAGCCTGCTCACATTTCTTCGTCCATTCAAACTTAGCAATGAGGACGGACAACGGCTTAGCTATTACAGCATACATATATATGAAATGCATGTAGTACCCGCAATGCCCCATAGATGCTTGCACTTCTTTCATCTTCGTTGGTCTCGGTAGTGCAGCATTATTTGTACCTTTTCTTGATCAGTTGAAATTCCGTTTTTGGACACAATGTGGCCCAAAATTTTACCTTGTCTTACCATGAAGATGCATTTTTTGGGCTTAAGCAAATACAATACGTTTTGCATTTTTCAAAGACTTTTCCCAGATGAGTGATGTGGTCACTTCGTCGATGAGAATGAACACAAAGATCATCCATGTAGATCTCCAAAAATTGTCTGAGATATTCTTTGAATGCGTGGCTCATTAGTCTTTGATATGTAGCCAGGGCATTGGTCAGGCTGAAAGGCATTAAGCATTACCCTGTAGGAAAATACACCCCACTCTGTCACAAAAGCTGTCTTATGTTGATCTTCTGCTTTAATCATCAACTGCTTGTAGCCTGAGAATTCATCCAAGAAACTATAGGCCTCTTTCCCTGCTACCCTCTCAATAACATGATTTGTTATTGGCAGTGGATAGTTATCCCTGATGGTGGCTGCATTTACCTGTTTGAGGTTTACATAGACACGTAGTTTGCCTTTCTTTTTGGGTACCACCACAATCGGGGACACCCAATCGGTGTGTCCAATCTCATAGATAAATTCAGTGTCCTTCAATTTGTCTATCTCGTCCTTAATTTTCTTGGCAAAAGTTTCATTGTACGTGTAAGGACATTGTCTGCGTGTTCTGGCATCACTCTTAAGGGGAATAGTGTGTTGACAGATCGCAGGATCTATCCCATTTAAATATTTGTATAACCATGCAAAGACATCTTTGTATCATCTGAGCGTATCGACTAGAAGTTGCTCTTCTTCGTCAGTAAGGTTCGTGGCAATGTATGCCGGTTTAGGTTCCTCGCTTGGTTCTGCTAAGTTGATGCATTTTGCATTTTCAGGCCCATCATATGAAGTTCCTGGTTCCTTGGGATCTCGCTTGGGTTTTTGCACCACGATTTTCCTATACTGAATGGTATACTTCTTATAGTGAGAAGGTGCATCAAATCTATCATCATTTGATTCCTCATCAGTTTCCATTTCTATTGTCCAAACTTCCTTCAAGGCTCACTTCAGTTCATTGTATTTTATTTTGTGCTCCAATTTAGACAACTTAATTGATTTTATGGTATTGCTCTCTTTTTTTGGTTTTTGTGTGTTTACCTTCTTCGATTTTGTTTTGGTTGAGTCAGGTTTCATGTATCTCTTTGATATCCTGTCTTTGAGGCAGTCAATTGCTTCTACTAATCTTAAGTACTCTGTTTTCTCAGATAACAGAGGTACTGAGTCCTTGTTGTACTTGTCTCGGTTGTTTCTACATTTATCTCGATATCTGCGTTGTCTTTGAGGATTTTGGTTTTTGAAATCATAGTAGATCACCCGTCGATCCTTCTGTTTGATGCTCTTGCTTGAGCTACTAGACAGCTCGTCGTCTGCGTTATCCTCTAGCATCTTATCAGTCGAGTCTTGAAAATCTTCTTCATCCGTTTTGTCAAGGTCTCTTACAAAGATTTCATCCACTATGCATCGGCACTCGGCAACCCTGTCTTTGTCAAGGTCTTCCCACTCTGACTTCATAGGTAGGCTGACACCCATCATCTGGAATGGAATGAGATCATTTCCTTCCTCATGGCATAATTTGGTGAGGGTCACCTCATTAACACAGACATCAAGAGTGGCTAGTATTTGCTGCCATCCAAAAGGTTTGAACATATCTTTTGGAAAAGGCTCAGGTATTTATGCCTCGTCTTGAGCAGTCCTGTCAAGAGTGCAATTTTTCCCTTTTTAGACTTCCACCTTCTGAAGCTTCTTCTACCCATTGGTGAGCTCTGTTTTGTAGCCAAGCCGGTATTCCTCCTTCCTGGTCAATTGTGGAGTGCAAGTCTTCTCCTAGGGTTCGCCCTACGTCTCTATAGCTATGATCTGTGACACTAATTTTTGTAGTGACATCCTTGTTCCTTATATAGATATAGTCGTAACCCCAATCTTGCACCATTTTGAGCTGATGCATGAATGGTCTACCCAATATGATGTCGAAATTGGTGCTCTCATCAAAATTCATAATAGCAAAAGTGTGTTCATATGCAATGTCGCAAGAGGTTACCCCAATCTGCTCCAAAATGCCAATGGGTCTTTCCAGATACCCATCTGCCAATTGAAGTTTCATTCTAGTCTTTTGGAGAGCACGTTTTTCCCATTTTTTCCACATTGCTTTGGTAGCTATGGCTATTCCAGCACCACTATCCAATATTGCTATCAACTTGACCTCTTTGTACTCCACCAGCAGGGTAGTATTTCCTTCTTCACCTTCACAATAATCCCCTACCTTGTTCACTGGTACTGGCTCATGTTTAGTTTGTTTTGAGGGTTGTGTCTTCAGCGTGTTTGGAGAAGCATTAGGTGGCAAAATTACCAGCCCTATTTTTTCCAAATTTTTCCCAACCTCATCCCAAAGATGCTGTCTGATATGCAGTAACTCTGACAGAGTTAGTGTACAACGGATAATAGGGGATGACATCAGCTCGTGCATAGTTTTAGTATTTACCATCTTAGGATTGATTTTCCATTGAGATGGTACTTTCTTTACCTCCGATCAAGTTTCATGGTTACCAATAAATGAAGGTAAAGTCTTCAACGACTGCGGTTTACTGTCTTCCAACATCGTTGTACCTGCATCGCCATACAGTGATCTGATGCATTTGGGTAGAGCTCATGCTCCAAGCGGATCTCTGGGATGGGAGCTGACATAAGTGTAGCACTATCATCTTTTCTATTCCTGATCTGCTCTTGAGGCCATTGTTCTTCTACTTCCGGAATCGGCAGTGGTGCTTGAGAATACATTCCATCTGTTGTATTGGCTGCCACCCTCGTATCCAATGGTGTTTTGTCTACAGGATTTGGTCGGTTATTATTTTCAATTCCCCGCCCCTCTAACTCCTGAATCTTTTCTCATATTAATACCTCAGTTTTTGGAGCCGTGGGAACTAATGGTTCCATAAGCACTTGAGCGGCTTGGATGAGCTCCTTGCATATCTTTAGCCTCTCTTTCTCATAGCCCGGATGTGCGTAAGTTAACCACCTATCCTCTTGGGTTTGGTTAGGCTTTAACCTTGCCTCATAAGCTTTTAAAATTGCGTCCAATGTTCAAACACCTTGTCTACCAAGACAGACCCTCTAGATGGTATATCCGATGTTTCTTTTATCTCGTTGTTTCCCTTAAGGTCTCTTTCCCTTTGAAGTTGTTCCTCTGTTTTCAGTAATTTGGTTTCCAATGCCGTTTTTTCAGTTTCTCTTTTGGCTTTCATCTTGTCTCCTTTTGCCTTCCAAGATTTCCTAGGGGTTCGGACAGATAAATTTTCTATCTCTATTTGACTGGCTGGGACGTTCCTTGCTGCCTCATGTGCTTGAGCTCTAGTGATCGCGTTTATCGGAATATTTGCACCTGTTTCTAATCCACTTGAGCTTGGTACAATCCCCATTTTGTTCATGGTTGCTTTCCCTTTGTTGTCAGGGTTTTTTGGACAGTGTGGAATGATATGTTCGGTCGTGCATCCATCACAGAATCCAAAAAGTTTCACCCGTTCTCCTTTGTTTGAACAAACTCTCACCCAATGATCACCTCCACACTCATAGCATGGTCCTACAGGTGGTGAGAAGCTTGTGGAGCCCCCATCAGTTGTCTTGCTCTAGGAGGATAGCCCCTAGGTTTGTAGCCCTGATTTTCCATGAACATGAGCATATTCTCATCGACCAAGTAATCGTTTTTAGTTGGCTGTGCTGTGTATGAGGGCTCGGGCATCTCTTCAAGAATTATCCATGGATTGTGTCCCTCTGGAGCATATACATTCCCATCAAATCCCCTCTCGTAAGTATTGTCCGAATCTTCCCGATATGAGACTACTTGGACCATACTCTGATCAGAAGGTGGTTCTATGGGTTTAGAAATCCTTACCATAGCCCTATTCTCCTGGGGTAAGGGAGGTTGATGTCCCAACACAGGTTGAGCTTTTTCCTGTCCCAAGATTGTGTTATTTGGTCCTCCTTGGTACCTTGGAGGGGGCGGAAATTTTTGTCCTCCATGTGGTCCGTATTGTCTCTCTCTAACATAGTTCCAATTATAGAAACATTTGTGAGTTTCATAATTTGTCCATTTTTGTTCGGTAGCATGCCACTTCAGTATTCGCTGTGCATTTACTCCTGATCTTTGTTGATGTTGCACCACTAGGTTGGATGATCTCCTCCACAAGTGTCGCATTTTCGGGTGGGCAATTATCGTGTGTTTGGGTTCGTCATGTTTCCTTGGTTTATCCTCCTGATCACTTCCTCGATCATTTGATCAACGTTCAGCACAGTTGGGTTTTGTCCTCCTAATTTTGTCGTGGACTCACTAGTGGTTGAAGAGGTGCTACTCATCCCTTGATCTGTGTCTTCAGTCACCTCCCCATATGCCTTACAGTTATCTACCAGATACAACGCCTCTTTTGTGACTTGCACAAAAGTTACACATGCCTTCAAGTGCAAGTCCTTTTTTAGCGTGTCATTTCGCAATCCTTCTATGAAAAGGACCGATAGTCTTTCATCTTGAGGTAGTTCTCGAGCAGAGCATCTTTCTATGTACTGCTTGAAACAAAGTGATGCTTCCTTCACTTTCTCTTTTTCCTTTTGCCTAAATGCATAGATCTTGGAGACAATGTTATGCTTAATCCCCCTCTTTGAGAATTCCTCAGTGAATTCTCGGAGAAGTTGCTCGATACTTGGGAACTCCAAGTTGTTTAATGGTTGGAACCAAGTCAAGGTAGTACCTTCTAATGTCAACACAAAACCTTCATATTGAGTGTGGAAATCAGTTACATGTTCCGCTCTCAACACTTGTTTGAAGATCCACACATGGGCATACGGATCTCCAAATCCATTATACTTTTTGGGTACACATTTTGCCACCTGAGATGGTCGCAATACGTCTGGCCTCTGCGATTGTTCTCACAACACCTAGTCCGCCTGGTGTGACTTCTCTAGGTTTATAATCTCCTCTTGGTACTACCAGTGGTATCCTATCCGCTATACGTCCATCAAGTTGATCTCGTGTAAATTCAGAAGGATTCTAGTGGTGTAAGTGATGTAAGGAACAGTTCTATCCCTATGTGTGTTCATGGAAGCCCTAGACATCGTCGATCCTAAAGGTCCTGTTTTTGGGACTCGTTCATGTCCATAAGAATCCTCCACCCTTGCTCTCAAGGGGCTCACAGGTACAGTCTCAGGTTTGGTGTGAGTAGTCGTGGTTTTTTCCTCTTCTGGATTTACATAGTATTGGTGTATATCTCTCTAATTCCTTACGATCCATTGGAGAGTAATTTCGGCCATACTTGTCTATTATGACCACCTGAATACTTCTCCCCTCCGTGTACATGTAAACATACAAGTTTTTTTGGTCCGTCAATTCCTTGATGTGGGGCTCGTCACATCTGTAATAGAGTGTTTGTCTCCATTATTGAACTTATAAAGTCCCACATACATGTTGTCTGTGTTAAGGTGCTCTGTCTCATTGGTGCGTCTGAGTACCGCGTTTTGTTTCTCATTTTGGGTGGTTCATCGGCCATCTCATTATCTACCTTGTCCTTGGTGCCAGTCATTCCTCATTTATCAACAATAAAAGGGTTATGAACCTCCAAGTACATTATTTCCTCTCGATCAAAATATCTATCCCCATCATATCAACATCTACAAGGTCTTTGAACTCGCTCGGCTTATTTTCTAACTTAACAGAGTAGTGCTCCATTCCATCCTTATAGATTGTGGCCTTAAGCACATTTTTAAATTGAAACTTCAAATACAACAATTTTACATTAGATGCAGGCTGAGAAGGACCTGCACCCATCGAAGCTGTTCCCTTAGGGTTTGACTTGTTAGAATCTTCAGTCATGAGGCTGTATAATCTCTCAAACGAAGTGTCAGAGAAATTTTCCTCTAAAATGAGTTCCAAAGGCAGCAGTGGTCTCTGATTCACACTTTCTTCCGTCGAGTGATTACTCCCTTGATCAAAGATGTTGGGATTCCTATTTTGGTACAATCTTCCTGATTGCAAATTCATGAAGAATTGGTAATACAAAATCCAAACCAAGTTACCTCATTAAATAGTTTGAATCTCCCGTTTGATCTTGCTTCCTGGGTAGTATCCTCTAGTACCTGCAACCTGTCAAGAATTTGCTTGATAGCTGTGAGATTACAGCCATTCTTGTTAGTTCTTGCTTTTAATCGACAAAACTTAGCTAGGTTTTTTAGTAGCACACAATTCCTTACACAACCTCAACAATTTAGGTCCAATTTCAATTTTGACAGAACCACCAAGTTATTGTGGACTAGCTCTTTGTGTGGTAAATTTTTATTTATGTTTTGACTCAGAGGTACATGGATCGCGATCCATGTTAGGAAGCCAAATGAACTTTTGTTGCTACCATCAAGTTTAACATGATTAATACGTCTTATGGTATCAAAATTTTTAGAAATGAACCTCTGGATTAGAGGTTAAGTTGATTCTGTCACTTTGCCTGAGCTTCTGTCAATTCTGGGATTTTGGGATGGTCTTTTGCACCCAAATTCAAGTCTAGAAGGACCACTAGACTCTCTGTGATGCCCTCTAGCTATGGTGTCAGTTTGGTGTCAAAATGTGTTAGGGGAACATGGATCGCGATCCATGTTTTTTTTGTCAAAATGCACTGAAATTTGTCCCACGGCTAGTCCTTGGCCTACTGATGCTGGCTATATGGTTTTTGAATGTTTTAAAGCTTTTTAGGTCAGACAAAAGTCAGTTTTAGGGTTTGTTTCAGTGGTTTCCTGTTTGATCTGATTTTTGTCCCCTTTTGCCCTCTTTTTGAACTTTTCTGATAAGAGTCCTTTGGGAGAAAGTGTTTCAATTGTTATCACTTCTCTGCTTGCCTATTATCGGCTCAAAATTCCAAAAAGATACATGGATCGTGATCCATGTTTGGCAAGATTTTGGACTGATACTTTGTGAGCTGACCACACAAGGTATGGTGATGCTATTCCCCAAATCTTTTTGGATTTAATCAGTTTTTTCCAAGTGAAAAGCAAGATTTTGTGTCTGTTTTGCCGTTTTTTGCAAAAAAAACTCCTTTTTGGTATTTTGATCAGATTTTTTCACTTTTTGTCTATGGCTCCTTTTGGAAAATTGTTCAACTAATAATCAGGAGTATACTGGTCAAATCTTACTATCAGATGTCTACCTGGAACATGGATCGCGATCCATGTTGGTTAACATCCGGACATGAAATTTGGTTCTGTTGGTTCCCTGCTTCTAGTTGATCCCAATTTTCATCCCTTTTTGAATTTGAACAAGTAAAAGTTCAATTTTTCCCTGTTTTCCCCCTTTTCCAAGGTTTTGCTCTGCTCACCAACAACCTTTTGATTTTAATGATCTTCTAGCACTCTATTTTTGACCAAACTCAAGGTTCTGATGCTTGGGAGCCTATTCTAAGCAAAGGAAATAGGTTTAGCATATTTTGCCAAAAAGGTACATGGATCGCAATCCATGTTGGATAGGCAATTTGGAAATTTTCTGCACAGTCTTGTTCAACAAGTGTTTTTATCCCCTTTTTGAAGGTTTTGTTGGGTTTGGTTGAGTTTTGAAGCTTTGACCATCACTTCTTCAACTTTTTAGAGTTATGGTCTTCAACACTAAAATAAGGTTTTTGAAATTTTTTTCCTCGATCCTTTTGGCCCCAAATGATAGTGTAATTTGTTTCCTAACCTACTCTTATAAACTGGAATGAATATGCAAACATAAACTTAAAAGTACAAAAATAACAGCTAAGTGTGTGGTGGAATAGTCCTTTTCAAGCATAGAAAAATCAAAGAACAAAATACTATCTTGTACTTCACTTATAGCTTTCTTTGCCCTTAAGGAGTGGCACTGGCTAGTCTCGGACTCCACTCTCTACCAAGCACTAAACCTACATCTAACTGCTTCATTGTCTATGTGTAAGCGGAACGGGTATCAAAAGCTTTGAAGGGAGATTTTTTTTTTCCACTGAGTCACTCACCACCTAAGGATGGTTTTCCCCGGCAGCAGCGCCAATGTTAGCAGGTCGCCGCGATGGACAACTGCAGCATAGCTCTTTTGTACTAACATAATGTCAATATGCAAGGAAGCGACTCGGGATGGGCACAGAGACTTAGTGAGAGTGTCAATATCACCAAAGTGAACTCAGAGGGCTACTCATTCTATGACAAAAGCAAATCAACCACTTCCTAGTCAGACAATCAGTATGCGTCCAATCTCACCGCTCTAGGTCATCACGCCTTTTCGGCATCCAAACGAATCCGGAATGCAACGAAACTTAAGGAGAGGTATCACAACACTTAAGGGGTTAATCCTACCAAGTTTTGTCACCATCTGGGAAGGTACATAAATCATGATCCATCACAAAAAATGTGCAAAAAACTGAAACAGAAGTACTCGGAAAGGTCCTCCTTAAGCATAGAAACACTTATCCATGGTCAAAACATCAAAAAACAACCATTTTAACCTCCAAATCAATGCATTTAGCTCACAAAAAATGCATCATGAACCACAACAGAATTGAAAATGATTACACTTAGATTGTAGAGCAAGAGACAAGGAACGCAATGTGCTATTCGGAAACTAATTCTGATTACCAGTCCAGGAGAAAAGAAGATTACAATTTGTACCAGTAAGAGGCTCCCACAGTGCACGTTTCAAATCCTTGAAGCTAATGATAACTCTCCCCTCAAAATTAAGGGTTTTGACTTTAAAAGTTAAGAGAGCTTTCTCACGGCCATCCAGCCTCTTACAAGGGTATAGACTCAGAGAAGTAGAGAGGGTATTGTCTAATTACATCACAATCACAACTCATCATAGGCTCAATTACATGGCTTTCTTCAAAAAATCGAGTGTTTATAGGGTTTGGTGTGCACACGCCTGTATACGTCTGTATCCACCAAATAGAATACTAGAGTTGTCACAGGAAAATTACATCCACAAGGTCTTGCAATCTTTTAATATGCAAGCGGGAAGAACTACATTGAGTACCTCAATGCAGGCACGTGCAAAACTTAGCAAGAACAATGCTCCCAAATATGATGCTGAGAAAGCAAAAATGGACAAGGTGTCATATTCTTCAGCAGTAGATAGTCAAGTGATAGTCTTATGTACGTCATGGTAGCCACGATATTAGACATTTATTTTGCAGTGGGAGTGGTTAGTACATTTATGGAAAATCGTAGCAGAAAGAACTTGGAAGCAGTGAAGCACATCTTGAGATACTTGAAAGGTACAGCAAACAAGTGCTTACAATTTGGGAATCGTGTTGCATCCATTGTGGGTTAAATAGATGTGGATTATGCAGGTTTTGTGGATAGTCAAAGATCCACGACTAGATATATTTTCCTATTTGCTAGAGCAACAGTGTCATGGAGATCATGTCTCTTGGATTGTACGTCATCGTCCACCACAGAGGCAGAGTAAGTGGCAATTTCTAATGCTAACAAGGAAGCTATGTGGTTATCTCGCCTAGTGGGAGATCTTTGCATTACTCAGACTCCAGTGTTGCATTGTGATAGTTAGATGCAGATTATGCAAGTTATGTGGATAGTCAAAGATCCACGTCTAGCTTTATTTTCCTATTTTTTTGAAGAAATCGTGTCATGGAGATCTTGTCTCCAGGATTGTACGTCATCTTCCAGCACAGAGACAGAGTATGTGGCAATTTCTAATGCTAGCAAGGAAGCTATGTGGTTAGCTCGCCTAGTGGAAGATCTTTGCTTTACTCAAACTCCACTGTTGCATTGTGATATTCAAAGTACGATTGCATTAGTGAAGAACCCTGTGTTTCAATCCAAGTTCAAATATCAAGGTTCATACGGATGAAAACCTTATAGATTCTCTCACAAAGAACCTACCCTCAGAGTTGTTTACACATTGCATGAAGATGATGGGTGTAACATAAAGCCACTTGGATGTTTCATGGTTGTACAAGTTGTACATACATAGGCCACTTGGGCCACGTTGACCTTTAAGTCGGAGCTTATTGGGGTTCAAGCCAACTGGTCGGATGCCCACTACTATCCTAACCCATCTAATCTTATTCATTAATACAATATAGAATAAGGGAGAAGTGAGTGATTCTAATCCTGATGCTAAGCTCTATCAACACTCTTTGTCTACTCTTCTTCTCCCTTGCACTCCGCATGCACCGTGCACTCTACTAAGAATTCATTCAAGTGTACCATGCATTGAGCTTGATATGTCATCACTCCCCCTCAATCTCACTGAGATATCTCGTATTATAAGCATAGGTCAAAATCTCCTCAACTTCTCTAATGTCAGGACCTTCATGATGGCATCTATAGCCTTCACATCTATCCTCACATACCTAAATTTGTTGTCTCTAGTGAAGACCCTATCACCGATGAAGTGATAATTAACCTCATTGTGTTTTGTACTTGCATGGAACACTTGGTTCCAAGCCAACGTATGCTACCAAGGTTGTGGCATTAGGTGACAACTAGCCTCTAAACCTATATGTCCTCTCTCCAAGTAGAATCTCCAACCATGGTACCTCATATGCTGCCACTCCCATGTACTCAGCTTCCTACTCAAAAAGTCAATTTTGGGTTTCTTCTTAGTGCTCCATGTGACACCTAATACTAGAACTCATGTGTGAGAGCACAAACCCATTGGTAGATCATCGATGATATAGACTACCATCCCAATCCACACTATTATATCCATATAATTACAATTCCATCTCAGTCTCATAAAAAAGTGCATAATCCAATGTAGTACTGACATAGTTCAATTTGTGTCTCATTACATTCAACTATGGCTTTTTGAGAAGTTGTAAATTGGCTCTCAAGCCCAATGGTGTAACTCAAATCTACTTGTGAGATTGGCAAGTACATTAGGCTACTCAAAATCTCCCTATCCACGATGGCAGTCTCAAGCACATCACCCACATTAGCTCACTTCTTCAAATGATGATCCAAGGGGCATAGCAACATGCTTACAATCAACCATACCATACTTTTCCAACATATCCAATGTTGTTACCTTTATGATATCCATATGCCAACTTTGGTGCATATAATCTCAATGCCCAAAAATCATCACAGATATCCTGAATCCTTCATGTCAACATCCTGCTTTAAGACTCTCTTTACATGCTCAACTTTAGTCTTGAAATTGTCACCAACAAATGTCATCCACATAGATGCATATGATTACAGACTCATTCTCCCACACATACAAGGAGCGGTCTGCATCATCCATACAAAAACGAATAATAGTTAAATAGTTGGGAGTCCCCTCATGACGCTCTAGGTGCTTGCTTCAACCTATAATGTTCTTTTCTCAGGTTAATACATACTCAGGAATTTCACATCCTCATATCCGAGTGGTTTTTCTATATACACCTCTTCTTGCAAGTCCACATGCAAGAACACATTCCTCATCTCCATCTGAAAAAAAATCCAACCTTTTGTTGCAACCACTATAATATTCATCATAATCACAATAGCCATATTATATAGAAGACTGAATGTCTTCTCATAATCGATGTTATAAGACTATGCATAGCCTTGTGCTACCAATCTATCTTTAGAACTGTTCATTGAGTCATTTGCATTGTGTTTCATTTTCTAAACCCATTTACATCCAATCCTATTCTTTCATTTTGATAATAAAACCAAATCCACATCTCATTAGCATAAAGGGAAGCTATCTCCTCAATCATAGCTTGATCCCACTTTGAATCTCCAACAACACCCTCAAAACAAGCAGGCTCGACATCATGCACAATCTTTGCCATATATGCACCTTTGCATTGGATTCCTTACTCTTCCTAGTATTTTTGTTCTAGGATCACATCTAGGTAGCCTCTATTTTTATTGCATCTTTCTTGCACTTGGAATATTCACCAAGGGTATACCAAATGCCTCATCAATACTTTCTCTGAGCCATTTGAATCATCATCATCATGACCTCCACTCAAATTTGGCATCCTTCGGGAATCACCAACCTAAGGTCATCTTTTAGATCAGCATACTAGCTCTTCAATTCATGGAAAAAAACATCCCCGCTCACCCTCACTTGATGCATGACACAGGGTTGTAAATTTATACCCTCCTTACCCAAGGGAATATTACCTAATAAACACACATTTTTTAGCTTTTTGATCGAGCTTCATTTATATATCATAAAGCCTAAGCACATAAGAAATACATCCAAACAATTTAAGGTGTGCCAAATCAAGTTTTTTACAAGTAAATGTATCCTTATACAATAGTAGTAGCAATTGTTTTTATGATGTTGACTAGTATAGAATTTACACCAGCCCAATAACAATGAGAAAATTATTTTTATTTATCATCGTCCTTCAAATTTTTTTATATCTCTTCTTTTGCATGAAAATTGCCTTTGAATTCCATGTTTTCTCAAAAGCTTGCTAAACCCATCGGAGAAGTACTCTCCCCCTCAATATAACCTCGCTCACATTACATTTTTTTCTTTTTTTTTATCAACCATAACTTGGAATTTCTTGAAGTGAGTAAACACCTCACTTTCTCATTCATGAATCAATCCATATATTTATGTATCATCATCAATGAAGGTAGCATAAAACCTGAATCCACCTATAGATGCAATCTTTGTAGGACTCCATACATGACACTACACTATCTCCAACACAATTTTCTTACACACTTGTCATGAGGAAAAATTTCCTTTTTTCTGCTTTCAAAAGTGATAAGCCTCACAAACTCTATGCTCATCCATGGCAGCTTTCACCTCAGGTGTGTCTAGATCAACAATTTATGTTTTGAACACCTTTTTACCTTGGTCGATGAGCCTTTATTCTATGTTCTAATCTTTAGAGTAAAAACCACTAAAAAAATCTAGCCTACAAACCATGCTTAAGCATTTGCCCAACTAACATTAATTTCTTTGTAATATTGGGCACATATAGTAGATTAGCTGACTTCACTTTGCTATTTTTCAATGGTAATGGCACATTTCTTGTATGTGCAATAGGAAGCATTGTATCATCCACAGTCTCAGTCAAAGTTTGTGGATTCTAAACCATTCACCATGGCTCGTCATGTGATTTGTTGCATCCAGATCCTTATACCATATTTTATCATCACAATTTGATACATTTGTTGACAGTGTGTTCATCATATGCTACTTAATGAAGAGTCTCTCTTGCTCATTTGTACCCTTGCTCATACTTGCATAGTTGTTTCATTGCCTTCTTCGTGAACGGACAAGTGCAAAGTGGTCTTGCTTCGCGCATATCCAATGTCCCTTCCCATTATTCTTCAAATGTTTCTATGAAAATTTTCTCGAGTTGTTTGACTCCCATTGGCTCGAAAGTTTCCTCTTCCTCGTGTATTTAGCCCTTGATTGCCATACATGTATTACTATTCATGATTCTAGTTTCCACAACCACGTCCACCTCCTTGGCATGCACCATGTCTTATATTTCAAACTTGACCATCTTTGCTCCTTGTTTTAAACATTCAAAAGGTTTTACCTATTGAGGGTTAGGAATCTCCTCAAGAAATACTAATGTATCTTCTTGTTCACCTTTAATGTACCCCCAGGCGCTTCTACCGCTTAGAAAATTGGTCATTATAAACTTCCAAGCATAGAAGTTATTCTTTGGAGCTTTTGACTAACAAAGGTATTGATTCCATCATTGTTAGACGTTGAAAAAGTCTACACAAAATCTACAATGAACAAAAAATAGTATGTATTTGTCACAATATCTAACCACATATGTATACACGCACCTAATAGAATGCTTCAAACTACTACTATATAGTAGGTATGAAAAAAATAGCACCAACCACGCTTCCTGTAACACCAAAATGGGAGATTTGCAAGAACTTTTGCATTCATGCACACAAACACACTGTAACTCCAAAACAAAGGCAAAAACATGCCAGATTTGGAAATTTGGTTACAGATGCCTAGTCTAAGGGATTGCATGAATCCAAACTCCCACACTATCCCACAAAGAACACCACAATCATAGATCGTTACACCTTCCAAGAATCCCAAGAATGTAGTACCAGCACTAGAGGCTGGAGAATAGAGAAACGCTTACCACTCTCTAAGCTTTAATGGAAAGCTCAACGGAGGGTGTCATGGAGCGAGCGAGGGTGAAGTAATGAGGAAGGAGACTGCTGCGCTCTCCTTTACTCGAGGCTCGAGCTCCAACTGGAAGGGAGAGAGGAAAAAGGAGGCACGGGGGGTACGACCTCTTTCGTTGCTCTTGCTTGCAACTCACGACTCCTTAGCCACATCCATGCTTTGATGCCATGTAAAGAGAGAGGAGCAAGTATTCATGGCTAGAGGTTGGGAGTGGGCTTGTCACTACATCATAAAGCTCTTGCTTTGCAATGAGACAAGGCAATGGAAAAATTGAGCAAATTTCATGTCCGTTGCCTCCTTGAATGCCATGCCTTTTGAAGAGACACTGCCAACTCTCCACCATACTTAGGTGTGGTACTCACTTCAACTGTGCACAATGTTTCAAAAATAGATATGGTAAATTGCGTTTAACTCGTTGTTTGTGGCCCCGAATGCAAAGTTGTTTTGAGTTGCCCCATTCTGCATGAAGCAAAATTTAGTGGCCTATCTTGTTGAAAAGAGTGCACTCCTGCTCTTCACAAAAAGGAGTATTTGCACTTCTTATCACAATTAAATTCTGATCTCTCTCTCAGGCTCGCAAATTTGACCCATAAAATCTTCTTAAAACATTTTTGGCTGAGTAAAAATTTGTCAACAAATTTTGCCAATATTATTCAACTATATCTTGAACATAAGTCGCTAACAAGGCGAGTTGTAATTGTCCTTTTGTCTCTGCTTTCTAATTATGTTGTTGCCTTTGTATCTTTCTACAGAGTGAGTCTAGTTTTGAGGATGGAGGTGATGCAAGCAAGCAGAAGAAACTAATTTGGTTGCATTATAGGCTGGCTACAAAGAAGACAACTTTGTTTGAGAAGTCCAGTTTGGGGTTTGGGAAGCAAACACTGCTTGTGCACTAAGATACACTGATATAAGTTTTACAAAAGTTATAAATTTTATTTTATTTTTTAGGCTTCACAAAAGTATTTGCAGCAATAACACACTCCCCTCCCTCCTAGAAGCTGCTGTGGCAAAAGGCCTCTTACATGCTGCATCACTTACCTTGTCAATCTCTCTATCGAGACAACACAAGACACATGCCATAGAGTTAGCATTGAAAACCACAGTTTATATCAAGATTCAAGAGAGACAGGCAATATCGGCTGCATGATACGATAATCACGTAACAAATATACTTTAAAGAGGGCTTTTTCTTTGAAACATTGCATGGCATTATATACTGCAAGAAGGATACTGCATCAATAATTGTGTTGTGCTCCACCAGCTCAATACAGAGGC
Source organism: Adiantum capillus-veneris (assembly GCF_014529385.1). NCBI lineage: Eukaryota > Viridiplantae > Streptophyta > Polypodiopsida > Polypodiales > Pteridaceae > Adiantum > Adiantum capillus-veneris. The sequence goes on from NC_140946.1 coordinate 104,237,264, forward strand.
CACGTATTATTCAGGGACCGACAGCTGTCCACCGGGAAAGCGGAAGGACCGGTTGACTTTAATTTTCCACAGGTCTGACTAGGTTGTCAACATACTCAAAGTTGACCGTATTACTTATATGAGTCAGCATCCTAAGAACATTTGACTAGGTTGACCTATTTAGCATACAAGGTCAACCGGGCATGCTAGTAAACTTCCTTTTGACTCGATTGACTTGCTTGGCCGACTGGTTGACCAATACCTTGTCAACCTCGTCAAATCATTGACTATTACGTTGTCAACCTAGTCAAACTATCCACTCCGCGTTTGAGGGAAACCACATAGACCAGCCCTCACTATATTGTCAACCAAGCCAAACCATCTGCTCGCTGTTTGAGGATACTCACCACGTAGAAGCATTTTGCACATGAGGCCAGTGACAAAAGGTTATACAGCTTCATTAGCCAGTCAATGGAGAGGCTCCCAATTAAGCTGCTGCTGAAAGGCCCAGAATCTCCTGCTCTTTTAACATCTTCTGAAACCTTGCCAACTGGGCTTGAAGGTTTACCAAGCCAGCTGCTTTCTTTGATAAAACCTTGCTCAGTTGTGAGACATAGGCATCTATTTGGCTTCCTGGCTGCTCCACTTCTGCCAGTAGTTTCATTTCCTGTCAAATATAGCCAATGCTCATTAACTTAGGGCCTCCAGTTCTTTTGTTATGTAGGTTTATAAACTAAATTAAATTCTAAGAATAATAGTAGTATCTACAGCAAAGGAGATTACAAGCTAGTGGCATTTAGGAGCAGTGACATTGAATCACCCAACCATCTCTTGGTAAAATAGATATAGATAGTAGGACCAGCCACAACACCCCTCATGATTCCCTTATCCAGTCGGACTTTGTATGCTCTATTAGTTTTATGAGAAGCTAATCACCTACAATAAGGATGTGTCTGTGATTTTATAGAATAAACTTCAAACTTACCTCACGAATAAAATTGATTGTGTTTTCCAGTTCCTTGCAATGGGCAGAGACGAGGTTATCCTCCTCCTGCACAATTCAGTAGATTATTCTCCTGCATCTTAATAAAAGTAACAGCTTAAACACTTTGAGACCTTGCTATACAAACCACAAACCTTAAGTAAAGCAGCCATCCGATCACTGGGAGTTAAATTTTCTGCATTGGAGAAATTGCCATAGCTTAAAATATTAGCCTTAGGCAGTCCCAATGGTCTTTCCTCTCTCAAATCACCTCTACTAGCTGCCGTGCAGCTTAAGTTGTTCTTGCTTTCTCTCGCGCCTTTGCACAAATCATGCAGAGAAACATGCCCTTTTTCGTTATACCAATGACCCAACAGACTTTTGCCCACCACTGGAGCAATGGATGTACCGCTTATCGTGTTTTCATGACTTATTTCTGGACCTACAGTGTCATTTAATCCAGATTTGCGCTCCACATTGGAGGGTGAGTTGAAATTGATCTGACTAGAAGCAGTGCTAGGCCGGCTCATCCTACCCATGTCGATCTCATCCAAGTTCAAATGCTCTTCACCTTTGTCAAAAGACGGGGAAACACATTGTATCCCAGATGGCTCTTGCTGTCCAGGCAGCAGGCAAGAAAAATCCCTTTTTGAATTGCAATTTCTTGAAAGCCCCTTAACCCTGCTTCCAAACAAAAAGACACATCAAATATGATGCAAGTCTTGTACATAAAGAAAGCAATACTAGACAAGATGATACTCATAAGCGTACCTGTCAGCATATCTAAGGGTATTGAGAGTATGTTCACAAGAACCTGAACTTGGAGAAATGCAGGAGATCATAACAGTTCTCGAATCACCAACAAATGAGTCACGCAAGACCTCCGTCAGCTTACTTCCTCTGAAGGGTATGTGACCCTGATCACTATCCAAGGCTCGAATGCATTCCTTCAGAGCTAGCAAGCTCTTGTTGATTTCTGCCCCTTCAAGCCTGTAGACATGAGTTCTGATCTTTTCAGTCTAATCAACAGGCATTAAATTCATATTTGGATTTTCTTTAAGCAGTAAAATGATTGAACCTGGTCTGACGGTCATTATCGGTTGTATCAGCACCTCGCTCACTGCCAGCTAGATCAATAAATGAGAGTTTTCCCACCACTTGCTGAGAGCGTTTTTTCTCACTCACTTCAGAGCCCTTTTTGATTGCAAGCTGGAGGATAGCATGCGATCTTGATGACTCCTCGTTTGCACCAGTTGTTCCTGTGCTTCTTGCCAAGCTCCCTTTCTCAATAAATTCTTTCAGAATGTTTAAGTCCGTAATCTGGAACTCCTTCAAGCCAACAATGCACACTTGTTGGCGACCATCTTCCCTCATGCACAGCTTTCTGTAAGATCACAATAAAGAACCGGATCAATGTTTGGTAAATAACACTGTTTTGACTTACTCATGCAGCAGGTTTTACAGTAGACAAACCTCCTATCATTCAGCAGGTCAAAAAGCTTTCCACCATAAATCTCAAAAAAACTAAGCCACAGTTGAAATCCTTCACTTTTATAACTCGAGTTATGCATGAGACTGAGAATTGCCTCTGAAGCTTTTAGTGGAAGTGGTTGCATTGTGTATGTTTTTCCACTTCCTGCATAAATGATTGTAATGATCAGAAGGTGATTTGGGAAATCTTCAAAATAGGTCAGTAATGTCTTGATGATATGCCAGGCTTCATATTGAGTCCTCAGAAACATGCAAACAGCTTACCTAAATCCTATATTAGTTTTTGCAGCGCAAGGCTTGTTAGGCTTTCAGGCGTACTATGAGCCTTTACGTCAAGCATATAAGCTTACCAAAATTCAGCTTTCTTTTAGGCTTATCACAAGCCGCTACAAAAACTTCATACCTCCCCCGCCCCCAACCCCCACTCCTGTCCATTTTAGGTGGTTTTCTTTCACACAAAAGCACTATGCACGACATTCTTGTACATTGATAGAGGGCAGCGATCGACTCGTTTCAGGTATTTAAATATGAACAAGAGCAGTTGTATAAAATCAACATGCCACCCGGCACCCTGCAATTGATAAGGACTGATGCAATGCTGCATTATGTCAATTATTAGAATGTCGTACACACATTAAGAGAACGTGCCTGTTTGCCCGTATGCAAAACACGTTGCCTTTGTTCGCTGAAACAATGTTGGAATGATTGGTTCTACCGTTTCCATGTAGACCTACAGGCAGCAGCATAAACATTGAAAAAAGAAAAATAAGCACTGAATCGGAATTTCAAAAAAGACCGGAGGACTAATGAGCATAACAGAAATAGCTGTTTACCTCATCATTGCTCACATCTTCGTCCAGTATAGCATCAAATACAAACTCATGCTTTTCAACATATGCAGTAAGGTCTACCTGCAAAACCAATGAGCCGTAAGTTCAGACACCTCAAACCAAATGCTGCTTGAAGTGACCGGCCATGTGGAAAAACCTTAAGCTTTGGTTCATGAACCGTAAGAAAACAGCCATTGTCTTCAATACAGATTATATCCTCTTCACTACGAGCAAGCTCCTTCTTGTTGATAGGCCTTTTCCGCACCTCAAACAAAGCACACAATTAGCACAATCAGTAAGGGACTAAAACTTGCACAGTGCACAAGTATGTATATGTATTCATGAGTAGGAAGAATATCATTGCCATTGAATGCTTGAATTACATTGCCATCTAAAATAATCGCACAGAAAGATTTAACTTCTAAGCAAAAGACAAAGCTACAAGTTTTCTTACCACAACTTTAATTTTGGCAGGTACAATGTCCTTGGCAGATTTCTCTTTGTCTGCTGTCATGGGACGTGAGGTGTCCGGTGTGTAACTTTGCAGCCTACTTGGGCTAGAAGGTTTGCAGCTTCCCACGACAAAACCATTTTCAAACGATGTTTCAGGAAAAGGAGCATAAGGGGAGGAGCTAGAGTCCCACCAACCAGGTTCAGCTTCCTGTAACAAGAATCAAAAGAAGTGAACGTAGTTCTTTATTTAAGAACAGAACAAAAAACACATAACAAAGCAATTTAAACTTCAGAAACTTACAACACTTTTACACATGCATCCACGCACGTGTGCACACACACATATATACATACATGCATGGGTGTAGTACGCACAGGGTAGTTTTCGTACGACGTACGGAACGTCTCGTTCCGTACTGCGGGTCACGTACCGTCCCGTACGTTTCGTACGTTTTTTTTTTTTTTTTTTTTTTTTTTTTTGAGGCAAAATTCACAATTGTGAATGGATTACATTGAGCAGCCCAACTCTCTCTCTCTCATGCTCTAGCCTCTTCCTATTTAAGCAATGCCTCTCCAACACTTCCAAGCTCTCAATGCTCATTGCCCTCAAGCTCTCAATGCTCTCAATGCTCTCACTGCTCAATGCTCCCATGTTCTAGCTCTCAAGTGACAAGCTCTAGAGACTAGAGTCTTGCCTCTCCATCTTCTCTCCATTGGGTCTCTCCCTCTCAAGCTCCCATTGAAGATCTCATAATGTCAAGTTTCTTTAAGTGTAAAGTTTAAACCCAAGGGCCTGAGCCTTAGACGTAAGAATTCTTTGTTTTTTTATTTTGAACGTACGTAACGTCATCGTACATCTTAATATTTTTTAGTTCGTTTAGTACACCGCACATCATCGTACGTGTACAAAACGTACGGGACCGTACGAGACCACTATGAGTACGCATACCTAGAATTGAGCATTTGGATACAAAGTATGCACTTGTTGACATTTTAAAGCATTGCATTGAGCAAGGCATTAGTTAAGATATCCAATTCTTCATACCTACAGGCTAGCATTATCGTGATATTTTTGCACGCAAAAGTCCAAGCATCTAGGAGGGGAATGTGGTGTTGTGTAAATGAGAATGGATAGATTTTGCTGAGAGAATTCCAAAAATTCCAAGTGTGTGTGGATGTGTGTGTGCGCGCGCGCATGTGTGTGTGTGTGTGTGTGTGTGTGTGTGTGTGTGTGTGAGAGAGAGAGAGAGAGAGAGAGAGAGAGAGAGAGAGAGATTGTTCCCGTGCTTACCAAGCATTTGGGGTATCCAGCTGGATGGAATGTCACTCACGCTCAAAATGTAAATTGGGTTAAGCAACAGTTGAATGTTAAGTTGCATTATTGGAATTTATCCACTTGGCCATTGCATACTGGATGGAATGTCACTCACGCTCAAAATGTAAATTGGGTTAAGCAACAGTTGAATGTCAAGTTGCATTATTGGAATTTATCCGCTTGGCCATTGCATGTTCACCTGCAAATCGTTCAAAGTGTCTTGATGGCTTGTGTTCAATTCTATTTGTCATTGTTGCATTGGCCTAGTCATTGTCTCACTTCTCTTATGTCAGCTATTTTGTCTCATTTGTGGTGAACCCATGCTCACCAAAAATGCCTGCGTTTGATGTCCATGGGAAAACTTTGCACTCCTAAGCGCTTTGGTGGCCTCAATATCTTGGACTTGCGCATGCATGCTCCTAGGAAGGCTATGTTGTTGCCTACTCTTGTGCAACAAACTCAGCCTTGGACTCTCATGTTTGCCTAGATGTATCTGCATGTTGTTACTTCCTCCTTTGACCATTGGCAAGCATCTTCATCTCTCTAGGAGGTCGTGTTTGGCAAGATGGAAGGGCACATTCTTGGTTGTTCTCTTGCTGAAAACAATCGGCATCAACCATATCCTCGAAGCTTTTATGATGTATCGTCGAAATAGCTTAGACCAACGGCTTTGGGGACAAAGCATCTACCACCAATCCTTTTGGCCCTGCACATGGACAATCTGGAAGTGAAACTGTGACAAGATGTTCGCCCACCGCATCTACTTTTCCGATAGTTGCTTCTGTGACAAGAAGTAGCGTAAACTTTGGTGATCTGTGAAGACCGTAAATCGGCTCCGAGTAGGTAATGCCACCACTGAGTAAGAGCATGGATAACCACCAAAAGCTCTTTCTCATATATTTGTGTTGTCAATTCCGGCCTTGAAAACAATCGTCCATAGTTGCCAAGAAACGCATTTCTTCACTCATGAAACGTATGAAACGTTTCAAAAATGTTTCTGTATGAGTTTGGACGTTTCAAAGGTAAAGTCAAGGCTCATGTTACATGTAAACCTTGAAGCCTCTTGTTCTTTGTTTCGGTCATGAAATCCTCAAATGTCATGAATGTAGCTTCTGCCTTGCTTCTAATGATGAAAGTTATTCCTATTCTCCCTCTTTTTCATGTCTAATTGTAAGGTAATGCTTAAAACATAGATCTCAGCTTGTACCACTTAAACTTACGTACATTTCTTTAGTTTGCACGAAACTTCTGTTTCGGCGTTTCTTTCTCGGACGAAACCGTTTGAAACTTCTGAAACTCGTTTCAAACGGAAGTTTCGAAACTCCGTGGCAACTATGCAATCGGCTCTCATAGGCATTGACATGGCCTTCTTGCATTAAGACCTCACAATATACTTCGATTGACTTCTGCAAGTCCGGCAAAGTCAAAACTGGTCCCGTAGTCAATTTCTCTTTCAATGTCTGAAAGGCAGTCACCTCTGTGGGTCCCCACGAGAAAGGGACTTCTTTCTATGTCAAGATATGCAAAGGGGAAGTAGCCTCTGCAAACTTTCTAATGAACCGCCGCTAGTAAGAACATAAGCCCAAGAACCTTCCAACTTCATGGACATTCTTCAAATCGGGCCAATCTCGGATAGTCTCTATCTTGGCCGGATCCATTTGCACTCTTGCTGCTGACACAATGTGTCCCAAAAAGTGTATCTCTGGTAGGAAAAATTCACTTTTCTTTGCATCAATCACTAACTTGTGATCTCGTAGACGAGCTCGCTGCTGCTCACGCCCCCCCCCCGCTGCGCGTGCAACTCCCTCGCCACTGCTCCCGCATCCCCCCTCCTCCCTCGCGCTGCGCGCTCCCCTGCTCGCTCCTCTGCCCACCGCTGGCCAGCCCCCAGCGCGTTGCTATGCAGGTACAGCCAGTCCCCGCCCCCCCATTTGCCGCCATTTCAACCTCCCGCCCCCTGGCCTCAGCCCTATTACACCTCCCGCCCCCTTTTTTCCATCCCTTGTTCGCCTTCTTCGAGCCTGTAGGCTGTTTTTTCAGCTTGCTGGCATTCGCCTCGCCACCAACGACCCTATCCTCTCAGCAACAGACACTTAATGGCGGCCTCTGCTCCACCTCAGAGGGACTCCACAGAAGCCCCCTCGTCCGACACCGCGGAGCCGACCCTTCGACTTGCTCTTTCGCCAGAAGAGCAAGCGAGCTTGATGGCCGAAGTAGAGCGCTTGCAGGCCACTTCGGTTATCTGTAAAATCATTGGCACTTGGCCCAGTCGAGGCGCAGTTCGGGATCTACTGCAGGCTCGTCTTCTCTCCGACGTGGGCAAGATTATAGGTGTCCTGATCCTCAGGAGAGGGTACTACCAGGTCGAGTTCGAGTCTGCAGACATGGCGACCAAAGTGATCTCGATGAGCCCGCTCGGCATCAGAGCAGCTCGAGCTTACTTCCGACGTTGGCATCACGGTTTCGACCCTACTATAGATGTGCTCGAAGAGGAGGCAGAATTGCCGATTTCGGTTTGCTTTCCAGGCCTGAGGCGAGAGTACCATCCCCTCCTACTCAGGATTGGTTCCATGTTCGGGACAATTTTGGAGTCTCCACGCACGGCAGCTTCAGTTGTGGCCAAGGCCGCAGGTCTACCTACTGTGCGGGTTCTTGTTCGTGACACACTCCCTCCCCAAGGTGGTACTGCTGCCTAGGGTGAGCGGGGGATGGATTAGACAGAGTGTGGAGTATTAGGGTCTCTCGAACCAGTGTTTCATTTGCAGACAGATGGGCCATATGGCAAAGGCCTGTCCTCGCAAGAGACCTCGACCCACAGCGCATGCGCAGCCGCCCAAGGCTGAGCAGGCCAAGCAGCCAGGCACATAGGATACACAGGCTGGTACTTCGACAGAGACTAGTGACAAGCCAGTTGATGGTTGGCAACAAGTGCCTGGCCGCCGCCGTCAGGGGAGAGCTCACCCCACTGCTCCTCCTGGTGGCCGACCTGCTGCAACTCAGCAGCACTGGGTTCCGACTGGGCACGAGCAGAGTTTTGGTCACAGATTGTTGAGTCTCTGCCACAAGCAGAGCAGTGGTGCATTGGGGGTGACTTCAACATGTTGGAGGACCCTTCTGACAGGATTGGTGGTAGCCACGCTACTGTGCAGGGAGTTGAGCTGGCAGCTTGGGAGAGGTTTTGTATGACTCTGAGGGTTTCGGATGTGTGGCAGCACTCTAGCTTTGTGAGGCCCCCAGACAGCTGGCCTTCTCTCGTTCGGACCACAGAGTGGGAGGAGTGAATCTATTGCGGATAGATCGCTTCTACACTACTGACTTTTTCTGTGACTCGGGTGGGAAAGTTGGCATCCTGGCAGGGACTTCCTTCTCGGACCATGCACCAGTGATCCTCACAGTGACAGATAGGCGAAGGCGGGGGAGCACGATGGTACGCATCCCTGAGAGGGTTTTGCTAGACTCTACACTCAGAGAGCGAGTAGAGGCTCTTTGGATAGAGAGCTTGGACATGCAAGATTCTCCTGCAAACAGAGTGGCCTCAGGACTAGCTCAGCTTAGTCGATTCTTTCTCCAGGAGTCCTTGACTCGCCTGACTGCAGCGAAAGAGGAGCAGCGTCTCAGACGGGGCGTTGCTTCCTTGCAGAGGATACAGGAGCAGCATCCAGACAGTCCTTGGTTGGAGGAGCAGTTACAGCAAGCTCGCCAGGAGCTTGGTAGCACAGAGGAGCGGCGCCATGAGTTTGCTTTTCACCGACAGGCATCTCAGTGGACGCAGGTGTGTGACAGAGTGACTAGTGCTTTCTTCGAGGCAGTGGGACCTCGACATACGCATGCTAAGGTCAATCAGTTGAGGAGGCCCGACGGGTCAGTTGCTTCTGAGCCAGAGGACATGCGTGCAGTTGCTACTGACTTTTACCGTGAGTTACTATTTGTAGAGCCTCAGTCAGAGAGTCAAGATGCATGCAGGGAGCAGGTGTGGGCGCAGATGCCTTGCCTTGTGACTGAGGAGATGCGCCAGAGACTTGAGCTTCCACTTCAGCTTGAGGAGTTGCACACGGCTCTTAGTGCACTCCCCCGTGGTAGCTGTCCGATGGCTTGACTCCCATTTTTTCTTGGAGTACTGGGACTTGCTTGGCCCTGATCTCTGTAGTGCTTTCCAGTACATCTTGCACACAGGAGAGATGCCTGACAGCATGAGTGAGAGTCTAATCTACCTCATTCCCAAGGAGGGTGGCTCCTTGGATGAGATTCGACAATGGCGCCCCATCACCATCCTCAACTCAGCCTACAAAATTCTTGCCAAGGCTCTGAGTTTGAGGATCCAACCACTTCTAGAGAGCCTTATACATGGGACCCAGACTGGTTTTGTCAAGGGGCGTAGTATCCTTGACAACATCTTTACTTTTTGGGAGGCTTCTGCCTTAGCGAGGCTTAGCGGTGAGGATCTGGTGATTCTTCTTCTTGATTTTGAGAAGGCCTACAACAGAGTTTACTGGGACTTTCTGGAGGGCACTCTACGCAGGATGGGCTTCTCAAATGCTTGGATCAGAGGGGTGTCAGTTTTATACAGACGAGCACACAGTCAGGTACTTTTGTCAGGAGGTAGAGGCGATCGTTTCATGCTCACACGTTCCGTCAGACAGGGCTGCCCTCTTGCCCCCTTCCTCTTTTTGTTCTATGCTAAGGCGATGAGCAGGTTCTTGGTGTCGCAATAGGTTGGTTTGCGGGGCTTAGCACTTCCTATTCGAGGAGCTGAGCTTCTGGACGCTGAGTTTGTGACGACTCAGCCTTGTACTTGGATGGCCAAGAGGCCAACCTTCACAGGTGTGAGCAGGCTCTTGAGACCTTCTGTTGTGCATCTGGCGCACTGATCAACTGGAGAAAGACAGTGGCTTTCTCGGTTGGTAGTGCTCCTGTGCCTGATTGGATGCCAGGAGAGGGTTTTAGGTGGATTCCCCCAGGGACTGCAGTTTGGTACTTGGGCTGTCAGGTTGGTCTGGACTTGTCTCCCGAGCAGCAGATTGCTCCCCTCCTCCTGTCTATCAGGAGGAAGTTGTTACACTGGAGCTCAGCACGACTGTCTTTGGCTGGCAGAGTAGTAGTGGGCAACTAGGTGTTGTTGGTAACTATGTGGTACATCACTTCTTGCTGGATCTTCTCGAGTTCTTGTATCAGCCAGGTAGAGAGGCTGATCAGGAACTTCCTTTGGTCACGACGTGACACTCAGATAGCCCGGGCCAAAGTGGCTTGGCAGGTCATCACTCTTCCTTGTTCACAGGGAGGGCTTGGGATCATTGACCCAGCACAACAAAGCAGAGCTCTTCTTGGAAGGTGCATAGTCAGAGGACTTCTTCCAGGAGAGGAGCCTTGGAAGGAGTTCTTGCTACAGCGGCTTCGTGCTAGGGTGCCTGAGGCTGGAGGCCCCTAGCGACCTTCGACCAGATGGATCTTCACAGAGATGCGCAGAGTTGGTTTGAGCATGAGACTGGAGGACCGCTTCGCTGTGAGTTTGCTTCGATCTTGAGAGCACTTGCGGCGAGGCCTGGAGCAGCAACAGCCTACTTGCACGGAAAGGCGCCTACGACAGCCCCTTGTTTGGAACCCCATGGTAAGCACTCAGAGAGGCCACTTGGTTGGTAGTCGGCCTCATGTTTCTTGGGGTCCCATGGCAACGGGTTTAGGTGATTGGTTAGAGTTTTCAGGCTTGTCAAGGGAGTTGCAAGGTTTCCAGCTACAGGGCATGAGAGGGGTGCAGAGCATGTGCCAGGACACCTCAAAGGCACTTCCAGCTGAGTGGCTCACACCTCTCGAGCCAGTAGCACCCAGGTGGATGGGAGCTATAACCGGCCCATACAACGTAGAGGGCGGTACTATTTCAATTACCTGTTAACTTTACACAGAGCACTGAGAAGGGAAGAGAACACAGTTGCATCCAGCGACTAGAATGTCACTGCGCACACGAGACCGACACCCTGTAGGCCCCAAAGACCGGCGCCCCTTTCGGTATTTCTTTATTCAAATTAAGGTAGACGATCCGACCACTTGGCACAAGCTTTCACAAAGCTGTCCAAACCTGGCGAGGGCTGAAAACGCAGGTTTTCGACTGGATTTCGACAACATAACGGCGCAAAAACCCGTGTAGGTCAAAAACACCTGTCTAGGACAGATTCCCTCGATATCTGGAAGCTTTCTGGTGAGCTGTCACAGAAATTCAGCGGGCTGTAATTCTCTGTTTTTCACTGCCGGGATCCCAAAAGCCTGTACACGCATCCCAAGGCTCTCACGAGGCTCCCCCGATGTTCCCTTGCAGTTTAGGGGCGAAACCCTAAACCTGCAGAAAAACACAGCAGGCTGTAATTCCCTGTTTCGGATCGTTTTTAGCGGAGCGAACATGCCTACGCGTGTCCCAAGGGCTCCCGCACGCAATGGGACAGTTCCCCTGTGAATTGGACAAGTTTTCACGCGAGAAAACTCTCCAAACTCGCAATCTTTCGTGATGGAACTGTGCGTACCTGTGGGGGATTAGCAATCAGCTAATCCGGTTCCTGTTCAGAAGGCTCTTGCCTTGGCAAACGCGCATAAACCCCCAGAACTGTACATAGGTCAAATAAGAAGTCCACTAGTAGGGCATAACATACTGTACGTAGGGGAGAATGAGAGCAGTATGTAGCGTGCGGGGCATCACTCCCGTCACCATACTGTGCATAGAGGGCAAGGTGAGCATTCCATAGCTTCTGTCCCTGCTGCAATCCACCTGAGGCTGAAAATGGCGCCCCCTTTGTTGATATGCAGCTCGTTTTTGCCTCCCAGAGTGGCAGAATCGCTCACAGGCTGACACGTCGCCCAGTTTCCGAGTTTGGGCTTTCCCTGCTAAAAATATCTCAACTGGTGCGTCAGTTGACTTGACAGCAGAGCAATAAAATGTTCCCCTTGTCATTCCAGAGCTAATGACGCGAACACATTTTCCAGTCAAAAATAGCAGTTCCCTAAATTTTAGGAGATGCTTCCATGGCGTCCCTATCGGTCTCCTGACCATCATTGAAGACTACCATTTGACCAACATCTACAATGTGGGTTAATTTACTGGCCCCTTTCAACTTATAAAGTTGCAGTGACTTGACGAGTGGCCCAAATTCCAGTTTGGCGCACACGAGCTTCCATACTCATCAGAATTCAGTGCTAACTGGCCCGAGCAGTCCCTGTCTAACCGACCTAGATCCCGGATGTGAGAAACCCATTTGGCTGCAGCCATTTCACACTGGCCATGCAATGTCCACTTGCACCTTTTCAAGGGTTTTGGGACAAACAAGGAAAAATAAAATAAATATATCTAATACTTATTTACGAAAGACAACAGGAAAAATACACCTCCTGGTGACACACCCCACCCTTGAAATACTGCAAGCGACCTCGCTTGCATGCCAATAATACATGCAGATATCTCCTGATATCACATATATTCTATGATGGGAATCCAAGATTTACATGCTTCCGGAAATGTAGCGTTGGACGATTAAACAATCCCACCAACCTGGCTACGACACATATATCAAGCATAGAAGTCTTCTAGTGTACTCTTGAGCACAAACTTCTCTAGCTAAATTCTGTATGGAAAGAGTAGATACAATTGCTTAACTACTCTCTTGAGCATCATGAACCATGCTCTTGCCTTGCTCCAAAAAAGCTGCATGGTGTCACTGTGGGTTCCATTTGAAAGGCTTCAAGATACAATTGCAATAGCTGAGGTGGATCAAGCAATTCTGACTCTTCCATCCATTTGGCATCTAATGATGGATAGTTCTTGAACTTCACCAAATAGCGTCTTGCAACCTTTCCTCTAACCTTTATTTCTTTATGTGCCAATATCTGTTCAGGAACAAGGATTTCATCCAATTCTTCCACTTCGGGTTGTTCGTCATCAAGCATATTCTCTGGCACATCACCAACAAAGGGCCTTAGAAGGCTGACATGAAAAGCATTATGTATTTTCCAGCCTTCTGGTAGCTTTAACCTGTAAGCTACATCGCTGATCTTTTCTGAAATCTGAAAAGGACCATAATATCACATATTGAGCTTAGGAAACAAGCGTTCCTTGCCTTTCCTTTTCCTTAACCTGGCCTTTTCAAAGCGCAAAAGTACCCAATCACCAAGTGAAAATACAAGTTCACGACGGTAGCAGCTTTCTTTTGCTTAGCCTGAGTCTTCTCAAGAGCAATCTTTATCTTCCTCTATGTTTCATCCATATCTTGCACATACTTGTCTGCCTCAAATATCTTGTCCTTAGTCTGCAAAATGGGTGGGAGTTTCTTTCCTCCTTCCACTATCTCAAATGGTGCCTTACCTGTTGATGTATGCACAGTGTTATTGTAAGCATATTCAACCAATGGGAGATGGTGTTCCCAAGTTGCCTTGTGCTCTGAGACATAACATTTGAGCAGGTCCAAGACAGTAGAATTTGCCTCTTCTGACTGTCCATCAGTTTGCGGATGAAACGAAGAAGAGAACTTGAGCGTAGTGCCCATGTTCTCAAACAATGCCTTCCAGAAAAGACTCGTCATACGTGGATCCCTGTCACTGACAATTGACTGAGGCATCCCATGATATTTAAAGATATTCCTCATGAATATCTTGACCATGTGTTTTGGCTTTATCTTCTTCCTAACAGGAATGAAATGGGCCTGCTTACTGAACCTACAAATGATAGTCCAAATCCCATCATTTCCTGTTTGCGTCCTTGGAAAATCAAAGATAAAGTCCATTGCTATACTTTCCCATGGCCTATCAGGGATCCGCAATGGCTGCAACAATCCCGGTTGCTTTTGTCTGTCAAATTTGACTTTTTGGCATACTAAGCATGATCTTACAAATGTGTCAACATCTTGACGCAAAGCTGGCCAATAGAAGAATGCCTCAACCCCTTTCACTGTCGCATCAATTCCACGATGCCCAACATAAGGTGGAGCATGACTTTCCATCAAAATCTTTGGCCGTAACTGTTTAGTAACGCATAACTTTCCATGCATCATGAGAAAGTCATTCTTAAGCATATAGTGCTCATGATGTTGCCCATCAACAAGCTGGTCATAGATCCTTGCAAAATCTGAATCTTCAGCATAGTGTCTTCATTTCGTCTAGTTCACAATGGTACGGAATTGACACTGCCGAAATTTGGGGCTTTCGTGACAACGCATCAACCACCACGTTCTTTTTCCCTTGCACATGCACAATCTGAAAATGGAACATTGACAAGATGTTTGTCCATCGCATGTGCTTCTCAAACAACTTCGTCTGTGTAAGAAAATATCGCAAGGTTTGATGATCCGTTTGGACAACAAAATCAGCCCCTAGCAAATAGTGTTTCCAACTAGTGAGAGCATGAATTACTGCCAGCAATTCTTTCTCATAGACTTGCAAGTTCCTTTCAGTCTTCAAAAGAATTCTGCTCTCATATGCGACTACTCGGCCATTCTGCATTAAAACTGCACCAAGACTATGGCCACACGCATCACATTGAACCACAAAAGGTTAAGAAAGATCTGGCAAAATAATTACCGGATCCGAAGTCAGCTTCTCTTTCAAGTGTTTGAACGCTAAAATTTCCTTGGCTGTCCACTTGAAAGTAACTCCTTTTCCTTGCAGTGCATGGAGTGGAGAAGCAATCTCAGCAAAATTTCGGATGAACCTCTTGTAATAGGAACATAAGCCTAGAAAGCTTCGAATGTCATGTACGAACTTCAAGTCTGGCCATGACCTAATTGCTTCCACTCTAGCGGGATCCATGCGTACCCCATCCTTTGAAACAATGTGGCCAAGGAAGTGAATTTCTTGCAAAAAGAACTCACTTTTCTTCGCATTGATAAGTAGCCGATTCTTGCGTAGCTCATTGAAAACTGCGGTCAAGTGATCCCTATGCTCCTCTTCAAACTTTGAGTAGACAATCATGTCATCAAAGAAGGTACCCACGAAGTTTCTATGTGGTCTAAAAATTCTATCCATCATTCTATTAAATGTGGCAGGAGCATTTGTGAGACCAAATGGCATGACAAGAAACTCATAGAGACCAAATGTTGTCCTGAACGCAGTCTTATGGACATCTTCTCGTCTAATGTGTATCTGATGATACCCACTCTTTAGGTCTATTCTTGTAAACAATGACGCTCCCTCAAGCCGATCAAGAATGTCATCTATCCTCGGTATGGGGAACCTGTTCTTGATAGTATTCTTATTCAAGGCACGATAGTCAATGCACATGCGCCATGAACCATCCTTCTTCTGCACTAAGAGTACAGGCAAACAAAAAGGGGATGAACTCGGCTGAATCAGCCCCTTCTCTAAAAGCTCGTTGACCTGACCCATAATCTCTTTCTGCTGGGCTGCACTAACCCTGTATGGTGGTCTATTCGGTGGACTAGAACCTGGCACAAGATCTAAAGTATGATCCTCAGGTCTCTCAGGAGGTAACTCCCCTGGCAAAGAGTCCGAAAAACAATCACTGAAACCACTCAAAAAAGTTGACCTGTCTTTATCTAAGGTAGACAAATTAGATACAACTTGAGGTACTTCTTTTGCAAAGATCAAGTACGCAGAAAGATGATTCTTTATTACAGATGAAATAGCAGAAGCAGAAACAACTGGAACAGACTCGCCTTTAAGCTTTACATCAAGGACATGAGTCTTTCCTCTATGTACAAGGGTAATCTTTTTGTTGTAAGTATCCACCATAGCATGCAACCTGTAACACCATGGGATACCCAATAACACATCACAGCCCTCAAGCGGCATAATATGAAATTCTTCCGCATCCACATAGCTCTGAATGTGCAGACGAAGCTTTCCCAGAATGGGAGTAACAGGCTCTGAATGTCCTGGGCATGCCAAACCTGCTTCGCATGTCATACCCATCTCCTCTGCACGAATGCCCAACTTTGATGCCAATTCTGGTGATATGAAATTTGCACGGGCTCCTGGATCAAAGAAAACCAGCACTGTCTGGTCTCTAGCTTTGCCCCAAGCTCTGCACAGCTCCGTGGCATCTGTGTTTGGCTGATCTCCAACCAAATCTGGAACAAGTCCTGCACTCGGCTTTGGCTTCTTCCCTTTATGGTCTGACTTGTCATCCTTATCCTGTGACTTCTTCTGTGGGCACTCATTTGCAAAGTGTCCTTCCTGTTCACAAATGTAGCATTTCTTGGCCTCCCTAAGAGCTTTTCTTTCTTGAAAAGTTTTGCCAGAAAAATGCCTTTTTTGTCCTTGTCCTCGTTCCGAAGAAGATTTAGACTGCTTCTTGGACGTATCAGCTTCTTGAGTGGAGGGCTTCTTTGCAGGAGACTCAGAAGGCTTTGTTGCAACATTGCCCTTGGCTGAAAACTGTTTGCCCTGGGCTCCTTTCTTGTGGCTATTAAATCCATCGGAATCTCCCTTCGACAGATTGTTGGCCACTCTTGCATTCTCTATCAATTGAAACATATTCATGACAGTAGTCTTTGTGCAGTAGTCCCTGATTTTCTTGGGCAATCCGCAACAGTACTTCTCAATTTGTTCTGACAAAGGCACAAACCTGTAAGAGGTGACTGGCAACAGTGCGGCCCAAAACCGTTTATTGTACTCTTCCAAATCCGCACACTGTTTAGCATTCAACTCGTGCCATTCCGTCATTACATCCACTTCAAAAGTGTTTGTCAACCATGCAGGCGCAAAAAGTTGTTTGAATTGGACCCACGTTGTTGGGGCTTTACCCTGGTTCAATAATGCGGTCCACCATTGGAGCGCATTTCCTTTCAAGAAAGTGGCAGCCTTGCGTATCTTTGAAGATTCCGTGAAGTTTCCTCCAGCATAAGCTGCATCGAACTGCTGTATGAAGGTCAAAGCCTTTAATTGGTCCTCAGTTCCTCTGAAAGTTTCAAACTTCACTCCCTGCCCACCTTCCTTGTAATCCTTAGGCTGACTCAAAGGAGCCACATTATCATAAACAGGTGCCTGTAGCAGTAGTGCTCCATGAGTGTTCATTCCAGCACTCGCATCAACTGTTTTCCCTGTCATATCTGCATTTTGTACGTATGGCTGCGAAAAACCAGCCATACCAAATTGTGTTCCAGGCACTCGAAACTGGCCATAGGCACCCTGAAAACCTGGTTGGACACCCATGTTCGCGTACATAGGGTTACCCATGCCTGTTTGCATTGTCCCAAACACATTCCCTGGCATATAACCTGTGGAAGGTCCAGCCATAGCTTGAAACACTAAACCACCTCCAAAATAACCAGGATAAGTATTAGGTAATGGAAGGGTCTGACGCATAGCCTGTTCATTGCTCCCTTGACCATTCACAAACGGTTCCTGTCCAGCTAAAGCAAGTTGCTTTGGATCATTGGACACCGCTAGTTGCTCAACCACATGGGCTTTCCCTCGAGCATCATGAGTCCTCTGCGCATTGGAAATCTCCTTTTCCTGCAACGGCTCAGTCATGCCCTGTGTAGGAAGCTGAAAACCCTGTGTCGGAGCCTGTAAGAATTCCTGCATCCTTGGGTTGTTAGCCAACTGCTAAAACATGTCCATGCAACAACGCAGTTGAGGTCTAAACAACTTGTCCTCTTCTTGAAGAGTTGAAGGAATTTTCTCTGTGCCATGTGAGGAAGATCCCTCTTCAGGTACTTGGTCTCTCTTCTCTGCCATATCGACAAGCTCTGTGTTGCTTTCACCCACAACAATCCACGCTGCACTTTTTGAAGAAGAAGTAACTATCCCGTCGATGGAACCATATAACCGGCCCGTACAACGTAGAGGGCGGTACTATTTCAATTACCTGTTAACTTTACACAAAGCACTGCGAAGGGAAGAGAACACAGTTGCGTCCAGCAACTAGAATGTCACTGCGCACACGAGACCGACACCCTGTAGGCCCCAAAGACCGGCGCCCCTTTCGGTATTTCTTTATTCAAATTAAGGTAGACGATCCGACCACTTAGCACAAGCTTTCACAAAGCTGTCCAAACCTGGCGAGGGCTGAAAACGCAGGTTTTCGACCGGATTTCGACAACATAACGGCGCAAAAACCCCTGTAGGTCAAAAACACCTGTCTAGGACAGATTCCCTCGATATCTGGAAGCTTTCTGGTGAGCTGTCACAGAAATTCAGCGGGCTGTAATTCTCTGTTTTCCACTGCCAAGAGCCCAAAAGCCTGTACACGCATCCCAAGGCTCTCACGAGGCTCCCCCGATGTTGCCTTGCAGTGTAGGTGCGAAACCCAAAACCTGCAGAAAAACACAGCGGGCTGTAATTCCCTGTTTCGGATCGTTTTTAGCGGAGCGAACACGCCTACGCGTGTCCCAAGGGCTCCCATACGCAATGGGACAGTTCCCCTGTGAATTGGACGAGTTTTCACCCGAGAAAACTCTCCAAACTCGCAATCTTTCGTGATGGAACTGTGCGTACCTGCGGGGGATTAGCAATTAGCTAATCCGGTTCCTGTTCAGAAGGCTCTTGCCTTGGCAAACGCGCATAAACCCCCAGAACTGTACATAGGTCAAATGAGAAGCCCACTAGTGGGGCATAACATACTGTACGTTGGGGAGAATGAGAGCAGTATGTAGCATGCGGGGCATCACTCTCGTCACCATACTGTGCATAGAGGGCAAGGTAAGCATTCCATAGCTTCTGTACCTACTACAATCCACCTGAGGCTGAAAATGGCGCCCCCTTTGTTGATATGCAGCTCGTTTTTGCCTCCCAGAGTGGCAGAATCGCTCACAGGCTGACACGTCGCCCAGTTTCCGAGTTTGGGCTTTCCCTGCTAAAAATATCTCAACTGGTGCGTCAGTTGACTTGACAGCAGAGCAATAAAATGTTCCCCTTGTCATTCCAGAGCTAATGACGCGAACACATTTTCCAGTCAAAAATAGCAGTTCCCTAAATTTCAGGAGATGCTTCCATGGCATCCCTATCGGTCTCCTGACCATCATTGAAGACTACCATTTGACCAACATCTACAATGTGGGTTAATTTACTGGCCCCTTTCAACTTATAAAGTTGCAGTGACTTGACGAGTGGCCCAAATTCCAGTTTGGTGCACACGAGCTTCCATACTCATCAGAATTCAGTGCTAACTGGCCCGGGCAGTCCCTGTCTGAACGACCTAGATCCCCGATGTGAGAAACCCATTTAGCTGCAGCCGTTTCATATTGGCCATGCAATGTCCACTTGCACATTTTCAAGGGTTTTGGGACAAACAAGTAAAAATAAAATAAATATATCTAATACTTATTTACGAAAGGCAACAGGAAAAATACACCTCCTGGTGACAAGAGCCTTCACACGACTGGAGGTTCTCATCTCAATCCGGGCCTGCTCAGAGACTGTTCCATCCCTTTTTCTCGAGTTAGAGGGTGAGGGACCTTAGAGTGAGTTGCAGTAGAGGCCCCGCAGGTGGCAGAGTGCTGTTTTTCAGAGGATCCGAGTGGTGGGCATCTGTGGAAGGACTTGTGTCATCGATCCTACCCAGCAGCTCTTGAGACTCGACACTGGAGACTGTGGGCTTGGGAGTGCTGTCCACTGGCACGAGTACACTCGGATCCTGGAGAGTGGCTTTGGAGGGACCCTTTCTCTTCTCCTGGGCCTTTCTACACCATGGTCCAGGGTGTACTCGGATGGCACTACCGACCACCTGTGTGGCTTTTCCCTCCTCCCATCTCTTGATTTAGCCTCATTGTACATATGCTGTTTTTTCATTCGGAGAGTCTCCCCATCATGGTTGTTGTAGCCCTCTCTTGAAGAGGTGGTTGTAGCCCTATGGGCAGTTTCAAGGATCTTTTTCTTGAAAAAAAAGAAAAATTATGATCTCGTAATGCCTGAAAGACCTGAAGCAAATGATCTCTATGTTCTGCCTCATTCTTGGAGGAAACAATGATATCTTCAAAGAAAGTGCCGACAAATAGCCTGTACTCTCGAAAAATCCTATCCATCATCCGGTTAAATGTCGCAGGAGCATTGGTTAAGCCAAAAGGCATCACCAAAAACTCAAATAACCCAAAAGTCGTCCGAAAGGCTGTCTTATAGATGTCTCTCGGTACGATTCTAATTTGATGATATCCACTCTTCAAATCAATCCTGCTAAAACACGAGGATCCCTGTAATCTGTCGAGTATATCATAGATCCTAGGAATCGGAAATATGTTCTTGATGGTGATTTTGTTGAGAGCTCTATAATCGATGCACATTCTCCAAGATCCGTCTTTCTTCAAAACCAACAACAATGGAGAGCAATACGGTGAAGTATTAGGCTGGACAAGACCCTTTTCCAAGAGGTCTTTCACTTGGTTCATAATCTGTTCGTTCTGTGCTGGGCTCACACGGTAAGGTGGCCGGTTCAGTGGTGTGCTTCTAGGAATCATATCAATGGTATGATCTTCACGACGAGCAGGTGGTAACTCGCCTGGCATGCCCTCTGAGAAGCAATCGGCATGAGAGTGGAGAAACTCTCGGCGTTCTTTATCAAGTTTAGACATATTTGTCCTATCCTCATCACTCAACTCTTTCATAAAGATCGAGTAAACAAATAGATTGAATTTCATTAACTTTGAAATGGCCGAAGCCGATACAATAGGGACAGACTCGCCCTTAAGTTTAATATAAAGTACAATTCGTTCTTCCCTTCTCTATAGTCAATGTCACTTTCCTCGCCTAATAGTCGACCACGGTGTTGTTCTCGTGGTACCAGGGAATTCCCAAGAGCAAAATTCCAAAGGCATAATGTAAAAGTCCTCATGCCCCAAATACCCCTGACAATGCAATCGAAGTTTGCCAATGACAAGTGTAATGGCTACGTCCCTACCAAGTGCCGCTAGAACAGCCTCCGCAAGTGGTCCCATTCGATTGGGAGTGATCTCGAGCCATGCCGCCAATCCTGGTGAAATGAAGTTGGCCTTGGCTCCTCCATCAAGGAAGATCAGGGCTTCTTGGCATAGTTACAGGGGACGGGGGGGACGGACCCTAGAGCCGGGGGACGCCCGTAACCGGGCCGGGGACGGGGACGGGGACGCCATGGGACAGTCGGAAATCTGGCCGGGCGGATGGGTCGCAGGCTGCCGGACCGGGGACGGACCGAACAGATCAGGGACGGCCGACAACGGGCAATTTCAGGCGGGTTAAAATTTGCAGTTTTTGAAAAAACTGACAGTTTTAAACGGCCAGTTGCAGCCAACGTTTATATTTTGGGGAGGGGGTTGGCCCTTGGGAGGCTATAAAAGCCCCCTTGGGCCTCTTATTCCCTCAAGCTCTCCTCTCTACTCATAGTCTCATTGCTCAAGGCTCAAGCATGACTATGCGCCGTGGCCCGTACGCTCTACACTCTACCCTTGAGTCTCCACTCTCTCCCTCTTCTACCCACTTTGAAGCTCTCCTCTACTCTCTCTCCACACAAGCTCTCCTCTAACTCCTCTAACCTCTAAGCTCTACTCTCTCGAGTCTCTCCACCATCATGTCATCTCAAGCCAACTCCACTTCTCAAGCCGGTTCTTCTCGAAGAAGGCTTGCTGTGCAAACGTGGTCGTGGTGGGATGAAGTCGACTTTAGCACGCATGGCAAAGGTGGTGGTGCAAGACCATGGACATGCAAGCTATGCCCATACAAGAGAACGGGTGGTTCAAACAAAGTGCGAGCCCATCTTCTTCATGAACCCGGTCACAAGGTGAAGTTTTGCCCTCGAGTAACTCCTGAGAAGAGGTTGGATCTTCTTGAGAAGCTCACGGTGTATGAGTGAAGTCGCGGAGCGGAGCGTGGGTCGACTCTCTCTCTCACACACACACACAGTGAGCTTACACAGTACAGTACGCAGAGAGATGTTAGAAGGGTTATCTCCCAATTCCTTAGTATTCACAAAGAATATGTTAGTATATACAAAGAGTTAGAGGTAAGTGAGTTAGGCGGGCGGCCGGCCATATCCGCATAAGAGGCCACTTGGGCTTTAATCCCAACAACCTCCCACTTAAAGTCCAATGTGGCACTTTAAGTAACTGTAAATCTATGAACATAAATGTACAAAGATTTACATGGCTGCCATCTATCCAATGCCCAATAACTCACGACAATGCACAAAGCCCTCTCCTGGAAGTCCCTTTGTGAGTAGATCAGCAGGATTGTCCTTGGTGTGGATCTTCAGCAGTTGTATCTGCTTGTCTTCAAGTACTTCCCTAATGAAGTGATACTTCACATCAATATGCTTAGTCTTCGAATGGAACACTGGATTCTTTGCCAATTGTATAGCACTTTGACTATCACAATATAACTCTGGCATATCTGCATTGATTCCCAAGTCTGCAACCAATCTACCAAGCCAAATAGCTTCTTTGCATGCCTCATTTGCTGCAACATACTCAGCTTCTGTAGTAGACTGCGTAACACAATCTTGTAATCGAGATCGCCATGATATGGCACCTCCAGCCAATGTAAAGACATAGCCTGATGTAGATCTCCTCTTATCCAAGTCTCCTGCATAATCTGAGTCAGTGTATCCTCTGACACTCAAATCCTGACTACCATAGCATATGCGCATACTCTTTGTATGTTTTAAGTATCTCATGATACCTTTCACTGCCTCCCAATGTTTCTTGCCGGGATTTGACATATATCTGCTAACCACTCCCACTGCAAATGCAATATCCGGACGTGTAGCAATCATTGCATACATCAAACTACCCACTGCAGACGCATATGGAATCTTATCCATTTCAGCCTTTTCTTCCTCAGACACAGGACAATCTTGTTTGCTAAGTTTCACATATGGTGGCAATGGAACACTCAATGCCTTTCCCTTCTCCATATTGAAACGTTGCAAAACCTTGTCAATATACTCTGTTTGAGATAACCAAATCAACTTCTTTGATCTGTCTCTCTCAATGCGCATACCAAGTATATGACTTGCCTCACCCATGTCTTTCATGTCAAACGATTTTGCCATCTTTGACTTCAAAGCTGAAATTTCTTCCAAGTGTTTGCCAGCAATCAACATGTCATCCACATACAAAATAAGGATCAGCCAACTGCCATCCTTAGCCTTCTTTGTATATAGACAGTGATCGAACTCACTACGTTTGTAGCCTTGAGAAAGCATAAACTGGTGGAACTTATGGTACCATGCCCTCGGTGATTGTTTTAAGCCATAAAGACTCTTTAACAACTGGCATACCAAATGTTCCATGCCTTTCTCAACAAACCCTTCTGGCTGCTGCATGTAAATTTCCACATCTAAATCACCATGCAAGAACGCTGTCTTGACATCCATTTGGTGCAACACTAAATCCAATATAGCAACCAATGCAAGAAAGCATCTCAATGTAGTCATCTTGACCACTGGAGAGAAGACTTCATCGAAGTCAATGCCTTGTTCTTGCTTAAAGCCCTTTGCAACAAGCCTTGCTTTGTACTTTGGCTGACTATCATGAGCGGTGATCTTATACCTGTAAACCCATTTACAAGGTAGAGCCTTTTTGCCCTGTGGTAATTTAACCAACTTCCATGTCTGGTTTTTATGCAGAGCTGTCATCTCTGACTGCATGGCCAACTGCCATTTTTTCGAGTCAACCACTTGTAATGCTTCCTTGTAACAAGATGGTTCTCCGCAATCTGTGAGCATGACATAATTTAGAGATGGCACATAACGATCAGGTGGTTTGGAGACACGCTCAGAACGTCTCACCACAACTGATTCTGCCTCTCTAGCCACTATAGGCTGTTCCTGAGCCTGACCATGCTGTCTTGATGTGCTAGCACTAGGTCCATCTTCCCTGAAGACAACTCTTCTGATCTCCTCTGTCTTCTCTGGCTTAGCGTGAAACTTGGCTTCATTGAAATGCACATCATTGCTACGAATAAGCTTTCTGGACTCAGGATCCCAAAGCCGGTAACCCATCTCGCCCGATTCTCCGTAGCCAAGAAATATACACTTCTTGCTCTTTGGTTCTAACTTATTTCTGAACTCCTTAGGAATATGGCTATAAGCTTCACAACCAAAGACTCTGAGATGCTTATACGAAGGTGCCTTGCCTGTCCATAGCATCTCGGCCACTGCACTCTTATCCAGAACCCTACTAGGAGACCTGTTGATCAAATGGACTGCTGTAGCCACTGCTTCCGCCCAAAATCCATCAGGCAACTCAGCATTTGACAACATGCTTCTGACCTTCTCTTGTATGGTCCTATTCATACGTTCTGCAACCCCATTCTGTGAAGGATTATATGGTGCAGTAAGTTCCCGCTTAATCCCTTTTGCTTCACAAAAGTCTTGAAAAGCTTTGGAAACGTACTCTCCACCATTGTCAGTTCTCAAGCACTTCAGCTTCTGACCACTCTGATTCTCCACCAGCTGCAAGAATGTCTTAAAGACCTTGAGCACCTCATCCTTGTGCTTCAAGAAGTAAACCCATACTTTGCGAGAATAGTCATCTATGAATGTACAAAAGTACGTTGCTCCCCCTAGTGACAAACTAGGCATTGGTCCGCATAGGTCACTGTGTACAAGAGCTAACCGTTCGTCCCTACGATTCCTCTTTGATCTGTGCGGTTCCTGTGTTTGCTTACCATAAACACAATGCTCACAAAACTCGAAATCTTGAAATGAAAAGCCAGGCAAATAACCATAATGAGAAAGTATTTCCATTCCTCTTTTTGACATATGTCCCAACCTACGATGCCACAGTGACACACTTGGCTGCTCAATCACATTAATTACATGGTTTTTAACCTCTGAAACATGTAAAGTGTACAGAGTTCCTGACTTGCTGCCATGTGCTACAGTCATCGAACCTTTGGAGATCTTCCAAGCGTTGTTCCCAAAAACTGTCACATAACCCGCATCATCCAACTTCCCTGTACTAATCAAGCTCTTTCGGATTGCTGGAACATGTCTGACATTCTTGAGCCATAAAGAAGAGCCATTCTGAAACTTCAACTGCACATCTCCCACTCCAAGTATGTCGCAAACCTGCTCATTGCCAAGTCTGACATAATCTTTAGTAGCCACATATGATGTAAACCACTCTTTGTGCGGAGAAACATGTAAAGATGCCCCTGAGTCGATAATCCAATCACTCATAGCATGTCCATCCTCTGCAGTCAAGAAAACAGAATCAAGATTGCTTGTAAGGAAGATGTCACCAGCTGCTATACCAGAATCACTGTCTGAACCAGATCCTGTGACATTCACCTCTTCAATCTTCACTGAACTCTTCTTTTCATCTTGCTCAGAACTCTTTGTTTTGCCTTTTTCTTGTTTCCACTTCGTACAGTCTCGCTTCATGTGACCCTTCTTGCCACAATGGTAGCATTCTATGTCATCCTTTGACTTCGAATCACGAGACTTACTTCGGTTTTGTGCCTTCTTACCCTTCTTTTCTTTAAACTGTTGTCTCCCTCGAACGACCAAAGCACTATTGCCTTTGCCTTTGTCAATGTTCTTCCTGTTCACTTTCTCTGTGAGCAAGCTGCCTTCTACATTGGCACTCGTAAGACCTTCTGGCGCGACAGAATTACTTAACGCTGTACGAAAAGTATCCCAACTGTCTGGCAAAGTGATTAAGAGAAACATAGCCTTCACTGAATCTGGAAAGACTATCTCTTGTGCTGTTAACTGGCTGAAAATTGAGTGAAATTCATTCAGATGATTTGACATGGCTGTCCCTTCCTTCATCTTCAAATCCACCAATTTCTTGAGCCAGTAAATCTGAGAAGCAGCACTTTGTTTCTCGTACATATCACATAGCTTTTGCCATACGCCATACGCTGTAGTCTCTTCTGCTACGTTGAAGTAAACATTTTCTGCCAGTGTCAGCATGATTGTGGAACAAGCTAACTCGTCAAGCTCTTCCCACTCATCTTGAGCCATACCTTCTGGTCTCTCCCCTTTGAGCTTCAGTGGCTTCACTTGTTTTTTCTGCACCAAAACCTGCCAAATCTGCTTCTTCCAGAATGGAAAGTTTGTGCCATCCAGCTTCTTTATGTTGTAAAGAATCTCACTTTGAGAAGATGCCATATCTGCCAAACTGTTTACTCCTGAGAAAAATCCGGCAGAGTTTCCCCTGTAAACTGGCCTCTGTACACAGTAAACAAGCTGTAATCAACAAGCTGAACACCTCTCCTCAGGAACTGTCAGTATTTTGAAAATTTTTGACAGAGTCTCCCCTGTAAACTGAGCTCTGGGAACCAAAAGATAGCTCAAGAAACAATCATAAATAGCTGACCAATGACAAATCTAAAAAATCCCTATAATATGCTGTCCTGTAAGCATACACTGTCTCCTCTCTGGGCGATGACAGAACCTGTATCTGTCTCAAGACTGAACTCTGAACAATGCCTCAACGGCCTGACGCATAAGATGCAATCCAGTGTCTACACAAAGTCATACATCCTAAGGGATAAAAGTCGCCGAAGAGGATGCGTGTAGAGGGGAACTCCAGCAACCTAATCCACCTCACACTGGGTAACCCAGCCCCCAGTGCTTGGCTTCAAAAAACCTCACACACGACCCTCTCAGATGGCTCAGCAAACTGCCCAGAACTAGCATACATCCTATAATAGACCAATCACTGTCCTATGACCGCTGCGGCGATCTGTCTGCTAGCGTGACTCACAACTAGCAGACCCACAATCACAGTACATCAATCTGCAATACATGCCAGTGGTGTCAAGCCGTCGTATGGCCACACCTCCCCTGGAACCTGGCAAGCACAAGAAGTAGCAATGCAGACTGCAATATATATATCTGATGATATATATGTGTACCTGGTCTATAGATGATGCTCTGAAGACGAATAAGTGATGTATGTCGATGTCGATATTGATGTCGACCACCTCCTGCTTGCCAATCTACACAAGACGGATTTCTTTGCGGCTGAAATCTATCTTCTGTTGTAGTGCTCAGAACGAAATTCTGAGGGCATAAACGGCTTCGAAAGGGGGGTAAAACCCCAGGTCGCCTGATGGAAACGCTCCCGGAACGCCGAGTGTGAATTTTCGAACTCCGGATCCAGAATCTGCCGGAAAAGTGCGCGCGCGCGCGATTGCGCAAATCCGCACTGAACCAAGGCTCTGATACCAATTGAAGTCGCGGAGCGGAGCGTGGGTCGACTCTCTCTCTCACACACACACACAGTGAGCTTACACAGTACAGTACGCAGAGAGATGTTAGAAGGGTTATCTCCCAATTCCTTAGTATTCACAAAGAATATGTTAGTATATACAAAGAGTTAGAGGTAAGTGAGTTAGGCGGGCGGCCGGCCATATCCGCATAAGAGGCCACTTGGGCTTTAATCCCAACAATGAGGTCGCGGAAGCGGCCAAGAGGGGCCGTTTTGTTGCCGTTGATCCCTCCGCCACGGCGACACCGCAAGAGCAAAGGGAAACCAACCTTGACGACATCTCTCGAGGCTTCAAGAGCCATGCATCTACACCGTCCTCTTCCGTTCCTCATCGCCAAAGCACTCTCAACGAAAATTGGAATCCTAAATTGAAGGAAGAGGTGGATAGGTCGGTTGCCCGATTCTTCTTCCACAACCACATTGCCTTCCATGCTTCGCGGTGAGTTTCCCTTGGCATTTTGTATTCATAATGGGTTCTAACTTCTCGACTCTCAACTCTCGACTCTCCATACTAACACAACATGCTCTATTTTGTGTTGATAGGTCTCCATACTTTCGAACCATGGTTACGAAAAGGAATATGGCTCCTCTTATGTGCCACCTTCATCGGAGAGGCTTCGCACCACCCTACTTGACAAAGAGAAGCTTGCCGTGGAGCAAGCGGCCCAAGCAACAAAGGATTTGTGGGAGACCAATGGCGTCTCTCTCCTTGTAGATGGATGGAGCGACACCCGCAAGCGGTCCATCCACGGGGTGGTGGCCTACTCTCGGGGGGAGATGTACTTTGTGGAGTCACATGATGCATCCAATAGTGGCAAGGCCGCCGAGATGCTTACTACGGAGTGGAAAAGCACCATAGAGATCACCGGCCCGGAGAATGTCCTTTGTATGGTTGCAGATGGAGAGGCGTCAAATAGGGCAGTCGGGGCTATCATTGAGGGCATGTATCCTAGCATCCATGTCACATTTTGCATGGCGCATTGCCTCAATAACCTCCTCAAGGACATAGGGACTTGTCATGGATTTCACCCACCATTGGTGACGCCTCTCGAATTGTCTCCTTTGTGCTCAACCATCAAAAAGTGCGCCATGAATTCTCAAAGAGAGGCCACTTGTTCAAAGACAAGATTTGCATTCAATTGGCTTATGCTAGGCCGCTTGTCTACATGTGGCGGAGCCTTAAGGGGCCTCTTTCTCAGTGATGAGTTCCATGCCATGCCGGAGTCTACAGCAACAACAGGATTGAAATGCCGAGAATGGGCCGACGACGCCGCTTGGTGGGAGGAGGTGAAGACTCTTGACGCCATGGTCAAGCCTATTCTACACCTACTTCCAGTGGTGGATGGCTTGCAGCCATGCATTGGCAAAGTCTACGAAGCCATGGATCGGATGATAGAGGCACTTGAGAAGCTTGTGCCTGACCCTATTTAGTATGCGGAGATTCATGGCTTGTGTGAGTCGAGGTGGAATGGATACTACTCTCCACTTCATGCGGCAGCTTATGTGCTTGACCCTGAGTTTCAGGGAAGGCGTCAAGAGACCGACAAGGAGGTGAGCAAAGGATGGCGGCTTGCATTGGAGCACCTTGAGCCTAGCAGTGACATTAGACGCAAGATTAGAGACGAGCTACTCAACTACAGGCATAAGAAGGGCTCCTATGGATGTATAGATACACAGCTTGACCGCAACAAGATTGGCTCGGTTTTGTGGTGGGAGGACTATGGAGGAGATGGCCCACATTTGCAGCGCTTGGCTGTTCGTGTCCTTAGCCAAGCATGTACCACTAGTTGCTTGGAGCAACTATGGAGTGTGTACAGCCACATTGCCTCTAAGAAGAGGAATCGCCTTGGGGTCCAGAGGGCCAATGATTTGGTGTTTGTAAGCGCTAACTTGCGCATGCTTGACAAGAGCGTCACACACAAGGCAGATCCCTTCACTGAGTGGGAGATGGCACAAGAGAATCCATCTATGGCCGATACACTTTTGGAGGAGCTAGAGGACTTCGAGCCTCAATGCAAGCCTCCCAAGCCCTCATACGTCGCTAACGACCTCGACTACGACGACGATATGGAGATTCAACAGGCGAGCACTTCTTGAGTTTGATGATCATTGGTCACTCGACTCTCGAATCTAGACTCTTGAGTCTACGACTCTACCTCTACATAGCCCTTTGTACTTTTTGTTATCCTTGAGGCCTCAGGCTTGTCCTAAGTCCTTTAGGCTTTTTGACTCTTGAGCCCTTGTGGCATGCACTTCTCATTTTGTATCCATCGATCATCGATATTTTATTAGCACATTTCCGCCTATATGACTCGTGTTCTTTGGTCTATTTAGTGTAAATTTGTGGTCAAAGTGATGCTCTATGTGTGTGGCATGTGTGTAGGTCAAAAAATGCCAAAAAAACTCTCTTTTTTTTGCTGTTTCGACCCTTGTCCCCGTTTCCTGACTTTTGCCGTCCCGTCCCCGTTCCCGACCCCGACCCGCCGTCCCATGTAACTATGCAAGTTCTTGGTCTTTCACTTTGCCCCAAGCTCGGCAAAGTTCTCTACTCTCGTCCATCGTGCTGGGATCGATACCCACGCAATCTGGAACCAGTCCTGTTTTCATCTTGCCTTTTCTTCCACGTTCCTCAGCTGCTCTCGAACTCACGCCTTTCGTCGTCCTTGTCATTCTGTTCTTTCTGTGCCTTTTTAGGGCACTTCGCGGAGATATGCCCAGTTTCCCTGCATCCAAAGCACTTCCCCTCCCTGATGAAGCGAGCTCGCTCCTGAGGAGTAAGCTTGGGTCGTGCATCTTTCTTTTTTGAGTTGCTCTTTCTCTTTCTACTTTCATTTGTCGAAGTCTGTTCAGCTCGTTGTGTCATGATCTCATTGGTGGGTAAGTCAAACTGCCAGAGTGAATGGCAAAACCCCGTTTCGCATGACTCATCAACTCCTGAATAGAAGCTGACTTCTGTTCCAAGCAATGATCTCGGATCTCTGTAAGTAGACCCAAGGTAAACCGCTCAATCTACTCCTTGAACGAGATCTTCTTAAATGAAGAGGCGGGTAGAAAAGAGCTCCAGAATCTCTCGCAATAAGCGTCCACTGTATCTTTCTTGGTCATCCGAAGATGGTTCCAAGCAGTTCGAATATCACGTTCATACTCTTGAGTCAACCAAGAAGAAATAAAAAGCCTCTTGAATTTCAGCCATTTAATTGGCGCAGTCTTGCTTAATAGAAGCGTTGACCACCAAGTTCAAGCATTCCCTTTATAGTAAGAGGCAACTCTTCGAATCTTAGAGTGCTCTGACTAACGCCCTCCCACGAAAGCGATGTCAAACTACTGTACAAAAGACAAAGCCTTCGAAGCATCTCTATATCCAGAAAACGTGTCAAATTTAATTGACTATCCACCTTTCTTAAACTCTCGGACTTTCTTGCTTTTGTCTTCGAGAAAGTCATATTGGTTGGCTTTGTGAAAATCTTCTTCTTTGCATAAAAGTTGCTTCATCAGAGTCCGAACTGTCTGTAGACGAGTCCTCTGAAGAACTGTCACTCACGAGGCGAGATTTAGACTTCTTTGTCTTTTTCTTGCCCTTTTCGAAGCGTTGCCTTTTCTATCTTCTTCGCTCGGGTCAGATGAGCTAGAAGAACGGTCAGAAGAAGAAAAAGAAGAACTGGGTACTCCTTCAAATCAAACACGCTTCTTTTGTTTCTTTGCCTTTTCAAATGTCATCTGACGACCCAAATAGCCCGGGAAGTCAGTGCCTTTCTTTTGCTTTTTGCCGTGCTTTTCAGCTTTGTTTTGCGCGTCAAAAAGCTAAGCAATTCGTGCATCCACCACCTCTTTTAATTCCTTCTCTGTATACTTCTTGGGAGTAGGAGGTTTCTTGAGAGCAGGTTTTGGGGGTGGTGGTGTGATTTTCTATCACTGCGTATGCACCTCCTCCAAAGAGGTCTTGCTCATATATTTTGCCATTTTCGGGTCCTTGGCAAATTAAGCATCATCTTTGTTGCGTCGCCGATCAATCGTTGACACTCCATCTCTCGACGCTCCGCCGAAGTAGGCCGAGGCGGGCCATACTCCTTGCCTGAATCTTTGTTATGATCACTTCCCGCATCTCCGGAGATGCAGGGGGAGTCGACTGATCCTTGTCTGAAGCCATAGGTGCGGCGGCAAAAAATTGAGATCGAATTTCCAATAAAAGAGAAATCGGCCGTGCTCTGATACCACTATAACAGACTTGGACACTCCAAGTCAAGAATCTACCACGACAGCACAAATAACCACTTCAAAACTGTTCACAATTCACAATTGATTCGACACTGGCCCGCGGCGGAGTTCCGTGCCTAGAGATATTGGCCCCAAAGACTAGCGCCCCTTTCGGTATTTCTTTTTGTATTAATCTGTGTTCAAAGTACAAGAGTGCTAGCAAGCGCTCACACTCAGACTCTGCGTACAGATGCTCTGAGTTGTGAGAGGCCAGCCCGTTAATTTAAAGGTTACATGGGATGCCAAAAAAAGAGCCCCACAAGCTGAAAATCAAAAGCTTTCTAAGAATAAAGCAGAAGATCTCTCTCTCTCTCTCTCTCTCTCTCTCTCTCTCTCTCTCTCTCTCTCTCTCAGTGCAGCCGTTTTTTGACCTAGTAGACAGCAGTCCACTCTTTTGATCATAACTTCTTCATCCGAACTCCGATTTGGGTGATCTATAGCCTCAATCGAAGAGCACGAAGTCCTCTACGCATTGATGTAAAGACAGAAATTTTCAGAGTTATGGAAGGCGTTTCTGTAGCAGCATTTCCGAAGTGAACAGGTTCAACAAAATTGATTCTCATCTCCTATTTTACATACAATGTCTTCCGGCACTCGCAAGGGTTCTTCTTCTTCAACAAGATCCACAACCATTGTGGAAAGTGATCCAAAATCTCCTAAGTGTGGAGATAGCAACACAACCCCCCAACCAACGACATCGGAAACCATGATCATGGCGTACTTGGTATCATTGCAAGAGACCGTAAACAAACAAGGCGAAGACTTACGAGCACTTGCAATGGAGAATGGCACACTAAGGGTACTTGTGGTTGAGAATGAAAATCTCAAGAGGACACTTGAGATGCAAACAACACGTTTGATGCAACTTGAAGAGGAAGTCAAGGAATGTAAACGCTCTCTTGTGGACTTGAATGCTTTGAAGGAGCGGATGAGCAAAGTAGAGCATGACCATGTATTGAAAGAGGAGAGATTTGACACTATGAGCCGGGATGTATGCGACATGAAAAATGTATGCACAAACAAGTCTTGGGCTGATGTATGTGGTAGCAATGTGGTTTCTAATTCCTCACTCATGCAAGCTATGGTTCAAACAAAGAATGTTGAGAATGTGGATGTGGAGGAGTTGAAAGAACGGGAGCGACGTTCCAAGAACATTGTTATTCGTGGAA
The DNA here is from genome assembly GCF_014529385.1 of Adiantum capillus-veneris. Classification (NCBI taxonomy): domain Eukaryota; kingdom Viridiplantae; phylum Streptophyta; class Polypodiopsida; order Polypodiales; family Pteridaceae; genus Adiantum; species Adiantum capillus-veneris. The sequence continues at coordinate 104,269,858 of NC_140946.1, forward strand.
TTCGCGAAGAGAAGTCAGAGACACCTCCTTCTCTTGCCATTGTTATTGAAGATTTCTTCAAAACCCACTTTGGCATGTCCGGAGTTATGGTCTATGGAGCACATAGAGTGGGGAAGCAAGGAGCTCCTCGCTCGGGAGAACGGCCAATTGTATGCACCATGCCGGATGAGACCAAGCGAAAGATTATCCTTGATAATAGTTGGATCTATTTGAGGGATACAAAATGTTTTGTATGTGAAGATCGCACTATTAAGCAACAAAATATGCGTCGCAAGGCATATGAGAAAAAGAATAATAAAAACAAGGAGATCTCTCATGAAGAAAATGTGCCCAAGGAGGAGGCAAGTCTCTCAAGCAAATAGGGATGCGTGACCTATGAGACCGAGTTACAATTGAAAATATGCTTTTGGAATTGTAATGGATACCCATGGAATGCGGGGGTTGGCATTGATGAACTAACAAGCAAAGCCGATGTTGTACTTCTTGTTGAAACTTGGGAGCATGATACACAAAGGATTGACGGCTTGGAGGATTACAATGTACATTCATTGATGTGGTCAAAGAATCTCAAGCAACGAAGAGGACAAGGAAGGTTAGCATGTATGGTTAAGAAAGGATTGGAAGATTTTGTATCAATTGTGAAAGATGACAAGTACAAACGTTATGTATGGCTGAAAATTATGACACCAAAAAGAGTACCCATTTTTGTAGCCGGTTGCTACATTCCTCATCATGATTCTCCCTTTTATGCTTGCATGGATAGAGATCAACCATTTTCTGATTTGGAAGAGGACATTGCTTATTTCAAAGGTGAAGGTGATGTTATTGTATTTGGGGATATGAATGCTCGCACAAAAACATTGCAACATGATACTCAACAATTTGATATGCCATACATTTCAAGGGAGTTGGAGGAAGTTCACTTGTATGATCGTACTTCAATGGATGAGAAAGAGCCGGATCACTATGGAAAGTTACTTTTACACATGTGTAATAGCACGGGTATGCTCATTGCCAATGGTGTATCTTTGTGGAGTGGAACCAATGGATTTACATGTAGAAGACATAATGGGGATAGTGTGATTGACTATATGCTACTCTCGGAAGCCATCATGTATCGCATAAAGAGTTTTATGTTTGGTCAATGGACCCCGGAATCCGACCATCGCACCTTATGTATTGACCTTTCATGTGGAGAAGCAACTAAGCATGATAATCTCAGCCAAAGGAAAGAGAAGTTATCACTATGTATGGATTTCAAATGGGCACCAATGTACATTGAAATGGTTGAGCAAAAATTATGGATGACAAAGCTTCAATGTGATGCACCATTGGAAACTAAATGGGAAGCTTTCAAAAAAGCTATTTGTTCTTGTGCGGAAGAATGCTTTGCCATAAAGCATCTCCATGGTATCAACAAAGATAGATCACGCAAAAGGTGGTTTGATAAAGAATGTCAAGATGCTCGAAAGTCCTTGATAAAGCTTGATGCAACTATGGACAAAGACAACTATCAAAGTCATTTGCATACATACAAGGCATTGATTCAAAAGAAGAGAAGAAGATGGGAAGTAAAGCAACAAGAATTTCAAGTCCAAGAAAAGGCACATGCATGTGGAAGATTTTGGAGAAACTTGAGAGGCAAGCGGATTGAGAATTTTGGTAACTTGAGTCTAGTGGATATGTACACACATTGTAGGCAATTATATGAGCAAGAAAACACTGAAAAAATACCATTTTATGGTTCACTCCCATGTATGCCGTCTTTTTTTACTATTGAGGATGTATGCGGTGGGCTTGAAAAGTTGGCCACTCGCAAAGCGGGAGATCTTCAAGGTATCAAGCCGGAGATGATCAAATGGACGGGAGATTTTACCCATGAGTGGATGTGTGATATGTTCAACCTTGCACTTCAACATGGTATGCCTTATGATTGGAGTACTAATTGGGTTAAGCCTTTGCATAAAGGAGGGGATGTAAAGAATGTAAGCAACTACCGGACTATAATGATTGGGTCTCTTATGGCAAAGTTGTTTGGGTGCATAATGGAAATGAAATTGAGTGATTGGGCTGAAGAGAATGACAAGCGTGCAAAGGGACAAGCGGGTTTTCGTCGATGCCATAGCACCATTGATCATCTTGTCACTCTTCGTGTTCTCATGGAGGAAAGTCGGTTGAAAGGCAAGCGATTGTATTGTTGTTTTGTGGACTTTAAGAAAGCCTTTGATATGATTCCACGTAACAATTTGTGGAGAAGGATGGAAGAACTCCAAGTGCCAAGTGAGTTTATGCTTGCGGTTTCTCGAATCTATGAGAAGGTGATTTGTCAATTGCGCATGGGAAGAGAAATTTCAGAAATTTTTGTAAGCACTATTGGGGTTAAACAAGGATGTCCATTGTCACCAACTCTCTTTGGTCTATGCATCGATCAATTGGAACAAATGGTACTTGACTTTATGCAAGAAGAAGGCATTGAAGAGGTCACTATTTGCAATGCGGTAATCATGCTTTTGTTGTATGCGGATGATGTAGTGCTTCTAGCACACACTTTAGAAGATGCACAAAAGCTTATGGTTGTCCTTGAGAACTTTTGCTTGCATAGTGGGCTGATTGTAAATGAATCCAAAACAAAGGTTATGCTTGTGAAAACCAACCATAAGGAGAAGCCATGCATTGTGTACAACAACGAGACACTTGAAGTTGTTGAGAGCTTTAAGTACCTTGGCCTTGAGGTTCCATCCAATCACAAGTGGCATGAATGTGCTATGCGTCGTTTGGAAGCGGGAAAGAGAGCATATTATGCATTTGAGAACATGTGTAATGCAGGAAACATCAAGTGTTGGGTTCTCAAGAAGTATCTTTTTGATGCATTGGTGACACCGGTTCTTCTTTATGGAGTTGAAGTGTGGGGCGGGAGCATCTCAAAGTCTACTTGGAAAGAGTTTGAGAATGTCCAAAAGCGTTTTCTTACAAACTTTCTCCAAGTTAAGACACAAACACCATATATGCTCTTACTTCTTGAGTCGGGATCTCTTCCAATTGAGGTTATGGGCATGGAAAGGGTTGTGGAGTACATGATAAAGATGCGTCAAAACCCCTCACATCGACTTCCTACAATTGCATGGGAAGCAAGCAAAAAAGTTCAAAAGACGCATAAAAGCAAGATCTTGAGCACGGGATGGATGCAAGACATAAAGAAGTGGTTTGGGAGATGGGATGCATTACACTTGCTACATGATGCTTCAATTGACTCTCAAGTGAATGAAGCTTTTCTACAACGCCAATGTATTACGGCTTGGGAGAAATCCGGTGGGTCACGCTTCATACATTACACCACCTATATTGCCCCCAACTACAAAACCATGTTCTTCGCTGAGAGAGGAAACCGTACTCACACTTACATGCTTGAGCCTATTCCCTTGTCCGCGATACGCACTATCGCAGCAATTCGGCTTAGCTCCCATTTCCTTCGATGCGAGATAGGGCGTTGGGGCAATGGAGAAGAGTCAAATCGATTGTGCACATTATGCTCACTGCAAGTTCGAGAGTCTGAGTACCACACACTACTAGAGTGCTCAGCTTTTGATCACATCCGAACTTGCTTCTCTCACATTTTCAGCCATAACTTAGACCTACACACTTTCCTCTCCCAGCCAAAGTGTGGGCTCTCCATTGCGACTCTCATCACTACAATTTTGGAGCATCGAGAGTCACTCATCAGCCATACACATACTACATCACATGTAACTTTGGTCCCATAGGTCATATTTGACCTCCGAGGACGATAATAAAATCTATCTATCTATCTATCTATCTCTCTCTCTCTCTCTCTCTCTCTCTCTCTCTCTCTCTCTCTCTCTCTCTCTCTCTCTCTCTCTCTCTCTCTCTCTCAATAAAAATAAAGCAAAGAGGCTTTCTCTCTCTCTCTCCCAATTGCGTGGAGCAAATAAAGCAAAGGCTGCCAAAAACTGCCGCACAAAAGCTGTCAAAAAGCTGCCGTACAACACTGTCACGTTAGCAGTACGGAATTCCGCAATTTGCGTCGTGTTTTGCGCTGACATCCGTATAGCTTGCCACGTGTCATTTCTGCAACCAGCCAGCCACGTCATCTTTTAGGGTTTCCTGCAGGGTGTGTATGGATGTGTACTAGCACGCCACGTCACCAGTTTGTGACACCTCATCCTTGGAGAAGATTATAATGTCATCAAAGAAAGTGCCAACAAAAGATCTGTACTCTCTAAAGATCCTATCCATCATTCTGTGAAAAGTCACTGGAGCATTGGTAAGGCCAAAAGGCATCACCAAAAATTCATATAAACCGAAGTTCGTCCAAAAAGCTGTCTTGTAGACATCTCGCTGCGTGATTCTAATCTGATGATATCCGCTTTTCAGATCGATCTTGCTAAAACAAGAGGATCCCTGGAGTCAGTCAAGAATATCATCAATCCTCGGCTCGCTTGGCAGGCCCTCTGAAAAGCAATCGACATTAGTGTGGAGAAAATCTTGGCGTTCTTTATCAAGGTCAAAACATACTCGACCTTCAATCATCATTCAGTTCTCTCCAGAAAGTTGAGTAAAGAAACTGAAATTCATCGAGTACAATCTCTTTGCCCTTCATTTGTTAAAGTCGCTTTCTCAGCCCGATAGTCAACCGCGACGTTGTGCTTGTGGTACCAAGGGATTTCGAGGAGGACGTCACAACCTCCCAAGGGCATTACGTAGAAGTCCTCGTGCACTAAACACCCCTGACATTGCAAACAAAGTTTTTCATTGATCGGTGTAATGGCAACATCCTGTCCGGGTGCCGCTAGAACTGCCTCCCTGCCTTGGCCTCAGCCTGTCGGGCGTAATTCCAAATCGAGCCGCCAATTCAAGAAGTTGGCCTTGGCTTCTCCATCAAAGAAAAATGAGGGCTTCTTGATCTTTCACTTCGTCCTAAGTGCAGCAAAGTTTTGTACTTTCGTTCATCTGATTCGGTTCAGGCCCCACGCAATGTGGTACTAGTTTTGTTTTCATTTGCCTTTTCTGCCACATTCCTCTGCTGCTCTAGAACTCTCTGGCATGTCTTCAATCTGTTCTTGTTGTGCCTTTTTGGGGCACTTTGCGGAGATGTGTCCAAATTCCTTGCAACCAAAACACTTCCCCTCTTTAAGATAGATAGTCCTTTCTCTAAGAGTCTGTCGTGGATGTGTATCTTTCTGTTCTATGTCCTAGGAACTCTTTCTCTTTCTACTTTCATTGTGAGAGGTCTGTTGGGTTCTTTGAGTCAAGATCTCATCAGTGGGGTAAGTCAAATTTCTGGAATGTATCGCAAAACCCCGTTTCGCATGACCCATTGATTCTTGAATAGAATTCGACTTTTATTCCAAGCAATAGTCTCGGATCTCTATAGGAAGTCCGCAGCAAAACTGCTCAATCTGTCCTTTAAACAAGACCTTCTTAAATGAAGAAGCTGGTAGAAAAGAGCTCCAAATCTCTCGCAATAAGCGTCCAAAGAATCTCCCTTGGTCATCCGAAGATGATTCCAAGCGGTTTATATATCTCGTTCGTACTCTCAAGTCAGCCAAGAGCCTTTTGAATTTCAATCATGTAGTTGGAGCTTCCTTCCTCAGAAGAAGAGTGGACCACCATGTTCGAGCATCTCGGAACCCAGAAAAGGATTCAAATTTAAGCGACTGCCCACCTTCTTTAAATTCGTTTGTTTTCTTGCTCTCATCTTCGAGGAAGTCATAGTGGTTGGCTCTGTAGGAGTGCTTCTTTTCAAGAGTGCTTGTCCATGTCTATCTTTTCGGCTTTCCTCCCTACCTGAGGAGAAGCAATGGCCACACGCCATCTCAAGTAAATCTTATCAATCCGGTAATTCTTCAGGTGTCTCGTCAATCTCGGGTCCTTGGAGTACTTAATTAATTTGTTCACACATATGCCAATCTGCAAGTGACGTTTGTACTCCTTTCTGGCAAACTTGTCCGAAAAAAAATTGCCCAAATCTTCATTCTTTTCTTTAGTTCCTGTGCCGGATTTTCAACTTTTCTTTGCCTTCCCACTGAGAGGTGTCATCTTCGTCAAATTCTTCACTAGAACCCATGGTGTAATCTGGGATTCTTTATGGCTTTATGCCCAGTAAGACAGAGCAATGAAGACGGGAGCACGCTCGATGCGCGATGTATGAAGGGTGGGAGTGGCTAATAAGTCCGGGGTCGGGACGTGAAGATTCTTTCCCAAAAGTTGTGCGCGCTGCAAAAAGGATCGGATCCTCCATAGAAGAAGAATCTTTCTGTGCTCCGATACCACTATAACAAACTTGGACACCCCAAGTCAAGATTCTACCGCGACACAGCAGAGATTCACTTCAAAACAGTTCACAATTCACACTTGATTCATCACAGCCCGGCGGAGTTCCGTGCCTAGAGATATTGGCCCTAAAGACTGGCGCCCCTTTCGGTAATTCTTTTTGTATTAATCTGTGTTCAAAGTACAAGAGAGTGGGAGGGTTCTCACTCTCAGACTCTGCGTCCAAATGCTTTGAGAAGTGAGGACCCTGCCCACTTATCTATAGGTTACAAGGGATGCCCAAAAGCAGAGTCCCAAAAGCTTCTCCACTCAAAAGCTTCTAAATTAAAGCAGTAAGTCCAAAAGCTTCCAAAAAGTCAACCTGCGTAAATCCAGGAAATCCATACGCTGCCATGTCATCAGCAGTTAGCGCAAAAAGCAAATTTTCGTACAATTTGCCGCGTCAACCTGCCAACGTATTTTACACCGCGTTTTCCGGGCAGATCTCAATTGTGTATGTGTGTGTGTGTCCGGGGTTAGCCACGTCACCCATTTGTGACATCAGCCCATAGCCTTGTCGCAGTTGCAAATTCCAAGCAGCATCCCTAGCATTTTTGGTTTTTAACCTTAGCCTCGCAAAACCAAGCATCTACCACCAATACCCCTCAGCATCCTAGCAAGTACCAAGTAGCTCTGGCAAGTATCCATTAGTACCTCAACACTTCATCATCTAAGTACCCGTCAAGCATTTCAACATTTAACACCATTGTAGCAGCATTGTGCAAGTGAATAAAGAAAGTACTTGCTCTGGCAACACAGCAAGGGGGCCCTAGAACATGCCATATCGTCTCTTTTCTCTCTCTCTTTGCGCCTCTCTTTCCTTGTGTTTAGTTCAGTTCTTTCAAGTGAAGTAAAGTAACCTTGTGTTTGTGCGGAGTACTAGATCCGAGCTAAATCCTTAAACTCTTCTACTGCACTTGACAGTGGCATTCTTGTTATGAATGACTTTTGCGGTGCAACCTTCTCACTTTGATCTTCCTCAAGTTTTTTGTAGATCAACCACCCCGCCAATTTGAGTTCGGGCTTCTTTCTCTTTCCCTCAGATGAGTGACCACAGATCTTCATCGTCATTGGACATTTGCAGGCTTATTGGCACTCCTTGACCCTACTAGATCTATCTCGGGAGTAGTTGCTACACTCAGTTTGAGAACTATCCTTTGGAGCAGTACCTTTCCTCTGCAGAACGTAGTAGTGCAATCCTCTACACTGCTCGTGATCACATCTTCCTACGGCGAATTCTTGGCGGTGGGTATTCGCTAGGCTACTGCTAAACTCATGGAGAATTGTCCTTCTATGACATAGCAACAGACATCTTCATCTTTGGCATCACACTTTCGACGTCTAGCAGTTTGTTTAGCAGAGGGGGTGTTTAAAGTATACACCATTCTTCTGCTTAACTAATGGCTTAGGGCATGCTTTTACAGCTAGTGTGTCTCCTGGGCTGAGGTCATGATGGTTACAAGGGTTCTCTCTCTCTCTCTCTCTCTCTCTCTCTCTCTCTCTCTCTCTCTCTCTCTCTCTCTCTCTCTCTCTCTCTCTCTCTCTCTCTCTCTCTCTCTCTCTCTCTCTCTCTCTCTCTCTCTCTCTCTCTCTCTCTCTCTCTCTCTCTCTCTCTCTCGTATGTTGATGCTGCTCTTGCCTGGTTCGCGCTCCCTAACCCATCATGTTGTTGCCCCACGCCATCGCCGAAAACCTTCTCCCCTCTTGCCCGCAAGCCTCACAAGCCCTGTGCGCTGCCTACTGTCTGTGTTGTTGTCTCACGCCATCGCTGAAAAACCCCCGCCCCCTGTCTGCAAGCCTCACAAGCCCTGTGCGTTGCCTACTGCCTTTGTTACCAGCCTGCCAGCAGCGACACACCCGCCAACTCCACTTGGCCACATACAGGTGCCCCCACCTGCCTGCATTGCTTGCCAAAAACAGCTTCAGCTGCTCTGCTCGTCGAATAGATCTTTAAGGTCTCTTGGGATGGTTTCCTACGACGTTAAAACTCTCTTCTTCTCGGGTGTGTGTGTGGGTGTAGGTGTGTGTGCTAATTAAAAGAGGAAAATGGTATAACCTTTCTATCACCCAAGTGTGGTAGATTGGTTATGTCGTTTCCCCTTGAATAACAGGTCTTGAGTTCAACTCTCCTCGTCGGATAGATCTTTAAGGTCTCTTGGGATGGTCTCCTACGACATTAAAACTCTCTTCTTCTTGGGTGTGTGTGTGTGTGTGTGTGTGTGTGTGTGTGTGTGTGTGCTAATAAAAAGAGGAAAATGGTATAACCTTTCTATCACCCAAGTGTGGTAGATTGGTTATGCCATTTCTCTCTTGAGCAACAAGTCTTGAGTTCAACTCTCCTCGTCGGATAGAACTTTAAGGTCTCTTGGGATGGTTTCTTACGACGTGAAAAATCTCTTCTTCTCGGGGGGGGGTGTGTGTGTGTGTGGGTGTGGGTGTGTGTGCTAATAAAAAGAGGAAAAATGGTATATCCAATCTATCACCCAAGTGTGGTAGATTGGTTATGCCGGTCTTGAGTTCAACTCTCCTCATCGGATAGATCTTTAAGGTCGTTTGGGATGGTTTCCTATGACGTAAAAACTGTCCTCCTCTTCTCTTCTTCTTCTTCTTCTTCTTCTTCTTCTTCTTCTTCTTCTCTCTCTCTCTCTCTCTCTCTCTCTCTCTCTCTCTCTCTCTCTCTCTCTCTCTCTCTCTCTCTCTCTCTCTCTCTCCGTGTATGTGTGTGTGTGTGTATATGTGTGTGTGTGTGTGTGTGTGTGTGTGTTTGTGCTGCCAATGCTGACCAGTCACGCAATGGCTTCACCACTAAGCAAGGCTCCCTCGTCGGTCACGAAAGTAAAATTTATGGTCACAAACAAGCGGATAACACAGATGCAAGGATGGTGAAAGGAGAAGGCCACCCTTCTTCAAATGACCTTCGATAAAGGCAAGCGATGGAAAGAGGAGAAAGAGGACCTTCACACGGAAATCAAAGCACTTAAGGCGGACTTAGCCCTCATCAATACGGAAATCAAAACGCTTAAAGAGGAGGTTTGAGTCCTCAAGCGAGAGCTTGCCAACACTAGCATGAGCGATGGAGTTGAAGAAGGAGAAATTCAGCCCTTGATGATAGAGGAACTTGAGTCCTGAAGGAACAGGTACGGAAAATCGAGAGGAGAAGCAACATGAGGCAAAAACGTCCTCATGGGTGGAAGTGATCACGAAGACACAGAAGAAGGTGGATGAGGTCGTGAAGTGATAGAAATCGCCAAGAAAGGGAAAGGGAAAGAAACAACCACCTTCCCTACTCCCACAATTATTAACATGGCCCTAGAAGAAGAGCAAAGGAGGAAGACTAGAGCTTTACATGTACGACTATCCGCTCTAAAAGACCATGATGATGTGAAGGAGGAAACCAAGGAACTCCTCTCCATGATGGGTATTGAGGTTCACACAAAGGCATGAAGAGTGGGGAAGAAGAGAGAAGGAAATATGGAACCTTCAAAGGAGAGGGCATTGATCATTCATTTCCCCTCCATGGAAGCGAAGGAGGACTTCTTGAATAGGCATCCTACACTAAAGAAAACGGGGATATTCCTTGGGGATGACTTCACACTCTCACAGCTTGCCCATATGAAAGAAGTTATGCCCGAGATAAGGACAGCTTGGGAGAAAGGGAAAGTGGCTTCTATAGAGATGGAAGAGTGGTTGTTATGGAGAGGCGTCCCGCATGACGGCGCGAGACCTATGGGACCACACTCAAAGTTGTTACTTGGAATTGTAATGGGTCTATATGTCTTGATGTAGGTGCCTTTGAGGATAATTTCACTTGAGGGACATCATTTTCTATTCTGAGACACATCATGCCCCTGAGCAGTCCATGCCACATGTTAGTGGATACAGATGGGAGACAGCATCAAATCATAGAGGATGGGGCTCGGGAGGGGTGGCAGTTCTATTCAGAGAGGAGTTGCAACCATTGATATATATAGCCCGCAAGGATGAGCGTGCTAGGTACTTGTGGGTGAGACTGAGGTCAAAGACCGGAATATACCTTTACAATGCTATTTGTTACTTTCCTCCTAACACGTCAGTCTATGCATCAACTAGAGGGCAGTCCCCCTTTTCTATTTTGGATGATGACATTTGGGAGTTTTCATGGAATGGTGACATTATCCTCCTGGGGGGCTTCAATACTAGGACTGCCCATCAACTGGCAATATTCTATGACACTTCATAGGAGATGTTGAGGGATCTTGATGTTAGAGAGATGGGCCTATCTAGACTCTCATAGGATGAGAAGCACACTGAGTATGGACGATACTTGATAGACATGGGGATTGCACATGGATTGGCCATTTTGAATGGCCTACAAAGATTCTGTAATAGACTTGGACACTTCACGTCCAGAATCTAACACAACACGTGAGAAAACTCAAAGAACTGACTAAAACTGAGAGAGAGATGACACGACACACCGTAGTTCAACGCTTAGAGAGACTGGCCCCAAAGACTTGCGCCCCTTTCGGTATTTCTTTATTATTGATGCTTCACAAAGTATAATGTCTGAGGTCCTCTTCTTGGCAATGCTCCCAAGCTCATCTACCTGAGACTCGGGCCCTGGCACTCAATTTATAGGCCCTAGGCCTTCCATAAGCAATACACATGAAAAGCTTCAAATCTTAAAGCAAATTGGCCCAAAAGCTAGCGCTAGGGGCTTATCGCAAAGATTTGTACGGTCTGCTACATTATCAGTGTGATTTGTGGGCGTCCGTACAGCTACCACATCATCAGCCCCCACGCTATTTTTTAGCCTTATGTCCCTTAAGCTCCATCAAACAAGGCCCCATAAGTTGGAACGATTATAAAATTGATAATCTTTAATTTTAGGCCTCTTGGATGGGTTCTGCAGGTTGGTAAAACTTCTGCATCTTTCACTAGGGTTTTGATCCCTCTTTATCCGGAGTCCATTCTTTAGGTCATGCTACGTCATCACTTTGTGACATACCCCCTCTTGAAAGAATTGTAATCGCCCTCAATTACGCTTGCAAAACCAGCATAAGCCAAAAACCAGTTCAGTAGATATTGACTCTAAGTACCGACGCACTAGACAACACATCCAATACTTGCACAAAGACGACGACCACTGAACATTCACATGACATTCACATCACTATCCCCGTCGAGATCTTAGATGAGAATCATGATCACTGTAATGTATTAGCAATCACATCCAGATCTCATCAATCTCTAGTGGATGTCTTGACTAACTAAATCTTGTTACTATCATATCCACATCACCCCTCAGGTGAACAAGACCGAAATGCTACAATCGTTTCGTAAAATGTTGCAACCATTTCGTCTTTCAAACATGCACTCAAACACTACACACTAGAGAGAGCACATATAACAGATTCATTTTAGGAATTCCCATAGAAAAATACTGTCAACCCGTCAGTATCCCTGAAATCTCAAAAGAAATCAGTGACTTTATTCAATCTGGGTAATCTATGACAAAGGAGCGGAGTAACTCCCCTCTTGTGCAGTTCGCACCGCACTAGATTCAACCCATTGATCATCAGTAACTCTTGGAATAGTCGAAGCTAACCAAAAGCCTCAAGGTAAAGCTCTAAAAGCCGAGGAGTATCTGCTAGGTGGTCCTCCTCCATCCATTTCGCATCCAATGCCGAATCCGAATAGTTCTTAAACTTGACTAAATACCAGCGTATCAGCTTACCTTTCAGTTTCCTTTCCTTGTGAGCCAGGATCCGTTCTGGAACGAGAATCCTCTCTGTCCCTTCCACCTCAGCTTGCTCCTCTGGCTCCCTGTCCATTGGCACCTCACCTTTGAAAGGTCTCAACAGACTCACATGAAATGCATTGCGAATCTTCCAAGTATCTGGTAACTTCAGCCTGAAGGATACATCATTTATCTTCTCGTGAATCTGGAAAGGGCCATAGTATCGCATACTCAACTTTGGAAAAGGTCGCTCCTTACCCTTTCATTTTTGTAGGCGTGCCTTCTCAAACCGTAGAAGCACCTAGTCATCTTCCTTCTACTCCACGTCTCGTCAATGCCCATTGCCTTCTTATGTCGTGCTTGAGACTTCTCAAGAGCCTCGTGCACCTTTGCAAAGGCAGTGTCCAGATCCTGAACATACTCATCTACTTCAAAAATCTTATCCTTGGTGCTTATAATAGGTGGAACCTCCTTAGCACCCTCGATAATCTCAAATGGCACCTTCCCCATAGACATATGAACTTTTTTGTTGTAGGCAAACTCCATCAAGGGCAAATACTTCTCCCACTGAGCCTTCTGATCAAAGATATAAGACTTCAACGAGTCCAAAACCATTGAATTCGCTATCTTCGATTGCCCATCTGTCTGGGGTGGAAAGAGGACAAGAATTGTAACATGTACCAATATTCTTCCAGATTGCCCTCCAAAACAAACAAGTAAAACAGGATCTCTATCTAAATTCATAGACTAAGGTATGACATGCAGTCGAAATAATTGTGAGACAAACAGTTAGCCGAATGGTCTGGCTTAACTATCTTCTTGACCGGAACAAAATGAACCTGCTTGCCAAATCTGTCGATGACTATCCAAATGCCATCGTGCCGACTCTAAGTCTTGGGGAAGATCAAAAATGAAATCCATTGCTATACTTTCCCAAGGTCGGCTAGGTATAGGTAAAGGTTGAAGAAGACCTGGTTCCTTATGCCTGTCAAACTTGACCTTCTTGACCTTCTGGCACACTAAACAATTGCGAACAAACTCGTCCACATCCTTTTGAGCCTTGGCCAATAGAAAAACCGTTCCACACCTGTCAAGGTGATTTCTATGCCGCAATGGCCCGAAAGAGGTGGACAGTGGCACTGTCAAAACCTTATTCCACAACGTTTTTCCACATCAAATAGCCTTCCTTGAGAGAAGAGCCTGCAACCACTCCCCCACTCTATAATCGGTCAAAGATGTATGCAAAGTCTAGATTTGTGGCGTATTATTCTACCATATCCTCGAAGCTGTTGTGATAAACCGCCAAAATAGTCAAAACCAGTGGCTTGACAGTGCATCTGCCACCACATTTTTCTGTCCCTAAACATGCACAATCTAAAAGTGAAATTGGGACAAAATGTTTGCCCACCATATCTGCTTGTCCAAAAGTTGTTTGTGAGACAAGAAATAGCGCAAACTCTAGTGATCAGTGGACACTGTAAAATCAGCTCCGAGTAAGTGTCTCCTAGACTGCGACCACAAGCATCACAATATACCTCAAATGGCTTTTGCGAGTCTTGCAAAACCGACCTAGAACAGTTGTCAACTTCTCTTTGAGAGTCTTGAAGGCTGCAATCTCAGATAGTCCCCATGTAAAAGGAACCCCTTTCTGCATCGAAACAGGTACAACAGAAGCAATCTCCGCAAATTTTCGAATGACCCGCCGACAGGCCTGCCACATCATCAACACGATTCATGGACGTCCGCCACGTCATCAATCCTCCACGCTACTTTTTAGCCTTGTGTCCCTTAGGCCCCATGACAAGGTCCAATTGGAACAACTTAGAAAATTGATGACCTTTAATTTTAGGCCTCTCGGATAGGTTCTGCAAGTAGGTACAACTTCTTCTGCATCTTTTAGTAGGATTCCGACCCCTCTTTGTCCAGAGTCCGTCCATTAGGCCATGCCACGTCATCACTTTGTGACACTAACTTTAGCCAAGAAATGGATTCAGCAAGCAGTTAATAGGGCTAAAAGTTATGCACATCAAAAGAGATCTTTTCAGGATTTTGAAGAAGGAGACCGAGTATTTCTCCAAGTTCCTTCATAGTCTACTTTCTTGTCGATAGGATGGTGTCACACGCATAGTGATATAGCCTATCGACTTGAATAACCTCCACAATGTCGAGTTCATCCAGTGCTTCATGTTAAGTAATTGAAAATTTTATTTTTATAGATGATAGATGGCCTCTTCTTTTGCACGAATCAGCAAAGTATGACCATAGTTCAGACAAGATACCAAATATAGGAGAGAAACCGATGGGAAACCATATCCTCCAGAAGTTTCTAGGTGCCTAGATAGGTCTTTCTTTTTTTGTAAATCTGCTTTGATTAATTTACAAGCGGGAAACCTCAAAGCGAGGAAAACCCACGAAAAGAAAGGGATACAAAAATCGGAGCACTATGAGGCTAGAAACAGTCAAAGCAAATCCTGTAGGTATCAAGAGTGATGTCTCCAGCATCATAGGCAAAATGCAGCACTTGACCAAGAGATAATTTGAAATAGGGAAAGGGGTCCATGGAAGTGCCTTGGAACATTAAGGAGTTCCTATGGTGCCTAGAAAGGTCTTTCACTTATGATGGTACCTAGGAACAAGAAAACTTCATTCGTCAACACTTCCCTACATTGCTCATTGAGGACAATGACCTTGTTGAAGGGGAAGAGAATGTTAAACGACAATGGAACTCACGCAATTAGGGCCAGTTGAGTTGGCCAAGAAGTCCATAAGTGACCAGGCATGCTAGGCGAGGGGCGTCAAGGCCAGGCCTAGCTAGGGGATGATGTCCAAGGGAAGGAAGTCTGGAGAAGCCAAGCCCTATGGGCAGGAGGCCCAAAATTTTTCCCAAAGGGAGGTCAAAAGGTTGGGTATGTTACCATTTACATGTGGTAGTGATGTGTGTAAACACACTAGTACCGCCAGGGCATTTTTTCCCTCTTTAGGAGGTTTTTTTCCCCGAGCATTGTATATACGCCCATCACTCTAGGTCTATCAATCTTTCCATTGCACACTAAGTAACACACTCTCTATTGTGTGCCTTCAGCTTCCTTCGTCTTCTCCAAGCTGTGTGTTTCTCTGCAATGTTAATTCCAAAAATTGGTATCAGAGCAGGTTACGTCCTCCCGGGCTTAGTCGCAAGGTTACGTCCTCCCGAGCTTAGTCGCAAGCTGCTCCAGCACATGCCTGCTCACTTTCTCCAATTACAGTGAGGTTTGGTGAGCGTTCGCAGGTCGACAAATATTTCGGGATAGCTCATAGAGCTAAGTCTGCTCAGATTTTTGATTCGGGCTCATTTCAGCCTCCGTTTCCACTACATGTAGGTCTGCACAGGCAATTTCGTCATTTTGTGCAGAATTTTTGTCAGTGCCGATTTCGACATAACAAGTGCCTTACAGTCTTCTACGGTTTGTGCTATATAGCACGTGTTGTTCCCGCTCCGTTTCTCCTATTTTCGGACAGTTTTCACATCAGGTGCAGCATTTACCATGGCTGACAACAACACAGACGTCTTCAAGATGTTTGCTGCTGAGGACAGGTTGGATGGGGACAATTACCCTATGTGGGCTTATACGATGCAACAAGTTCTTGTGTCAAAGGGCGTCTGGAATATTGTGCAGGGCATTGATGTACGTCCTGTTTCTGAGGATGTAGGCGATGTTGAGGATGTTACAGGTCTTGCTGCAAGGATTGCTGCTATTAGGGTTGTTTTGCCTATGGCAGAACAAGCTCGTTGAGATGTGAAGGATGCGCAGGCTCATGCATTGATTGCGTTGTCTGTGAAGCGCGCCATTGTTCCTCACATCCGTTCAGCAAAATCTACAAAACAGGCTTGGGATATTTTGGTTGGTCTTTATACAAGTCGCAATGAGGCTAAAATTGCTTTGCTGCGTAAACTTTAAAGAGCTGGAGTCGAAGATTATGCATGAGGAAGATGATATGGACACATTCCTTGCTAATGTCAAGGATATCAATGAGCAACTTATTTCTGTAGGTGAAGTCATTTCAGACAATTCCCTTGTGCAGATTGTTCTTGATGCCTTACCAAATTCTTACCAGACTTTTGCTAGTACTTGGAGACTTATGAACCAAGGAAATCCTGAAGTTGTCAAGTTTGATGCATTATGCACATTGCTCTTGCAAGAGTCACTTTCTAGAAAAAACAGGACTAAGCAGCGTGCAGTTGAACAGGCTTTTATTGCTTCTCAGAGAAAGGGTGGTAACAGCAATACAGCCACTTCTTATGGTTCTGCTGCGAGTGGCAAAACTTCTGTTCCCAATGCTTTTGCTGGCAACACATCGTTGGGCAATTCTGGTGACAAGGGCAAAAAGAAGATGCGTTGCCATTATTGTAAAGCTAATGATCACTTGATCAAGTCATGTCCTAAGTTGAAGGCCAAAGAGGCTAAGAAGAAAGAGGGTGGTTCCACTGCAAATGCTGATTCCACTACAAATGCAGCCTTTGTTGAGTCTTCTATGAAAGAAGATTGTGTTGCTGATGTTGATGAAGAATGGGCTTTTAGTGCAAAGTGCACTTACAATCCTGTTGTCCATGATGCATGCATATCAATTGCTGCAGATTCACATATATGGTATTTTGACCATAGTCACAAGGGACGCGTTCCGAGACGGGGAACGGGGGACGGGAGACGGGGCTCAAATGGATTTTTAGTGTAAAAGAGAGGGCGAGACGGCAAGTGGGGACGGGAAGCCCGAAAAAGGGCGTCCCCTGTTACTATGATTTTGACAGTGGTGCTACAAAGCACATTACCTCACATCGTGAATTGTTCACCTCTCTCTAGTCTGTCCCTCATGGGAATTCAGTCACTTGTGCCAACAATGCCTCTTATCCGGTTCAGGGAGTTGGAAAGATTGTGCTTACTGCTGCAAATGGCAATTCCTTCACACTTGTTGATGCACTTTATGTACCTGGGATCAAGAAGAATCTCTTGTCTGTATCAGCACTTGCTAGACTTGGACTTGTAGTCAAATTTGTGGATGACAGATGTACAATTCATGATCTCAGTTTTGGTGATGAAATTATTGCATATGGCCTTTTGTGCCGTAGGCTGTATAAGCTCACTTTGTATGACAAGTGTGGACAAAATTTTGCAAATGCTGTTGCAGATTCAAGGGCTATTTCAGATGCAAAACTTTGGCATGCACGTTTTGGTCATCTGAATTTGGTCAGTTTGCTGCGTTTGCAGAAATCTTATATGGTTGCTTCTTTGCCGCCTCTTGAAGCACCTGTCAAACATGTTTGTGAAGGCTGTATTGTAGGTAAGATGCAACGTTCTAAGTTTCCAAAGAATGGTTCAATTCGGGCCACATGCAGGTTGCAACTTGTGTATAGTGATGTTTGTGGGCCCATGCAAACTCCGTCCTTGGGCAATACCTTTACTTCGTGACTTTCATTGATGATTACTCTAGGCATGCATGGATATTTCCGCTTAAAGCGAAGTCCGAAGTTTTTATGTGCTTCAAACAATTTCTTGCTATGGCTGAAAATGTCTCGGAATGTACTATGGACACCTCCGTTCCAATCGAGGGGGGGAGTATATGTCTCATGAATTTAATGCATTTCTAGCTAGTCGTGGGATAAAACACCAATGTACAGTGCCTTATACACCTCAGCAAAATGGTGTTGTTGAGAAGAAAAACAAGTCACTTACGGAAATGGCACGATATATGGTCAAAAGTCAAGCTTTGCCGCATTCTTTTTGGCTTGAGGCCATCATGTGTGCCACTTATGTACTAAACAGGTGACCTACGAAAGCTTTGCAGTCCATTACTCCATATGAAGCATGGCATGATAGAAAGCCTTCTATTGAGCACATGCGTGTTTTTGGCTGTTTGGCATATGATTTGGTGCCACAAACATAGCGCAGAAAATTGGATGATAAGGCTGTCAAATGTATATTTGTTGGTTATAGTGCTGTGCTGAAAGCAAAGGTTACAGGTTGTATCATCCGCAAACAAAACGTATTCTGGTTTCACGGGATATAGTGTTTGTGGAAGATTCTGTTCAGCCCTTGCTGTCATGTACTAGAGACAGTAATGTAAGCTCACAGGACATTTATGACACTTTGTTGCCTCTTTTCAATGGTGGAAATACGAATGTAAGTTCCAATGAGGCAAATATACAGCCTATGGGGGTTTCTGAAAATGTTATAGATCAGCCTATTACTGATGCAGATGTACATGATGTACTTCATGAGGAAAGGGCTGAAAATGAGCAGGCTAGAGGTATGCCAAAATGGCTGGTGCACACTTTGCATGACAGTAAATTGGATGCACCTTTGTCTAGTCGTAGTCGTTCAGGCTCTCACCATGCATCTTATGCATCAGATTGTTATGCTTTGGCTGTGTCTAGCTTACATGATGTTGAGGAGCCTCTGTCTTTTGATTGAGCACAGAATACAAAGTTTTGGACCAAGTTTTGGATACAAAAAAGAGCCACCTCCCTTCAACAGATTTGGAGAGCCGGCAAAGACCTAAGGTGAGGGGGCCAATACAATTGCGTCCCCCAATTCTGTATATGTTAGAGGCTAATATTGTTACGCTTCCGTCCAACATCGAAAGCGCCACGGTAGCGTAGTGGATGAGGTGGCTGCCTGTGAGCTAGCGCGTCCTGCGGTCTCATCCGCTCTACTACTGGCGCCCATCTGCAACTTTACAGTTTTCTGTTGCTTTTGCATCTGAATCAGCGTAACCGTGAAACGTTTCAGACCCGAAATGGGGGCATTTCACCCAAAAGGTTTCACCCAAGAGAAGAGCCTCGGTGAAACGTATTACTGAAACGCCAATTTTGGGTGTATATATATATATATATATATATATATATATATATATATATATGCACATAATAGGTGTGCACATGTTAAAAACCCCCCAGGCGTTTCAGCAGAGGCGTTTCACCTGCATGCTGAAACGTTTCAGGCCTTTCACATTTCACCCTGGCCGAAACGCGTTTCGCGGTCTCGTTGATCTGAATTGAGCTCTTCCTAGAAGAAAATATTGCAGATTTTTTCAATTATATTAATCCAAGCATTGCGAAGAGGAAAATGGAGGCGACTCTCTGCAATATTCTTGTTAGATAATAAGCGCTACCCCTCCATGTAGCTGTCATACTATTGGCCCTCTTACCTTAATGAAAGAGAAGACCCTCATCCTCCAATTCTCCCTCCGAAGAGGCAAGGACCTCTTTCATATGAGAGAGAGAGAGAGAGAGAGAGAGAGAGAGAGAGAGAGAGACTTGTCAACATGACTAGAAGGCTTGAGCCACATGTCATTTGAGCTTGGGAGCTCCAACTTGAGAGAGGGAGGGAGGTGGCTTAATAGGGAGTGTCACTTGAACTTTCCTCGTGCTTGGATCTTCATAGCTTGAGACCTTTTCTAAAGGCCCCAAAGAGCTTGACACGGGCCCTAAACTACCCTTGACTTTTTCCCAGCTTTGAAAAAAAAAAATCGAACCGCCATCCCCACTCATCATCAACAAGATGTCCGCTTTTGCCTCCACTTTCCAGCCAATAGGCCATTCATCCCCACACTGTGCATATCCCCACCTATTTTCATTCCAAAGTTGAAGAAGAAATCCAACCTCCCAATTGCAATAAGGCCTCCTACCAAGACACTTGGGTCTGTACTCACTAGGCTACTATCCAGTTGGCAGCATTTCAACGATTTGGACTAGCTTCCCATGCTGCATTAGGGTCCTTGAACACCCTTTACTGGTCAAGAGTCAAGACCATGCTCCAACATCCCATTCAGTGCAAAATTGCTTAGCAATTGTAATGCTTGCTCCCCAAAATAAAAGGAGGGGAGAAATCTAAAACTTTCCTAACTAGTCAACATAAATGCTAAAAAACCCCTCTGATAGAACTGTTAAAAGTGCAGTATGAATGAGAAACACCTGCTTGACATTAGACTTGGCAAAATAAACGTGCACATGTACGGTTATACCTCTGACAAAAGCTCTGTGTTGATCGTATGAATGTCAAAAATGCCAGGACTTGAGTCCAGTTGAAGTTCATCCGATAACAAATCATCCACCCTCGGCTGCTTATTAAAATAAATGCTACCGGAAGGTGAGCTTGTGAGATCAGATAAGTCACAAGGAACCACCTTACTTTGCTTTACCACTTTTGACTTCTCTATATGTCGATGGCTATTCTGTAGCAATGTAATCATTCTATCAGCATGTGAGCTGTTGAGAAAAAGTAAGCCATTGACACACACAAAAAGTTATATACCTTCATAAGTTCAGAATAGTCTGAACTCACGAATTATAAGAGGGGATAAAACTACAAAAGCAAGGGACGCAAAAAGTTTGCAGGGTGTGGCATCATATGGTGTTGCTCCTGACAAATCATCACAACACCAAATGGGCATTCCCAAAACTCTATATGATGCAATAAGTTCATCTTCTAAGACACTTGCAACAAGGAAGTTCAAGTATGCTTTGACAGTATACAATGAAGGCATGGCGAACTGAAAACTACTCAGTTATAAAGTACGTATGAGCGACCTGTACTGTAAGCTCGGGGAGCATGCGATGATCGAGAGTGGCGGCTGAAAGGGGGGTGGCCAGATGGTGAAGACCTGCAGATTGAAGCCATCTTACCATTGCTGAATCGTCGAAGAAATTAGAGTCTCCATTTTGTGATAATGTCGCCACTAATTGATTGTGTTGATGACACGGGCCCGTGGCACTGCTTCTGCCGCGGTTACCTCCTCTTGTTTGGACACAAAATGCAGGTTGCATGATGATCTCGTATAACGTACAGAAAATATTCAATCTGCCTGATTGTTCAATCTAATGACACTGCTGATGAGTGTGTTCAGGTGAAGCTCTGTCTCTCTTTGAATTCTGATATACGCCTTTGATCTTCTGTAATCTTCTTTCCCCTCTTCAAAATGAGGGTGCCAATGCTTTGAGTATGGTTCATTTATTCCTGATGACAAGGATATGAGTGTTGCTGCACCTGGCCTGGATGTCACGTGGCTACCTCCTTGATCTCTACTAGCTGAGATTAATGTCCTTTCTGGAATGCTGCTACGAAGGAAGGATGCTGATGAAGCGTTTTTTAGAAATGGTACTGCCAAACTCTGTAGCTGGGAACAATGAGGCTAAGAGTTGAACAAAATTAAATGGCGATGGTGATGGTTACGCTTGATGACGAAGAGGATCTTGCTGTCCATCAGTGGAATTGGCAGGGCACTCTTCAGTGAAGGCGATCGTGATGAGGACCTCAGCAATGGCCATGCAATACGGAAAAGGGCAAGACCTGGGTTTTAGTGTGTCAATCGATGTGAGGTACCGGGGCAAAGGGGCGGCACCATAACCCGTATTACTAATACACACATCGAATAAATACGGACAGGCTGTCGTGCAGGCTTCTAGCTATGGCGAGCCCTGCTCTGCGTCCCTGCATTGAGACGATTCAAATGAACAACGAGAGCGCAAGTTAATTAGAATTAAAATGGGAGAGAGACTGGGGAGGCGCAACGATCAAGCGAACTTGAGACATGTTTTTAAGCAGAGGGTGAGGCGCGCCAACCTTTGTGGTCCTCTAGACCGTTGGGTTATCCCCTTTCTGCCTCCCTTCTTTTTCAAACTTCTTTGGCCCACTTCGATGTGACATTTCACAATTGCTCTCAAAGGGGGCGCACATGTGTTGTGAGCCCCCTGAGATTTTCCAACTTTCGCTTAATCCGGACAAAGGTGTTGGATCTGTTCTGCGCACCGGTAGCCGACGACTATGTCGAAAGTCCTACTGTTGTGTTGGGGTCGCTGCGATTGGAATCTTTAAGCCATGTCATCAGTTGCAACCGATGCGGCTATTGATATGCTGCATGTGTGAACCCTTTCAAAGGTGCGTGCTTCCACGTGTCAAAGGCACATTGGGGAAAAAGAGATTGAGCTCTTCCAAACCCACACAAAATTGGGTGATACCCCCCTCCGAAATTCGATTTTGTCTACCTACTTTTCAGCGTGGATCGTGGAGATGAGAGGTTGAACTTGAATCGACAACGTAAGAGGCATGCATCAAACCAATACGCTTCATCTCTTTGGATGTTTATGGATCTACCTCCGCCTGTTGTGAACAAAGCCCTAACAGCGTGGAAAAAATGCAGCTTTTGTCATCGTCTCCATCTGAACCCGCCCTTATTTTGTTCATGCGGTTTACTATTGATGTGTAGGAACAATATGTAAAGATTGTAGTGTAGATAGGCTACACACTTGCCTATCACTACCTGTGGAAAGAAGAAGAATCAATTGGCCGTCCCGTCACTAAGCACACATGATTGTGCCTCCTTCCTTTTGGAGATGGCGGGAAGACGGCCCCTTGAAATCAGGAAAATCCAATGGTTGACCTACAAGGTTGTAGCCCAAAACGGCACGCCATCGCCTAGCATCATACTCTCCACGCTATTGAAGTATCGACAGCCCCAATGGAGGAAGTGGTGGATCTTTGCAGGGACATGGTGGGCCTCTAGGTAGGTCTGGCACTTTTCAGCCAACAACCATTGTGGCAAGGTGCATGTATGCACCGTAAGAGACACATGCACCGTAACAGAAATGGAGAAATTAATTCAGCTACTAACCTGAAAAACGCGTAGACGCCTCATCTGAGTGTGCAAGGCATAGGACATGTATATGTCAAGTATAAGAAAACCATGCGACTAGTTAAACTTTTTGTCTTGCAATGAGAAAATAGCACAAACTACACACCATTTATTGCACGTCACACAAAAAGTGCCATACAGAAGCATAGTGGAGATTCGCCATTGTGTTTCCCTATAAAGGATACCCTAGTTGTGATGTCCAAGCAAATGCATATACATGGACATTTGAATGTAAATAACAAGCCCTTTATAACTTATTGCTTTGAAGATGTCGATTTTCAAATCTTGTCATGAATGTAGATAAAGCATGTTGTGGCACAAAGGGCAAGAGGTCAAGGTTAGTAAATAAATACAAAGGAATCGTACAACACCAACTACGTTCCATCCCTATATGTCTCTCTATGTTTCTTTGTCTACAAAATGGAGCCTATCATTGAGATACCTGTTGACATAATTTGTTACACATTTATTTGTCATAATAATTAGTTACCTAGAAGTCAAGAGCCCATGCCACTTCAATAATCTCCAAGATGCAAGGCAATGAAACTCCATGAATTGGGCCTCTAAAAAGCAAGCTTTTGTAGTAGCATATGCCCTCAAGGACCAAAACAAGTTGCATTGCCCATTTTTAATCTCTGGTAACAAATCTATATGCACTCTCCATGTAAACGCATTGTTGCGCGCATTTTGGACATTCCATTTCTTGTAAATTTGTTCATATGGACATGATGCCATGTGTCAAAAGGGTGTGTAGGATTTATTTTTGTGGACTTTTTAAGCAAGTCGCTAGTATAGCACCAGCTGTCGAATTATTTAAGTGTCCATTTGTGTTTTTTTAAGTATGACTTGTATATTTAAACTCATGTACAAACATAAAAACTTTCAGTCAACCTCAAAAATTTGCGTGTCTTGGGTTGTTGTGCCTACTCCATGCTTTCGATGCAGTTTTTTGCCCTTGACTAGCCTTTCCTACATGTAGTCGCCACATGGGAGCTTTTTATTTGTGCTAATTTTTCATATAGCGGTGCATAGATTTGAAATTTTGTGTCTTCAGAACTTTTGTTGCAAAAAATGTAGAGAAATTTTGAGCCTTGAAAGCAATACTTTTGAAGTTGTGGTTTAGAAGGTATAGTCTGTTTCTGGCAAGGTACAAGATATGGCAGCCCACAAACAGTTTGATGTAGAGTAAGTTGTGAAAGCTTACAAATCTTGTGGCATATGTACACTTAAAAAAAGAGATTTTTAAAGAAGCAATGAATGAAGTGGGAAGCTCTTTTCCTAAAGTGGATTGGTTGGCATGAGTTGTAATTACATGCTAGGGTAGGTGCTTCCTAGTTTCCATGGTGGTCTTTTGGGTGGGCATGTGTTCGTAAATTTTCAAGGGATCACTTGTCTTTGACTTGTGGTTTTGTGGGAGTTCATTAGATATGGTTTGTGGTGTTGAAATTGTTTATTAAGCATTATTGGGAGACATCTCTATAGAGGTGCCCCTTGTTCTTATTTTCCCAACATTGTTTTTGTTAGGCCTAGGGTAAGACTAGGCAAGCCAAGGGCCAAGACGGACATGTGGTACAGGGGACCCTATAATTAGCTATGCAAGGCCTATATAGGGCACGATTGGGTGGAAAGTGGCATGCTCCAATCCCCTCAGTCTCACTTCGGTATCAGAGTTCAGGGAAGAGGGGTAGTAGGGTGTGGCAGTCGTTGCATGATGCATGCGTGATCTCTCTCTCTCTCTCTCTCTCTCTCTCTCTCTCTCTCTCTCTCTCTCTCTCTCTCTCTCTCTCTCTCTCTCTCTCTCTCTCTCTCTCTCTCTGTGTGTGTGTGTGTGTGTGTGTGTGTGTGTGTGTGTTTTCGTCAAGCCATAGTGGAATCATGGTCCTTTGGATAATACAGAGAAGCCGAAGACGCGACAGCCAAGAAGAAGCGGGAACGGACTCTTGCAAGCAAAAAGGCCGCATGGCAACTTGCATGGAATTTGATGGGGCTGCTCTATCAGGCCAAGGGCCAAGACGGACATGCGGCTAAGGGGGGGCCATATGGGACTTTACGAGCTATATATGGCACGGTTGGGTAGAGAGTTTCATGGTTCAGTCCCTCGCGGTCTCACATTGGTATCAGAGCTCGGTGGAGAAGAGAGCCATGGAGGAGGGAGGAATACTTTGCATGAATCTGCATGTTATCTCTCTCTCTCTCTCTCTCTCTCTCTCTCTCTCTCTCTCTCTCTCTCTCTCTCTCTCTCTCTCTCTCTCTCTCTCTCTCTCTCTCTCTCTCTCTCTCTCTCTCTCTCTCTGGTCAATCCGTCATGGAGTGGAGGAAGAAGCCCGGCCGTGGTGGCATGCAAAGCCATCATGGCGTGGGCAGGAGCCCTTGGCCCGAGGAGGGAAGATGAATACGCAGCACAGGCAACGGCCCCTAGGTCGGGGAGAGAGACATAATCGATCTCAAGCAAACGGTCTGAGAGTGGGTTGGTTGGGATCACAGGAGGAAGAGAACATTTTTTTGACACAGGAGCAGGAACTGTCAAGCAAGCCAGGCCCCATGAGGCTCGCCTCCATCATCCTCGTTAGCGCTGTCTGCAGCAGCTCCAGATCCGCCATTGCCAAATTCTATTTTTCTAAAAAAAAACTAGCATCACATTTTGTGGGCACCCTTTCCGGGTAAGGGAGGATCATCATTCTCATGACTTGGAATTGTCGAAGCGTATGCATGAAGACAATTTGAGATTCGGCTATCATGTTAGCCTGCGCGAGGCGTGCCGCCCCGAATCACTTCAAGACTCGAACGAGCAATAGCAAGGACATGGGCAACAACTGCTCAAGACTACTCAAGGCGGCATGCACCTTCCGAATTTCCAATCAAGAAGTATCCAAATTTCTGAATTTTTGTCGGCAAAATTTTACCAAAGTGGTTTTCAACAGGGGAAGCTTGGCCGAGTCGGTTATGCGGCATGCTAGATGTTTCTCACAAGGGTATCAACAATATGAAGATATGCTTGCCAAGTACATGGACAAACGCCATGGTCATCAAGTTTGCCATCTCAAAATTCCAAGGGTTTTCTTGATCCCTATGTGAATATATTTTGCAGAATTCTATGGATAGATTTTCAAAAGTTACTTTTTGATGCAGAGGCAAAGCCTGCTGTTAGCTCGGCTAATGGGTCCAAAGTTGTTCGGCATGTCCGGATTGATGATTGGCAAGGCCGATCCTAAAGAAAATTCTCAAAAGCTGGCAATCAACAATCGTACATTCTACAGATTTGAGAAAGATAGTATGCCTTTTTTCCTCCAATCTTTAAAGACTGTTTTTTTGATTGGGACAAAGGAGCAAGGCTCGTCGATAGTTGCTCATGGCCACGAGTTGTATAACCCAACTTGAGCATTGAATTGCTCACAAGTTTCCAATTTGCTTGCGAATTGGGCAAGGCCCTTGGCAACAACAAGTAGAGCATCTCTTGAACCAAACAACAGTGTTTGGAACACAATTTCTCTATTTTCTTCTTGATTGCAACTCATTTGGTTCTTACAACGGCAAGATTCGTCGGCAGATGTACTTAATGAGGTACGCAATTGATTTTTGTTTATTGCACATGTGCTTGATAGCTATGATATGCAGCAGACGTGCATACACTTTTGGCACGCAAAACGCAAGCACGGCTTGTGAAAATTATTGTAAGCACCAAAAATTTGATTGGTTTAAAGATTGGAATCAAGCATGGCTTGAGCACCAATCGCCTTGATCCAAAGCACGGCTTCCCAGCAATTCAATTTTGATGCAAAAGCATAGTAAATTGACAATGTTTTTGAATCTCAAGGAGATTGGCATGGCCTGCTGATAGACTTGAGGTAGGATGCATAGTTACTCGGCATGGCCGACTCCTTGCCCCGTTTCTCAAGGCCAATGGAGGATACTTGCCACACAACACTAGTAGCCAAATCCAGCTAAGAGTGCTCGACAAGGTTGATTCTCTTTTGCCATGATATATGTAGTAACATCTATTGACTACAAGCACCAAAAGTACTTATGTGAATCAAGGCTTCAATTTAGGCATTTTGCATTGTGACTTCCCACGTTTGGCATATGCTATGAGCATACAAACTTGGGACAATGCTTGTTGTATATTTCATTATGTGCCAGACGGACGGACATGATACATGCGGGTGTATATGATACACATGACAACTCTCTCTCGTGCAACAGAATAGGCTATGAGCCGGATGGGAACGAGTTCTTCCATCAAAAGTTCATGACAACTGGTTCTAGTTGGATGACCAGGTTAGCTGATTTTAAGTTTTGCACGTTTTTCCATGTTTTCACATTTACTTTGGAAAATATTGTATGTTTTGCAAAGCAAAGTGCTTTGACAGTTTAACGTGAAGCAAGGCTTCTAATTTGTGCTAAGATACTGCTTCTTGACTGGGAATCAAGGACTTTAGCACACAAGTTTGGAGAACTGGCACAATAGGGATATCAACTCCCAGAATCCCGGCCAGTACAGCCTGTGCAAGGCACTTATGGTTTTGGCTTTTACATTTGAGGCCGTAATTGTAGCCACGAGCTTACGATTCTGCATGCAAGGCATGCTAGCTAGATGGATTCAATTTTACCGCCTCATGAATTATGCTTCCGCTATCACACTAGCAACTCTATCAAGGACAAGATAAGTGAGGGATTGTTTAACATGATTTTTGGTTGTTGTCACCACACAAAAACACTAAAGGGAACCTAAATCTAGGACTTATTTCACAAGCAAAGTGCCCTATTTAAGTCATCCTCGTACAGTCACGACCCCATACAAGGTAAGTGGGTCAAGATTTGACTTGTGCTTTCTATTACCTCTCTCGATAAGCTGCACGCTAGGCATAAGATGCACAAGAGCATGGGAAACAACTCTACACATCATCGTAGTTTAAGGAAAGTTACTCAACCCAGCATGCTCTCCTTCTCTCTCTTTCTTATTTCTCTCAAAGAATAATGAAAACTTTCTAAGAAGCTTTTGATACATGTTTTGCTGGTGAGTTAGCTTGAGCCAAGGTGCTCTAACTCTCAGCTAGAAAGTGGTCAAGATGCCACCCAACTTAGTCTTCATTGGTTCGTCGATTAAACACTAGTTTGTTATTGGCATAAGGGCTATGAGCCACACAGGCTAAGAGCAATTGTTAGACCTAGGGTAAGACCCAAATGTTGGCATTTCTTGGGTGATTGTTCTCCATCTTGAACAGATCTACCCAGTGGAGTCCCCATTGATGTTAATGACGAAGCAAGAGTCTTGCCATTACAGATATTTTGGGTGTTCTGTAAGCACTACATGTTTTTTGTGAAAAACTCGAGTTGAGTTTTTGATACTCCTAAACTCACATTAGATGATCTATACCACAGAGTTTAGAGGCAGGAAAAAGTTGAGATGGCATGGATGTCCATAAGAGCTAGGCATTTCACTTGTGTGGATTTCTTGTTCTCTCTATAGCACTACAAGTGTCTATGGAAGCCCAGTTTTGGGGAAAGACCCAGCGGGTGATTACTAAATCACTCCATAGGCATTGAGGATCACAATTTAATCTATCCCAATTATACTTTCAAGGAAAGAAGTCTGCATCTACCACGGGGTAGTAGACAAATTCAACTTTCCAAGTTGATTTCAATCATTTTTGTACACGGTCAACTATGTTGGTTACTTGAGCAGTTTCTATACAGGGTCTTCCCAAGGGGTTTAACTACGTAGATTCTAACCAAGGGGTTTGGATTGCCAAGGCAACACCCAGGGTTACACGTTTCACTTTATTTTTGTCAAAGGGATGTTTGACCTAGAAGGTTTTCCTCTAGCTCGCTCTTTAGCAACATGACAAGGTCATGTAAGAGCATAGCAGTCTGAGAAAGTGTTGTCATTTTATCTCTTCACTGTTCATCAGGATACCATGATAGGTTTACTTCATTGAAACAGTTACAGACCTACATGGTAGGGTTATGTTTGGCACATGTTGTCACATGGGATACAACATGGTCTAGGAACTCAAGGAGTTGGGTTTAGCCAATGTGGAGAAATGATAATGACGGTCCCTCTCACTCGCGTCGCAGAGTGTTTGTAGTTACCTCCACACACAAATACATCTTGTACTTGCTGGATGTTTCTTTTCCTGACATGCTTTTTCAAGACATATTCCACATGTGGAGAATATGGGACTAACACTGGCGCCTTTTTCCCAATGAAGTCTCTCAGGTGTTGGTCACATACGTTGTTTGACCATTTACATCACACAGTATCAAAAACAATTTTAGTGGTAAAAAATTGTCGGGTACTACGTACAGACTTGTGGTAATTACAAGTGGTGTGCAACAACATCACCTGATAGTTGTTTACTTGTATAGCAAAGTTACGCTATGTAATGAGAATGGCTCATGGTTGGTACCTAAATGTGACTGAGTTTTCACATTCTATTATGGTCCATCTTTCATACAATGACTTTCATGTACGTACCGTGGAAGGTTTTGTCAAGAAATTGTGGTTTGAATATTTTTGTGTTAAATGCATGCACACTAGGTGTTATGGGCCCTAGTGTATGACAGTGATTTTTTCGGAGCGGCATGCAAATTCATGCGTTTCTACCCTGCCATACACAATAATGGTTCTGTATAGGTGTTTGTGATTGGATGGTCTAAACTCTATGCGTTTATTTCACTCCAATTCACTTTTAACCCGGTTGGTTGTCTCCACTCCATATCGAGTATATGGCTGGAACTTCACTTGGTGAGTCATAGTTTATTGTTAGTTGTGGAAGATTGTTTGTAAATGGTTGGGGGAAAGCACCTCACTCTTACTACTGCTATTCATCCCACATTGGATGGGCAACTTACAAGTAATATATTTAGTACTAAAGGATATGCTAAGCCCATACGTTAGTAAACTATGCTAAAGGATATGCTAAGTGCATACGTTGGCAAGAAGCGAAACAATTGTATCGGTTACCTTTTTGGTTAGGAGTTTGTTTCACATGATGAAAGACATGTTGGGACTAGTTTTAGTCTCTGCCTATTATTCTCAGGTTATCAACCTTGATCATCAATTTGGATGAGGTTGGTTACTGACAAGAAACAACAACAAGTCAAGGACTTGGTTAGTGTTAATAAGTATATCAACATGTTACTTTCATGGAAAGTTGAGCAGGGGTCTTATTGCATGTTCCAGTACCTTCAACACGTCTGAAACCTGGGTATGCATTTAGGCACCTTTTAGTTGTGATAACTCATTTAGTATACTCAAGTGAGTTCTAAATGGATTTCCCCGCTATGTTGGTTATGGGTTGGTTAACCAAGACGGTTGCACATGGACAACAATGTGGAAAATCAAGATGTTATCCTTGATTTCATTGAACCTCCTACTGAACCGGGTTCCAATCCAACAAACCGTTGAATCCATAACGGATGCCACGGTGGGAAACATTAGTGTTCTTATGAAGATATCACCACTTGTGTTTTCGAGGACCAAAGCGCTTCTCCAAGGGGGGAGTAATGTCAGGCTAAGGGCCAGGACGGACATGCGGTCAAGGGGCGCCATATGGGACAGCTATACGAGCTATATATGGCACGGTTGGGTGGAGAGTTGCATGGTCCAGTCCCCCGCGGTCTCACATGCTCCCAAATCGCTTTGCCATGCCACGTTGAAGAGAAAAAAATTCTTCAGCACCTGCATCAGGGCAGCGGGTTGGTCGCTGCTACATGTGCTTTTTTTCTTGTGTTGTAGTCTGCATCTACACCACCATCACTCAAAGCATGTTTCACATTTTGTTTATAAAAAAAAATGGACACCCGAGGGGCAATCCTACGGCCTCCCAAGGGCATCTTCCCACCAAAAGGGTGCCATCTTGTGGCGTGCTCACCTACTGGGTGTCCATGGTATACGAGGCCTTGGTAAGGGCCATGACTGCGGACACAAAATACTATCAGCAGGGTAGGACATGAAAAGCTAATGAACATACAAGTCGGCCCAAGCAAGATCGATTGAGGAAACATCGCATACTTGGAACATTCAAACACATTTTGTGAATTGAATTTGGTATGATCCATCGTGATTCATATTTGAGCAGGTATTCTAAACATGTTTTGGCAATAAACAACCTCGATAAGAGGGTTTTAGATAAGGTGTTTTCAACCGTGAATTCCAAGCATGGCATTGTTTTGGACAAGAATTATTATCAAACAGGTTCGAAGGAATGCGAGATAGATAGAGCTCACGACATGGAAGCTTGAGGCTCCTTCTCTTGGGTCTATGAGCGTTCCTCGATAGGGCACTCTCACCAGAGGTGACTAGTTGCTCGGCATGGCCGACTATTTATCACCACGAAGCAGACCAAGAACATTGGTTAAGGCATATTACATTGCGGTTTCCAAAGTTTGGAATATGCTATTAACATACGAACTTGGGGGAATTGGCCAAGGTGTCTGTAGATTATTACGTCCCAAGATGGCATATATGGTACATATGATAACTCACTCGAGCACTAAATATGGCTATGAGCCAGATTCAAGCAAGTTTCTTACTTATGAATTACCAGACAACTCGCCACAAGGGGGCGACAAGGTTTGTAGTGGAAATGGCCTAGGAACATTGAAAATAGCGAAATTAAGAGAACTATAGTGAGCATTTTTATGAGACTAATTTGAGAAAAAAGAGGGTGAACTTGATTAGAGGTGGCAACATAGCTATTATACATAATTAGCTTGGCATGAACAATACCTTTCAAGAGAGAGAACTAGAGATCTTGACAACATTTGAGGACCAGATTTATGTGGAGCCGGTCCCCCCTCCAAAAGGCTTTTGTATTATAATTTCTCCCATAAAGAGAGACTTGGTACAATACAGCTTTGTGTTCTTTGACACCTTGATGGTGCAATGAAGATAGAGAGCTTCATGCACCACAATTATGCCCGTAACTTAGCTATATGAAAGCATTAACTTGTCCCTGACCTCAATCCCAAGACCTCAAACACCTTCGAAGGTGGAGAAAGCTAGTAGGGAATGAGGGTAGGGAAGAAGAAGAAGAAACATTCTCACGAGAAAGAAATAGTTCCTCACTTGTCATCACTCTTCTGCTTAGCATAGCATAATAGCATAGTAATGAAGATGGAGAAGATGGAAAGCTTTAGCATTGAAGCATGGCTTTTGCTTGGATTTGCATTCCATAGCCAAGAGTGTTGGTGTAGGCTCTCAACTTCTCAACAAGCTTGGAGAAGGAGATGAAGTTCTTGCACTTGGCACTTCACACAATGAGAGTGTGTGTGTGTGTGTGTGTGTGTGTGTGTGTGTGTGTGTGGGGGGGGGGGGGGGGGGGGGGGGGGGGGGAGAGTATACCCCTCAAGCAAGGCCCTAGCTTCTCATGGTCAACCCCTCTTCCTAGCTCATCATTAGATTGGATTGGACCCCCTAAATTTTGGCCAATCACATTCCTTATACATTTCAAGCAACAGGGGTAGGCTTTGGACAAGTGTCCCCCTCACCCCTTAGAGAGAGAGGGCTTGATAATATCTAGATAATTGAATAACTAATCTGAATGCTCATTGGATCCCTCTTTAGCCTAGCCAATAGGGTTCAAGCACACCATGTGGCTAAGCATAAGAAGAACCTGACATGTGTCCTTGTGCCCCTTAAAGAAGGGGTCCCTTTGGGTGAGTGGAAGGTCAAGTCAAGAATGTCCCTAGCTTTGGGGCTCACCCCCTCCTTTGTAGGGACCCTTTTTGACTTAATCTCCTCAAGCCCTTACCTTCCAAGCATGGGGAAGCTTCTCAAGAACCTTAGTCAACATGCATAGGCTTAGTATGAGCACGGACACTCTCTCTCTCTCTCTCTCTCTCTCTCTCTCTCTCTCTCTCTCATATCCCTAGCTTGTAGGCTCCCCGTCCCCCCCCCTTGTAGGGCTCAAATTTGACTTTGACTTGGACTCGGACACCTCAAGCACATGGCTAGCTTGGCCAAGGACCTTAGCTATCAAGCATGTCAAGCACCTTAATTATTAACACCTAAAACATGAACCTAGATTAACCTAAGTTTCTAGGTCTAAGGACTTTTAAAACTAACCTTTGGAGGTCTTTAATGAAGCCAACCCTAAGGTCCTTCAAGCTCCATTAGCTAGCATTTCTCTTTGACATAACATCTCTCATTTGGACCCATTGTTTTTGGCCCCGTGTTGAGATAGATACATAAGCACATGTCTATATTCTAACTCTTGTTACCTTTTAATCTCCCACATTAAATGATGATTTTAATATGAGAAAATCATTTGGGCTAGTTAGATATTAGATTTTATGACATTACCTCTCTTGAAATCATAGTCGTCCTCGACTATGAGGTAGAGAAGATAAAGTCTTATTCATTAGTCTATCTTTCTTAGCGGGTAGAGGATCCTTTTTACCCTACGACATCATTCCAATATGGATGAATAATCCATTTGGGGCTTGGGAGGCTTAGTTGTCGCAAAGCATGTCTGCTCTTGAGTCCATTTCATTCCACCAATGTAGAGTAACAAATTCTACTTGGTGTTTGAGAGACATGGTCATCACAAACATGATTCTAAGTATGCATACCACTTAAATTTGTGCACAATAAAAAGAGAATTAGTCTTATAAGACGAAAACATTGATCATTTAAGAGAAACAATTACATTTGCTTACTCTAATATAGCATTGTAAGCATTGACAAGGTTCATACTATCCTTAAGTTGTGTTCCTTGCATCCATCTAGAACCTTCAAAAGGATAATTTTTTAACTTAAGAAGATATTGTTGGATAATCTTACCATGCTGTAGCACCTTGTTCTCATGTCAAAGAATACCTTCGGGTTGTAGTGTTGGGTATGCAAGCCCAGGTTTGTCTAGCTTGTGGGCACAGTCTCCTAGAACATGCAGGTTAGTCCAGTTGCAAGTTAAGTCATGCATGGCAATTTTTGCCTTTATATGTAAGGTTAAGAAATCAATCAAAATAGCATTTTTTTTGGCTCTCTTGCTTGCAGTTTCTCTCTCTCTCTCTCTCTCTCTCTCTCTCTCTCTCTCTCTCTCTCTCTCTCTCTCTCTCTCTCTCTCTCTCTCTCTCTCTCTCTCTCTCTCTCTCTCTCTCTCTCTCTCTCTCTCTCTCTCTCGTTCTTTGCTTTCCTGCACGTCCATCCACGCCATGGCCCTACTCCGGCATCACCCTCCATAGCTACAACCCCAACATATGGTATCAGCGCCATAAGGGCCTGCTGTCGAAAAGCCTCGGCTTGAGTTGACACGACGGGAGCAACTGCTTACACAAAAAGAGGAGATTGAACAACCTGCTCTAATCCTGTCATAACCAGCATCCAAAGCTGCGCCCTGGCCTAAGCAGTAAATTTCGTCACTTCAACTACTCCCAACTCGGCCTCTACAGTCCGCTACAGGTAGATCTCGCCATCGCTGCATTTGTACTGTGTTTGTTTGCAATAGAGAATTCGCTTTTTTATTTTTATGTTCACGTCTTATTAAAGGTGTCCAACCCTATTTCAATTTTTCAAGCATGGGTTCCCACCCTCGGGTAACGTCGGGTGCAGCATGGTTGCGTGCAGAAATCTACACTGAAGGACAAACTTATTTTCGGTATATCGGGAGCTATCAAAAGAGGTTTGCAGAGCAGGAGTTTATTGCTTTACAAAAGAGGTGTTTGGGAAAACAAAGTCAATTTTTGAAGTGCATTTGTCTACTGGCGGTTGCTCCAGAGGGACTTCGAAATGAGATTGGAATGACCTCTCAACTCACGTTGCGAGATTGGGTAATTGGTACTCTTGATGATGCTGCCATTAGGTGCGATAGATTTGGAATCAACAAGCTCGATGCAACCAAGATTTTTGGCTACCTACTTGATCAGTGCATGCAAGATAGCATCAATGCCAGGACGTATGAATATGGCAACTCTTTGAAGACTAGGTTAACATTTGTTTTTTACTAATTTAGTGTCATAAGTATGTTTGTTGGTTTTGTCTATTGTCAAACACAATCCTATAATTCTTG
Organism: Adiantum capillus-veneris; assembly: GCF_014529385.1. Lineage (NCBI taxonomy): Eukaryota > Viridiplantae > Streptophyta > Polypodiopsida > Polypodiales > Pteridaceae > Adiantum > Adiantum capillus-veneris. The sequence continues at coordinate 104,304,583 of NC_140946.1, forward strand.
TCAAAGCCTTGTTTTAGCCTCTCAGTTGTCGGTTACTGTCATGCTAGAAAAAAAAAACTTTGTACCGGTTATAGACACTACCACATAAAAAGTGGTAAGACCACCCTTTGTTGTTTGGTCGAGTTCTGGTATGTCTCACACTGATGGTTGTTTGAGGGAAGTACACACACACACCTATGTTATTGTCAAGGGGGGGGCTTCTACTCATGTTTTCAGGTGAATGAACTCTGCCATGGTCTGTCTGTCTCGAGTCCATTGTCAATGGTTTGGGCTTGAGGGGGGGTTGTTGGGTATGTAAGCCCAGGTTTGTCTAGCTCGTGGGCACAATCTCCTAGAGCATGCAGGTTAGTCCAGTTGCAAGTTAAGTCATGCATGGCAATTTTTGCCTTTATAGGTAAGGTTAAGCAATCAATCAAAATAGCATTTTCTTTTGCTCTCTTGCTTGCACTCTCTCTCTCTCTCTCTCTCTCTCTCTCTCTCTCTCTCTCTCTCTCTCTCTCTCTCTCTCTCTCTCTCTCTCTCTCTCGTTCCCTACTTTCCTGCACGTCCATCCATGCCATGGCCCTACTCCGGCATCACCCGCCATAGCTGCAACCCCAACATGTAGCACCTCTTCTTGATCTTCGATTTCTGGAGGGTCTTCAATAATTGGTTCTCTTGGTGGATCTCCTTTGTAGGGTTTAAGTAGGCTCACATGAAAATCATTGTGTATGAGCAAATGATTGGGAAACTTGAGTTGATAAGCCATGTCATTGATTGGATTCAAGATTTGAAAGGGACCATAGTATCCTTTTGCTAGTTTAGCATAATACTTTTGGTGGCCGGTAGGATTTTTTCCCGTTGTCGTGCAGCTCCGCTTCCATGATGGAAAAAAGAGCGAAGAAATGCAAGCTAAGATTCTTTGAAGCCTACACATTTATTGAGCAATGATCAAGGCTTATTACATGTCAAGTTTTATGACTAATGTATGCTAGATGCGTCTTAAAAGGGCCAATAGATGCTTTAATGATGATTGAGTATGCTTGAAGGGAGCACATGTGGAGTTTATGATCTAGAACTGCAATGCTTGAAGTGCTCTACTGGCCTGTCTTTATGGCTCGTCGATTGGAGCTACGGTGAGGAAGTTATGGCAGTTTGAAGTTTAAGTTGATGTAGATCTGTCCCAGATTGGGCAAGTGCAACTGAAGGATCAGAGATGAAGTGAATGCATGGGGCTAAAGTGTTCACTTTGTGTAGCACATCGGTCTTTTCAGATCAGCAATCGGAGCTCTGGTTGCGAAGATATTAGCAGTTTAGTTTCCATCGGGGGTCAATTCCATACCATTTTGGTCGCCTTGATCGTTGTTCCATGTGGAAGTTTTGAGCTTCAGCCAGGGTTTTGAATGCAGTAGAATAAGTGCTCGAGGAGAATTTTTCCAGAATGTCATCACTTGCAGTGCATTGGTAGTTGGGTGTGCTTGATAGGCAAAAATGGAGCTCGACATTGCTTAGGTCAATAATTATGGAAGTTCGGTAATGCTTTGGCCGATGCATATACCAAATGTGGTGCAGTTACGAAATCACAAAAAGTTCTTGATGAGCTCTTTGTCCAAAATGCCCTCTCATGGAGCGTATTGATTGTGGGATATGCCTAGCTTGACAAGGGCTGCTCAAGAAAGATGTTCTGCTTGGCAATGTTTTGCCCGAGATGTATACCTAATGATATTGAGTTCTTGATGATCTCATTGCAAGAGCTTGGCGATGCTTTGTCGATATGTATGCCAAATGTGATGTCCCTTGAGGTGAACCGCCTGCCCAATTGAAGCTTAATGGCCGCCCACCTAGGAACGAGGTGGCCGCCCAATATACCGAAAGGCCTGCCCGTTTTTAAAACAAAAGGGATTTTTAGTGGGAAAATAAAGGAACCATAAGAAGGGCATAGTGGAGAGATGACGAGCAGAGGCTGCACAGGGGATGAGGAGGACGTAGTGGTGGCTATGGTGCTCGGACAAGCTTGAGCATGAAGCGAAAAATGTGAAGTTTCCTCAGGTGCCCCTATTTGGTGATATTTTCGCTTCATTCTGCGCACTTCCACCCCTGGCCTGCCATGTCATTGATTGCGCTCCCACGCCACGTCAGTCACGGTGCCGTGACTACGTGGTGGGGCCTATTTTTTTAAGGAGTTGGGAGAGAAGGGCTTTGGGGGTGAGTAAAAAAAAGAGGAGAACAAGGGTATGTTACAAAGGGAAGGAGGCACACATAAGTATTGGAAGGAAGAGAAAGGAGGGGGTCTCGTGCACTCTCTCTCGGAAGCCATGGCAAGGCGAGGTATGTCCTTTCTCGATTGGAGCTCGGCGAGGAGGGACTTGCTCTCTCTCTCTCTCTCTCTCTCTCTCTCTCTCTCTCTCTCTCTCTCTCTCTCGTGCATGAAGAAAGAGGAAGAACGGGATTCGGAGAATGGGAGGAGGAGGGGAATTGGAACATGAGAAGGAGAAGGGTGGCATTCTCTCTCGCTCTTGACCTTGGTGAAGCAAGAAAGGAGGAGAAGAAGAAGCTCGAGGGTTCTCTCTCTCTTTCTCTCTCTTTGTCGGCACAGGAGGCAAGTAAGGGGTACTCTCTCTCTCTCTCTCTCTCTCTCTCTCTCTCTCTCTCTCTCTCTCTCTCTCGGGTCAGAAGCAAGGTTGAGCCTCAATTGAAGAGGCCGTGTTGCATGAGAGAAGGATAACAAGAGTTATGGAAGCTTAAGCTATCTCTCTCTCTTTGTCGGCATAGGAGGCAAGTAAGGGGTACTCTCTCTCTCTCTCTCTCTCTCTCTCTCTCTCTCTCTCTCTCTCTCTCTCTCTCTCTCTCTCTCTCTCTCTCTCTCTCTCTCTCGGGTCAGAAGCAAGGTTGAGCCTCAATTGAAGAGGTTGTGTTGCATGAGAGAAGGATAACAAGAGTTATGTCATCTTTTACAGATTTTTGGATGTTAACTAAAGGCAGCCAAAAGAAAAAATTTACTAGAACTTTTGAGAGCTGATGATAGCAGTTGAAGCAGATAAAGTGACAGGCAAAAATTTCCATCACCCTCATCAGTCTAAAGGTTGATTAATCATCTTGTTAAGTTTTGTTGTCGTTAATGGCCCGGTTAATTTAGTAAAAAGGGAGCTTAAACTCCTAACAGCCCGCCTTGGCTATTGATTAAGTTGTACCTAAGGATTTACTCAATTAATTGACTACTAGAGCTTTCAATGTCTGTTGTTCTCTCTCTTTGACACCTCCCACAGCTAGAGGCTCGTCAGCACCTGCCCGACTCATGTTTCGAACCCATATCCCCCAAAATCTTTTGTGAACCCGACGTGAAAGGAGCCGGGGTGAGAGGTACAGATGGAGAATTTAGAGCATATGATGAACTTGATTGAAGAGTTAAGTGCAAATCGTTTTGATGATAAGTCAGCAGTTCTAGATTTTTCGAAGGTTCTTCAATTGGTTCAAGGATCTCTACTTGAAATGGAGACCGTAAAGAAGAAAAATAAAATGGATGAAGCTTTAGATGTGGTATACGATGAGAGACAAGTCTTCGATGGGTATGATTGAGAAGGTTACCTAGAGTGTTATGAGTTGGAAACCAAGTTAAGAGAGATACCAGAAGAGTCAATGATCAGATCTTTTGAGCAGTTAATGAGTTCAAATTTGAAGGAGCAGATTCAAGAGGTTACCAAAGCCTGCAACGACAACTAGGAATACTTCAAAGAAGCTATTGTACAAGTAAGTTATGGGCATTATGCAAGCTATCAAGAACAGATTCCAAGTCTACCAAACTACACATATATTCAAAGACAAGTACGATCGAAATTAGAAGCTGTGATTGATGAGTGTATTGTACAAGATGCTACCTTCTTACAGGCTAATGATGAAGATATAGTTGAAGCTGTGTATGAAAAGCTGGGTTTAGCAGATGCCTTGCATTAAGTAGAAGTCTTTGAGGGTGAGTCTCTACAGCCTCAAGATACACAGGGTGAATTTTGCAAAGAGCCTATATATGCAGTACAGGAGGAAAAGAGATCAGGGAATCAAAATAACAAAGTGGCTAAAGCTCAAGAAGAAATTGTGTAGATGAATGAGTGCAACCATATTCAAGTAGAGATGCATGAAGATTTGGTTTCATTAGATACTTTTGCTACTGACTCAAAATTAGAGCAAATGTTTTTGGTATAGATTCTACCATAGAGTTGATTAATGATACTGGTACAAATTCTACCATAGAGTTGATTGATGATACAGATGTTATAGGTCAAAGCAAGGCTGCTGTTGAGAGCAGCACGACCATGGATTTGGGTATACCAGATTTGTCAAATTTGGATATACCAGATTTTGAGGACTTGGTTAAGCAAGAGTATGTGTTTGAAGATCTGCAAAATGTTCATTTAGAGGGGGTGCAGACTCCTTCATTGACAAGTTGTTGTGAGGCCGAGCTACCATAGTGGAAAACTAATCTTGAATGTAATGATGATGATTCAGAGGGGGTGCAGACTCCTTCTTTGACAAGTTTTAGTGACCCAGAGCTACCGTTGTGACAAACTAATCCTAAAGTTGCTGATGATTTAGAGGGGGAGCAAACTTCTTCTTAATTAAGATTTTGTGACACAAGGCTCACAATATGGCAGAATGATCATAAACTTGATGATGCTGATTCAAAGGGGGTGCATAGTGAAGTGCAATCTGTTGGTGTTGAATATGATTGGTTTCATTGTGTCGATGATACAGAGAGGACAATAGATGAAATTTTTAATGTCCATGCTGAACTTTGTGCTACAAAAGTGCAAAGATATTTGGATGAGGGTGAAAGACTTAAAGAGCAATCTACAGTAGATGTTTTTACTATGCATGGCATATGTGGAAATCTTAGTTTACAGCAGTCTGAGATGTGTAGGATGGAGGAACCTTTTGAAGCGGTGGACCTAGATCTTATGTGCTTATTGGATGAAGCTTTGGAAGGATTCTCAAATACAGATGCTAAGGATACCAATCAATCTAAATTCATGCATGAGCAAGTTTGTTCAGATGCAATTGATGATGACCTTATGCAGTTGTTGGATGATGTTCTACTTGATTTTGAGCCTCTACAAGATAGAGAATTGTTTTCTGATGCATCTTGCGAGCCTAATGAAGAGAGTTTTGCCAAAGACTTGATGTATTCAGATATAAATAATTGGGATTCCAATACTAGTGAGAGTGAAGGTGAACTGCCAATGCTTTTACCTGTGATTGATGATCAACAATTGGATGAGCCAGTTGCAAAAGGGATATGGCATTATCTAGTCATACCTGATGCTATATGGGATTTGATGTTACCCTATGATGTAGGAGATTTTGAGCTAGTTTTTGACCCAAGAGGTGACATATATATGCATGTTCCGGGGCAATTCACTTATATGCCATATGATCCAAGCGGTTTTCATGAAGGTTTGTGGGTTAATTTATGTTTACGCTCTATTGATTGGAAATTCTTGTGTTTTCCATATGATCCTGGAGGATGGTGCAAATTTTTTTAAAGGAATGCTCACAATGGGGAAAATGACTGTTTCCTGCTTGATCCTGGGGGGCTACTAGAGTGCAAATTGCAGATTTGAAGAGTACTAGTTATCTATTGTAGCAGGCTGCATGGGATAAGGTTTTGGTTTCTAGATTATGTTAAGTCAGAAGAGTTTTTGGTTATGCTTTCAATAAGATTACATGGCTCTTCGAGTTGACTTCTTTGGACAATTGATAAAGTGTCTTCACATCTTTTGAGTTGGTTCTGCTACCAGAACTTGAAGTAAAGGACTTGATGGCCATTCCGTGTGCAGACAGAGTAAGGCATACTTGAGCTTGACAGGGTTCCCTAAAGTGAGCTTGATGGTCAAGTTGTGTGCATCATTAACTGGAGCACTTGACTCTGGCGGGGTTCACTAAATAGGTTTTCCATAATTGAGTGCTTTGGAGATACGACAGATACGATTCAAAGATTTTTGATGGGCAGCTACCTAATGATTAAGCTCGAACATTGATGGTATGAATAAGCCTTATTTTATTTTTCATAGGTTTATCAGTTATTACGTGAGTCTGATGATGGCAAAGAGCTTAAGTTACCTATAACAAATGCAGATTGAAGTGCAGTTGGCACAATGTGGAGGTTGTGTAGGTTCAGAGGGGGTGGATGTCATGTATGTAAGGCCGAGGGGAGACTGGATCCCTGATCCTCATCCCAACCAACCTATTATAGGAGGGCCCATGGCCCTTTTCCCTAACTAGATCCTTTGTCCACACCTTCAGTTCGGCCCTTGGCTTAAGTCCCTAACTCCCCTAGGTCCTTGCCCTCTAGCCCTTGGCCTGACATTACTTCCCCCTTGGAGAAGCGTTTTCTTCCTCGAGAACAAAAGTGGTAGGATCTTCATAAGAACGCTAATGTTTTCCACAGTGGTATCCCTCATGGATCGAGCTGTTTGTTTGATCGAAACATGGTGCAGTAGGAGCTCCAATATAACCAAGAATAACATCTTGATTTTTCACATTTTTGTCGATTTGCAACCATCTTGTGTTACTGGTTCCAATCCAATCATAATGTGTAGACTCCATTTAGAATGCAAATGAGCATGCTAAACGAGTTATCACAACAAAGATGCACCCGAAGGAGTACCACTTTCCATGAAAGTAACTTGCTGACATAACTTATCAACCAAGTTGAAGTCCTTGACTTGTTCTCAAATGTCATCAATAAACAACCCCACCATACTAGTGTGCAAGGTTGAGAACCTGACTTAAACATAAAGGGACTAAACTGAGTCACAAACATGCTTTACCTTATTGTAAGCAACACCAACTAGAACGATATATTCTTGCCAATTGGATTGCTTGGTGCTAACGTACGCGCTTTGCATATCCTTCAGCACAAGCTGCCTATCCTCTTTGGATTCTGACAGTATAGAGATGTGTTTTTTCCTACGGTTTATAGTGAGTCTTCCTAGATGACTGGTAAGTGGAGATCACAATATCGGACAACATTGCTGAGGAATCAACAATTTTCAGATTGCTTGGTGCTAACGTACGCGCTTTGCATATCCTTCAGCACAAGTGTACACTTGTAACTTGTAATCTGCCTATCCTCTTTGGATTCTGATAGTATAGAGATGTGTTTTTTCCTACGGTTTATAGTGAGTCTTCCTAGATGACTGGTAAGTGGAGATCACAATATCGGACAACATTGCTGAGGAATCAATAATGTTCGGAATAACCATCGTGGTTAACTTGAAAAATCCACAAGCACCCAAACAGAGCCATGACCTCTATTGGTGATTGGTAGACCCAAAAGTAATCTCATAGAGAGAGTGCACATAGAGTGCAAGATGCTTCATAAGCAACACTTCATGAATACGCATGCCGTTCCAAATCAGCTTTTGCTAAACACTAGGACCCATAACACCTAGTGTGCATACATTTAGCAAAAAACAGATCCGAACCTGGATATTCATGATCATTCTTGCCAATACTTATGGCGAATGTGATGTGTGTAGCACACAGTAAAGAGGAACGTAAATAGTTCTGAAAAGAAACTAAATACTTTGAGTTGCAATCATTGTCAGGCCTTGCTGAAATGTTTGAACCATAATAGAAGGTGAAACATTAATCACTTTTAGGGACAAACAATGAAACTGTTTCATTAACAACTCAGAGCCTTGCTATATGTTTAAACAACCATCTGTAATGTTGTTTAGCAGTACTTGTACCTGAATAAGTCATTCTAAGTATTCGACAATTTCTAACCACCGAAATTGCTCTTGATACGTCGTGCTGAAAATGGTCTAGAAAACATATTTGACTAGCACCAAGGGACTTTGTCGTGACACATACTTGAAATAGTGGGCGCCAGTGTAAGTCCCAGAGACTCATATTCTCCACATGTGGAATATGTCTCATGTAAGGGTGTATGAAAAAAGAACATCCTTCAAGTACAAGATGTACTTGTGCGTGGAGATAATTGCAAACACTCTACGACGAGAGTGAGAGGGACCCTCATTAGCCTTGCTGCACACTGGGTAAAGAGAACTCCTTGAGTTCCTAGGCCATGTTGTATCCCATGTGACAACATGTGCCAAATAAAACCCTACAAGTAGTTCCATAACTGTCGAATGCAAAAAATGTATTTTGGACACAACGGCCCAAAATTCTTGGCTCTTACATGACCTTGTCATCTCTCTGGAGGTTGAGCATAGTGTTCACTTATCTGGAGGGAAAGACACCTGCCCAAAATTTCCCACCTACAAAGGCCTAGGAATAGTAATTGAAATTGAGTGAAATGCAAGTAGTATTGCACATGTAACTTTGGGTGTTGCCATTGCAATCCAGACCCCTTTGTTAAAGCAACATTGTCAAACCTCGTGGTTAAACGTTGCATAAAAACTACTCAACGAGCAGCCAACCTGTGGCCTTTGTCCATGACACCTGTTGGGTTTTCCCTTTGCATTTTATTACTTTTGAAGTTGAAATATTTTCACTACCCCTTGGCAGTTTGTGGACTTCTTTCCTTGAAACTGCAAGTGTGAAGGTTCCAAGAATGGATTAGCAACCCTTACCAAGTGGTTTAGTAATCACGTGCTGGATCTTACCCCAAATTGTACTCATATAAGCACTCTTAGTGCGAATAGGAGACACACAAAAATCCATAATCGTGGTTTTGTGTGAACAGCCGTGCTGTCAAAATGCTGGCATAATCCATACACCTTGTTAGAGATAAGCCCTGACGAGTTTAAGACGGTAAAAAACTCAACTGGACTGTCACACGTAAAGTGTGTAGTGCCCCAAAAAGTCTCTAATGGCAAGACCCTTGCTTGTCCATTATAAGCGATGGATACTCTATTGAATAGAGTTGGTCGATCTTGAAAGCAATCACTGATGGATTACAAAAATATGGCTCTTAGCCATTCCCAAAATAACTGTCAATAGATGGCACTTAGCCCTTACCGTTACCAAATTGACATAAAAAGATTTCAATAAAATCATGCCTAGTTTCACTTTTTTTGGAGAGAAGTGTGTGTGTGTGTGTGTGTGTGAGTGAGAGAGAGAGAGAGAGAGAGAGAGAGAGAGAGAGAGAGAGAGAGAGAGAGAGAGAGAGAGAGAGAGAGAGAGAGAGAGAGAGAGAGAGAGAGAGAATGATGGGCTGAGGAAATCCCCGTATTCTAATGTGTTGTATGCCCTTTTCAAATAGTCTAGTGCATATCGTGCCTGTGTCATAGCTTATCTAATAAGCGTCCATCAATGTAATTGTACCATGCCCTCGTAGAGAGAGGTACCAAAAGGCACAACTTGACCCACTTACCTGGTATGTGAGCGTGACTGTATCAGGATGCAGATGTATGGCATGTCTCCTGGGAATAAACATAAAATAAAATGTCTAAAAACAACAACAATTGAGCTTGTCCTTGCTTGATAGAGTAGCTAGTGCTATAGCGGAAGCGTATGCAATGATGGCTGTTGTACGACCATCCTACGAGTATGCCATGCATACAATGAAAAAAATAGAGTAAGAATCCCTTAGCTTCCCTAATAGCTGCAACCATGTGAGCCGTTGGTATACGAGGCGTGCACAATTACACTGGAATGGATACATCACATTGCAGCATTGCATGTGAGCTTATATCCATGGAGTGCTAAAGATGTGTGCCATTTTCATTGATCTATAGTCAATCGATACTACTTGAACACATAAGAGACGATGTGCTTCACCTGAAGACAAGCAAAGCACGTTGCTTTGTATAGTGCCTGCGTATGGAGTCTGCCCAAGCACTTTGCTTTACATAGCAGAGAGGTCTTTGCCAGAATGAAAAGTAAAACATAGACAAAAAAATAAACATAACTTGAAAGTTACTAACCTTGTCACCCAATGGTGGCGAGGTTTTTGATAAGTTGCTCAAAACTGCTCGAGTGAGTGAGTGTATGTATCATATACACACACACATGGGATGTAAAACCCTGCAAACATCTTGGCAAGTTTTTGCAAGTTTGTATGCCAAGAGCATATTCCAAACGGTGAAAATTGTGATGCCAAATACCAAAAGGGAAGCCTTGCTTTACATAAGTACTCATGTAGTTATGGTGTGCATATCGACCAAATACTCTTGCTGATTTACAATAGCATAGCAGAAAAAACTCGATCGTGTCGAGCATTCACATATAATCGACCTTGTTGAATTGTACACTGTGTTGGAAAACAAAAAAAAACGCAAGAGATGTACCATGTAACTGCTTGGTGTGATTACTAGTACCATGAAGATTTATAGATGGAGCGCTTCTCCGAAGATGGATCACTTTTTGCAAACATGGGTGGATCATGTCATTGCCAAATTGCATGAATGGCAATCCACTCACCTAGAAGTCAAGCCCGAGGAACTTACCGGACAGCTTCTTGGGATTGCAGTTAACTATCGCCCTTGCCGAGTACATGACTCATACAATCACAAGTTTACCGTTCAAGCCACACACCTTGCCTGTACTTGCATGGAGTGCGAAACAACCTTGTTTGCAACTATTGTCGGTCATACTTACACTTTGATGTTTTTCTTTGACAAACATCCCTTGGAACAAGCTCCCCTTCCACCATAAGCAATGGTCTTGAATCTCATGTTAACTAATGCAAAAAATTTTGCAAAATTGAAATGAATAAGAAACATCAATTTCAAATTTATTGTACTTATCGGCCATTGAAAGCATCGTTATTGCCATCTCCTACAGATATGAAGCATTTATTGATGTAAAGGTCATGGCTCCACAGTGGTGACGATGTCGGATAACCGAAAGCCTTGCTTTCCTTGAATCCATTGTTGGGTTGAAGGCGACAGATCGACAACCTTTTGCATGTCAATGGTTCTCAATGACGCAATCCAAGTCTTGCACGGCGCAACAAAACAAATTTGCAACAGCTTGTCACATGCTGTGCATGCAATAACAAGATCCTTGAGGACAAGCACCCGATATGCCCTTGATAGGCCGAGTATACCCGTCAATTGCCGTGGGCTAAGGCCCTTAGGGTAAAGGTGCCCAACTTTGGGCGCCTGCGTGTGGACCCCCAAATAAAAAAGAGAGAGAAACAAACGATGGCGTGGCGATGGTGTTCACAGCAGCGCCGCCGTGAGAGCAAGAAAGACTGTTAGTCGCTTTGCATTGCTTGATTGCACTCGTCACATTGACGGGCTCCCTTCAGTTCGGCCTCGCGCTCCTGTCAAGCTCTACGGTGTTTGATTTGGAGTTGGTCGACACACGACCTCCCCTTGCCTCAATGGGTCTTGCACACGGGGTCACTGCTTCATCTTCGTCCCCGCTTGACAAGAGCTTCTGCACATGCTATGTGCCTCGACCCTGCCCTCCTGCTTAGCCGCCTTGCACAACATGGCTTGCACTTTCATGCAAGACCATGTACGTTTTGCTGTTGAAAACGAGGGAGAGAGGGCAACCCCTGTCAAAAAGGAGGCCATGCCTCATTCTCGGATCGAGAGAGAAACTGAGAGAATCCTTTCCTCCTTCCATGGCTCCTCCGCCTAAGCTCTGATACCAGTGTAAGGTTGAGGGGAGACTGAATCGTGGATCCTCCTCCCAGCCAACCTATTATAGGAGGGTCCATGGACCTTTGCCCTAACTGGATCCCCTATCCACACCCTCAATCCGGCCCTTGGCCTAAGTCCGTGACTCCCCTAGTTCGGGCCCCTGCCCTCTAGCCCTTGGCCTGACAGTGTAGCTCCGCTTCCATGATGGGAAAAAGAGAAAAAAATGCAAGATAAGATTCTTTGAAGCCTACACATTTATTGAGCAGTGATCAGGGCTTGTTACATGTCAAGGTTTATGACTAATGTATGCCAGATGCGCCTTAAAAGGGCCAATAGATGCTTTAATGATGCTAAAAAGGAGTATGCTTGAAGGGAGCACAGATGGGAGTTTATGATCTAGAGCTGTAGTGCTTGAAGTGCTCTACCGGCCTGTCTTTATGGCTCGTCGATTGGATCTATGGTGAGGAAGTTATGGTAGTTTGAAGTTTAAGTTGATGCAGATCCGTACCAAATTGGGCAAGTGCAGCTGAAGGATTAGAGATGAAGTGAATGCATGGGGCTGAACTGCTCACTTTGTGGAGCATGTCGGTCCTTTCAGATCGGCAGTCAAAGCTCTGGTTGCCAAGATATTAGCAGTTTAGGTTCCACCCGGGGACCAGTTCCGTACCACTTTGGTCGCCTCGAACGTTATTCCATGTGGGAGTTTTGAGCTTCAGCCAGGGTTTTGAATGCAGTAGAATAAGTGCTCGAGGAGAATTTGTCTAGAATATCATCACTTGCAGTGCATTGGTAGTTGGGTGTGCCCGATAGGCAAAAATGGAGCTCGACATTGCTTAGGTCAATAATTATGGAAGTTCGGTAATGCTTTGGCCGATGCATATACCAAATGTGGTGCAGTTACGAAAGCACAAAAAGTTCTTGATGAGCTATTTGTCCAAAATGTCCTCTCATGGAGCGTATTGATTGTGGGATATGCCTAGCTTGACAAGGGCTGCTCAAGAAAGATGTTCTGCTTGGCAATGTTTTGCCCGAGATGTATACCAAATGTGGTGCCCGTACGAGAGCATATTGAGTTCTTAATGATCTCATTTTGCAGGAGCTTGGCGGTGTTTTGGTCAATATGTATGCCAAATGTAATGTCCCTTGAGGAGAGCGGCCCGCTCAATTGAAGCTTAATAGCCGCTCGCCTAGGAACCAGGTGGCCGCCCAATATACCGAAAGGCCGCTCGTTTTTAAAACAAAAGGGATTTTTAGTGGGAAAAGAAAGGAATCATAAGAAGGGCATGGCAGACAGACGATGAACAAAGGCTGTGTAGGGGATGCGGAGGACGTAATGGCGGCTATGGTGCTCGGACAAGCTTGAGCATGTAGCAAAAAATATGAAGCTTCTTCAAGCACCCCTACTCGGTGATATTTTTGCTACATTCCACGCACTTCCACCCAAGCCTGCCACGTCATGGATTGTGCTCTCACGCCACATCAGTCACGGTGCCATGACTGCGTGGTGGGGCCTATTTTTTTAGGAGTTGGGGGAGAAGGGCTTTGGGGGTGAGTAAAAAAAAAGAGGAGAACAAGGGCATGTTACGAAGGAAAGCAGGCACATGTAAGTATTGGAAGGAAGAGAAAGGAGGGGGTCTCTTGCACTCTCTCTCGGAATCCACGGTAAGGAGACCTCTCTTGATCGGAGCTCGGTGAGGAGGGACTTGCTCTCTCTCTCTCTCTCTCTCTCTCTCTCTCGTGCATGAAGAAAGAGGAAGAATGGGATTTGGAGAATGGGAGGAGAAGGAGGGGAAATGGAACATGAGAAGGAGAAGGGTGGCAATCTTTCTTGATTTCAACCTTGGAGAAGCAAGGAAGGAGGAGAAGAAGAAGCTCAAGGGTTCTCTCTCTCTCTTTGTTGGCACAGGAGGCAAGCAAGGGGTACTCTCTCTCTCTCTCTCTCTCTCTCTCTCTCTCTCTCTCTCTCTCTCTCTCTCTCTCTCTCTCTCTCTCTCTCTCTCTCTCTCTCTCTCTCGTTAGAAGCAAGGTCGAGCCTCAATTGAAGAGGTCGTATTGCATGAGAGAAGGATAACAAGAGTTATGGAAGCTTAAGCTATCGACGAGCTTGGAAGAACATTTAAGGGAAATTGAAGTCAATCTGAGATCAGGTTTTACATATTTTTGGACGGCAACTGAAGGCAGCCAAAAGAAGAAATTTTGTAGAACTTTTGAGGAGCTGATGATAGGAGTTGAAGCAAATAAAGCGACATGCAAAAATTTCCATCACCACCATCAATCTGAAGCTTGATTAATCATCTTGTTAAGTTTGGATGTTGTTAACGGCCGGTTAATTTTGTAAAAAGGGAGCTTAAACTCCTAATTTTTAGCTGATCCGAGTGACGGTACTGCTAACAACCCACCTTGGCTATCACTTAATTTGTATCTAAAGATTTACTCAATTAATTGATGATTACGGTGACTGCCAGATCTTTCAGCGTCTGCTGCTCTCTCTCTTTCACACCTCCCACAACCAGAGGCCCGATGCCTGCCTGGCTCACGTTTCAAACCCATATCCCCCAACACAATCGTTTGCCTCAATCGAGCCTTGGGAAACTTGAGTAAAATCCAATCATTTTCTTTGAATGTTAAGGCCCTTCTGTGCTTATCAGAAGAAACTTTTTGCCTTTGTTGAGATATGGATATAGCCTCCTTAATCTTTGGAAAGAGTCTTGTAGGTCACGGTTATACTCATCGGCATCAAAGATCATCCCATGTACTTTAAGTAGCAAGGGACTTTTACGTCTTCCCTCTATGATATGAAAAGGCGCCTTTCTCGTAGTAGTATCGACAGTATTATTGTACGCATACTCTATAAGGGGTAATTACTTCTCCCATTGTGAGTGTTGATCTACTTCTGCAACATAATTCTTTAGTAGATCAAAAATTGTAAGATTGGCTATCTCACTTTGGCCATCCGTTTGTGGTTGATAGGACTAAGAGAAGTTCAATCTTGTACCTAGATTTTTAAAGAGACCTTTCTAAAAATTAATGGTCATTCTAGGATCTCTATCTGCACATGATGGATGTCGTCAATCAATGGTGTTTGAAAATATGAGATATGAAGAGGGTTGCCATTTGGTGTGCATTAATAGTCTTTTTGACAAGATTAAAGTGTGCTTGCTTGCTAAACTTGTTGACTACTGTCCATATTCCCGTATTCCCATGGATAGACTTGGGTAATCCAAAGATAAAATCCATGGATATCCTCTCCGATGACGACTTAGGGATTGGCAATGGCTGGAGTAATCCAGGTCGCTTCCCTCTATCATATTTTGTCTTTTGGCATATCATACATTTGGATACATACTCTTGTATGTCCACTTTCATGGTGGGCCAATAGAAATATGTTTCTACTCCTCGCAGAGTAGGTTGAATCCCTCGATGCCCCGCATAGGGAGGAGCATGGGATTGATACATGACTTTCTCATGAAGGGAGTGAAACACATAGCTTGTTGCCATGGAGAAGATAATCATATTGTGAGTTGCTACAAACACCACATTTACACCCTCGGTTGTCATGATACTGCATCCACTACAAGAGGTCACTTAAATTTTTGTGCCAAATTATCGACGTCACTGGAGGGCTTCGGTATATGTGTAGGTAAGTATGGAGGGAGACGAACATTTTAAAAAATTTCATTTTTAATTTTTCGACGCCAACACCTATATAGATATGTATTTTGACACCTCTTTTGATGTTTCTTCCGATGCTTGCACCAACACCTGTACCGATGGACCCTGCAAAAACCAAACCCGCGGGTCTTTCCCTGCACATTTCTCTAGTTTTTGCGTCTCTTCTCTTGCTCTCCTCCTCCTCACCTACCGCAGATCTGGTGCCCAACAACTTTTCGCCGGTGAGAATCTTGCTTGTGGACTACTCCTTAGCATCAAGGTGAGATTCTTTTCACGTTTGCTAGTAGGTTTAGGGTTTAGGGTTTAGGGTTTAACATAGTGTGTGTGTGTGTGTGTGTGTGTTTGCAGGTTTGAAGACGTTTACAAGACCCTTTCTTGCTCAAATAGGCCGCATGTGAGTGCTCGAAAGTTTTATGCATATTTAATTAATTTAAAATTATATTGTATATTGCCAAAATAAAAATTCATTCATTAGGATTTCAATGTTTGAAAGTCTTATGCAATTTTGTTTAGAAGATTTTGCCTTCTCAACTCTGACATCATGCAAAAGTGGCTAGAGAGGTACAAAGGGGAAAAGCAACAACGCTTGACAGATCGCTTGCAATTCAAGCGCAACCGTGCCACTAGAAACCTTTCTTTTCCACAACATCTTTAGAAATTGCCTGACTTTCCAACTGGGCAGTGGTTAGATGCGACAATCTCAGAGGCAAAGAGGAACGGAGTGTTGATTACAGAAGAGGATGAGGAGATGTCAAGGGGTTGTGATTGGCATGTATATATTCATAACCTCCTTTTTGAGCTCCACATGATAACATTAGTTTAATAACTTTAACTCTGTTTCAATTTTGTGGGTGCAATGTCACAAATATGGAGCTTTGTGGTTGCATGGAAAACACTTCAGAGTGCAACGGATCAACGAACAAAGGGTCACTTTTGATAGTGGTGTTAAGGCAAGCTTCGTCCAAGAAAGTAGGAGTAGCACCAGGGATGAGAACACAAAGACTAGCCAACTTGAATACTTTTGGCTACATCCAAGACATCTTGAAGGTTAGCTTTAGAAAGTTTGATATTTTCATCTTTGATGTCAAGTGGTTCAAAGCTATTACTAGTGGCCCTAATGCAACTGTGCGCAAAGACAAGAGTGGATTGATTCAAGTGAATTCTGAGCCGGTGTGGACAGATGCACGGGATACATTCATACTTCTAGAGCATTGTGAACAATTTATGTTCACATTAGATACACTATGGAGAGAAAATGATAAAAATGATATGTAAACCACGCTGACTCTATGTTGTTCAAGTTGCTCCACGGAGCAAGAAAGTGCATGAAGGATTGGATGTTGAGGTTGAAGAGGCGATTCATGAACAAAGTGTAGGGCCGACGGATGATATAAGTTTGGATTTTGAGCTGGAGGTCAGTGATGAGCATATGTCTGAACCTAGAGATGAAGTGTCAAATACTGAAGCTGATGTGGAGAGCGACGAAGAAGTAGGGTTTGATGACGAAGATGTAGAAGTACATATTGAGATAAACATCTTTGGTGCATTAAATCTCATAGAAGATGAGAGTTTAACTAATGATTTTTGCTCGGAATTTTTTTGTAAAACTCTTTTTATTAGTGTACATTACACTTTAGATTCATTCATTTATGTTGGCGATTCGTTTATTTCTTATTTATATTGATTAAACGTTTCTTCTGTAAACTAACGTATTTTGTGGGTGTTATTTGTGTATTTGTAGCCATAAAATGATGACGAGACCAGCCATACTCTCCTAGTTTTAGTTTTCTTGTCACTTTGGCCGGCATGTCACCCGAGCAGATGGGTATCTTTTTGACACAGTTTACACCAAAGCAGATTGTGATGGCACAGAACCTTTGGGCAACAGGTTCCTCTAGACCTACTATGACTGACGCTATACCTAGGACTCATGTGGTCCCTACATCGATCGGCCCCACACCTCAATCGAGTGTGCCCCCTACGCCTAGGAAAAGTGTGTCCCCTACGCCAACGGGTGGTTAATCCTTGAGATGAAGTAGGCATATTTTGGAGGTGGTGGTTATTGTGGCAACGGCTCTACCGATGCGTCTACACCATCGAGAGAACATCCCCCACTCTCTTTAGTAGATAATTCACCGGCTGGCACATCATGTACACCTTGGGGATCAGATGAGCATGATCCTAGCAAGGTGTACAAGAGTAGGGATGGGGCTGTTGTGGTGGATACGGTCAAAAAGACCATGCGATAGAGATTTGACAGCTCTATATAGTTGAGTTTGATCACTCTGCGATGGAGGTTTGGGATAATCTCGGTGATGAAAGAAAGAGTTACGTCATCAAGGCCATTCACAGAGAGTACATGCCAGCAGAGGGATACGATCAAGTCTCGAATGGCTGGATTTTGGGTGTGGTAAAGGCCACAATGTCACATGGTTGGTCAGAGGAGAGAGACAGGTACAATGCCGGTAGTCCAAAGCCGGCATGGTTGGATGCAGAGGAGTGGGCCGGGATTGCACGAGAGACACAAGACATCCAGATAGATTTTAACAGCAGAGAGATGCAACCAGAGCACGTTTGGAGTATGCTGGTGTCACATCTTGGGAGTGAAGGCTACGACACACTTGGATATGAGTATGTAAGTATTATACGTATGCTTTGCATTGTTGAGAATATATATGAAGTTTGAAGATTTATCTCATGATTAAACCATAATTTTGTGAGAAGTTGCCGTGAAGCGCCTTCCGACACGCCGAGAGGAGAAGTATGGGTACAAGCATGGACTTGTGGCTCTTTTGACCCAGCTGCTGCAGGAGGAGGGAGAGGACGTCAACTAGGAGGCATTACCATGATGGTCTTCTTGATACAGTCTTACTCAGTCATCTTCATATAGTCTTCTTTGTATAGTCTTTTTTGTAGCTATGGTCTTCTTGATACAGTCTTACTCAGTGATTGTTTGCATGTACAATTTTGTAGTGCTTTTATTTATGATTTTGTATTCCGTTTGTGATTATGATTTGTTTCGCAATTATGGTATGGCACAGAGGTTATGGTTATGGTATGGTTTTGGTCATGGTTTGGCAATCAAGTTATGGTTATGGTTTTGAGATGATGGTATGGAAATCATGGTATGGTTAGGGTTTGGCAATCAAGTTATGGTTATGGTTTTCAATGATGGTATGGCAATCATGTGATGGTTATGGTTTGGCAATCAGATTATCGTTATGGTTATGGTTTTGCAATGATGGTATGGTTTTTATGGTTATGGTATGACAAGCAAGTTATGGTATGGGAAGTGGGTTATGTTTATGGTTTTGCAATTTTCGAATCATGTTTTAGTTATGGCTATAAAATCTTTATGCCGTTGTGCCTATGGTTTGGGAGTCGACATTATGGTTATGCTTTTGAGAACTTGTCATGATTAAGCTTTTGATTTTGTGGTTTTGTTCTTTTTACAGTTTTACTAATTCGTATACACTCGCTCTTTAGCGTCAACTTGTAGGTGGAGTGCGGTTGCTTGTGCACTCTTCCTTGGGGTAGAGAGGGCTGTTTTCTGTTGCTGCAGTACACGCACATCAATTCCTAGCCCTCTCTGCCCAAATTTTTTTTGCAAGTCTAGTCGTCGAAACAAAATTCGTATAAGCATCGATATCGCACTCGGAAGAAGAATTGGTATGAGAGGCAATTTTTGACGCGTAAAACTACGTGTATACAGGCACAGATAACTGCCTGTATTTCGACGGTAATAATTGCGTGTATTTTGATGGTCTTTACCGATACATATACCGACGCTATGATACCGACGTTTATTATGATGCTTATTCCATCGTATTTTACTTTTAAAAGAAGCATTGTCTTGTCGATATTTGTACTGATTTTTTGGGCGACGTGTTATAGTGATCAATCACTTGATTATACTTACAAGCAATGTGAGCAATATGAAAATTAAATTGTGAAAGAAAATTTGCCAACCTCATTTGCTTGTTGGAAAGCTTGTTTTGCAACATGAAGTACTTGAGACTTTGGTGGTCCGTTTGCAAAATAAATGGAGTCCCCAATAGATAGTGCTTCCATGTGTCTAGGACATGTAGAACAACTAAAAGCTCATTTTCATATATGCCCAAGAGCTGTTCATCGGCATTGAGCCTTCAACTCTCATATGCTATGACATGCCCTTCTTGAAGCAAAACGGCTCCAAGGCAATCACCACAAGCATCACATTGGACCTCAAATGATTTAGAGAGATTCGGAAGCATAAGCACTGGTTGGGAGGTAAGCTTCTCTTTGAGCTTGCCACAAGCATTTTGCTCTTTAGCAGTCCATGAGTACTTAACGTTCTTCTTCTTTGTTATGTAATTGTCCTACTAGTTGAGAGAATTTTTCCATGAAAGCGTCTATAGTATGCACACATACCAATTAAGCTTCGTAGATGTTAGCTAGTTGCCACGATGGACGTCTGTAGCATAGCATGTCAATACTCAGGGAAGTGACTCAGATGGGGCACGGAGACTCTTTGAGATTGTGAATCTAAAGAGGTGAACCTTATCAAGCAAACATACCAACTCAACAAGCAAACAACCACTCAATGAATAGGGAAATCTGCATATGTCCTTTCTCACAGCTCTAGGTCATCACGCCATTTTTGCACTCGAATGGACTTGAATTGCAACAAAACTTTAGGAGGAGGGCTAGGACACCAGGGTCACTATCCTACCAACTCTGGTTGCAATCCAACAAGGTACAAAAATCATGATCCATCATAAACTTGGAGCCAAAACTGTAGGTCTCCATATGCTTATCAAGAGAATCTTTTATCTCCAAGGTTGACAACAATGCTTGATCAAAAAATGGAAAGTCAAAGAATGGCCTACAATGACAAGCAATGAAAAATTCAGCAAGCGAGATATCCACAACAACCTATGTAGCTCACACAGTGCTTCAACATTGGCTACCTATTTTGATAAAGTTAAATTCCAATGGACCTTGAAAGGAAACCCATCATAAAGTCCCCGCCACAAAGAGGCTCAGTTCTAAAAATGCAAAAACATGAAAATCCCTTTGCACGGTGCCAAGACTGGCAAGAAACAAAAGACTACACAATGAGAAGAAAAGTTGCCTTGATAATCAAATATCAAGTCACGCATCAACAACATGGGAGATATGAATCACTCAAGGAAGGGGGGAGTGTCATCAACAACAAAGCACTTCCTACGCTAAAGACCAACCTTGAAGATAGAGCTTCATCAATCAATGGAAAGGAAAAGATGTCATACAAAGACAACAATAAAACAATGATAACTTCAGCAAAAAATCTCTCAACAACAAAACATAAGGAATTCCATAGTGCTGAAGCTAGTGAAATACTGCAAGTCAATGACAAAGACAAAAACATCAAGAGAACTCTTCACGGCAAAAAAGTGGCAACAAGAAGAAGAATGAGCAACAAGATGCAAATTTCCTCGACAACTAAAGTTCAACACATGCATCAACCATGCCACATGAGATATGAAGCACTCAAGGAAGGGGGGAGCATCGTCAACTACAACGCACTTCCCAAGCTGAAGACCAGCCTTGAAGACAAAGCTGAAGACAACCCTATGACAAGATTTCACAAGGTCATGTCAAGGGACGATGCGATCTAGGAAGGGGGAATGTTTGAGGATTGACCAAACGGGCATCCACCTGGCCTGACACCACATTTGTAGTTTATTATTTTTTTGAGCTAGTGTAGTGATAGTTTGTGTAAATCCTGATTCCAGAGTAGCAGTCAATTCCCCAATTTTTAATGATGTCATGATAATTGTAAAGGTCCATGTGAGCCGGCCACTAGCCAATTAGAATGCCCCAGGTATGATGTTCAATAACTTTAATGTGAAATAAGGCTTATCTTTAGAGAAGAAAAGAGCTCTAAAAACGTACGCTCAAGCTACAAAGCTGCTCCATTGCAACTAATGATTGGGTAATCCATTTTTAGTTTTGAAACTTGCATTGTGTTCCACTCTCTTTGCTCTTTCATTTAAGTGTAAGCATTGTCAGTTTTGTTGTGGTTCGCGACTATGCGTTGAGGCGGTCCGGGGCGGGCAACAAGAAGAGCAACCTCTAGACACCCTTCAAGGCTCCCGTGCTGCTCAATTGGGTTGGGGTTGGAAAAACAACAAACACACACACAAACCCGCAACCTAACCCTACACAAATTTGGGGCACCACCTAGTTTTGGATGTGAACTAGGACGCGTAAGAGAGAGAGAGAGAGAGAGAGAGAGAGAGAGAGAGAGAGAGAGAGAGAGAGAGAGAGAGAGAGAGAGAGAGAGAGAGAGAGATAGTGCTCGGGCTGCTTTGAAACGTATCGGCAATGATCAAGCAACCACAATTATATATGTAAAAAAGAGAGAGAAGGGGGAGGGGGTGTTTGTTGCACTAATACCTTCTTACAAATCTGTCATGACGAATCAAAGTGATATTAGTATTTGTTCAACATAGCTTGCGTAAATTTCACCACAACACATCACAAGAAAAGCCACCCCAATCACTGTCTTAAGGCCAGGGGAGTCCTCTCCACCCTGTCGCCCTCTTACAGTATGTGGGATTTATGGCTAGATTGATAACAACACCAGAGACAAGCTATCAAGAACTTAACAAAAAACACCAAGAAACTTACACATCATTGTTGTCCATTACTTCACGTTGGGAGGGAGACAAAGTATCCAAGCTTAGTCCAAATCCACCCTCCTTGATTCAGCGAATGTTGGGCTTACACTAGTAGGAGAAATGATAGATTTCCTACTCTCAATTGAATGATCACTCTCTCTCTTACAATGGCATAGAGTTCCCTTGCTAATCCCCTATTACAACACATGCACATGCATAAGACAATGAGCTTCCACTCAAGAGCTCCTTCTAGAGAGGTTGAGCTTGGCTTCTCAAGCTATAGCATAGTGCTCTTGCTTATGGCTCCCCCTTTTGTGCTAGCTACACCCTCCTTTTATAGCAATTTTGAAGGCTAGGGTTACTTCTCTAACCATGGTTGGGTTAGATTTTCAGCAATTTATCTAATTTCTTTTGCTTGGAATTATCAAGAAGTTGGTGGGGAAAGAGAGAGGAGAGAAATGGAGGTGATAGGACTTTTCATAGTGGGTTAGTGTTAGTAGAGTTAGTATTAATTTACAAATGGAATTGGATATTTACAATGGGAGTATCCATGTAGGATACAAATAAGGAAGAAAAACTCTTAAGAGGTAGGAAAAGGTGGATTTCTTACAAGGTTGATGCTCCAAGTGTCTTGAGTAGGGCCGATTTTGACGCTTGTTGACGGTCCACTAGCTTTGACGGTACATTTTTTCTCCACTCTTGACCTTCCTTGAGAGACAAGGTAATTGAAGCTGAGTAATCAACCACCATGATGCCGTCTTTTAAGAGAAGAGGCTGAATTTTGTGGTTTTTTTGATAGATATGGGTAAATTGGAGGAGGAAAAATGAGACTAGGTGGTCAATTTTGGAATGGAATTGTGTGTGGGAGGTATGAGTTTACCATGGTTTCTCTTATTCTTCAAGGTTGAGGAGAAGGTGAGTAGGGTGCAGAGAGGAGGGGTGAGAGAGGTGGGGATGATGAGTGGAGAAGTGTGTGTGAAAGAGGAAAATGATAAAGTGGAAGAGAGAGTGTGGCCACTAATAAAATCATAGCTCACAGCTCGTAGCTCAAAAAAATATGAAAAAATTTGAGGCAAAAGTTCAACCCACGAGCTACAACTTTTGTTTGTATCACCTTTTCAAATTCGGAGAGCAAGTGAACTTTAAAAATTCAGCAAAACCAATCGTTTTTTTCCACTGCACAAGGTCGTTGTGGGGTCCTTCTTTGGATGATTCTTTTGAATACCTCCAAGAGTGAGCCCTCCATAGTGCATGTATGCATGCCACCTACCCTTGACCTTATTTGGTAGGTCTATAATTGAAGATATTGTTGAGATCATGATATAAGTGAATAGTACAACTAAGAAAATCAAATATTGAGGGGTCTAAAAAATATGTACATGTCAAATATAAATAATATAAGTGGAAAAAATATAAAGGGGTCAAAAGAGATCTCTCTTATTATGAGGCTACCATAAAAAGGTAAATATTTTTGGTGTTCTAAACAAAATAGATGTAGGAAGGGAAAAATCACAATAGTGAAAAATATACACATAAATAAAACTAGTTTTTTTGGATTTTTGTTGGGGTGGAGTTACACCAAATATAAGAGAAGCTTACATGAAAATATTTCTATATGGAATAAAGAGTATGAAAAATGGTAAGAAAAATTGTGGTAATGGTGAGGCAATGTACAGAGCATAAATAACACACACCTAGGTAGAAATATTTAAATAAATACCAAAATAATTATGAAAAAATCTTTTATTTAGGCCCTATATACAAAGAAATATTTACATACGCATGGGCCATAATATACTTATATTTTTTATTTTTATTTATTATTATTACTTTTTTTGGCTCAACTAGCCCAATGACTAGCTAATTGAGGTTTTTTTATTTCAATAAGCAAATATGGGAAAAGTCCCCTAACTCACACGCACCTATATACAGTGAAAGGGTGAGGGTAACCATAGTGTTTGAGTGATTTGATAGGGGGGGATAACTCACTATGGCAATCACAAAGAGCCGAAAAATGGCTATCAGCATCTATGAGCCTTAATTGCATGTTTGAGTGCTTAAATCACAGTTTTTAGTCATTTTGACCATAGAAGAGTGTTCCTAAACCATAGGGCAACCTTTCTGGATAGTTTTGTTGTTGTTATTTTGTCGATTGATTTGGGTAGCCATTTATTTACTCCTGATGTAGAGGGAATATATACAAGAAGATGATGTGATTCTAGAATAGGGTCTAAAACCTGGATGACCAAAGGAAAAAACCCGGTGGAAAAAAGTGCCTTTGGTATACGCTCTTATTGGAGTTGAGCATTTGGACTTGAAGTACCTGTCATGTAAGGTGAGTGCTTGGGATAAACAAAGGAAGAGTGTCTAATGCAAGTGCCAATTATGGGACACTCTATATGCTTATGAGAAATTTCCAAATAAAAGCATGCAGTGCAAAAGAGGGATTTGATGGGTGCTTCAAGGAACAAATGTAGCACATGTGACATCAAGGGTGTCGCAATAGCTTCCATGTTTCCAAGAAGGGTTTTTGATGTAGAAGCTTCTTCACTCATACCTCACTGTGCTGAGTGTCTTTTGGACTTCCTCCTTCACTTCACGACTATACTACAACGACTTCGACTCTTATGCTCACCCTATACCAACACGAGCAACACAACGTAATTATGCTCAACTCCCAACTTGAGTAGTATCTAGAATAACTAAGATGCTTAGACCACAGAGAATATTACTTGAAGGTTTGGACTAACAACGTGCTCATTTAGTGGCTTAGTTGTCCAATTTTGACTATTATGCCATGTATTTTTAATGGCGACTTGGACGTACCTGTTCAATGCGAGAAACCCAATTCCATAAGTTCCAGAAATTTAGGCTTAGCTGCTCAATTTTGACTATTATGCCATGTATTTTTAATGACAACTTGGACGTATCTGTTCAAGGCTAGAAACCCAATTCCATAAGTTCTAGAAATTTAGGCCTCTTCCATTGTGTTGGTCTTTGGATGCCACCATTTTGTCGAGTAGGTTGGAAAATTTTGGCTCATGTTGACTTGCTTGTCATATGTTCACACTGCTTTGTGAAACAAGTCCTTCAGCTCTTGTAGGGACTGATGTAGCCTTTGCTTTATATTGCATGAGAAGCGATTGTCACGATGTGTGGGTTCTCCGTGATTGAGTTTCCACGAGTGATTTTCAAACTCACCTTGTCTTTGGTCCGTGTGTGACCGTCTTTTGTATTTGCTCCTTTTGCTTGATGACTTGATGGACACTAGGATTTGTAGCTATATTTGATGATTTCCGTTGTAGAAGCCTTGATTTTGTAATTGATGATGACAAGGTATCCATTTGGAGGTTGTAGCATCCTTATTGGTGATTGGTTGTTGGCTCTACCTAATGATTGTGTGCCTGTGGATGGAGCCTTATGATTCTTGATTGATCGTCATTTTTCCAGGTTGAGCTACAATTTATGGTAACCATAATTGAGTGTTATTTCCATAAAATCCTTGTGCTTTGAGTAGCTTGACTAGAATCATCCGATGCTGCACTTGTTTGTGTTGGGTAGCTTTGTTGAAGTCTGACTTTGGCACCCATATTTGTCGTGTTGCATGTTTGGAAGATCTTTTTTTCCGCGTTTTGTTGTTGTTCCTTCTCTTGTGTGAGGTGTTGGTCTTCCATTGATTGCTCAACTTTCTCCTTGTAGAACTTCTTTCTTGAGGCGAGTAGATCCAGGCTGTTACTTTAGGCTTTTTGGTCCAAACATTAGCATTTCCTTGGAAGTAGCCCTGAGCAGTGATTGGCTCATCTGATGCTACCCACCCTATCACTTTATGTTGTTGAGGTTGAACTTGTGTATTTTGTATCCAAACTGGGTCTTTGACATGAATGTGCTCTTTGGATAGTACACTTGGCCAATTCTCTTTGGCTTCTTCCTAATGCTTTGATGTGATGGAAACTTGGTCGATAAACTTTTTGCTTTGGTTTCCATAGCATTGTCGATGGTTGTGCTCTTGATGTACAGGCTTCACGGGATGTTTGATGGAGGCTCATTGAAGGTAAAGTTGTCTTGTGAGGTTGATATACTTCAAGTTTACCTTAGCTTTACTTTTTTTTGCTATATTGCTTGGTTACTCCTTTTTTGCATTGACTTGAGGTGCTTTGGGGCTTTTGATGATGTTGTTGTTGAAGCTTTTGGTTGTTGTTGAAAGAAGATGTTCCTCCAGCTTTCTCTCATGATCAGACTCTCTTTGATATGATGGGATTCAATTATGTGAAAAGTATCATTATACTCACCGGTACTCAACTTGAGTACAGTTTCTACCACTCCAAAGCTAGGAATTGGCATTTTTGAACTTGTGTAAATGATCTCCTCTAGCTCGGTAATTGGCAACTTTCCCATCATTATCCACGTTCCATAAGACATTATATTCTTTGTCTCTTCTAGATCTATCACAGCTGAGCATGTGATTTTAAGTCCTATTTCTTCACATATGCTGAATTCGATTGTTGTAGGAGACATTCAATCTTCTTCCTTATCCCTGTTCTTGTCTTGATTTTGCGTTTGTTAAACATTTGATGTTGAACTTGGAAAATTTGCTCCATCTGCTTTCAATTGTGCTCTTTCTGGAGTTGGCTTCTTTGAAACAGCTTTTGCCGATACTTCGAGTATGTTGACAAGAGCAAGCGCAAAACGACCCCAGTAGCCTCTACACCAGGACCGTGCATGCGAACTCGTCACGGGGAGTGAATAGGGGGCACCACCTAGCTTTGAGTGGCTAGGACGTGGACAATAGCGATTCAAATAATACTAACACAACACACCGCTGAGAGAGAGAGAGAGAGAGAGAGAGAGAGAGAGAGAGAGAGAGAGAGAGAGAGAGAGAGAGAGAGAGAGAGAGAGAGAGAGAGAGAGAGAGAGAGAGAGAGAGAGAGAGAGAGAGAGAGAGAGAGAGAGAGAGAGAGAGCCTATAGTGAGTTCTCTAGGGAAAATTCACGTGTGCGGAGATCCTACTCTTGTGTGTAATGACCCTTGGAGTTAGCGTGTGTGCATGGCTTCCCTCTCAAGTGATGACCCCCGATAGTGACCTCTCAGTGCTCTTTTATAGGTGCACGCTTGCTTCGTTTAGGATAATATGATTACGCTTGGGCCCTAATCAGGAGAGACAAAGCAAAGAGCCCGGTCCTAGATGGTTGACCTCTGCTTTGTTTTAAGACAATTTTAAAATGATATCTCCTAGGTAGGCCTTTGTGACCATCACCTAGAGAGAGGTGGCAATATACAAATGTTTTTTTACAAAGCTTGGCTCCAAAAAAGACAATAGATTGTCCTACGGGTTGTTTTATTGGAGAAGTGCATCGTGGATAAACTGCCGATGAGTCATAGGCCTCACTGGTGCGTCGGTGTAGTGTGGGGCATGCCTTCGATGTCATTTGTTGATTTATTGTCGCCATCGCGTGATTTTGGTCGTTCTTCTTCGTTGCTTTGGGCATCGATGTCGAGATTCTTTGGTTTTTCTTCTTGTACGCATATGCATATGGCGTGCATGTGTTTGTTTGAATGTGTGCATGTGAGTGTGTTTGTGTGATTGTATTTGTACATTGTGTGTATAGGGAGAGGGAGCGTTTGTGAGTGGTGTGTAGAGAGGGCGAGAGAGGGGATGGGTGTGTGTATGTGTATGTGTGTAGGTAAGTGTGTTTGTGTGTGTGTATGGAAAGAGTGAGATATATATTTTTTTCATATATATATATATATATATATATATATATATATATATCAACAAAAAATCCACTATGTTGATCATCCGTCAAGGCTTAGATACATGCTTGCTAGACTCTCCTTTTCCTTTCATCTTTTCCTCCCTTTGAGAGGCCTCTCCCATGGAATCCACTTCTTCAACTTTTCCTTTTCCTTTGTCCTTCTCTTTGGCGTGCTCTTCTACCTTTGACTTTCCTTTAGCTTCAAGATAGATGACACTTATTGCTTGGTTTTCAGTAGGTGTTGAGGTAGCGATGGAATTAGAGGTTGCGGTGGTGGTGGTGGCTGTATGGGCGATCAAAGAATTTGGACCAGTGGAATCGGCTCTGGTTGCCTGGGTGGTGGTGGTCTCGCCCTTGGTGGAGAGATCTGATTCTACCTTACTCCTCTATTCAAGTTCTACCTTCTTGGATGAGCATAGTAGTACATGCCATGGCCGTCCTCTCCACATTTGTAACAATGGTAGTCCTGAATCTGCCTTCGCTGCCCTCTTCCTTGCTCTGGATTTCTGGTAGGTTCATGCACTTGCTGCACCAGATGTACTGAAAGATTCTCTAACTTTCTATGACTGATTCCTCTTGACGACTGCTGCAGGTGCAGCTAGGTGTGATCCCTTCCCGGTTCCTCTTCCTTGGTAGTTCTGGCTTTAGATGCATTTTGTTATCTTTAAGGTGGGCTACTTCAACTGCTACCTCATACGTAGCAGGAAAACATCCCTTCACCTTCTCTTTATTAAGAATTGGCCATAAACCAGCCACAAACCGGTCTTTCTTTAGGAAATTGGGTGCCCCTTCACCCTCCCTCAGCGATGCAACCCATCGTCCCCATAGATCCACGAACTTTGATTCGTATGCTCCATATTCAGTCATACTTCCTTGCTTCAACTCCATCAGTAATTTCCACAAATTTTTAGATGTGGTGCCTTCCTCCAAAGCGCCTTAGGTATGCTGCTGTTAGCATGTCCCACCTCTCCTTGGTGGCTGGCACCAAGGAATTGTACCATGATCTTGCTTCTACCTTCATTAACAGTGGAAAAATACATAGACGCAAAGCATCATCACCCCTTCCAGAGACGACACATGCTATTTCAATATTATCTAAAAAAATCCGAAGCATCTTCCTCCACTTTACCCGTGAAGGTTGGGAAGGAAACATTTGCCATTGCAAAACATGATTTTTTTAAAACTTTTTTTTTTCTTAAACATAAGTGACTTAGCGGCTTATAGCGACTTTCTTACAAGGTTGGGAGGATAGATCAAAACAGTATAAACATTAAAGGAGTGATGGTAATCCAACACGGGGAGGATAATGGGGTTTGGGGAGCTAAGGATCTCTCCTAGCACCTCAACACCAAATAAGAACACAATCTTCTGCTGATAGAAGATCATTTTATTTACATATTTGTGTAGTGCATTGTTGCAGAAACCTATATGAAAAAGCGGTTGGTCTGTTTTCCATGATGCACATAGTGTAGAGTACTCACTTATACCCTTACCATGCCAGTGTTGACATGTCGGCACATCACAGGAGGTCATCTCCCTTCATAGGATCCACCTTCCCTTCATTGCTAAGCACGTACGGAGTGATGGCGACGTGTTTGACCACTCCTAGCCTTTTTGCTAGCAACATTTGCAAGTAGTTACCTTAATTGGCTTGTTGCATGAATTTCACACCATTTAATTGTCGCTCATCTCCAGCCCACTGGGTTCCACCCGTGGTAGACAGTTTCTTCATGATGAGCTGTACGGGGAGAGGAGGAAGGCCCTCTACCTACCCTCCAAAATAGCAAGGATAGTAGCCAAACCACTCCTCTCTAGGGCATGTGAACCTGCTTATTACCTCGCTTCGTGGTTGTCGAAGTGAACTAGAAGCACTCGCATGCGCACCGTGAATTAATAGGCGATTTTCCACCACTTTGCTTTGGATGACTTTCTTTTTGTCAACTTAGGCACGATTCTGCTTTTTGAACTCAAAGCACTCGCATGGTGAGGTGTTTCTCCTTCCTTGGGGGTCATGTGATTTAGGATTGGCCTAGCCCTCCTTTTCCCTTGGCACGAGCAGCCTCTTTAGGCCACTTAGGAGTAGCGAATACACTTTTATTTTCAGATTCCTTGGGGAAGAGAGGATTCACTAACCTCTTTCGTTCCTTAATATGGATGATTTCTTCACGGTGGACATCGATGTAGAGGACTTTTCTTTACTACCGTTGATGGCACTCATTGACAGAGTGCGGTGGGTGATGACAATAAGAGCAGCCTGCTACCCTCCCTCTGGTGGCTCTTGATTTACGGTTAGGATGAGAGCTGCAAGATGTAGAAATTACTTCTTGGATGTTGATAATGGTGTATTCTGACAGCAGCGCTTCACTGAAGGCTGGTAGTGCTTCTTCAATTTCTTCCTTCTCCATGCATTCACGTGATTTTGGTCATTCTTCTTTGTTGCTTTGGGCGTTGATGTCGAACTTCTTTGGTTTTTCTTCTTGTGCATGCGTATGGGTGCGTGTGTTTGTTTGAATGTGTGTGTGTGAGTGTGTTTCTGCAATTGTATTTGTAGATTGTGTATATAGGGAGAGGGAGCATTTGTGAGTGGTGTGTAGAGAGGGTGAGCGAGTGTGTGTGTGTGTGTGTGTGTGTGTGTGTGTGTGTGTATGTGTATGTGTGTAAATAAGTGTTGATATCAGGTTCACCGCACCGCCCTCTAACTCGGCCTAAGGGTCTAAAGCTCTCAGTTTTCGAAGCCAGGACCGCATGAATCAACCCATTCGGAGAGCCAGAGGAAAAGGAAACCACAAGAAAATAGCATTTTTTCCTTATTGTTACTACCGCCACCAACCCCACACTCCCACTCAAGATTTTTTCCTTTTCTCGCTCTTCCACCAAACCCCTCAGGGCACATAAAACAACTACCTTCTTCGATGGCGGGCCATCGTTTTGTTTTTCTCTTCCATTATTTTCCACAACCACCCCCCTCTCTCCTACCTCACTCCCTCGACCTCACTCTCCCCTCCCTCTCTTCCCTCTTGTTTTTTCTCCCACCGGTGGGCCAACGCGCTCCTAAGAACAATAATGTTCTCTCTCTCTCTCTCTCTCTGTCTCTTCTTTCCCTCTTTCTCTCTCTTTCCCTCACTATCTCTCTCTCTCTCTCTCTCTCTCTCTCTCTCTCTCGTGGTGTGAACAGCCTGCAGGTTAGCTAATAATACACACACACACACACACACACACTCTCTCTCTCTCACATTACCCCACCCCGTTCACCCTCAATAACCCCCCCCCCCCCTTTCCTCGCTCGTTGTCGACCAGGAGCCGCCCGAAGGCGTAGCATCACTGAGGCTCTCTCTCTCTCTCTCTCTCTCTCTCTCTCTCTCTCTCTCTCTCTCTCTCTCTCTCTCTCTCTCTCTCTCTCTCTCTCTCTCTCTCTCTTATCCACACCCACACACCCCCACTCCCTCACCTTCTCCCTCCCTCGCCACCTCACCCTGCCCTTGTCTCTCTCTCGCCCTCTGTGCTCGAGCCCGCAGGCACCGCCACACTCTCTCGCGCTCTCGGCCTGTGCAGGCACCATCACGGAATCTCTCTCTCTCTCTCTCTCTCTCTCTCTCTCTCATAATATACACACACACCCCCACTACACACCTACATACACACACACACACACTTCCCCCCTCTCCCCCTTGCTGCCGCGTTTTCTCTCTCCCCCCCTCAATATCTTTCTCCCTCTCTGACTCCCTGTGCAGAAACACGTAAAAAGGTAGGTGTATATATATATATATTGTAGATATACATGATTTATAAAATTATCCCCCCTCTCTCTCGTTCCCACACGCCGCACACTCGATACGTGCATGTATGCACACATATACGTGCACATACGCACACATAAAAATGCACATATGCACGCACACACAACACATAAAAAACACTCACACACTCACATATATACACACGCCTAAACAAACTCACCCAGAGACGCACACACATATCGACACGCATAAACACACTCACACATATACACATACATGCACACACGCATTGCACGCACGCATATACGCACCCACAATAAAAAAAAGCGAAGGAAAATACGACATCGACACCATCGGCAAAGAAGACGGCAAGCTCGCGTGCTGCCAACACCAAAACAAGAAAAGGCGCCGAAGGCATGCCCCAGTCGGCACCGAGAGGAAGTAACACCTAGCATCTCGGCTTCTCGCAACAACTACCAATTCTGGCAGCCTTAAACCTCACACCGACCACCCGAACCATCAATGAAACCCTTGTAAATTCCCCGAACTCCACTCCTCCCTAATAACCTAGCCAATGGCTAGTGGATTGTAAAAAAAACTCTTCCCACCCCACTCTTTCCTCTCTCTCTATCTCTACCTTCTCTCTCTCTCTCTCTCTTTATCTCTCTTATTACAGAGGCATCTTTACCTTCTACAACGACCAGTGGATTTTGCAAGGACCATTGGGTAAGGACCACCTCTCAAGCCTATAAAGAGGCCTCCGCTAAGCACAAAGGGAGGACACAAGTGAAGGAAGAACATAGTAGCTCCATGCACTCTACATTTTAAGCACCACTAAGCACATAATGCACCCCCCCAAGCTAGAGAGCTCATGCCATCATGTTTGATTGCAAGCTTGAGCATTTTAGCATTGGCAACATCACCATTTTCCCCATTATCCACCACACCCTGGTTGAGTTACTAGTCACGACCACTCCATGCACATAAGGCAGTCACTACTCCCCCACAAGGAAACATGAGCACGCTAGGATTAAATGCATCCACACCATGCTACCTTGGGCCGCTCTCGATATTGGTGATTGACGTCATCGGTGGCTGCATCATCTTGATGTTTTTCCTCAACTAACCTTCCCACTAACTCCAACTTCACCATGCACCATATGGCGCTTGCATTCCATCATGCATCCCTAGTGCCAAGAGCCAGGTTTGTAACCGTCAAGACCACCATTTGTAAGTATCATCATCGCCAATAAAAGGGTGCAGTGTTGTCTTGATCTTTGGGGTCCATTCTCTGTTCTCCTTAGTTGTCTTTTCCCACATTCGTGGGATGTTTCATCTCTTGTATATCACTCTGCTTGTGCTCCATCACGTACGGCCTCTCCAATCAGTCAGTATGCTCCATTCCAACCTTGTCATATACCTCCAGTGTACACACACTCCTGACTGTTGCCTAGGTATTTTCTAGATTTGGATGTTTGCTGTATCGCCATTTCATGTTGGTTACCTAGAGGGCATTTTCACTTTTGCTAGCCTAGGTCATGTAGGTCTGCGTCCTAGACGCACTTATGCCAGGTGGTGCCCCTCTCTACATATAGGATTACTCCTACCTTGAGATAATGCTTGGGGATGTTCAGGCTATGTGTGGTGTAGAGGCCACCCCATATGGCATGTCATTTTTGCCCATCATTTTCTTGGCGCTGGGATGGGGGAAATGGGAATACACACAGGACACAAACTTGATGCCTCTCTATAGCCCAACAGATATCCAACACCCCAAGCCACACAGAATCGCACACATATGCACACTTTCTGCCAACCTTCAGCATACAGACCGCCTTCGAGCAAACACGGTTACACACCACATGAGCACTTCAGTACCATAAAGTCACCAACAAACTCACCTATCACGACGCCAATGGATGCATACAACCCCCCAATCTGTAAGTGTACTCACACCAGGAGACAACACACGTCTCGACCACCCCTAAGACTTCGCTCTCACAACCTCTCTCCCTCTCTCTTTGCACACACACACACAGATACTATCCGGAGCCGCAGCTACCACGGATCTTCGGCAAAAGACAAGATGAAGATTAGATTGGAGCCAACTAACAATCATAAGTTCACCTATGCATAAAAAAACCTGAAACAATGATGCGGGCTATCGCCCGTGCAACATCCATGCTTCCTTCACCCTTACACGAAACCCTGACGGTTTTTCCCCTACTCTCGAGCTTGCCTTCCTTGTCCACCTCCTTCCCTTGGCGGTCCTGCTTCAATGGCGCTGATTAGCAGCCGGCCTATCCTCCTCGCGGCCTCAGCTGCACTCAGCTTTTCCACTCTGTCATAAGGCCAAGCCCTTTAGCGGCCTACTTTCTCTCCTCTGCTTGGTGGTCCTGCTTCAATGCCGTTTGTCGGCTCCCCAAGCCTTGGTTTTTGCCCTCCTTTTTGTAGCGCTGCCTACTCCTCTTTTTTTCCTCTGTAGACTCCACCCCCCGTCACAAAACGTGTCTTGCTTTTTGCCTATGCCGTTGGCAACTCCGACCACCTGGCACAACTCGCCATCTGCTACTCATACGCTATGGACCACACCTCCCCTGCATGGGCTCCCACCTAGTGCCACTTTCCCCTGGCTTCCTTGCTTTCCAGACAGATGGTGCCGCTTGCCTTTTTTTCTCTGTCACGCAGCTCGCCCATCTCTCTCTAGTAGCCCATGGCCGCCCCTGGCTTCTCCCTCAAAACCCCAATGTCATCCTGCAGTACATGGTGGCCTCCCCTTTAAGCAACGCCTTGCTGGTGCTCTTCTCTGCCCTGTTTACCCACGGGCTACAGCCCCCGCCAACCCTGAAGCCCCTTCTACGCCATAACTGGCGGCTTCCTCAGCATCCTCTCCGGAGATCTCATGCAACTCCTGCCCGATATGGCAGCCCACCTTCCTGCCCCTGTGGCGGCCCTTGATTGGCCCCCCTCACCTCCACTGCCTAGATCCTGGTCGTTGGCCCCCTTTTGCCACTATCGCCAACTCCCTTTCCTTTGTTGAGGGTTCCCCTCCGTTAACCAAGGTCCACCCCTTCTCCTCTGCATATAACGCTGCCGTGCAGCCCCTTCATGCACCCGATCCCGGCTCTTGGCCTCCTTTCTCTGGCAGCCTTCCCTTTACTGCACCTGGCGGGCCTCTAGTCTCGGCTGCCCCTGGCTTCGCCCTCACGACCCAAATCTCCTCCTGCAGTACATGGCGCCCCCCCCTATACCTCTCGGCCTCAGCCCCTTTTTTCCTCACTGCCTCTGGCGGCATCCCCTTACTGCACCTTGTGGATCTCTCCCGGCTGCCCCTTTCTGTATAGCGAGCTGCTCCCCTACAGATTCTCGCCCATCAGATGCCGCACCTTCGTCCACCCCTGGCTTCATCTCCCCCCATCCTCTGGCTTCATCTTTATCCTGCCCTCGCCCATTCCTCTCCTCCTCGGCCACCCTCGGCCCTTCACCTTCTCGTGCTCAGGTCCATCACACCACTGCAGCCCTGGCCGCCTCCCTTTTGCAACCACCCGCCCCCCTTAACTGATCACTTGGACACCCTCTCTGCCATGCGAGCCCTCTCACCTGGCGCAACTGTCCCTTCAAACTACTGGTTCTCCTCCCATGCAACCTTCCCATCTGGCGAGCTTTCCATCCTCAACTGCCGTCGACGTCTACTTTCCCATGCAAAATCTCGCTGCAGTCACCTTTTTCTTTTTTTTAATAAAAAAAGGCTAGTTTGGCCTCAGTTCCCATGCCCACAAGTTCCGTTTCTCTTCTGTCTCTTCTATGGCCGGCTCCTCTCAGCAGCCCCTTTCTTTGCTTGTGCCTTCCTTGCAAAACTGATGGAAACTCCCCATGCACATGCAGCTTTCACACGATCAGTGCTACCATGCCTTTTTACTTGATTTCGGACCACTCTCTAAGTAAGAGGAGTCACAGTTCCAATGTGAGCAGCAAAAAAATCAGTGAGGACATGTCTATCAGAAAACCAACCAGGCAGATAACTAGGCTATGTCAAACCGTATGGCTTTCTCCCTAATATCTTCACAGCTAGTGAGAGCGGATCTTTTGAGATGGGGCTCAACTCAAGGCTCCCACCAGACAACCACTCCGTGAGACCCTACACACGCATATTTCTTAGGGGCACCACCCTCTTTTATGGAGAAAGAAGGAAACCAAAACAAACCATATACAACACACACACACACACACACACACACACACACACACACACACACACACACACACACACACACACACACACACACTCACACCTTCCTTATGTGCTTCAACACAAAATGCCCTTCAACCATTCAACACACACTCCTTAAGCAATCCCTTTTGAACACTGCACAAACTCACATGCAAAGATTGACCTTCACCATATTAGTGCTCATATACTTCTAAGAAAAGCAAGCACAAAACCTCAAAACTCAAAACACCATAATGCACAAATACTTGACAACTCCTTTCCTTTCCCAAAAGAAGAGACTACTTACACACATAAGGCGGCATGCATAGAGAGCTCTTCTCCATCTATGCAGCCCCAAGACTTACTTACACACAACATAAGGAGAGAAGCCAAGCAAATAGACACCATGGTGCACAAAAAACTTTCTCAACAAACAAGCAACCCAATGAGCACAAAATATGAGAAGCTGCCAAGATAGGCTTACCAATTTTACATGCGTTTA
This sequence comes from Adiantum capillus-veneris, assembly GCF_014529385.1. Classification (NCBI taxonomy): domain Eukaryota; kingdom Viridiplantae; phylum Streptophyta; class Polypodiopsida; order Polypodiales; family Pteridaceae; genus Adiantum; species Adiantum capillus-veneris. Next base: position 104,340,635 of record NC_140946.1, read on the forward strand.
GAGCAAAAGTGTGACGACGACACCCCAATTGCAACAATTTGTTGATCAAACCATGAGATAGATCATTGAACTTGATATCCTTACTCTCATATAGAATCTACAATCCTTATTTAGGGATGAGTATGATAAGAGAAATGTTTGCAAGAGAATGGTAGCAATAGCATATTGATGCTCTCTCTATGGTGCCGCTTATGATAGCGAGCTTAGGAAATGGATAGGGAGACAAGAGGAGAGAGAGATTAGGGATTCCCTAACCTTAGAGGAGCTTATTTGCAGCAATGGAGTAGGTGTGTGTGTTTTTGTGCTTGCCAAAGGACCTTTTTATAGCTGTACAAGACCTTGGGTTAGGTTAAACTTGACTAGGGTAGGTAATTAACCATAGTTAGGTTCCCTTTTGACCATTCCTTCAATTATGCAAATAAGAGACTTATTTTTTTATTAAAAATAGCCTTTTAGGTCGTGAAGGCTCCATGAGGGTTGATAATGTATGTGGGCCCCACCATGATGTCCCTCCAGTGGTTCCTGTAGAGTGTCCCCATCCTGTTTGTTGTGTCTCTGGAAGCATCTTGAGCCGACCCCTCCACATGCAAGTGGTTTTTAACTCCCCATTGGTATTTTAGAATGTTGAGAAGGCAAGAAAACTTTTCACCTTTGTGGTTTACCTGATTGTAACTTTGACCTGCAGTAACAGTGTCCGCAGCACCTTGTTTTCACCATAACTTTCAGCCTGTAACTCAGAATTGGGTGCTGTAAAAGGCAAAGTTGACCTTCTCAAAGTGTTTAAGCTGATTTTGGAGTGTTCCTCAAGTATACCCACGAGCTAAGGCGTTCAAGATGCATCCAAAACACCTTTTGAACCAAGTCTCCTTGTAGGGGGCCCTTTAGCATGCATCCAAGGTGTAGCATGCTTTTTCAAAAGAGAATCCACCTTAAACAAATGAGGTAGGCTCCAATAAAGTTTGATTTATTGGGGATATACATTATATTTAAGATTTTGTTGACCAACACAAGTAAATGATCCAAGACTTGGGTCACATAGTGGTGGGGAAGGGAAGGCCTACAAGGTTAACCCTACCCTTGAGAGAAGATGGGTAATATAAGTGCCCATAAATTATTTATTTACAAATTATGGGATGTAGATAGCTATTTAAATTAGTAAAGGTAATTAGTTAAAAGACTATACAGTAAAAAAACTAGGAGAGTAGAATTAAGTTTACTATTTACATTTAGCATGAAGAGAGAAATATGATGTAAATGCATAAAGATCTAAGAAGGGTAAGGTGTTTGTATGGAAAAAGGCTATTACGGAAAGAGAGAATGAACACTAGGTTAAAACTTTGATAAAAAATATATACATTTGAGTAGAAATGTAGTGCAAATGCAAGGTTACCATTTAACGCTACTCATATTAGCCGTCCCCCTTCATTTAGGATCATTCATGCTCCTAGATGAAACAAAAGAGTTTTTTTTTCTTCTTTTTTTTTCTTTTTTTCTTTTCTTGCTTTTTTTCTTTTTTTTTTCTTCTTTTTAATTTTTTTAAAAAAAGGAGGAGTGATATACACTCTTTTACTCCATTAGACCTGCTTTTCATTACCTCAATCCCATAAATCGGAGATGGGAGGGTTGCCTTGGGTATGTTGAGATTCGAAGGCTGGTTCTTCTTTGCACATCAAAGCTTTAAAAATAGGTGGAGCATTTTCCAAGCCGAAGGGAGCCATGCCAATTTGGAGCTTAGACGATGTAGGTAGATGACTTCCTATCAACGGATTGATACGTTGAAAGTAGGGCTTTAATCTCCATCCATTGACTCTGGTCTTGTGGAGTTTTCCTGATAAATCTGCTAATCTGTAACTACCATTCCCAAACTTTGTTTTTATCATGAAAGGTCCCTCCCATCTTTGCAAAAACTTTTTGTCAAGTTGAGTATCAAGTCGGTTATCATAGCGAAGAACCAACATACCTTCCTTCAATCCTTTCCCCTTGAGCTTCTTGTTGATTTTGTCCCTTTGGCTTGTGGCTTGGGCAATGTAATAGTCGATGGACTCTTCTCTATCAAGCTCAAGTCGTTGAAGATCTAAAATTCTTTCCTGCAAAGCTTCTTTTGGCCTCTTTGCTCCCCGTGAGAGAATGCGTAGGCTTGCAATCTCCACCTCAATAGGAAGGAGTGCCTCTTGTCCATATACCAAATGAAAAGGAGTCAATTGAGTGGATACCTTGAAAGATGTTCTGTATGCCCATAGAGCTGCGGTCAAATGACGATCCCAGTCGTTTGGTCGGTCTGCAACCTGCTTAGAAATGATCTTACATATCATTCCATTCACCTTTTCAACCAACCCATTGCACTGAGGGTAGTAAGGTGTAGAATGCAAATGTTTGACTTTTAACTTTGTCAAAAGATTATCTAGGAGCTCTGCTCTAAACCCTGGACCACGATCTGACAAAATCTCTAATGGTGTGCTGAATCTACTGCATATGTGATCAAAGATAAATTTTGATACCTCCTCAGCTATAATTCGTGTTGTACTTGCTGCCTCCTCCCATCGTGTCATGTAATCTACTCCCACAATGATGAAGACCTTCCCGATAGATGTACGAGGTAAGGGGCCTATTGCATCCACACCCCACTTCTCAAAAGGACCATACGAAATTATTGGAACTCGAGGTTCGTAAGTGAGTCGTCGATTTCCAGCAATCTGACAACCTTTGCATGACTTACACCAATGCTGGACATCACGGTGTAGACTTGGCCAAACAAACCCTGCTTGCAAAATCTTCCTGTTTGTAATATCATGAGAAAAATGACCCCCACAGACATCATCATGGCATGAAAAGAGGATTCTCTCTATTTCTTGAACAGAGGGCACCCTTCTTAGCACCAAATCTTTCCCTTTATGATACAGATCATCTCCTATGAGTTGGTAAGGAGTTGCCTTTTTAACCAACCTATGCCTTTGCACTTTATCCAAGTGTTTAGGGCACTCACCAGTTTGGAGGAAAAATATGATGTCCTTCAATTCCTCCTGGCCTTGGTACTTTGGTTCGTAGAGCTTCACACCTCCCACCATGATCTGAAGTTTCTCATTAGCGAGATAATCTGCTTCCTTGTTGAGGGTTCTCACAACATGCTGTACCTGTGTAGCTTCAAAGTTCTTTATCAAAGCCTTCACCTGTCTAAGCCACTCCACTAGAGTAGGGTTCTTGCACTTCTATATCCCTTGGATTTGCCTAATAACTAGTAAGGAATCACCTCTTATTATAAGTCTTTCGATGCCAAGTTTTCTGCATTCTTCAAGCCCCAACTTTAAGGTGACATACCCAGCCTCATTATTAGAATGAACATTTTCCAAGGTGATACCTTTCTTAACAAGAACTTCCCTTTGTGGACTTAGAATAAGAACCCCCCCTGCTGCCTGGTCGTGTTGTCGTCGGTAAGCTCCATCAAAGCACAAAATGTGTGCATTGTCCATCTCCTCCTCATTATTTTGTGGTGTAGCTTTGTCTCCTGCCTTTGGTGACTCTTTCCTTTCTCTCACTTTGTATGTGAGAATGTCTGCAAGACCTGCCCTTGTGCTATCTTCCACAAGAAAAGTGTATTCCAACTCTTGAAGTTCTAGAACCCATTTGGCTATCCTAGATGAGAGGCTCATGTGTTGCACAACATATGGTAAATTGTTTTCCATGGTGAGAATGACAAATGGTGCAGGTAAGAGATATGATCGAAACTTTCTTACCGCAAACATAATTGTGAATACCACCTTCTCCATATCGGTGTAGCCCTTCTTTGCAGCGGTCATGACTTTGCTTGCAAAGTATACTGGCCTCATGTAGCATGTTTTTGGGTCTTTTTGCATGAGAACTACACCGATGGCCTCCATTCCTACACTTGGCGTGATGTAATATGTATCCTTTGGATTTGGTGGCATTATTGTTGGAAGAGAGTTGAGAATACCCTTTACTTCAGTAAAGCATAATTCGTGTTCCTCTCTCCATTCAAATGTAGGTTTGTTTGCTAGCTTGTGCAAAGGTGCAATATCTTCCGCTAGAAGGTGAATGAAACGAGATATGTACCTTACTTTGTGGTTGAAAGTCATGAGCTCCTTGGTTGTCGTTGGTGGTTGTAGTGACAAGAGAGCATTTACTTTTGATGGATCCACTTGAATTCCTTGCGAAGAAACCACATGACCTAGCAATACCACTTGTGACTCTGCAATGTGACATTTCTCAGGGTTAAGCTGTCCCCCAAATTGAAGAAGCCTCCTAAGCCCCTCCTCAACTTTTTGGCAATGAAGTCTTTGGCTACTATAGATACAGAAGTCATCCATAAAAACCCTAATTGACTTTTCAAAGAAGGGCTGAAAGACAAGAGTTGTAAACCTTATAAAGGTACTAGGAGCATTTGTGAGCCCAAATGGCATCACTCTATAGGCTAAGCAACCCCAAGGTGTGATGAAAGTGGTTTTTAACTGATCTTCTTCTGCTATTCTGATTTGAAAATACCCTGAATACCCATCACACACTGTGTAACATTTATATCCGGCTACTTCGTTTAAGATTTCATCTTGGAAAGGAAGAGGAAAATGATCCCTCTTTGTTGCGGCATTGAGTGGTTTGTAGTCAACACAGACCCTCCATTTTCCGTTCTTTTTAGGGGTTACTAAAATTGGGGACACCCACTCAGAGTTAGACACAGGGTAAATGAAACCAGCTTTGAGGAGTCGGTTAACCTCTATCAAAAGTGCCTCTTGTTGTCTTTTTCCTAGGCGCCTTAGCTTTTGAGCCACATGTTTAGTACCTGGTTTTAATTCTATGCCATGCTCTATAACATCCACACCTCTAATTTGTGAGTAATCAGTGATAAACAAATTGGGATACCTCTTGAGCATATCGATGTAGGACCGCTTCTCCTCAGGGGTAAGATCTTTTGCAAGCATCCTCTCAAAGTCTTCAAAGTGCTTGTGGTCACCTTTGTCATCCTTTGTTTGCTCCTTTGTTGGGTCAACCTCTATTGATGGAGTTTTTGATGTGTTGAAGATGATTCCCATTACCTCCAAAGATGATTCTTCTTCGCTATTGGATGTAGTGGTTGAACCTTCCTCGTCGCTTGAGCCAAAACTCTCTTCACTTTCTTCATCAGCCGTGGTCTCATAGTTGATGTCGAGCTGCTTTCCTTCATGCCAATAGTATACTACATGTTGCCCCTTTTTGAGAATCAATTGTCCTCGTCCCCATTTTTGATCTGCATTCACAGCAATGAGCCAAGGCCTCCCTAGGATGATGGGATAGCCCTCCCCCTGGCTGGCATAACATACATGTCCACACGTGCATCTATATTACATACAGAAACTTTTACATTCTCGATGATCCCTAGGCACTTCACACTTGCATTGTTGGCCAGCCTAGCTTGACAATTAGAGGATTTAGTGATTTCAAGCCCTAGTCTATTCATGGCTCTTTCCGTGATCACACACATTTGTGCTCCACCATCAACATACACATTGGATACCTTCCTACCCCTTACATAAGCATCTACAATATGGGCTCAATGGGAGTTCCAAGCTACAAAAGAACAGGTCAGTTAGTGTGCCTAGGTTGCAAATTCAGTAAGTGGTGGAGCCCTAAAGGCCTTGGGCGCCCGGACATTGCATATTTTTACCCTAGGTATATAAGGTAGTGTGTAAAAGAAATTACGGCTCTCAAACTCATTTGTTGAGAGCAGTCTTTGGTGAGAGCTCTTGAGGTGGGTGGCTATGGAGTCCTTGAGCTTCTTCTTATTCATGTGACTTGATTAACACTAATCAATGTTTAATTCTCTTTCACTATGCCTCTCTCATACTTCTTATGATTGCTATTGTGATTACATTAGCTAGATCATAAATAATTAGTGGTTAATCCCTCTCTAATCTTGTATGATTACCCTCCTTTGCTTGTGTGTGCATGTAGGTTTGATTGGAGTGTGGTGCTCGATAGATCTATGTGTGTGTGCTTGCAATTAGTGTGTTGCATGATAGGATTAGTGTTGTGTGAGTCTTGCAATCGTTAGTGTGTGTGATTGGATTGATTAGAGGTGAAGAAAAGTGGATATGGAGATTGCTTATCATTGTGGCTTAGCTCCTCCATAGGCCGAGAAGATCACCTTGTAGAGTCACCATTTGTGTTGCCATGATTAGCTCACTAATCATGTGAGTGTTTCTATGCCCTAGCTAGGTAGCTCATCCCTCCGGATTGATAATTTTGTTGGTCATTAGAGCTATGCAACGATGGAACCCCCAACATTTGGCGCTGCTGCCGGAGACGATGGTCTACGCTAGTGTAATTGTTGCATAATCGGATGTGTTTCCTCACTAATTTCACTATTAATTTCACTTGTGTGTTTATGGTTTTGTGGATTTTGGATGTGTGTGCATGAAGCAATGTGTTCATTATTCCCTAATTTATCACCGTATCTCGCCAATTGTGTGTTTACACACTCTAATTTCACACTAACCCCTTGCTAATTTCACTAATTTTGCTAACTTACACACTAATTTGCTACTAAGGATTGGAGCTTTCAACTGTCACAATCGATCTTCATTGGAAAGGTAATCAAGGTGGTATTCACAACCTCCCTAGAATCTAAACATGTATAGAATTGTGTAGAGATTCCACGATTATGCAATCCCATTGCCATTTTGATGCTATGTTAATTGCAATGCAATATTGATGCTATGTTATGCTATGAAAATTTTTGGATTGTTCGTTTTCATGTTGTCGTAATGCCGAAATTTTCCAGATTTGGTGGCACATGAAATTGACAAGTTCCAATTGCTAATTGGTGAATGCACATTGCTAATTGTGTGGCTAATTGATCTAGTTGCATGCTTGAAAAGTCAATTGCAACTGTGTGCGCTAAAATCAAGTGCGTGTGCATTCTAAATGAGTGTGTGTATGCCTAATTTTAGGTGTGTGTACACTATTTTCTTCTTGTTTGTGCACCTAAAAATCAAGGTGTGCTTGGATGATTTTTCAATTGTGATGATTGATTTGTGTTGTGGTCATGCCCAACTAGAGATTTATGAAATCACATTGCAATTTCGACAAGATTTACCCTTTTGTCTGCGCACGAAAAGATTGGTAAAAACTGTCAATTATTAATGTGTGTGCGCCTAAAAAGTGCTTAATGTCCATGATTAATTCAATTGTTGATGGCATATTTGATGTGTGTATGGTTAATTGCCGCATTTGTGAGATCAAAACATGAATTTATACACTCCAAATGCGTCAAATTTTGACCTAATTTTGTCGATTTAATTGCATAGTTTGGATTTTATTGATCAAAATTATTTGCCAATTAAATTGGTGTGATTTTCGTGATTTTATTTGGCTGCACTAACCTCCTATTTCTTTCTCAAATTTTTTTTGGTTTTTTTGGATAATTTTTATAAATTTTTGATATTTTTCTGCTAATTTTTGCATTAATTTTTGCTTAATTTCGTAAAAAATTGATATCGTGTGATCTTTACGAGCTTTATTGTGTGTGTATTTACGGTATGATTTCGAGCGCATTTGGACTTTTGTTTGCCAAATTTTGAGCGTTTCGCTATTTTCGAGGGTCGGGTTGATGATTTTGTCAAATTTGGCATTTTTGGTGTAAACTGCTATTTTTGCGTGCTTATGCATGTCGAAAGTGCTCAATTGTGATTGCCGATGATTTTTAGAGATTTCTAGATTTTTTTTGGAATTTTTGAATGAGTTTTTGTGTTCTCAGGTGATTTCCAGCCTAATTTTGGCACTTTTAGACGTTTGAAAATAAAAATAAAATGGATTTGGAGTTTTGGTGCGGACCGGCGGGATTTTTTGAAACTTGGTGTGCGGTCTGGTACAGCGTCGACGTTTGTGGCAGGTGATTCTCGATTTAGCGGGCCCGCAGAAAGAACAGCTCCTTGCGGTGCTAAGGTTCAACTTTATCAAAATAAAAAAATTAAAAAATAAAAATCCCTCCCCTCCCCAAAAGTCCGATTATTAACCTTCTCTCTCCTCCCCACTCTCTCTCCCCCTCTCCCAAACTAATGATGATTAAATCTCTCTTTCTCATCCCCCTCACTCTCTCTCTAAGTCCCTCTCTCTCTGGCGTGACCCGTGACCCACCTCTCTCCCCCTCCTTGTCCTTTTCAACACACACACACACACACGCACACACTCCCGCCCTCCCGTTTGTCGTGTACTGCACGCCATCATCTCTCTCTCTCTCTCTCTCTCTCTCTCTCTCTCTCTCTCTCTCTCTCTCTCTCTCTCTCTCTCTCTCTCTCTCTCTCTCTCTCTCTGCCCGTATTGCACGCTGCGGACGCAGTCTGCCACTCCCCCTCTGCCGCTAACAACGCACGCAGACCCTGTCTCTCTCTCCCTCTCTTGCGCATGCATTGCATCCTGCCAGTCTCCCACTCTCTCACTCTGTATGTAGTACAAGCCAGGCCCGAGTGCCCCTCAAATTGCATGCTTGGAGCCGTTTAGCCCTGTGTTGCACGCCTGCAAGGCATATCCGTACGTCCCACACTGGTCAACGCCCGCAAAGCGACCTGCGAGGTGAGTATCGATTTCGTTTAGGTTAGTTTTATTAAGTTAAAAAATAAGAATAAAAAATCCATTAAATTTTAAAAAATAAAAAGCTTAAAAAAATTACGAAAATCCAATAAAAAGTCAAAAAAAGATTTAGAAAATTAAAAAAAATAAAAATAGAAAAACTCATTAATTTTTTAAAAAATCGAAAACCTTACTAAAAACCATATAAAAAAAATCAAAAAATTCACAAAAATTATAACAAAAATTCATAAAAGCTCACAAAAAATCCTTAAAAATAAAAAATTGATTGAAAAAATCACAATAAATCAAAAAATTCATAAAATTTAAAAAAACCATAAAAATTGTAAAATTCACAAAAAATTTCTTAAAACTCAAATTTTTTTAACAAAATTATAAAAAATCATTAAAATACTAAAAAACTAGAAAATTGAAAATTTCACAAAAATTTAATAAAAATAAAAATAAAGTCATCGAAAGAGGCAGAAAACAAAAAAAACACAGTTGGGTGAATCACACACCGCATATTTTATAGCTATATGGCTACAATGGAGATAAAGTGTTATATCAGAAGGCCATAGATACTTGATGAGGAGCAAAAGCAACACAGGAACCAAGATCCTATTGATGAGAGTAAATCTAGATCCAGAGAACTCGCAGATGTTCACAGACTTCAGTGGAGCCAGGTATTGCAAGCTCAAAGATGAAGTACAGATAGAAGCTCAGAAAGTGAACCCAAGTGTTTATCCAAAAATTTGCACAAGTCAGCAAAACATACAGTTGGTGCATATACAATCAGGGTCATTGTACATGGATTACAATGGTCAGATCTATAATCGAGAACCAGAATTGCAAGATCCAACAGATCAACCAATAGGAGCCAATCTAATTGAAGAACCAAGCCAAAGAGAGTACAAAGGTCAAGATGGAGCAATCTACAGCTTGATGCTCAGTGTTTTAAAAGAAGATGCCCACAACTTGGCAAGTACAAAAGCTGAAGCTCCTCTACAAGAGCTTGATATGAGAGAACCAAATGAAATACCACCAGTCATGGCGTATTGCTCAAATTGTGGACAAAAAAGAGGACACTTTTTTGAAGATTTTCCAAGAAATCCAGACAACAAGGACACATCAACTACCAAGCAAGGTACCTAGAAGTTGGAAATGCGAATCTCGATGTAAGTGCATTTAACTTGTCACTTTTAATGCAATCAGATGATTCTGCATTACCACTAGAAGCACCAGTATAAGCATTGCAAGTTCAAAATCAGCATAAAGATGCACAGGAACCTGAAAAGCTTAAAATTGATTCTTTGAACAACAAATTCCTGCATGAATTTGGTCAAGGTGTCCAGATATCACCAAATGTTCAAAAGATTGTTAAATTTGCAAATGATTCTGCATCCACTGTGACAAATGTGCAATCATTCACGAGTCTAAGGGACACATCAAACAGAATGCTGTTAGCTTTGTATGGTACACATAATTCATATGCACACTATGTAAACCAAAAAGGGAAATTGTACAAAAAGGATCGACCAATGTTTCAATGGTCCACATACCAACCCATAGAAGTGCGTCCACTGATAGATCAGAAAGGATGGTTCATTTCAGAGGAAAGAATCTATTATAGCCCATCCTCTCTAGAGCTGAATGATATTATTAGAGTGAACCCAAAAATTTGTTCAGAGCCAAACTCTCCTCCATTGGAAATCAAGCTTCGACGTTGCAACCAAACGAGCATATACTTTGACCAATACAGTCGTAGATATAGACAAGAATCTAGCATTTGTGATGCCTTGGGTCCTGAAACCACAGAAGCTCATATCATAGGAGACTTATGGAATAGAAAATATCAGGGCAATGATAATTCTATCTATAGCTTGACTTGGAAAATAATTTGTCATGTTTCACAGAGATACATAGGAAACTATGCAGAAGGTTTACATATACCAAACATCAATAGTGATACCCAAAGTGTACATTCATAGTCCCAAAAGGTGAGACTAAACCAAAGCCAAACAATTTTGAACTCTTACAATGAAGCAGGCTATAGTGATCACCCTAGGAAGGGGGGAGCTTCAAATCCATCAAGCTCGGCTTATGTACCAGGAAATTCTACACTAGTTAGAATCCCTAGAGCCTCTAACCAACAAACCACTTCAAAGCAGAAACCATTGAAAGATCATATGGTTGTTGGAAGTTTCCAATTGACCTAGTTTTCCTTAGAGTCTGCAGACAAATGCTTATATGAAGATCATCAGGGACAAAAGTTTTAGGTGATCTCTAAAAGTCAAAGTCAAAAGCCGACAAATCTAATAGTGTTCAAACAGTTACATGTGACCAAGCTCACATATGCATATTGAGATGCACATGGTAAAGAATATTAGCAAGATCATGACCTTGTACAAAACCATATGGATGGTAAGACTAAAGTCAAAGAATATCTGAAGATGATGCAAAGCCTCAAGCTGCTAGAACAGGTGATAGAAAATTCAAAATCAATGAAAGCTAATGTCCACAAGGATACACAAAGGTCACCACCAAAATCTCCTCCAAAGAGACAGATTCTGCCAAAAAGTACAATGGATATTTTAAGGTCAAAGGTTACTAAGATCATTAGGAAGAGGATGGGGTGTAGGAGGACCTCTTTATTAGCCATGAGCTTATGGAGGTGATTAACATTTTGACAAATAGGTATACGCCATGTGTGCAAGAATGGTGGGTGTGTAAGAGTGGTCAAAGGATGCACTTTTACCCCCAAGAAAGGAGGTGGATAGTTTTATGATTTTCGGCCTTCCATAACTCCGACATATGATCTCTGATTTGAGCAAAGATCATAGTTCTACAATCTACACGTCGGGCTCTTTCCATAGATATACTACATGATATGGTTTTACTTGCTAGATTTTAAATTCCATTTTAGAGGGAAAATTTGAATTTAAATAAACTAGCCTTTTTGTCTGTTTGAATTCAAAAGCTGTCCTTTGATTAATATCTTAATACAAAAGGTTTGACTTCCTTAAACTGCCAAATAAAGAGGCCCTCCTAGACCCCATTCTCTTCCTAATGGCAGGCGGACAATGCTCAACAATTGCAAAGAGGTGTAATATTACAGCCTATGGAGTCAACATCGATTGAAGCAGGTGGTCAAAGCAAAGAAAGTGCAGATAAAGCTCAACCAAAGGACACTGCCAGAACAAAAGCAATCAATTCAAACACAAATCCTGAGAAGATCAAGTGCAACATTGTTGGTGAGAATGAAGAAAAACTTTGAAGCGAAGTAAAGCTAAATTTTTAGCTAGACAAGAACCTCATGTCTTTTCACACTTTTGGAAAAGATGTGGCCAACCGCATCTGGAAGATGTCTTTTCGCACTTGGAAAAGATGTGGCCACGAACCACAACTGGAAGATGCTCCTAAATTTGTGAGTAATATCATGAAACAAACGAGCAAAATATTGGGGAATCATCTCCACCACCGTTGAAGTAAGTTCACAGATCATCATAGCTCAATTTCACATGATCACATCAAAGGATATGCCAGATGGCATCATAATGGGAATGCCAATGGCTTAGAAGATGTCAGAGATATAGAATGTAAATAGGATGCAGTCTTCAGAGACAACAAAGAATGAAGACCAAGCCTGGTCACCCACGGATGACAGCACAAGGTCCTCAAGCACAATTAAATTGGAAACTGATGCCAAAGCAAAGCTTATTGAAGATAATTCATCTCCATCAAGCAGAACTTCAGAAGAGATTAAAGAAAATCAAGCAATAGCAAGTGCATATCAAACAGAGCAAAGAGCAACCACAAAATCTATTGAGCAGAGAACTCCACCAAGACAATAAGAAAAAAGTCAAGAAGCAATAGGAAGTCCAAAGATCAATCACTCATTGCCAATCGAATCAACCGATGCAAGTCAGATTGGAAAATAGAGTTTCAAGCTACCCAAATGCAGATTCAAAGATGATCAAAAGAAACCTTTAATGCCAACTTGGTCCTTCACTAATCCTCCTTTTGAGGATTCAAGCGTACTTTTACCTGAGCCATAAAATGAGCAAAGCATTAGTCCCAAAGCTTCAAGTCATATTAAAATCTGTGCTAATAGTTGTAGTTCTTAGGCTTAAGCTCAAGCTGGAATAGTTGATCATATCAAAGTTGTGTCACTCATGCTGGATGAGATGAGCATAAGAGTTGAAGTCTATTAAGTTACAATTGGTGGATTGTCGTAGAGTTCAACATTCACGCACAATGCACAGTTAGTGAGAGCACATATCCTCATCAACAAAAACCATTCATAAAGGTGTGCCAACTTGCAAAGCCATGTCATATGCTTTTATAGATACATCATATTTCTGAAGAACCCCTCAAAATATTTCTTGCACAAAATATTGTTTTCCATGCATTTCTGTGTATGCATAAATAGGAAGTCCCATCATTGGACATATGCATTAGACACTCTTTTTGCTACCACCTATGCACCTTGAGTGGACTACAACAGGAAAACCAATGTCATGCTAACCAAAAATTAATGCAGTGGAGTCAATACTAGACAAATAGGAAGCTTGGTGATTGCCCAACGCTCCATATCGCTTGGTGTTGACCTTGGTGTGAAAGCCATTACAAGTGACAACAATGACCTTGGGGCATGATAATCAACAATAGAAAGACACGTCATTTAGAGGAGTCAATACTGGGCAAAAAGGAAGCTTGTTGACTGCCCAACGCTCCCTATCGCTTGGTGTTGACCTTGGTGACCTAGAGGGTGGGCAATGATGATAAACCACTCTTAGTCTGTGCTGGGGGGTTCCATCGTTGAATAGCTCCAATGACCAAGAAAATGATCAATCTGGAGGGATGGGCTACCCGGCTAGGACATGGAAACACTCACATGATTAATGAGCTAATCATGGAAACACGAATGGTTGACTCTACGAGGTGAACTTCTTGGCCTATGGAGGAGCTAAGACACAATGAAGGGCAATCTCCACATCCGCTTCCCTTCACCTCCAATCAACCCAATCACACCCACTAGCGATTGCAAGACGCACACAACACTAATCCTATCATGCAATACACTAATCACAAGCACACACACATAGATCTATCGAGCACCACACTCCAATCAAACCTACATGCACACACAAGCAAAAGAGGGCAATCACACAATATTAGAGAGGGATTAACCACTAATTAGTTACAATCTAGCTAATCAAAGCATCATTAGCAATCATAAGAAGCATGAGAGAGACATAGTGAAAGTGAATTAAGCATTTATTAGTATTAACCAAGTCACATGAGCAAGGGGAAGCTCAAGGAATCCATAGCCACACACCTCAAGAGCTCTCACCAAAGAGTGCTCTCAACAAATGAACTTGAGAAGCCTGATTTCTTTTACACACTCCCTTATATCCTAGGGTAAAAATATGCAATGTCCAGGCACCCAAGGCCTTTAGGGCTTCACTACTTACTGAATATGCTACCTAGGCACACTAACTGATCTGTTCTTTATAGCTTGGACCTCCCATTGAGCCCATAACACATTAAAATATTACAATGGCTTGAAATAAATTGGGAATTTACAATACATGACCATTTTGAGAAAATGTGGAATATGTGTAATTCCAACCTTCACTGCTTCTTTGTATTTATCCTTGATGTGCATTCGTAAGTCTTCACTCTTTAACAACTTTTGTTAACTCATGTTGACTCAGTTAACATTCCCCCCTTCCAATTTTAGTGCCCGTCCTCGAGCACCGTTGAAAAGTGTCCGTGGAGGCAAGGGAAGGTTTTTGATGGATTGTTGATGGGCTGATTGTCTTCATTTGTCATTGGATTTGTTGATGAGGTTCAATTTGTTGCAGCATCTTCATTGGTCGGAATATGTTTGTTGTGAGTGATGATGTTGCATTTTTTTGTTGTAATAGCATAATGATGAGGCTATTGTTTATTTACAAAAAGCATGTATAAGAGAAGTAGAATGATGAGGTTCTAAGTTAGGGTCTAATACTTGGATGGCCAAAGGGAAAAAACCCATTGGGAAAAAAGTACCTTTGGGATACACACATTATTGGAGTACTTATTAACATGGGAAATATTCATAAAGTACTAAAGAGGTTATTGTTGATAGATATAGAATTAAACAATGTGATATTCATGGAAGTTTACTGGGCCGATGCCAATTTTCCAAGGTCAACACCAAGCGATGGGGAGTGTTGGGTAGTCACCAAGCTTCCTATTCGCTCGGTGCCGACTCCACTGTTGCATGTAATGATTTTAACTCCAAGGTCAACACCAAGCGATGGGGAGCATTGGTAGTCACCAAGCCTCCTATTTGCTAGTTGTTGACTCCACTGTTTGACTTGTAATCACATCGTTGGTTATACCAAGGTCAATGCTAAGTGATAGGGAGCGTTGGGCAATCCCCAAGCTTCCTATTTGCCTAGTATTGACTCCACTGAAGGAATTGTCTTTCTATTGTCGGTTGTCATGCCCCAAGGTCTTTGCCGTCGCTTGTAATGGATTTAACACCAACGTCAACACCAAGCGATGGGGAGCATTGGGCAGTCCCCAAGATTCCTATTTGCTCAATGCTCACTCCACTGCATGACTTGTTGGTTAGCATGACATTGATTTGCTTGTTGTAGTCCACTCAAGGTGCATAGGTGGAAGCAAAAAAGAGTGTCTAATGCATATGTCCAATGGTGGGACATCCTATTTGTGAATACACAAAAATGCATGGAAAACAATATGCTGTGCAAGAAGGATTTTGAGGGGTTCTTCAGAAAGATGCTGTAGCTATAAAAACATATGACATGGATTTGCAAGTTGGCACCCCTTTAAGAATGGTTTTTGTTGTCGAGGATATGTGCTCTCATGTTACTATGCACTGTGCGTGAGTGTTGGACTCTATGACACTCCACCAATTGTAAGTTAATAGACTTTGACTCTTATGCTCATCTCATCCAGCATGAGCGACATGACATAGATATACTTGACTCTTCCAGCTTGAGCATAAGCCTAATAACCACAACTCTTAACACATAGTTTAAGATGACTTGAAGCTTTGGGACTAATGCTTTGCTCATTTTATGGATTAGCAACACAACTTTGACTATGCCGAAGAGTGTTTTTTGATGGAAACTAGACTTTTTACATTCTTGTGCTTACTACAAACATTTTTCAGGTAAAAGTAAGCTCGAATCCTCAAAAAGAGGATTAGTGAAGGACCAAGTTGGCATTGAATATTTCTTTTGCCATACATGTTTTATCTTCTTCAAATCTGTATTTGCGTTGGTTGGATTGTCCTTCTTTGACTGTGAAAACTCCATTATCTGTTTGATTCTCCAATTAGGCATGTTGATAGGAGTCTTGATGTTGTTGTAGGCCTCTGTTGGATGTCGGCATCTGGATTTTGACTAGGAGCATTGGAACACTTAAAAATCCAAATCCCTTGATGACCTTTGTATCCCTTTTGTTGACTTTTCCTTGTTCTAGGTCTTGTTGAGCTCTTGAGATCTCCATGCAGGTCTCATGTAGTTGCAGTTGGCTTGTGGTTGACTAGTAGCCAAATCTTTGTATAGCCTGTTTAGAATCCTTGTCCAAGAGGAAGATTCTTTGATCCATCGTTGTTCTGTATCCTCTTGAGAGTTGTGGTAGACTTTAGCATCTTTCAATGTTGTTCTGTTGTATACCTGCTTCTTAGGTATCTTAGGATATTATCGAAGTTGATACCTTGTGGGCCTTCTTCCTTGGGAGGGACTTGAAGTTACTTCTTATGCCCTAACCTGCGGTTTTGGCACCCATATTTGTCTGTTACCTCCATAGTACTCTTGTTCTTTTAAGCTTCATTGTGATTCTATCCATCCCATGTGTTTTGTCTTTTTGTGTTGATTTCTTGTCTTTAATCCAAACCGAATCATTGACTTTGACTAAACTGCTCAAAAAAAACACTTGCTTGACTTTCCTTTGCTTTCTTGAGTACTTTGGTTGATATACCTTTGATTTTTTGGGTGTCTCCTTAGAGGTTTTAGTTGGGTCCATACTTGATTTGAAGTTTTGAAAGCCTTTCTTGCTTGAAGAAGCCGATTCACAAGGGTTCTTTGATGTAGAGGCATATACTCTCACACCTTCTTTGCTAGTTAGTGGAAGTTTCACTTTAGCTTTACCTTTGTCTGCAAGATTTTTCTTTGATTCTTGTGACTTTTGCAGCAATGAATCTAGCATTAATGGTACCTGTAACTCTTGTTGGCTGCCTCTTGGAAAAGAGAGTATTAACATTGTATCTTCTTTGTAGGACCTGTGTTGTTCTAACCACTAATATCCAAGGATGATATCTGCAAGCATTTCCTTTGAAGGCTTCACCTGAAAGTTCACCTAATCTTCATGATTTTGGATGCTAAGGGTAGCAACCATTTCTTTTTGACTTGTATGCAAACCTCGCATTGTTTTGCTATCATGTTTGCATGGAGTAGTCTCTAGAATGCTGTGAATGTTGTCTGCAACCATATTGCAATTTCCTTCTTTATCCAGTAGAGCATTGCATCTGACACTTGCTCCTTTTGAGCTGCTAAGAACTATAGCTATTCTCATTGTTGAATCTATTGAAGATCTTTGTCCTGATTTTTCCATGGTCTAATCTTGATCTAATTGTGTCTCTATGGAGGGTGGTTTGAGGCTTTGTGTTCCAATCGGACTTGCATTGGCTGATTCAGCTGGCAATGTTTGGATCTTTGGACTTCCTATTGCTTTCTAATTGTCTGCAACCTTGCTCTTCTTAACTTTTGGCTTTGGTAGCATTCTTTGCTCAATAGCGATCGTGGTTGCTCTTTGCTCTGTTTGATCTGCACTTGCTGTTGCTTGATTTGCTTTAAGCTCTTCTGTAGTTCTATTTGATGGAGATGAATCATCTTCAATAAGATTTTCTTTGATATAAGTCTCCATTTCAATTGTGCTTGAGGAACTTGTGCTGTCGTCCGCAGGTGACCAGTCTTGGTCTTCATTCTTTGTTGTCTCTGAAGACTGCATCTTCATTGAAATTTGTATCTCTAGGATCTTTTGGGCCATTGGCATTCCCATCATGATGTCATCTGACGTATCCTTTGTTGTGATCACATGGAATTGGGCTATGATGATCTGTGAACTTTCTTCAATGGTGGTGGAGATGATTTTGCTGTGATCACATGGAGTGGGCTATGATGATCTGTGAACTTTCTTCAATGGTGGTGGAGATGATTCCCCAGCATTTTGCTCATTTGTTTCTAGATATGTCAATGAATTTAGGAGCATCTTCCAGTTGTGGTTGACCACATCTTTTCCAAGTGCGAAAGGACATGAGGTTTTTGTCTAGTTGAAAATCTAGCTTTACTTCTCTTGACAGCTTTTCTTCGTTTTCACCAACAATGTTGCATTGATCATCTCAGGAGTGGTTGTGTCCTTTGATTGATCTTTATCTACAGTTTCTTTGCTTTGATCACTTGTTGCTGCTGATGTCAACTTGTATGACTGTGATACCATAATTTTTGTTTGCAATTGATGAGCATTGCTCGCCTGCATTTGGGTAACTCTTGATCTTAATAGATCTTTTGTAGTGTCTGACAGAATTTGTCTCTTCGGAGGAGATTTTGGTGGTGACCTTTGTGTATCCTTTTGGACTTTATATTTAATTGACTTTGGCTTTTTTGTCACATGTTCTGGCAGCTTGAGGCTTTACATCATCTTCAGATAGTCTTTGATATCAGTCGTAACATCCATATGGGTTTGTACAAGGTCTTGATCTTGATGATATTTGTTACTATGTGCATCTTGATATGCACATGTGAGCTTGGTCACATGTAACAGTTTGAACACTATTCGATTTGTCGGTTTTTGACTTTGATTTGTGGAGATCAATTGAAACTTTTGTCCTTGATGATCTTCATAGAGGTATTTATCTGTAGACTCTGATGAGATCTGTGTCAATTGGAAAATTCCAACAACCATATGATCTTTCAATGGTTTCCGCTTTGAAGAGGTCTATTGGGTAGAAGCTCTAGGGCTTCTAACTGGTGTAGCATTTCCTAGTACATAAGCTGAGCTTGATGGATTTATAGCTCCCCCCTTCCTAGGGTGATCACTATAGCCTGCTTAATTGTAAGAGTTCAAAATTGTTTGACTTTGGTTTAGTCTCACCATTTGGGACTGTGAATGTACGCTTTGGGTAGCACTGTTGATGTTTGGCATCTATAAACCTTCTACATAGTTTCCTATGTATCTCCCTGAAACATGACAAATTATTCCCCAAGTCAAGTTGTATATAGCATGATCTTTGCCTTGATATTGTCTGTATATGAGCTTCTGTGGTTTCAGGACCCAAGGCATTATAGATGGTAGACTCTCGTCTATATCTATGACTGTTTTGGTCAAAGTATGTGCTCGTTTGGTCACAACATCAAAGCTTGATTTTTGATGGAGGAGAGTTTGGCTCAGAACAGATTCTGGTTTCACTCGGGTAATATCCTTCAGCTCTAGAGAGGATGGGCTATAATAGATTCTTTCCTCTGAAATGAACCATCCTTTCTGATCTATCAGTGGACGCCTCGGGGGGTTCACTATGTGTAAAACTACCATATCACGTGCATTCAAGACATGTTTGTACTACCCCTTATCTGTGAATTTTGTTAGGAATATAATGTACCCTTTTCTTTTAAAGTCTGTAAGTTTTTTTCAAATTTGAAAAAATAATGTCCTTCGGTATATATATTTCTGTAGGTTTCAAGACCTTTAAATACCCTTCTGTTGAACTCACGTGATAGGTTACATTTTTCTTAAGTGACCTCCCCGGGGTGGACGCACTTCTATAAGCTGGTATGTGGGCCGTTCAAACAGTGGTTGATCCTTTTTGTACAGTTGCTCTTTTTGGTCTACATAGTGTGCATAAGAATTATGTGTACCATACAAAGCTAACATAATTCTGTTTGATCTGTCCTTTAGACTTGTGTAGGATTGCACACTTGTAGTTGTGGATGCAGAATCATTTGCAAACATAACACTCTTTTCAACCTTAGGTGATATCTAGACACCTTGACTAAATTCATGCAAGAATTTGTTGTTCAAAGAATTTATTTTAAGCTTTTCAGGTGCATGTGCATCTTTATGCTGATTTCAAACTTGTAGTGTTTTTACTGGTGCTTCTAATGGTAATGTAGAATCATCTGATTTCATTAAAAGTGACGAGTTAAATGCACTTACATCAAGATTTTCATGTCCAATTTTCTTTGTACCTTGCTTGGTAGTTGATATGTCTCTATTGTCTAGATTTCTTGGACAATCTTCAGAAAAATGTCCACCTTTTCGTCCACAATCTGAGCAATATGCCATGATTGATGGTATTTCAATTGGTTCTATCATGTCAAGATTCTGTTTTTGTGCTTACCAAGTTGTTGGCA
The DNA here is from genome assembly GCF_014529385.1 of Adiantum capillus-veneris. Classification (NCBI taxonomy): domain Eukaryota; kingdom Viridiplantae; phylum Streptophyta; class Polypodiopsida; order Polypodiales; family Pteridaceae; genus Adiantum; species Adiantum capillus-veneris. The sequence goes on from NC_140946.1 coordinate 104,360,620, forward strand.
TTTTATTTTAAAACACTAAGTATCAAGCTGTAGATTGCTCCATCTTGACCTTTGCATTGTCTTTGACGCGGTTCTCCAATTAGACAAGCTTCTATTGGCTGATCTATTGGATCTTGCATTTTATTTTAAAACACTAAGTATCAAGCTGTAGATTGCTCCATCTTGACCTTTGCATTGTCTTTGACGCGGTTCTCCAATTATACTGGCTTCTATTGGCTGATCTATTGGATCTTGCAATTCTGGCTCTTGACTATAGATCTGACCACTGTAATCCATATACAATGACCCTGATTGTATATGCACCAACTCTATGTTTTGCTAGCTTGTGCAAATTTCTAGATAAACACTTGATTGATTTTTTTGCACTTCTATCTGCACTTCTTCTTTGAGCTTGCAATACTTGGCTCCACTGAAGCCTTTGAACATCTAGGAGTTCTTTGAATCTGGCTTTACTCTGATCAATAGGATCTTGGCTCTTGTGCCGCTTTTACTGCTCATCAAATATCTATGGCCTTTTGAATTTGTGTATAAAAATTTATCCCCATTGTAGCCATATAGCTGTAATAGCTGTTCTGTTTCAATTGTGTATGTGTTGCCATTGTTACTAGCTTGCTTTGTTGTACTTGAATTCTCGGCTCGCTTTGAGTCCATGTTGGCTTGTTCTCTAAAAACTGTCTCTTAGCAGATTTTGGTATTGATTAGTAGAATTTCTGTTGCCCGTACTAGCCTAATCTGCAATCACATGGGAGTTGTGCCCCTGTTTGTCCAACTGGAAGCTAATTTGCAATGCAATTACTTGCACTTGCCAATTTCTAGCGTGCAAAATATTTGAAATTTGACTGACGCTCCATTGCTTTTTTCTCGCTTTTTTTTGGCTGATCTGATTCTCTTTTGCACAGTTTGCTCGGTTTACTTCTCTTCTGGCTTTTTCGCGGTTTGTTTGGTGTGATTCTTCGACGGTGATCTGATTCTCTTTTGCACAGTTTGCTCGGTTTACTTCTCTTCTGGCTTTTTCGCGGTTTGTTTGGTGTGATTCTTCGACGGTGAGTTTTTTTGCTTTTCTGCGTCTTCTTGGCTTTTTTTGGTTTTTTCTAGCTCTTTCTAGCACTCTCGACAACTTCCTTTTTATTTTTCTTAATTTTTTAATGAAATTTTAAATTTTCTAAGTTTTTATAGTATTTTTATTATTTTTTTGGAAATGTCTTGATTTTTAATGAGTTTTTTGTGAATTTGTAAAATTTTTGGTAATTTTCTAATTTTTTTTGTGAATTTTAGAATTTTTGATGGTTTTATGAAATTTTTACGATTTATTGTGTTTTTTTCGGCCACTTTTGGTTTTTTGTAAGGTTTTTGGTTTTTTATAAAATATTTATGAGTTTTTTGTTTTTTGTAAAATTTAAAATCTTTTTTTGGATTTTTAATTGTTTTTATGATATTTAAAGGTTTTTTTGGTGATTTTTGTATTTTCTTTTTGTTTTATATTTTTGACTAATATACAAATAAATGAATGAAAGTGAGAGAAAAGAAATTGAAATTGAATTGAAATGAAATGAAATTTAAAGCGAATGAAAACAAAATGAAATGAAATTTAAAGCGAATGAAAACAAAATGAAATGAAATTGAAAAGAAACAAATTAAAAAGAATACAATAAAAAGCCAATTAAAAAAAAAGAAAAAAGACGTTTGAGAAAGAAAGAGAGAAAGAAGATAAGATAAAAAGAGAGGTCCCCTTTTGTTTTTTGGTGTCTTCTTGTAGCTTAATGAATTGTGTGTGTAGGGGTGCGTTCACGCATGTGTGTGTGTGTGTGTGTGGGGTGGTTGACGGCGTTCACGCGTATAGAGGAGGGAGACGAGCTAGAGAGAGAAAGTTAGAGCGAGAGAATGCCAACGACTTGGCATGGAGAGAGAGAGAGAGAGAGAGAGAGAGAGAGAGAGAGAGAGAGAGAGAGAGATACTTGTCGCCACTGACGTGGCAGCCTGGAGCTAGAGAGAGTTAGAGAGAAAGAGTGAGGGAATGAGAGAGAGGGATAATTATCGTTTGGGGAGGAGAGAGAGAGTTGGAGTGTGTGTGTGTGTGGGGGGGATGGATTCATACGCTACGAAGCGAGAAAGAGCGACGGCAATAGAAGAAGAAGATTATTTTTAACGTTGTAGAAAAATATCCCAAGAGACCGTAAAGCTCTATCCGATGAGAAAAGTTCATGCGCTGCAAGGTACGCTCGGGAACCGAAAGAAAACCGAATTTAGTCCAAAAATTAGCCAAAACGCTAAAAGTCACCCAAAAATCCAAAAAATTACCAAAAAAATCCAAAAAATTCTTGAAAAACTCTAAAAATCTTAGAAAATCATCCACAACCACAATCAAATACTTTTGACACGCATAAGCACACCAAAATAACAATTTTTTACCAAAAATACAAAATTTGACAAAATCATCAACCCGGTCTCCAGAAATAGCAAAACGCTCAACATTTGACGAACGAAAGCCCAAATGTGCTTGAAATCAAGCCATAAATACACATTTAAAACAGCTCGTAAAGATTGCAAGATATCAATTTTTTACGAATTAATAAAAAATAATGCAAAAATTAACAAAAAATTATCCAAAAAATACCCAATTTCTTTTGAAATTTCTCCACATATAGGGAACTAGTGCAGCCAAATAGAATCATAAAAAGCACATCAATTCAATTGCCAAATAATTTGATCAATAAAATCCAAATTAGGCAATTAAATCGGCAAAATTAGCGGCAAAACTAGGTCAAAATTTGACGCATTTGGAGTGTGTAAATCCTTGTTTTGAGCTAAAAAATGCAACAATTGATCATTACATACATCAAATATGCAATCAAATCATTGAATTAATAATGCACATTAAGCACTTTTTAGGCGCGCGCGCGCGCACACACACACACACACACACACGCACACACACACACACACACACACACACACACACACACACACACACACTAATAATTGACAGTTTTTACCACTCTTTAAGTGCGCACATAAAAGGGTTAATCTTGTCAAAATTGTAATGTGATTTCACAAATCTTTGGTTGGGCATGACCACAACACAAATTAATCATCACAATTGAAAAATCATTAAGCACACATTGATTTTTAGATGCACAATCAAGGGCAAAATAGTGTACACACACCTAAAATTAGGCATACACACACTCAATTATAATGCATACACACTGGATTTTAGTGCACACACTTGCAATTGACCATTCAAGCATGCAATTAGATCAATTAGGCACACAATTAGCAACACGTATTCACCAATTAGCAATTGAAACGTGTCAATTTTATACGCCACCAAATCTGAAAAATTTCGGCATTATGATGGCATGAATACAAACAATCCCAAAAATTTTCATAGCAACATAGCATCAACATTGCATTGCAATAACATAGCATCAACATTACATTACATCATGGTGGAGTCTCTACACAATTCTACACATGTTTAGATTCTAGGGAGGTTGAAAATATCACCTTGATTACCTTTCCTGAAGATCGATTGAATGGTTGAAAGCTCCAATCCTTGGTAGCAAATTAGTGTGTAAGTTAGCAAAATTAGTGAGATTAGCAAGAAGTTAGTGTGAAATTAGAGTGTGTATACACACAGTTGGCAGGATACAGTAACAAATTAGGGAGTTATAAACACATTGCTTCATGCACATACATCCAAAATCCACAAAACCATAAACACACAAATGAAATTAGTAGTGAAATTAGTGCAGAAACACATCCGATTATGTCACAATTACACTAGCATAGGCCATCGTCCCGAGAAACGACGCCAAATGTTGGGGGGTTCCATCGTTGCATAGCTTCACTGACCAACAAAATTATCAATCCGGAGGGATGAGCAACCCGGCTAGGGCATGGAAATATTCACACGATTAGTGAGCTAATCATGGAAACACAAATGGTTGACTCTACGAGGTGAGCTTCTCGGCCTATGGAGGAGCTAAACCACAATGAAGGGCAACCACACACCTGAAGAGCTCTCACCAAAGAGTGCTCTCAACAAATGAGCTAGAGAACCCTGATTTCTTTTACACATTGCATTATTTACCCAGGGTAAAAATATGCAATGTCCAGGCGCCCAAGGGCTTTAGGGCTCCACCACTTACTGAATATGCTACCTAGGCACACTAACTAACCTGTTCTTTACAGCTTGGACCTCCCATTGAGCCCGTAACACATTAAAATATTACAATGGCTTGAAATAAATTGAGAATTTACAATACATGACCATTTTGGAAATGTGCAATATGTGTAACTCCTTCAATGCTTCTTTGTATTCATCCTCGATGTGCATCCATAGGTCTTCGCTCTTTAGCAGCTTCTGTTAACTAACATTGACTCAGTTAACAGTTTGTACAAAGTAGTGCATATATACATGGTCTTATATACAAAAGGATGTAAATACATGCATTTTGGACCTTTGCAAAGTAGTTCAAGTTTCAAAAATGATGTGACGCGTACAAATTGTAAATAGTCATGCTTGTGTGTCGGCAATTGGGAGCACGCACATGTCTGATAGGGTATCAAATCCATTGATGTGGTTCCAAGTAGCTTTTTTTGGCTCTAGGAAGTGTGTTTGAGACTTTTATAATGTAAATATTGCAAGCAAAAGGTGTGGTCACTCTCATCCTGTTCGCGAAGTTTGGCACATGCGGTAATTGTCTATTTGCGGCGTCTGATATGTAGCGATGCGCAAACCACCCTAGAAACGCCCAAAAGTGGAATGTGGACATGTGGAAATTAATTTTGTGTATCAAGGACCAAGCCTAAAAAATTTGGTGGATTTTGGAGTCCGTATGGTATTTTTCTTGCAAAAAATACCCGCCAAGGGTCAAAACTGGCCAGAATTGGCCTTAAAAAGGTAAAAAATGGTCCAAAATGGTGTGAAAAGGCTTAAAATTTCCACATCACTCATGGTTCCGTGATTGTTTAGCCTGAAGGAAAACGTTGGAAGCTAATTCTTAGCACTTTCACCTCTCTATGTGTGGGAGGAAGCAGGGTTCCTACAGGTGGTCTAGTGCAGTCCCGTCGCATTCACGTTCTGTTTTTGAGTGTGTGTAGGAGTGATGACACATTTTTCTCTTCAGTTTGTCACTTGGTAGAGTCTATGGAAGTTCTAAGGTTTCCATGGTATGTGTGTGTGAGGAATTGAGAGAAGAAGTTGCGGCTTTCTGCAAAACTATGTGACCCTGTATCGGTGCTATTAGGGTCGAGGCTACTTCAAAGAGTTTAACATAGTGGAGTTTGGTGAAAGATTTTTCAAGGGTTTGAGAGAGGCCTTTTGTGGCTGGAGTTTTTGAGTTTTTTATAATTTTTCAGTATATTTTGGTCAGCATTAAATGTGATTTCAAGCATTGATCAACTCGACTCACCTTGTAGTGTATGCGGGCAGGCAATGGCTTGTAGGTTGAGGTGTTCGGAGTTTGGATTGAGCTTGGAGGAAGAATTTTTATTGAGATTTTGAGTGGGGGTGTGTGAGGTGAGGGATTTAAGTGAACTCCTCATGTTGTGCTAAAGTGTCAGGGTGTGTGAGTGTGCGTACGGTGTCTTTTGCTCCATCATCATAGTTAGGTGAGGTATGGTGGGCTTTTGTGAAACAGGTTGTAGTGCAACATCCTCACTTCCTAGAGCCGATCTATGTAGTGAAGTGTTTCAAAATCCTACCTCCTGGTACGTTGGCACTACAACAAGCTCTTGAGGTGTCATAATAATCAATATCTAATTCTCCTAAATGATTTTCTCATATTAAACTGATCATTTAATGTGGGGAAGTGCCAAGGGAGAAAAAGCTAGAATATTGGTTAAGTTAGCAGACCGGCCACAGTAGGGATCCAAAGGAGGGAAAATAGGGATCCAAAGGGGGGGCCATCTGCAAAAGAGCCATGTGAAACAATGGGCCAAAAAGACCCTAAGGTTCAGCCCATTAAGACTTCCAAAATGCTAAGGTTCCAAAATTCAAAGGTTGTGTCCAAAGGTCAACCCTAGGGAAAATTGGATGCTTAGTGGTGCCCTAAAAGTCTTTCTTCATCCCTACATGGGAGGGGGCGAGCCCCAAAGCTAGGGGATGAGAGAGAAAGCCACACACACACACACACACAGGCTCCCTTTACACAAAGGGAATGAGGGACACATGTCAGCTCCCTAGGCCAGATGCCCACAAGGTGTGCCCAATTCCTATTGGAAGACCCTTGAAGTGGACCAATGAGAATTAAGCTAGAGTAAATCTAGTTTAATTAATTTAAAAACATTTAATAAAAGAAACCAATAAGAATTAAGTGTCCTAGAAGACTATTGGGCAGTCTCCCAAGGGGTCCAATGAGCATTCAGGAGCCCCATGGCTTGCCTGATTCCTATTGGCCAGGAGGCAAAGGGGTCCAATGAGAGTTTAGTTTAATTATTTAATTACCTAAAGCTCTCACAAAAGGGGAAAGGGGGACACATGTCAGAAGGCTATCACTTATGCTGCTTAATCCCTATTGGCTTGACCTGGGGAGGTCCAATGAGGCAAAAGCCAGACTTATTTAGCAGCTAGGGCTCGCCCAAGAGAGGGGGGGGGGGCTGATTTTTGCTTGGCATTAACACACACACTCTCACACTTGACGATGTGTGAAGGGAAAATACTCTATCTCCTCCCAAGCTTTAATGGAGAGCTCATCACCTACTCCAAGCTTGTGAGATAGAAGACTACATCAACACTCTCTTGGCATGTGGATGCAAATCCAACCAAGAGCCAAGCTTCAATGCATGCTCATCTTCTCTACCAAGCTAATTACTAAGCTAAGCTATGCTAATATGAGTGATTATGTGAGGAGATGTACTTCTTTCTCGTAAGATACTTCTTTTTCCTCTCAATCTACTCTCATACCCTGCTAGCTCTCACCATCTTCGAAGGTGTGTGAGGTCTTGGGTCTGAGAACGGGGATAATTCAAGTGGTGTTTGATTAAGTGTTTTGCTTGGTGTATGAAGCTTCCATCTTCATTGCACTAGCTAGTCTTGAAGGAACACAAAGAATTGTATTGTACAATGTCTCTCTTGATGGGAGAAACCATAATACAAAGCCTTTTGGAGGGGGGACCGGCTCCATGCAAATCCGATCCTCAACTGTTGTCAATAGCTTAATTGCTCTCTCTTTTGAAAGTATTGTCGATGCTATCTAACTAGGTGTTATGCTTTTTGTTGCTCTCTCCACCCAAGCACTCTTGTAAATCTCATTAGGAATCAACTCTAATGAAATGCCCACTATGTTCATGCTAAATTCCGCTACACATAAGATTTTAGGCCATTAAATGTTACATTGGTATCAGAGCTCAAGGTTTCTCTTTTCTTGCTCAAGAAGGGAGGTCCTCAAGCTAGCTACAAATGGTTGGTATTATTAATTGCCTGTGAGTAAGTAGAATAGGGATTTTTCAGCCTTGCAGTGCGCCTGCCTTTGTGCAGTTAACGGGGCATCACCGTCGAGAGCTATGGTCTTAATAGTGGAGTCCTACGGGGCTTGCCTACGGCTTAACCACTATTGAGCTATTAGAAGCTTGACAGGAGCCGGTGCTGTTTTGGTGTCGAAAGACCCTCTCTTCTATTCCTTGCAATTAATGGTATTCGAGCCGCGGGTACAGTAGCTTGAGTGCTTTTTCTAAAGGGGTAAAGAGGAGTAGCAACTAGGGCTTGAAGTGCCAAAGTACACCTAAAAAGTTTACACCTAAAAGTTGTTAGAATGGCTGACAATATTAAAGAGAGTGAAATTAATGTTGATAACTTTGATTTTGCTCATGAGCAAGCTACTAATGATGCTTCAATGCTTGTTAATTATCTTGTTTCTAGGCTTCAACAAGCCATGGGCAATCCATCTCTCCAAAGTGAAGTGCAACGGCAGCTCCGTGCTCACGGGATTCTCCAAGCTCATCACCATGACGAGAGAACACCTAGGAAGCCTCCTTGTGAGACTACCAAAAGAGGTCTCTCTCCGATTCGGGAAGAAGAAGAGAATCCATATGAAGGGCTCAAGAACTTACTTCTTGATGATGCATCTCCTTCCCAAAGGAGAACTCAAGAGCCTCCACCGAAGGAACGAGAAAGAAGCGAGTCTCCCGCCACCTCGGCGGAGATGGCTCCACGAAGACGGCGGGCTAAACGCTCTCCATCACCACCAAAGCGGAGAAGACCATCACACTCTTCTCCACGCCATAATTCAAAGAGGGATGATAAAAAGCAAGAGAAGAAAAAGGCGAGAAAGAGGACACCCTCTTCTCCATCTTCTTCATTCTCTTCCTCTTATGAAAGCTATGGTGAAGACGACAAAGATCAAGACAAGAAAAAGGCGAGAAAGAGGTCACCCTCTTCTCCACCTTCTTCAAATTCTTCATCTTTTGAAGAAAGTGATGGTGCAACTTTTGAACCATCAAAAAGAAGAGGCCATAGAAAATCCTATGCCGCATGGAAGAGGTCGTCCAAACTGAAGAAATTCAAAGAGGGAGGGAAGAGCATCTCTTTCCTTACCTATGATGGCACCTTCGGTGCTACAGACAAAGTTTTGGCCTTTATCCAGCAATTCGATGCGGCGTTTGGAGATGAGGGCTTCACGGAGTCCTCTAAGCTACGCCATGTAGCTATGCACTTCCAAAAGTCCGCCAGACAATGGTGGTCTAGCCTACGAGCCAACGGTGAAGCTCCACGAACATGGAAGGCTTTAAGAGCTTCCATTATGAAGCAGTTTTTGGCCACCGATGCCAAAGACAAAGTACTCACCGAATGGCGAAGCTTAAAGCTCTCTCCCAATGAATCCATCCACAAATATGTAGACAAGTTTTGGGACCTACAACTCAAAGCCACTGTCTTCAAAAAGTTGGATTTTGGAGAGCAAAAGCAACAATTTTGTGCGGGCTTAACCGAAGAAATGGCGGAGTATGTCAACTCCCAAAGGCCACGTACCATATCGGCGGTAATACACCATACTATGGTGGCCTCGCGAATCAATTTCCAAACGGGGGGTAAAAGAAATAATAAGCCCCCGGAAAACAAGGGTTCCAATGAGCCTAAGGGGAAGGACAATGTCCAAAAGTCTCCTAAGGGCAATTCCAACAAAGCTAAAGAGAAGGGAGTTTACAAAGGAAAGAATAAACTCTCTCCTGAAGAGCTTGAGCGTTATCGTAAAGATAACCGGTGTTTCAAGTGCGGCGAACAAGGGCATGCGTACCGCGCTTGTCCCCAAAAGAACAACCGCCAAGATCCTCCTAGAGCTTCTTTGGTTGAAATCCAAGAGGAGGAGATTCACCAAACTCACCACAAAGGATCTCCTCTATGCCATGCTTGGGGAAAGGTAAGAGAACATGATGCTTTTATTCTCTTTGACCCTGGTTCTACTCACAATTTCATATCTATGGAGTTAGCCACCAAGCTAGGCATACAATCCTACGAGATGGGAGATATCCTACCCGCAGACAGTGCCTTCAAGGGGCAAGAAGCTTCAGTCACTCCCTTAATCGGGAAATTGAGGCTTCATGTCCAAGGCTATGTGGACAAAGAGGACTTCTTTATCTCTCCTCTCAAGCATGAGGATGTAATCCTAGGGGCACCATGGTTTGACCGTCTGGCTGCCCATGTTAAATTTCCTGAAAGGAGAATCTCCTTTAAGTTCAGGGAAAAGGACATGTATATAGATGCTAGGGAGATGGGTAACACCATCCCCATTGTACATACACCAGCTTTCAACAAGTCAATAAAGAGCTCTATTTCCGTGTACATGATTTTTGTTAAAGATTCTCAAAATGAACCTAATGCTTTAGCAAAAGAAAATAAAAGCAACCAAAAGGAATTAGAGTTATCCAATTTTCTCAAGGGGTTTCAAGATGTCTTTATTGACGACATCCCTTGTGAGCTACCTCCTAAACGAGGTAATGACGACCATGCAATTGAACTTCTTCCAGGAAGTTCACCGCCTAACAAACCTCCTTATAGAGTTTCTCAAGCTCAACAAGAGGAGATTATGCGGCAAGTGCATGAGTTAATTGAGAAAGGCATGGTTAGGCCTAGCTCATCTCCATTTTGCTCACCTGTGCTATTAGTGCAAAAGAAAGACGGCACATATCGTATGTGTGTCGACTATAGAGCACTAAATAGGATCACTATCAAGAATAGGTTTCCCGTTCCACGGGTAGAAGACCTATTTGATAAGCTACAAGGATCGACCTACTTCAGTAGGATTGACCTAAAAAGTGGCTATCATCAAATAAGGATAGTTGATCAAGACATTGTAAAGACCGCATTTCGTACTACATTTGGTCTTTACGAATACATTGTCATGCCTTTTGGCTTGACTAATGCACCAGCCACATTTAACCGCTTGATGGAGAAGCTGTTCAGATCTCATCGAACCTTCACTGGAGTGTTCTTTGATGATATTATCATCTACTCTAATTCATTAGAGGAACACAAGCAACACCTCCAGGTAATATTTCAAGTTTTAAGAGAGAATAAACTTTATGTTAATCGAAAGAAAAGTGAATTTTTCTTGCAAGAGATTCAATATTTAGGTCACATTATCTCTCAAGATGGAATCCAAATGGATCCATCCAAGTTAGAGGTAATAAAAGGATGGCCTAAACCAAGGAATCTTCATGAACTAAGAAGCTTTATAGGTATGTGTGCATACTATAGACGCTGTCAGGAGTTTTTTGGAGCAAGGGATTGCGCATATGTACATATACATGCATGGTGCATCAAATAAAGGATTGCCCATTTTCCTTAGCCAGGTGGTTATGTGGGGCCCACATGTGTACAGGTAGGACAGGGTGTACATAGTGCATCGATTTTCACTATTACCAGTACCACTGTGTTTTTTCTACAATAAGGAGGAGTTGGTAGCGCGTAAAACTTCTCGAGGAAGCTATCCGCGGGCCGACGACGTGAGGTCAGCAGGTGCGTCAGATGGCATCTAGTGGCGTCAGGAGGGCGAACGAGGTCAATATTTGCACGCGGATGAGGACGGACACAACGTGGGTGTTTTCTTGTGAGAATTATGCAGAAAGGTCATTATTAGGACCACTTTTTGGGGCCACTTCACGTGGTGGCGAGATGCATTATTGGAAAAAAGCTGAGTGCCAGGTGTGCGAATGATGCAAAAAGGTGACAACTATACACTGCGAGGTCAGTTTTTGGCCTGTTCGGGGTCCGTTTGAGGTCATCTAAAAGGCCAAGGGTGCCCAACTAAGAAAGCTAAGTGTGGGAACTGAGAAAACTGAGAGAAGACTAGAAAAAACGTGGAGAAGAAAGGAGGAACAGCCGCAGGTGTGTTTTTTGGGTTTTTGGAGCCTGTTTTGGCCGTAAACTGCTCATCCGAGGTCGGATTTGAGCACTTTGACATTGTAGACTGGGGTTTTGGGCCGTTCCGGACGCGATGGCGCTGTCCATTTTGCCAAATTCCTCACTCTTTTCCTGCTGTTTTTTCTGTGTAAGTTTCTCCTATGAGCGAAGTTTCTGCTCTAGTTTGTGATTGTATCTGGCTTATTTTACCCATATTGTGTGAGCTATTTGCCCCATTGGTGTTGGCCCAAGCTCAATTGTATCTAAACATCAAAAATTATCCTCTTTTGAGCTGAGTTTTTTGGGTGTGTGTGTGTCTGGAGTGGGCAAGCGGATAGTCTCTCTCCTCTCACTCCAGAGGTGTGTTCCCTGTCTCGGCCAGGTGTGTTGTGTAAGCCGAGTGGTGCCCCATAGTGTGTGTGTGTGTATCTTCCCAAGAGTGTGTGTCGGGTCGTTATAGAGGCGCTGTGTGTGTTTTCATCCCGCTCACATTCTTTTGGTGCCCCCACTGAGGATCTTCTTCGAGTACCTTATGCTTCGAGCTTCAAGCTTCGAGCTTCGGGATTACAGGTTACAGGTTACGGGACAGGTCCAGGTACAGGTGATTTACACAGGTACAAGTAGCTGGAGTACAGTGATATACTAGCAGTGGTGTCACTTGCAGTTGTTGTGGGTATGCATCATTTGGCGCCTGTTTGAGCGCATTGTCTACTGGATTGTACGTTACTTGAGGAAACTGCCATTGTACGCATTTGTGGATCCATACTTGGTTGTATTTGGCAGTCCCAGCCATTTGTGAGACTTGGTCTGGAAGATAGTCATTTTTGAGACTTGACTATATGCGATTTGCATTAGCCTTCGTGTGAGGGTCGATAGCGTGAGGTTTTTATTGAGCTGGGGGATTCTCAAATGTAGAGATCCTTTCGGTGATACAGGTAGCTGGAGCACCCTTTTTGTGACCTCCCCATAGGCTATGTATTAGTGATTCCTACTTGATGCTCGAGTTCTATTGCTGGCAGTTTATGCATACAGATATAGTCTCTATTTTGGGTTCCTACTGCTCTACTTCTGGGGAAACTCTGTCGAAATTTTCCCAAGTTATGATGGCTGGTTTTTTGGTATTTTGAGCCATTTATGCTGTTATGCTGCTGAAATTTTGGCAAAATCAGAGGATAAGTCAGGTGTGCCTTCTTGGGAGCTTCATGGTTGGCTTTAATGGATGATCAAAATGGCCCTCATTTCACTCCTTTTCATTTAACTCAAAGAATTCAGATTAATGCTCATGTGTCCAGGAAGATCTTTTTCCAACAGCGCATAGTCTTTATGTTTGGGCCAAGAAGATTGAGAGAGATCCTTGAATGTCCTTTGCCTGTTGTCATTCCGATGATCAACTATGAAAACTCATTTGATGTGCATGTGTTTGTCCTTATCTAAAGTTGAGCTCCATTGAAGTTTCTGGGAATTGGGTAGTGAAAAGTTTTGGGTTCTTGCACGTGTGTTTGAAGGGGTTCTCTAGCCATGGCTTTCTCTTATCCGGAGTTTCATGGAAGAAGTGATGAAGATGTGGAGGACTTTTTGGAAAAGATGGAGGTTGCCTGCATTAGCAACCAGATTCATGACCCTACGCAAATGTTACGCCTTCTCCAAATTTGTTTGAAGAGTGATGCACGAGTTTGGTCCAAGGCATTTGAAGAGGAGTTGCGTGCAGCAGATCCACCTATAAGATTGAGTTGGGAAAATCTAAAGCATGGATTGGAAGTGGAGTTTGTGAAGATAGAAGATCCTGACAAAGTGTGGCAAGAAGTACAAGGTTTGGTGCAGAAGGAAGGTGAGCCAGTAGATGCGTACATACGTAAGTTTTCATTGGCATGGGAGCGAATGTGCAAGGCTTTAGCACCACAGGTACCCCCGCCTGACATGATGAAGAAGGACAGGTTCTTGGCTGGTCTTTGGGAGAATATACGTTGGAGAGTGGAGCTAAAGAAGCCTAGGACATATGAAGATGCACTAGAGGTAGCAAGAAACAAAGAGTGGAAGCTGAGGAAAATGAGCCAGTTAGGGGTGGAGTCTTTGCCAATGAGGTCTGAATTTCAGCCTATAGAGTCTTTACAAGGGCGCATGTTAGGGGTTCATCATGAACCAGTAGTTCCTGTTACTACTCAGGTTATGCCAGCAATGGTCACTACAGCAGTGCAAGATGATGGGCTAAGGCAAGACATGAGGCAAATGGTAGATTTGATGAAGAATCTCAGCCTAAACATGCTAGGTCAAGTGGGAAATAATCGAGGTCGAGGGCAGTTTGCAAATCAGCCAGGAGGTGAAGAAAGACCTAGGGATGGTGCTGGACAAAGTAATAGTAGGTTTTGGAGGCAGACGCCCACATGTTATAATTGTGGAGAGTTGGGTCACATCAGCCCACAATGTGATAAGCCACCAAGGATGGGGGGAGACATGTATCCATTGCCAAGACAGGTGCTAACTAGGTCAAATGATTATGGCATCGAAATTAAGGGAGACGAAGGAACCAGTGGACTGACCCAGGAGGAAAAAGGGAAGACAAAAGTGCTAAGTGTAGTCACCTTGGAGAAGGCATCAAAGCTAGAGGATACATTAGTGATGCCTATTGCGAAGAGGACCACAGAGGATAAGGAAGGAAGAAGTGCCCCAGGTCCTAGTAAGAAGAAAGGAAAGAGCCATGAAGGCGAGGATGTCAAGGCCAAGAGGAAAAGGAGAGCTCGTCGAAAGTTTCATGTTTCAGATTTTCCACTAGGGGATGGGCAATTAAGCTATGACTTGAAGGAGGATCTGACGAGCAGGAAGGTAGATGTTACTTTTGGGCAGCTTATAGAGATGGTGCCTAAGCTAAAGCGACAGTGGAAGAGGATGGTTAACCCAATGGAGAAAGAGCCAGAGAGAGGTTCAGTGAAGGTGTTGGCAATGGACGAGCTACCAGACATTTGTCCAATAGTAGATGTGTGGCATAAAAGGAAAAATTTGGGACAAGGTTATGTGGATGGCGGAGCCCAAATATGTGTCATAACACACTCATGCGTTGAGAAGATGGGTCTCACAGTGGCTGGGGTGTCAGGTTTTCGGATCAGATTGGCAAACCATCAAAAAGTAAAATGCTTAGGTGTTGTAAAGAGCTTAGAAGTGGAGGCATATGATGCAAAGGCAGTGGTTGATTTTCATGTGATGCCAGCAGGGTTGGGAGCATATCCTATTATACTAGGCAGACCATGGTTACGTGCAGTGGGAGCCGTTCAAGATTGGCGACATGGTACGATTAACCTCTATGGAAAGACAGGTACCAAGAAGCTTTATAATATGGACACAAGGAAACGATTAGAGGAGCTTTATGAAGATGAGGATGAGTCTAGTGATGAAGACTCTTCCACGGTGACAGATGAGGACAGTGATAGAACTACCAGCAGTGATGAGGATGCTGATGTTGCATTTCTTTTGATGGATAAAGAAATCCAGGAGTGTGGTTTAGTCGCATTTGCGAAGGAAGTTGAAGATGAAAGTGAAGGGCCTTATGAAGTGATTGAAGAGCTGATGCAAACCAAGGTTGAGTTGTCAAAGAAGCAGGAATTGTTGACACAAATGATCAGTGGAGACCTCTCAGCTATGGAGAAGGAGATATATTTGCACATGCAGGTCTATGCCAAAGTAATTGATGGTTTTCTTGATGCAAAGTTGATATATGGCATCTCTACAGGTTTTCCTTCGGAACCAGGTGGAAGCTTGATTAAGCTCTTGATGCAGGGAATGCAAAGTGTTTTTGTGTGGGATCCAGGTGGAATGAATATCTCTTTTTGTTGCTGCTGAGCATGAATGCTCTAGCAGGCTAGGGGATGGGCAAATTATGTCAGGAGTTTTTTGGAGCAAGGGATTGCGCATATGTACATATACATGCATGGTGCATCAAATAAAGGATTGCCCATTTTCCTTAGCCAGGTGGTTATGTGGGGCCCACATGTGTACAGGTAGGACAGGGTGTACATAGTGCATCGATTTTCACTATTACCAGTACCACTGTGTTTTTTCTACAATAAGGAGGAGTTGGTAGCGCGTAAAACTTCTCGAGGAAGCTATCCGCGGGCCGACGACGTGAGGTCAGCAGGTGCGTCAGATGGCATCTAGTGGCGTCAGGAGGGCGAACGAGGTCAATATTTGCACGCGGATGAGGACGGACACAACGTGGGTGTTTTCTTGTGAGAATTATGCAGAAAGGTCATTATTAGGACCACTTTTTGGGGCCACTTCACGTGGTGGCGAGATGCATTATTGGAAAAAAGCTGAGTGCCAGGTGTGCGAATGATGCAAAAAGGTGACAACTATACACTGCGAGGTCAGTTTTTGGCCTGTTCGGGGTCCGTTTGAGGTCATCTAAAAGGCCAAGGGTGCCCAACTAAGAAAGCTAAGTGTGGGAACTGAGAAAACTGAGAGAAGACCAGAAAAAACGTGGAGAAGAAAGGAGGAACAGCCGCAGGTGTGTTTTTTGGGTTTTTGGAGCCTGTTTTGGCCGTAAACTGCTCATCCGAGGTCGGATTTGAGCACTTTGACATTGTAGACTGGGGTTTTGGGCCGTTCCGGACGCGATGGCGCTGTCCATTTTGCCAAATTCCTCACTCTTTTCCTGCTGTTTTTTCTGTGTAAGTTTCTCCTATGAGCGAAGTTTCTGCTCTAGTTTGTGATTGTATCTGGCTTATTTTACCCATATTGTGTGAGCTATTTGCCCCATTGGTGTTGGCCCAAGCTCAATTGTATCTAAACATCAAAAATTATCCTCTTTTGAGCTGAGTTTTTTGGGTGTGTGTGTGTGTCTGGAGTGGGCAAGCGGATAGTCTCTCTCCTCTCACTCCAGAGGTGTGTTCCCTGTCTCGGCCAGGTGTGTTGTGTAAGCCGAGTGGTGCCCCATAGTGTGTGTGTGTGTATCTTCCCAAGAGTGTGTGTCGGGTCGTTATAGAGGCGCTGTGTGTGTTTTCATCCCGCTCACAACGCTTCATAGAAAAGTTCTCACAAATTGCGGGACCATTACATGACCTAACAAAGAAAAATGTTAGGTATACGTGGTCTGCTAAGGAGAACAATGCTTTCGAAAAGCTTAAAGAAAAGCTTATCTCTCAACCTGTGCTTACACTACCGGATCTCTCAAAGCCATTTGAGGTCCAATGTGATGCTTGTGGTGATTGCCTTGGGGCTGTTTTACTCCAAGAAGGGCACGCCATAGGCTATGAGAGTCGAAGGCTCGACCCTGTTGAGCAAGCTCTAGGCATATACGAAAAAGAACTCCTTGCAGTTCTACATGCCTTAGACTCATGGAAGCACTATTTATTGGGGACTCCTTTCATTCTGCGAACAGATCACCAAAGTCTTAAGTACTTCATGACGCAGACCAAGCTCTCCGACAAACAAATGAGGTGGGCAAATTTCCTTTCGCAATTTCATTTTCATATTGCTCACATTGCTGGCAAGCATAATCAAGTAGCCGATGCACTCTCAAGACGACCGAGAGTAAATGCGGTTTCCATAGCAACTCACAATGATCTATCTTTAATGATAGATGAGTATGCTATTGATCCCGATTTTAGAGATGTGATTTCAGCCCTTGCATTAGGGAAGAAAGAAGAACCATTTACTTTACAAGATGGTTATCTTCTCTATGGCAATAGACTATGCGTTACTAACTCACTACGTGAGAAAGTAATGTATGAATCTCATGCTCCCCCATATGCGGGGCATAGAGGGATTCAGTCTACCCTAAAGGGAATTGAAACATATTTCTATTGGCCTACCATGAAAGTGAACATACATGAGTATGTTTCCAAATGTGTGGTATGTCAAAAGACAAAATTTGATAGAGGGAAGCAACTTGGATTGCTTCAACCCTTGCCAATCCCTAATTCACCGTGGGAGAGCATATCCATGGATTTTATCTTTGGATTGCCTAAGTCTATCCATGGGAATACGGGAATATGGACGATAGTAGACAGGTTTAGTAAACAAGCTCATTTTATACCTGTCAAAAAGACTATCAAAGCCTATCAAATGGCAACCCTCTTCATTTCACAAATTTTCAAGTACCATGGCTTGCCAATGTCCATAGTGTCGGATAGAGATCCTAGAATGACCAGTAATTTCTGGAAGGGTCTCTTTGAGAATTTAGGAACAAGGCTAAACTTCTCTTCGGCCTATCATCCACAAACTGATAGCCAAAGTGAAATAGCTAACCTAACTATTCTCGATCTACTAAAAGCCTATGTAACGGAAGTAGATCAAAGATCCCAATGGGAGAAGTACTTACCCTTAGTAGAGTATGCTTACAATAACACTGTACATACTTCTACAGGAAAAGCACCTTTCGAGGTAATTGAGGGAAGATCAAAAAGTCCCTTGCTACTTAAGGTACATGGGAAGATCTTCGCTGCAGATGAGTATAGCCGAGACCTACAAGAATCTTTCCAAAAGATTAAGGATGCTATCTCGATCTCACAGCAAAGGCAAAAGGCTGCTGCTGACAAGCACAGAAGAGCCCAAGCCTTTAAAGAAAACGATTGGGTCTTGTTAAAGTTTCCCAAGGCTCGATTAAGGCACACTACGGGCAAGAATCCTACGGGCCACCAAAAGTACTATGCTAAACTAGCAAAAAGGTACTATGGTCCCTTCCAGATTCTTAGGCCAATCAATGAGATGGCCTATCAACTTAAGTTGCCCAATCATTGGCTCATACACAATGCTTTTCATGTGAGCCTCTTAAAGCCTTACAAAGGAGAGCCACCTCAAGAACCAACTATTGAAGACCCACCAGAGATCGAGGACCACGAGGAGGTGCTGCAGCCCGAGTCCATTCTCCGACATGAAGACAAGGTATTAAGAGGCGGTAAGACTATCAGACGATATCTTATTAAGTTTAAGAATTATCCTTTTGAAGATGCTAGATGGATGCAAGGCATACAATTAAAGGATAACCTAAACCTTGTCAATGCTTACAATGCTTCCCAAGAGTAAGCAAATGTACAAAATGTTAAAAATGAACAAAAATTTTTGTCTTATAAGACTCCCTTTTTCTTTATTTGTGCACAAAAATGAAGTAGTATGCATGCTTAGATCAAGTTTGCGGAGACGACGTCTCCCAAACACCAAGTAGAGCTTGTCACTCTACTATGGAAGACTGATAGGACTAATGTGCAGACATGCTTGCGGCAGTCTCAGGCTCTCAAGCGCCAAATGGACTAGTCATCCATTATGGAATGATGTCGTAGGGTAACATAGGGATCCTCTACCCGCTAAGAAAAGGACTCATGCATATACTTTATCTTCTCTACACCATAGTCGAGGACGACTATGATTTCAAGAGAGAGGTAATGTCATAATAATCAATATCTAATTCTCCTAAATGATTTTCTCATATTAAACTGATCATTTAATGTGGGGAAGTGCCAAGGGAGAAAAAGCTAGAATATTGGTTAAGTTAGCAGACCGGCCACAGTAGGGATCCAAAGGAGGGAAAATAGGGATCCAAAGGGGGGGCCATCTGCAAAAGAGCCATGTGAAACAATGGGCCAAAAAGACCCTAAGGTTCAGCCCATTAAGACTTCCAAAATGCTAAGGTTCCAAAATTCAAAGGTTGTGTCCAAAGGTCAACCCTAGGGAAAATTGGATGCTTAGTGGTGCCCTAAAAGTCTTTCTTCATCCCTACATGGGAGGGGGCGAGCCCCAAAGCTAGGGGATGAGAGAGAAAGCCACACACACACACACACAGGCTCCCTTTACACAAAGGGAATGAGGGACACATGTCAGCTCCCTAGGCCAGATGCCCACAAGGTGTGCCCAATTCCTATTGGAAGACCCTTGAAGTGGACCAATGAGAATTAAGCTAGAGTAAATCTAGTTTAATTAATTTAAAAACATTTAATAAAAGAAACCAATAAGAATTAAGTGTCCTAGAAGACTATTGGGCAGTCTCCCAAGGGGTCCAATGAGCATTCAGGAGCCCCATGGCTTGCCTGATTCCTATTGGCCAGGAGGCAAAGGGGTCCAATGAGAGTTTAGTTTAATTATTTAATTACCTAAAGCTCTCACAAAAGGGGAAAGGGGGACACATGTCAGAAGGCTATCACTTATGCTGCTTAATCCCTATTGGCTTGACCTGGGGAGGTCCAATGAGGCAAAAGCCAGACTTATTTAGCAGCTAGGGCTCGCCCAAGAGAGGGGGGGGGCTGATTTTTGCTTGGCATTAACACACACACTCTCACACTTGACGATGTGTGAAGGGAAAATACTCTATCTCCTCCCAAGCTTTAATGGAGAGCTCATCACCTACTCCAAGCTTGTGAGATAGAAGACTACATCAACACTCTCTTGGCATGTGGATGCAAATCCAACCAAGAGCCAAGCTTCAATGCATGCTCATCTTCTCTACCAAGCTAATTACTAAGCTAAGCTATGCTAATATGAGTGATTATGTGAGGAGATGTACTTCTTTCTCGTAAGATACTTCTTTTTCCTCTCAATCTACTCTCATACCCTGCTAGCTCTCACCATCTTCGAAGGTGTGTGAGGTCTTGGGTCTGAGAACGGGGATAATTCAAGTGGTGTTTGATTAAGTGTTTTGCTTGGTGTATGAAGCTTCCATCTTCATTGCACTAGCTAGTCTTGAAGGAACACAAAGAATTGTATTGTACAATGTCTCTCTTGATGGGAGAAACCATAATACAAAGCCTTTTGGAGGGGGGACCGGCTCCATGCAAATCCGGTCCTCAACTGTTGTCAATAGCTTAATTGCTCTCTCTTTTGAAAGTATTGTCGATGCTATCTAACTAGGTGTTATGCTTTTTGTTGCTCTCTCCACCCAAGCACTCTTGTAAATCTCATTAGGAATCAACTCTAATGAAATGCCCACTATGTTCATGCTAAATTCCGCTACACATAAGATTTTAGGCCATTAAATGTTACATGAGGAATCCATGGTAGTAGACATCCAACATCGATGGATGATATTGCTGATGGCCATATCTTGCTACAATCCATGCCCTACACTTGTATCCAAACTCTAGAATGGTGTCTATGTTGAGCAGTGGATCCAAGACTACAACTCAGATGGTAGAAAACTTGCTATCAATGTTATGGATAAGGGATATGTATATTTATTACTCAAGTGCTCATTAGGAGCTATGGTCATTTGTGCCGGTCGGCCAATGTGTATTCATTTTTGAGCATTGAAGAATCTATAAATAAAATACGTACAAGAGGGAAATGATCACTCTTGCACGGGGGGAGATTGCACCCAGTGCTTGTGTGTTTCTTCTCTCCTCTCCTCTCTTCTCTCTTGCCATGTCGGTGTGGCACTCCGCTCTAGGAGGCGCATTTGCACGTGCTCTTCTCGCTCTCTGTCTCTCTCTATTCCTGTATGATTTGGTTCTATGCTAGGAGATTCATCAGGTATGCAGATTTGTCAATTTTATGGAATGAAAGTATATTGTTTTTAGTGTTTTGTAGGGATCTCCATGCCTCTATTTGTAGCAGTGGTGTCAAAGCCAGCACAAACGCTCTTGGAAAAGCATGGAGTCTTACCATGTGGCGAGTGATATTTTTTTAGCGAAGGAAAATCCGAGCAGATGAATAAAGAAACCAAATGGGCTTTGCTAAGAAAGATGAATGAAGATCCCACTTAAAATCCTAAGTGATAGCAATAACATTGCTCAAATGAGAATCTTTTCTTGAATCCCTAAGTAATCGTAGCAATAGCATTGTTCAAAATTAGACTCTAGATTCTTTTGTGCAGTTGGGGCTTGATGTCGAGCAATGAGAAACCCAAGCCAGTAGCAAAGCTATTACAAACCATGCGATGATCCATAACTATATTCAACACCATAATTTTGATTTTAACTCTAAACTTTAAGGAGCAATCTAATGCAAGTCAACAATGCTCATACATCTACAAAGTTTCTAAATTATATTAAGAGACAATTGCCATATCTTATACACAAAAAAGAGAGATTATAAGGAATTGTAAGATAACAAGTCAAATATTTAGTGGAATAAAGAGAACAACATGTCGTGCCTCTACACTCTAACAACAACAAGAATGCTATGGTTCTATCTCGTGACTATGGAGAGTCACACTCGTCATCAAAAGAGACATTGCACCCCTGACACTTCTTCGGTGTCAAAATCGTATCGTATATCAACAACCATGGTTTTTGCAATCCCCTCATCATAAACTGGCAACACACTTCCATACAAAAAGGAAAAGATAAGTCTCACACTATCCACATGTAAGCAATACAAAACCTACATCATAGAAACACAAGAAATCTCAAATTGTCGTTTGAATCATTATCCATAATTTCCAAATACTGGACAATGATACCAAAAAGTGTCAAAATAGCATAAAAGGATGATGGAAGCATAAAATAGGGGGGAAATGAAGTGTAAGGTGGACTCTCACTAGTCATCAAAGGGGTTGACATGTGAAGGCATGTCACCCACATCATCAACATCAAGAGAGGTGGAGGCCCCCTCTTTGCTTTTCTTTTTAGAGCGCAATAATGGTTGCACATAATCTAAAATCAAAGTGTCATCACTGTCGACTACTGCACACACGTGCCCTATGCCTAAGCATGCTGTCAATATGGGCGCTGTACCACATTCCAACTCCAAACAAAGACCTCCAAGCCTACAAAGAATCTCCACAAAACATGCAATAAAAGAATGACTTTGTTGCAAGCCACCACGCCATGGCTCCCCTTGATGATGATCTCGCTAGAGAAGACTCTGGAAGATGGTGCATCATGTAAGAATCCAAAGTCTGCATGCCAAGTCGATTAAATAGTGGGGTGCTCTCAACCACAAATAAATGTGGTTGCATGCCAACCCTATGCACCATAAGGAAGATAGAACAATGACACTACACCACCACATATACAATTAGAACAATAATAGTAATATTAACATACCAAAATGAGAAACAAACAAGTTAATATGTAGAAGAGCATTACCTCAATCCGACCACCAAAGCTATTACCATAACCATAAGATCCATGATGGAGGACTACAATGCGACGATGAATAGCCATGTCTGATGCACGAAAAATCCTCTTAACCTAGCCAATGGTATCTCCTACAAGAGGTTTCAAAAATCACAATAGAAAACACTAAAAATAGAGACAATTATTGTATAAAATTATGATTGAAGCACAAACCTGCCATAGAGACCATGATCAAAAACCACCCAGAGTCTGACAAAGTCGAATATGCAAGTTGCATGCTTGCACGAACTTGATCCTCACTACAAATATCTCAAAGGGGCACAACAGGGGAGGCTAAGTGGGAGCCATCAAAGGGATAGCTACCATAATCAACAACCACCCAGGGTCTGACAATGTTGAATATGCAATTTGCATGCCTGCATGAACATGACTCTCACTACAAATATCCCAAAGGGGCACAACATGGGAGGCTAGGTGGGAACCGCCAAAGAGAATATCCAAAAAAATAAAATCAGTAGCCCATGCAATTGTTCTCCCACCATGCACACACAAGGTCCCATAGAAGTGGTGCACATCCCCATGTGCTCATGAACACGAATCCATGCCGGATGTCGAACAATGGTCCTAAAATCAGTAGTAATGGTTGGGAATATCAACTATGTAGGCAAAAGAAATGGTTTTCTTTGCAACAATCTCCCCAAGAGGTACTATGATACAAGAGGCTAAACAAAGTGACTTAACTCCAACAAATGAACAAAACAAATGACTGCATCGCAAGTGGAAGCTCACCATGCTCTCACTCCATGTTTTCATCCACCCTAGTCTCAACAATCACCTCCTTTCCCTTGTGAGAAGTATTTTTAGCTTAGAAAAAGAATAAAAACACAATATTAACATTATGTAAAACAAATAATTTAAGAAAAAAGAGAGTTTAAAGCTCTTCAACAAATTATGTTTGAGACTATTTTGAGTAACCATTTATCCAATACTACCTCATCCACTCTAGGAGGAAGAGGCACATAGATGGATGTGCCACTAACTCTCTTAGTATCGTGAAGCTCTCTGCCTCTTGCCAATACATGCCCATAAGCCATGTCTATCCACCATGGACATGTCTCCATCTCCCAAGTAGTGAGCTTATGCATGGAAGGGGAGTACATGCATTCTTCCCCAACAGATAGTTGTGCCCATTGCTGAGCTAAGAGTGGAATCCCTGGAAGAAAAACTTTTCCAACCAAGGATAATAGAAATCTAAAACAAACAAACAAAATAACATCACTACAAACTTCGTAATTATGAAAATCTTGAAATAAAAGTATGATGAGCTTGACCTTTAGGCTAGCCGTTGAGATGCCATGCGTACTGTGTCCACTTTCTTCATAGCTTCCTTGTCAAAAGCTTTTGTATTAGCTTCAAGAGAGGTTTGCAAAGGATAAAGATAGGCTGATGCTTCAAACTTGAGCTCCTCAAAGTAAGAGGCAAGAGAGAAACCATGAGGCAAAAAAATACCGCTAGCAATGCTGCTTAAGTCCTCCACAAACTTTGTGGCCATATCAAAAATCTTTTGTAAAAGGCCCTCTCTACAAATCCAACCACATAACAAGGAAGGTGAGAAAAAAATAAAATAATCACATAAAATTAGCAATTCTACATTGAAGATTATTGAAAGTCAAAAGAAAACCTACTTACATGCGATACACATGATCTCCTTTCTTTAAACCATAAGATTCTCTAGTAATCTTGTCTACTTCAAGCAAGGAAACCCATAACAGTTTGCTCAAGACAGGAGCATCATGCATAGCAATCAGGTTCTATTTCTCAAGCGTAGCCTAACTATTAGGACCCCACTTGAGTGGAAGAACTCGAACCATCCAATCCGGTCCAAGATTCAGATCAACAATATCTAGCAACTGTAGTTTTTGAGCAACGAATAAAAAACAAAGTTTGAATAGCTATTACACTATGTGAAAAACACCTAAACAAAAATAATTCAATCACCTTCCCAACGCGCACTCCATATTTGAGTGCTAAATCATTCAATATCTTCTCCTCCTCTTTTATAAGTTCTTCTGTCATTGTGTACCTAGCTTGATCTTTTCTTTGACTCAATTCCTTGGACATTTGAACCTTTAAGTTATACTTGAAAATAAATAATTTGCAAAAACACAAGCACATTCTCTTTGGCTCAATTACTTGGATATGTAATCCTTCAGAACACAATTAAAAATATATAATTTTCACAAAAAGCAAACATGAGACCGTTCCAGAAAAGCAATCCAGAGACACTTACATCATATAAGAGCTTTTCCAAGTATCGACAAGTAAGTGGATCCACACCCTTTGAGTATTCTTACGGACTGCAGCAATCAACTTTTGATATTTTTTTGGTAGCCTCGTTACATAAGCTTCATGATCTGCTACACAAATGTGGGAGCAATTGACAAGCCTTCATCCCTAAGATGGGTGACTACAAGATCATGTGTGTTCATGCTATGCCAAGGTCATATACAATACATACAAAGTCAAAAATATAACATAGACATTTTTTGCTAAAATATATAGAAAGTCATGTAGCTTACAAATTCATTCTGTGCAAGCTACTAAGTAGAGCTATCTCTGGCACATGAGTAGGATCAATAACTGTACAAAGTACAATACAATGTTTATCTTAATTAATGGAGAATATCTCTTTAATAGAAGCCATCCAAGCCACCGTCCTATGATTGCCCTCCCAAATGTAGAACATTTTATTAGAGAGAACTTGAAGATTTGGTCTTTTAGAAAGCTCAATTTCAAACTCTTTATGTATATCAACCCATATTGGGTCCCATGAAGTAAGAAGGTCCTGTAAAAAAAAGATAAACATAGGCAGAAAAGCATACTCAACTACTATTTATGAGAACAACAAAAAACACCGTAGAAACAAACAATAGGAAAGATCAAAGCAGAGAAATGAAAGACCTTTCACATAAGCTTCCTCCTTCTTGGAATTACAAATTGAAACAACAAAATATCCTTTTTCTTGCATGTAGCCCTCCTTTGTAAAAGCAACTTTCAATCCACTAACATCATCTTTGAAGCCTCTCACCCTTGCATAGGGGATCAATCGACATAAAGGAATTGGTGGACAATAAAAGAAACTAAACATACGAGTACATTGAAGAATATCTTGTCCTCTATTCATGTAAAGCTTGTGCTCATCCCTTCTCTCAGTATCTACTGCTACTTCATCTCTTACGGCATAGGGCACTATTTGTAAACATGCCTGTTGTGGGGCAAGAGATTCATCAACTTCATTTATGGAGCCAAGCCCCAAGTCTTGACTTTGCATCTCCTCCTCTTGCCTCTCCAAACCTTCTGTCATATCTGTGACAGAGACTACACTTATTAGATCAATGCTCTCTAAGATACTGGAAGCTTAAGTTGAAGAAAGTTGTCTGCCTCTGTGACCTTGTCCATGAATTGAAGGACTTGCAAAACACAACCAAAACCAATTTATTTACTTCATTGACATTGCCTCTAGGTTTTAGTGAAGTAAATAAATTGGTTTTGGTTATCTTATTGATCATCCACCTAAGCATCCATGTTGGCATGGATCGCTATAGGGAGCTAGCAGATTTTAGAAAAACATGACCAATTATAAAATTTTATCTTGAGAAATTCCTTCTAGCCATCCATGTCAACGGGGATGGCTTGACGGAGCTTACTAAGTTTCATAAAGTGTGACTAAAATCATTGTGAGAATGAATCACTGCCAAAAAAACAATGTCGCAAGAAACTCCTTCCAGCCATCCACGCCGGCATGGATGGATATAGATAGTTTTTAAAGAAGCTATGCGACTCTGCAAATCTCCAGAGAGAGCTTAAATATATGGATAGATTCTCACAGCCATCCATGCCGGCGTGGATGGCTATAGATTGTTCTTAGAGAAGCTATGCAACTCTACAAATCTCCAGAGAGAGCATACATATAAATAAATTCTCACATTCAAAAATTCATTGTAGCCATCCACGCCGGCGTGGATGGCTACAGATAGTTCTACAAAAGATATGAGACACCATAAATCGTAAAAGCAAAAGAGGGTATGTTGTAGTTTTTTTTCCCCAAGAGTTTAGGTTTAGAATTGCATCTCTTTTGTAGTTTAGTTTATTCTTGTGCAATCATTAGAAAACCTTACAAAAGGTTTCTGTATTCTTCAAAAGGGTCAATGATTTCAATTAAAACAAATAGCCTTACAAAGCATTATCTTAAACATTGAAAGAAAAAAACTACCTGTAGCCATCCACGCTGGCGTGGATGGCTATAGGTGGTTTACAAAGGTACTTGGCAGGAGGCTTTTGAGCCAAGGAAGACTCCCTTCTCCCCATGAGAGAGGTAAAATCTTATCTTGGAGCTTGGGTTTAGGGTTTCATTAGTGCTTAACGCATGCTGAGGGCTTGATAGAGATTAATGCAGGTTGAAAAGGAATGCTTGCAGTTGAAAAGGAATGCTTTATGTAGAGGGCCTTAGAGGGTGTCAGTGTGTGAAGCGCAAGGAGAGGGCCTTAGATTGTGAAGCGCAAGTAAGGGCATAAAAATAACGCAGGCATGAGAGTGGCGCAGGGCATGTCTGTGGCACATGCAAGGGAAGGGCAAGAGATATGCGCAAAAGGGAGTGAGAGTGGCACAAGAGAAAGATTAATAAAAGCAAGAGAAACATTAAAATAATGCTATAGAGGGCCTCACCCTTTCACTATAAGATTTTAAGGTTGTTTACACACTGGGTGCCCAAGATTGGGTGCCTGGCGCGTGTGTTGAGGTGGGAGACATGTAGCAAAAAGCTTGGTGGTGCAATTTTTGGCATGAACATTGCAACAATGCATTACTAACTATATCCATTGGCTCATTAGCAAGTTAGCGTATTAAGAGTTCATTAAGATGTCCTATGAAAAATAATCAAAATACATTGAGCCTCATAAGCATGGAGAAGCACAAGGACACAGTAGCTATTTTCTCCTACGCAAGTGTAGTCCAAAAGGGGATGGGCAGGTGCTCAACAGTGTATAAACACCCTAAAATTTGGTTGAGGAGGGTATTTGTGATTTTTTCATGGGATATTGAAGACGGTAGGTGAAATTCGGTTGTCATTACTATGCACTACTGATTGAAAATCTTAAATCTCAAAGAAGGATCGTATTTTTAGTGTTTTTAAAACTAAAAGCAGGCTCGTTTTTTAGTGTTTTTAAAACTAAAAGCAAGCTCATTGTTTAGTGTTTTCAAAACTAAAAGCAGGCTTGTTTTTTAAATACTTTATATTTTATGTTGTAAATATTTTATATAGTGAATTATTTTTATTATATTATATTTTATAAAGCAATAATTGTCGTTCTCGAGAACACGATTGTGCAATCCTCTTGGTGGCTTGTGGTTATGAATATAATTTTAA
Source organism: Adiantum capillus-veneris (assembly GCF_014529385.1). Classification (NCBI taxonomy): domain Eukaryota; kingdom Viridiplantae; phylum Streptophyta; class Polypodiopsida; order Polypodiales; family Pteridaceae; genus Adiantum; species Adiantum capillus-veneris. The sequence goes on from NC_140946.1 coordinate 104,388,383, forward strand.
GCATATCATTCTATTCTATTTAGACCTGCTGTATCAATGAGAACCATGCCACTGCTTTCTAATATTTCTTACCTTCTGCTCATCACACTATTAACCCATGAGGAGATGCATTATAGTTTTTGGTCCAGGGCGTGGACAAAAGCTAGTGCTTATGTTGATAACAGAATTTATTCTTTAATAGTTTCTTCTTTGCAAGAACATTTTGAGCTTCATGATGCTAATTTTTGTCTTCATCCACTAACATTATCTGGACCACAAGTCAAGGTAGAAGCTACTATATCATCAGATGGTGAACAAACTTTTATGCTTGATCATGAGCAACACCAGTTCTACAAGGTGGATATGAGAAGTTAGGGTCAGATTGATGCTGGCATTGGCAGAGTTTCTCAAGACAAGAAAGACAAGAAAGTACCTCTCTCAGAGATCAATGCAAGTGTGATTGACATGATGAAATGCATGCCATTGCAAAGAAATTTATATATTGCGCTCCATCAAGCCAAGAAAGTGGTCTCTACTAATGAGCTCCTAGCTCATTATGATGGGTATATTGCTTTTGAATTACCGCCAGTTGGTCATTCTTCAGGTATGAGTGGTATGGAGCAAAGACATGAGAGTGACATGTGGACATAGTATGTCACTTGTAGCTTAGGAAGAACTTGAAGGCCATCGTAGCCTCTCTTGGTGATCCATTGTTTGTCCCATTTGTCTGAGCCTCGGGGGTAGCAACAAACAAGGTCTGTATCTGGTGGGATCTGAGGAAGCCACAACCAAAGAACTTGGTGGTGAATGTTGGGGCAAGGCTAAAGATCATTCCTCTGAACTTTAACACCTTCTTCGGGGCCTGCTTCAAATGCAACAGATTTGGACATTATGCGAGGGCATGTCCCGCTGAGGTGCTAAACACTACAGAGGAAGTGAATTACACGCTACCCCATAGGGTGGCACGAATACATTAGATCCAACAAATAAGCCTACTGAAGATCTTGGCAAGGCAGAGGGAGGGAAAAATAAACTCAACTCGAATAAAGATGTGGAGAAACAAGATCACGACAACCAAGGTAAGGGAAAGACCACCCAAAGCTACTGCTTTTCATCCACCACTCAGCAATGAACGGCTACCCCAGTAATGCAGAAGATCGTAATGTCTCTAACTATTAGGTCAAAAGATGAGGGTTGGCAACAAGTATCTCATATTTCATGTAAGCGGTTCAAAGAAAAGGCCCTATAGGGCCTTGGGACAAATCATTAGTCTTCCGCTGGATTTCCCAAAGCCTCCTGTCCTGTATGACAATATATTCGAGGTTTTGGGGAAGACGAATCAAGAGGACCTTTTCACTTCCAAGCTGGATACAATGCAGGTTCCAGCAGAAAAGGAACCAATGGAAGATGACAACCTGAATGGGAACTCTGGTAAAGAGTTCCTAGAGGCAAAATAATTTGTCCCCCTTTCCCAATGATGTTATTCAATTTTGGAACGTGAAGGGACTAAAAACTCGGAAGAAGGGCACTCTCTTCTGGGAGGAGGTGAAGAAAGAGAAGGTAGTCAATTGCTGGGCCATCCAAGAACACCATTTGGATGCTCGATGCAAGAGAAAACAGGCTATAGGAAGAAAACTTATCTTTTATGGGGAAGGAAGCGACGATTTCAGTGGTGTGTTGTTCATTGCTGACAGAGAGTTGGAGCCAAAGGTGGTTCTTAACCACCCCTACGGAAGAGTCCTTGGTGTTAGAATTAGATGGGACAATCAACTTATCACCATAGTAAATGTTTGTGGCCCCTGCAACGCAAAGGATAGAGCTAAACTGTGGATGCATCTCAGGGATACTCCGATCGAAGGGGAGTGGTTGATGGTTGGAGATTTCAATATGGTCAAGAAAAGAAAGGACAGAACAGGCTCCGCCAGTCTAGTGGGTGACTCAAAAAAGTCTAAATGGCTGAGCTTATGTGAGAAGTCAGCTTTGATTGACTTGTGAGAAGTGGGCCCATGGAACAGCATGCCTAGATTCACCTACACAAGCCTTCAGTATACCCGCACTGCCTCTCGGCTAGATAGATTCTACTGCTCTCATCAACCTGACTGGATCTCATCGAGGGTAGAGATGAGGGTAATTTCAACAAAAATCCTCTCCGATCACATCTCATTACACTTACAACGAAAGGAAGAAAGAGGGGGGGGGGGGGGGGGGGGGGGGGGGGGGTGCAATCCCCGAGAGGGGAGAAAAAGATTCTTGTTACAAGGACACACCTATTCAAAGACTCTCTCTTCAGAAGCATCACCAAGAAAGCGTTGGGAAAGCTCAAGAAAGATGTGGGAATGAATAAACCTAGTGCTTGGAATTTATTTGTTCGGTGTATATGAAAAGCTATCAAAACTTCGGGTCCTCAGGTAGAAAAATCCAATGAGGCACGTATCAAACATCTCACAGAGGAGGTAGTGCAATTAACCTCTAGGAAGGCTGCCTGACTAGCTACCAAAGATGAGCACAAGTGATGTCTTGAAGCTAAATCTCACCTGGCCAACGAATAGCTGGAGGAAATCAAGAAGGCGAGATTGCTATCTAGGGAAACTTTCCTGCAACCAGAGCCTTCTAACCAAACACATTTTTTTAGGGCTTTGAAAGTGAGGAAAAGTCGAGGCCACATCCAAGTGCTCGATGATGAGAAAGGGAATACAATTCAAAACCAAGATGGGATGGCTTCACTTATGCTCAAATATCTCAACCAGATTATCGGCTAGCCAGAGACCCATTCTCAGGAAGTGGAAGAATCCCGACTGTCTTTACTTGGAAGTGTTGAAAAGAAGGTTCCCTAGGAGGAAGCCAACCGCATGGAAAAGGCCTTCTCTGAGGAAGAATGCTCAGTGGCACTAAAAGTTCTTGGCAATGAGAAGTCCCCCGGCTAGGATGGACTGACCGCTGAATTCTTCAGGGAATTTTGGGATGATCTCAAGGGTCCAATCACACAGATAGCCAATCTAGCAGTTTTCGAAGAGTCGTTGGATGCAAGTGTTAAGAGAGGGCTTATCAAGCCGTCGGATCATCTCTCCCCATCAACACGGGTTCATTAAAGGGAAATCTATATATGACAATATCTTGGCAGCAATGTTAGGAATAGAGTATGCATCCTTCTCCAAGCAAGAATGCATCTTGCTGCAGCTGGACCTCAACAAAGCCTATGATAGGATAGAATGGTCCTATATAGAAGAAGTCATGGGAGCTCTAGGCTTTGGGCCTCGTCTGTGTAGCCTCATATGCACACTAGGCGGTGGCAACCAATCAAAGCTCCTGTTTAATGACAAAATTGTGGGATCTATTGAGGTTAAAGGGTCTATTAAGCAAGCATGTCCCCTGACCCCCTTGCTATTCGCCATCGGGTCGTATCCTCTCATTACAATGCTCGAAGCCAATGTTGCGCGAGGAGAGATTCAAGGTCTGGCATTGCCGGGCAACGACCAGCTACTAGCCAAAATGTTTGCAGATGATTCGCTCCTATTCTTGAAGGTGTGCCCTCAAGTTGTCAAGAGAGCTTTGGAGATTGTGCAAACATTTTTCGTGGCAGCTTGTCTTCACAACAACTTGTCAATGAAGGAGTCTGCACCCCTCTAAATCAACATTTCGAAAATCTTCAAGCACATACTCTTGCATAACCAAGTCCGCAAAATCTAGTACATCCAAATTCGATAAATTTGGTATACCAAATTCCATGATCACGCTGCTCTCAACAGCAGCCTTGATTTGACCTGTAACATCTATATCATTAATCAACTCTTTGGCAAGATATGTACCAGTATCATCAGTCAAATCGATGGTAGAATCTGTACTCAAATTTTTTTGCTCTAATTCCGAGCCTGTAGCAAAAGTATCAGTTGAAATCGAATCTTCTTGCATGTCTACTTGTATATGACTGCACTCATTCACCTACACAATTTCTTCTTGAGCTTTAGCCAATTTGTTAGTTTGATCCCCTGATTTCTTTTCCTCCTGTATTGCATGTCTAGGTTCTTTGCAAAGTTCACCTTGCGTATCCTGAAGCTGTAAAGCCTCACCCTCAAAGATTCCTACTTCATGCACAACATCTGGAAAACCCAACTTTTCATAAACAGCTTTAACTATGTTGTTATCATTAGCTTGTAAGAATGTAGCATCTTGTACAATAAACTCATCAATCACAACTTCTAAATTTGATCGTACTTGTCCTCGAATATCTATATGGTTTGGTAGACTTTGACTCTATTATTGATAGTTGTCATAATGCTCATAACTTACCTGTAAAATAGCTTCTTTAAAATATTCCCAGTTGTCGTTGTAGGCTTTAGTAACCTCTTGAATCTGTTCCTTCAAATCTGAACTTACTAACTGCTCAAAAGATTTGAACATCAACTCTTCAGGTATCCCTCTTAACTTGGTTTCTAGCTCATAACACTCTAGGTAGCCCTTTGGATCATATCCATCAAATACTCGTCTCTTGTCATATACCGCATTGAAATCTATATCCAAATATTCATCCATTTGATTTTTGTTCTTTGCGGTCTCCATTTCAAGTAGAGATCCTTGAACCAATTGAAGAATCTTCAAAAAATCTGGAATTGTTGACTTATCATCAAAACCGTTTGCACTTAACTCTGTAATCATCTTCATTATCTGCTCTAAATTCTTTATCTTTACCTCCCATCCCATCTCATTTTGCATTGGGCTCACAAAAGATGTCGGGCGATATGTGTTCAAAATGTGAGCCGAGCATGCGTCGGGCCTCTCACTGTGAGAGGTGTGAATGAGAGAGAACAAGAGACACCAACAGCCCTGAAAATCACCGTAATCATCAATTAATTGATTGTTACTTTGAGTATAACTTAATCCTTAGCCAAGGAGTGTTGCTAACAACACCATCACTTGAATCATCTGTTAACTAGGATTTTAAGCTCCCATGATTAACCAGGTCGTTAACAACACCGGGACTGAAAAAAATGTTTAATCAAGCTTTAGTCAATGACGGTGATGGTAATTATCTCTTGTCGCTTTATCTGCTTCAAGTTCCATTATATTTTGCAAGCTTCAATTTTGTTCACTAACTCAATTTTCATGCTTCAAGCTCTCCCTTATGTAGTATGCAAGCCTTGAGTTCTTCTCCTCGAAGCTTTGACTAGAGAGAGAGAACCCTTTTTCGGATTCCCTTTGTTTGTAACCTTCATTGCTCTGGCTTTTGAGAGAGAGCCCTTGTTCGCTTTGCTTCTCCAACACGAGAGAGCCTTTGCTTCGTTTCTTTAACACAAGAAAAAGAGAAAGTGAGAGAGATTCCTTGCTTCATGATGTTTGTAGCCGAGGACGAGAGTGAGAGAGTGGGCTTGTCCTTCAAAGATTATCATGCTTTTTAAGAGGGGCAACGACTGCACGTGCACCATCATTGGAGTCGTTGCCCTCTCTCTTTTCTTTTTTCCTTGTCCACACTAAAAAAAATTAATTGGGTGACCATCGCATGGGTGGCACCTCCTCTCGAGGTCGCGGACGGCCATTTCCCCTCAAGGGACTCCACATTTGGCATACATATCGACTAAAGCATCGCCAAGCACCACATTCTCTCCAGCAATCCACAGTCGTGTTGACATTTTTTTGCAATCATTGCATTCCAAGAGACAGCATTCCGAACATGAAGATCTTCAAGCACTTTTTGTGTTTTATGAGAAGTACACCACATTTGGCGTACATGTAGACTTTTGTAATTCTTCTGATTTGAGGTCAGTGTGTGTATTCCAGGGGAGATACTGGTGGTGTTGTACAACCTCCCTCCTCTTTGGACTCTCTTTCTTCTTCTCCTTGTGCTTCATGCTGCTCTTGAAACTTCCTCTTAATATCCTGAATTTCCTTAGTAGTAAAAGGCGCTAAATTCTATCGTTCTATCACCCTCTAGATCCTCTAAGGGTCAAGAGGAACTTCCGCCCATTTCCTTTGGATCTAGTATTCAATACTCCTAAAATTCTCCCTTTAATGCTTGCACAGCCTTGAATTGCTTGATCAACCTCTCAATGAGGGCTGCCTTTTGGCTTGTGGTCTCTTTTGGCTTCTCCTCCCTAGTCATTGCCGTCTTTCCTTTTTTCTTTTGTGGCTCTTCAGATTTTTCTTCTAGCACTATCTCTAGCTTTCTCTTGAGCCTTGTCGAGACAGTCAGTGCCACTATAGGTTTAGTTTCTACACCCTCTTTCAACCTTAGCCTATCATTTTGAGTTTGTGGGTCTGGCCATTGTCCTCTTGCTCCAATATCTTCATTTGCAATTCTGGTTAAGATTTAGCTCCGCTAATGTATTTGGACTTATCATTTCCCAAGCCCACTACCTGCTCATGTATATACTGGGCATAATTCAAATGCTTTGGCACACTATTTCCTAGTGCCCAAGTGAAGGTGGTGGCAATGGCATGAGGTGGTGTAGGGTATTTTTGTGGCTGCTTGTTGCAAATATTATAGAAAAATTGGTTGTGCAATTTGAAAATTTTGATAGCTCTTGGGTCCACCATTCCTTCAAAAACTGGGTTGGGTTTCTTCTGAGAGTACACCTCCACTACATCTCTTCTTTCTCTGACTGAGTTTCCAACATTGTGTAACCTCAAGGTATCTGCAATAATGTGAGGTGTAATGGTCACTTCTTTACTTTCTCCATGAAGTGTAGTGATGACTACTTTGCCATCTTTCTTGATTGTAGTGGTCATCTCATAAACTCTTTGGAAATCAACACATGTCCACACAGACGTAAAGAATCCATGTAGATCTACTCTTTCTAGGTGATTGATGATGCCTTCTTTGATTGCATATTCAATGAGATCTCTTGGAATCATTGACACATCCACAATATTGCCTTGTGGATCCCGGAATGTCCCATGGTATAGATTTATGCCCTCTATCTATAAAGTTTCTTCGTCCATCCATGCTTTCATCAGATTCAATGTCTCATTGGAATTGTGAAGGGCTCTACCGCTGCAATATTATCTTTCAAGGCAAGCCTTTTCTTCTTTATTGGTGATTTAACGGCTTCATTGCACTCCAAGTCCAAAAGTTAGCGTATTTTACTCAATCTCGCAATTGATCATCTTCTAGCTATCCAATTGATCATCTTCTAGCTATCCAAATGATTTCAAAATTGAATTACAAGCTAATCAGGGCCTAAGGATGCTATGAAAGTTGACAAAAGTGCATTTGGATGCTCATTTTATGCTGCGAGACATGATACACATATGATGTCTATGTGCTCTCAATAAGGTGAGATTTGACATATGCATAGCTCATAGCATGTACATCACACATATATGCCAAGAATGGGATTTTAACATGTAATGAGCAAATTTTGGCTTAGAAACACTCTTCAAAACCTAAAATGGTGAAATGGTTGTAATTGGGGTAAATGAGGTTCAAATAGATTGAAGCTTATTGCATGGACTCATGAGCATATGGTAAGGGAATTTGACAGGTCAAAACCCCTCCAGATGACAAATTTGGCATTGTGGGACATCATATGTGTATGATGTCTCTTTTCTATAGCTTGAAACTCATTTGATAGCATGTACACAACATGTGTATAGTGCCTATAGCATCAAAACTGAAACTAAGCTTGAAAATGGATGTAAAAAGTCAAGAATGAGTTTTGTACGCTTATATTTCCGTCATATGTGTGAAAATAGGTCAAATGATATTTAGATATAATGAAAAATTATTGGCAAGCTAATAAAGATGTGATAAAAGTGTTGGGGTTGTCAAAAATACTGCAGCATATCAAATTAAGGGGTAGCTTGCTCATGATGTGTGCATCACTTTGATGTGTTCAATTTGGACAAGTGCTCATATTCCCAAGGCCATAAAGGTGTTTTTGGCACTTGAAAATATAAAATTAGGTGTATAATGACCAAAACATGCCCAATTTTTGTGTAGAGGCTATGTATGACATGATAATGAATTTTAGATAATCAAAATGTTGGCAGAGTCACTATTTAGCAGGTCTAGACATCATACGCGTATGATGTCTATTCTTGAAAAAATGAAATGTGAGCATGGAGTTAGGATGTATATTCTATGTGCATGCCTTGTGTAAAATTTCCCTAAGTTAGAGCATTCCTTCAATGGATAAGACCATAGTTTCCTTGAGGACTCCAACTTAACGATTTTTGACCAAACTGTGGCTTATGTGGTCTATTTGTATGAGACTTGGTATGTGACCTGTAATAGACATGATAAAAAGGTTGGTGTTGAGAATTTACCATTTTCATGTGTAAAAAGGCCCACCAGACATCATACACATATGACGTCTGAGATGCACTTTTTTGGTTTCAATGCATTGGAAAGATTTGCGCTAGTGCCCTAAGCCCTTTTAGCTCTGGTTCAACTTTAAAACTCATTAGTTTAGCTTAAAAACTCCCTGTTTGGTACTTTGGTCTTTGAAGTCGATTTTTGCTCTTGGAGACGACTTTCCGTGGTGATTTTACTCGAGCTTGATCACCTAACCTTTTAGATGCCATGGGGCACCTTTCCATGCCATGGGTGCTATCATTTAACGAGGGATAAAAAGCGAGCGAGGGATAAAAACCGAGCGAATAAAGAAAGAGATAGAAAAAATGAGCACATTTTAATGTTCCTAGTTTCCATAATCATACCAGACTTTTCACTTCTCCCTCGAAAAATGTACGTGCTTTAGATACAAATTTTAGTGCATTTTGTCTTCTCTACATGTGCATTTTGTGCATAGTACATTGTTTCCATACAGCTCAAATGTGCTGTGAAACACTTTGGGAAATGCTTTCTATAATGGTTTGATGAGGAGAGATTTGGCATCCTATCTTTTGTCTCTTGAGCTCAATTGGGCTTTCAAACCAAAATTCAATGAATCTTTATGGTATGGCTTAGTGAGAGCCCATGTGAAAATAGCTCACTTGGCATGGTATACTAGATGAAACAATTTGACTAGATTTTGGACATAATTAATAATTTCATATAGAAAAACACAAAAAAATACAAAAAAGATGATGGAAAAGTCATAACAGAATTCTCTACAAGTCCTTTCTTTATGATAGAAGAGGCAATAATGGGAGTAGCTACAAACCATAACGTTTTATACGATCACATTTAGTGCTTTTTCATTGAGTTTTTTTGCAAAGAATTTGGAAATGATTCACAAAATAACATAGTGAGAGAAGGTAATGATTGAGATTTTCATTGATATTTTAACACAAGCATTTTGAAGTGCTTCATGAGAAGACACATCACTACCCAACACCATCAAATTTTTCCAGATGTTTGTTCAAAGTCATGACCTGCTATTCAATTATTGGATATGCAATTGTATTGAACATGTAGCCATTTCTTGTTGGTATTCTTATAGTTTTATGCAACATCAATACTAACAAAGCAAAAGTCCTTCAAACTATGTAGCTCATGATCTTAAGATACCCCTTCAAGAGTATTCACATAGTTGCCCTCCTTATAAATTAGACTTTTATTAAAACCCTCATAATCGTATATCAAAGCCCCCTTTGAGTGACAAACATTTGAAAAATTGCTGCTCAAGATTGATGCGCTTTGTAGCTTATTGGCATAATGTTTCTTGACATAATCTTGAGCCAGATCAAGCACTCAAGGTAAGGATAGTGGAAAGACAAAATTTTAATTTAGCTTTGTGAAAAAATTACATTAAAAAAGTATGAATTTGTGATTTTTAAATATTTAACCACAACTCAAATTCTGGTTATGCACTTGTATAGACATTCCCCCTTAATCAAGTAGAATATGAGGAAAAATATTATGAATACCAAATTGTTATTTTAGGAATCAAAGGCGATTTTTTTTTTGAATTTTTTCTTCTCCTTTAGGCCCTCTTCACTCTCTTACCATGTACACAACTATAGGGTGAGGATCGAGGTTAGTTTGTCTTTATCATTCCCTATTGCATTGTATCTCAAAACATAAGGTGGTATGACCTAGTTTAGTAATGGTCAAGGAAGTGAATCTTTATTCATATTTTTTAGGTTTGTTGCACTACAAGAGGTACCTCACATTATGAAACTCGCAATGTGACGTTTAAAAGTGAAAATCCACGGTGTCGCTATGGGCGTCGCTATTTTCTTTGTTGTATAGCGACGCCCATAGCAATACTCATAGCGACGTTGGCAGGGGTAAAAAATAAACCAAGAGCGCCAAAAACTCAGATTTCACACTACAAGAGGTTGTGTGCTCTTGTGACGCTGTTAGCGACGGAAATACATTGGGTTTTTATAACCCCCGGCGTCACTAAAACCGTCGCTACGAGCGTCGCTACGAGAGCGTCGCTATATGCGTCGCTATGAGCGTCGCTATATAGCGACGCATATAGCGACACCTATAGCGACGCTTATAGCGACGTTTACACAGAAGACTATAGCGACGCTCATAGCGACGCCACAGAGCCATAAATAGCGACGCTTATAGCGACGCCCGAGAGAATATTTTTTTGGTGGCAGGGCATTGAATGCCCTGCCACCCATCAACCATATTGTACTTGATTCACTTTTTAAAAAAAGTGCAAAGGTAGATAATAGACCCAAAATAGTCACCCACAAGACGCATTGTTTGCAAATTGACAATTGTACACATCATAGGCAAAATGAATTGATTGGCAAATGTAATAATGACAATTGTACAACATCCTAGGCATAAAGAATTGATTGGCAAAAGGAACTGCGGTGACAAATGTAATAATATACATGGTTCAAAAAGACGTATAAAATCCGTCTCATGATACATAAGCTATGAGAAACCCTAAACTAATGCTATCTAGCTACGGCTAAACTGACGTCGTCTAGTCAGACGTCTCATCGCGTCCAAGCGGCGTATCTGTCGGATTCTGCAAAAAAAGACAATAAGACAGCTTTCAGTAAGTATAAACATATAACGACATTTATAAAACAATACAAAAAATAAAAAAGAGTAAACCCTAATACTAACCATGCCGCCGCGAGAACTGAGAATGTCCATCAGGGCGTTTAAGCCCTTCCTGCCTGCATACTCGCGCTCGTACGGTGTGGGATCACGTCCTGTCATCGACCACTGTCAAAACATACAAAGATTTCATTATGTTAGAACTAAAAAACTCATAAACCCTAAACTATCGAACATGCATAAAGAGCAATGTGAAAAAACTTACAAAATCGGCCTCAAATGATGCCCATCCACCGCTCCCCAAGTGGTGCGAGCTCCCTGCCTCTACTCGCGCTCTGGCTGCATCCTTTTGTTGCTTCCACTTGTCGGGATTCTCGCGCGCTGCTTTCTTCGCATTCTTCCAATCTTCTTTGGCCAGCCAATCTGGCCTATTCCACCCATTCTTGATTGCTTTTTGCACTTCGGAACGCTTGTGTTTGCAGTATTCGCGCATTCGAATCTTCATCAGGTCTTCATTGAAGCGTTGATCCCGTGTTGGAGCGGGAAACTCATCATGAAGTATGCTGATGACTCTGTTTTTTAAATCACTTGGTACTTCACTCCATTTGTTTAGTATATAGTGTCTAAACAGCTGAGAGCAAAGACCACGCATGCGCGAGATCACCTTCTTGCCGTCATCATCCATGATGATGCCGCCGCTGATGTCGACGGAGTAAGGCAAGCCCTCTGGCCGGTGACGCATGAACCTGGGTGTCCCGGCAGGGGTCTCTAGCGGCGTGTCGATGGGGGTACGGACGTCAGGTGTCTCCACCGGCGTCTGGGCCCCGAAGCGAGGAGTGTCGAGTGGGGTGGCTCCTGGTGGAGTAGGTAGAGGTGTGTAGCTTCTAGGAACAGTCAGCCGTGCAAAACCTGGCGTAGATGGCGATGCTGTGGCTGGTGTGGGGGCGGGCAAAGAAGGGGAGGGTAAAGAGCCTCGTCGAACACGAGGCGGTGTGGAGGCATCGGTGGCGGAATCCCCACAACAACCGCCACCGCCACCACTAGAGCGCCGGTGTCTAGACGAGTGTGAAGCTCGTCTCGTCGACGCCGAAGCTTCGAAGCGCGCCGAATGCTCCGAAAGAGAGGGAGATGCGGATGGTGTAGGAACGCGCGATGATGCGCCAGAGCGATGACGCTCCACGTACCACTGTCTCTGCTGCGGTGACAAAGAAGAAAGAAACTCCTCATCATCCATACCTGCATTAAACACACGAATATTTAAACTTAATATTGAATGAATAGAGTAGACAATGACGCAAAGACCATTAAATACAATGACGTAATGACGCATATAAATACAATGACGCAATGAATCGAGTGATAGAAGAGGCAAGTCGAAAACTCAGAATTTTCAATCAAAAGATGTGAGCGCGAGTAGAAAAGAGCGTTATACACCATGGAAGGTACTTAGAGAGCCAGAGCTTTTACAACACGGAGCAAAATTGTTCAAATACAATATTTGTGGCTTTAAGAGATCTCTCTCTCATCCTCGCATAACTCAGCATAACTTCCTATATCTATATAGAGCTCTCCGTTTAAACACATATCCTCTGTTTCATTTTGTAGCTCCTCTGCATGCACCCCATATAGACTAGTAGCATCTTGATGCTCGTCTGGCACCACCGCAGCGGCTTCTGATTGAGCATCTTCTCTGATCTCCTCCATTGATGTCGTTGTGATTGGCACATGGTAGCCTTCATACGTCCTTGCACTACGAGGGGCTACCTCTATGACGTACCACCAGTTTGATGTAGACTTTGTAGGATGAAATACTACCTGCCAGAGCCACATAACTTACATGAGAGCTTTCAAGCACATAACTTGTAAAAGGGGGATGTTAACTATTTACATACTTACTTTTTCACAATGCTCGGGTAGTACGAAAGTGTCTCTTAGGTCAGTCCATTTCTTAGTAGAATCCACCTCAAGAAAACCAGACTCTCCTCTACGCACAGTAGCGTTGCGACCCTCCATGATTATCTTGAACCATTGCACGTCGAACAAGTCGACAAAAAATCCTCTGTAATCGATCCTCAAAATCTCTTGCAGCGTGCCGAAGTAAGTGAGTTCCGCCACCACAGGATCTGCATCAGAGGAACGTCGTCGACTAGACTGTTCAAATTTTGCCATGATTCCACAATTTTGAGTAAAACGCTTTTTGTCGATTCGTTCCACCCTAAAATGTCGACCTTTACACCATGCTACTGTGTATGACTTATACTACAACGAACAAAGATTATGAGTGGCCGTTCAAACGTTTATAAATAAAGTCACTTGCTAGTCGTACATTGCAAACTTACCTTGGTCGCGCAACCCCGAGAGTACTCCCACTCTTCTTCAGTCACTTCGTCACCGCATTGTTGTGCGCTTTTCAATTGGTCGTGCAACCATCTTAAGCTCATGAAGGTTGGTAGGCTCTCCAGAACCGCTGGATAGTGCATCGGTGGTCGTCTTCCCTGTCTCCACTCGATTCGTGCCCTTTGTCGCTCTTGCTTTGCATCCTCATATTGTGAAATCCACTTTTGCATCACTGGATTGTGAAGCATGCAAAATCGGTTGATTTTAGCCTCTAGATCTTCCGTCATCTTCTTCTCAACACCGAGATTGCACATGACAATCCCAAATATGCGCTCATAATCTATGGTTCGCCATAGCGTGTCCCGGGATTTATCAAATCCGTCTAGCCACTCTCCAATGTACACTAGGGACTCTGATACCAACCAAACTTCTGCCATGCTACCCTCCGGACGTGCCTTTTGACGCACATATCCCTTAAGCGTTTTCATGAAACGCTCTAAGAAGAACATCCATCTGGAATGAACTGTGCCAGCTATTTCCACCTCATCAACTATGTGAACAAGAAGATGCACCTGAATGGTTAGCATTGTAGTAGGAAAATGTTTCTCAAACATGCACACAAGCTCCGCAGCATTTAGTTTGGCGAATGGTATGGAGTCTACGTTGATCTCCTTTTGTGAGATCCATTGCACCAGCTTTGCAAGTTTGTAGATTGTGTTACGGATGTCGAGAGACAAACATCCCTCAATGGCAACCGGTAAAATAAACTGTAAAGTATGTGCAGCAATGATATTAAAGTCCACATTTTATGCAATGATATTAAAGTCCACTATGAACGTACCTGACACATATTATGCCAATCGTGTGACTTCAAACCGGTAAGCTTTCCTTCTTTAGTAAAACACGTTCGGAGCGAGTGCATTACGCCAGTGGGGGTCCGCAAAGATCGAATGGCCTCTTTTACTTTGCGTTCTTGGGCTCCTGTGAAAATCCATGGTGCTTTAGGGAGTTTTATCGATCCATCAGACGCTGTTTGCGGCCAATATTGCTCCATACGATCCACATTTCTAAGGTCAACTCTGGCTCCCAAAGTATCTTTCTTGCCGGTCAAATGGTCCCATAGTAGATTACCCACATTCTTGAATATGTGCATTGGATCGAGCAAGTGATTGATCATGAGTCGGGGCCAGTATGGTAACTCGTACCATAGAGATAGTCTCTTCATCCCTGGAGGCAATCCGTCCTCGCACATCTCCTTCTGCTCTAACCATGCTTGTGCAGACATCCTTGGTGGCTCTCTTCCCAAAAAGCCGTCGCGTAACACATGATTCTCTGGAAGATACGCTTGATGACCTTCGTAGATTTGCTTCTTCAGTGAGGGTGCCCTACGTGCATTCAGTCTAGGTCCACATGTGACACATGCTCTATATCCGCTTGCTTGAAGCCCTGCATGTATACACATGATAATAGATCAACTATGGGAAAAAACAATATTTACAGTGTCTGAGTGAGGAGTGTCAATAGATCACCTGAGCATTCTGTTAGCCCGGGATAGTCATGCATGTTCCACATTAGAATGCCTCTGATCAAAGCATTCCGTCGTCCTGTGTGTCGGCTCATATCCACCACCTCTATGCCAATCCACAATTGTTGTAGCTCTTCCAATAGTGGACGAAGATACACATCCATATTCCCCACTTTATATCGCCCTGGCACAATCAAGCTTAGCCATAGGTGCCCCTTCTTCGTAGTCAACCACGGGGGAATGTTGTAGTTGACGATGACAACGGGCCATACACTGTAAGATGTTGATCTTTGACCAAATGGATTTACGCCATCCATAGCCAGGCCTAAGCGCAAATTTCGAGCTTCCCTGGCAAAATCCGACCATGTTCCATCTATATGTTTCCAGGCTGCGCAATCTGCAGGAATTCGTAGCACACCATCCGAAGATTTATTCTCCTCATGCCATGATGCTAGGGCGGCCATGGACTTACATTCGAAGAAATGCTTGATGCGAGGAAGCAAAGGAAAATGTCGCAAAACCTTTTGTGAAATTTTTGTCCCGTGGAGATCTACTCGATATCTTTCGGAATCACATTTCGGACACTTCTCCATGTCTGTGTATTCCCCTCTGAAAAGAATGCAGTCATTAGGACAAGCGTGGATAGAATTGTAATCCATCCCCAAGTTTCGCAAAATCTTTCTTGCTTCATCTCGGGAATCTGGCATCACATTGTCAGCTGGTAGTATGTGCTCTTTCAACAATCTACACAACATAAAAATATGATAGAGTCGTGTAAAAATCTATCAGATCATTATACATTTAGAGTTCTATTAAAGTAAACTAACTGTAATAGATCACCTGAAAAGCGTTGTGACGCTAGTGTCACTCCATCCAAACTTTGCCTGCATGTTGAGAAGAACCAGGAGTGCTTTCAATCTAGACATACGTGCTCCATTATACAATGACGTATCGGCTTCACTTTTCATATCATCATAGATAAGCCTTTCTGAATCCATGATCGTCTCGATCATTTCATCAAAGTCGTGTAAAATCTATCAGATCATTATACATTTAGAGTTCTATTAAAGTAAACTAACTGTAATAGATCACCTGAAAAGCGTTGTGACGCTAGTGTCACTCCATCCAAACTTTGCCTGCATGTTGAGAAGAACCAGGAGTGCTTTCAATCTAGACATACGTGCTCCATTATACAATGACGTATCGGCTTCACTTTTCATATCATCATAGATAAGCCTTTCTGAATCCATGATCGTCTCGATCGCCTCGTTGGGAATGTGCTCTGCATGATCATCCCCCGAGCTGTCAGAGGCTACATCTTGTGGCCTCACATATGCTGCTTGACCAAAGCGCCTGCGAACACGTCTATTGGGTTGCAAGATTGCTGCTTGTTGGCCAGCGTCAGAGTCCGACGAGTTATAATTGGCAACAACTCGATCTATAATAGATGGATCGAACTCGCCAAATTCACGAACGTGCTGCAAAGAAACACGTCTTGTCCGTCGCACATCATGCTTGCATTGATTACAAGGACATAAGACCCTCGTTGAGAGATAGGTGTTTCGGTTGGACGGTCCCACATCCTCGTCGCTACTCATAATGAGGATAAAAAACTTATAACCTGGACAACAAATTTAATATTCTATTGGCATTCTTCGTCTTATCTCTCTCTCTCTCTCTCTCTCTCTCTCTCTCTCTCTCTCTCTCTCTCTCTCTCTCTCTTTACCTCACATTCTCTAGTCATGTCCAATCCCCGCACACCTCAGTCTAGAGGTGCACGGAGATCAGAACCACCGGGTTATAATCTCGTCTTTATTGGTCAATACCTATATTTGTGGGTACAAGAAATCTACACACCCACGTCTACATGATACTGCATGTAGTGGACAAAATCCCTTTGCCTCTTCTCTAGCTGTAGCACTTCACTTCATCTTAACATCTTTTCACAGTAGATCTTTTCACTGTTCGTCTAACTCTAAACCCTAAACCGTAAGTAATTCTTGCGTGGACTCGATCTAACGTAAATAAGCGTAAATCTAAATAAACGTAAATCTAACTAAAAATAAAGCTAAATCTAATTTAACGTAAGTCTAATGACTAGAGGTTGTCTAGATGGTCATTGTGTCGGGGATGTAGTGACTCTTGCCGCCCTGAAGATCCACCTTCTTCCCTATCTTCTGAAGACATTTCACCAGTACTTTTGGATCGACGGAGCCCACCATGAGTGAAGGCAGCAATACCCTATATTCCATTGAGGGCTTTCTTCACCCGCTTCATGCAGGCATCGCAGTCTATGGAGACCTAAATCTAATCTAATATAACGTAAATCTAAATCTAGCTTAAATAAAGGTAAATCTAGTTAAAAATAAACCTAAATCTAATTTAATGTAAGTCTACATATAACCTAATCTTTAACGTCTTTTAAGATAGTTTCCTACGACGTTATAACTCTCTTCTTCTTGTGTGTGTGCGCGTGTGTGGATGTGTGTGCCAATAAAAAGAGATAAATGGTATAACCTTTCTATCACCCATGCCAAGTATGATAGATTGATTATGCCATTTCCCTCTTGAATAATAGGTCTTCAGTTCAACTCCTCGTCGGCTAGATCTTTAGGTCTTTTAATTTTAATTAGTTTCCTACGACGTTAAATTAGTTTCTCTCTCTTTTTCTCTCAATGTGTGTGTTTTTTTGGATCGTATGCATGTTTTCTCTCTCTTTTCCTCTCTCAATGTGTGCGTTTTTTGTTTATGCATGTTCTCTCTCTCTTTTCCTCTCTCAATGCGTGCGTTTTTTGTTTATGCATGCTCTCTCTCTCTTTTTCTCTCTCAATGTGTGTGTGCATTCTTTGTTTATGTATGTGTGTGTGCGTTTTTGTTTTTGTTTGTACTCTCTCTCTCTCTCTCTCTCTCTCTCTCTCTCTCAAAAACACTATGTATGTGTGAGAGAGAGAGAGAGAGGGAGAGAGAAAGAGGGGAAGGGAACATGAGAATGAGGAGAGGGAAGGAGCATACCTGGCTCTCCTTCCTCTCCTCGTGTGTGTGTGTGTGTGTGTGTGTGGAGAAGAAAAAGAGAGAGAGAGAGAGAGAGAGAGAGAGAGAGAGAGAGAGAGTGAGGGAGAGCGTTACCTGCTCCTTGCTTGAGGGCGCCGAAAAACTCAGATCTGAGATCTGAGTTTTTGGGCGCGCTCGGTTATTTTTTTACCCCAGCAGGCGTCGCTATGAGCGTCGCTATAAGCGTCGCTATGAGCGTCGCAAATTTCTTTGTAAATTTACGACGCTCATAGCGACGCCGAGAATTTTTTTTTTGAGCGTCGCTGTGTGAGCGTCGCTAATATGAAGAGCCTCTTGTAGTGTCAGATCTGAGTTTTGGCGCTCATACAAAATTGGTAAACCCGTGCTCTCCCTCTCTCTCTTTCTTCCACACACACACACACACACACACACACACACACACACTCACACATACACACACGAGGAGAGGAAGGAGAGCCAGGTATGCTCTTTCCCTCTCCTCTCTCTCATGTTCCCTTCCCCTCTTTCTCTCTCTCTCTCTCTCTCTCTCTCTCTCTCTCTCACACACACACAGCCGTTTTTTGACCTAGTAGACAGCAGTTCACTCTTTTGACCATAACTTGCTCATCCGAACTCCGATTTAGGTGATCTATAGCCTCAATCGAAGAGCACGAAGCCCTCTACGCATTGATGTAAAGACAGAATTTTTCTGTGTAATGGAAGGCTTTGCTGTAACAGCATCTCAGAACTGAAAAAACTGTCAAAACTTTGCGTTTTTGTTGCCGACTTGAAGGCAATGTCAGACAAAACTCGCAAGGGTGGAAAAGCCACACTCGCCATGGAGAATGATGCAAAATCTCCAAGGAATTTGGATGCTAATCCAACCACATCGTCTACAACAACGGAAGCAATGATCATGGCTTACTTGATCTCGTTACAAGAAACCGTCAACAAGCAAGGTGAAGAGTTGCGCGCACTTGCAATGGAAAATGGTACTTTAAGAGTTCTCGTTGTGGAGAATGAGCACCTCAAGAAGGTTCTTGAAATGCAAACAACGCGCTTGATGCATCTTGAGAATGAAGTTCAAGAATGTAAACGCTCTCTTGTGGACATGAATGTAGTGAAAGAGCGCTTGAGCAAAGTTGAGAGTGATCATGTATTGAAAGAGGAAACGATAGATACAATACGACATGATGTATGTGAGATGAGAAATGCATCCAAATCATGGGCTGATATATGTAAGGATAATGTGGTTTCTACATCTCCTATCACGCAAGCCGTTGTCCAAGCAAAGAATGTAGAGAATGTGGACACTCAAGAATTGCAAGAACGACAAAAACGCTCAAAGAACATCGTCATTCGTGGAATCAAGGAGGAAAGCATGGAAACACCCCAATCTCTTGCGGTTGCTATTGAAGAGTTTTTTGCTACACACTTTGGCATGTCAGGAATCATGGCTTATGGTGCACATCGAGTTGGAAAACAAGGAGTCCCTCGCTCGGGAGAAAGACCTATTGTATGTACCATGGCTGATGAGGTAAAGAGAAAGATCATCCTTGACAATGGTTGGATCTACCTCAAAGGAACGGGTTGTAATGTATATGAGGATCGCACTCTTATGCAACAAAATGTACGTCGCAAAGCATACGAGGAAAGAAGCAAGAAGGTTAAGGTATCATCTCAAGAAGAAAAGGCACTTGAGGAGGATGCAAGTCCACCCAACAAATAGGGACACATGATCTATGAGACCAACTCACGCTTGCGAATAAGCTTTTGGAATTGTAACGGGTATCCATGGAATGCGGGAATTGGCATTGATGAGCTTACCAATGACTCCGATGTGATACTTCTTGTCGAAACATGGGAGCATGATGCGCAACGAATTCTTGGATTTGACAAATACGATGTACATTCTTTGATGTGGGCCAAAAATGCAAAGCAACGAAGAGGCCAAGGAGGCATAGCATGTATGACCAAAAAGGGTTTGAAAGATGTTTCCATTGTCAAAGAAGATAAGTATAAACGCTACTTATGGCTGAAAATCAGCCCACCAAATGGTCAAGTCATGTTTGTGGCCGGCTGCTACATTCCTCACTATGACTCCAACTTTTATGCTCGCTTGAATATGGATAGAGATCAGCCCTTTGTTGAACTAGAGGAAGACATTGCTTATTACAAGAATCAAGGTGAAGTCATTGTTTTTGGAGACATGAATGCTCGCACAAATATGTTACAACACGACACACAACAAGTTGACATGCCGCATGTATCAAGAAGAGTGGATGACTCATACATGTATAATCGAAGTTCTAATGATGCAAAAGAAGTGGATCACTATGGAAAGTCACTTCTACATATGTGCAATAGTACCGGAATGCTCATTGCAAATGGTGTATCTCTATGGCAAGGCACCAATGACTTTACATGTAGAAAGCACAATGGTGCTAGCGTGATTGACTATATGTTGTTCTCAGAAGCCACTCTAGAATGCATACAAAGCTTTACACTTGGTGAATGGAATCCGGAATCGGATCATAAGATGTTATGTATTGACCTCAAGTGTGGTAAACGGCCCGAGCATGTAGCCTCCAATCATGATGTGAATCATTTGTACCTACGTCTAGACTTCAAACGAGCACTTATATATGCTGATATGGTGGACCAAATGTTAAGCATGATAGAGCATCAAGGGAGCCCAACATTAGAATGCAAGTGGAAAGTTTTCAAAGAAGTAATTTTCTCTTGTGCGAAGGAATGCTTTTCGGTGAAACACATGTCTTGCAAAAGGTCTAAGAAGGGTAGCACCAAGAAGAAATGGTTTGACATGGAATGTAGTCAAGCCCGAAAACACTTGCTAAGATTGGATGCAATCAAAGACAAGGAAGTTTACTTGGAATGTTCACACACATACAAAGCACTTGTTCAAAAGAAGAGGAGAAGGTGGGAAGTCGAAAAACAACTTCTTTTAGCACAAGAGAAAGCACATGCATGTGGCAAGTTTTGGCAAAATCTAAAAGGCAAGCGCGTTGAGAGCTTTGGTGACTTGACTCTTGAGGATATGTATATGCATTGTAAGAACCTCTATGAGCAACCCAATGTTGATAAGATGGAGGGTTGTAGCTCCCTTCCATTTATGTCTCCCTTCTTTACCATTGAAGATGTATG
Source organism: Adiantum capillus-veneris (assembly GCF_014529385.1). Lineage (NCBI taxonomy): Eukaryota > Viridiplantae > Streptophyta > Polypodiopsida > Polypodiales > Pteridaceae > Adiantum > Adiantum capillus-veneris. The sequence goes on from NC_140946.1 coordinate 104,409,310, forward strand.
CCGCGCGCTTGAGAAACTTGCTACTCGCAAGGCAGGTGACCTTCAAGGTGTCAAGGCTGAAATGATTAAATGGACAAGCAAGAAAACACGATATTGGATATGCGATATGTTTAACCTTGCACTTCAGTATGGCATGCCTCATGATTGGAGTGCAAATTGGATCAAACCTTTGCACAAAGGAGGAGATGTAAACAATGTGAACAACTATCGCACTATAATGGTTGGTTCTTTGATGGCAAAGTTATTTGGATGTATCATGGAGATGAAGATAAGTGAATGGGCTGAAAAGAATGGCAAACGTGCGCTTGGCCAAGCAGGTTTTCGAAAGCATCATAGCACTATTGATCACCTTGTCACTCTTCGAGTTCTTATGGAAGCGTCTCGATTGAAAGGAAAAAAGTTGTATTGTTGCTTTGTGGATTTCAAGAAAGCTTTTGACATGGTACCGCGAGGAAATCTTTGGAGACGTATGCAAAGCCTTCAAGTGCCGAGAGAATTTATGCATGCAGTCTTTCGCATCTACCAAAAAGTGATATGTCGATTACGTATGGGAGATGGAATTTCAGAATTTTTTGCAAGCACTATTGGTGTCAAACAAGGATGCCCACTTTCCCCAACCCTCTTTGGGCTACTCATTGATGAATTGGAATACATGGTTCTTGATTTTATGCAGCAAGAAGGCATAGAAGAGGTTAAGATTGGAAATGCGGTGATCATGCTTTTGCTTTATGCCGATGATGTAGTGCTCTTGGCACATACCTTAGAAGATGCACAAAAGCTTATGAGTGTCTTGGAACGCTTTTGCCTACATAGCGGGCTGATCGTGAATGGATCCAAAACCAAGGTTATGCTTGTAAAGACCCTCAATGACGAAAATCCATGCATTGTATACAACAATGAGAAACTTGAAGTGGTAGATCACTTCAAGTACCTTGGCCTTGAGGTTCCATCCAATCATAAATGGAAGGATTGTGCAATGCGTCGCTTGGAAGCCGGAAAGAGGGCTTATTATGCATTTGAGAACATGTGCAATGCAGGAGAGATCAAGTGTTGGGCTCTCAAAAAGTACCTCTTTGACACATTGGTGACACCGGTGCTTCTTTATGGAGTGGAGGTGTGGGGTGGAAGCATCGGGAAGTCTACTTGGAAAGAGTTTGAGAATGTCCAAAAGCGTTTTCTCACCAACTTTCTCCAAGTCAAGACACAAACACCCTACATGCTCTTACTTCTTGAGTCCGGATCGCTTCCCATTGAGGTCTTGGGCATGGAAAGGGTTGTGGAGTACATGCGTAAGACACAACGTAGCCCTTTGCATCGACTTCCTAGAATCGCATATGAAGCAAGTCAAAAGGTTCAAAAGACATGCAAGAGCAAAATACTAAGTTCGGGGTGGATGCTTGATATCAAGAAATGGTTTGGAAGATGGGATGCATGTCACTTGGTCAAGGATGCGTCGATCGACTCCCAAGTTAATGAGGCCTTCTTACAACGCCAATGTATCATGGCTTGGGAGAAATCTGGAGGTTCTCGCTTCAGCCATTACACCACACACGTTGCCCCAAACTACAAATCTCTCTTCTTCTCGGAACGAGGTAACCGAACCCATTCCTACATCCTTGAGCCCATCCCGTTGAGTGCGATCCGCACCATTGCCTCCATTCGTCTTAGCTCCCATTCTCTACGCTGCGAGACAGGACGTTGGGGCACTGGCGAGGAGTGTCATCGACTTTGCACCTTATGCCCTCGTCAAGTGCGAGAGAGTGAGTACCACACACTACTTGAGTGCTCAGCTTTTGACCACATTAGGTCCTCTTTTCCCCATATATTCAGCCATGAGCTCTCCCTACATACCTTCCTCTCCCAACCACGATGTGGACTCTCTATTGCGACGCTCATTTCAGCCATTTTTGAGCATCGAGAGTCACTTATGAACTCCACTCACACCACGTGACATGTTCATTTGGTCCCATAGGTCATATTTGACCTCCCAGGACGATAATAGAACTAACTAACTATCTCTCTCTCTCTCTCACACACACACACACACACACACACACACACACACACACACATGCATACACACACACACACACATTGAGAGAGGAAGAGAGAGAGAGAGAGAGAGAGAGAGAGAGAGAGAGAGGAGAAAACAAAGAGAGAGAGAGAGAGAGAGAGAGAGAGAGAGAGAGAGAGAGAGAGAGAGAGAGAGAGAGAGAGAAAACCAAAGAGAGAGAGGGGGGGAGAAGATGAAAAGAGAGAGGTAAGAGGAGAAAACAAGGAGAAAGAGAGAGATGGATAAAGAAAGTAGAGAAAATATGAAATGAAATGGTATATTAAGATTTAGGGTTATGCTAGATTTAAAATTACATTTAATCAAAACTAGGTTAGATTAAGATCTAAGATTAAGTTAGATTACAATTAAATTATAATTACAATTTATGCTAAATTTAAAATTAGGTTAGACTTAATATTAGGTTAAGATTTAAATTAGATGTAAGATTAGGCTAGATTATCCCTGTCGAGACACCCAAGTTCACGCGTCACAGGTGAGAGGGCTTACCGTACTCGATCGACATCAGCGGTGGAATCATCTTGGATGATGAAAGCAAGAAGGTGATCTTGCGTATGCGTAGTCTTTGCTCTTAGGTGTTTAGACACTACATACTAAAAAACTGGAGTGAAGTGCCAAGTGAATTAAAAGACAGAGTCATCGGCATGTTACATGACGAGTTTCCCATGTCAAGTCGAGATGAGTGCTTCAATGAAGACGAGATGAAGGTTTGAATGCGCAAATACTGCAAGCACAAGTGTTCTGAAGTACAAAGCGCAATAAAGCATGGGTGGAACAGACGAGATTGGCTAGCCAAAGAAGATTGGAAGAATGTGAAGCGAGCAGCGTATGAGAATCCCGACAAGTGGAAGCAACAAAAGGAGGCAGCCAAAGCGCGAGTAGAGGCAGGGAGCTTGCACCACTTGGGGAGCGGCAGGTGGGCTTCATTTGAGGCCGACTCTGTAAGTTTTTTTGCATTGCTCTTTAGGTTTGGTAGTTACGTCTATTTGTACTTTTAAATTCTAACAAAATGGATTCTTTGTATGTTTTGAAGAGTGGTCTATGACAAGACGTGACCCCACATTGTACGAGTGTGAGTACGCTGGTAGAAAGGGCTTAAATGCCCCGATGGACACTCTAAGTTCTCGTGGTAGACACTCTAAGTTCTCGTGGTGGCATGGTTAGTATTTCACTTTACTCTTTTAGATTTGTTGTATTTTAATGATAAGTTATGAAATAGATTGTTTTGTAGATTATATATTTATACTTACAAAAAGTCTTATTGTTTTTTTTTACAAAATTCGACAGATACACCACTTGGACGCGATGAGACGTCTGATTAGACGACGTCAATCTAGCCGTAGACAGATAGCATTAGTTTCCTTTTGTCATAGCGTGTATAATGAGATGACGTGTATACGTCTTTTTTGTCACTATTAGAAAACCATGTATTTTGTATGTATTTTCTCAATAATGACAATGGTGTTGTAACTATTACATTCGCAAAGCTTAACAATCAAGTGATTTTTCCTATGATGTGTACAATTATCGTTGATTTACTTTTGTCAATTTACTTTTGTCAGTTTTGTATCTTTATTCTGCAAACAATACTATGCATGATGGAGTTAATGGTTATACTGTCTTGTGGGTGACTACTTTGGGTCTATACCTTGCACTTTCTTTCAAAGGTGAATCTGGGCTTATCTTGGATTTATTTAGGTTTACTCTATAATTGAAACATTCAATATGGTTGATGGGTGGCACAGCATCACCCAAAATCTTTTACTCTCGGGTGTCACTATATAAGGCTTTGCAATGTTGCTATGAGCATCACTATAGGAAGCCTGCAACTGTCGCTATCTGCGTCGATATATGCATCGCTATATAGTGATGCAGATAGCAACGTTCCCATAGTGATGCTATTAGCGACGATCTTAGAGACACCAGGGAGTATAAAAACCCAATGTATTTTCGTCGCTAAAAACGTCATAAGTGCACACAACCTCTTGTAGTGTTGAGTTGACATTACAAGATGGCCGTTGAACCTCATACACTTGATGGTGACTCTTGTAACATTTTTGTGTAGGACAATCAAGCTTTCACATGATGGTAGCAGCTCACCTTTGATTCATGTCTCTTGTACCCCTCCTGATTGAGTATTGAAATGCGCTCCAAATTGTTGCAATGTAGACAACACATTGTATTCTAGGACTAGCAATTGAATTCAAGCGATTCACACAACAAATGTAGGTTGTGCCCTCCAAGGGGCATAGCCTAATAAAAGAGGTACTCCTCATCTTCAACTTTTAGACACACTTGTCTATCCAATCTATCCCATTAACTCAATTGCCACCAAGCACTTGCCCAAATGTTGTTGAATATTGGGCGTGCATTCTTTCACCGATAGAGAAGAAATATTGAAGATCCATTGTTTCAATTTTTGCTTCAAAAAATTAAAGCTTTGGCTTCAGATCCGTCTATTGGGAGCATTGATCAGGAGCCCAACTTGTTTTTGGCAGTTTATCCTATTGTGTAAGGGCCTGTATGTTGTGCCCTTCCTACTTGCATTTGTCAAAATTTTGCACCGTTCCTAAATTTTGTGCCCTTCCTACTTGCATTTTAAAAATGCAACCCAAATTTTCTTGTGAGACAAAAAATTCTTGCTGACAAGGCCATAAAAACAAACTCTCCATGGGCTCTTCAACCTGTCTTTTCCAAGTGTAAACCAATGGGGTTGGATAAAGAAACATTTTTGGATGATGATACCAAAAGTTTGGCACCCTTCAAAGTTTCATCATGAATTTGGTCGTCACCAGTGTTTAAAGTCCAAGCATGTTTTTTCCTTTTCAATACAAGATCAACACTCAATTGAGATACACTTTTTCTGAACGTTGTTGGGCGTCACACGTTTGTTTCAAAACAATGTCATTAGGCCTTTCACACTTGCCTTTGGAAACGCAAATCAACAGGGTTGGTGATAAAATCAGCCTCACCATGCCCTTCAGAGTTGCGTTTGGAAATGCAAATCAATAGGGGAGGCTGAAGAGTCTAGAAAATCAAGCTCAGCTAGCCCTTACACTTGCATTTGGAAACGCAAATCATTAGGGGCTGATGAAGATGCAGGCAAATCAAGCTCACCGGGGCCTTTTTTCTTGCGTTTCCAAATGCAATACAATATGGCACCGTGAATAGTTAGGGTGTATTGCCGATTCAATATAATCTTGCAACTTCCCGTCTAGCCTGTCCGTTTGCCCTGGATGCCTTCACACTCCCCCTCTCTGTACACACCTATGTACAAGCTAGATGAGCTTCCTTGAGGAGCAACAATGGCGGGAAATTCTTCAGCTGCAGTAACGTCCATGTTGACCTTAATCAGAATACAAATCATAACGCAGCTAAAGTCGACGCAGAATGAAGTAGCATACATCAGTTTTGGAGTTGTTTGGCGGGCGGAGAGAGAGAGAGAGAGAGAGAGAGAGAGAGAGAGAGAGAGTCGGAGCTGTGTGCATGCACAAAGCAAGCTTTTTGACAAAGAATCGGGGGACGTTGTACGTGCTTTTGCAAGGCAAAAAACGTGCATGCAAAGAACATGGAAGCCAAATATGGTCCCTCGTAACTATTGATATGTTGGCCAAAAGAGCCGAAGAGAGAGAGAGAGAGAGAGAGAGAGAGAGAGAGAGAGAGAGACCTAGTTACTCTCTATGCATACGTACTTGCAAAATGACAAGAACGGCCTTGCTGCTCGTGCTGCTGGTTCCCATGGTGGCAAGCACCACCGCTGCTAGCCTGGAAAGCAACTGGCGCATCATGCGTCTCCTGGCTTTCGAGGATTTTATGGAGGAGCGTGGAGGCCAGCAAGAACAAGGCCGGAGACCTAGCCAATGATGCTGCCAAAATCTGCAGCGCATCCACCCCAATGATCAATGTCGTGCTCTGCAAGAGGTCTGCTAGACTTTCATCTCGCCTTCTTTAGCAGTGTTATTTGCGCCCCCGAGACTGCCGCACAAGAGATTCAGCTGAGTAGAAGAGGAAGAGGCTTGGCTTTGGTGGTGAGCTAACAAGAGCTAGAACTAGAGGGTCCCAACGAAGGCCAACATACAAGTGCCAATGCCGCTTCCATATTCTTTCCAGTAATACTTCAAAATACAGAGTTTGCAAGCAAAGCAGTGGTTGCGCAATATTATAGCTGAAAATAAGGACTTGGCCTTCATTAATAAAAAGAAAAGCAGCTTTCGGAGGGAGAGAGAGAGAGAGAGAGAGAGAGAGAGAGAGAGATGTGTTGCAAGTAGTGAGAGGGCCGTGAGTGTCTCCTCGTGAATTCCCTCTCCCATGCCACCCATGCTGCGTTGTCTATTGGAGAGAGAGAGAGAGAGAGAGAGAGAGAGAGAGCAACATTCACGATCTTCCAAAGATTGCCTTCTAAGCTTGAAGTCAAAATCTATTGAAGTTTATTCCTTTAATTGGGAATAAATCAGAAATATCCTTAGCAAGCACCTGATATAGATAGTTTTGTTACATCCTTAGCAATCGCCTGCTATAGATAGTTTTGCTAGAGGACATTGCATATCAAATGAATGTGTCCAATGTATCAAGGTAGGGCATGATATCAAAGCAAGCAGGCCCTACAAGCAAGACTACCACAACTAATTGATAAGAATTCACTTGCTTTGTATAGAGAAGCTAGTGATGCAATTCTTGATTGAATGCATACATCTCATGCAATTTTGATCACATGAAACACAGATCCAATGCTCATTAGAACGCATGATTAATCCTACAAGCTTATCTACAATGCATTGACTCCGTTATAAGCCATGGCCACAAGAAGGTGTTTGCTATTTTTAGAGCATGTAGATTGAGGTCTAGCAATCCATGGTACTTTAGAAAGAAATACAAGTCCTGTAATGGAAATGGCCTATGAACTTAGAGAGTAGCGGAATTAAGAGAATTAGAGTGAGAAACTTTGAGAGCATAGAGGGTGAACTTAATTGATAGTAGCAACTTAATCATAACACTTAATTAACTAGGTATGAGCAATACTTTTGCAAGAGAGAGTTTAGAGAATATGACAACATTTGAGGACCGGATTTATGTGGAGCTGGTCCCCCCTCCAAAACGCATTTGTACTATAGATTCTCTCATTAAGAGAGACTTGGTACAATACAATATTTGTGTTCCTTGAGACCTCTTTGGAGGTATGAAGATGGAAGTCTCATACTCCAAGCTTTTTATTAATAACAACAATTAATCTTAGCTAGACAACAATCAAGAACTTGTGAGCATTATCAATCCTTGTGTTCCCTAAATCATTTGGGGTGCATGAAGATGTAAACTTTTATGCATCAACTTGTGTTTAAAGCAACAATTAATCTACCTTGCAATAAACCATTAGTCTTCTTGCAATAACCATAACATAAAATTGTGGAAAGCATTGACTATCCCAAGCCTAAATCCCAAGACCTCAAACACCCTCGACGGTGGAGAGAGATAGAAGGGAATGAGGATAGGGAAGAGGAAGAAGAAGTATTCCATAGGAGAAAGAAATAGTTCCTCACTTATCATCACTCTTTTTGCTTAACATACATAATAGCATAGTAATGAAGATGGAGAAGATGGCAAGCTTAAGCATTGAAGCATAGCTCTTGGTTGGATTTGCATTCCATAGCCAAGAGTGTTGGCATAGGCTCTCAACTTCTTAAGGAGCTTGAAGAAGGAGATGGAGCTCTTGCACCTTGCATAGCACACAATGAGAGTGTTTGTGAGTGTGTGTGTGTGTGTGTGTGTGTGTGTGTGTGTGTGTGTGTGTGTGTGTATACCCCCTAAGCAACCCCCTAGCTTGCTCGGGTTGACCCCCCCTTGTAGCTCATGCTTGAAGCTCATTGGACCCCCTCATGGCCTACTAGCCAATCACAAGCAGGAGGCATTACAAGCAGCAAGGGTAGCCTTGGGACAAGTGTCCCCTTTTCCCCTTTGAGAGAGAGGACTTGATAAATGGAAAATCAATTAATTAAATCTCCTAAATTATCATTGGACCCCTTGGATGGCCAACCGATAGGCTTCAGGCACATCATGAGGACAACATGAGGAGGAACTTGACAAGTGTCCCTTTTGCTCTCTTTGTACCATGCATGCTTTGTGTGAGTGTGTGGGTATTCTCTCTCATCCCCCCTCATCTAGGGCTCGCCCCCTCCTTGTAGGGATTGAATATTTGACTTTTTGACACCTCGAGACCCTCATGCATAGCCCGAGTTCCCACCACAAGCTTCGCCCTTAAGCACTTTAAGCTGGGTTCTCACCTCAAGTACAACCCTATCATCTCAAGCATGTCAAGCACCTCAAGCATCTCAATCATCAAGAACCTCAACCACCTCAATCATCAAGCACCTCAACCACCTCAATCATCAAGCACCTCAAGCACCTCAAGCCTCAAGCTCAGCCCTAGCTTACCTAAGGTCAAGGGACTTTTAACACTGACCTTTGGAGGTCTTAATAAAACTAACCCTAAGGTCTTTTAAGCTCCATTGGTAGCCTTGATCTTTGACAAACTATCTCTCATTTGGGCCCCTTTTCCATTGGCCTCGTGTTGATATAGATCTGTAAGCACATCTCTATATTCTACCTCTTGTTTCCATTTATCTCTCCCATATTAAATGATCAATTCAGTATGAGAAAGTCTTTTAGGAACAGGTAGATATTAGATTTTATGACATTACCTCTCTCTTGAAATCATAGTCGTCTTCGACTATGAGGTAGAGATGGTAAAGTCTCACCCATTAGTCCATTGGTCTTAGCAGGTAGAGGATCCATTTTTACCCTACGACATCATTCCAGAGTGGATGACTAATCCACTTGGTGCTTGAGAGACACTGTTTTCCGCAAGCATGTCTGCTCTTTAGTCCATATCATACTTCCAAAGAAGAGTGACAAGTTTTACTTGGTGTTTGGGAGACGTAGTCACCTCAAACATGAATACTTCTTAAAATTTGTGCACAAAACATAAAAAGAGCGTCTTATAAAACAGAAACATTGATCATTTAAAGTGAATTTCTTTTACATTTGCTTACTCTTTTGTGTCATTGTAAGCATCATTAACAAGGTTCATATTATCCTTAAGTTATGTTCTTTGCATGCATTTAGCATCTTTGAAAAGATAATTCTTAACTTAAATAAGATATTGTCAGTTATCTTACCATTTCTTAATACCTTGTGATCTTATTGAAGGATGAGCTTGGCTTGGAGATCGTTTGCCTTATCCTGGATCTCTGATGGGTCTTCATTTATGGCCTCTATTGGTGGCTCTCCTTAATAAGCCTTGAATAGGCTCTCATGAAAAATGATATATTTGAGCCAATAGTTGGGTAACTTTAATTGATAAGCCATCTTATGGATGGGCTTGAAAATTTAGAAGGGGCCTGTTGGAATTAGGGTTGCAGAGAAACACACATAGCTTGGAGAAGACGAAGGAAGCTCAAGGCACACAATAGAGAGTGTATTCCTTAGTGTGCAATGGAAAGATAGATAGCCCTAGAGTGATGGGCGTATATACAATGCACGGGGGGAAAAAACCTCCTAAAGAGGGAAAAAATGCCCCGGCGGTCCTAGTGTGTTCACACACATCACTACCACATGTATATGGTAACAAATCCCCCCTGGAGTGATGCGGTGAACGAGAGCTGGCACATGAGTAAAGGGAAGTGCCATGCCCTGAGGACAGGATCAGTCCACAAAGGGGAGTAAGCCCAAAGCTTTGCGGAAAGCTTCAAGCTTCTCACGAGACAATGCCTTTGTGAAAAGATCTGCAAGGTTGTCCTGTGTTGGCACATAAGCCAAGCTGATCTCTCCTGCTGAGAGCCTCTCCCTGACATAGTGGTAATGCACCTCAATGTGCTTTGTGCGAGCATGAAAAACTGGGTTCCTCGCAACTGCCAATGCGCTCTGACTGTCAGTGTAGATAGTGTTGGCAGTGTCCTGTCCAACACCCAAGTCAGCCATAAGGCGTCTGAGCCATACACACTCAACCGTAGCTGTGAAGACTGCCCTGTACTCAGCCTCACAACTCGAAGTGGCCACAGTAGGTTGCTTCTTGCTCAACCATGATATACATGAACTGCCAAGCATGAAACAAAAACCACTTGTGGACACTCGCGTGTCAAAACAACCAGCCCAATCTGAGTCCGAAAAAGCATGTAAGTCTGGCGGCAATGATCCCCCCTTGGGATAAAACAAGCCAAGATGTAAAGTGCCACTAAGGTAGCGGAAAATCCTCTTGACAGCCTGCCAATGCTTAGACCCTGGGCTATGCATAAATCTGCTGACCTGCGAGACTGCAAACTGAATATCTGGCCTCGTGTTGCATACATAAATGAGGCAGCCAACAGCAGTTTGGTAAAGAGTGACATCAGCAGGATCGCCAGCATCATGTAGACTCAACTTCAAACCTGTTTCCATGGGAGTGGCAATAGGTTTGCAATCCTCAAGTCCAAACTTACATAGCAATGTCTCTATGTAACTTTTCTGACACAAGGCAATACCACCATCACACTGCTTAAACTGTATACCCAAGTAATGATGCAACAGCCCCAAATCTTTCATCTTGAAAGTAGCATTCAAATCAGCCTTAAATTCAGCAATATGTCTCTCATTTGGTCCAGTGATCAGCAAATCATCAACATAAAGAACCACAATGAGAAATACATCATCCTCACGCTTTACATACAATGTGCTTTCTGTTGGACTGTTACGAAAGCCTCGTTTAACCAAATGAGTGTCAGCTTTCTCATACCAAGCACGAGGAGATTGCTTCAACCCATACAAAGCCTTGTTACATTTGCACACTTTGTCCTCTTGTCCTTTTATGACAAAACCGCGAGGCTGCGTTACATAAACTTCCTCAAATATGTCACCATTCAAGAAAGCAGTAACAATGTCTGATTGATGTACATCCCAACCAAAATGAGCTGCCAATGCACATAGAAAACGCACAGTAGTCATACGACAAGTGGGAGCAAAAGTCTCTTCATAATCTATGCCTTTTTGTTGTGCATAACCCTTTGCAACAAGTCGAGCCTTATGGCGATCGATCTCACCATCCGGCTTGCGTTTCAACTTGTAAACCCACTTCGTACCAATGGCCTTTTTGCCAGGAGGCAAATCACATAAAGTCCATGTGTCATTCTCTATAAGTGCATCATATTCTGATTTCATGGCAGCAATCCAATTTTCTGAATTCTGTGCTTCATCAAAAGACAGAGGCTCCTCAACATCATGTAAACTAGACACAGCCAAAGCATAACAATCTGATGCATAAGATGCATGGCGAGAGCCTGAACGAGTACGACTAGATAAAGGTGCATCCAATTTACTGTCACGCAAAGTGTGCATTAGCCATTTTGGCATACCTCTAACCTGCTCATTTTCAGCCCTTTCCTCATCAAGTACATCATGTACATCTGCATCAGTAATAGGCTGTTCTAAAACATTTTCAGAAACCCCCATAGGCTGTACATTTGCCTCATTGGAACTTACATTCGTATTTCCACCACTGAAAAGAGGCAACAAAGTGTCATAAATGTCCTGTGAGCTTACATTACTGTCTCTAGTACATGACAGCAAGGGTTGAACAGAATCTTCCACAAACACTACATCCCGTGAAACCAAAATACGTTTTGTTTGCGGATGATACAACCTGTAACCTTTGCTTTCAGCACTATAACCAACAAAAATACATTTGACAGCCTTATCATCCAATTTTCTGCGCTGCACTTGTGGCACCAAAGCATATGCCAAACAGCCAAAAACACGCATGTGCTCAATAGAAGGTTTTCTATCATGCCATGCTTCATATGGAGTAATAGACTGCAAAGCTTTCGTAGGACACCTGTTAAGTACATAAGTGGCACACATGATGGCCTCAAGCCAAAAAGAATGCGGCAAAGCTTGACTTTTGACCATACATCGTGCCATTTCCGTTAGTGACCTGTTTTTCCTCTCAGCAACACCATTTTGCTGAGGTGTATAAGGCACTGTACATTGGTGTTTTATCCCACGACTAGCCAGAAATGCATTAAATTCATGAGACATATACTCCCCCCCTCGATCGGAACGGAGGGTGCCCATAGTACATTTTGAGACATTTTCAGCCATAGCCAAAAATTGTTTGAAGCACATAAAAACTTCGGACTTTGCTTTAAGCGGAAATACCCATGCATGCCTGGAGTAATCATCAATGAAAGTCACGAAGTACAGGTAATTGCCCAAGGACGGAGTTTGCATGGGCCCACAAACATCACTATGCACAAGCTGCAACCTGCATGTGGCCCTAACTGAACCATCCTTTGGAAACTTAGAGCGCTGCATTTTACCCAGAATACAGCCTTCACAAACATGTTTGATAGGTGCTTCAAGAGGCGGCAAAGAAGCAACCATATCAGATTTCTGCAAACGCAGCAAACTGGCAAAATTCAGATGACCAAAACGTGCATGCCAAAGTTTTGCATCTGAAATAGCCCTTGAATCTGCAACAGCATTTGCAAAATTTTGTCCACACTTGTCATACAAAGTGAGCTTATACAGCCCACGGCACAAAAGCCCAGATGCAACAATTTCATCACCAAAACTGAGATCATGAACTGTACATCTGTCATCCACAAATTTGACTACAAGTCCAAGTCTAGCAAGTGCGGATACAGACAATAGATTCTTCTTGATCCCAGGTACATAAAGTGCATCAACAAGTGTGAAGGAACTGCCATTAGCAGCAGTGAGCACAATCTTTCCAACTCCCTGAACTGGATAAGAGGCGTTGTTGGCACAAGTGACTGAATTCCCATGAGGGACAGACTCGAGAGAGGTAAACAATTCACGATGTGAGGTAATGTGCTTTGTAGCACCACTGTCGAAATACCACACATGTGAATCTGCAACAACTGACAAGCATGCATCATGGACAGCAGGATTGTAAGTGCACTCTGCGCTAAAAGCCCATTCTGCATCAACATCAGCATCACAATCTCCTTTCACAGAAGACTCAACAATGGCTGCATTTGTAGTGGAACCAGCATTTGCAGTGGAACCACCCTCTTTCTTCTTAGCCTCTTTGGCCTTCAACTTAGGACACGACTTGATCAAGTGATCATTGGCTTTACAATAATGGCAACGCATCTTCTTTTTGCCCTTATCACCATAATTGCCAGACGAAGTGCTGCCAGCAGAAGCATTAGGAACAGAATTTTTGCCACTCGCAGCAGAACCATAAGAAGTGGCTGCATTACTGTTACCACCCTTTCTTTGAGAAGCAATAAAAGCCTGTTCAACTGCACGCTGCCTAGTCCTGTTTTTTCTAGAAAGTGACTCTTGCAACAGCAATGTGCATAATGCATCAAACTTGACAACTTCAGGATTTCCTTGGGTCATCAGTCTCCAAGTACTAGCAAAAGTCTGGTAGGAATCTGGTAAGGCATCAAGAACAGTCTGCACAAGGGAACTGTCAGAAATGACTTCACCTGCAGAAATGAGTTGCTCATTGATATCCTTGACACTAGCAAGGAAAGTGTCCATATCATCTTCCTCATGCATAATCTTCGACTCTAGATCATTACGCAGCAAAGCAATTTTAGCCTCATTGCGGCTTGCATAAAGACCTGCTAGAATATCCCAAGCCTGTTTTGCAGATTTTGCTGAACGGATGTGAGGAATAATGGTGCGCTTCACAGACAACGCAATCAATGCATGAGCCTGCGCATCCTTAACATCCCAACGAGCTTGTTCTGCTGTAGGCAAAACAACTCTAACAGCTGCAATCCTTGCAGCAAGACCTGCAACATCCTCAATATCGCCTACATCTTCAGAACCAGGACGTACATCAATGCCCTGCACAATGTTCCAGACACCTTTTGACACAAGAACGTGTTGCATCATATAAGCCCACATAGGGTAGTTGTCCCCATCCAACCTGTCCTCAGCAGCAAACATCTTGAACACATCTGTGTTGTTGTTGTCAGCCATGGTAAATGCTGCACCTGATGTGAAAACTGCCCGAAAATAGGAGAAATGGAGCGGGAACAACTTGTGCTATATAGCACAAACCGTAGAAGACTATAAGGCACCTGTTATGCAGAAAACGGCACTGACAGAAAATCTGCACAAAATGACGAAATAACCTGTGCAGTACTGCTCGTAGTGGAAACGGAGGCCGAAATGAGCCCAAATCAAAATTCTGAGCAGACCAAGCTCTTCGAACTAACCCAAAATATTTGTCGACCTGCGAACGCTTGCCAAAGCTCACTGAAATCGGAGAAAGTGAGCAGGCGTGTGCTGGAGGAGCTGGCGACTAAGCCCGGGAGGACGTGACCTGCTCTGATACCAATTGTTGGAATTAGGGTTGCAGAGAAACACACACAGCTTGGAGAAGACGAAGGAAGCTCAAGGCACACAATAGAGAGTGTATTCCTTAGTGTGCAATGGAAAGATAGATAGCCCTAGAGTGATGGGCGTATATACAATGCACGGGGGGAAAAAACCTCCTAAAGAGGGAAAAAATGCCCCGGCGGTCCTAGTGTGTTCACACACATCACTACCACATGTATATGGTAACAGGGCCATAGTATCTTTGTGCTGACCTAGCATAATACCTTTAATGGCACGTAGGATTTTTGTGTGTAATTTGCCTTAGATGAGCCTTGGGAAACTTTTCTTCTTTTTCTTTAAAGGATAAGGCTCTTTTGTGCTTAATAGCAATGGCCCCTTGTTCCTTTATACTGAAGGGTAAGGCTCTTTTGTGCCTAGTGGCAGGAGCCTCTTTTGCCTAGCAAATAGATGGATATAGCCTGTTTAATCTTCTAAATAGATTTTTCTTGATCTTGGCTATACTCCTTTGCAATGAAGATCTTCCCAAGTACCTTAAGCTATAGGGACTTTTGGATCTTCCGTCTTTAGCCTTGAAAGGTATTTTCCCCTTAGAAGTATGTTCACATTATTAGAGACATATTGTTGTTAGGGTAAGTACTTCTCCCATTTTTAGCGTTGATCTACTTCAAATCATAGGCTTTTAGTAGATCAAGGACCATTAGTTTTTCTATTTTCCTTTTGGCCATCCGTTGGGAATAGTAGGCCGAGAAAAAGAGGGTTAATCTAGTTCTGATAGAGACTCTACTAGAAATTAGTGGTCATTATAGGATTTATATCCAAAACAATTAGATGTTGGCAAGCCAATACATGTATTCTTTTATTCCTAGCAGAGTAAATTTGAATTCCTCTTTGCCCCGCATATTGGAGGAGCATGGGAAGTGAGGAAGATATAGCCTATTGAGGCATGAAAGATAACCATCCTCTAACGTGAGTGGTTCTTTTTCTTCCATTCGTAAAGGCTATTATCATATCCCTAAAGTCTGGGTTAGCAACATATTCAACTATCATAAAAGATAGCTCATTGTAAGTTGCTATTGATACCCTATCTACCCTTGGCCATCGTGAAAGTGCATCAGATACATGATTGTGCTTGCCAGCAATGTGAGCAATGTAAAAATTCAATTGCAAAAAGAAACTCGCCCACCTCATTTATTTGTCAGATATCTTGGTTTGCATCATGGATGGAGTCCTCAAGAAGTAATTCCATGTGTCTACGGCATGTAAAACAGCTCGTAGTTCCTTTTGTATATGTCGAATATTTGCTCATTGGATTTGAGTCTTTGAATCTGGTATGCTATGGCATTCCATTCTTGAAGAAAACTTTTTCTCGAAGGCAATCATCCACGCATTACATTGGACCTCAAATAGCTTTGAGAGATCTCGTAGTGTAAGCATAAGTTGTGAGAGAAGTTTCTCTTTGAACTTTTGAAGAGTATTTTGCTCTCTTTGCAGTCCATGTATACTTAACGTTCATTTTTGTTAAGTCATGTATTGGACTTGCTATAAGCATGAATTTTTCTTATGAAGCATCTCTAGTATGCACTTATAGCTTTAGAGCTTCACAACTCATGTAGACTCCTTGGATTAGCCCATCTTTTTATTACCTCTACCTTTTGTGGATTCATACATACCACCTTTAGAGATAATGTGACCTAACTATTGAATCTCTTGAAAAATTCACTTTTCTTTTGGTTAGAAGAAAGCCTAATCCCTCTCATTATTTACCAATTCATGCTATTGCCTTTTGAACTCCTCTTGTGGAGCTTATAAGGCTCACTAAGGAGGCTTATTAGGCAGTGATCTTTGTGGTAGAAGCTCCATTGCATGGTTATTGCCTCCTCATTGTGGAGATAGCTCACGAGGGTATCATCAATAAAACCATTTTGGAATCCTTTTGGAATTTAGACAACTCTAATTCCTCTTGATTCCCGTCTTTTTTATTGTTACTGGTTGAAACATTAAATTCATTTAGAGACTTTCTGACAGAAATCATGTATATGAAAATATAGATTGTCATTAACTTGTGAAAAGCATGCATATTTACAAGGAATAGGATTCTACCCGACTCATAAACATGTATGTACATATCTCCTAGCATAGGAAAAATGAAAGCCTTTTGCTATGAGCATCCTCTTTCGGAGTTTCCAGCATAGAAACTCAAGGAAGCTCGTTGCGTGCATTTCTTTGGGGACAAGCACGGTAGACATGCCCTTGCTGTCCACACTTGTAGCATTTGTTAATCTTATGAAAATTTTTTTTATCCCTATGATAACACTCTAGCTCTACTGGAGAGAGTCTATTCTTACCTTTGTAGACTCCTTTCTCCCTAGCTTTGTTATCGTTGTTTCTAGAGTTGCTTTTGAAGGAAGTTTGAGCATTATTCCTCCCTCTAGGCTCATTTTGATCCTTCACTTCCATGGGCTTAGAGTTTCTCTTAACCCCTCGTTGGAATTGATTTGAGAGGTGACCATAGTATAGTGTATAACTGCCAAAATGATACTAGACCTTTGCGAGTTAATATATTCGGCCATCTCTTTAGAAAGACCCGCACATAATTGTTGCTTTTGCTCCCCAAAGTCTATCTTTTTGTAGACAGTGTCTTTGAGAAGTAAATCCCAAAACTTATCTACATACTTCTAGATACACTCGTAAGGAGAGATTTTCAAGCTTTTCCATTCTGTGAGGACATTGTCTTTAGTGTTGCTTGTCAGAAATTGTTTCATGATGGAGGCTCTTAAAGCCTTCCATGTCCTTGGAGCTTTTCTTTGGGCTCGTAGGCTAGCCCACCATTGACGAGCGGAGCTTTGGAAATGCATAGATACTTGACGCAGTTTAGAGGACTTTGTGAAGCCCTCATCACCATAGACTGCATCAAACTATTGGATGAAGGCCAAGATCTTGTCTGTAGCACCAAAGGTACCATCATAGGTAAGGAAAGTGGTGTTCTTCCCGCCCTCCTTGAACTTCTTCAGCTTCTTGGACCTTCTCCATACCAGATTGTACTTGTGATGGATTTCCTCTTGGGCTCTTTGAGAGGAGATCCGCTACCTTCATTGGAATATGAAGAAGGTGATGAAGATGAAGAAGAGGGTGACCTCTTTCTCTCCTTTTCCTTATTTTGGTACCTCTCTTCCCTTTTGTGATAACGAGGAGGAGGACTTTCGGCAATTTTCCCCTCTTAGGGGGAGTTAGAGATCGTTGAGGTCACCGTTTTCTTGAAGCCACATCTTCAAAAGTATTGGGAGACTCACTTATTTCTCCATCCCTTGGTGAAGTATCTATAGTAGAGACTTCGCCTCTCTTCTTGGATGGAGGTAAGCCCGCTAGTAAACGTTTAAGCACTTTGAATGGGTTCTCCTCTTCTCTTACCGTAGAGAGCCCTCTCTTGGAAATATCTCAAAGAGACTTCTCATGTGCTCTCTCTTTTGGGGGAGTTTGGAGAATCCCATAACTACGAAGTTGTTTGAAAACTTCACCTTGTAGGGCTGGGTTTCCCATAGCTTTTTGCAGCTTAGAAACAAGACAATTGATAAACATGGGAGCATCGTCATTAACACCTTCATGTGCAAAATCAAATTTATCAATGGTCATTGTCTCTCTTGGTTAATGTCAACCATGCTCATAAACTTATGTGATTAGTTAGTATACTCTTTGGCAAGTCAAAACTTTAGTTGCGACTCCTCTTAGCCTTTGAAAAATTGGTTCTTAAGTATCTACACCCATGGCTCGAAGTGGTTAATTATAGAGAGTAGTGGAGTAGGTGTAACATAGCAGAGTTGCCAAGGGTTAGCTCCTTTCAAACTTCTTATGGCTCAATAATGGTAAAGCCGTAGGCAAGTCTAAAAAGACTCCATTATTAAGTCCAAAACTCCCGAGGTGTGCACCATATCCCACATAGTGGGCTCAACAAAATTGATAATAGATCCCAGTTCCACTTAGCTTAATATAATTAACAATATCAACCATTTATAGGCTACGTAAGGACCTCTCTCATTAAGCAAGAAAAGAGAAACCAAATGCTCTGATACCAATGTTGTTAAGTATGGAGCCTGATCTACCACTTGTAATTTTTTGTGTTAAAAACGCACATTTGTAAGGTCCCCATTATGAAGAGAAGCCATCGCGTGAAGAAAAATAATTCACCGAAAAATAAAATCACCCGTCGGAAACTAAAATTTTCACGCCCCGCCGGAATATTATGGCAGGACGGTGGCCAAAAAGTGGTCGGAAATCGATTGGTTGATTGGTCGGTTGGCTGGTGGCCGGTAGTCAATGGCCAGTGGCCAGTGGTGGAATTCAATGGCCGATGGCCGGTGGCCAAATTCAATGGCCTGGGGCCAATTTCAAAGGAGGACTTGTCTTCTCAAGGGCGGCCACACATGGGTGGATTGGAGGGTATGATCTAGACTTATCTACACAACGGTGGCTACTCATGGCTACCTCTTATGAGAGAGGGCAACCCTTTTGGCCTATAAAAGGAGGCCATTTCTACACAAATTTCATAGTGAGAAATTGATGCAACAAGGTGGGTGTGAGGTGGTGAGAGTGAAGCAAGGCGGGAGCTTCAAAAGGGTATAATCCCTTTGTAACCTACTTCTTGTTTTGAAGTACTAAATCCATTGAGTGGCTACTTTCCCATTGACGTAGCCCACATTGGGTGAACCACTACATCGTGTGTACTCTCTCTCTCTCTCTCTCTCTACTCTATAATCTCTTGTGTGTGAAAATTATCTCTCTCCATTAAGTAATCTACTCAATTATCTACTTAGCTACGTCATATTTCCTAACAACTGGTATCAGATCAAGGTTTGCTCGTAGCTAAATTATCTCAAGGAAATGATTCCTTGAATTGAGTGGGAGTAATGGCGGAGGAAGGGAAGCTCAAGATCAAGAAGTTCAATGGCAAAAACTACCAACATTGGAAGATGAAGATTGAAGACTATCTCTACCAAAAGGACCTCTATTTGCCACAATGATGGTAGACAAAGAAGCCCACAATGATGGTAGATGAAGCATGGATTGTCCTTGATTGAAAGGCACTGGGAAAAATCCGGTTAAGCTTGGTGTCAACGGTGGCCTTCAACGTTTTGGAGATGAAGACCACGGAGGACTTGATGAAGTCACTTGATGACTTCTACGAGAAACCATCGGCATCCAATAAGGTATTTCTCATGAAGTGCTTTTTCAATCTAAAGATGGTAGAGAATGGTTCAGTTGCAGAATACCTAAATGAGTTTAACACCAACATAAGTCAACTTCGATCGGTGAAAATGAATTTGGATGACAAAGTGATAGCTCTCCTTTAACTATCGTCTCTACCGGATAGTTGGGACAGCCTTGAGATGGCTATAAGTAATTTTATTTTTGGCACAAATACTCTTAAGTTTGATGTGTTGTGGGTGATCTCCTAAGCGAGGAAATGTGAAGGACAAGCACAGGAGAATCATCAAATGCTGCACTATCAGTGGAAACAAGAGGAAGGCCTTAGGAGAGGTTCAAAAACCAAAAGGGTCGTGATCGCTCAAGACGGAGCAAGTCACGCACAAAGTCAGTTCTTGAATGTTGGAACTGTAGCAAGAAGGGCCACGTCAAGAAGAATTGTTGGTCCAAGAAGAAGAAGGAGTTGGAGTCTCAAGACAACAAGCCACCATTGAAGGCCAATGTGGCAGGTAAAGTAGAGCAAGATGCTCTAATTCTCCCATTAGACAATGTGTCTAATTCCTGGATAGTAGATTCCACAGCTTCTTTCCATGTGACACCACACAAGCAACATTTCCAAGATTACACCAAAGGTAATTTTGGGTATGTATACTTGGGAGATGATGAAGCTTGTGAAAATGTCGATAAAGGTACAGTTTGTGTCAAAACTGCTAACGGAAATGAATGGAAGCTTAAAGATGTTAGGCATGTTCCTTCTCTTCGCAAAAACATGATCTCTATAGGACAATTGGACGTTGAAGGTCACAACATTGCATTTGAAAGAAAACGGTGGAAGATTTCAAAGGGATCTTTGGTGGTTGCCAAGGGAGAAAAGGTTGGTACACTTTACTTGTGTACTGCTAGCATGCAACCTTCAGCTTGTGAAACAACTACAGAAGTCGACAGTGCGGTATGGCACTATCGGCTTGGGCACATGAGTGCCAAAGGAATACAAATCCTTCAAACAAGGAATCTTCTACTAGGTTTAGAAGAAGTGGACTTAGAGTTTTGTGAATATTGTGTTTATGGTAAACAAAAGAGGGTAAAATTTCAAGAAAATGAAAATGAAAGAAAAAATAAAAAACTTGAGTTGGTTCATTTTCATGTTTGGGGTCTTGCAAGTACATCCTCACTTGGTGGCTCATTGTACTATGTAACATTCATAGATGATGCGACTAGAAAAACATGGGTTTATATAATGAACAATAAATTTGATGTGTTTTCCATATTTTAAAGGTGGAAAGCCTTTGTGGAGAATGAAATAGGTACTAAGGTTAAATGCTTCCGATCCGACATTGGAGGCGAATATTGCAGCCAAGATTTTAAAAGTTTTTGTGCTAGCAATGGCATTCGGAGGCAAAGAGCAACCCCAAGGACACCTCAACAAATGGCATTTCCGCTAGGATGAATAGAAAAATCATGGAATAAGCACAAAGCATCCGGCTACATGCAGGCCTACTGCTTGAGCTTTGGGTGGAAGCTGTAAGTACGTCTGTGTACTTAATCAATCGGTCACCCTCAACGGCATTGAATGGGGGAGTTCCAGAAGAGGCATGGATAGGTAAACCGATGAATTATGCATTTCTCAAAGTGTTTGGGTGCGAGTCTTTCATGCACATAGATAGAAGCTTAAGATCAAAGCTAGATGCAAAGTCCAAAAAGTGTTTCCTCATTGGCTATGGAGAAGGTGACTTTGGGTATCGCCTATGGAATCCTGAAGAAGGTAAATCTTAAGGAGTAGGGATGTAGTTTTTAACGAACAAAATATGTACAAAGATTACTTGGAAAGAAAACAAACAAAAGAAACAGGTGATGAGTATATGGAGCTTGAGGACGGTGAAGACTCAGGGACTGCAAACGGTGACAATGTGCAACGACGTTAACAAAAGGAGGAGCCTCAACCTATTGCCCGAAGATCTACAAGAGCAAGTATACCTCCAGAAAGGTTTGTTCCTTCTTTCAACCATCTCTTGATCTCAGATTGTGGAGAGCTGGAATCATACGAGGAAGCTATGCAACAGGAATCCAAAGAAGAATGGATGAAGAGCATGCAAGTGGAGATGGACTGATTACATTGCAACCAAGCATGGGAGTTGGTTGAAATGCCTAAAGGTAATCGTGCACTTCAAAACAAATGGGTGTACAAGCTGAAGGAAGAAGAAGGTGGGAAGAAAAGGTACAAGTCTAGGCTTGTGGTAAAAGGGTTTTCTCAAAAGAAAGGTTGCCTTCAATGAAATATTTTCTCCTATTGTAAAAATGACCTCAATTACGCTTGTCTTAAGTCTTGTGGCTTCTCATGATCTAAATCTTGAGCAAATGGATGTAAATACGGCATTCCCTCACGGTGACTTAGAGGAGGAAATTTACATGCTTCAACCAAAGGGGTATGAAGTAAACGGTAAGGAGAAAATGGTTTGCAGATTAAATAAGACCTTGTGTGGTTGAAAGCAAGAATCAATAAAATGGTACTTGAAGTTTGATAGATGGATGTTGGATCATGGATTCACAAGATGAAGCTCAGATCATTGCGTCTACATGAAGAATTTTGGAGATGGAAAGTTCATCATCCTAATGTTGTATGTTGATGACATGCTGATTGCAAGTGCTAACATGCAGGACATCAAAGACCTAAAAGAGGAGTTGCCTAAATCTTTTTCAAAGAAAGATTTAGGTGCTGCAAAGAGGATACTTGGTATGAAGATATCAAGGGACAGGACAAAGAAGACAATAAAGCTATCTCAAGAGGATTACATCAAGAAGGTACTAGAAAGGTTTGCAATGCAAAATGCAAAAATGGTTTCTACACCTTTGGCTACTCACTTTAAACTAACCAAGGATATGTGTCCAAAGACACAAGAGGAGATAGCCTATATGTCTATAGTTCCATATGCTGTAGCAGTAGGTTCTCTTATGTATGCTATGGTCTGGACAAGGTCAGACATTACACATGCAATGGGAGTTGTAAGTAGGTTCATGGAAAATCCAGGTAAAGATCATTGGCAAGCTGTGAAGTGGATACTTAGGTATCTAAAAGGGACAACAACAAATGCTTTGTATTTTGGAGGAGCTGATATTTTTCTGGAAGGGTATGCTGATGCAGATATGGCAAGTGACAAAGATACCCAAAGGAGCACTATTGGCTATGTCTTCATGGTTGGAGGCACAACAGTAAGCTGGGCTTCAAAAGCTGCACAAAGTGGTCTCACTTTGTACCACAGAAGCAGAGTATGTAGCAATGACAAAGGCAAGTAAAGAAATTATGTGGCTTCACAGATTCTTAGAAGAGCTTGGATTCAAACAAGACAATTGTGTCTTGTACAGTGATAGCCAAAGAGCTATCCATCTTGCAAAGAACTTAGCCTTTCATTCAAGTCAAAAGCACATTGAGGTGAGATTTCACTTTATACCCACTCTTTTGGAAGAGGGATAGCTAAAGCTAGGAAAGGTTCATACAAGTGAAAATCCTCCAGACATGTTTACAAAGGTCATCAACAAGGAGAAGTTGAGCTTTTTCTTATCTTCAATCGGCATTATGGATAAGAAGCCAGGATGGAAAGCAGTCACAGGTTTGGTTTGGAGACAGTCTCTAAGTGGAAAATTGTTAAGTATGGAGCCTGATTTACCCCTTGTAATTTTTTGTGTTAAAAACGCACATTTGTAAGGCCCCCATTATGAGGATAAGCCATCGTGCATGAAGAAAAGTAACTTACCGAAAACCCCAAATTTCACGTCCCCCCGGAATACTATGGCCGGACGGCGGCCAGAAAGTGGTTGACTGGTCGGTTTGCCAGTTGGCCGGTGACCGGTGGTCAGAAGTCAATGGCCGGTGGCCAATTTCAAAGCAAGACTTGTCTTCTCAAGGGCAGCCACACATGGGTGGATTGGAGGGTCTGATTTGGACTTATCTACACAAGGGTGGCTACTCATGGCTACCTCTCATGAGAGAGGGCAGCCCTTTTGGCCTATAAAAGGAGGCCATTTCTACACACATTTCATAGTCTGAAGTTGATGCAAACAAGGTGGGTCTGAGGTGGTGAGAGTGAAGCAAGGCGGGAGCTCCAAAAAGGTACAATCCCTTTGTAACCTATTTCTTGTTTTGAAGTACTAAAGCCATTGAGTTTCTGCTTTCTCATGGATGTAGCCCACATTGGGTGAATCACGTATATTGTGTGTACTCTCTCTCTCTCTCTACTGTATAATCTCTTGTGTGTGAAAATTATCTCTCTCCATTAAATAATCTACTCAATTATCTACTTAGCTACATCATATTTCCTAAGAAATGTAATGGAAATGGCCTATGAACTTAGAGAATAGAGGAATTAAGAGAATTAGAGTGAGAAATTTTGAGAGCATAGAGGGTGAACTCAATTGGTAGTAGAAACGTAATCATAACACTTAATTAACTACGTATGAGTAATACTTTTGCAAGAGAGAGAGTTTAGAGTATATGACAACAATTGAGAATGGATTTATGTGGAGCCGATCCCCCCTCCAAAAGGAATTTGTATTATAGATTCTCTCATTAAGAGAGACTTGGTACAATACAATCTATGTGTTCCTTGAGACCTCTTTGGCGGTATGAAGATGGAAGTTTCATACTGCAATATTTTGCTTAATAACAATGACGAAGGAAATTTGGAATGGCGGCCTCTACACCAAAACAAACTCCATTGCGCCACAAGGGAAATGAGATGAGCGCACCACCTAGTCTTGGAAGCGTGGACTAGGACCGCTACACACACACACACACACACACACACACACACACACACACACACACACACACAGAGAGAGAGAGAGAGAGAGAGAGAGAGAGAGAGAGAGAGAGAGAGAGAGAGAGAGAGAGAGAGAGAGAGAGAGCACTATGAATGAAGCATTAACCTTAGTGTGTGTACAAGGAATGGATGACTTCAAACACTCCCAACACAAATAGCATGTAGATTACCAAACAACCACTCAAGGATTAGCCAAGATCACATCAATCACTCTCACACACATATAAAAGATTTCTCTTAATTAACATAAGTAAGAGGAGGAGAGGTTACTAGCATGAAACAATTTGCACTCTAGAATGTGCAAGAATAGAGTGAATGAATGAGCTTATGGGCTCATGGTGAGTGATACAAAGACTCAATGGGGCTGAGGGAGACTTGAAATTACAAAGGAGAAGGCCTCTTTATATAGGAAAGAGAGTGATTAGGAGTGAGGTTAAGATCCAAGTGTAATTTGTACAAATGAAGCTTGACTAGGGACGTTCAACCAATGAAGAAGCTCCTTCCAAGTGATTTGTTGACCAATTTGCAACTAATTAGCTCCATCATCACTTGTGTTGTCTTCACTCCTTCCTCCATAGCTTGAGTCCAAGAGCTTTCTTATTTTAAAATGTAAAGAATCTACATAAAATCAATACATATCTAGTAATAATAGAAAGGGATTGAATGAGAACTTATGAATTACAACAAGATTAAGCATGACTTGAGAGGTGATTAGAAGAGGAATTTTGATGGGTTTTTGAGCTTGAGAGAGAGGAGGAAGGAGAGGAGGGTGAGAAGACTAATGGCTGATTTTTAGAGAAGGTCTCAATGTGGAAAAGGAAGGGTGTGTGTGTGTAAAGGTAGAGGGGGTGGTCTCCACCACAGTTGAAAAAACTGGAGTCCGCCATTTTGACCATATCTCCTAGACCGTAGATGCAAAAATTATTTAAAAAATATGGTCAGAATCTCCAGCTCATCAGCTACAACTTTTCTTGGATCGGAGTGGAAGTATTTTTTAAAAATTCAGCAAAATCATGTGTCTGGTTCCTTCCTTTACCAAGTCTTCCACTTGGGTCCCATCTGTTTGAATCATCATATGGCTCCAAAGCCATGATGATATGAGCCACTCATGACCCTTGAATCATGGGTGCATGGCTCCACAACCACATCATATCTTTTCTTTTCACATTCACATATTTTCCCTTCCCTTTACCACTAGGTTCTCCCTCTACCTTTCACCTCCGGTGAACTAGTCAAGAAAAAATTCCTATCAAATCATTTTTTTAATTTTTCCAAGAGGTTGTTCTCACTCTTTCTTTTATTGTAAACCTCTAGAAGAAAGGAAAACCAAAAAAATATAATAAAAAAAATTTGTGATAGGCTCGGATCATAGCCCCCCCCAAACTTGGCTAGGGGTATTTATGCCTCTAGCCTACTTTCTTTGATCTTGAGCTGACCTTATCCTGATATGATAAGGCTTTAGACGCCATCCATTTGTCCTGGTCTTGTGCACTTTACTATCAATGTCTTGAAGTCTGTAAGAGCCATTTTTGAACTTTTTGGTGACCAAGAACGGGCCTTCCCATCGAAAAACAAACTTTCCATCCTTACGAGTGTTGAAGCGATTGTCATATCGAAGCACCAGAGATCCCTTTTTGATGTCTTTGGATGCTAGCTTTTTGTTGAACTTTTCTCTACGCTTCTCTGCTTGTTGAGAATAATGGTTGATGGCTTCTTCACGATCCAATTGCAGCCTCTCTAGATCCATGATCCTTTGATGTACTTTCTCCTTTTGAGAGCCTACCTGGCTACCCAATATTCGAAGACTTGTTAACTTCACTTCAATGGGCAAAAGCGCCTCCTTTCCATAAACCAAATGAAAGGGTGTTCACCCTAATGTGGTTTTGAAGGAGGTTCTATAGGCCCATAGAGCTCCATTCAGGTGTTTGTCCCAATCTTGGCGCCTGGAATGTACCTGTTTGGTGAGAATTTTGCAAATGATTCCATTTACCTTTTCCACCAAACCATTGCACTGAGGGTAGTAAGGAGTAGAGTGTTGATGCTGAATATTTAGCTTCTTCATGAGTTCTCCTACCAAGTCTGCTCTAAAACCTGGTCCTCTATCAGATAGTATTTTAAGAGGGGTGCCAAACCGGCAACAGATGTGGTCAAAGATGAACTGACTCACATCCTTAGCAGTAATTCTATTGGTCGGCATAGCCTCAACCCATCTAGTCATGTAGTCTACTCCCATGATGATGTACTCTTTACCTGAGTGAGTGCGTGGTAGAGGCCCTATGGCATCAATTCCCCACTTCTCAAAGGGCCCATATACCTTTATTGGGTTCTGAGGTTCTATGAGCCGTCGTGGTCCTGCTTTCTGACATTCATCACATGTTTGACACCAGTATTTGACATCACGATGAAGACTTGGCCAAGTAAACCCAGCTTGTAGAACCTTTCTACTAGTGACGTCGTGTGCAAAGTGTCCTCCGCACATATCATCATGACAAGCTTTTAAATTCTCTTCAATTTCACTCTTCAAAGGCACTCTCCTAAGCACACCATCCTTACCAAGACAATACAAGTCATCATTTACTATGCGATACCTGGTAGCCTTCCTAGCTAACCATCGCCTTTCCCCTGCATTCAAGTGTTTAGGAGCCTCTCCTTGCTCCAGAATGTGTATAATATCTTCTAAGTCCTCCTTGCCTTGCTGAAGTGGAAGTTTGATGGCCACTGCTCCCACTATTGACTCATTTAACTTTGATGATGCTAGGTGATCTGCATCCTTGTTCTGGTCTCTTGGCACATGATGTACTTGTGCCTCCCTAAATCTCCTCATAAGAGCTTTGGCTTCTCTCATTTTAGTAGAGAGACGGGCATTTTTGCAAGCCCATGTACCTTGCATTTGCCTTACCAAAAGCATGGAGTCACCAAAAGCGTTTAATTTCTTAATTGAATTATCGAGGCACCAACAAAGGCCATGAATTAGAGCATGATATTCTGCTTCATTGTTGGAGTGGACATCTTCTAGAGTGATCCCTTCACCATGGATCCTCTCTCCCAATGGAGATAAGACCACGATGCCTGCAGCTGCCTTATCCTTGCTTCTCTTGTATGCTCCATCAAAGTAGAGGCTATAAGCATTGACCAAAGCCTCTGGAGCTGGAGGTGGTGGAAGTTCCTTTCTCTTCAAATGGAAAACTTTTTCATAGCACTTGTTTGTTAAAATGTCAGCTAAGCATGCTGGAGTTGTTCTTTCAACCTGTATTGTATAATCAAACTCTTGAAGTCGCACCACCCACTTTGCTATTTTGTCAGGGATTTCCATATGTTGTAGTGCATAGGGAAACATATCCTCCACAGTGATAATTACAAATCTCTTCGGCAACAAGTATGGCCGAAATTCGGTTACCGCAAACATGAGAGCTAACACTAGCTGTTCCATCAAGGTGTAGGCCTTCTCTTTGTTTCCATGAGGCGGCTAGCAAAATACACAGGCCTCATAAAGGATGTTTTGGGATCTTTTTGTAGGAGGGCAGCACCAATGGCCTCTTCTCCCACACTAGGGTTTACAAAGAATGTTTCTTCCCAACAAGGTTGGAGGATTACAGGGAGTGACCCTAACATTTTTTTAATCTCTCTAAAATGCCCATCACTTTCTTCACTTCAAACAAGCGTCTCTTGACGAGTCAGCTGTTGTAGAGGAAATATCACTTGGGAGAGTAAGTGTATGAATCTACTCAAATATCTTAGCTTTTGCAAGAAAGAGATTAATTGTTTGATGGAAGTTGGGAAAGGTAGATTTAGCAATGTTTCTATCTTTTCAGGATCTACCTCGATTCCATCAATGGACACTACATGCCCTAATAGTGTAACCTTGCTTTCCCCAATGTGACATTTGTCCTTGTTTAGTTGTCCACCCAGCTTAGCTAAACGAGTAAATCCTTCATCAATCTTGCCGAGATGCATACTTTTGGAGCTGTAAATACAAAAGTCATCTATGAAAACCCTTATGGACTTACCAAAGTAAGGTTTGAAGACCATGTTCATGAATCGTTGAAAGGTGGCTGGAGCGTTGGTGAGACCAAAAGGCATGACTCAAAATGCAAAACAGCCACATGGTGTGATGAAAGTAGTCTTTTTCTGGTCCTCCTCTGCAATGCATATTTGAAAGCAGCCAGAGTAGCCATCACACACTGTGTATCTCTCATGGCCTGCTACTTCATTTAGAATCTCATCTTGAAATGGGAGAGGGAAGTGGTCCCTCTTTGTTGCAGCATTTAGTGGCTTGTAATCCACGCACACTCGCCATTTACCATTCTTGTTTGGCCTCACCACTACTGGGGAGACCCATTTTGAATCTTCTATTGGGTATATGAATCCTGCTTCTAAGAGTCTCTTCACCTCGGACAACAGTGCATTTTGTTGCACAACTCCTAATCTTTTTAGTTTTTGTACTACTGGCTTGCTCCCTTCTTTTAGATGGATATGATGCTTCACTGCAGTGACACCTGTAATGTGAGTGTAATCAGAAATAAACAATGATGCATGCTTCTTGAGAACATTTACATAACCCTCCTTTTCTTCTTCCTTTATATCCTTGGATAACATCTCCTCTAGGCTGGCATCCCACACATTCTCCATTTGGATCCTTGGGTTGTCTTCTGATGAGGTAGTTTCCTTTATGGTGACGCCCATGACTTCGAGAGTGCTATCACTCTCTTCACTTGAACTCTCTTCCTCGTCCATGGATGAGGAGCATCCACTTGAGCTCCACTCATCAGCTGACGTCTCTAGTTCAAGGTTCTCTTGTCGCCCATTCTTTAGGTTATAAACCACCTTCTGACCATGGCCACCCATGCGAGGCCTCAACTCCAAGTCTTCTGTTGCCCAATCTTGCCTAGCTCCTATACCCATGAGCCAAGGTCGTCCTAAAATAAGGGGGTATCCTTCTCCCTTTACTGGCATCACATAAGCATCAACCTCTGTAGTGATTCCAAAAACAGAAACTCTCAAAGCTTTCACTACACCCACACAAGTGACAGAGACATTATTTTCCATTTTTGCCCTAAAGTTTGATGATTCCATTACCTCTAAACCCAATTGATGCATTAGCTTTTCTGTCATGACACAAACCTCTGCTCCACTGTCAATGTAAGTTTTTGGAATCCGTTGTCCCTTGATTTGAGCCTCCACCAAAGGCACTATATCCTTGAGACCATATGCTTTGATTACACTTACTAGCTTACTTCGCTTTGCCCTCATGCTCACCATTTTTGACCATTGTCGTCGAAGCTTTGGGGAGATATGAAGTAGTTGTGGCCAAGTAATATTTGGTCCTTGAGAACTCACATCAGCTGTCAAGTCATAAGGTTGTGTCCAAGATCCCATAGGGAAATCAGAGATGTCAATTTGAGACCTAGTACGGGTGTTTCTCTTCTTGGCTTCATCTTTAGTTGCCCGAGATGTACTTGCTTCATTGCTTGCATCCTTGCTTGTTTCTTTACCTACTTCATCTTGGACATGCACAAGTTTGATAGGCATTGTAGCCACTTCATCTATCTTCATCTTCCCTTTAGCTATTTCTTCCTGGTTGCTTCTGCCCTTGAGGACCTCCTCCATCCTTATGATGCTCACATTTGGTTGAGTAGCAGGGGCTTGAGCTTGAGCACAAGGTGGCTGCAAAATTTGAGGTTGCGGTTGCTCTTGTGCTTGAGCTCTAGCATGGGGAGGACTTACTTGTTGTCGAGGACCTCTGACAGGGTAGTCATATCTTCTGGGATGAGGGTAATTATACATGCTGTGGCCATTTTCCCCACAATTGTAACACGACATTTCCCTTGCTTGACGTCGCATTGGTGGCCGATTCCCACCATTTCCCTCAATAGGCCTTCTTGCACCCTGCATAAGATTTACTCTCAACCCCTCTAGCTGGTTTGTGAGATTGTTTATTTGTCTACGCATATCTTCTTGTTGACCTCTATTGAGGTCTGGTGCATTAGGCACATTTGGAGGTATGTGAGAAGCTTCCATAGTTGTGATATTGCCTCCCAAAGCTAGCTGGCCAGCTTGGGCTTGATACAGAATCTTTCTATTCTTTTCCTTAGCAATTCTTAAGGCATCTTCAAAAGCATTTGGAAATTTTCTCTTTACCTTCTCCCTTAGCAAGGGGTACAAACCTGAGATAAATCGATCCTTTTGGAGGCAATTGGGAGCTCGCTCACCAGGGTTTAGTGAGTCTGACCATTGCCCCCAAAGTTTCAGAAAACCTTCCTCATAGGTTGCATAACCATGAGGGTCAACTTGATGAAGGGCCAGAAGCCGTTGCCATAGTTCTTATGCCGAATTGGCTCGTTGAAATCTTCGTAGGAAAGCCGCCTTCAATCCCTCCCAATCAATTCTTTGGGTTGGATCTAGAGCCTGGAACCATACCCTAGCTTCTTCTTTGAGCACCAAAGGAAAAGCTCTCAATTTCAATGCTTCGTCATCCCTCCCAGAGACAAGAAAAGCCATCTCCAAGTTATCCAAAAAATCCCCAGCATTTTCCCCACTACGCCCAAAAAAATTTGGGAAAGCCATCATAAAAATGGGTTGCCTTCCTCTCAATACAGCACAAAGATGAAAACGTCTAGGCCCAAATCATATCTTATTAAGGGTAGAATAAATGGATTGATAGATGCATTAATCTCAGCTAGACGACGAGGGCCTAGTAAGTTTTGGAACCTAAGCTTTGTGCTAGCTATTATATGCACAGTTTGTCTAGCAAGAGGTTGGAAAGGTCCATATAAATCCCTATGATTCATGGAGTATGCTTAAAGCAAGATGAAGATGTGAACATCAAAAGATACATTATACTCCAAAATAGGAAATATTATAGGGTCAGGGAACAACAATATCTCTCTCAACCTCTCAGCTCCAAAATAGAAGACCAATCTTTGTTGGAAAAAAATCTTTCTATCAATGCGCACATTCACCCTAATATTCTGAACTGATTGAAAGTTGTAGAAAATGGGATTATTCATTGGTGCATTAAATACAAACTTCCATGAAGCACTTCATTGAAGTTGAGCTCTCTTGGATCCCACCATTTGAGAGATGCAAAGAATTTGCTCACCAGTAATTAGCCTAGCTTTGGTGTGACCATCTTCAGCTTTGTAGAGTTCATAGGGTTCAATGGCTACCCTCTCAAGCACCTTGAGCCTTCTTGCTAGTAGTAGTTGGAGTGCATCACCATATGTAGCCTCTTGCCAATACCGCACCCCATTGATGTGTAGCTCCCCCTCCAAAATTTTGTTAATACCTGAGTTTGAGAGTGCTTTCACCACTTGGAGTCGAGGCTTCAAAGAAAGTGTCTTCACACTAGCCACAAAGCACTCAACACAATGCTTTGACCTAGGGACTTGATGACTACAAGATTTTCCTTGAAGCAAAGAAGGGTGTGTGTAGTTAACTTTCTTTACCCGCATACGTGCCGTTTGTCGATAAAGACGCTTCTTTTCTCGAGCTTCTTGGGGAGACCATAGTGGAAGTCTCGGAGAATTTGATGGATCTTCCTTCATAGGATTCACAGAGCGCTGCTTGAGAACTCCTCTATGGGGGCACCAATTTATGACGAAGGAAATTTGGAATGGCGGCCTCTACACCAAAACAAACTCCATTGCGCCACAAGGGAAATGAGATGAGCGCACCACCTAGTCTTGGAAGCATGGACTAGGACCGCTACACACACACACACACACACAGAGAGAGAGAGAGAGAGAGAGAGAGAGAGAGAGAGAGAGAGAGAGAGAGAGAGAGAGAGAGAGAGAGAGAGAGAGAGAGAGAGAGCACTATGAATGAAGCATTAACCTTAGTGTGTGTACAAGGAATGGATGACTTCAAACACTCCCAACACAAATAGCATGTAGATTACCAAACAACCACTCAAGGATTAGCCAAGATCACATCAATCACTCTCACACACATATAAAATATTTCTCTTAATTAACATAAGTAAGAGGAGGAGAGGTTACTAGCATGAAACAATTTGCACTCTAGAATGTGCAAGAATAGAGTGAATGAATGAGCTTATGGGCTCATGGTGAGTGATACAAAGACTCAATGGGGCTGAGGGAGACTTGAAATTACAAAGGGGAAGGCCTCTTTATATAGGAAAGAGAGTGATTAGGAGTGAGGTTAAGATCCAAGTGTAATTTGTACAAATGAAGCTTGATTAAGGACATTCAACCAATGAAGAAGCTCCTTCCAAGTGATTTGTTGACCAATTTGCAACTAATTAGCTCCGTCATCACTTGTGTTGTCTTCACTCCTTCCTCCATAGCTTGAGTCCAAGAGCTTCCTTATTTTAAAATGTAAAGAATCTACATAAAATCAATACATATCTAGTAATAATAGAAAGGGATTGAATGAGAACTTATGAATTACAACAAGATTAAGCATGACTTGAGAGGTGATTAGAAGAGGAATTTTGATGGGTTTTTGAGCTTGAGAGAGAGGAGGAAGGAGAGGAGGGTGAGAAGACTAATGGCTGATTTTTAGAGAAGGTCTCAATGTGGAAAAGGAAGGGTGTGTGTGTGTAAAGGTAGAAGGGGTGGTCTCCACCACAGTTGAAAAAACTGGCGTCCGCCATTTTGGCGATATCTCCTAGACCGTAGATGCAAAAATTATAAAAAAACTATGATCAGAATCTCCAGCTCATCAGCTACAACTTTGATGAAGATAACTTTTCTTGGATCGGAGTGGAAGTATTTTTTAAAAATTCAGCAAAATCATGTGTCTGGTTCCTTCCTTTACCAAGTCTTCCACTTGGGTCCCATCTGTTTGAATCATCATATGGCTCCAAAGCCATGATGATATGAGCCACTCATGACCCTTGAATCATGGGTGCATGGCTCCACAACCACATCATATCTTTTCTTTTCACATTCACATATTTTCCCTTCCCTTTACCACTAGGTTCTCCCTCTACCTTTCACCTCCGGTGAACTAGTCAAGAAAAAATTCCTATCAAATCATTTTTTTAATTTTTCCAAGAGGTTGTTCTCACTCTTTCTTTTATTGTAAACCTCTAGAATCAAGGAAAACCAACAAAATATAATAAACAAAAATTTGTGATAGGCTCGGATCAACAACAATTAATGTTATCTAGAAAACAATCAAGAACTTGTGAGCATTATCAATCCTTGTGTTCCCTAAATCATTTGGTTGCATGAAGATGTAAAATTCTATGCATCAAGTTGTGTTTAAAGTTACAATTAATCTACCTTGAGATAAGCCATTAGCCTTCTTGCAATAAGAATAGCATAAACTTGTGGAAAGCATTCACTATCCCAAGCCTCAATCCCAAGACCTCAAACACCTTCGAAGGTGGAGAGAGCTAGTAGAGAATGAGGTTAGGGAAGAGGAAGAAGAAGTATTCCATAGGAGAAATAAATATTTCCTCACTTCTCATCACTCTTTTTGCTTAGCATACATAATAGCATAGTAATGAAGCTGGAGAAGATGGAAATCTTAAGAATTGAAGTATAGCTCTTGGTTGGATTTGCATTCCATAGCCAAGAGTGTTGGTGTAGGCTCTCAACTTCTGAAGGAGCTTGGAGAAGGAGATGGAGCTCTTGCACCTTGCATAGCACACAATGAGAGTGTTTGTGTGTGTGTGTGTGGATGAGTATACCCCCTAAGCAACCCCCTAGCTTGCTTGGGTTGAACCCCCCCCCCCCCCCCCCCCCCCCCCTTCCTTGTAGCTCATGCTTGAAGCTCATTGTACCCCTCCAAGCGTAGGCAATCACAAGCAGGAGGCATTACAAGCAGCAAGGGTATCCTTGGGACAAGTGCCCCCCTTCCCCTTTGAGAGAGAGGACTTGATAAATGGAAAATCAATTATTTAAATCTCCTAAATTATCATTGGACCCCTTGGGTGGCCAACCAATAGGCTTTAGGCACACTATGAGGGCAACATGAGGAGTAACTTGACAAGTGTCCCCTTTTCTCTCTTTGTACCATGCATGCTTTGTGTGAGTGTGTGGGTGCTCTCTCTCATCCCCCGTCATCTAGGGCTCGCCCCCTCCTTGTAGGGATTGAATATTTGACTTTTTGACACCTCAAGCCCCTCATGCATAGGCCTAGTTCCCACCACAGGCTTGGCCCTTAATCACTTTAAGCTTG
Source organism: Adiantum capillus-veneris (assembly GCF_014529385.1). NCBI lineage: Eukaryota > Viridiplantae > Streptophyta > Polypodiopsida > Polypodiales > Pteridaceae > Adiantum > Adiantum capillus-veneris. Next base: position 104,443,888 of record NC_140946.1, read on the forward strand.
GGTTGGGTTCTCACCTCAAGTACAACCCTAGCATTTGAAGCATGTGAAGCACCTCAAGCATCTTAAGCACCTCAATCATCAAGCACCTTAGTCATCAAGCATGACAAGCAGGACAAGCACCTCGAGCTGGGTCGGGTTCCTGCCTCAAGCGCATCCCTAGCTTACCTAAGGTCAAAGGACTTTTAACACTAACCTTTGGAGGTCTTAATGAAACTAACCCTAAGGTATTTTAAGCTCCATTTGTAGCCTTTTTGTTTGACAGACTATCTCTCATTTGGGCCCCTTTTCCATTGGCCTCGTGCTGAAATAGATATGTAAGCAGATGTCTATATTCTACCTCTTGTTTCCATTTATCTCTCCCATATTAAATGATCAATTCAATATGATAAAGTCTTTTAGGAATAGGTAGATATTAGATTTTATGAAAAGTCCTGTATGAATTTCTTATTTAGGATGATCTCTCATAGAAGAGGGTAGTGGGGAAGAATCTAGGAAGTTATCAACAAATGTGCAATGTGATGAATCCTTGGGACTTTTTGGAGTCCATGCAACATCTTGGGTTCTCCCCAATGCAATCACTTTTTGTTGCATATTTTTGATACCATACGCAAAAATATGGCACTGCATCAAACATAGGATACAACACTCAGAGACTAGTTCAACTTGATCTTTTGGATGGGTTACGATTTTGGACAAAGCCAAGGAAGTCATCATGTTGATTCCTCCTTATGATAATTCTCGAGGTTGTTCTATTTCTCCAGGTGCTTTCTAAAAATGGGGAGCCATGATTAAAATTTATGCATCTATCGGCATGGAGAAGAAGGCTAAAAACATTGAACTACACACAAGAATAGAAGCTGCTTCAAAAGCAACTAGGATGTATCTACGGGGTTGATGCAAGTGAAATTGTGAATAAGTTTGTGGGGATACCAAGCATTTATTTTAAAAAAATGCAGTCAAAATTATGATATTTCCAAAACTTTATGCCAAATAAATATTTATTTGTTAGGCAGTTTCATGTGAGATCATCTGTACAAATTGTGAAAGATAACACACCCAAAAAAAACAAGATGTATGTGGGATTGGCATGGTCCTAAAAGTAATTATTATGAAACAAGAAGGATTATCTTAAGGGTTCAAACTTAACCTTGATTTGATAGCATGGATAAACTTATATGTGTTAGTACCTTTTGCATTTTCATTGGCGAGATAGAAATTAGTGTATGTTTCATATCAATTGTGCTACCTTGAGAAGATTTAACTATCCAAAATGTATAATTTTATACATTAGAGGGTTGGGGACAAGGGGTTTTAAAATAGGCTCGTAATGTAAATAGAGTATGTGTATGGCGGTATTCTTAATCACCTCTTGAACACAAGTGATATAGGGAGATTTTGATAAGCATCTGCCCCGAGGTTTTGAGATGGCTCGCAGATAATAGAATATGGCATCATGGTTATCTAATCATAAAGATTTTTTCATGTAGTGTTCAAGTAGAGTTTATAGTAAAGATTCATTTTTTTGCTTTGTAGTGGATTCTTTTGCTGCTATTATTTAGCCTTACCATGTTTTTTCTAACCTTTCACCCTCGCTCACTTTTAGCTACATATTCTCCGCTCGTTGAATGATATCACCCCCATGCCATTAGTGTATCCATCGGCCTTACAAATGTCCTTTACGATGATTTGTTGCTCTGAAAGCGTCCTTTAGTTGGGTGATAGTCTGGCAGTGACTTTTCTTGCGGGTTGACCACATGTCTTGATTGTCGAAGGAAGGTATGCCAATGTTGCTTGCGAAGTTTGGTGGAAAACAAATGATCCATTTGGTCATGAGAGCCAAACAACACTTTGCGTGTCCAAGGTTAAGATTCGATTTCTTGACTTAATTTTGTGGATTGGCAAGGAGGAAGTTACATAGGCTTATAGACAACCTCAAGGGCACCTACCCATGAAGTCGCGTGCCATTTTGGTGACATCTCAAATGTTCTTCTGCAGGGTCCAAATTGTTGGAGTTTTTACTTATGACCTAAAGTGGCATGGCAAAGCATATGCATGATCCTTTAGCCTAGGGTCCACCCCCTATCAAGTCTTGTTGCTATTGGGCTAGTGGCTATTGAGTTACAGTCCCATTTTGCTCTCTACCCGTCGATACCACATTGCCACTTTTGTTAGTTTTTCTCATTGAAGCTAGAATTGAACATGTAGAGCACATGGTAATAATCCTACCTCTCATATCTGGCATTGACCAGTATGTTGTGGGGCCTCATACAAAGCCATAGAAGATCTGCGCACTCTAGGTCTCTCAAGCTCTCTCTAAGTGTGAATAGTGAAAATGATCTAGTAAGTGGAGTCAAAATTTCTTACATCGGGGTCTCGAAACCACTTGCCATGAAATTTGACATGTGCTTATCTCATCACGAAATGCACTTTAGGCTAAAAAAATAACTGAGTTTGGACTCCGTTTGTCCATTTTTTCTAAAAACAGGCTAGATTGGATATTTTTGCAACGATCTCATAATTGCACCTCTACTTCACCATATGTTTTCCTTGACTGATGATCACCCTTGTATTTTTGTTTTGTTGTTACGTCACCATCTCACCTGCTTTTAATATTTTTCTTTAGAAAAATACAAAAATAAAAGAAAGATAGAAAATCAATTTTGAAAAGATACCAATAAGCAAAGTAATTGAAAAAAACATGAAAGAATGCTATGTACATCTACTTGTAATATTTTTGACCGGATTGCTCTGTTTTATCATATGTAAGCTTGAAAAATTGCTATTTTACATATACACACACACACACAGCTAGAGGCTCATTTTTGGCATTTGTCCCAATATATCTGTAGAATCGAGTTAAATAAGGGCATAAACACTTGGGTAAAAACTTCCACAATCAAACACAAAAAAACCCAAAATATAGAAAACAATGCCCTTTTTAGTACACTGGGTTCGCATCGGCAATGCCTCCCCCCCCCCCCCCCCCCCCCCCCCCCCCCTATTTGGAGTCTATTTGGAGTCCCTCCTGGACAATGGTGTAATTTCTATCTAGAGGATTTAACTAGAGAAGAAAAATTTCATGGAGTAGTTTAGAGGAAGAAGAAAAGGTGGGGGATTGTTGCAGAAGGAAAAAGGAGCCCGAGAATCACTCTTTTCCCTTTTGTCATTCTTGCGGTAGGAACTTGCCCGAAGATAATTCCCATGGTTAGCTGAGGGAAACTCAAAATCTACATGACTGTAAGACTAAGTTCAAAGAACATGAGCCATATAGAATCTCTGTCAACGTGATCCCAACAGCTACAGATTTTGACAAGCAGATAATGTGGTTGTAGAGAACATGGGGCAAAATGACTCATGCAGCTATCGTCATATAGGAGGATGAAAATGGTATCCCATGCCATCAACACACAATACATGTGAGAACACAAATGTCTGCACCACATGCACCCACAATGGCAGTACCATTATATCACCACCACATGCATGCAGGTCAACCCGCCATGGTAGGAATCTTTATGCAGGCTGATGGCCTAACCACCTCGCTGACGTGCATCATGTGCCATGGGTGAAAAATATAGCATTTATATATAAATTCCAACACACACATTCCCTGTCCTTGATAACTAATTGTGACCTTGTTTGGTTTTTGCTGATCGGATGTTCGGGGGATTCACTGTTCAGTACCACCTATATAACATGCATTCATGGGGTATTAGAAAAACCCCTCCTTTAACATGTTTGAATGAATAAAATGACCCCTTATTTTAGGAAAATTTTCCAAATTTGAACATAAAAACCTTTAGTTTAATGTATCACTGTTAGATTGCCTAAAATTTTTGCATTTTAAAGCCCCTCCTTTTTGAACTTACGCTATACATTAGCATTATTACATAGTACACCCCCCGAGATGGGATGGTGTTGTGCATCTCGTGACTCTCGTCTAGAGTTCCCCACTGTGGATACCATGTTTCGGGCTTCGTTAAAGACCCCGAGCTACTTAGTATTGAGAATAAAGCCACTTACCCTAGCTTAATGATCTACCAATTCACAGTGCAGGAAAGTTTTTCTATATGGCAGGTTTCACCTCCAAGAAAACTGTTTAGAATCGGCTATAAAGAAGGCATTTGGGGAACTTGTTAATTTTCATATGCTATGCCTTTGACACCCGAGGCAGTCTTAACAATGAGTTTATGGACTTTTTTCCTGTGTTGGTATACTCAAAAGCTTCCCAATCTAGCATCATGACTATGACGACCTCCATTAGTGCTATGTCGGGCCGATTTCTTTTCATTCTTGGACAAAATGGTGTGACTTTTGTGGAATATAAGTAGGTTTAATCTAGATTTGAGTATGGACATTTTTGGCACTTTCTAGCAAGAGTTAGCACTTTTCTCATTTTTAAATGCCTAATACAAGTGCCGCAAAATTGGGCACTATGCCAAGGATTATCCCAAGGTAGAAGTTTCCCACAATCCAATGATCGTGATAACCTAGAGGTGCACTACCAAGGGGGTCAAGTCTTCTCTGGGTGACCCTAAGATAGAAGATAAGGCCAAAAAACAAGATATATCTTGCAAAGATGAAACTAAATATATAGGTTTCCCATTAGTAGATATGTAAGGTGAACCAATTGTACTGAGAGACCCTCTAGTGATGAGATAAGAAAAGATATTGTGGGCTCGTCAACTGAGATGGAAGATAAACTAGAGTCGCTTGTTCAACCTGCTATAGAGATGTTGAATGAACCTAGTCAACTCAACTCAAATACGGGTGGAGATCAAGACCTTAATCTTGATCTCATCAGCCATTTTTCTCATGTTTCAAGTACTATGACTATTGTTAGTTTTCGTGAAGAAAAGAAGAAGAAGTGATTTCGGTTGTCTCTCCTCTCAGTATTATGTTCCTTATGCATTGGCTTTGAGGTCAAGGGGTGTGTTGTGGTACTTCTATCTACTTTGGGGAAACCCCAAGTCATCCTTACTTTCCCTCTATTGTTTATGGTCACAAGGTAGTGCCCTTGGGCGTTTATCAGTTGTTATATGGAGATGTATGGTTAGGTTGTTGGTAAATTCCATGGCTTGGGTGGAGCATGGCTTACTATGTGATTTTTTTTGTTCTTAATTCATTTATCACTCATGACTTGTGAGTTTGGAAAAAGAGGACACTATATGATTATTCCAAAGGAGCTAACTTGGTTGGTTGATTATTCCTCCTTTGTGACCCAGGTCATGGGTTTGAAGATGGCTAGGCGACCCCTTAGCACTAACAAATGTTTTTGTGTCACCCCCGAGTGGGAAGCTCGTTTTTCTACAAACAAAGACACTAGATGAATAGATTCATACCACATATACCACATGATATGGTTGTGGGGAGCTCCCTATAACTTGCGAGGTGACCACGAGGCAACGTGCAAAAGGTTTCCTTGTGTGCACCTCGCAAGTTATAGATTCATCCCACATGTACCACATTCTAGAATTGTGGGAAGCTCCTCTATTTTTTCCCCTATAGCTTGTGAGATGCACATGAGGCTACGTGAAAAAGATTTCTTTGTGTGCACCTCACAAGCTATAATGGAAAAATAGAAAGAGTGTCATATAGCTTGCGAGGTGTGCACGAGGTGACTTGCAGTAGGGCAGGTGTCAATATAGTGGGGTCGAGCCTATTGGCACGGAGAGGAAAAGGCATGAGCCTAACGGGTTGGGAGAGCCCCGTACATAATAGTGCAATGAACTAGCAACCCCCCCCCCCCCCCCCCCCCCCCCCCCCCCCCCCCCCCCCCCCCCCCCCAAATTTCTTACTTCTCAAGAGCGATCCACCATCCTACCCCTCTTGTGGTGGGGAAACATTTGACGTCAAGTATTATTTTCTGGCATGACGAGATGGATTGTAGTAGTGATAATTGTGCTCTCCATGGTGAAGGTGGAAATGCTTATGCTCATGTTGGAGATGGTGGGCAAGGAGCTTGCAACCTCTCTTTGGATTATTCAACTCCTCAGACCATCATTGGCTAGCTCTCACACCGGTAACTATTTTTCTTGTGGTAAAAGCTTCCGAGCAAGCATTCCCAAGTCCCATGTGGGAGCATAGAGAGGCATCATTAGATCATTCTCTCTCTCTCTCTCTCTCTCCAATGTTTCTTTCAACTTTTTCAAAAATGATATGCATCTGGTTTGCACATCAAGTGTTTTCTATTGCTATCTCCAACAAAGGTAGAAATCAAGAGACCTACGAATATTTGAAAGAAACCTTTCTAGAATCAAGTAAAAGAAAATCGTACACAAAATCAAGGAATGGATTCTCTCTGCTGGAAAACACAAAGACTCTGAAGAGTGGAAGCAGAAACTTTTCAACATTAGAGAAAGTGTTAACTATAGGATTCCAACTACCAGCCAAATTAGAACTTGAATTGGATCTATATTAGTGGCTAAGAAAAGGCATAGGATGTGTCCTTTCGTAATTTTAAAAGGACACATGATGACAATTGCTGGCCCACATGGCCCGTGAGAATGCTTGCTTGGAAGGTTTCATCACAAGAAAAATAGCTTGCCAGCATGAGGGCTAGCCAACAATGGTCAAGGAACTGAATAGTTTAAAGGGAGGTTGCAATCTCCTTGCTCACCATCTGCAACATGAGTGTAAGAATACTATGAGGAAAAAAAAGCATTACCTTTAATTTATATGAAACCCTAGAAAAAAGACGGAGACTAGTCTAAATTAGAGGTAAATTAGAGGTGGGAACACATTCTAAGCAGCAACTCTTAAATTTTCACTAGGTTTGAATACGTGCCGTTTGTCGATAAAGACGCTTCTTTTCTCGAGCTTCTTGGGGAGACCATAGTGGAAGTCTCGGAGAATTTGATGGATCTTCCTTCATAGGATTCACAGAGCGCTGCTTGAGAACTCCTCTATGGGGGCACCAATTTATGACGAAGGAAATTTGGAATGGCGGCCTCTACACCAAAACAAACTCCATTGCGCCACAAGGGAAATGAGATGAGCGCACCACCTAGTCTTGGAAGCATGGACTAGGACCGCTACACACACACACACACACACACACACACACACACACACACACACACACAGAGAGAGAGAGAGAGAGAGAGAGAGAGAGAGAGAGAGAGAGAGAGAGAGAGAGAGAGAGAGAGAGAGAGAGCACTATGAATGAAGCATTAACCTTAGTGTGTGTACAAGGAATGGATGACTTCAAACACTCCCAACACAAATAGCATGTAGATTACCAAACAACCACTCAAGGATTAGCCAAGATCACATCAATCACTCTCACACACATATAAAATATTTCTCTTAATTAACATAAGTAAGAGGAGGAGAGGTTACTAGCATGAAACAATTTGCACTCTAGAATGTGCAAGAATAGAGTGAATGAATGAGCTTATGGGCTCATGGTGAGTGATACAAAGACTCAATGGGGCTGAGGGAGACTTGAAATTACAAAGGGGAAAGCCTCTTTATATAGGAAAGAGAGTGATTAGGAGTGAGGTTAAGATCCAAGTGTAATTTGTACAAATGAAGCTTGATTAAGGACATTCAACCAATGAAGAAGCTCCTTCCAAGTGATTTGTTGACCAATTTGCAACTAATTAGCTCCGTCATCACTTGTGTTGTCTTCACTCCTTCCTCCATAGCTTGAGTCCAAGAGCTTCCTTATTTTAAAATGTAAAGAATCTACATAAAATCAATACATATCTAGTAATAATAGAAAGGGATTGAATGAGAACTTATGAATTACAACAAGATTAAGCATGACTTGAGAGGTGATTAGAAGAGGAATTTTGATGGGTTTTTGAGCTTGAGAGAGAGGAGGAAGGAGAGGAGGGTGAGAAGACTAATGGCTGATTTTTAGAGAAGGTCTCAATGTGGAAAAGGAAGGGTGTGTGTGTGTAAAGGTAGAAGGGGTGGTCTCCACCACAATTGAAAAAACTGGCGTCCGCCATTTTGGCGATATCTCCTAGACCGTAGATGCAAAAATTATAAAAAAACTATGATCAGAATCTCCAGCTCATCAGCTACAACTTTGATGAAGATAACTTTTCTTGGATCGGAGTGGAAGTATTTTTTAAAAATTTAGCAAAATCATGTGTCTGGTTCCTTCCTTTACCAAGTCTTCCACTTGGGTCCCATCTGTTTGAATCATCATATGGCTCCAAAGCCATGATGATATGAGCCACTCATGACCCTTGAATCATGGGTGCATGGCTCCACAACCACATCATATCTTTTCTTTTCACATTCACATATTTTCCCTTCCCTTTACCACTAGGTTCTCCCTCTACCTTTCACCTCCGGTGAACTAGTCAAGAAAAAATTCCTATCAAATCATTTTTTTAATTTTTCCAAGAGGTTGTTCTCACTCTTTCTTTTATTGTAAACCTCTAGAATCAAGGAAAACCAACAAAATATAATAAACAAAAATTTGTGATAGGCTCGGATCAACAACAATTAATGTTATCTAGAAAACAATCAAGAACTTGTGAGCATTATCAATCCTTGTGTTCCCTAAATCATTTGGTTGCATGAAGATGTAAAATTCTATGCATCAAGTTGTGTTTAAAGTTACAATTAATCTACCTTGAGATAAGCCATTAGCCTTCTTGCAATAAGAATAGCATAAACTTGTGGAAAGCATTCACTATCCCAAGCCTCAATCCCAAGACCTCAAACACCTTCGAAGGTGGAGAGAGCTAGTAGAGAATGAGGTTAGGGAAGAGGAAGAAGAAGTATTCCATAGGAGAAATAAATATTTCCTCACTTCTCATCACTCTTTTTGCTTAGCATACATAATAGCATAGTAATGAAGCTGGAGAAGATGGAAATTTTAAGAATTGAAGTATAGCTCTTGGTTGGATTTGCATTCCATAGCCAAGAGTGTTGGTGTAGGCTCTCAACTTCTGAAGGAGCTTGGAGAAGGAGATGGAGCTCTTGCACCTTGCATAGCACACAATGAGAGTGTTTGTGTGTGTGTGTGTGGATGAGTATACCCCCTAAGCAACCCCCTAGCTTGCTTGGGTTGACCCCCCCCCCCCCCCCCCCCCCCCCCCCCCCTTCCTTGTAGCTCATGCTTGAAGCTCATTGTACCCCTCCAAGCGTAGGCAATCACAAGCAGGAGGCATTACAAGCAGCAAGGGTATCCTTGGGACAAGTTCCCCCTTCCCCTTTGAGAGAGAGGACTTGATAAATGGAAAATCAATTATTTAAATCTCCTAAATTATCATTGGACCCCTTGGGTGGCCAACCAATAGGCTTTAGGCACACTATGAGGGCAACATGAGGAGGAACTTGACAAGTGTCCCCTTTTCTCTCTTTGTACCATGCATGCTTTGTGTGAGTGTGTGGGTGTTCTCTCTCATCCCCCGTCATCTAGGGCTCGCCCCCTCCTTGTAGGGATTGAATATTTGACTTTTTGACACCTCAAGCCCCTCATGCATAGGCCTAGTTCCCACCACAGGCTTGGCCCTTAATCACTTTAAGCTTGGGTTGGGTTCTCACCTCAAGTACAACCCTAGCATTTGAAGCATGTGAAGCACCTCAAGCATCTTAAGCACCTCAATCATCAAGCACCTTAGTCATCAAGCATGACAAGCAGGACAAGCACCTCGAGCTGGGTCGGGTTCCTGCCTCAAGCGCATCCCTAGCTTACCTAAGGTCAAAGGACTTTTAACACTAACCTTTGGAGGTCTTAATGAAACTAACCCTAAGGTATTTTAAGCTCCATTTGTAGCCTTTTTGTTTGACAGACTATCTCTCATTTGGGCCCCTTTTCCATTGGCCTCGTGCTGAAATAGATATGTAAGCAGATGTCTATATTCTACCTTTTGTTTCCATTTATCTCTCCCATATTAAATGATCAATTCAATATGATAAAGTCTTTTAGGAATAGGTAGATATTAGATTTTATGACAAGTCCTGTATGAATTTCTTATTTAGGATGATCTCTCATGGAAGAGGGTAGTGGGGAAGAATCTAGGAAGTTATCAACAAATGTGCAATGTGATGAAGCCTTGGGACTTTTTGGAGTCCATGCAACATCTTGGGTTCTCCCCAATGCAATCACTTTTTGTTGCATATTTTTGATACCATACGCAAAAATATGGCACTGCATCAAACATAGGATACAACACTCAGAGACTAGTTCAACTTGATCTTTTGGATGGGTTACGATTTTGGACAAAGCCAAGGAAGTCATCATGTTGATTCCTCCTTATGATAATTCTCGAGGTTGTTCTATTTCTCCAGGTGCTTTCTAAAAATGGGGAGCCATGATTAAAATTTATGCATCTATCGGCATGGAGAAGAAGGCTAAAAACATTGAACTACACACAAGAATAGAAGCTGCTTCAAAAGCAACTAGGATGTATCTACGGGGTTGATGCAAGTGAAATTGTGAATAAGTTTGTGGGGATACCAAGCATTTATTTTAAAAAAATGCAGTCAAAATTATGATATTTCCCAAAACTTTATGCCAAATAAATATTTATTTGTTAGGCAGTTTCATGTGAGATCATCTGTACAAATTGTGAAAGATAAACACACCCAAAAAAAACAAGATGTATGTGGGATTGGCATGGTCCTAAAAGTAATTATTATGAAACAAGAAGGATTATCTTAAGGGTTCAAACTTAACCTTGATTTGATAGCATGGATAAACTTATATGTGTTAGTACCTTTTGCATTTTCATTGGCGAGATAGAAATTAGTGTATGTTTCATATCAATTGTGCTACCTTGAGAAGATTTAACTATCCAAAATGTATAATTTTATACATTAGAGGGTTGGGGACAAGGGGGTTTTAAAATAGGCTCGTAATGTAAATAGAGTATGTGTATGGCGGTATTCTTAATCACCTCTTGAACACAAGTGATATAGGGAGATTTTGATAAGCATCTGCCCCGAGGTTTTGAGATGGCTCGCAGATAATAGAATATGGCATCATGGTTATCTAATCATAAAGATTTTTTCATGTAGTGTTCAAGTAGAGTTTATAGTAAAGATTCATTTTTTTGCTTTGTAGTGGATTCTTTTGCTGCTATTATTTAGCCTTACCATGTTTTTTCTAACCTTTCACCCTCGCTCACTTTTAGCTACATATTCTCCGCTCGTTGAATGATATCACCCCCATGCCATTAGTGTATCCATCGGCCTTACAAATGTCCTTTACGATGATTTGTTGCTCTGAAAGCGTCCTTTAGTTGGGTGATAGTCTGGCAGTGACTTTTCTTGCGGGTTGACCACATGTCTTGATTGTCGAAGGAAGGTATGCCAATGTTGCTTGCGAAGTTTGGTGGAAAACAGATGATCCATTTGGTCATGAGAGCCAAACAACACTTTGCGTGTCCAAGGTTAAGATCGATTTCTTGACTTAATTCTTGTGGATTGGTCAAGGAGGAAGTTACATAGGCTTATAGACAACCTCAAGAGGCACCTACCCATGAAGTCGCGTGCCATTTTGGTGACATCTCAAATGTTCTTCTGCAGGGTCCAAATTGTTGGAGTTTTTACTTATGACCTAAAGTGGCATGGCAAAGCATATGCATGATCCTTTAGCCTAGGGTCCACCCCCTATCAAGTCTTGTTGCTATTGGGCTAGTGGCTATTGAGTTACAGTCCCATTTTGCTCTCTACCCGTCGATACCACATTGCCACTTTTGTTAGTTTTTCTCATTGAAGCTAGAATTGAACATGTAGAGCACATGGTAATAATCCTACCTCTCATATCTGGCATTGACCAGTATGTTGTGGGCCTCATACAAAGCCATAGAAGATCTGCGCACTCTAGGTCTCTCAAGCTCTCTCTAAGTGTGAATAGTGAAAATGATCTAGTAAGTGGAGTCAAAATTTCTTACATCGGGGTCTCGAAACCACTTGCCATGAAATTTGACATGTGCTTATCTCATCACGAAATGCACTTTAGGCTAAAAAATAACTGAGTTTGGACTCCGTTTGTCCATTTTTTCTAAAAACTGGCTAGATTGGATTTTTTGCAACGATCTCATAATTGCACCTCTACTTCACCATATGTTTCTCTTGACTTGATGATCACCCTTGTATTTTTGTTTTGTTGTTACGTCACCATCTCACCTGCTTTTAATATTTTTCTTTAGAAAAATACAAAAATAAAAGAAAGATAGAAAATCAATTTTGAAAGATACCAATAAAGCAAAGTAATTTGAAAAAAACATGAAAGAATGCTATGTACATCTACTTGTAATATTTTTGACCGGATTGCTCTGTTTTATCATATGTAAGCTTGAAAAATTGCTATTTTTACATATACACACACACACACACAGCTAGAGGCTCATTTTTGGCATTTGTCCCAATATATCTGTAGAATCGAGTTAAATAAGGGCATAAACACTTGGGTAAAAACTTCCACAATCAAACACAAAAAACCCAAAAATATAGAAAACAATGCCCTTTTTAGTACACTGGGTTCGCATCGGCAATGCCTCCCCCCCCCCCCCCCCTCCTATTTGGAGTCCTCCTGGACAATGGTGTAATTTCTATCTAGAGGATTTAACTAGAGAAGAAAAATTTCATGGAGTAGTTTAGAGGAAGAAGAAAAGGTGGGGGATTGTTGCAGAAGGAAAAAGGAGCCCGAGAATCACTCTTTTCCCTTTTGTCATTCTTGCGGTAGGAACTTGCCCGAAGATAATTCCCATGGTTAGCTGAGGGAAACTCAAAATCTACATGACTGTAAGACTAAGTTCAAAGAACATGAGCCATATAGAATCTGTCAACGTGATCCCAACAGCTACAGATTTTGACAAGCAGATAATGTGGTTGTAGAGAACATGGGGCAAAATGACTCATGCAGCTATCGTCATATAGGAGGATGAAAATGGTATCCCATGCCATCAACACACAATACATGTGAGAACACAAATGTCTGCACCACATGCACCCACAATGGCAGTACCATTATCACCACCACATGCATGCAGGTCAACCCGCCATGGTAGGAATCTTTATGCAGGCTGATGGCCTAACCACCTCGCTGACGTGCATCATGTGCCATGGGTGAAAAATATAGCATTTATATATAAATTCCAACACACACATTCCCTTGTCCTTGATAACTAATTGTGACCTTGTTTGGTTTTTGCTGATCGGATGTTCGGGGGATTCACTGTTCAGTACCACCTATATAACATGCATTCATGGGGTATTAGAAAAACCCCTCCTTTAACATGTTTGAATGAATAAAATGACCCCTTATTTTAGGAAAATTTTCCAAATTTGAACATAAAAACCATTTAGTTTAATGTATCACTGTTAGATTGCCTAAAATTTTTGCATTTTAAAGCCCCTCCTTTTGAACTTACGCTATACATTAGCATTATTACATAGTACACCCCCCGAGATGGGATGGTGTTGTGCATCTCGTGACTCTCGTCTAGAGTTCCCCACTGTGGATACCATGTTTCGGGCTTCGTTAAAGACCCCGAGCTACTTAGTATTGAGAATAACGCCACTTACCCTAGCTAGATGATCTACCAATTCACAGTGGCAGGAAAGGTTTCTATATGGCAGGTTTCACCTCCAAGAAAACTGTTTAGAATCGGGCTATAAAAGAAGGCATTTGGGGAACTTGTTAATTTTCATATGCTATGCCTTTGACACCCGAGGCAGTCTTAACAATGAGTTTATGGACTTTTTCCCTGTGTTGGTTATACTCAAAAGCTTCCCTATCTAGCTTCATGACTATGTAGACTCCATTAGTGCTATGTCGGGCCGAGTTCTTTTCAGTTCTTGGACAATATGGTGTGTATTTTGTGGAATATAAGTAGGTTAATCTAGATTTGAGTATGGACATTTTTGGCACTTTCTAGCAAGAGTTAGCACTTTTCTCATTTTTAAATGCCTAATACAAGTGCCGCAAAATTGGGCACTATGCCAAGGATTATCCCAAGGTAGAAGTTTCCCACAATCCAATGATCGTGATAACCTAGAGGTGCACTACCAAGGGGGTCAAGTCTTCTCTGGGTGACCCTAAGATAGAAGATAAGGCCAAAAAACAAGATATATCTTGCAAAGATGAAACTAAATATATAGGTTTCCCATTAGTAGATATGTAAGGTGAACCAATTGTACTGAGAGACCCTCTAGTGATGAGATAAGAAAAGATATTGTGGGCTCGTCAACTGAGATGGAAGATAAACTAGAGTCGCTTGTTCAACCTGCTATAGAGATGTTGAATGAACCTAGTCAACTCAACTCAAATACGGGTGGAGATCAAGACCTTAATCTTGATCTCATCAGCCATTTTTCTCATGTTTCAAGTACTATGACTATTGTTAGTTTTCGTGAAGAAAAGAAGAAGAAGTGATTTCGGTTGTCTCTCCTCTCAGTATTATGTTCCTTATGCATTGGCTTTGAGGTCAAGGGGTGTGTTGTGGTACTTCTATCTACTTTGGGGAAACCCCAAGTCATCCTTACTTTCCCTCTATTGTTTATGGTCACAAGGTAGTGCCCTTGGGCGTTTATCAGTTGTTATATGGAGATGTATGGTTAGGTTGTTGGTAAATTCCATGGCTTGGGTGGAGCATGGCTTACTATGTGATTTTTTTTGTTCTTAATTCATTTATCACTCATGACTTGTGAGTTTGGAAAAAGAGGACACTATATGATTATTCCAAAGGAGCTAACTTGGTTGGTTGATTATTCCTCCTTTGTGACCCAGGTCATGGGTTTGAAGATGGCTAGGCGACCCCTTAGCACTAACAAATGTTTTTGTGTCACCCCCGAGTGGGAAGCTCGTTTTTCTACAAACAAAGACACTAGATGAATAGATTCATACCACATATACCACATGATATGGTTGTGGGGAGCTCCCTATAACTTGCGAGGTGACCACGAGGCAACGTGCAAAAGGTTTCCTTGTGTGCACCTCGCAAGTTATAGATTCATCCCACATGTACCACATTCTAGAATTGTGGGAAGCTCCTCTATTTTTTCCCCTATAGCTTGTGAGATGCACATGAGGCTACGTGAAAAAGATTTCTTTGTGTGCACCTCACAAGCTATAATGGAAAAATAGAAAGAGTGTCATATAGCTTGCGAGGTGTGCACGAGGTGACTTGCAGTAGGGCAGGTGTCAATATAGTGGGGTCGAGCCTATTGGCACGGAGAGGAAAAGGCATGAGCCTAACGGGTTGGGAGAGCCCCGTACATAATAGTGCAATGAACTAGCAACCCCCCCCCCCCCCCCCCCCCCCCCCCCCCCCAAATTTCTTACTTCTCAAGAGCGATCCACCATCCTACCCCTCTTGTGGTGGGGAAACATTTGACGTCAAGTATTATTTTCTGGCATGACGAGATGGATTGTAGTAGTGATAATTGTGCTCTCCATGGTGAAGGTGGAAATGCTTATGCTCATGTTGGAGATGGTGGGCAAGGAGCTTGCAACCTCTCTTTGGATTATTCAACTCCTCAGACCATCATTGGCTAGCTCTCACACCGGTAACTATTTTTCTCGTGGTAAAATCTTCCGAGCAAGCATTCCCAAGTCCCATGTGGGAGCATAGAGAGGCATCATTAGATCATTCTCTCTCTCTCTCTCTCTCTCCAATTTTTCTTTCAACTTTTTCAAAAATGATATGCATCTGGTTTGCACATCAATTGTTTTCTATTGCTATCTCCAACAAAGGTAGAAATCAAGAGACCTACGAATATTTGAAAGAAACCTTTCTAGAATCAAGTAAAAAAAAATCGTACACAAAATCAAGGAATGGATTCTCTCTGCTGGAAAACACAAAGACTCTGAAGAGTGGAAGCAGAAACTTTTCAACATTAGAGAAAGTGTTAACTATAGGATTCCAACTACCAGCCAAATTAGAACTTGAATTGGATCTATATTAGTGGCTAAGAAAAGGCATAGGATGTGTCCTTTCGTAATTTTAAAAGGACACATGATGACAATTGCTGGCCCACATGGCCCGTGAGAATGCTTGCTTGGAAGGTTTCATCACAAGAAAAATAGCTTGCCAGCATGAGGGCTAGCCAACAATGGTCAAGGAACTGAATAGTTTAAAGGGAGGTTGCAATCTCCTTGCTCACCATCTGCAACATGAAGGTAAGAATACTATGAGGAAAAAAAAGCATTACCTTTAATTTATATGAAACCCTAGAAAAAAGACGGAGACTAGTCTAAATTAGAGGTAAATTAGAGGTGGGAACACATTCTAAGCAGCAACTCTTAAATTTTCACTAGGTTTGAACATCAACAATTTCTTTTCTATGAGCCTAGTTTGTGAGCTTGTGAAAGGAGGTGGGAACCAATGGTAGCGGAACAACCAAAAACAAGTGAAAGAGTCACCATGGATTTCTAAAACAATTAGAAAGTGATAAAATGATTAGGTTGAGTTTAAATAGGATCAATGTTCAAGAAAGGATTGCCTCAGCTTAGCCTTGAGCCGATTGAAAATCAAATATAGCTGGTTGCAAACAATGGTAAAGAGAAGAAAAATTGGTGAAATATGTGAGAAAATAGTTCAAAAATCCTACAAATTTTAATTTTAAGTAATTTCATAAAGTTAACACTATTGGAGTGGATAAACAGGATATTGGTTAACAAGAGGGCATGTGGAGAAAGGGAGACATAGATGGAACGGGATATAAGACCCCACAAAAGCAAAGAGAAGGTAGAAACAAGTGAAGAGCGGGTAGAGACTAGCAAGAAGAGAAGACATAGCAAAATAAAGCAGACGGATTTCTAGCATGGATGAGGTCCTATTGAATACATTGTGAGTGATGTTAAGAACCAAAAGGCTAATATTACATTTGGAAAATTTTTAGCATTGAAGCTCAAGTTGGTGAGACAATAGTCCCTAGGCTCCACGAGCTAGAGGAGATGTGCATGTTGTGTAGAAAATGACCTTAAGGGTACGAAATCCAATGGATGTGCTTCCGCTCATTGATGTGCTTCTTGAAAAGAAGACGTAGGTAGAGACATACATCAATGCTGGAGCTCAAGTCTGTGTTATGATAAAGGCTACTATGAGGTGTGCAAGTGTTAAAGCAAGTGGTCAAATGAAATGTGCAAATGAGAACGTCCAACCATGCCAAGGCGAGGTGTTTGGGCATAGTTGAAGATGCAAATGTAAATGTGATGGGTATTGAATGCCCCATTGACTTTTTTGTGATGAAATCAGGTGATAATGCCTATTCTATATTTTTAAGGAGGCCATGGCTTCTTGCAATAGGATCCAAGAAGAGCTAGGAAAGTGAGGTATTCACCTTGCTAGACAAAGAGAATGGAAGACAAATAGAGTTGTATTTGAATACCAAGGAAAGCCACTTCCATCCTATGCGAGAGGGCAAAGGGAGGCAATTTGACCACATGAGCTATAAGTATGGGTAAGTCAGCTTATGATGAAGGCTACACAAGTAGATAGGAAGAGGAGAGTGATAGTGACCTTTTAAGATTAATGCAGACCTATTTGAAGCTACCACTGATATTCTCTTTGCAAAGGAAGGTACACAATCTCAAATTCTTGGTGTAGATGCAATAGAGGTGGAGGGATTGTTAGGTGACAATTTAACTAAGCAAGAGAAAGAGAGTTATGTGTAGTTGTGTGTATCTTATCCTTATTTGTTTGCAATGGAGTACAAGGATCTATAAGGAGCCAAGTGGGTGGAACACTGGATTTTGCTCAAAGAGGGGTACATACCAAGGGCATAGAAGCTACGAAAGTTGGAAGAGATTCAAAATTAAGCTTTATGGAAGGAGGTCAATAAGCTACTTGAAGCAGGTATTATCTATCATGTGTAAGAGTTTGAGTGCATTTCTCTACTTGTTATCACACCAAAAAAGAATAGGAAGTGGAGAGTGTTTGTTGATTATAAGCCATTAAATTTTTCTACAAAGTGGAATCACTACCCTTTTCCTTTATAGCATGAAATTTTGAGCACTTTCGTAGGTCATGAAAGGTGTTTGATCATGGATGGATTCTTTGGGTATTTTCAAATTGGTATTGCCTTTGAAGACCAGACGAAGACTACAGGGTGAAAGCATGTTAATGTGTCATGCTTTTTGTGCTAGTTAGCACACCTTTAAAAAGTTGGGCATCCGGAAAAACTTATACAAATAATATCAATTTTTTTGGAGGTTGCACACTTGGATTCCTTGTTTCAAGAGCTTTCTATTGATATATCATATGCTATAGATCTTGGAGATGTAGCTCATGTTATTGTACTAGTTAGAATATGTCAAAATTGTGCTAATTAGCATTGTCCGGACATGAAAAAGTGTGACACCTTAACATGCTTTCACCCTACACTATTCCTGCATGGGGACGTTTTGACCTTTTGTTTGGTTAATGTTGGGTTAATGCTTATATGACTTTCTAGGATTGTATGGACAAGGTGTCCAGTCCTTATTTGGGAAAGTTTATCTGAGCATTTATGGATTATGTTGAATGTTATAGTTCCAAAATTGATTATTTGTCAAAGCTTAAGCTACGTTTCCAGAGGTTGGACAAGGAAGGTGGTAAGTTGAATCTAAGGAGCTGTGAGTTGGCTCAACCTCAAGCTCATTTATCAGGTCATGTCATCTCAACGAAATATATAGAGGTTTATCCTCAGAAGGTGAAGGGATTAGTGCTAATGGAACCTCAAACAAGTGCTATATATTTGGCCTCCTTTGTACACAAGTTAAAGTATCTATCTCAGTATTTTTGGATGCTTTCCTTATATGTGTACCCTCTTCAAAAGATGAGACAACAGGTTCATGGTTTTTAGTGGATTGAAGATTCACAAAGAGCTTTTGAAATTGTGAAATAAATCCTTTGCCAATTGCCTAGCTAGTATTTTCCGTCTCAACAATGAGGATGACTTCTTTGTTGCTAAGAAACTGGGTACAATTTCCATTGGAGGCAGTTTGTTGTAGAAAGTTGGTAGATGTTACAAACCCATCTACTCTGTATAGCTGCGTGATAAGTCCTAGAGAGATAACCTATAGTAAAGTTGAGCATTGAGTGATGACCTTGGTGTTTGCATGCAAAACGTTTAAAGTGTACTTGATTATTGGAAAATGTTATGTACTCAAATCTATATATTTTTTTGCCTAAAGTGGTGCTTCATTTAAATCCAGGGAAGTGTATCATGAAATGGGTTTTGGAGTTGTAGGAGCTCAAATTTGAGTTTAGGCTGGACCATAATAGGCGGTCTCATCTTGCAAAAGTTTTGGTTAACAAAGTTTCCAATTTGCTAGTGTATACAAGGGTGGTTTGAGAGGAGATTGGTGAAGAGCGTACTTAGAAAAGGGGCTTTTGTGATGTGATTCAATCGAGCATACATGAGAGTGGTGTATAAATCAAGAGAAGAAGTGGTGATACATGCATGATCCGCAAGGTAGAGATATCTTTTCTAAAACTTATGACCTAAAAGATGTTCACACAAACAATGAGGCCGATTATTTTTCTCTCCATTTAGGTCTAAAATAGTGTGTAGATTTTGGCATTTCCAAGATCATAGTGAAAGGAGATGCATTCTTGGTCATCAAGGAACATTTGGGACAGTGGTAGGTAAATAGAGATTCTCTTAAAGATTGATTTTTATCCACAAAGAAGTTAATAAAGTTTCTTGTAGCACTACAGTGAAAGCATGTCAAGAGGGAGTTGAATCAACTCGCAGACCAACTGACTAATAGTCGTGTGCAACAACATATAATAGGGTTGTATGTAGCACCCACCAAGTATGCAAGAAGAGAGACATGAAAGGACATTGATGATTTCTTGAGTACAAGTCAGTGTTTGCCACATATGTCCAAGCTATAAAGGAGAAGAATTGTTCAAGAAGCTTGCAAGCTCACTTTGGTGGGTGAAGATCTGATGGCTTATGGTCATGATGGGGTGCTGAGAAGAGCTCTACAAACATGAAATTGGTATAGTTTCGAAGCAATGTCATGCGTTAAGCATGCATCACAACAAAGATCAGGTGTTTTTCTTATTCTTAGATCTAATTTGTGGTGGCCTTCTACAATGTGAGATGTTCATTATTTGTGCAAGACCTTCCATAAACGTCAAGACATGGGAGAGCAGAGGCTGATAGTAGAATCAGAAGGGGCTATCATAGCTCAAAATGCATTTGAAAAGTGGGTTTTGGATGCTATTTTTACACTTGCCAAGTTGGCAAGTGATAAGAAGTATATTTTGGTGGCCATTGATTATCTTAATACTAGGCCAAGGGCCAATTTGAACCAGGCTCAGGGATTGCCTATATAATGGGGTAGAAGTTGTGTCAGGACAAGGGTCATACGGCTAGGAGATGGGAGCTAAGCCTAATTTTTCCTAAGTTTGTTGGCTAAGAGCAAGAGCCTTAGGGCTAAAATAGTGCCATCTAGAAAGGGGTTCCTATCTATAAGACTACTAGGGCAAGGCCTTGGGCTATATAAGGATACGACAAGGTGGAGTTTCAATGACACAATTACCCACTGCTTTATAGATTGGGTAAAGAGACAAGTTGTAGACTCCCTCCGGTCTCATAGTGGTATCAGAGCTAAGTTTAGGCATGGAGCTATTTTTGGTAAACATTTATGCATGAACTCTTGCTCTCTCTCTCACACACACACTTTGGAGGACGAAGCTTGTGTAGGTAAGACCACATGAAGGCAAGGTGGAGACCAAAGCGGCCTACATAGAATGGTGCAAGCTTGGGCCCATCATTAGGAAGAGAATGGGTTCTAGGAGGACCTGTTTATTTGGCAGTTTAAGGGAGTCAAACGTCTCGTATTAAGAAAGCAATCAAAGGGTAGTTTTTGAATTTAAATAGCCAAAACGGCTATCAAATCTTTCCCCCAAAATGAAAACTAAAATTTAGCAAGAGAAACCATATCATATAACATATCTACGAAAAAAGTTGGACGTGTAGATTACAGATCTGTAATCTCCACTCAAATCAAAGACCATATGTAGGATTTATGGAAGGCCGAAAATCATAAAGTTGTCCATCCCCCTTTTTGGGGGGGGAAGTGAATCCTTTGACCACTCTTATACCTCTCTTACACACCCACCATTCTTGCACACATGGCGTGCATCTATTTGTCCAAATGTTAATCACCTCCATAATCTCATGGCAAATAAAGAGGCCCTCCTAGACCCCATCCTCTTCCTATCGTAAGGTTGCGTGGTAGTGGGGACCCTTTCATGTTTCATCAGCTCAAGCTAATGCCCTCTATATGAGGATCTCTGAGGGATTTTGTCTCTACGGCGTTTCCCAACATGGTTCCATAGCTTTGGGTTCTTGCTGTTGTTGTGTGGGCACACAACCAAGGTCTTGACTGTCCTTTGTTTTCAAAAGTCCCTTAAGGGAGTGTGCTCACAATAGACCCTCCCACCTCCACTATCCTTGTAAGAGTGGTGCAAGTTGACAAAGTTGAAAGACGAGTAGAGTTCATGCAAGATACATTGCCAAATCTTTGCAAATTTAGAAAATTTCAAAAAATTGAGAGAATTTTAAAAGTACGTATTATTTAATATTCTTTTATTGGTGATGCTTTCAACACTAGCAAATCCACATCAATCACGGGTTCTGTCACACAAAGTCGATAATATCTACCAAGATCTATTTGCTATCTACAATTGATTGTTTATCACATCAGATTAAGCATGAACTTCCTCGACGGGCTTTCAAGTATCAACAAAGTTTTCAATTTGATGGTGCTTTACAAAGTTTGCAATAGACATTGATAATTGACTATGACTTGGTGGTATCAATTTAGCACGGCTATTTGACTTTGTTTGGGGTGCTCATAGCCAATTGAGGTTTTCTTTTTGGTAGGCAGGGTTTATCTTTTTTCTAGCTAGCATAGCATGGTACACCATGGATTCCAATGTTGACATGTAGCATATGTTTGATTTTGAAAATCTTGCACCTATTCCACTTGCTGCTACCTCGTAGTTGGCTACTCTCATGAAGGATGCTTATGTGGCAATGGGAACAGCTAATAACATCAAATTTCTCAATATCTATGAGTTTAGAGAACTGCAAATACACATGACTGTTTAGAGCGTAATTTTGCACAATTAAATGAAAATTTCACTAAGATGTTTGATATGATTGTGCAATTCATGCAACAATTGTCCAAGGGCCAAGTTAATGAGTAGATAGGGTTTTTGTGACACCCATACCTAGCACGAGAACCCCTAGTCTGTAGGAGTAAGGCTTCAATCTAGAGGGGTTGCACCTTCTCTCTCAAAAAAAGACAGATGACATGTTAAAGAATACCAAGCGTTTGATTTTTGGAGGAGAGGAAACAAAGAGTAACAAAGATACTATGAATATATTCCTGAGAAAATGGGATGCCAGACAGGCCTAGGGTAAGACTAGGTGGGCCAAAGGCTAGGATGGACATGCGATCAAGGGGGCCCTGTTATTAGCAATGCAAGGCCTATATAGGGCATGGTTGGGTAGAGAGTTTCATGCTCCAGTCCTCTCAGTCTCATATTGTTCTTAGAGATCACTGAAGGGGGGAGCTATGGAGGAGGGGGAACTCCTTGCATGGTGATTCTCTCTCTCTCTCTCTCTCTCTCTCTCTCTCTCTCTCTCTCTCTCTCTCTCTCTCTCTCTCTCTCTCTCTCTCTCTCTCTCTCTCTCTCTCTCTCTCTCTCTCGGGGTGCGGACAAAGGTACTCTCAGAAACAAGGAAGTGTGCACCTTCCCTTGCAGAACTGTTAGAGGAAATAGGACAAAGGAGGAAATGGGAACGAGCCTTATGGAAAGTCAATGAGTTGATAGAGCAGAATGAGAACGAACCCTAATACATACAATGGGAGGAAGGCGTCCTGCTCATCTTGTGGCATGGATGGCACCAAACGGTATCTCCTTGAGGTTTTGAAAAAAAATTGCTTCTATAGCGATGTAAACTACAATTTGTGGTACTCTGTATGAGCCTTTTCTCTATCCCGTCATCATTTATGCACTGTAAAGCCAAGTTTCCCCTTTTGTTTCACATGCTTTTGGGAGAAAGTCTTAACTAGGCCCTCTAATTTGGGACACCCCTCTCATGGTAATAGAAAAGTTCCACGGACAGTTGCAAGGGAGGATCAAGTAAGGCTTGTGGCTGGATACAATACCCTACTCGACAAGCCTTTAATTTATATTTAAACTATAATGATATAATATATATTTAATATTATAATTAGGTAATATATTTATAATTACATATAGAATCATAGTAGATAATATATATAGAGCTATACGTATAGTTATAATAAACCTTTTAGCTTTAACTAATTATTAAATTATCTTATACTTATTAGCTACTACATAGTATACTTATTCCTATAAAATATACTTATAGTTTTAGATATAATTGCTTAATGTAATAGTATGAATATAAAAACGACAAGTATAACTTTTAGTATAAATAAAAGTATAGCTCTATAAATTATAACTATAAGTATAAATATATAGTTATAGTTATAACACTATTACCTATAGCTGTAGTTAAATTATATAATTATTTAATATAGTATCTTAATTAGACTATACATATTAGACTTATATTATTAACATTAATAATATACATACTATATAATTATAATATTAACATATATTGTAAGCTTATTCTATATATATATATATATATATATATATATATATATATATATATATATATATATATAATATACTAATTTTTACTATAATATATATATTATATTGATATAAATAACTTAAATATTATATATTATATATTTATGAGATAACCTATACATTTTCTATAAGTATATATTATAAACGTACATTGTATTCTTATTATATCTATTTATACGTATCTATAATATAGCATACATTATACTAATAAAATATTACTACATTTGTAATATATAATTAATGTATCATATTATGCCTAGCGTATAATGTATTATTTAGTTATATAATACTATCATATATTGTATATACTATTTAACATTATTATCATATACCAAAATTTTATAACTTCTTTATATAATAATATACTAACCTAGTATATGTATACTATATTTTTTACTATATAATATAAAGGATTTATATTATACTTACTATATATTCATGTATGTATGCTATATATTAACTAATATACCGATAATATATTATATACTATCTATTAACTAAAAGCATATATTATATATAAACGTATAAAAACTATATATATTAATATACATAATGTAGTTATATATTATATATTATATTTAACCTGTATAATTACTATAAGATATAATATATTGATGTATAGCTAGTTTAGTTAGTGTAGTTTTTGTTCGGGCATAATATGAAATGGATGTAACTTAGGGTTATCGGAATTTTCCCATTGCAACGTTTCTGTCCATCTACTCAAACTCGCTCTCTTCATCTTCCTTGTAGACGTCCTTGGGCCAGCTACGTATACACAGCAGGTACATTCCCTTTCTATATTGTGCTAATCGAGTCTCTGAAATGCCGCCGCTTGGCAGAGTGTGTATAGGCTGCAAGCAGTAATCTCTAATTGATTATCAATCCGTTAAGTGGATAAGATTGCTAATCTTGGCTCATTATAATAACATGCATCTACTCTCAATTGATGTTGTTGCAAAAAAAGGGGGGGACAGAGCCCCCTTCATCATCCGCGCATGTGCGGATGATGGGGCCCTCTGTCCCCCGCCCCCTTTTTGTTTTGCAAAAACGGGCTGTGATGGACTGTCCATAAGCTCCAAGCAAAAAACTCAATATGGATTAATGCTCATTACAAAGATAAGCATCCACTCTCAATCCAAATAATGCAAAAAAATGGGGGGACAAAGCACCCCCATCATCCGTGCACGCACAGATGATGGGGGGCTCTGTCCCCCCCTTTTCTTACATTTTTTGGATTGAGAGTAGATGCTTATTTTTGTAATGAGCAACTCATGTTTTTTTAACGCATATTATCAACATATTTCCTTCACTAGGCTAATTGATTTCACAAAAAAAAGGGGGGGAGGTAGAGCTCTCCCATCATCTGCGCGCGCACGGATGATGGGGGAGCTCTGCCCCCCCCCCCCCCCCCCCCCCCCCCCCCCCCCCCCTTTTTTGTCGCATCAATTAGCCTATTGAAGGAAATAGTTAATGATATGTGTTTTATGACAGCCATTTACCTTGAAACCAATTAGCGGAATATATATTATGGGATATACCACAACTCAAAACTTAACAAAAAAGGGGGGAGAGAGAGCTCCCCCATCATCCACGCGAGCACAGATGATGGGGGAGCTCTTTTTCCCCCCCATTTTTTAAGTTTTGAGTTGTGGTATAGATTATATATTATTAATACATTATATATTATGTAATATATATATTATATATAGTGTATACAACAGATAATATATAGTATAAAGAGTATATAGTAGATAGTATATGGTATATAATAGAAATAGAGAGCTGTAATATAAAGTACATAGAGTACATAGTATGTTGTAAATATACAATATAAACAGTATATAATATATATAGTGTACAATAGATAATAATGGGTATAAAATATTATAAATACATATAGTATAAAGTATGTAGAATACCTAGTATATTGTAAATATATAGTATACATAGTATATAATTAAGAGTGTATAGTAGATAATATATAACATAGATATATATAAAATATAGTTCTACGATAGATTACTTCGTAGAGTAGATATTATATATATAACATCAAAGACGTTTTATGTAGCATAGTACTATATAGTGTATAATTACATATAATTTTATTAACTATTTAATTCATATCATATAGTAAACCACATATAGTGTTATATACTATAATCTACATTCTAGAGTATATTTTTCAAGTTGAAGGTAGTCTACTTTATTTGATATGTACCTAACTGCAAATTGTATGTCTTATATGAACTAAAAACATTATAATATATGTTTTGTAGATAATGGAACCAAAGAGGGATTGCAAGAAAAGAAAACCTCTAGTCTCACCTTTTAGCAACCGTCAAGTGAGCATGAAGCTAAGATCCGGTTGTATACCAAAGGGAACTATCGATCAGGAGGCATCATCACGAGTCCGAAATTTAGACACTCCCCCCAATAAAAATAACAGGATTCTTAAAAGGTGTGTTTTTATTGATGATGAGGATCGGGTTGATGAAGCCTCCAACAATGTCGAAGATGATGTAGAGGTCACAAGGTAAATTATGGTTGTATGTTATAATTTTAATTGCAATGATAGACGGTTAAATTCCTATTGCACGTTTGATTTTTGTTGAGAAATTTTGGTTGTGCTCAACAATGTATATGACTAAGAAAGGTTATATAATATTTTATATACATACCATTGATAGTTGCTGAGAAAATATTTACTGTTTTTGTTTATGTTTGAGAAAGGTCCTTAAATCTCATGTGAGAGTTCTATTTAAGGTGTGCAGTATTTTTTTGAAAAAGTTGTCTCTGTGCAAAGGAGACTCTGGAAAATTTTTTGTAATTTAAATACTTTGGACTTTCTAATCCTATTTCTATATATGTTTTTGGACAATTAAATGTTTGTGTGTTTTATTTATGTAGAGATCAATGTTCACATTGAGGAACCTCATGAAAATGAAGAAGATAGTGATCATGAAGGGGATGATGTGAATAAGCATTCCGAACACCTAGGCAGGCAAATTTCATGTGGCTTGATGAAAGATGTTCTAAGTCAATTTTATGTCAAGAAGAAGACATTGCCTCCTCCTGTTCCACTTTGTTGTCTCATGGTGAATGAGGCTGTTAGGTTTGCTAGAGATGATATAGAATGGCTCATTTCCTCTTTTAATTCTACTGGGTATTCAGAAACTATGGGGCTTTTTCTTGTGTCCATCAGGGATTCTAGAGGAGATACCATTCTCGTGACCGTGGCGGATATGAAGGAATGGGGACCACTTTGGCGGGAAAGAAATGTTGAGATTGAGAGAGCACTTGGTAGAGAGTGGTAGGAGCTCAAAAGGAAAGAAAATTCTGGTTCCTAATTAAAATCTAATTTGATTAATGCTTGTAGGGTTCCATTACCAAACTGTTGTGGATGTTTTTCTTGTGGATATATCACAAATTGATAAGTTTTCCCTTGATAGGTGGATTCACATAATGCTTACTTCTTTGCATGAGCTTCTTGCATTGTTCTATGATTTTGAACATGATTCATGTTTGGGTTTTCTGTAGCATCAACAAATTTTTTGCGACACAAAAGACCAATTTATATAGCCGAGATAGTGTGCCTTGTCGTGAGGTGGCTAGGCTTATCTTTGTGGATTTTCCTATAAGTTTATTTGTGGATGGTCTAGGACCTATTCCGTTGGGTAAGTAACTTTTCTTTGGGGTAATACCTACAGCTAACTATGGTTGTATGCTTACATAACAACATTCATTTTTGTAGAGGGCATGAGTGTTCCCAAGTGGAACACATTTTCCAGGGGTCTAGTCACAGGGTGCATGGATGTGGCTCGTGAGTTTTTGGTAGATGAGGGGTTTTTAGTCACCATGTGCATGGCCGAGCATATTGGAGATTTTATTGTAGATGCTACTAGGGTAGGACTTGTGCTGTTACGTACATGGACCCTCATGTGTAACAAGAAGGCATGTCGGCATCCACTCACTAGAGAGGCGGTGAGATAACAAACTTAGTTTCATAGTTTTATGTCCTAACTAAAAACATTATAGCTATGAAATTATTTGACATATTTTTAATGCAGGTACTTGATCTTACCATGTGTCTTTGGTATCGTATTTTCCATCCTATACCACACTATGATAGAGAGGCAAGGGAGAAAATTGCTGAAAAATTGTTTCTAGTAGATTGTAGCTACATGATAAATGATGTAGTTTCCCCCATTGAGATTGATGGTGTCATTCTAAGAGGTGGGACATAGCGGTCTTCTTTGTTCTTTCTGTAAGATTAGTCTAACTATGATACTTGTGAATGTTATGGTATATATGTGTTTGCATTATGTTTCTAATTTACTTTTTATATGGTTAGGTGGTTGTTGGTAACATTTACTAAGCCTCAGGACTATGTTTTGGACTTGTTTGCGGGGTGTGGTGGTTTGGATCGAGCTTCAACGAAGGATAGGAGGCATTGAATGTGTCTAGAGCTAGATGATGTGCTCTACAAAATATGTTTGACAGACATTGCATGTGGACTTGTGAAATGTTGATTGTGGATACGCACTTGATTGGGGAAACACTGTTCTAACAGTACACATCTTGATTTTTTTATTTATATTTTGATGTTCATGGTAGCCATATGACATTGACATGGCATTTTGGTGTGCTCCATACATTTCATTTGGATGTTTCTTTTGTGTTTGTTTGGTACATGGTGGCCACATGATGTGGAGATGACTTTGATTGTGCTTTCCTATGTAGTTGTATTATGCTGACACTATTGGCTTGTGTGGAAATAAGAGTTTATGTAAAGTGCTAGCGGGTAAGCCGCGACGGACGATGGAGCACAGCGAGAACACAGACCAACAAACTGTCAATTCGAGGACGTAGCTGACCCGACTAGGGCATGGAGGCAATCTTTGGGTTGTCAACCCTGAGCTAGACACGAACAACACTCTATAGTCACTAATCCTACCACAACACTACCATAAAGCAAAGAAACAGACAACGCATCCTACGAAACACTACAAGCTCGAAACAGTCTCAAATCATATCGGAATGATTCGAAATCGGAGGGTAAGACTCACAAGGAAATATCCTATGTGGCCAAATACCTAAACCCTGAAAACCATAACTCTAAGACCTCTAATCGCTGCCGCGATAGACTAAAAACAACAATTTCCAAAGTGTCCGAAACTATTCTACAAAGACATCAACACGAAGAGCTTCTTGCCCTGATTCTAACGACTACTCGATCATTCAGAACGGATGTCGTTTGAGGTACTTACGACCAAATATAGCTCGTAGCAGGCGGGCTCGCGATGTGGTCCTCGGCTTGCATTGCTTGTGTCGACGCGGAGAGCTCCTCGATGCTAACACGCTCCTACTCTCATATCTGCAATGTGATTAGTGTGCGCGATGGTGTGTGTGCGTGAAGCTCACTACTATGTGCAGGAGAACCCACGACTGTATATTATTTGAGATAACGTCATGTGTTTTACAAAGCCTTAGGTTTTAGCTTATATACCAAGCCTTCAAACCTAATGTCCGGCCAAATGACCTGAATTGTCCCTGGGCTTCTACAGAGCTTAATTACAAGAAACTGAGTTGGCTTTACTCATTATACAAGCATCTGCGGCCAAAATACAAGTGCCGATTTAAAATATGAGGTTCCCATAAACATTACAAAAGTGGCCGTAATGGCTCAAAATAATAATAACGGGATATTCGATGACGTCCATGAACTTGTATCTTCATGTTGCAGCATCCATCTTCATCTTCATTACTTCATCACCATCTTCATGTGGAATCTTTATAGAATCTTTGAGGAATCTTTAATGGAATCTTTATGGAAACGTTGTTGAAAGGGCGTCCTTTCAACACTCTCCCCCTCCGAATTCTTGTCGTCCTCGACAAGACCCTATGTCTTTGCTGGCCTTGACGAGTTCTTGATGTCTTGGTGTTGATTGAATTTGTTGTGGCAGCCTCTTCCGTAGTTGGTCGCTTTGCGTGATGTTAAAGCTGTCTTGAAGTTATACCTGTAGTGTATTTGAAGCCTGGAACTCTCCCCCTCCCATTGGTTGTTGTATCTTGAATTGCATGAGGTTGTATCGACTTGTTGGTGCAGCAGGTCGTTGTCATTGTAGCTCTAGTTTTCTTGTCCTGTGGTTGTTATCTGGAAGTCGTACCTGTAAGTTCACTTGAAGCTTTGTCAAACTGTTTTTTGGCCTCTCCCTTTTGACTTGTCATTAGATTTGCAATTAGTAGTATGGGGATATCGTGGTTCTTTCTTTTTTTAATATAAAAAATAAAAGAATAAAAGTAAAATGTAGCGTATATACAAAATGAAGGTTTTGGATACCTGGATAAGACTAAAGGAAAAAACCCAGTGGGAAAAAATATCTTTAGTCATAATTAAATGCGAGGCTATATGTACTTAGGTTCTGATGTTATAGAGTTATGTTGAGTTAAAGTACATATGGCCATAAGGCTACTAGTATGGGCTTGATATACATGGATAAGTGTTAGTAGCTTGAAGTCAGAGTCATTGTTGTTGAGCAAAGGCTTATAAAACTGTTTCCGCTTGGTCATCGTCATTTGTTTGTGTAAGTGCATGGGTGGAATAAAAAAGAGTGCCTAATGCATATGTCCAATGATGGGACATCTATATGCTTGCACAGAGTTATGCATGTTAAACAAGATGCGGTGCGAGAGAAGATTATGGATGGGTTCTTCATGGAGTTAGTGTAGCGAGCAAAACATATAGCATGAGTGCTTCAAAAGCTTTCACTTCTCACAAGAAGGGTTTTTGCTGTCGAGGTTTCTCCACTCTTCCTCACTGTGTCAAGTGCGTGAGTGTTTTTTTTTTTTTTTGGACTCCTCCGCCTTATCCACCTTATATATTATATGGACTTTGACTCTTATGCTCACCTCTTCCAACATGAGCGACATGACTTTATGTATGCTCAACTCTCCAGCTTGAGCTTATACCTGTTAGCTAGACTCATAGACCACAGAAAAATATTAACTTGAAGCTTGGGTCTGACACTTCGCTCATTTAGTGGCTTAGCTGCCCGACTCTAGACTCTTATGCCATGTAAGTTTAATGGCGACTTGGACTTACTTGATCACGGCCTGAAATCCAGTTCCATATGCTTTTGATGTTTAGGCCTTTCTCGTTAGTTTCTGTTTGAGATTCCATGTTGTCCAATACATTGGCATATATCTGCTCTTCATTCCTTGGTAGCAAATTGTGGTTGCTTGATGAGACAGGTATTGATGTTGAAGCAATGGTTGATGAAGTCTTCTTCTTCCAGATAGTGTTCTTCAAAACTCTGACCTCCGCATTTACCGTTGCTTTCTTTTTGTTGTTAAGAGGCTGTAAAGGAGCTGTGTATCTTTCTTGTTGTTGAGCCTCAATCGCGGATTTTGGAACCCACATTGTTTTTGGGCCTGGTGTGATGTCCTTTGCGACTTGCCTTGTTTCTTCTTTGACTTGATGGTACCTTGTCTTTAATTTCCAAATATGGCTATTACTTTTGTAAAAGCCTTGCTCTTGTAGTAATTGACGAGGGATCCATCTATAGGTTGTAGTACTCTTGGGTGTAGCGGGTGGCTGCTCTTGATTTCTTGATGTTTCTTGCTTTTCCTGGGTGATTCCTTGATAAGCTACTACCTTAGGTAACCAGATTTGAAAGTTACCCTCATAGAATCCTTGTGCTTCGAGTAACTCGACTGGAATGAATCTTTGGACTTGCTTGGAGGTGATCTTCACTTCACTTTGTTGGGTATTCTGGTAGAATTCTGACTTCATTACCCAGACTTGTCGTATGGTTTGTCCAGTGGAAGACCTTCTCTTTTGCTTTTTGTACCTGTCCTTTCTCTTGGTTGAGTTATGTGATTGACGTTGACGGCTTTGTTGATTCCTGATTGAGTGGTTGTCATGGGATGGATATCGGCAGGCTGTCATCTTGGGCTTGTTGACCCAAACATCTGAATTTCCTTTCTTGTAGCCTTGTGCAATAATTGACGCGCTTGATGTTATCCATCCTGTTACCTTTGCTTGTTGAGGTTGTTCCTGTGATTGTATCCAAATTGGATCATTAACTTTAATCTGTGCTTTGGATACTAGCACTTGGATGACCTGTTTTGACTTCCTTTGGAGACTTTCGGGCGATGGAAACTTTGGTTGATAGACTTTTTGCTTGGGTTTCCATTGTTTTATTGATGGTTTGGCTTTTGATGTAGAGGCTTTGTCTTGCACTTGCATTGGTTGGGCTAGAGACTGTGGGCTTACTTTAGCTTTACCTTTTTCAATAGCCA
This sequence comes from Adiantum capillus-veneris, assembly GCF_014529385.1. Taxonomy (NCBI): domain Eukaryota; kingdom Viridiplantae; phylum Streptophyta; class Polypodiopsida; order Polypodiales; family Pteridaceae; genus Adiantum; species Adiantum capillus-veneris. The sequence goes on from NC_140946.1 coordinate 104,475,807, forward strand.
AGAATCTTTGAACTGTTGTAGGCTTGACCTCTGTTGCCACTTGATAGCTTGTCGTGATGACCATTGCTGAACATTCAGGCTCGTTTTCAAAGACTTGTGCCCATGGCTTGGACAAAATCAAGTGTGTTCCCATTTTTCGAGAATCTACCACCAAGAATTTTTCTTTGACATTCTGTGTGTGTAGTTGGAGAGTAGCTTCTGCAATCCCCATACTTATAACATCTACTTCAGGTGAGAGATTTACCTTTATCTGAATATCATAAAGCTTTGGCTTACCTAGAAGTAACCACATGCCATATGACATGACATTAGTCGTGGAATTTGTATCAATTTCTGCCATAAAATTCATCTTGACTCCATCTTGTGCACTTAGCAAAAAGTTGATCTTCTTTGGTATTAGATTGCCTGTGTTCTCTTGAGTGACTTGAGAAATCTTTGGCCTGGACTCCTTGTCGTCTTCTTCTTCATTGTTCACACTTGTGAGTTCATCTGTGTGTTCTAGCTCCTGCTTGACCACCATTTCCTCTGATATGTCTTTTGGAGAGACAAAATCAGCATTTAGTTCCTATAGAGTCATAGGCTCTTCTTCCTCGGCTTCAACTGTTGAAATGTCACCAATAGTGTCTGAACTTCCTGTCAATTGCTGCACCTCTTCTTTGATTGATTCCAAGTCTTCATATTGCTCATTTGTAGGCGCTGGACCTGAAGCATCTTCTTTGGATCTTAGTCCTTCTTCCTGCAACTTTGCTTTGTTGACTTGTGGCTCCTCCTTTGTACTATGCATTCGAGTTATACAGTTTGTAATCAAGTGTGTTATCGCACACTAATCGCAAAGAGCACCTATTTCTATATGACCAGTATTCGGGCTAAGTATCTGGTTTTGTGTTATCCCCATAGCTGATAACCCTCTTTCGAACTCATACTCAGATTCGTCATATGTCTCACCCATAACCCTTAGCATGTAGTAGGAGACTATGTCATACCCATTCTCATCGCAAAATTTTGTTGGTGTGGTCTCATTAACACAGACATCCAAGGTAGCCAATATCTGAGTCCACTCTAGCGGTTCTAACGCCTCTTCCGGAAAAGGTTCTCTTATGTAAGCATCATCTTCTAAGACCCTCTCTAAGGAATTCTCATTTCTCCCAAAGTCACTACACTCCGATGCTCCGCACATCCAGATTTCTTTCTTTTTGCCCATCCACGGATGGTCTGTTGATCCACTTTGTGTTGCAGAATCAAAATCTTCCACGGGCATTCTAGTTACATCTTGGTAACTATGATTTCTCATATTTACACGTGTTGTGGTTTCAGCATGTCTCAAGTATAGATAATCATAACCCCAATCTTGTACCATCTTGAGTTGCCTCATGAATGGTCTTCCAAGGATGATTTCATAGTTATTTTTCTTGCCAAAGTCAACTATGGCAAAAGTATGCGCATACTCTATACCACAAGAAGACACCACTATCGCTTCTAGCAATCCCATGGGTCTTTCCACATGCCCATCCGCTAACTGTAATTTTATTCTGGTTGTTCTAAAGGCGGGCCTACCCCATTTCTCCCATATTCGTTTTGTTGCTATGGCAATTCCTGCTCCACTGTCAAGTATAGCTTTCGTTTTAATCCCATTGTACTCGACAGGCAAAGTGGCATTACCATCTTCTCCTTCACAGTACTCTCCTACTTTGTTCAGAGGTACCGGTCTTACATTTGATCTAGGCTTCTCGATCTCATCTAGCTCTTTTTCTAGGAACCTTAACGGGCTTTTGATCCCAATTTTTTCCAAGAATTTTCCTATATCCGTCCACATACTTGGCCTGATTTTCAAAAGTTCTGCCAACGTAATTGTGCACTTCACTATCGTGGATAGCAAGTCAGTCAAATTTTTTGTGTCCAATTCGTTTGTCCCTCCTAGCCTCTGTGATGGAACTCTCACAATCTCAGAATTTGCCTCAAAATCTCCCATTTACTGTGGCAAAGTTCTTAACGATGCAGGTCTACTGTCTTCGGAGGCTATCGATCCTACGTCACCACGACATGACATTGCATCAACACTCATTTGTGGTCTATCTAATGTGATTTCAGGAAATGGTGCTGGTCCAACATCCTCTTCTCTTTTTTGGGCATCTCGGACAGCCTTCCATAACTCCTCTGGCCACTGCTCCTCAACTATAGGAACATAGGGTGGGAAATCCCTCATTGATTCATCTATTGTATTTGGACTACCCTCGAGTCTTGCGACCTTGGCAGTGGTTCATCCCTATGATCCACTTCTTCTCTAGGAAATTCATCTACTTTAATGCTCTCGTCTTTGTGCAATGGGGTGACTATCCTATCCTTCACTTCTGGTGGAGGTGGTTCTAGCAATGCTTGAGCAGTTTTAATGAGTTGCTTACACATTTCTAGCCTGTGATTCTCTAGTTCGGGATAAGGATGGGTCATCCATCTTTATTCTAAGGTCTGTCTATTTGCCAATCTAGCCTCATAAGCCTATAAAATTGCGTCTAAAGGCTCATTCACTTTGTCCACTAGGACAGATCCTCTAGAACTAGCACTCTTGGGTGCTTCAACTGGTTTGAGGGTTTCAACTTCCCTTTGCTGTGTCTGTTGCTCTTGAGTTGTTTCCAACTCAGCTGTAACAGCCTTTTCTTCTCCTTTCTCCCTTTGTAGTCTCGCTTTCATTCTAGTCCTTCTTGCTCGTCTAGAGTTTCTACGGCTTTTGGAACTCTTACTAGTCTCTCCATCTGTAGGCTTCTGCTCTTGCACTTTTGCTTGTGCTCTTGTGACAACGTTTACTGGAGAAACTTTCTTACTTTCATCTTCTTGCTGATTAAGCACCTGTTCTTTTGCAATTGTTTCTTTCTCTGTTGTCGTTGTCGTCTCTCCTTTTGTTGCGGCTCGTTCTTTCTCTGATTTGCTGGTAGAAGGAAAGGTAACATGTGGTTGCATTTTATCTTTCTTTTTTGGATTCTTAGGAAAATCTAAAATCATATGTGTGATTGCACACTCATTACAATATACATTTATCATGATATCATGGTGTGGAAAATCCTTCATCAAGTGATCACTACTACCACATCTGTCACATGGACGTATTCGTTGTTGTGGCCATACTTGATATTGACCTTGAAGTGGCCTCTGATCTACCACATTTCTTTCTATTTGAAGCTCATGACTCACATATGCATTTCTAGCAGCTATGGGTATTTCACTTAAGAACACTTGTTCTGGTACAGGATGATATCTAGGCGGTTGAGACTTAACATGCTCAAACCCTGGTGGAGTCTTAGGTCTATAGTCAAGACAAGGTTGCGTCGGATGGTCCCCTCCACATGTCATGTACCTTCGTTATTGAGGAATTCTATAGGCTGGTACTCTGTCAGAGTGGTTGATGCGTTGCATCACATTCTCTATGATTTTCTCCTCAACATTTACTTGGTTTTGTCATAGATTCCCTCTTTGATCCTCAAGATCAGCGGTTTTCTTTTTCTCACTCGCATCATTCATCTTCTTCTGACCATCTTCGTAGAATTCGAAATTGTCAACTAGGTCAACCGCCACTTTGGTCACCTCTTCCAAGGTTTGGTATATTTTCATGTGTAGGTCCTTTTGGAGATTTTCGTTCCTAAGTCCTCTGATGAAGCATAGGATCTGACGTTCTAGAGTGGGTAACTCTTGGGTAGGACATCTAGCAACATATTGCTTGAAACGCAGTATTGCATGTCGCAATGTTTCTGTTTCGCCTTGTTTAAATTCCTGAATCTTAGGAAGGGTGTTATGTTTTATGCCCCTCTTGGTGAATTCTTGAACAAATTCATCCAACATTTTCTCAATGGTTGTGAACTCTCTTTGGTTCAATAGTTCAAACCATGCTTGTGCATTGTCCTCCAATGTAAGTCCAAAACCCTCATACTGCGTGTGGAAGTCCTCTACTCGTTCTGGTCGTAGGACTTGCTTGAAAGCCGAGACATGGGCGTATGGGTCTCCTATGCCATTGTACTTTCTATCTACCCATTTTCTTAGCTGAGATGGTCTTATACTTTGGGGTGCAAAGTATGGAACCATACTCCTCTCTGGTATCGTTTCATCTCTCGTTATCGCTCTAGGGGGAAATCCAGGTGGTGGTCCCTTCTTTGGAATTCTCTTAGAGGTTCCTGTGTTTGGTGGATGTATCTGAGGTCCTTCATTGACCAAATATCCACTCATCTCTAATTTGGTTCGCGGATTTGTGCTTTCTACAGCTCTATATTCTCCTCCATACTTGTCAACAAATAAAGATGTCCATTGTCGGTCGACCTCATATGTATAGACATATAAGAGCTTGTATTCTATCAGCTCATCTGGGTAAGGCTCTAAGAAACTGTAAAGGTTGAATTGATCTCCATTAATATACCTATATAGTCCTTCACTTTCATGGTTATACGTCCAAACTCACTCCACAAAATTGGTCTTTATGTACTGTAGGTTTGGAAGATCTATTCTGGGCGGGTGCTCATCTATCCCCGCAATCCATGTGCTTGTATAAGCTGAGTCTGAGTCTGATGTAGATAGGACTTCTAGGCTTAATAGCTCTATCTTGCTGTAGTAATACCTCTCTCAGTGTGTTCAAGTGTTTTGGTCAGGGACATTCCAAAACTATGTCCAAAACCGTGAGCGTTTTCTCACAATTCTCTCAAATTGTCGGCTTTAGACACCCCTGACTTCCGGATGCATTTTGAGGCCTTAAACAACGTTTTTTTTCAAAACCTAACCAAAATGTATGCCGTTGGCAACCACTTTGTTCATTTTACTCTAAGATCTGTAGTGCTGCTCTCAAGCTACATTTTGATAAAAAAAGTTTTGGAATCGGAGTCCGTATATGAAAGTTATGACCAAAACAGTGAGATGTAATTTGGAAAGTTGCTCTATCTGATGTTTTTGCAAGTGGTCAGTTTGAGCCCAAAATTGGTGTGTGCACTCCTTAGGCAATGATAAACCCAGTGGTATACTTGGTTTCAAAAAAATTCTCAAAATTTTTTCCTCAGTTGTCTATCGCGATAGACTCACCAAGTACCCCTTGCAGATGTCCAAATGCACTCAAACTTTGTGTACAGGGTATAATGGACCTTCTGAACCCAAATATGAAGTCAGATTTGAATTTTGATTTTTCTATAGTGAATTTATGAGTCTATCGCGATAGACTCAGCAGAGTGTTACTGGGATACAATTTTTCAACTGTTTTCACAGATTTGAGTTCCCCCTTCTCTTGAGATACTACTCACCAAGTTTCAACCAATTTGGAATACTTTTCCTTTGTAACTTGCATCAAACAACAGTCTCTTTTCAGATCTTGTGAAGTAATCCACTTAGATGCACTTCCAATGCTCCAAATTTACTCAAATTTTAACCATAGGTTCACAACAACATGTAGAACAAGGCCCTAAGGTCAGTTTTCAAAATTTTCAATTTTTGTGAAAAAACCCTAGTCTATCGCGATAGACTTAGCAGATTCTTCAGTTTTGAAAATTTTCCACATTTCTCTTCACCATTGTGTTCGCTATGCTTTGTACACCTTGCTCAGCAATTTTCACTTGTTTTGGACTTTTTCTTAGGTCTCTAACTCCAACTCTAGAATTCTGAGTCTATTTGATCACTAGAAAATAGACTTAGGATGACTTCCCAATGTCCAAAATCCACCAAATTTTGTGTGCAACCTCCTGAGAGGCTAAACAAGCTATGCTCCAGAGGGTTTTGAAAATTTCAATTTCTTGGGCCCTGCTTTGAGTCTATCGCGATAGACTCAGCAAGTACCCCTTTTATAGGTCAAACTTGAGCTTTGACTATACCACTGTGTTCCAACACCTCTCCTTAGTCCTCCTGCCAATTTTCAAGTGGTTTGGACTTTTACTTTGTCAGTTAGACCACATATGGTGTTTTCTACAAGCTGAATCCTCTCAAATGGTCTTAGACCCACTTTCTGATGTCCAAATGACTTCAAATTTTTTATGTGTCCTTGATAGCACCTTTCCAAGCTATGCCACAGAGGTTTTTGAAAAATTCAGTTTCTATCACTGGGTTCTTAGTCTATCGCGATAGACTAACCAAGTATGCTAAAATGACAGTTTTTTCAAATTTTCTCTTCACAGATGTGTTCCCTATGCTCTGTAGATCATGTATACCAAGTTTCACAAGGTTTGGAAATTTGGTCAAGTCTCGTTACCCAATTTGTCTCTGAAGTCTGACTCAAAATACCAGACAAGTGCTTTGGTGGTCTTCTTGATGTCCAATTTCAAAATTGAAATGATGGTTAAGGTCTAGGTGAGGAGTGGATTCAAGCTATCTAGTCACAATTTCCAAAAACTGCCCACTCAAAATGCCATGAGTCTATCGCGATAGACTAGGTAGATTGTGCAAGAAAAGTCAACTCAAAATTGTGACTTCACTTTTAGATTCCCCTTACTCTCTTGTGTCTATCCCTCAAATTTCATGCAATTTGGACACTTGGTTTGTGTTTTGGGCCATTTTTAGTGTTTTTGTCAGAACCTAAATCTCTATCTGGGCTTTAGATTCACTTCTAGTGATCCAAACACCTTGAAATTTGGTGTGTATGCTATGTAGGCTCTGCTTAAGCTATCCCTAGGAGGGATTTGCAAAATAAGGTCCACAGCTAAATATCCCCAACCTATCGCGATAGGCTGATAAAGTTTCCCAGTTTTGGTCTTTTTACAAAGTTCTCTTCACAACTAGTTTCCTTATCCTCTGTATAGTGAATACACAAAGTTGTGCAATGTTTGGGCTATTGGTCAAGGTCTTTTTACCAATGTGTCTCTGAACTTAGACTCTAAACACCAGACTTGAGGTTTGGTGGTCAAGCAGGTGTCCAAGTACACTCAATTTTTTGGGAGCAGCCTTGTATTCATGTGTTTTACATGTGGTATGAGGGGTTTTGCCTGATTGTGAGTCTGTCTCCAATTCATCAGTCTATCGCGATAGACTAGGCAGAGAGCCAGTGGAAAGTATTTTTTTGTCTGTTTTTGGATAGTTTGGTTCCCAATGCCCTTAGAAGCCTATCCCCAAAGTTTCATTCAATTTGGACTTCTTTTCCTTTGGATTCAAGCATTTCACAGTTCACTTCCTTACACTCAGAAAAAGCAAATTTCCACTTAGATGCACAAGCACTGATGCAAATGCTTTGAAATTTCACATACAAGCTCTAGAGTATATGCAAAACAAGGTCTTGAGGTCAAGCTTTCTGTTTTTTTGAAAATTGCAGATTTGGTTTCATATTTTTCTTTTTTAGGGTTTTTTTTTTTTTTGGATTGGTTGCGTCGACGCGGAGATAATAATAATAACGGGATATTCGATGACGTCCATGGACTTGTATCTTCATGTTGCAGCATCCATCTTCATCTTCATTACTTCATCACCATCTTCATGTGGAATCTTTATAGAATCTTTGAGGAATCTTTAATGGAATCTTTATGGAAACGTTTTTGAAAGGGCGTCCTTTCAACATAAAGGAAATCCCATGTGGGAGCTCTAGAAAGGGTGTACAGTTTTTTTATAGAAGAGGTCTCCATACAAAGAAGACTCTGGCAAAAAAAATTCGAATCAAGTTTTATGTACAGGCTCCTAGACACACACAAAGGGTGCTTTTTGTAAAATTTCATTTTGCATAAGCATTGTTGTGCTTCCATATTTCTACAAAGTCTTTGGTTGGTGAATGATTTTACTGTGAGGTTTTGAGTTTTTTTTGCTACACAATGACATTGAAGGATATAATTTGTGTAAAATCAGGGTTAAAAAGTCAAAAAAAAAATCCAATTGTAAAAGGTCAAAACTGAAAGCTCGCAAGAAAAAATACCCCTTTCTTGATTAAACCAGCAATCAATCAAATGGTCCTTTGTGGGGGCACCAGAAGATGGAGAGGGGAAATGGAAACACACACAGTTACCTTCTTATAGGCCACAATACTCACAACACCCCACTCCTCACAAAAACACCTTTAGTACAACATGATTTTTGAAACATGCACCTTAAATGGAACATCCACAAACTCACACACACCTCGAAGATTCAACCCCCATGCATCATGAGGGAACACACACACACACACACACACACACACACACACACACACACACACACACACACACACACACACACACACACACACACACACACACACACACACACACACTAAAAAGAAAAAACAATAGATAAGATAAGGGGAAATCAATAGCAAGGAGCAACGACACGATTTGATTCAAGAAAAAATCGCATACAACCGCCTCCTTTGGCTTCCTACAACCCTCCAAGCAAGAGTCCCCCCAAAAAAAGGAAAAAGGGGGCCCCTTATAGGGGTGGATTTTCATTTTTTAGTAGCTTCATTCTCCTCTAGATACTTGTCCAATCCATATCTTTCATGCATACATGAGCACCACTTATTTACTAGGATGACCTTCCAAGTTAACTTGCACCATGGAAAAGCCCTCCTATTCATAGCAGTGGTGCAAGGTGCCATTGGGCCCAAACATGGGATCCCTTTATCATAGATTAAAAGGAGGTGTTGTGGTGACCATTGGACTAATGGATGGGCTATCTGGAACCACCAAAAGTCAAGATCAACGTCGTCGACAATGCTTAGAGCTGCTCATGATTTCTCGAGAGTGCCCAAAAAAGTCATACGATCCCTCACCACTAAAGATCCAGTGACTTAAAATGATTTTTACTTGATGCCCACAACTCCTATCAATGTACTATCACTTCCATAGTTCTTCATACACTGCAAATCACTAAGGTGGTCCAAGGTGGGAAACAAGCAGAGTGGCCTCTAAGCACCCTTCTAGGCTCCCGTGCTACTCAATTGGGTTGGGTTGGAAAAAAAAACAAACACATGCACACGCACACACACACACACACACACACACACACACACACACACACACACAAACACCCGCAACCTAGACCTACAAAAATTTGGGGCACCACCTAGTTTTAATTGCGAACTAGGATGTGTAGAGAGAGAGAGAGAGAGAGAGAGAGAGAGAGTGCTCGGGGCACTTTGAAATGTATCAACGATGATCAACAACGCACAGATATACACGTAAGAAAGAGAGAGAAGGGGAAAGGGGGTGCTTGTTGCACTAATATCTTCTTACAAATCAGTTAATCAAAGTAAGATTAGCATGTGTTCAACATAGATTAAGTAAAGTACACCGCAACACATCACAAGACAAGCCACCCCAATCATTGTCTTAAGGCTAGGGGAGTCCTCTCCACCCTGTCACCCTCTTACAATATGTGGGATTTATTGCTAAATGGATAACAACACCTGGAGACAAGGTATCAAGAACTTAAATAAAACACCAAGACACGTACACATCATCGTTGTTCATAAATTCACGTTGGAAGAGAGGAAAAGTAGCCATGCTTAGTCCAAATCCACCTCCTCGATTCAACAAAATGTTGGGCTTACACTTGTAGGAGAAATATGGGCTTCCTACTCTCAGTTGAATGATCTCTCTCTCTTACAATGGCATAGAACTCCCTTGCTAATCACCCTAGTACAACACATGTATGCGCATAAACCAATGAGATTTCAATCAATATCTCCTTCTCAAGAGATTGAGCTTGGCTTCTAAAGCTATAGCATGGTGCTCTTACTTATGGCTTCCGCCCTTATGTGCTAGCTACACCCTCCTTTTATAGCATTGTTGAGGGCTAGGGTTACTCCTCTAACCGTGGTTGGGTTAGATTTCTAGCATTTTATCTATTTTTTTCTTGGAGTTATCAAGAAGTTAGTGAGGATAGATAAAGAAGAGAGAGAGGAGAGAAATGGAGGTGATAGAACTTTTCATAGTGGGTTAGTGTTAGTGGATTAGTAGAGTTAGCATTTTTATTAATTTACAAATGAAATTGGATATTTACAATGGGAGTATCCATGTAGGATACAAACAAGAAAGATAAATGCTTAAAAGATAAGAAAAGATGGATTTCTTACAATGTTGATGCTCAAAGTGTCTTGAGTAGGGCCAATTTTGACGCTTGTTGAAGGTCCACTAGCTTTCATGATATGTTTTTTCTCCATTGTTGACCTTGGGAGCCAAGGTAATTGAAGATGAGTAATCAATTACCATGATGTTGTTCTTCAAGAGAAAAGACTGAATTTTATGGTTTTGTTTATAGATATGGGTAATTTGGAGGAGAAAAATGAGACTAGGCGGTCAATTTTGGAATGGAAGTGTGTGTAGGAGGCATGAGTTCACCATAGTTTCTCTTATTCTTCAAGGTTGAGAAGAAGGTGAGTAGAGTTCATAGAGGAGAGGTAATAGAGATGAGGATAATGAGTGAAGAAGTGTGTGAAAGAGATAAATGATAAAGTGGAAGAGGGAGTGTGGCTACATGTCATGGGTAGATTGGGGTCTTCAAATTAAATCATATGTCACATTTCGTAGCTCAAAAATATATGAAACAATTTGAGGTGAAAGTTCAGCTCATGAGATACAATTCTTGTTTCTATCACATTTTTAAATTTGGGGAGCAAGTGGCCTTAAAAAATTCTAAAAAACCAAGTGTCTTTTTCCACTGCACAAAGTCCTTGTGGGGTCCCTCTTTGGATGATTCTTTTGAATGCCTCCAAAAGTAAGTCCTCCATAGTACATTCATGCATGCCACATATCTTTGATCTTATTTTGTGGGTCTATAATTGAAGATATTGTTGAGCTCATGATATAAGTGAATAATACAACTAGTAGTGTTTGATATGTAGCGATGCACGAATCGCCTTGAAAGTGGTCAAAAATAGAATGTGGGTATGTTTCCATGAATTTTGGGTATCAAGGATAAAACCTACAAAACATGGCTGATTTTGAAGTCTCCTTGATATTTCTCCCACGACAAATGCCCGTCAAGGGTCAAAACTAGCCAAAACTGGCCCTAAAAAAGACAAAAAATGGTCAAAGATGGTGTGAAATGGTTGAAAATTGCCACATCACTCATGGTGACATGAGTGTTTAGGTTGAAGGAGAGTTTTTGAAGTGGTATATTAACACTTTCACTTTTCTATGTGAAAAAGAAAGCAAAGTTTCTATAGGTGGTCATATGCAATCTCGTCTTGTTCATGTCCTATTTTCAAGTGCGTACAAGAGTGAATGAGAGTTTCTTCTCTTCAATTTCTCACATGGAATAATCTATGGAATTTTTGAGGCTTCTATGGACTTGTGTGTGTGAGTAATTGAGAAAAGAAGGTGTGGCTTTCTGCAAGACTATGTGACCCTGTATCGATGCACTTAGGGTTGATGCTACACCAAAGAGTCCAACGGAGTGTAGTTTGGTAAAGCTTTTGTAATGATTTGAGAGAGGTGTTTTTTGTCTAGAATTTATGAGTTTTTCATGCCTTCCCTTGTGTCTTTTTCTCTCTATTGATTTAGATTCCAAGCCTTGATCAACTCAACCTACTATGTAGTGTCTGCGAGTAGGCGAGGGCTTATAGGTCGAGATGTTTGGAGCTTGAATTGGAGTTACATGGAGGATTTTGATTGAGACCTTGAGTGTTTGTGTGTGAGGTAGGAGATTAAGTGAATTCCTTATGTTTTGTTAAGGACCAAGGTTGTGTGATTATTGCACATGGTGTTGTTTTCTCCATCAATGTTCCACCTTAGCAACCTCAAATGACACATTGTACAAGGTAGTTTACTTACATGCTTACTTCCTACAACCATGTCTATGCCATGTTGCTCAACATGTGTCGGTAGTAGCCCTTGTACAAAGGAAACACATCCTTGTATTACATTAAAAAATATTTTAACTTATTAGAAATATTTACTTGTTCTAGTGAGAGAGAAGTAGCCATAGTTGGAAGAGAAGAGAGAGAAGAATGCAGCATTGAGGAATCATCATTTAAAACATGATCAATATTTGACAAAAAATAAAAAAGTGAGTAGCACAAAAAAATTTCTTCTATTTCATCTTGAGAATAGGGATTCATAAGCTTGGCTATACAAAAAAGTAGCAAGGAAGGAACAACCCTTCTTCCACAACAATAGTACGTGCATGTTATTTGATTCAAACGTCAAACTATTGTGCTCATGAATAAATTTTTAATGATGACCCTAAACCATAAAATAACTCCTAAATAAGGAACAAATTTTTACAACCCATATGCATGAGTTGGAAAATTAACAATGTGTTATACCCTTGAATCTCTAGTACTGCATCCTTCCACTTGAAAATCCCACACATATGCATTATGGTCGTTAATTATCATTACCTTATAACAATGGAAAAGAGTCTGGGACAAATTGAGCGGCTGCACTAATTTATACTTAATGATATTTTGTAAAGCACCATCATGTACTAAGATTCTCATGTACTATTTACCTTGGATAAACACATGCATATGTACCAATTCATGTGAACCCAAGGTTGGCTTCCACATTCTAGGTTGTGATACAACACTTGTGTACTACTTTAGTTTGTGTCACAAAGAGAGGGTATTTTCACCAATGTGCATTGTTTTATCCTTACCTTGGGTAGCATATTTCCCATTGGGACAATTATTTTCACCGAGCTCACTCTTTAAACATGTAAAGCACAACTTTTCCTTCTTAGCCTTCTCAAAATCTTCACTAGAAAAATGACACCTAGGACCCTTGGGGTTCTTGGATGCATCAAATGTAGCTACTATAAGTTTTCTGTTATTATGTTTATGTTGTGATCGTGAATTTATATGTGCGGTTTGAGACACATGAGTGTTATCCAATGGTTTTCATTGAGATCATCATGCATATGTGCTTGCACTATAGCCTCCTCAAGTGTCTTGGGATCCTAGGTGTTGACATGGTTCTTAAGCTCTAGTGTTAACCCATGGATGAAACCATGTACTTGTTGAAAGGTACCTAGATCCTCCAGCTTCAAAATCACATCATGATAATGCAAGATATACTCAAACAATGTCTTATTTTGATGCATAGAGAACTTGTCCAATGTAGACCATTTCCATCTTCTCATGTGTAGGACTTGCCCTCTAATGTCAGACTTATTTACATTCCTTAGCTGCATAAGTGACCTATGAATCCCATTCCATGTGAGACTGAGAGGACTAGAGCATGCAACACTCCATCCGACTATTCCCTATATAGGCCCTTCTTGCTAGTAGTAGGGTCCCCCTTGACCGCATGTCCATCTGGCCCTTTGGCCTCCCCGATCTTACCCTAGGTCTGATAGTACTCCCCCCTTGGAGAAATGTTTTTGTTCTAGAAAGAAAAAGTGGTTGGATCTTCATAAGAACATGAATCTTCTCCATAGTGGAAACCTTCATGGGTCCACCTTTTCATTTGATTGGAACAGGCTTTAGGTAGGAGGTTCAATGAAATCAAGAATAAAATCTTGATTTTCCACATTGTTGTCCCTTTGCAACTGTCTTGTGTAAACCGCCCATATCCAACATAGCAAGTAGACTCCATTTATAACTCACTTGAGTATGATAAACAAGTTATCACAACTAAGATATACCCAAAAGAGTACCTCTTTTCACTTTCCATGAAAGTAACTAGCTGAAATAACTCATCATCAAAGTTTAATTCCTTGACCTGTTATCTTATCACATGATTAAACAACCCCACCATAACTAGTGTGCAATGGTTATGAACCTGACTTAAACATGAAGAGACTAAAGCTCGTTGCAAACACGATTTACCTTATGGTAAACAAACTCCACCAACTAGAGTGATACATGCTTTCTAATGGGATTTATTGGTGCTAACGTTTGCGCTTTGCATATCCTTTAGCACAAGATTACACTTGTGAATTTGCTATTACCTTTGGATAAATGACATTATTGAGGCGTGTTTCCCCACCATTTATAGAAAGTCTTCTAGAATGATTGTTAAAGAGGGATCCCAATGCTTTACAACATGGATAAGGAATCAACAATGTTATAAATAACCATCTTTGTTAACATGAAAGAACCACAAGCACCCAAACTGAGAAATGACCTCTATTGGTGATTGTTAGATCTATGTCATGAATGGGCATGCTGCTCCAAATCATCCTTTTCTAAACACTAGGGCCCATAACACCTAGTGTGCATGCATTTAGAAAACCAAATCAAAACCTGCATATCCATGATCATATTTGCCAATACTTATGAAGAACACGATGCTCATAGCACAAATTAAAGAGGAGTGTAAATAGTTTTGAAAAGAAATTAAATACTTTATATCGCAATCATTTGCAAGCCTTGCTACACTGATTGAACCATAATAGAATGTGAAACATAAGTCACTTCTAGGTACAAACAATGAAACATTTTCATTAACAACACATAGCTTTGTTGTATGCATAAGAAACCATCCGTAATATTTTTTAGAAGCGCTTGTATCTTAACAAGTTGGACCACATATCCGACAATTTTTGGCCTTTAAAATTGTTCCTAATTTGATGTGCTCAAAATGGTATAATAAACGAACTAGACCAGCACCTGGGGACTTTTCTGTGACACATAAGTCAAATAATGAGCATCAATATTGGTCCTAGAGAGTCATATTATCCATGTGGAATATGTCTTAGATAAGGATGTCTAAAAAAAGAGCATCCTTCAAGTACAAGATGCACTTAGATGTGGAGCTAAATACAAAAACTCAGTGACATGAGTGGGAGGGACCCTTATACTTTTCTTCACATTGGCTAAACCAAACTCCTTGAGTTCTTAGACCATGTTTTATCCCATGTGACAACATGTACCAAAGAAAACCCTATTTATAGGTTTATAACTGTGTAATGTAGAAATGTATTTGGGATAGTGCGGCCCAAAATTCTTTGCTCTTATATGACCTTGTCATGTCTCTAAAGAGAAAAATGGATGAAAACATTCAGGCTTACTCATTTGACTTGAAAAAGTCAATCAAAGCACATTAAAAAATAGAATAAAACCAAATCATATGCATACTTGGAGGTTGAATATAACTTTCACCTACATGTAGTCATGTGCACATTGCAAACTTGAAAGAAACAACTAAAAAAACAAGTAGTAGAAACTCTTACCCCGAACCCCGTGAATAAATTTGTGTTAAAAAATTGTTGGAATCATCTAAGAAAGTTGAATTTTCCCACTACTCCTTGGTAGATTGAGGATATATTTTCTTGAAAGTAAAAATGACACCTATGGAGTGATTATGTATTAGTGGGGTCATACCCCTAAAAATGCCACTCCTAGAGGCCTAATAAGTGCTAGAACTAAGCAACAGATCTTCTTCAATTGGAATGTTATTCACATCTAAGTTGTGACAGAATCTTCCTCCTCCATGAAAAGAGGAGAAAGATGTCAAACACCCCCAAAGAAAATAGTCACACTAGATTTTTAAAGGTGTTTAGCCAAGAGAATACCTGCATGGAGTCTCTCTTATTATATTCATGTGGTGCCACGACTCAATTTTTTGATAGCTAGACCATATCTACTTACTACCCATAAAATACTTCATTGGGATTGGGTGCACCTTGTGCATAGAGCCAATATTGTAAAGTGCTCACCATTGTATACATATACTACCCATAAAATACTTCATTGGGATTGGATGCACCTTGTGCATAGAGCCAATGTTGTAAAGTGCTCACCATTGTATACATATACAATGATCAGAAGCCCATCTACTAGCCTCAAATTGTCTTAGACAGAGTAGATAATGCTATCACACAATAATAATCAAAGATAGAGTGGACATACTACCATCTTATGTGCATGCCATGCATGCATCTCAAAAAAATAGATTGATAAGCCCTTGGCTTTAATGACTATCTCAACATTGTGAGCTATTTCTATACGTGCCTTGCACAATTACATGGGCAAGGATACATCATAGTGCATCGTTGCCAAATGCAAACTATGATCTTATATTCACTTAGTGTGAAATGTGTGTACCACTATCCTTGATATGAAATCACTATATAGTATCGTCGTACAAGATAGAAGCCTCGCTTCACATGAATGCTGGTAAAGCACTTTCCTTTTCTCAACACAGAATCTTTTGCAAATGAAAGATTAAATTATGAAAAAAAATAAGTATAACTTGAAATGTGCTAACCTTGTTGCCTCTCTAAGATCCTTAGATGTATTTGGGATTTTGCTCAAGCGTATCCAATGGTAGTGAACTCATGTAGGCATTTTTATCGGGATGATTGAAGTTGGCTCATAGCCATATATGCTGAGAAATTTAGAGATGTCAGATGTACTGAACATGCCATTGTGGCTTGGGTCATACCAACCTCCAAGAGAAAACAAGATAGGCATTGTGCCAAGTTTCCCAAATTTTGTATTCTAATACCATATTCCAAACTTTGGAAACTTAGATATGCAAGATGCCCGGAAGTGAAGCCTTGCTTTGGATAAGTTCATAAGAAAGAGGAGACAAAACAAAACCTGAGTACTTATAGCTAGCATGTGCTCCTCTAGATAAACATATGTCACAACAAAAAGGAGTCGACCTTGTCAAGCTTTTGTAAAGAAAATCCACCCTCCAAAGGCATACATATTATTGAGAATCCTTAGATTTCCCAGTCTTGAAATAGATAGCTCAAGAACCTTCGCTATCAAATTTCATCTTACTTCCAATAAAACTATACCCTACACAATATATATACTCTATATTCTATTCTATATATAATTTTAAAACATTGCATATTTTATATATTTTCATTTTTATTTTTCTAATGAGAAGATTTTGACAACTCTAAAAATTAACGGATGGATTTGACAAGATGCTAATTCAAATGTATCTTAAAGGCTATGATTGTTCAAATCTTAAAGACTAAATATTCCAAATCTACTTAGAACAGTTTTCAATGAATGCATTAATTTCTCACAGATGCATGCTTTTACTCTTTCTTTGTAGCAAATACACATTCTCTTCCTTCTTTTTTTGTCATTCTATTTACCTCAAGTATTATTCCTCCATGTCTGTCTCTAACATGACAGCTACTACTACAACTATGCTTTCATGGACGATTAATGGTGCTCAAATGGATTACAGAGTCTCATTAGAAAATGGAGAGATTCTACTTAGTAAATATTTTCTTCAAAGTTTGTTGCCTCCTTCAATTAAGTTTGAAAGCTTGTAGACGCAGTTGTTCAGATAGGGAGCTCAGAGTCCAGGGTCAAAGTTTTTCCAAGATGGGGTCATGAAGATAAAAAACATTACCCCCTTCTTGACCATACTCTATCATCCGCTTACCACATTCTTCATTCAAATGACTTTGTTTATGTAGCTGATAGTTTGGAAGAAAGTGAAAAAGTCGGTGATTCTTTTTTGCTTGCTACACCATGTAGCAAAAGGTCAACTACATTACATTTAAATGTTGATATTGATGAGGGGATAGATGTAGTTGTTTTAGAGAATGTAAAACTAGCTAGGTCAATAGAGGACTTTCAAGACACACAAGATGAGGTGGAGCATACAAGGCAGGATACATCCATCATTTCATGGATAACAGAGAGAGCTAAAGTGTGCAGACTGTCTAAAATTCTAGAGATTTGTTGACCTACCAAAAAGGTTGATGAGCTCCCAAATTTTTATGATGGCAATGTTTGTTTCAAGCTTCCTCCAGTTCAAAACAATAAAAGATGCTCGATATAGAGTAGAAGTATGATGGTCACCTTTGGTATCGCCGAACATCGACCAACATGGCCTTAGATTTCACTGTGCATTTGAGTTATTCTCTTGGAAGCCTTCAATGTTGTAGAGTGACATGCCCTTTTTGCCTTGGTGAAAGTAGGTACAATGATGCCTTCTTTCATGGACATTTGGACAGACAAATCGGCATGGGCTATCCGACTACCGGAGGTAAATCTGGAATAACATGCCACTATTGTGACATAACAATCACTTGTTTGAATGTTTGCAAGTGTATGATCTATTATGCGATGCCAAAGAAAAATACAATAACACATTTGGTGATCCATTTGGGAGTGCATGACCACAATGTACAACGAAGAACTAGAAGGGCAGCTCTTGAAAAGGTATGCAATCTTGTTAAGACAATTTTAAAGATTGAGAAGGGGGGTCCTAGAAAAGTATAAATGTTAGTTGCTCACTAGATGCTATTCCAATCTTTGACTAGAGAAGATGATGTAGAAGCCACTTATGTAGAGATTAACCATTTCCTTGAGGACATGATGCCCCTTGTTCAAAATAGGGGCTTCCAAAGTATCGTGTCAAATGAGAAAGCTAAAGAGGGTCAAGTTATTGGTGATGGATACGACAATATACTATTTCTACAAAAAAAGTGTGCTTTTTCCTTCTTTCATGAAGGCTGGTTTCTAGGCCAGGGTGGGCCTTACGATATATATGCTACTGATAGCCGTTTTTCGGCTCTCTGTAACTTCCATAGTGAGTTACCTCACCCTATCAAATCACTCAAACACTGTGGTTACCCTCACCCTTTCACTGTATATAGGTGTGTGTGAGTTAGGGGACTTTTCCCATATCTTCTTAAAAACCCTCAATTAGCTAGTCACTGGGCTAGTTGAGCCAAAAAATAAACAAATAAAAAAATATATAAGTATATTATGGCCCATTTGTGTGTAAATATTTCATTGTATATAGGGCCTAAATAAAAGGATTTTTCATAATTTTTTTGGTATTTATTTAAATATTTCTATCTAGGGTGTGTTATTTATGCTATGTACATTGACTCACCATTACCATATTTTTTCTTACCATTTTGCATACTCTATATTCCATATAAAAATAAGTTCATGCAAGCTTCTCTTATTTTTGGTGTAACTCCATCCCAACAAAAATTCAAAAAAACTAGTTCTATTTATGTGTATATTTTTTCACTATTGTTATTTTTTCCTTCCTACATATATTCTCTATTACTCTCATAAATTAGACCACAAAAAATATTAATCTTTTTATGGTAGACTTATAATGAGAGAGATTTATTCTGACCCCTTTATATTTTTTCCACCCATATTATATATATTTGACATGTACATATATTTTTTAAACCCCTCAATATTTGATTTTCTTAGTTGTACATTTCACTTATATCATGATCTCAACAATATCTTCAATTATAGACCTACCAAATAATGTCAAGGGTATGTGGCATGCATGCATGCACTATGGAGGGCTCACTCTTGGAGGTATTCAAAAGAATCATCCAAAGAAGGACCCCACAAGGACTTTGTGCAGTGGAAAAACACAAACGGTTTTGCTAAAATTTTAAAGATCACTTGCTCTCCGAAATTGAAAAGGTGATACAAACAAAAGTTGTAGCTCCTAGGCTGAACTTTTACCTCAAATTTGTTCATATTTTTATGTGCTACGAGTTGTGAGCTATGATTTTATTGGTGGACCCTAGTTTGCCCATGCTATGCAGCCACACTCCCTCTTCCACTTTATCATTTTCCTCTTTCACACACACTTCTCCACTCATCATCCCCACCTCTCTCACCACTTCTCTCTGCACCCTACTCACCTTCTTCTCAAGCTTGAAGAATAAGAGAAACCATGGTGAACTCATGTCTCCTACACACACTTCCATTCCAAAATTGACCACCTAGTCTCATTTTTCCCCATCTATATTACCCATACCTATCAAAAAAACCACAAAATTCAGTCTCTTCTCTTGAAAGACAGCATCATGGTGATTGATTACTCATGTTCACTTACCTTGGCTCCCAAGGAAGGTTAGGAGTGGAGAAAAAACGTATCGTCAAAGCTAGTGGACCTTCAACAAACGTCAAAATCGACCCTACTCAAAACACTTGGAGCATCAACATTGTAAGAAATCCATATTTTCTTACCTATTAAGAGTTTTTTCTTCCTTATTTGTATCCTACTTGGATACTCCCATTGTAAATATCCAATTCCATTTGTAAATCAATAAAAATACTAACTCTACTGATTTACTAACACTAACCTACTATGAAAAGTCCTATCACCTCCACTTCTCTCCTCTCTCTCTCTTCTTCATCTATCCACACCAACTTCTTGATAATTCCAAGCAAAAGAAATTAGATAAGTGCTAAAAATCTAACCCAACCATGGTTAGAGGAGTAACCCTAGCCCTCAAAATTGCTATAAAAGGAGGGTGTAGCTAGCACAAAAGGGGGGAGCCATAAGCAAGAGCACTATGCTATAGCTTGAGAAGCCAAGCTTAAACTCTCTAGAAGGATCTCTTGAGTGGAAGCTCATTGTCTTATGCATGTGCATGTGTTGTAATAGGGGTGATTAGCAAGGGAACTCTATGCCATTGTAAGAGAGAGAGTGATCATTCTATTGAGAGTAGGAAATCTATCATTTCTCCTACTAGTGTAAGACCAACATTTTTTGAATCAAGGAGGTGGATTTGGACTAAGCTTGGATACTTTGTCTCTCTTCCAACGTGAAGTAATGGACAACAATGATGTGTAAGTGTCTTGGTGTTTTTTTTAAAGTTCTTGATAGCTTGTCTCTGGGTGTTGTCATCAATTTAGCCATAAATCCCACATATTGTAAGAGGGCAACAGGGTGGAGAGGACTCCCCTGGCCTTAAGACAGTGATTGGGGTGGCTTTTCTTGTGATATGTTGTGGTGTAATTTACTCGGGCTATGTTGAACAAATACTAATCTCACTTTGATTGGTCATGACAGATTTGTAAGAAGGTATTAATGCAACAAGCACCCCCTCCCCCTTCTCTCTCTTTCTTACATATATAATTATGTTTGCTTGATCACTGCCGATACATTTCAAAGCAGCCCAAGCACTATCTCTCTCTCTCTTTACACGTCCTAGTTCGCAGCCAAAACTAGGTGGTGCCCCAAATTTGTGTAGGATTAGGTTGCGGGTTTGTGTGTGTGTTTGTTGTTTTTTCCAACCCCAACCCAATTGAGCAGCATGGGAGTCTAGAAGAGTGCTTAGAGGCCACTCTTCTTGTTGCTCGCCCTGGACCGCCTCAAATTGGTGCCCCCACGGAGGACGGCTTGTGTATCTTTTTGTGTAGGTTCAACCTTTAGCATAGTCAAGTAGGTAGCATGAATCACGAGAATCTGTATGATCCTTTCATTCCCATTGCAAGGAAAAAGGTACAGATAATTGTTAGTACTAAGTTGCAATTTCAACGTGTAATTTGTAGAATTTTAGGTCCCTTAGGTTGGCAGAGATAAACACATCAGTAAATCCCTTTATTTTGCCTCTCATTAGGTACGACCTTAGTTTGGACGTCTATATTTTTTTTTTGTTTTAAGCATTAGGTCATGCATAGACCATGGATAATGGCCCAGGAATAGAGGTTTTCCCCTTCCATTTCAGTCCACACATTAGCATACACATTGCAATTAGTAGGAAGATCCACTTTCAACAACGTATGGTATTCATGTTTGCTGCCCAAAGAGTAGGAGAAATTCTGGCGTCACCAAACCCTGTCATCCTGCCTCTTATTGATTATCATAGGTCATTTGATGTGAATATTTATATTTTTTTGTAGAATAGATTGCAATTTAGAAAATATTACTCTGTAAATCTTCAAAAAAAAAAAACAAACAAACAAAGACGTGTTGTCACCTTGAAACTAATTCAATGGAGGCCCAACGCCAAATGTCTGGATATCCTCTTTTCTTTGGAGAGCCTGGAGAGGATGCAGAATTATTTTTAGCAAATTTCAAGATGTCTTGTCGTATTAAGAAGATACTAACTGATCAAGAACGCGTAGAGATGTTTGAAGTGGTCCTTAGGAAAGATGCTAGCACTTGGTTTGACTCGTTGCCTCAGGAAGTTAAAGGGAATTACACGGAAGTTGTGAATCATTTCAAGAGATACTTCTTTGATCCCCAAAACACTCAAAAACTATGGCAAGACATTTTTTCTCATAAGAAAAAAGACTTAGATGACTACTACTTGTACAAGCAAGAGTTTCTACGTTTTTGGGCTCTATGGATATGAAATGTTGCTAGCCCTGGTGATGGTGCAGAATTTCTAAAGAAGGAGAGGTTCATAGCCGGACTCTTTCCTGACCTTAAGGTAAAAGTTGAGACGGGTGCACCTGCTACCTTTGATGCAGCTGAAACTAGGGCTGCTCAGAAATATAGAAAACTCAAGTGCTTAAGGGGAGAGGTTCCAATAGAAGGTCTGAGACCCAAAGGTAAGTCACAAGCATCAACATCTAGGGAGATTCCTGAGGTAATGGCGGAAGTGATTGAGAAGTTAAATGAATCTTTAAGCAGCCTGTCAATTCACCTTGCACAAGATGTAGGTCCAACAACACAAGCAAAGAAGTCTGAAGAGCGAGATCCACGACCTATGAGAGTCTTACAATGTTGGAATTGCGGAGAGTCTGGACATGGGATGTATAATTGTCCTTGGCCCCGTGGAGAGTCAGGGAGACCTAACTTGAATTACCCAGTGATGAATGCAGGTGAAGGAACTAGTCAGCAACAACGGCTTCTACAAAGGCCAAATGGAGTAAGACCACCTCCACAAGGAGTGGAAGGAGTTCCACCTTTGCCAGACCCAAATGTGCATGTGGTAGAGGTGACACATTCAAAAGAGGTTGACATGGAAGCAAATGGCCTAAGCGTGGCCGTGGAAAAGGGAAGGAGAAAGAAGGAGTCACGTCACAAAGTGATCATGGACGAGAAAAGAAGGCAAAGGAGACCAAGGAAACCAAGAGGACTCGACGTTGTATCAACCTCCAAGACTTCCCTCTTGGATATGGTATAACTCCATACAACTTGTTGGAAGACATGAGAGGTAAGGGTCCTGATATCTCATGGCCTCAATTTCTTGCATTATGCCCACAAGTTAGGAGGGATTTGACAAAGGCAGTTAGCACTAGGAGAAGGTAAAAGAGAGTGTGCCTGTTGTAAAAATTGCACAAGCTGAAATGAATGAGGATATTACACCGGTGCTAGATTGTTACATCAAAGGAAGATTGGTTAGGAAAGGTCTAGTGGATGGGGGTGCACAAATTTTCATCATGACAGAGGGACTCATGCAAAGACTAGGCATGCACATCCATGAGACACCTGAAATCAAAGTGAAAATGGCAAACAATAGCAAGGCTAGGTGCGTAGGCATTTGTAAAAATGTTTTTGTGGAGGCCTTTGGCATTAAGAAGGCAGTGGATTTCTATGTCATGTCTACCAAAGGAAATGGTTACCCATATATCCTAGGAAGACCATGGCTAATGAAACTGCGAGCTTTGCAAGATTGGGAGAGTGGAAAGCTAATTTGCAGGAATGACAATCATAAGAAGGTTTTCTTTGACATGAAGGAGCAACGCCAAGAGGAGTTCCATGAAGAATCATCTCAAAGTGATATGGAGGAAGGCTAGACCGATAGCACTTCAGAAGAAGAAAATAGAGGCATCATTACTGAAGAGGAGTCTTCCATCGAGGTCATGGGGGTAAGGTTTAAACCAAACAGCCAGGAGACCTCTTCTCGAGGTTTGGAAGAGGTAGGTACTCAAGAGAACCAAAAGGTGCAAGATGAAGGAATGTTAGAAGGTATGTTGTCTCAACACTTACAAAGGACGAAAGAGAGGAGTTCAAATGTGTGCTAAGTAAATTTTCGAGGCTTTTTGCTAAAGACTACACCGATGTGCGTGGAGTAGATGTTGTTCAACACAAGATTGAGTTGAAGCCAGAGGCCACACCTAAGGCTCAAAAGCTACGAAGGCTAGGAGTCATTAAGGAGCAGGCTCTACTCAAGGAGGTAAGAAAGCTTCTAGCAGCAGGTTTCATTTATCCAGTGGAGAACTCAGAGTGTGTCTCTCCTATTGTTGTCACTCCTAAGAAAAACGGCAAGTGGAGGGTGTGTGTGGATTATCGTCCACTCAATGAGGCAACAAATAGAGATCACTTTCCCCTCCCATTGCAAGATGAGATACTAAATGAGGTAGCTTGTCATGAGAAGTACATTGTGCATGATGGCTACTCAGGCTACTTTCAAATAGGGATTGCTTTGGAGGACCAATTGAAAACAACCTTCATCACTCCTTGGGGTTGTTATGCTTTTAGAGTTATGCAATTTGGTCTCACAAATGCTCCTACAACTTTCCAACGCTTCATGAACATGGTGTTTCAAGCATTCTTTGGAAAGTCCATTAAGGTTTTTATTGATGATTTTTGCATTTATAACTCAAAATCATTGCATCTAGAAAGGGTAGAAGAAGGTTTAAAGAATCTCTATGACATGGGAGGTCAACTCAACCCCGACAAGTGTCACATAGGTGAGAATGAAGTGATCTTGCTTGGTCACAAGGTTTCCTATAAAGGCATTGAGGTGGATCCTTCAAAGGTAAAGGATCTTATTGAGCTCCCATCACCCAAGAATCTCAAAGAGGTCATCTCATTCATTCAAAAGGTGAAGTATATATCACGCTTTATTCACTTAGCTTCTGAGTTGCTTCATCCTTTGCAAAAGTTGACACAACAAGTAGAATTTGCATGGTCTGATGGTCTTGAAGATTACTTTTGTAACATTAAAGTCATTTTGTCAGAGCTACCAACACTCATGACTCCTTGTTGGGAGTACACATTCTTTGTTAGCTCTAGTGTTGGAAGGGAAACAATTGGTGCTGTGTTGCTACAGCAAGATCCCCACAGTACCAGGATGCGACCCATCTACTTTGCTAGTAGGGTCATGAATGCCGTGGATAGAGGCTACACAGAAGCAAAACTCATGATGCTTTCTCTCATGTTTGCGGTGAGAAAGTTTAGATCCTACTTGCTACCAAAACCTTTTGTAATTCTCACTGTAGAAAATTTGTTCCCTTGGGTGTCATCTCAAATGAATCTTAGTACTAGGATCTCAAAGTAGATTATGGAGTTGCAAGAGTTCCAATACTCTTTCAAGGTAGAAGATAGTGTGCGTGCACAATTGGGAGGGATCCTTACTTATAGGGTACATGAGAAGGAGATTAAGGTGCCTGAAATAAAGACCCTACCATTGCCACCACCAAAAAATATTCCTAATGCTTTTACCTTGTTCTTTGATGGAGCTTTTTGACGAGCCACATGAAAAGCAGGGGGGGGCTAGTGTTGCTCAACCCAAGTGGGGAGGTGGTCATGAAAGACAAGATCAATCTACCAGGTTCAACTAGCAACAATGAAGCAAAATACGACACACTACTTCATGGTTTAAATATATGCATTGGCCAAGGTATATAACGTCTCATGGTAAAAGGAGATGCACTTCTCATTGTGAAGAAAATTTTAGGCATTTGGGCATGTAAGAATGAAAGCCTAAGTACAAAAGTTCATGCCATTCGTAGATTGTTTAATCAATTTGAAGAAGTGCAACTATATCATATTCCTAGGAAACAGAATCAAGATGCCGATTTACTTGCACAGCAAGTAGTTACATGTGTTGAGAAAGAAGTGCAGGTCGTCATGGTGGCAGCAACTGTCAAGCAACCGAGATACCAGGGATTGGAATCATTGACTCCCATTATTAGCTACATTTTGGAGGGTGAGTTTCCACAAGACTTCACGAAGGCTCAGAAGAGGAGACTCATGAAGAAGGCAAGCGTGTATCTCTTCCTAGAAGGATTCCTCTATCAAAGAGGGAAGGATCAAGTGTGTAGAAGAGTACCAACTATCAAGGAAATTCCAGCCATTCTAAAAGGTTTGCATGAAGAGGCATGTGGTGGTCATTTTGCCCAAGAGTTGACTGTGAAGAAGATTTTACTTGCGGGGTATGTTTGGCCAAGTCTGCATGTGGATGTCCAACATTAGTGTAAAAGTTGTCACAATTGTCAGGTAAATGGGAATAGAAGATTGGTTTATGGTCCAAGGCAAATCGTGCTTGCAAATGGACCCTTTGAAAAGTGGGGCATTGATGCTATGGGTCCTCTACCTAGGACAAAAAATGAGAGGACAATGAGAAAATTTATCTACACTCAAATTTTTTGTAGATTTGGCACACCTTTCGAGATTGTTTCTGATAATGGTCCAGGGTTTAGAAAGGGCTTGCTCATAGAAGTCTGTGAAGAACTTCACATTCTACATCGTCATAGTACACCCTACTATCCCCAATCAAATGGTTTGGTAGAAAAAGCTAATGGTGTCATTGCAGGCATCATTAGAAAGATGGTGAAAAACAAGAAAAAGTTGTGGG
Organism: Adiantum capillus-veneris; assembly: GCF_014529385.1. NCBI lineage: Eukaryota > Viridiplantae > Streptophyta > Polypodiopsida > Polypodiales > Pteridaceae > Adiantum > Adiantum capillus-veneris. The sequence goes on from NC_140946.1 coordinate 104,501,889, forward strand.
ATGACTTCTTGGATGGTGCCTTGTGCGCGTATCGAACCACATATAGGGAAGCCACGGACTTCACACCATTTCACTTGGTCTATGGTCAAGAGGCTTTACAGCCAATTGAGCTAAACATTCCAACAATGCGACTTCATGGAAAAGCAGCATAAGATGATCAAGAAGGATGGATGGATCGACTTCTTGAGCTTGACTGGAAAAGAGAAGTAGCATACAAGTGCTACAAGAGGAAAGCCACACAGACGAAGGAAAATCTTGACAAGAAACTGAAGGACAAAGGCATCAATGAAGGAGATCTTGTGCTAAGGTATGACAATCAACTCGATAATCGTTTTGATGCCAAGTTTGAAACTAGATGGCAGGGGCCATACATAGTCAAGAAGGCTTTCAATTCAAGTTACTATCAACTTATGGACTTGAATGGGAAAGAGCACTCCAGGAAGGTAAACGGGTATCGCTTGAAGCCTTATTTGAGTTGCCTTCTACCAAAGGATCTACCAAAGATCTGTAAAAATGCAGCTATCTCATGTAAGTATTGTTCCGTGAAGCATGAGTGTAACTCAAACCAAAATTCCAAGGGGCCAAACAATGAAGAGCTTGCCAAGGACTCTGAAGCACTCTCTTTGGAAAAGATGCTTTATGATGGTACATGAATATACCATCATCTTGGGGGAGGGCTAATGATAGCCATTTTTCGGCTCTCTGTAACTTCTATAGTGAGTTACCTCACCCTATCAAATCACTCAAACACTGTGGTTACCCTCACCCTTTCACTGTATATAGGTGTGTGTGAGTTAGAGGACTTTTCCCATATCTTCTTAAAAACCCTCAATTAGCTAGTCACTGGGCTAGTTGAGCCAAAAAATAAACAAATAAAAAATATATAAGTATATTATGGCCCATTTGTGTGTAAATATTTCATTGTATATAGGGCCTAAATAAAAGGATTTTTCATAATTATTTTGGTATTTATTTAAATATTTCAACCTAGGGTGTGTTATTTATGCTATGTACATTGACTCACCATTACCATATTTTTTCTTACCATTTTGCATACTCTATATTCCATATAAAAATAAGTTCATGCAAGCTTCTCTTATTTTTGGTGTAACTCCATCCCAACAAAAATTCACAAAAACTAGTTCTACTTATGTGTATATTTTTTCACTATTGTGATTTTTTCCTTCCTACATCTATTCTCTATTACTCTCATAAATTAGACCACCAAAAATATTAATCTTTTTATGGTAGACTTATAATGGGAGAGATTTATTTTGACCCCTTTATATTTTTTCCACCTATATTATTTATATTTGACATGTACATATATTTTTTAGACCCCTCAATATTTGATTTTCTTAGTTGTACTATTCACTTATATCATGATCTCAACAATATCTTCAATTATAGACCTACCAAATAAGATCAACGGTATGTGGCATGCATGCATGCACTATGGAGAGCTCACTCTTCGAGCTATTCAAAAGAATCATCCAAAGAAGGACCCCACAAGGACTTTGTGCAGTGGAAAAAAAAACTCGGTTTTGTTGAATTTGTAAAGATCACTTGCTCTCCGAAATTGAAAAGGTGATACAAACAAAAGTTTTATCTCCTGGGATGAACTTTTTACCTCAAATTTGTTCGTATTTTTATGAGCTATGAGCTGTGAGCTATGATTTTATTGGTGGACCCCAGTTTGCCCATGCTATGCAGCCACACTCCCTCTTCCACTTTATCATTTTCGTCTTTCACACACACTTCTCCACTCATCATCCCCACCTCTCTCATCACTCCTCTCTGCACCCTACTCACCTTCTTCTCAACCTTGAAGAATAAGAGAAACCATGGTGAACTCATGTCTCCTACACACACTTCCATTTCAAAATTGACCACCTAGTCTCATTTTTCCTCATCTATATTACCCATACCTATCAAAAAAACCACAAAATTCAGTCTCTTCTCTTGAAAGACAGCATCATGGTGATTGATTACTCATGTTCACTTACCTTGGCTCCCAAGGAAGGTCAGGAGTGGAGAAAAAACGTATCGTCAAAGCTAGTGGACCTTCAACAAACGTCAAAATCGACCCTACTCAAAACACTTGGAGCATCAACATTGTAAGAAATCCATATTTTCTTACCTATTAAGAGTTTTTTCTTCCTTATTTGTATCCTACTTGGATACTCCCATCGTAAATATCCAATTTCATTTGTAAATCAATAAAAATACTAACTCTACTAATTTATTAACACTAACCTACTATGAAAAGTCCTATCACCTCCACTTCTCCCTCTCTCTCTTCTTCATCTATCCACACCAACTTCTTGATAATTCCAAGCAAAAGAAATTAGATAAGTGCTAAAAATCTAACCCAACCATGGTTAGAGGAGTAACCCTAGCCCTCAAAATTGCTATAAAAGGAGGGTGTAGCTAGCACAAAAGGGGGGAGCCATAAGCAAGAGCACTATGCTATAGCTTGAGAAGCCAAGCTTAAACTCTCTAGAAGGATCTCTTGAGTGGAAGCTCATTGTCTTATGCATGTGCATGTGTTGTAATAGGGGTGATTAGCAAGGGAACTCTATGCCATTGTAAGAGAGAGAGTGATCATTCTATTGAGAGTAGGAAATCTATCATTTCTCCTACTAGTGTAAGACCAACATTTTTTGAATCAAGGAGGTGGATTTGGACTAAGCTTGGATACTTTGTCTCTCTTCCAACGTGAAGTAATGGACAACAATGATGTGTAAGTGTCTTGGTGTTTTTTTTAAAGTTCTTGATAGCTTGTCTCTGGGTGTTGTCATCAATTTAGCCATAAATCCCACATATTGTAAGAGGGCAACAGGGTGGAGAGGAATCCCCTGGCCTTAAGACAGTGATTGGGGTGGCTTTTCTTGTGATATGTTGTGGTGTAATTTACTCGGGCTATGTTGAACAAATACTAATCTCACTTTGATTGGTCATGACAAATTTGTAAGAAGGTATTAATGCATTAAGCACCCCCTCCCCCTTCTCTCTCTTTCTTACATATATAATTGTGTTTTCTTGATCACTGCCGATACATTTCAAAGCAGCCCGAGCACTATCTCTCTCTCTCTCTCTCTCTTTAAGCGTCCTAGTTCGCATCCAAAACTAGGTGGTGCCCCAAATTTGTGTAGGGTTAGGTTGCGGGTTTGTGTGTGTGTTTGTTGTTTTTTCCAACCCCAACCCAATTGAGAAACACAGGAGTCTAGAGAGTGCTTAGAGGCCACTCTTCTTGTTGCCCGCCCCGGACCGCCTCACTACGTATTCAAAATGTCCACTAAAGGACCAACTTCTAGAGTTGAGTTAGTCAATAGAATGAGGCGAGGAGGGACATGAGATTTGAGTAGAGCTTCGGTGCACTTGGACCATACTCATCGGATTGAAGAATGGGTAACTATGTCATGCTTGGTTTATGATCCTTGGTATGTGAATTTATAAAAATATGATAGATAGAATGTTTTGTTATATGATAACTTTTTTTGAAAATTTGATGTGTACAGCATGAGAGCACTGCAGGTGATAGCAATATGTGAATGTAAAGAAGAAGATGAAGATACACAAATCTTGTTTTGGAGAAATTTAAACTCAATTATGGAGAGGTGTGGGCATGAACCATCTGACTTTGCTAGGTTTATGTCTGTTGAAGCCAGGGCTAACTGGCTAGCAATATGAGTTGTATACAATGGAGGACGGCATAATGTAATGGAGGGAAGGGAGCGCTCGTGTCTTTTCCATTGGGAACAAAGTCTACACAAACACACAAAAAAACATGTTGCTACGGATAGACAAATGCATCACATTGAAATGTGTGAAGCGTGGCACCTAGCAAAGACTAAAAATGAGACCTCCCGTATAGCTTCCACAATACAAGAATGGTGGGTAAAAAATGTGACAGGGGATAATAAAAAGGCTTTAGAGAGATGGTTTAATTGGTGGGAGCAACAGATTGCTCATTGGGGAAGCTCTGAGACAATTGTATATCAGCAATCTTTTTGGTTCTTATTAAATACATGAAAATAGATATTTACATGTTTATGGTTTTACTCGTTTTGTACTTATAGGTCAGTAAGAGTCCATGGGAGATAGCTCAATTACCGCGCATAAACTTGTCAGAGAACATCCATGCTAGTTGGTTGGTAGGTGAAGGTGGTAAATGTAAAATATTACTTTATGATGCATGTGTCAGTGATGTTTTGAATGCATATAATCAATGCACCAAAAGATTGGGATACACCATAGGCAGATACATCGGAACGGGTCCTTCCATAGAAGCAATGCTGGCCAGCTCCAAGTGAAGAGAATCTCCAAATCCAACTCAGTTTGCGAGTACCTTAAAAGACTTGGTTGTTGGTATTCATTTGTATGAGGAGCCTATGATGGAAGGTGACAAAGAGACCGTACAACAAAGGAAGAAAATTAGTGTAGTCGGTACAAGCTCACATAAACTTGGATATGTAATGGAAGCAAGACAACACAAAACCAAAGGGAGACCACGGAGTATACATTTTGATAGAGAGGATAAGGAAGAAGTATATGTTGTCACTGACACTGAAGCAGGAGAGAGCATTCCAGTGCAGCCTGTAAAGAACTCAACAAGGTGTATTCAAGAGGTCAAAGTTTCCCACAAAGAGTGGCTTTACAAAGGATGCCAGGCGATTGCATGAGGAAATGTTTCGGAATGGTAGGGAAGAAAAGTTGTGGTAACTAATTACAGAGACGTCAAGTGGGAATTGTTGCTCCATGGTTTTGGTATGAGAGAAATTTTAAAGACAAGACAGTCGTGTAGTGGATATGGTTCTGCAATTTTGAATTTTGGCCACACACAAAAAGTACAAAGGCAAGTTATATTCTTGCCAGACATTCCTACTTTTTGGCAAGTGGATATTGGAACAAAGTAATCAAAGGAAGAGAGTGATAGTTTGGTACAAAGTGGATTTCAATTTGCAAATTTTTCAACACCACTACGACGCATGAACAACACAAATGCTACCTTGACACAACGAGGGTCTAGTAGCAGGAAGTGCAAGTGGAGACATGGTATTTCCAAAGAAGCACAAAAGAGATTGGAATCATCTACAAGTATGGTTTCAACGTTCTTGGACGAGAAACTAGAAAGCGACCAACACATAGTTTTTCGGGTATTGACAGAGAGTTGTTATGATGTACACATTAAGGTAGAGCCTAGTTGCACTTGTCCCGATTTTCAAAAGAGAGAACCTTCACATAAAGCAGTTTGGCATGTAAGCACATGTACTATGTGTATGTGCATGTTCTAGGGCTTCAACAAAAAGAGCACATGGTCATTCATCAGCTTGCACTAACTCCCACAGACCTAGCATTTGTATTAGGGAAAACACGCAAGATAAAGCCTGTGGTGTAGTGAACCTAAATCCTAGAGAATGTCATGTACATGTATGCAGTGAGGGAGATTTATGTTATGTATTTGATGTGGAGTGTCTTTTGTAGACCAATGAGACTTTATTTGAATTCATTTTTGGAAGAGAAGCATGCTTGGTGGTATCTATCTAGACAATTGTTTACAAGCTCAAAACTATGGCTTTTGGAAACTTGGACATGTTTTTGGTGTGTATTGTTGAAAGAGACTCAAAATCTTTAGCCAAGTTGTTGCAAGATGATTGATGTTTTTGGTTGTGTATAATATTTTTATCTCTTTGTTTTGAATTAATTTTTTATGTTGTAGAAAAGGTTCTGAATCTAAAATCAAGAAGCTTGCAAAACGAGTTCCGATTGCAAAAGCTTGAAATTGGAAGCTCGCAAATAAAACACACTCTCAAGAAAGGTGATTTTTTCAACAAAGAATTTATGGTAACATGAGGGTATGGGAAAATATTCACTGGTAAGGAGAATCCAAAGGAATGGATGGTTGATTTTGAGCTCTATATGTTGTCGTTGTGTATGCCGAATGAAGATATAAAGATGGAGATTTTTTTTTTGTTGATGCAAGGTAAAGAGAAGGTATGGTTTGATTCTTTGAAAGGGGAACCAAGGTTGATATGGCAAGCCCTGCAGGCTTGCTTTTTGCAAAATTTTCATAAGAAGGTATCACTTGTCAATTTGGATGGGAGGTTGAAGGCTTTAAATCAAGATGTAAAGGAGAGATTTGGTGAGTTTCTTAACCATTTTGAAGAGTGTTGGCTAGATTTTGTACCTACTATGCAGTTAGCAAACCGAGAGTACTTTAGATTTGAGAATTTCAAGGTGTGTCTACATCCCAAAGTTCAAGAGAAGGTGGATTTCAAGAGCCTAGAGATGTACAATTGTGCAATTGCAATTTCACAAGCAAAAAACTAAAAAATTAAGAAGACTATTTAGAAAGGTGCATTGGGGTCCCATTCGGGTATGAGCAATGTTCTCTGAACCACTCCAGAGTGTGAGAGATGAAGCTCAAGTGGAGAATCAAGAAAATCAAGGTGCAGCAACCATTCCTCAACGTTGGGTACATATTGCTCAATATTTTTCTGAGCACATGCAAGAGCTTCATTTAAGTGTGATATACAAAGGACAGCTAAGGGATGCAAGGAACAGAGATAGGTCCATTTCCTAGAGGGTGGTAAAATTGGAGGAAAGAAGGTCATAATGCGTGAGATTGCCCTCATCCACAAAGGAAAAGAGGAGGTATGTACCGCTCATTTAGAAGAGGTAGAGGAAACCATAGTGCAATGTTCAAAAAGAGAAGTAATAAGTTGAAAATCCAATATTTTTGGCTATTGACCCATCAGTCAACAGCACGACATAACTCAACAAATCCTTATTCTCTAAGAGTTATGAAATGCAGTGGATTATGGTTAGAAACATCATTTGAAATAAGTAGCTTGTCTAGCTGCAGAAGTCGGGGTGCAATGGAACTTACAAATTGTAAAATATAAATCCATTTGACCCCTTGAACTCTATTTAAGGTTTAACCTATGGTAGCCTTAGTATATAAGGTACCTAAGTCATTTTGTAAAAATAAATTTATCATAATCCAGTTTTAAGCTTCTATTGACTCTGTGTGAGAGAGAAAAGAGAGAGAGTGTGAGATTCATCCTGGTGCTACTCCCCGATTGCTCATTGCATTGGAGAACTGACAACACCATCGTGCTAGCCTCGGCAAGAGCTATGCAACAACGTCAGGCATTCCTCACGGAATGGAGCGAACACGCTCACACATCTACGAGCTATTTTCTCTCTATTTGCATCTATAATTATATCAAATGATGTCTATTTTCTATGTGCAAGTAGTAATTAGAATTGTGGAGACATAAGCTATGCATAGGTACTCATAGATTCCAGTTTTGGGCACTTCCAAAATCCGGCTCTATCTTCATACCCATTTTTGGCATATGGATCTAGAGTGAGGGTTTTGAGTGTATAGGCTTTGGGACATGTGTATCCTAGGGAGGGGATGGTGTTTCTTAACACTAGTTTGGTACCAAAAAGGACACTTTAGTGTCTTTTTTTGGCGAATTTAAATAAAATGGTATATGAAATCTAGAACATATCTCAAGAAATGCTTTTGCAAACTTATAAAATGTTATTCAAAGTACTCATAGAAATTAGAATCCCTCACTTTTGATCATAACATCAATAGTAACTACACTCATGAAAAGAACCTACGCAAAATAGCATTCAATGTTTCATTAAAACTCATACTCTAGCCTTAAAAAAAAATGAGCAGGGTCCATGCAATAATCTGTGGTAACTACTTATATACGTGTTTGATATTTTTGCAATTATCATGTGAGAAAAAAATCCTTTTTGACTAGAATTAAATATAGAAAGTCTTGTGGGTCAAATATGCAATGTTCACAAATTCAATTAACGACCGATCACAAAAAACAGTTAGTTCATTTAAATTTACAATGTCTTATGATGCATATATACTAGATCTATGACTCCATTACATAAGGTGATAATTTTTAATGGTTATGCAAGCCACATTTGATGATTTATAGTATATCCAAAAAATTGTGCATGTTGTAATTATGATTTTTTATTTATCAAAGATAAGACTTGTTCATCTCACTTATTTGTATACGAACACCTCATATAAACACAATTGGGAGATTTATATACACACTTTGATTAGTTTTTCATAGCAATGTTTTTTTTGCAAGAAATTACGCACTACAATTTTTTTAAAGTGAGCTTAAATTACAAGATGCATATGAGTTTGAACCCTTGAAAAATGATTAGTTGATGGGTATTGACCTATACATACACTATACACGTTAGGTTTTGTCCCATAACCTCATCATGTTAATGAAAGAGGCCTTGAAAGACCAAAATTTTCCTCTCTGTCAACATTTTCAAGATTTTGGTCTTTCGATTATAACAAAAATCTAGTCCTACAACTAGGTTATAAAGCTCAACTTCTTGCTATAATACGTTTTTTCCTATCCATACACCTTGAAATCTATGCAAAATCTTATTTTGATGAGAAGTTATATTCAATTTATGATTTTTTTCAAAAAACTGCACTAAATTTCTATGATTTTTTCATCTTAAAACTTATCGTTATAATCTCAATTTGGTATTAATTTTGGCAAAAATGAAATCTGGCTATGTTCTTCACCTCATAGCTGACCTAAGATATGAACGTGACCTATGAACGTTTTTTCTAGATTCACCAAATAATTATGACAAGTTGCTAGAAAAACAAGACACTTTAGTGTCTTAGGACATTTGAGTGTCCGATTACAGAACTAGTGTTAAGTTTTGTATGATTCATGCATGGTTTGGTGAGTTTCCTTTTGTTTGTGTGTATGTGGGTTGAGTCATGTAGTTGAGAGCAATGAGATTCTAGTTTGTGGTTTGGTTCACCTTCCAGAGTGTTGTTTGTGTGGGATGGTCTCAGCCTCACAAGCTAAAGGGATTTCCTTCGTGAACCTATCATGTCATGTGTGTCCTCAATTGACATTGATCTAGGGTGTGTTGCATGCACTTTATGAGTGTTGTGATTCGCTCCCACAACATTGGCACTCTTGCCGGGGACACAAGGACTTGAGTAGGTAATCCTACTAACACTCGTGTGGTGGTTTCTTGCTTTAGTTTTGGCTAAAGTTAGTATGTTTTTTAAGTAGATCGGGAAGAGGTTATTCCAAGATCAAGTGGATAGCTAGGAAGCGTGTGTCTTTCTGAGGGTCTGCGACTAGGTAGATATAGTTAGGATTTGTAGTATTAGCTATAGATTAGAGTAGTTGTTGGTGGGTGACTTCTTCGTGAGGTGATAAAAGAGTTTACTATTCTGTGTGTGGTGTTGAAGCCTTTTTCTACTCATAAAAGTAAAAAACCCCAAATGATTTGTAGGAGTAGCTTTAGGTAAGTGATCTAAAATTGATCTAGAGCTATTCATCACTGATTTATTTGCTAAAGTGCTTGTTTGAATTTAGAATCTTTGAAAAGTCTTCTTTTGAGAAAAAAATGTAATAAATAGCTTTCTGTTGATATTTTTGCATGATTGATTGATGATGAGCATATAAGAGGGCATGTGCAAGGGTTCTGTGTAGAAAAACTCAAATTCTATAAACTTGGACATCATACGCATATGATATCTCAAGGGGAATTTGGAGACCAAATTTGAAAAATTTGACTGCACCAAAGTGTTTGGAAAGGGGTTTTACCCTAATTACACCCAAAAGACAAAAGGAGATGAGCCAAAAACGGAAAAAAAAAGAGGAACTTGTGATCCTGAGCATGTTTTGGCATGAAAATTGGTAGACGTGCTTGAGAACCAATGCTAGAGACTTGGGGATGCTTGTGAATGGATTCAATCCAAAAATTCATTAACAGACATCATACACATTGTTTGAAGGGTGATTCTAGCATCAAATTTGAACTTTTGACATTATACCCATCTTTTGCATGTTGTGTTGAGCACATACACCAAATTTCATATCATTTGGGCTTATAGATTGAGAGTTAATACAAGCTTTGTAATTGGACACTTAAGTGTCTTGAGACACTAAAGTGTCATGTTTTCCTAGAGGCCAGATCTGAGGTCAAAAGTTACAATTGCATGCATCCTTTTGATCTACTACTACCAGGTTGTGGCATCATTGATATCCAAGAGGTAAGGTGTCCATCTCACCCAACATGGATAATAACGACAGACTAGAAGTATCTCCTTTTTGTTTCTTGCAACACATGCATGTAAACGTGCACATTGATAGGAAGATATTTTATCAGCAAAAGATTGTTTTCCTATTCCGAGCAGAGATGCTTGGTGAAATCCTTAGATCCCCACATCCCATCATCTTGCCCATTATTGATTACTACCACTCTTTTTATGTAAGCATATTTATTCTATTCTAGCTTTGCGCTCTTCTTAGCTCCTGCTCAAGTTTTCCACTCATGTATAAACCTTTATGAATCCCAAAGTAATTCCACCAAAAAAAAAGTTTCTAATCACCTGCTCATTGATTTACTACCATGGCAAGTGTCTCTTTTCCCACATTTAGTGGCAAGAAGGGAGAAGACATCACCACTGATTTTCTAGATAACTTTGACATCGCTTGTGTGGTCTCCAACAAGGATGATGACGCCTCACGGCTACAAATATTTCCTCTACTGATGAAAGTAGAGGCCAAGTCTTGGTACAATGCTTTGCCCAAGCTACCAAGAATGCATAGGGCTTACTATGTGCTGCCTTTGTGAAGAGATTTGGTGGAGGCACAACCTCAGAAAAGTTATGGCAGCTCTAACAGAGTTAAAGGAGGGAGGTCTGCTAGAGTATGAGCAAGTCACATTTGGCGGACATTCTAGTGAACAAAGAGGTGGATATGCCGATGCATCCTAGAGTAGTGAAAGAAGAAATTTGAGAGCAGCTTGTCTTAGAAGATTCATTCACTATATGCTTTGATGGGTCTTAGAAGGGGGTAGTGCACAAAGGAAGAGGAGGTGCAATCACACATGACACACAAGGTAAAGTGATATTCTCTAAATCTTATGACTTGGAAGGAGTTCAAACAAATGATGAACCGAAGTACTTGAATCTCCATCTAAGACACTAAATCAATGCATGGAGCTTGGGATCTTTAGGGTTTCTCTTAAAGGTGATTTCCTCTTAGTCATTAAGAAACTCTTGGTTCAATGGCGGGTAACGGGAATTCTCTCAAAAAATTGTTTTTTTTCATAAAGAAGCTATTGAAGTTTTTCAAAGTAGTGCAATTTAAGCATGTTAGAAGAACTAGAATCAAGAAGCGGACTAGTTGGCTAGTATCCGTCGACATGTTTATGTAGCAGGGTCATATGTGGCACCCACCACGCATGCTGGTAGAGAAACTTTAAAAGAGATTGATGAGCACACATCAATGTTGTTGGGGCTTGTCCAAGCTGCAAAAGAGGAGAATGGTTCAAAGAAAACACAAGTTTACTTTGATTGGCAAAGATTTGATGACATACGGTCAAGATGGAGTTCTACAGAGAGTCCTCTACAAAGAGAAAATTGGTATGGTTTTGGAGTAGTGTCATGAGGAGAGTGTACATCAAAGCAAAGATTGGGTACTTTTTTGTGTGCTTAGAGTAGGTTTTTGGTGGTGAACGATTGTACAAGATGTGCACTATTGGTGCAAGAGATGCCATGAGTGTCAAACCATGGGTGAAAGACGACGAGCCACAAGGGGCTATCATAACTCAAATCCATTTGAGACGTGGGATTTGGATTCTATTGATCCACTACCCAAATTGGCAAGCAGTAAAAATTACATAGTGGTTGATATTTACTATCTTACCAGATGGGTCCAAGATAAAGCACTCAGGGAGATAACTACTCACACTATTGAGCTCAATTTGTTTTTTATTACCTCTTTTGTTGGTTCAGAGTCCAATTGGATTGTATGTGACAAACCGATCCACAATCTTCAAGGCTCCTTTAGTCGTACTCGATTGACATCCTTCACATAAGTTCCCTTTCACGGTAGCACATACTAGAATCTGCATGGGTACCACCTCTATTGTCGGCTCATTAAACTTGTTGATCTTTGATGACATATTTTTATTTTTGGAAGAGTGTATTTGGCTTCTTCTTCGTCTTCGTGTAGTACTTGCAGTCGAAAGGAGGGCCGTGTGTATATGTTGAAGCGGTTTTGAGATGCTTGTGAGCCGGCTTCATGATTTTGACCAACCAGGTGTGAAGACCCTCTAAGTAAGGCTCCAAAGATAATGGCCACCTTTAATAAGGTGTGAAAAGAAAAAAAAATGGTGAATGTCTGCAACAACGAACTCTGGAACCTGCGCCTGTTCGATTATGGCCGTAGCTAGACATGAAAGAAAAATGCAAGCACCTTACTATGTCGAGAGCTTATTTTCAAGCCACGTCAACCTTATGGAGGATGGTTTGACTCAGGTTTATGCAGGTTGATAGGCTTCTTGTTCCCTCTGCAGGCATCGGTTTCCACGAAGTTCGTCGAGCACAGTCGTCAAAGAGGCTTTGATACCAGTTGATGGGGTTGTAGCTATGGGTGATTCCGCCTGAGAGGTGCCATGGCGAGAAGAGTTTGCAAAGAGAGAGAGAGAGAGAGAGAGAGAGAGAGAGAGAGAGAGAGAGAGAGAGAGAGAGATAAAGATAAAGATATTAAAGAGAGAGAGAGAGAGAGAAAGATAAAGAAAGTAAAGAGAGAGAAAGAGATAAAAAAGAGAGAGATAAATGAAATGAGATGTTATATTACACGACTTCAAAATGCCAAAATGACTTATGAGACCAATCCAATAAACTCCTTGTGGATCTCATCCAATATCTACAAAAGGATGCAATTAGTGTACGTTACACTAAAAGTAGCCCAATTATGTGAGCTAATAGGTCTAACACAAGAGTGGACACTCATATTTAAATGATTGAAAAATTGAACAATCAACCTGGTCCTTGTTAAAGTGTGAGAACAAAGTCTTTACACTACAAGAGGTCCTTCAATGTAGCAACGCTTGTAGTGCAACACTCAAATGTGGAAAAGTCTCAGCATTGCTATGTAGCAAGGACTATAGTGACACTCATACCGATGCCGACCCTGTAAAAATAATCCGAGTGCACCCAAAAACTTAGATCTATAGAGTTGAGTTTTTGGTACTCTCTGCAACACATGTATACCCGCCCCCGCATCTCTCTCTCTCTCTCTCTCTCTTATACACACACACACACACACACACACACACACACAGAGGGAGAGCCAACTATGCTCCCTCCCTCTCCTCTCTCTCATGTTCCCTTTCCCTCTTTCTTTCTATCTTCCACACACACACACACAGACACATACATTGAGAGAGAGAGAGAGAGAGAGAGGGAGAGAGATTGCTAGTCTGCAATCTTAGAAAGAGTGAGAGGGAGATATAGGGGGAGAGAGAGAGAGAGAGAGAGAGAAATACACACACATAGACACAAACACACATACATTGAGGGAGAGAAGGAGAAAGAAAGAAAGATAATGAGACAGAGAGAGAGAGACATAGGTTTAGGATTTAGTTTTTTATATTTAAGTTAGAGCTTAGGTTAGAGTTTAGGTTTAGATTTAAGGCTAGAGCTTTGGGTTTAGGTTTAGGATTTAACGCTATATCTAAGGTTTAGAGCCTAGTTAGTGATATTTAAAGATAGTTAGTGATTAGAGCTTAGTGATATTTAAAGATAGTTAGTGATTAGAGCTTAGGTTTAGATTTAACGTTAGGTTTTGGATTTAGGATTTAACGCTATATTTAAGGTTTAGATCCTAGTTAGGGATATTCAAAGATAGTACGTGTTAGAGCTTAGGTTTAAATTTAAGGTTAGGTTTTTGATTTAGTTATATATTTAAGTTTATCTTTAGAATTATGGTTTAAATTTAGAGTTACATTTATGGTTATGTTCGTAGTCATTTGTATGTAGCTCTTGTGAGTTTAGGTATGTAGTTGTTTGCAAGCTCACATCCACAAATGGCTCGCGGACAAGCCGCTTCTAAAGTCTATTGCGTATCTTCATCCTAAAAACGCTGCGCACTTCAAAAACAGCTTGTCTTTGAGTTGTTTGTGCATGTGATCTCAAGTAAGTAAAGAGAAATGGTTGTAAGTGAAGCCACCATTTTGTGGTGTGCGCAATGCGAAAGTGCTCCCGCTTTTGTAGAGTGCTTTTAAGAAGAACCTCTTCTCTCTACCTTCTCTATCTTTTTCTCTGTTTTTCACTACAACAAAACATGAAGATATCGCACATCATATATCAACGGTCATGCCTTTCCACGCATATATCGACGGAATTAGAGCACGTCGATATATGCGTCAAAATACGAGTCGCAATGCACGTCGCTATACGCGTGGAAAGGCTTTATTTGCCACGCTTATATCGACGCATGTACCCACGGGTATATCGACGCCAAAAAATTTGGGGAAAAAAAGAGAAACCCGCGCACGCAGGGGCCATTTTCGCCTGCTCAAATCGTGGTCGAAACCTGCTGCATAGGTAGTATGTCACTCTCCCCCCCCCCCCCCCCCCCCCAACCCCCCTCTCTCTCTCTCTCTCTCTCTCTCTCTACATCGTGTGTGTGTGTGTGTGTAGGAAAGAGAGAGAGAGAGAGAGCGGTGTGTGTGTAGAGGAAAGAAAGAGAGAGAGAGAGAGAGAGAGAGAGAGAGAGAGAGAGAGAGAGAGAGAGAGAATTAATGTATGCGTAGGAAATTAAAATTAAAGAAAGAAAAATTAAAGAGAGAAGTGAAATGAAATGTTATATTAACGTCTTCGAAAGGCCAAAGTGACCTATGAGACAAGAAAGTTACAATGTGGTGGATCTGATACAAAGTCAGAGTAAAAAGATGACAAAATGACAAAATAAAATATTATGGAATCCTAAACTGCTGGGTGTGGACTAAACGGCTAAAACAGCTAGCTGGGATAGGTAGATCATAGGAGATCCAGCATCTGTCGTTGGCGGATCTCATCAATCTCCTCCATGGTCAGTATTCTGACCGGGCGTTGTGCATGTCGAGCCAAAGTGACCTGGATCGTTTGATGCAGCCTATGAATTCATTTCACCAGCTCAAAATACATTCGAAGCTCAACTCTCACCTTTACACATGAAAGTCCTCTAGGGAGTAACAACAGCACCATCATTGCTCTTAGAGACAAACTTCCTCCTCAAAAAAGGTTGGGCGGGGGCATATAACAAGCTCTAGGTCAAACGGATAGAAGAAACGCCCAAAATACAAGCCGCTTTTGAAGTCCGGTTGGGTTTGTCTATGGAAGAACGCAAACGGACTTCATAAACGGCTTCTACGTCGTAGGTCAAATCCGGTTGCGTTTTTCTATGGAAAAATGCAAACGGACTTTGGAAATGGCTTCTATGCCTACCGAAACCATCCGTAGTCCATTAGATAGTCTTAAGGCAATGTCAAGAGCGTGTATGGCAAGCCATAGGTCAAACGGACAAAAGAAACGTCAAATACACAAGCCGTAGGTCAAATCCAGTTGCGTTTTTCTATGGAAAAACGCAGACGGTCTTCAGAAACTTATTCTATGCCTACCAAAACCATCCGTAGTCCATTAGGTAGTCTGTAGGCAATGTCAAGAGCGCGTATGGCAAGCCGTAGGTCAAACGGATAGAAGAAACGCCAAATACACAAGCCGTAAGTCAAATTCGATTGCGTTTTTCTACGGAAAAACGCAGACGGACTTCGGAAATTGATTCTACGCCTATCGAAACCATCCGTAGTCCATTAAGTAGTTTTAAGGCAATGTCAAGACCGTGTATGGCAAGCCGTAGGTTAAACAGACAGAAGAAACGTCAAATATACAAGCCGTAGGTCAAATCCGGTTGCGTTTTTCTACGAAAAAACGTAAACGGACTTCGGAAATGGATTCTATGCCTACTGAAACCATCCATACATGATTAGGTAGTCTTTAAGCAATTTCAAGAGCGTGTATGGCAAGCCGTAGGTCAAACGGTTAGAAGAAACGCCAAATACACAAGACGTAGGTCAAATCCGGTTGCATTTTTTTTACGAAAAAACGCAAACGGACTTTGGAAATGGCTTCTATGCTTACCGGAACCATCCGTAGTTCATTAAGTAGTCTTAAATAAATGTCAAGAGCGTGTATGGCAAGCCGTAGGTCAATGGGTTTGAATTAACGCCAAATACACAAGACGTAGGTCAAATCCGGTTGCGTTTTACTACAGAAAAACGCAAACGGACTCTGGAAATGGCTTCTATGCCTACCGAAACCATCTGTAGTTCATTAAGTAGTTTTAAAGCAATGTCAAGAGCGTGTATGGAAATCCGTAGGTCAATGGGTTTGAATTAACGTCAAATACACAAGCCGTAGGTCAAATCCGGTTGCGTTTTTCTACGGAAAAACACAAATGGCTATCGGAAATGACTTCTATGCCTACTGAAACCATCCGTAGTCCATTAGGTAGTCTTAAAGCAATTTCAAGAGCGCATATGGAAAGCCGTAGGTCAAACAGATAGAAGAAACACCAAACAAACAAGCCGTAGGTCAAATTCGGTTGCGTTTTTCTATGAAAAAACGCAAACGGATTTCAGAAATGGCTTCTATGCCTACTGAAACCATCCATAGACGATTAGATACTCTTTAGGCAATGTCAAGAGCGCGTATGACAAGCCGTAGGTCAAACGAATAGAAGAAACGCCAAATACACAAGCCGTAGGTCAAATCCGATTGCGTTTTTCTACGAAAAAACGCAAACGGACTTCGGAAATGGCTTCTGCCTACTGAAACCATCCATAGACGATTAGGTAGTCTTTAGGCAATATCAAGAGCGCGTATGGCAAGCCGTAGGTCAAACGGATAGAAGAAATGCCAAATACACATACACAAGCCGTAGATCAAATCCGGTTGCGTTTTTCTACGGAAAAACGTAAACGGACTTCGGAAATGGCTTCTATGGCTACCGAAACCATCCGTAGTCCATTAGGTAGTCTTAAAGCAATGTCAAGAGCGCGTATGGCAAGCCGTAGGTGAAACGGATAGAAGAAATGCCAAATACACTAGCCGTAGGTCAAATCCGGTTGCGTTTTTCTATGGAAAAACGCAAACGGACTTCGGAAATGGCTTCTATGCCTACTGAAACCATTCGTAGACGATTAGGTAGTCTTTAGGCAATGTCAAGAGCACGTACGGCAAGCCGTAGGTCAAACGGATAGAAGAAACGCCAAATACACAAGCCGTAGGTCAAACCCAGTTGCGTTTTTCTACGAAAAAACGCAAACGGACTTCGAAAATGGATTCTATGACTATTGAAACCATCCTTAGATGATTACATAGTATTTAGGCAATGTCAAGAGCGCGTATGGCAAGCCATAGGTCAAACGGATAGAAGAAACGCCAAATACACAAGCCATAGGTCAAATCCGGTTGCGTTTTTCTACAAAAACCGCAAACGGACTTCGGAAATGGCTTCTATGCCTACTGAAACTATCTGTAGACGATTAGGTAGTCTTTAGGCAATGTCAAGATCACGTATGGCAAGCCGTAGGTCAAACGGATAGAAGAAACGCCAAATACACAAGCCGTAGGTCAAATCCGGTTGCGTTTTTCTACGAAAAAACGCAAACGAACTTCGGAAATGGCTTCTATGGCTACCAAAACCATCCGTAGTCCATTAGGTAGTCTTCAAGAAATGTCAAGAGTGCGTATGGCAAGCTGTAGGTCAAACGGATAGAGGAAACGCCAAATACACAAGCCATAGGTCAAATCTGGTTGCGTTTTTCTATGGAAAAACGCAAAGGGACTTCGTAAATGGCTTCTATGCCTACTGAAACCATCCGTAGAAGATTATGTAGTCTTTAGGCAATGTCAAGAGCGTGTATGGCAAGCCGTAGATCAAACGGATAGAAGAAACGCCAAATACACAAGCCGTAGGTCAAATACGGTTGCGTTTTTCTACAAAAGAACGCAAATGGACTTCGGAAATGGATCCATTGCAAAGTTGATGCGGTGGCATTCTACGAATAGATCCACTGACGCAACATTTATGGTGCCTAGTGATTCAAAGGCCTGGAGGCACATTGAAGATACCTGGCCACATTTTAAGAGTGAACCACGCAATTTGCGTTTGGGCATGGCAATGGATGGAGTCAATCCATTTGGCTTGAGAAGCTCATCATGGAGCACTTGGCCTGTGTGCCTGATCAATACAACCTTCCACCGTGGCTTGCCATCATGAAGGGTCATTTGATATTAAGCTTGATTGTACCTGGTAAGTTCAAGGCAAAAAACATGGATGTTTATCTAGCTCCACTAGTGGCAGGTACAGTCCATAGCCGTTGGATGTTCTTTCTAAAGCGGTTCATGAAAAAACTTAAGAGTTTTGTTTGCCAAAAAGCCCGTCCAGAGGGGATCATGGCAGAAGGATGGCTGGTACAAGAGTCTCTTGTATTGACGACCGAATTTCTATCCGTTTCTGACCCAAAAATGCCTCGACTGTGGAGCGATGAGGAGGATGCAACACTGGTGGGAGAGGAGCCGCAAGGGCAAGGGGTGCCGAATAAAATGAATGACGCCATGCGAGAAAAGATCATGAAGTTCTGTATACTAAATTCAGCGCCGATGCAAAAATGACTTGAAAGGTACGAAGAAGAGAAAGAGAGACACAATAGGGAGCGACAGGATTTCAGGCGAAGCCGAACGACTAGAGATTTACCCTTGCCAAACTATCTCGCTCCTCTACCTGAATTCTCTACAATGACATGGTTGGACAAGACAGTGAGAGCAGCTCGACAGATCGGAGAACCCATATCTCTAGAAGAGGAAGAGTTGGCTATTGGATGTGACTGGAAGTAACATACATACATGGCACTGTGGTCGCATGGAAAGCATTTCAGAACACAACAAATTGATAGCAGAAGAAACACGTTTGACAGTGGGGTAATAGTTAGTTTCATGTAAAAGAGCAGGTCTAGTGCTAGAGACACGAATGAGAGCACTAGCAACCTAGATTACTGTGGTCTGGTGTCAGATATCCTGAAAGTAAGCTTCAGGCGGTTTGAGATGTTTTTGTTGGATGTGAAGTGGTTCAAGGTGATTACTTCTGGTCGCAATGCAACGGTACGCAGAGATGGAAATAAACTTGTGCAAATAGATTCTACAAAGGTTTGGACAGATGCGAGTGACACATTTTCTCTCCCCGAACATTGCGAGCAAGTGGTCTTTGTACAGGACCTTCGAGAGCGACAGTGGTGGTTTGTGGTTCAGGTTTCTCCAAGAAATAAACAAGTATTTGAAGGGCAAGATCTCCTGGAGGAAAGTGAGTCAGACGACGTCCATACTACTATGACATTAGATGAGATGGACGAAGGTATGGCAGAGGAAGCTGACAGATATACGAGGGATGGCGTAGACGAGCCAGAATTGACACTTGTAGATGAAGATGCAATGGATGAAGACAATCTGTGAGAACAAGTTGGGGCAGAGTTATGTTTGCAATTAGAGATAGACAATGAAATGGTGCAAGATCTTATCGATGATGCCTCACTCATCGAGGCCTAGGCATGTAAGTGTTTGTGTGAAGACTTTGATTTAAAATTAAGCTTAAAGTTAATTTAAACAACTGTGTTCTGACGCTTTATTTTACTTCCTTTGTGCAGGACTTTAGTATGGCATACCAGTTTCCAGATCCCGCTTCTCTGAGTGCAGATGCATTGATGGGCTTCGTTACACGGATGACGCTTGCTCAGATGGCAGAGGCTTCTCAGTACTGGGTAGCCAGAGGCACGGGTACTACGCCTCCGGGCTTCACACTCGAGGGTCCGACGCCTAGGGGGGGGACACCTATGGGGGGGGACGCCTATGGGGGGGGGACGCCTATGGGTACGACGTCTACTTCTCCCATCACGACCGCTTCGACACCTAGGGATGGGGCAGAGGCGGGTACGTCCTCATCTCCACAGCACAGGCACACTCGCCGATCTCAGTGATCGTCAGGTGGAGGTGGTGGTTGCTGTGGAGGAGGGTCCACAGATGCTTTGACCCCTCCTCGCTCACGACCCCCGTCCTACCCAGGCACACCTCTCGACGCACCTCTTGGCACACCTCGGACACCTTGGGAGGCACACGATCCTAGTGCCTCCAAGCTCTATACTATACGGCCAGATGGTTCTCTTGACATGGATAGAGTCGGGACTGAGATGAGACAGCGGATTCACCAGCTCGTGGAGCTACAGTTTTCGACCAGCATTCTGACGTCTTGGGATCAACAAGAAAAGGACAAAGTCACTTACATAGTGGAGACCATCCAGGGAGAGTACCAGCCTGCTCCGGGTTCTGACGTTGTTCCGAGGATGTGGATCAAGGGTGTTGCACGGGACACCGTGAAACATCGATGAGATGCAACTCGGAAGGCTTTCAGGACCGGCTCACCGAAGCCTTCGGGCATCCCACATGAGACGTGGCTGCAGATCAGGGAGGATGAGCGGACAGAGGCCACGCGGTTCAGACAACAACCTGAGGTTGCGCAGATACGACAGATGACCAGGGGGACATCTCATCTTGGCAGCGGAGGCTTCGACACCTTTCGCTATGAGTTTGTGAGTTTCTAATCCAATCTTAACTATAGAGTTTTTTAAAACGCGATAAATCATGTATTCTTATTACTCTGATTTTTGTATAAACGCAGAATCTTGTGATGCATCGAGCCCCGACACGTCAGGAGGAGTCAGATGGATATTGCAGAGGTATCTATGAAGTATTAAATGATCTTGATGCTTCAGGAGAGCCCGTAGACTAGGCGGCCTTACAGTCTCGCTAATCGCTTGAGGTGAGACGTTAATATGTGAGTTGATTTAATTAAGTAAGTATATGTGAAGTAATATCAATACTAATTTTGTGAGTTGTCCTATGTGCATGTTGTGACGCCTAGTCATCAGTGGACGGGATTTCATATATATGCTTTGTGAGACACAGACACGCTTCTGTGTCTCCTTTTGTATAGACATATATATATATGGTTATGATTATTGTTCAGACAGTTATTGTTTTCCTGACCCTCATGGTTATTGTCATTATCATTGTATAGACATGGTTATTTCTCCTATTCTTGTATATACATATATAGTTATGGTTCAGGTTTTGTTTATGGTTATGTTTAACTTTCTGGTTATGCTTATGGTTATTGTTAATTTTGTTTCTGGTTATGATCAAAGTGGTTATATTGGTCGGTTATGGTTTTAAGTTATGGTTATGTTTTTAAGTTATGGTTATGCCTTTAAGTTATGGTTATGGTTCGTTATGGTTATGCTTTTAAGTTATGGTTATGGTTCGTTATGGTCATTGGCCTTAAATCTCATGTGAGATCCTACATGGATAGCATGTAGGAGGCGTATACATGATATATTTTTCTTGAAACGTTTATGTAAAAATGAAGGGAACTCTGCTGAAATTTCTGCGGGAGCACAGTTGGTTTTGGTGTTGCTCGCTTTCTTGGGCAGAGGGCAAGAAGTCTGGCTGTGCATGGTGGCTGTGTCCATCTTTTCACTGGGCACAGGCCAGGCTACCTTCTCTCTGCCCAAGAAATTTTTTTTCTGTTATGGTCGTCGATATATGTGTCTATATATCCGTCGATACCTGCGTCTCTATATGCGTCCATATTTGTGTCGCAAATAAAGTCTTTTCACATAGATATCGACACAAATAGCGACAGATTCATAAGGACGTAGATATCGACGCAGATATCGACGTGGTGCGTCGATATATGCGTCAATGACAGCTTTTTTTGTTGTAGTGTTTGTCTATCTCTCTCTTTCTCTCCATGGACACTAGAGTAGGCTGGAAAGATTTCAATGGTACAATACCTCAAGATGGAGGTGGGCATGCCATGTGCACAATAATTCCTTAAACAAGAAGTTCCTGTGAAGAGATGTTGAGCAAGAAGCATAATAAAGAAGTTGTTCTTCAAAGCACTCTACAAAAGCGGGAGCACTCTTACACTGTGCACACCACAAAACAGTGGCTTTACTTACAACCATAGCTCTTCAGAACAACACAGTGGACGATGAAAATGGCTTGTCCATGAGCAGTTTGTGCATGTGAGCTTGCAAGTAGCTTACATGTAGCTCAGGTAGTTTACACTAGGGAATGGCTAGAGCTGAACAAGAGGCAAAATGGTTTTGCCCACTACATGCATTGTCATGTAGACGTGGGTGTGTAGATTTGTTGTACCCACAAATATAGTCATTGACCAATAAAGATGATATTATAACCCGATATTCCTGATCTTCGTGCACCTCTAGACCGAGGTGTGTGGGGATCGGGCATGGCTAGAAATGCATGGCTAGAAATTTGAGGTAGTTTATAGTGTGATCTATGATTTCTTTATTGCAAGAGAGAGAGAGAGAGAGAGAGAGAGAGAAGAGAATAAGGAGAGAGAGAGAAGATTAAATTTATGTACAAGGTTTAAAATTTTTACATTCATTATGAGTAGTGACGATGATGTGGGGCCATCCAATCGAGACGCCTATCTCTCAACAAGGATCTTATGTCCTTGTAATCAATGAAAACATGTTGTGCAACAAATAAGACGCGTGTATTTGTAGCATGTTTGCGAATTTGGTGAGTTCCACCCATCTATTATAGATCTATTTGTTTCCAATTACAACTCGGCGGACTTTGACACTGACCAATAGGCAAAAATTTTGCAACTAATAGACGTGTTTGAAGGCGCTTTACTCAAGTATCATATGTGAGGCCACAAGATGTATCCTCTAACAGCTCGAAGGGTGACCATGTAGAGCACATTCGCAACGAGGCTATGTTTGAGTCGGAGATTGACAAAATGATCGAGACAATCATGGATTCATAAATGCTCATCTACGATGACATGAAAAGTGAGGCCGATACGCCATTGTATGGTGGAGCACAAGTGTCCAGATTGAAGATGCTCCTAGCTCTTCTCAACATGCAGGCAAAGTTTGGATGGAGTGACACTAGCGTCATAGCACTTTTTAGGTGGTCTATTGAAATGTCTCTACTTCAATAAAAAACTATAAATATATAATGTACCAAATTACGTACACATGTGTTTTGTGTTTTTTCTCTATGTAGATTGTTGAAAGGGCACATACTGCTAGCTAATAATGTGATGCCAGATTCAAGAGAGGAAGCAAGAAAGATATTGCAAAACTTAGGGATGAATTACGATCACATTCACACTTGTCCTAACGACTGCATTCTTTTTAGAGGGGAATACATGGACATGGAGAAGTGTCCAAAAGGTGATTCCGCGAGATATCAAATGGATCTCCACAGAAAAAAAGTTCCACAGAAGGTTTTGCGACACTTTTCTCTACTACCTTGCATCAAGCATGTCTTTGAATGCAAGTCCATGGCCACTCTAGCAACATGGCCCAAGGAGAATAGATCTTCGGATGGTGTGCTACGGATTCTTGCAAATTGCATGGCATGGAATCATATTGGTGAAACATGGCCAGATTTTTCCAAGGCATCTCAAAATTTGCACCTTTGCCTGGCTATGGTTGATGTAAATCCATTTGGTTAGAGGTCAACATTTTATAGTGTATGGCCAATTGTCATTGTCAACTACAACATTTCTCTGTGGTTGACGACTTTTTTTTTTTTCATGTGGATTTATTATCATGTGTATGGGTGCACGGCTCCAGACATGCGGATATAAAGCATGCATCACATGTTTCCCTAGACTTAATGCATCTCAGGCGTCCTCACTCAAAAGTCAAATCTATGAAGGTCATCAAGCGCATCTTCCTGAGAATCACGAGTTACGAGAGATTTTTTTGGAAAGAAAACCTCCAAGGATGTCTCATTGAGCATGGTTAGAGCAGAAGAAGATGTGTGATACACGGTAGCATAGTGTAAAGGTCGACATTTCAGGGTACAAAGGATTAGAAAAAAAGTGTTTTACACAAGATTGTGGAGTCATAGCAAAATTTGAACAATATAGTCGACGACGGTCCTCTGATGAAGATCCTATGGTGTGGTGAAACTCACTTACTTCAGCATGCTACAAGAAATTTTAAGGATAGACTATAGAGGATTTTTTGTGAACTTGTTCAACGTGCAATGGTTCAAGATAAACATGTAATTGCAACTCCACTGTGTGCACAGAGGAGAGTCGGGTTTCCTTGAGGTGGACTCGACCAAAAAGTGGACCAACCTTCAAAACACTTTCGTACTACCCGAGCATTGTGGACAAGTAAGTTGGTAAATATCTAACATCCAGCTATAGAGAACTAGTGTGCCTTGACCACTCATGTAGGTTATGTGGCTCTTGCAGGTGGTATTTCATCCTACAAAGTTTCAACCAAATCGGTGGTATGTCATAGAGGTAGCCCCTTGGAGTGCATGGATGTATGAGGGCTACAATTTGTCAATCACGTTGGCATCTGTGGAGGAGATCAAAGAGGAAACTGGTTCAAAAGCCGCGGATGTGGTGCCAATCAAGCCTGGCACTACTCCTGAAATAGGGATGCATGCGGAGGACCTAGTAAATAAAATAGAGGACATTTTTCTAGACCGAGAGCTCTATGTAAACATAGGGGGTTATGTTCAGTTATACAAGGATGAGAGAGAGACCTCTTAAAACCATGGACTTTGTATCTGAGCAATTTTGCTCCCTTTTGTATTCACATTGTTGGAAAATAAGCAAACTGAAACACCTCTACAACGATGTCACCCAAGAGCATTGAAACATAACAACAAGACACCAAAATCTTTGAAAAATCCTTTTGAAACACCACAAGTCCAATAGGAGTAGACCCTTGGGAATTTACTAGCCGTCGCCCACCCAAGAGACTATGTCACATAGGAGCAAAACCCTGTCAAAGCACGGATTTACAGCACACGCCGACCAATGCATATGAAGACGAGAGCCTCCCCTTTCCCAAATGAACACCAAAAAACCACAACTTCAACCTCAATCTCACAATTCATAGAAACAAGACCTCCCAATCTGCCTACATACAATTTTCCACCAGGCTGCCATAGCCGTAACCCTGCGGAGAACTAGTCATAACCTGAAGAGCACAACTCCAATTGGAGCACTTTAAAGCTTGAGAGAAAGCTTGAAAAATGACTGGCGAGAAAGCTGAATATGACCAAAATTGATTCCATATGCCTCCATGAGAAAAATTGACGCGAACAGAAAGCTGTCCCAACACGACTACACGTAGAGAAGGCTAGTCGGGGCAAAAAACTGCATCCAAGAGTACCAAGGAGACACAACCAGCTAAAACCTGAAAATTTCTAGAGTTTGGCTGAACTTTTTTAAGTTTTTACATGAGTTTAAGTTATATACAAGTCTCAATTCAAAAACCTCACTCACGGGCACTTACAGTAGTAGCCCGACAGCTGTCACTAGACTAGCGACTTGCAGTGCATGTACATGTGCTTGCTAAAGCAAGCTAAAAAACCCACAAAAATAAAGCCCACACGCCCTTTTGACATCGGGCGTCATGTCCGTATGTACAAATTTACAAAAAACGGGGTGTCAGAAATGCGCCCAACATAGTTTGCCGCACCCCAGCCTGCTAGATCATTCATGATCAGCAGCACAAAAGAGATCATGTAAACCACATGAGGGATTCTTCACTTTATCTTCATGATTAACCACATGATCATAAAATTCTTCAAAAGAAGGCTCATCCTCAATCACAGTCATCAACCTTGCAATATACTTCTTCAACCTGTAGCCATTCACACGTGCTTTATGTGGAGTACCATCCAAGTCGGCAAGCTGATATGTGCCATTTGGAAACCTGTTTAAGACCAAGAAAGGACCTTGCCACTTGATTTGAAATTTATTTTGAAAAGTGCTATCAAGCTTACTATTGTAACGAAGCACCATGTCACCTTTCTTGATGTCCTTGTCCTTTACCTTCTCATTTGCCTTTGCTTGATTCTTCTTCAAGACCTGCTCATAATGCTCAAAAGCTAACACCCTATCCAATTGTACACATTGCAAATATAAAATTCTTTCCTTGAATGCATCATTGGGCTCTTCTTCAATCTTTAGCATCATCTTCAAGGCTGGTATCTCCACCTCAATAGGAAGTAAAGCCTCTTTGCCAAAAACTAGATGGAAGGGAGAAAAACCAATACCTGATTTGATGGTAGTCCTGTAAGCCCATAGAGCACAAGGTAGCTCTAAATCCCAAGTCTTCACATTGTTTCTTGTCATCTTTGTAAGCATCCTCATAAGCTCCCCATTAAACCTTGCATTCATGCCATTGCATTGGGAATAATGGAGTAGTAAACTTGCAATGCACATGAAGCTTCTCACATAGATAATCCACCAACTCTCCCCTGAAACGTGGACCCTTGTTGGAAAGTAACTCCAATGGCATGCCAAATTTTCAGCAAATATCTTCATATATGAATAAGGAAACATCTTTACTCATGATGTGCTTAACAGCTTTGGCTTCGGCCCACCTGGATATATAGTCAACAGCAGTAAGTATGTAACATTTGCCTCTAGCTGTCATAGGTAGAGGACCTACTGCATCAATACCCCACTTCTCAAACACATCATAAGCCACAATGGTGCCTCTAATTTCTGATTTGAGCACCCTATTTTCCATGCTTTGACACTCTTTACAAGACTTGCACCAACTATGAACATCACATTGAACACTTGGCCACACATAACCCTCTTGCAAGACTTTATGCAAAGTGATCTTTGAAGCAAAGTGATCACCACAAGAACCCTCATGATTCTCCTCTAAAATTTTGTAAATTTCCTCTTTCCAAGGCACTTTTCTCATCACAAGATCAGCCCCCTTCATATACAAGGCATCACCAAGTAGCGCATACCTTTTGGCACGACATAGGAAGGCATACTTTTTTGGCTTCTCCAACTCTGATGGAAGCATACCTATTTGTAGAAACTCTTCCTCCCTCTCTAAAGCTTCCCTTCCCAAATAAAGAGGAGAATCAGCCCTTATCACATACAATTGCCCAATTGAAGCTTGCGCTGCACCATGTGCTTCTTCATTTTGAGACCTGTCCACATGCCTTAAGCTCCAAGCTTCAAAATGCTTAAGCAGATTCTTCACTTGAGAACACATATTTTTCAGCCTTAGATTCTTACTTTTCCACACCCCAAGTACTTGCTTAACCACCAAAAGAGCATCCCCTCTTACCCTCACACGACGGATGCCAAGCTCAAGGCAAAGGTTGAGACCTTTCTCCAAAGTAGCATACTCAGCTTCATTCTTGCTTTGTGCGGTAAGCTTCAAACTCCTTTTAGTTACCAAAGAACCTTGAGGATCATAGATTACCACACCTCCTAAAGCTTCACCATGCGCTTTCCTGTAAGAGCCATTAAAAAACAATAGATAGGCATTGTCTATGTCAGGAGCTTCCATGTGTTGCTTCTTCACTGCATCCTCCTTAAGAAGAAGAGGGATTTCCTTATAGGTAATCAAATCAGCCAATGTAGCCCTTGTACTCTCCTCAACAAGAAAAGAGAATTGGAATTCCTGTAGCTCCACAATCCACTTCATGAGCCTCTTTGACAAAGTAGGGCTATTCACCAATTGAGGTAGAAGAGTGTAGCTAGTGAGGAATGTGAATGGTTTAGGGAGAAGGTAGTGCCTAAACCTTCTACATGCATAAATCATGCTTACCATAATGAGCTCCACTTCAGTATAGTCTTTCTCCACCTCTAGCTTCACCCTGCTAGCACAATAGATAGGTTTCATGTAGTGGGAATTGTTACCTCGTTGAAGAAGCATAGCTCCAATAGCATCCTCACCTACTGATGGATTCACATAAAACTCCTTATCCCAATTAGGAGCTTGCATAGCAGGAAGAGAACCAAGAACCTCTTTGATACCTTGAAAAACCTCTTCACATTCATTTGTCCATTGTAGAGGATCCAAACTTGCTACTTGTTGTAGAGGATAAAGAAGTTGAGAGGACAAAGGAATGAACCTTGCCATATACTTCACCTTTTGAATAAAAGTAGAAATTTGATTTGTATCTTTAGGTGATGGGAGGAGCACCAAAGCCTCCACTTTGTCAGGATCCGCTTCAATCCCATTCTCTGAGATCATATGCCCCAAAAACTTCACTCTTGGTTGAGCAAGATGACACTTCTTTGGGTTGAGTTGACCTTCACTTTCATCATATTGCTTCAATGCCATCCCAAGCTTTACACAATGATCCTTTCTAGAGCTATAAACACAAAAGTCATCAATAAGATCCTTCACAAACTTGCCAAGAAAGGGAGAGAACACCTTGTTGACGCGCTTTTGATAGCACGCACAGCCATTCATAAGACCAAAAGGAAGCACACAATAACAAAAGCATCACCATGGCGTGATAAATGTGGTCTTCTTTCGATCTTCTAAAGCCAAGGTGAGCTGAAAATATCCAGAGAATCCATCACATACGCTATACCTCTCATGCCCTGCAATAGAATCAAGTATGTCATCTATGGAAGGAAGAGGGTATGGATCCCTCTTCATGGTTGCGTTTAGAGGCTTAAAATCAACACATATCCTCCACCTTCCATCCTTATTGGGTGTGACAACAACAGGACTCACCCATTCTACAGTATTCACAGGACATATGAAGCCTGCTTCAAGAAGCTTGTCTACCTCTTCCTTTAAAGCATTAAGTTGTACCTGTCCCATTCTCCTTAGCTTTTGGCGTACGGGCTGAGCTCCTTCCTTGATTGGAATGTGGATTTCCTCTCCCTTGAAGCCTCTAATTTCCTCATAATAAGTGATGAATAAATGGGAAAATTGTTGTATCATATGTAGGTACTCACCCTTCTCATGACTAGTCAAGTCGGGAGACAACATACCTTGTATCAGCTCCTGTTTGACATTAGGTTGAACTTTGGGTTGCATCAGCTCTTCAATTTTCTCATAAGGACCAGAGATATCCTCATTCTCCATAAGGCCAAGAAATCTTTGTTTCTCATCATGCTCTTCTTCAAGAAACAAGGAGGAAACATCTAGATCACTATCGCTGCTATCTTCCACTTCACTGCCATCATCCCCATTGTCTTCTTCTTCACTTGAGGACTCTTATTCATCACTTTTCTCATCAAAATCAGCATCCAAAGATTGCTTGCTAGCCATGTCAAACCTCTTCTTATCACCCCTTCTATTGTAGAGAGTGATGGTACCATGTCCCCAATCCTATATAGCTTTGGTTGCCTGTAACCATGGTCTTCCAAGGATGAGAGGGAAGCACCAATACCCGCGGTCATAACATGGCAACTGACCAGAACTTTAACATCAAATACATCCACCTCCAAGTCCTTTACAACTCCCAAGCACCTCACTCTTGATTGGTTGGCAAGCTTTATGCGAAAACCTGAATTTTTCACCATGTTGAGTCCCAACTTTGATACACAAGCTTGAGTAATAACACATATCTGTGCACCTCCATCAATATAAGCCTCTCCAATGCACTTCCTCTTATGCCATGTATCCATAGTAGGGCATATATCAGGTAGCTCATTCAAAGATAGGACTCTCATTGACCCCCTTGTAGGATCCTTCTTCATGGGGTTAACTACGTGCTTCCATTGCCTCTTTAACTTGGGACACATCTCCATGAGTTTCCCAAAGGAAACATCAGCCTTTCTACCCACCAATCACTCCTTAAACTATAATTTGGTTGCCCTTCTCCCAAAGGAAAGTCAGATGCATTGTAATGTTTCCTGGTATTTCTCTTCTTCTTCTCTTTACCTGTACCTGTTTCAACCTGTTTCCCTCTTTTATGGCTGGGACTTGCATCACTCATGTCATGATCTCTTGTAACCCTCTTACCTACAGGCATGACCATAGCTCCCAAATCATCCTCTTTCTTCTCCAAACGGATTATGCTTACCACTTTTGTTTTGCCCTTCTCTTCTGCTGTCAAACCACTTGTTCCTGCTTCCCCTTTGATCTCAATACCATAATCTTGAGCTCGAGAAGGAATTTGTGGAGGAAGAGGAAACATGTCGCCACCCATTCTCTTTGGCTTGTCACATTGAGGGCTTTTATGACCCCATTCACCACAATTATAACATTGAAACATATCCCCTCTTCCAGCCATGCCTCTTCCTCTACCACCTGTAAAACCCTCATTGCTTCCATAACCACGTCCATATCCATAGCTTTGACCTCTTCCACCTCCCATCATATGCACACTAAGATTCTTCATAAGACCTACAACCTCTTGCATCTCCTTGCGAAAAGCATTCACATCATGAGAAG
Source organism: Adiantum capillus-veneris (assembly GCF_014529385.1). NCBI lineage: Eukaryota > Viridiplantae > Streptophyta > Polypodiopsida > Polypodiales > Pteridaceae > Adiantum > Adiantum capillus-veneris. The sequence continues at coordinate 104,532,066 of NC_140946.1, forward strand.
CTTGTTGATCATAACCTGGCTCCCTAATGAGGACCCTCGGTTGCTCTACCGCTTTCACTTCAAGCTTTGTCTCAAAATTGATTCCAAGTTGATGAAGTCGCTCTGCTTTCCACTCTTTATTCTTTGCAATTTCAACTGCCTCCTCAAAGGTCCTTGGCTGCTTAAGCTCTACCTTCAAGCGTAGGTTACTCCTCAAGCTTGCAAGAAACTTGTCCTTCTTCAACATGGCTGGAGGAATTTCAGCCCCCAAAGATGTACACCACTTTTCCCATAACGCATTGAATGCCTTCACAAAGTCTTCTATGGGCTGGCCTTCACCCTGTACTAAGCCTTGAATAGACTGCCATACCTTTTGTGGGTCTTCCACCTGTTGAAAGTGTGTAAGAAAAGCATTCCTTACCATTTCATAAGTCATAACTTGAGGAGGTTGGGCTGATTGTAGCTCCTTTTCGTAGCCTTCCAACCATTCCCTAGCATCTCCCTTCAAACAGAAATAGAAGATTCGAACAGCACCAACGCTGGGTCTTGCTTGTCAGCAAGAAGGCAAGCAAACTCCATTCTCTCAATGAAACCTTTAGAACTTTCATTTGATTTCCCACTAAACTCTGGAAAATTAAACGCCATGTCTTCTAAAACATGTAAACTGAAGGTAACTTGAAGCAATTCCTCGGTGGAGGGCACCAAAACACTGTTGGGAAACAAGCAAACAGAAACACCTCTATAGCGATGTCACCCAAGAGCGTTGAAACAGAACAACAAGACACCAAAAGCTTTGAAAAATCCTTAAGTCCAATAAGAGTAGACCCTTGGGAATTTACTAGCTGTCGCAAACCCAAGAGACTATGTCACATAGGAGCAAAACCCTGTCAAAGCACGGATTTACAGCACACGCCGACCAATGTATATGAAGACGAGAGCCTCCCCTTTCTCTAAAGAACACCACAAAACCACAACTTCAACCTCAATCTCACAATTCATAGAGACAAGCCCTCCCAATCTGCCTACATACAATTTTCCACCAGGCTGCCATAGTCGTAACCCTGCGGAGAACTAGTCATAACCTGAAGAGCACAACTCCAATTGGGGCACTTTAAAGCTTGAGAGAAAGCTTGAAAAATGACTGGCGAGAAAGCTGAAGATGAAAAAAATTGATTCCATATGCCTCCATGAGCAAAATTGACGCGAACAGAAAGCTGTCCCAACACGACTACACGTAGAGAAGGCTAGTCGGGGCAAAAAACTGCATCCAAGAGTACCAAGGAGACACAACGAGCTAGAACCTGAAAATTTCTGGAGTTTGGCTTAACTTTTTTAATTTTTTACATGATTTTAAGTTATATACAAGTCTCACTTCAAAAACCTCACTCACGGGCACTTACAGTAGCCCGACAGCTGTCATTAGACTAGCGACTTGCAGTGCATGTACATGTGCTTGCTAAAGCAAGCTAAAAAACCCACAAAAAGAAATCCCACATGCCGTTTTGACATCGGGCGTCATGTCCGTCTGTACAAATTTACAAAAAACGGGGTGTCAGAAATGCGCCCAACAATGTGTAGTTTTGTCCATTCTTGTCTCTATGCTAAACTTGTGAAATTTAAATTGTGAATCTAATTTGGGTTTTCTTCTCCATTCATCATTAGCATGTGTTTTGTTTTAATGCAAGCACAGATGACGATTAGTTTCTTGCTTCCTTGGACCCCAAGCACAGGAGGTGCGGGCCATCACGGCTCTGGCTCATTTGCATTGTTTCACTTCTTCAAAGTCTCTGTCTGCTTTGGAGCAATCAACACGCTCTGAGAGTTTGGTGTCGACTAGACGGTCTACACACTCCTCTAGGCAGTGACTCTCTAGTGGTGGAGGCGACTCCTATGAAGGAGGTGCTGCTGACGCTTTCACATCGCCTCATAGTCGTCGATTCTCCTTACCTCCCTCTTCTTTGTCTCCCCCACACCAGCCACAACGTCACCCTCTACTCTAGGTTTTGTGTGGCTATCAATCGTTCCTGGCTATACATCACTTGCTGCTCCTCTGATACTTACCCCACTCAACACTCCTCGCTTCAAGGCCCAGACTCCAGTGGAGACACCTGCATCCCGTACCCCATCGAGACACCACTTGAGACCCCTGCCGAGACACTTGCAGTGACACCTAGGTTCACAGATCACAAGCAAGAGGGCTTTCTACACTTGGTTGACATCAGCGACAGCATCATCTTGGATGACAATGGCAGGAAGGTGATCTCGTGTATGCATGGCCTTTTCTCTCAGGTGTTTGGGCACTACATATTAAACATCTAGAGTGAAGTGCCAAATGAATTAAAAGATAGATTCATTAGCATGATGCATGATTATGAGCTTTTCGTATCAAATCTGGATGAGCACTTCAATGAGGACTTGATGAAGGTGCGGATGCATGAGTACTGCAAGCACAAGCGCTCTGAAGTGCAGAAAGCAATAAAGCATGGGTGGAGCATGCTAGATTAGCTGGCCAAAGAAGATTGGAAGAATGTAAAGCAAGCATCGTGCGAGAATCTTGACAAGTGAAAGCGGTAAAAGGAGGTAGCGAGAATGCAAGTAGAAGTAGGGAGCTTGCACCACTTAGCGAGCAGTGGATGGGCATCATTTGAGGCTGACTTTGTAAGTGTTATTACATTGTCCTTTAAGTTTGGTAGTTATAAGTATTTGTAATTTTAAAATCTAATATAATGTTTTCTTTGTATGTTTTGAATAGTGGTCAATGATTGGACGTGACCCCACACCTTGCGAACATGAGTATGCGGACAGAAAGGGCTTTAACGCCCTTATGTACATTCTAAGTTCTTGCTCAAACTTGGTTAGTAATTAACTTTATGGTCTTCCATTTGTTGTATTTTAATAAAAAGCTAGAAATTAGATTGTTTTGTAAATATATTTTTATACTTATAGAAAGTCCTATTGGTTTTTTTTAAGAATCCAACGAATACACCATTGGATGCGATGAGACGTCAAATAAGTCGACATCAGACTACTAGCCGTAGCTAGCTAGCACTAACTTTTTTTTCCATAGCATGTATTAGGAGATGACAACGTGTGTATGTCAATTTTGTAGCTATTGGCCAGCAATGTATTTTTTCAATATCTACATTTGTGTTGTAAGTAATACATTTTTATCAAAGCTTAACATTCAAGTGATTTTGCCTATGATGTGTGTACTTTTTTCAATTCACTTTCGTCGATATACTTTTGTCAATCTTGCATCTTAATTTTGAAAACTTTATGTTCAATATGGTTGATGGGGTGGTAGGGTAATGTATGCCCTGCCACAAAAAAAAAAACTATTCTCGGGCATCGCTATATACTCGCTATTTTTGGACCTACAACATTGCTATAGGTGTCACTAGATTGGGAATTGCATCGTCGCTATATAGTGATACATGTTACGATGCTAATAGTGACATTTTCTTTGCAACGTTGGGAGTAAAAATATCCCCGTGTATTTTTGTCGCTAAGGCCGTCATAAGTGTGAAGAACCTCTTGTAGTGCTAAGACAATGCAACAGTCGACCCATTAATCAACACATCTAAAAAAAGCTATATGTCATAGTAGCAAGAAACATGTAGAGAGTATATCTTTGCTCGCCTATTGTGAGTAGCAAAGAGTGATGAAAAGATAAGTGAAGCTTTAACTTATCACTCACTATCTATTACTATTGTTTAGGTGAGTTGGATACGTAAAACATAAGCATAAACAATATAGTGTAAATAAGATAAAAACATTGATACATTTGCAGATGAAGAGAAAGTTAAACTTAACTGTTCACTCTTCAAATGTGATAATGTGTATTTTTTATTTATACTATAGTTTAACTTTGTCTCTAACGTGTAAACCAAACTAGGCTTGATAGCGATATTCTAGATATATCCACATTCTTTGTCAACTTTTGAAGTGTGAGAAAACTTTCATACACAACATAAAGTGACCAACTCCTACCCCATTTGTGAAGTGCGAGAGGAGGTTACCTCTACACATCACATGTGGGATAGGTCTACACATCACATGTGTGACCGATAGGTCTACACAACCACGAGACAAAGTGCTAGTGTCTATCTATTCCCAGAGTGACATGTAAGTCTACACAAACTTGGAATACTCCTATATGCCTATAAACTAATTTTTGTGTGCGAGAAAAAACTCTAACACAACACAAATTAGCATAAAAAATATATTAGTTAAAAAAATTTATTGCAAAATAACTTTTATCTGCTCTATTGTCTCTGGTTGTTGTCCCACTCAAAGAATATTCAGCAATCTTTTGATCAAAGACTCATACATACTATGTGGAGTTCAATCAAATAAATGCTCTAATTATACATTTTATATTGTATTAATAAAAAAACAGTGTATAATCTATATAATACGTAATATTTTTATTATACAACCATATAAATGCAACCAAGGAGGTAAGGGGGCGCTTACTTGGGCCCGAAGTCATCGTAAATTTCTCTCTCAAATAAGGGAGGACTTACCCACTTGTAGCGAGAAGAAAAGGCGAGATCTAAAAGAAAGATTAATGTGTAGCATGCAGAGAATTGGACCCGTGTTTGGAGGAGAGGAGAAGTGTAGAAAAAGGAAGTTATCCCTCGTATAAGGAGCCCCCTTTTTGCCGTTTTGGACAGCAGTTGCGTAAGCTCAAGAGAGGAGAGGATAAGCATTATATACATTGTTTTGGTGGAGAAATAAGTTGCCGATTGCCCCCTATTTTCAATCTACCCATCCACCTTTCTATTCTTCATTGTTTTTTTGCCTTGTGTTGGTGTCAGTGTGTGTGTGTGGTTTCTCGGACCGTGTGTGGTGGTGCATAGATGATGGGAAGCTTCTCTCTGGGTTGACAGTTCCTTGATGCAAGGTACGAGTGGCACTATCCAAAAAAGTATGTCAGATGTGGATTTTAGCATACCAAAGTTGGGTTTCATGCTCAACTAGTCGGGGTACCTAGAAGTGTCAAAGATTCTTTGGATGTCATCGTCAACTAGTGCCATGATATGTACTATGTTGAGTTCTTTCCCTATTTTGGCAATGTCAAAGATCTATGGATGCATGAAACTGAATGGTTAGCAGCACTCAAATTGGATGTGGTTTGAAGCTTGCCAACACTTGTAGCGGTCGTGCTCTCCTCGAAGTGGTGTGGGATTGACTCACACGTTTGCACTGTCGTGTTGTGGCACGTGCATAATGTGAAAAATAAAATATCTACCTCACTCTGAATGCTTTTGTTATGTGGGATCGAATGCTATAATGTACATAGTGATCATGATATATGCGAAAATAGATGCCACGGTTGCAGTCGTGTACATACCCTGCCGGGCGGATGAGGCCCTAGATGTGGCACTATGGAATTCTTTTTTACATAAATATATGCCTATTTTTCTTTATAAATGTACAAATGTCAAGTGTATCAAAGTGGCATGTTCGCTTTGCCTAGAAAGTTCAATGTAGGCAATCTCGATAAAAAATAGTAGGTTTTGTGCGCGAGCGTAAAAGCCGTGTCCAAAGTGCTTACCAAGTGGAAAAATATAGTTCAACATAAAATTTGAGCCCAATGGGATTTTTCCACAAATTTAGGGATTTTTTCCAGCTCGTTTGGGCTTTCTACGGACAAAAAAATGCATTTTTGGGCTAAAAATGGCTAAAAATGCCACATTAACGACGGTTCTGCCTTTGCTCAAGTTTTGTGGGAAATGTTAGAGACAATAATGAGCTCATTTGGGCACATGATCAAGGAGATACAACCATTAATTTACAGGGTGCTAGTGCAGTCCAGTGGTGCTTCAACTACATGGTTGCGGCTGTGAGGCCTCCAATTAGGGTTTCCCCTCCTCAAATAACTACTTGGGCTTCTTCAATGAATTACTGAAGCTTCCATGAAATGATCATGAACAAGAATCAAAGCGTAAGTTTAGGGTTTTTAACAGGTCGAATAAGCACTACATCTATGCAATTGGGAGCAAGGCTACACTTAATCTTCACACACACAAGAGTTTTGAGTTAATCTTGGTTCTTTTTAAAAGTGGAGTTTCATGGCTGGAGTTCCTTTTCTTTTTTAGTGTGTTTTTAGCTTCAAATCATCTATGCCTTGCTTGATTTTGCTATGAATCTTCACAATCAGAGGCCCGACGCTTTCCAAGTCGCACTGGGCACTTCTTGACACATTTTTGGTGAACCCGACGCGAAATAGGCTAGGGTGAGGGTTCAAAAGATTCATTGAAGGTGTCAAAACAAATTTCTAAATCTATGGATCAACAAGAGAAATAGGGGGTTCGGTTTGATCCAGTCACAATGAAAATGTTTCAAGCTTTTGCAGTGTTTATGCAGCAGTAGCAAGCTGCGGAAAGGAGGGAGCTTTCCTCAACCAAAGCGCTTCAATCTGTGGTGAAGAAAATGGACCAATTTAAAGGTAAAGATGTAACAAAGTATCTTTGTGGATATGTAAAGGAGATGGAGCTTCATCGAGTGCCCGAAGCAGAGATGGTGCAAAGTTTTGAACTTGCTGTGGTTCTCGAGATCAGAGAGCATGTAAGGGGAATTAGAAATGAGCATGGGGCAACTTGGGAAGCATTCAAATTAGGCTTAAAAGAAGAGTATTTCATGGAGGACTCCACAAGGGTAACAAAGGGGACTTTTTTAGAGTGGGTAGTTCGGCCAAAATAGGGGCTTTCGCCTACCAAATTGCTAAGGGAATTTGAACACCAATATGATCAATTGTCAAGGACTGAAAAGGCTACACTAAACTCAGAGAGGACAGAGACTTTTTGCAGGCCGCGGGTAAAGAGATTCAAGAGACTTTAGAGCTATTACTTGAGGATAAGGATGTGTAACAGGGTTTCAAGACCGATTGGAATGAGGTCGAAGACGCCATTTCACTTCCAGCTAAGAGACAATGACGAAGAGACAAGATGATAGTCAACCCTACTCAATCCCTGAGCATTCCTGAGAGTCCCATAAAGCCTATTATTATGGTTCCAAAGTGTGACAAATCCATTCTAGATTATGTTGTCAAGGGAATGCAAGAGCTCAAGTTAAAGCTTACAAGGCTAGAAGAAAAGGGGCAACCATCAGGACACTCCACAGGGCAAAGACCTCAAAACAGAGAAGGCTTTGTAAATAGATGCATATGGTGTGATAGTACTGACCATGGAAGGAGGGATTGTGAAAGTTTTAAAGATTCTTTGACAAGGATCTTGTTTTCTTTGAAGATGGAAAATTTCATTTAAGTGAAACATGTAAGCTCTTGGGAACAAACGTTGGCAAAGGTGGGATGAAGAAGCTAGTTGAGGACATGGCTACTAGCCATACCATCTCAATGGTTGAGGCAGCTGCCTATGGGTTGAAGGCAGACCCTATAAGACAAAGAGGAGTCAAGGTGGGAGAAGAAGCATCTAATTGTATTGGAGATTTATGGCCATGTGCTATAGGCTCTGCTATAAAGGGTAGAATGACTACATAAGTTTTATATGAAGTTGGAGACTCCATTCGGCTAGAAACTGGTTGGAATGACCTTGTAGATTCTCTATCAGTGCATGTGTACATTGCCAAACGTCAAGTGAATGAGGCCATTATCAAAGAGAAATGCAAGTGTGAGAATGGGGATGAAGGGCCTTCAAAGCGGGCCACGAGGAGTGGAGGTAGAAATGACACAGTGCCCCCTAGATCTCCTTCCCCGCAATCGATGCCTATCCTCGAAGTTCCTATGCAAGAAGCCTCTAAAGAAAAGAAGAAAGAAGAAACAAAATCTAAAGCAAAGGGTCCGCCAGCCTACAAGCTCCAATCTGACATAGAGGCAGCGATAAATCTCAAAAAGGTTTTGGAAGAGAGCATTTTGAACAGCAAGGTGAATTTACCTTGGGTGAAGTCCTTGGAATAGCAAAGAAGGAGTTTCATGAAGAGATAATTGATATCATCAAAAGTAAGCGGCAGTCTCTTACTCAAGCTATCCGTGTACATGGTGAAGAGCAGATTTTAAATGCACATGGAGTACAGGTCTATGGGAGCAACGTAATGAAACTATTGTTGGATGTTACAAGTCTAGGGGAGGAGTAAAACGGGTTCACTTTTTGGATGATGAAGATGAATTTGAGACCACTCATAAGAGTTATTTCTCTAAGAGTCATTGGGCAAGAGCGACTATAGAGACCCTAGTAAAAGTGGGAGACTCAGAAGAGCCATACATTGCGTTGATAGATCATGAGTCAGAAATTAACCTCATGTCAAAGAGTCTTTATCAAAAAGGAAAATGGCCAATTGACATAAATCATGGATGGATGATTTGTGCAGCAAACAACTCATCAAGGGAGCTCTATGGAGCTTGTCCAAATGTAAAGGTGACTATAGGGGATGTGAAAGATGACCAAAATTTATTTGTGCAGGAGATGTCTACATACCCTCTTATCCTTGGATAGCCTGTTACTCGCATGGAAACCAAGGTAATGGACGATGGGTCAGCTTATGCTAGGATAAGGAGCAGGGATGGGAAGCATGTAGTACAATTCCTTATTGTTTGTGTGGACCATGAAAGGAACCGTGAAAGTCTTAGAGAGTAGCCCTTGCCAAAGACAAACAAATAATTCAAGGACTACAGGGATATGAGGGGTTTTGACCATGTACCGTTGTAGAGCGGGATTGCAGTGGTACAATAAGAGAAAAGTTCTCGGATGATGTACATGCAAAGGAGACATTTTTTACAGTTTTTGTAGGACTAACAGACTATGGATCTATTGCTTTTACAAAGTGTGAGGACTTAAAGCGGTGTGAATGACAACATGTAAATAGTGTACAAAGAGGTTTAAAGATGAATGGTTTCCTAGAAGATGATGAATGCATTGCACGTGTGTTTGATGAGTGTTCGTTTGTGGATACTATGCAAGACTTAGAGTCTTTATTGGATAGCAATTTGTGTATGGAAAGTGAGATTGTGAAAGTTTTCTCAATAGAAATGTACAAAGTCATTCAAGATTTCAAAAATGCTCAAGGTATTGATGTACGAGTGGAGACTAAGTATAAGTCTGTGGCAAAGAAAGTGAAACCAGTGGCACTACCTCTACCAAAAGATTGCACAAATAAGATGGAGCAAGCTGCTTTGCAACCTAGCCTTCGTGAATCAAGCAAGATTGGACACAAGTTTACACAGAATTCTTTGAAGTAGTTAAAGGTTGGTTATGAGGACAGTTTGACAAAAGCTGAAAAGATATGCTTTGAAGACATGCTTGCCAAACACGGAAAATCTTTTGCTTTTGAGCCGCATGAGATAGGGTGCGTTGATCCATCCATTGTTTCTCCTATGGTGATCTTCACTATCCCTCGTGTACCTTGGAACTTGAGACCTACTGCGGTTCCAAAGTCCCATTTTCCAAAACTCATTGACTTGCTTAATGAAAAGATCAAGATGAGTATCTTGGAGCCTTCTTGTGCTCCATATTCAAACAGGTGGTTCACAGTTCCGAAGAAAAATTGTTCTTTACGCTTTATTTAGGATATGCAACCTATAAATAAAGTGATAATAAAAAATGTGGGTATAAGGCCAGTTGTCAATGAGTTTGTAGACGCATTTGCACGAAGGGCAATATATTCTATGGGAGATTTGTGCTCAGGGTATGATCAGTTCCACCTAGCAATGGAAAGCAGGGACTTGACTACCATGAGGACACCTTTGGGCCTGGTAAGGGTGTGCACCTTACCTCAAGGAGCAACTAATTCAGTTGCCCATATGATGAATGGTATGAACAAAGTCCTACGTAACTTCATACCTGAAACTACAATGCTTTTCCTTGATCATGTGCCAATCAAAGGATATGATTTAAGTGATATAGATGTGGCTCTGGACTTGAGGGGGTGCTGCAAGTATGTGACAAACCATATCAATGATTGTGATAATATCTTATGGTATGAACAAAGTCCTACGTAACTTCATACCTAAAACTACAATGCTTTTCCTTGATCATGTGCCAATCAAAGGATATGATTTAAGTGATATAGATGTGGCTCTGGACTTGAGGGGGTGCTGCAAGTATGTGACAAACCATATCAATGATTGTGATAATATCTTGTCGAGGTTGGAAGAGGTGAACCTTACCTTGTCTGGCCAAAAGTCAGTGTTTGGTGTGAATGAAGTTCTTATTGTGGGACATATGTGTGGGTCATATGGTAGAAGGCCTTGTCCTACAAAGATTGATGTAATTCAGAAACGAAAGAGAAATGTATAAATGTCACTAAGGTTTGGGTGCATGCGTGTTTTATGTTATCTGGATTCCTCATCATGCACATGTAGAAGAGCCTTTATGTCAATTTTTGAGAAAGAACCAAAAGTCTTAATGGGAAGAAATGCATACACATGCCATGAGAAAATTAAATAATTTTTTTCTTATGTCTCCAACTTTGAGGAAAGCAAACTATGAATGTGGAATATATGTAATTGTGACAGTGGATACTAGCCCCACAAGAATTGGATGGGCGATTGGGCAAGATGATTATGATGGCAAGCGATATGTGGTGAGATTTTGAGCAAAAGTCCTAAGTGCTTGTCAATGCAACTATCCATAGGTAAAAAGAGAGTCATGAGGAGTAGTCACAACTTTGAAATGTGACAAAGAGTATTTGATAGGAGAAAATGTAATAGTGGAGATTGATTGTCTACCCCTTCTTGGAATGATCACAAGCTACTCAACTCTCGGCATTGCTATGTTGAGATGGATTGCCTACATAAAGTCCTTGAATCTAGAATTTAAGCATATTGCAGGGAAAGATAATCCAGTTGCGGATATTATTTCAATGGCAAGGTGTGAAAATGAACAAGGCATGGTTGTCGAGGGTGATGATGTAGTCACACAGTTCTATAGTATCTCTCATGCCAAGGGTGATGATGTACTCACACAGTTCTATAGTATCTCTCATGCCAACGGTGATCATGTTTGTCTGTCAAATGCACTTGAGTCATTTACAAAGGACCTATATCAAGGTGACTAGTTTCTCATTGGATGCTATCTGAGCACTTTGACAAGGCAAGAAGGGTGGACTTATCAAGAGTTCAAAAGAATTCAGAGAAAGACGTATGGATACTTTTTGAAAGATGGGTACTTATGGAAGAATCCAAAACAAAGAATTGGAATGCTGTTGAGAGTTGTGAATGATAAGGATGCTCAAAATGAGCTTATGAAAAAGTTTCATGAGAGTCTTTATGCTAGACATAGAGGCGTATGGGCCACCTTTACTAGAATGAAAGAGAGGTATTGGTGGGGGTATGTATAAAGATGTATCTCACTTTGTGGAGTCTTGTGAAACCTGTAAAATATATTTAAATGTACATCATCGTGATGGATTTCACCCTACTTACCCATTGGCCATGCACTATAAGTGGGTAGTAGACCTTGTTACAATGTCATTGGGCTTATGGAAAATGAGATACATAGTGCTTGCACGGGAAGATTTAACCAACCAAGTTGAAGGTCGTGCTCTAAGAATGAAAAGCACAGAAGGGGTATGTAAGTTCCTCTTGGATGATGTAATTAGCCGTTATGGCTATGTTGGGAAAATAAATGTAGACACGGGTGAGTTGGATGATGACAAAGCATGGGAGTTTTTCTCTAGGTTGGGCATTAAACTTTCTCTCACTACTGCATATAATCCTGAGGGAAATGGTAAATTAGAGTGTGGGCATCCTCCTATTATTAAATCTTTGGCTAAGGCTTGCAAAGGTAAAATGGGAGAGGGGCCTAGGTTATTGCCTTATGCTTTATGGACTGATCGTACAACTCATAGCTCAATTACTTGTTATATACCATTTGAGTTGATGTACGGTCAAAAACCTATAATGTCAATTGGGGATGTAATTCCCACATGGAATGTATTGCCTTGGGAAGATGGAATGAGTAGGGAAGGCCTTCTTGCTTTGCATATACAACAACTAGAAAGAAGGCCCCAAGATATTGGGATTGCAGTAGCACGATTGAAAGATGCAAGGTTAAAGAATAAGGACAAATTTGATAAGAGGCATAGGCTTAGACCTAAAGCTATTGAGAAAGGTGATTGGGTGTTGGTGTATGATAGTAGTCTTGACAACCAGCATTTAACACTAAGGAATCTTTCAAAGAGATGGTTTGGTCCTTATGTGGTTCAACATGTACATGGAATACAATTTACACTTTGCGTGAATTAGATGAGACAAAAATGAAGATTCCCATTGCAGGGAAAAGAATCAAGTTATTCAAAAGAAGAATGATACAGATCCCTTTGATTCACAAGAAAGTCGGAATGAAGGATCTGATGAAAATGTTATGGATGTGGATGATGGAGAGCATGATGCGTTAGAATTTGTTGGAAGTGATGATGAGATCAATATGTATGTTGACTTAAATGAAGACTGAACCTGCAAAAGATATATGTGGCACATGCCGAAGGATGTGCAAGTTTAGAGGGGGTAGATCTCTTGTTGTGGCACGTGCATAATGTGAAAACTAAAATACCTACCTCACTCTCAATGCTTTTTTTATGTGGGACCGAATGCTATAATGTACATAGTGTGATATATGCGAAAATAGATGCCACGGTTGCAGTCATGTACATACCTTGCCGAGTGGACGAGGCCCTAGACGTGGCACTATAGAATGCTTTTTTAAAATATATATACATGCTTTGCTTTTTAAATGTACAAATGTCAATTGCATCGAAGTGGCACGCTCGTTTTTGCCTAGAAAGTTCAATACGGGCAATCTCGGCCAAAAATAACAGGTTTCGTGTGCGGACGTAAAAGACGTGTCCAAATTTCTTACCAAGTGGAAAAATGAGGCTCAACATGAAAGTTGAGCCCAATGGATTTTCCCACAAATTTAGGAACTTTTCACAGCTTGTTTGGGCTTTTTATGGACAAAAAAGGGAATTTTTGGACTAAAAATGACCATAAAATGATCAAAAATAGCCTAAAAATAGCTCAAAATGCCACATCAACGATGGTGCCATCTTTTTTCAAGCTGTGTGGAAACTTTTAGAGCCAATAATAAGCTCATTTGGGCACATGAGCAAGGAGATACAGCCATTCCTTTACAGGGTGCTAGTGCAATCTAGTGTTGCTTCAACTACATGGTTGAGGCTATGAGGCCTCCAATTAGGGTTTCCCCTCCTCAAATAACTACTTGGGCTTCTCCAATGAAGTACCTTTTGATGTGACTAATCACTAGTTAGACGCGTCTCTTTCTGGGGGGTCTACAACCATTATACGGCATAGGAGTCGAAGCTTCCATTAAATGGTCACGACCAAGAATAAAAATGTAAATTTAGGGTTTTTAATAGGTTGAATGAGCACTACATCTGTGCAATTGGGAGCGAGGCTACACCTAATATTCACACACACAAGTGTTTTGACTTAATCTTGGTTCTTTTTCAAAGTGGAGCTTTCATGGATGGAGTTTTGTTCCTTTTTAGTGTGTTTTTAGCTTCAAATCATCTATGTCTTTCTTGATTTTTCTATGAATCCTCACAGTCAGATGCCTGTTGCTTTCCTAGTCGCACTACGCACTTCTTGACAACTCCGCCATGGGATTATCCACACTAGAGATTATTTTTATGGATCCTTTTTTGGATCTCCTGTTTGTGGCACGTGAAAGGAGGCCAAAGTCAAGACCTTTTTTAAAGTTAAAGCTTAACTTGAAACAATTATGACTACGTGGTGGCATGGCTGCAATTTGCATTGGGGTGGTGGCGCCATCTAGATGGAGAAGGGACACCAACTACATGGCGAGCATGGATGACAACCTTCTAGAAGGGGAAGCTTTAAAAAGGGCACCGAGGACCTACAGGAAAAGGGACCTCGACAACAGGTTTTGGGCTACATAAGGCAAGTGGTGACAGTCCTGTAGGGAGTCCAGAGATGCTGGTAGAGCAAGGATGTGGGATAGGCTGAAGAAGGCATGAAGACTTGTAGAGTACAGATGGCTAGTGGATGGCAAGAGTGAGAAGTCCATAAGAAACACATGAGGGCGCTGTTATGGTAGTGTATGGTTGCAGGGCAACTTGATGGAGGAGGGCCGAGAGTAGTAAATAAGGACACTGCTTTTGTAATGCTAGTAGGGGCCTTCTTTGAGAGCTTCATAGAGGATGTAGGCTCGAGTCGTCATATCAAAGAAGGCCGTCAGCTGCAATAAACGAGGGGCTAGCCGAGATATTGGAGGAGCACTCCTTTAGATTAGGGACCCGCATGGAAAACTCTAAGGAGAAGCACTAGCAAAAAAGAATGTCCACCGCACGTGGGAAGGAGTTGCTTGTGAGTAGCCAAGGTCACACAAAGTTAAAGGAAAACAAAGATGCAAGGGGAGAAGGGGTTCAAGGAGCTAGATCCCACATGGACTATTGTATGAGAAGCACATCAAAAACAAGAAGTGGACGATCTACCGTGGAATGTCATCATCGGATACTCAATTATCATATTGATGGTTGCTATAGAGTTTTTGGCCATCTCCACCTCTCTCTATGGATTGTTCATACATGTTCTCTTGCTCTCATGTTTTATGTTGTATCGGGTGTGTGAGTATGTCCAAAGTGGAAATAGTGTGTGCAAAGTAGATGCCAAGTTTGTAGTAGAGTGGATGCATGTCAGAGATTTTGCAAGGCTATGTGTGTTGTTGGATATTGAGTTGTGTATTTGCGAGCATAAGGTGCTTTGAAAGGGGGAGAAGCTTAAGCCAAGATTTCTTGCTTTGTGGTTGAGTGTTTGCAGTTAAAGATGGTTGGGTAAGGGCTTGGTCAATAGTTGTTTCTAGCTTGTGTATTGAGGTGTGTAATTATTAGGGGATATGGGTGTTGTGGAGTCTCTAGGCTATAGAGGGGGAGTCATATTGTGTGTTGGGTGTCTTCCCATTTCCCCCTTTACAGCGTGCATTGTGTAAACCTTATCATTATAGAGGTGTTATTGAGTTGATTAGGGTGTTATGACTATTGTGGGATATAGAGAGGCAATCTGTGAGTGTTTCTTGGTGTGTTTGCATTCCACCTCTCCACCGCTGGACTCTGATTGCCAACCCGAAAATACCATCATGCTCCATAAATCCAGCACTTCAGACTTATCGATTCACTTCCACTTTGATCATCCACCGGCACTCATCCAACCCATTGAGGCTTTGCAAACCACCTATACCTTACAACTTCCATAACTTGGTCATCGTAGCTCCGATTGAAGAGTCATCTGGACTAGCTTGTAGAGAACCCTAAGGGACATTGTATACACCTTCAAACATTTTGTCCTTTTGCTATCCACCTTAGTTAGCCCCAAAATAGGAATGTATGGATACCATTGCCTAGCCTAGATTTTCAAATTCACTTTAGCACCTTCGCATGACCCTATAGACATTCATATCTCTACTTGTTTCCACTTCTAGCTATGACACTCTTTGGTTGCACCAACATTTCCCAACCCCCTTGTTGAACATTTATGTTTAACCACAAGCATACTTATTGAACATTGGAAAATGCAAAACAAAGAAAATACTATGAGCAGTTTATTCATGCTTTCTATCGTCTCTTCTCAAGCATATTTCTCAACCCTCTGCTTAATCAAACCACTTGGATCAAACCATCTTCCATCTGTAATAACTCCCATCCCAATAGTGTTGCACCCAATCACATAACCAATCATGCATGTAGAATGCCCACATCATTCCTTCATCTCTCCAAGAATCACCTTGCAAACAGGGCACCATAGTGCACACCATCTTGCTTCATATACATATATGACCCTCCCTCCAACCATGAAAAGTAAAGTCCTTTTCAAGAGATCCTTGTAACAGACAAATAATCCATTGCACAACTACACTGACAAGCATACCCTTCAACCAAGAAGCACATACCTCTTTTAAAAGCTTAGATGATGCCATAATCTAGGATTCTCTCCCATGCATCATAGAATATGCATGCTGCATTGGAAACACCTCCACCTTCATACTTGTAGTACCCTCAATCCCAACATCATGGAGCCCTTCCATACTTAGCAAGTCAGACAGATCAGCCATCACCCCTTGCCTGCCCACCTTACCTTCTTTCTCTTCAAGCACCTATTTGAATTCCACATCCTCAGATAAGGAAGAAAGAAAACCATTTCATACCTTGGACCATAGCATTGGTTGAATCTCCCTGCTCATAAGAGCCTCTATACTCATTGTGCTTAGCTTCGATTCATAACCATTCGTCTCCACCAAACTCAAACATGGGTTCACTTCACCATAGCTTCTAGGTGCCACATTTACCTGCATGTCCTCGTATGTACACTTAGATGCTTCCACTTGGTCTGTGCCCAACATATTGTCGTGTACTTCTCTCTACTCTTCACACACATCTTTCACATCATTATCCATATGTAAGAGATCAAACTCTTGATACCTCAAATGGGAAGAATTTTCATCCCAGGTCCTATTCTCATCTAGAGAACTACTATAGTCTTTTTCCACCTCCTCTTTTGTCTTGAGATCCGGAATTTCTTCTATCTCCACCTCTTTAACATCATCTGCAAACCTCACTTTTTGATCTTTAGCAGAAACCAACGGCGCTTGATCAATCATATTTGAGCTTGACAATACATCCTCCACCTCATTTGGTATTGTTTGCATCTCTTCAACAACTTGAACTTATTTACCTTGCATCTTGGGGATAGGAACAACTGCATCTCTCTGCAACCAAAGAACCCTCATCTCCTCTTGCACCAGCAAACTTTCTTGCATCAATGTTACCTTTACTTCCAAAAAATTAACTCTCTTTGGCACCATCAGACTTGACCTTCCGTACTTATCTTGATGCTTCTTCAAAATCATTTTAGTTCATCCTCTTGCAAAGACCACCACTTTCACATAATCACAGGCCCATCCATTTCTACTTTATCTCAAGCACCCTCATGTAGGCAATCCACAAACTTAACTTTAAAAAGTCAACATTTTCTATAGCAATTACCTTGATAATTTTTCCCCAAAGAGCCTCAAACTCCCACTTGAACTCTCAAAAATTACCATCCAAACTTTGCTTCCAACCATCCAACTTTGTATCTACCATAAATTTGCACCAAAAGACCACTTCTAAGGCCATCCAATTCAGTTTTTGTTCATCATGTAGCTCATCATACCACCTCTTCACTCTACCATGGATCCAAGTTAGCAAGTTGATTGTGTCGCACCTTTCATCCTTGATAGCCTATTGTCTAGTAGAAACAATCCATAGTCTTGTAGCTATGTTTTGGCGTCTTCAGCCCTACTAAAAATTAGTAGCTATCTCCTCTTCAAAAATTTCCCATCCAACATCACCAAAACCATGTCTTCATCTTCAATCAAGAGCAATCAGTGTGCTCCTTTGTGGGGGAATCAGAAGATGGAGAGGGGAATGGAAACACACCCAAAAACACACAAAATTACTTCTTTATATCTCAAGGCATTCACAGTGTTGAGAAGATAGAGAAAGAGAAGAACAGAGAGATGACACGTAGAGAGTGCAACCCCAATGTGTATAGAAGATGCACACATAATGTTATATATAGAGAGAGGACCCAGAGGTATATTTAGAGTAGTGGTTTTTGCTATCCCTCATATACCTTGGACTCTACGGCCAACACTAATTTCAAAATCTCATTCGCCAAAGCTAATAAAGCTACTGAATGAAAAGATTAGCATGGGTATATTGGAGCCTTTATGAGAACTACATTCAAACAGGTGGTTCACAGTGCCCAAGAAGAATAGATCCTTGTGTTTTATTGAAGACATGCAACCCATAAGTAAGTCTACCATCAGGAGTATGTGTACATGACCAATTGTAGATGAATTTACAGAGGCATTTGTAGGGAAGCCAATGTACTCGATGGGAGACCTCTACTCGGGCTATGACCAATTGCAACTAGCTCTTGAAAGTAGAGATATGACAAACATGCAACACATTTGGGATTGGTAAAAATGTGTACCTTGCCTCAAAAAGAAACCACTTCAATAGCACACATTATGAATAGAATGAACAAGGTTCTAGGTGACTTCATACCACAAATCACAATGCCATTTCTTGATGATGTACCTATCAAAGGATGTGAAGATAAAGATAAAGATGTATCCATGGATTCAAGAGGTTATTATAAGTTTGTTTTTGCAGACCATATAACAGATTGTGAGAAGATCCTACCTAGATTGGAAGAAGTTGATCTTACCCTATCAAGGAAACTTAGTCTATATTTGAAGTCAATTGTCGAGCATGTGTGTGGTCTATATTTAAGAAATCCATGGAAAATGCAATTCAAATCATGAAAGAAACATGTACAAATGTAAGGGAAGCTCAAAGATTTCTAGGTGCATGCGTCTTCTATCTCATGTGGATACCACATTATACACATATAGTAGATCCTCTTTATCAGTTGCTAAGAAAGAATCAAAAGTTCCAATGGCAAGAAGAGCATACAAGATCCATGAAGAAGTTAACAAATTGACTTCTTTTATCACCAACCTTGAGGAAGGTAGACTATGAGTCTAAAAGTTCTGTTATCGTGACGGTGGATACGCGTCCTATAGGGATTGGATGGGCAATTGGAAATGATGATGAAAAAGGCAATATGTATGTGGTGAGATTTGGGGCTAGAGTTATAATCTCTCACCAACAATACTATGCACAGGTAAAGATAGAATTATGAGGAGTAGTCGTAGCATTGAGATGCAACAAGAAATACTTGTTGATAGGGGCATCTGTGGTCATAGAAGTTGATTGCTTGCCTCCTCTTGAAATGATCTCAGATTGCTCAAATCTGGACATTTCTATGTTGTGATAGAAAGCTTACATCAAATCCTTGAATCCAAAGTTCAAATATGTAACAGGAAAGGATAATCCAATGGTAGATAGGCTATTTAGAGCAAGATATGAAGATGAAGAGAACATAGTCATTGAGAGTCATGATATAGGTACAAAATTTTATATCATTGCACATACAATATTTTTCAAAAGATATGTATGAAGTTTATTGGCTATTATTGGATGATATTTAAGCACATTAGAAGGCAAGAATATTGGAGTGAACAAGAATTTAAAAGAATACGAATGAAGTCTTATGGATACTTTATAAAGAGTGGATACATATGGAAGCATCCAAAATAAAGAAATGGAACACCACAAAGTGTTGTGTGTGATAAAGAGACTCAACAAAACCTTATCAAGGAGTTCCATGAGAGTCTATGGGCCGGACATTGAGGTGTATGGGCTAATTTTGTCAAATTGAGAGAAAGGTATTGATGGAAAGACATGTATAAAGATGTATCCCAATATGTGGAAACTTGTGCTAGTGGGCATATGTATACAAATGTAAATCATCATGTTGGGTTGCACCCTACCTACCTATTGGCTATGCATTACTAATGGATAGTATATCTTATTACTATGCCTTTGGCTATGTGGAAAATGTGTTACATTGTTCTTGCAAGAGAGGACTTGTCCAACCAAGTAGAACATCGTGCTTTGACAAAAAAATAGCATTGAAGGGGTATGCAATTTTCTCTTGGAAGATGTGATGTTTTGTTATGGATGTATTGGAAAATTGGTCGCTGATAGGGGAGAACTGGTTGTTGATGAGGCAAGAGAGGCCTTCTCGGAGATGGGCATCAACCTTGCTCTTACCAGTGCTTATAATGTTCAATGTAGTGGTAAGGTTGAAAGAGGACTTCCTCCTATCATTAAAGCTTTGGCTAAGGCATGCAAAGAAAAGGTGCATGAATGGCCAAGACTATTACCTTATGGGCTGGCTGTACTACACATAGCTCAAGCGTTGACTACATGTGTACTGAAATGATGTATGGAAAAGCCTATACTGCCATTTGAGAATTTGATTCTCACATGGAATGTGTTGCCTTGGGAGAATAGAATAAGAATGGAGTAACTTCTTGCTTTACACGTTCGGCAACTGGAAAGAAGGCTTAAGGATATTTAACTTGCAATTGCTTAATTGAAACCTTAGGGCCAAAAACGATTCAAAAAGGATTGTTTGTTAATCCATGGACTAAGGAATAGCCCAATAATCATTTGACACGTATACAAAAGTATGGCATTCTTGTCTCCTCTATCTTAGGCTTTTATGGTCCAATTTTGGTAAATGTATAGGTCCTTTGGTCAAGACCGCTATATTTGAATGTTTTTGGTGCCTAACATCAAAGTTTGGACCCAAAGTACTGGCCTTTCTTTCTATTTTATATCACACAAAATTGGCTAGAAGATATGAAATCTTCCTTTGTAGGCTCTGACAACAATGCCATAAATGATGAATAACCTTTTGGTTCAAAAGTCTACTTTTTTTCCCTTTTCATCCATGTTATGGGAGCTTTATCTCTTTTTGTTGCATTTTCACACTCTTTATTTCTGATCTCTAAGTTTTTGTAACGTCCTCTTCTTCACATCTCACTTTACATAACATAACATCTTGTGAATTTCATAAAAGCAAAGAGAATGGACTTTGGAAACCCATGTCTTCTCATGTGAATGACTAGATAACAACACTCCTGTTGATTGTTGGGTCAACAACATGACATAACTCAACAAAGCCTTATTGTTTTAGAGTAATGGAATGCTAAGGATTATGGTTATAAATAAGTAGCTAATCTAGTTGCAGAAGCCGGGGTATAAAGGCACTTCTAGATTGTATAGACAAAGTCATTTTAGCCCTTGAACTCTATTTTAGGTTTAACCTAAGGTGACCTTAGTATATAAGGTACCTAGGTCATTTGTAAAGACAACTTTATCATAATCAAAGTTTAGCGCTGTCCTCTACTATGTGTGAGAGAGAAAGAGACAAGGTCTGAGCTTCATCTTGGCAGTACTCCCCACTCATTCATCACATTGTAGATCCGATTGCACCATTGTGCTAGCCTCTTCAAGAGCTACGCATCGATACCAAGCATTCATCGCAGAATGGAGCGAACGTACTCGCGCATCTACGAGCTATTTGTGGATTCCTACCGTGTCATCTATGTCCTCGATTGAAATTATGTTGATCTAGGTTGTGTTGCATGCACTTTATGGGTGGTGTGTTGCATGCACTTAGGTAGGTATTCCTACTCACACGGGTGTTATGGTTGCTTGCTTTAGTTTCGGCTAAAGAAAGCATTTTTATTAAGTGGATCCGAAAGAGGTTATTTCAAGATCAAGTGGATGGCTAGGAAACATGTGTCTTGCCGAGGGTCTCCGACTAGGTAGATTTAGTTAGGATTTGTTGATTAGAGTAGTAGTTGGTGGTTGAGTGGTTTCTGAGGTGATAAAAGCGTTTGCTAGTCCGTTTGTGGCATTCAAGAGTTTTTCTCCTAGCCCTTATGCAAGGCCAACACATCTAAGACACGGACTTAAAAGATGAAAAAGAAAAAGAAAATAATTAAGAAAAAAATTCTCAAGAAAAATTCAGGTTCAATTTAAGCACCAAAGTATACTCACGAGACACTTCCCGCTTATTCCATGGGAACATGGACATAACCAATGCATAGGAAATTAGCTTTTCATTTTGAGAAAAATTAGCATAAAGAAAAAGATAAGATAAGGGAAAAGGAAAAAGAAAAAGATAAAGGAGAAAAGGAGAAGATAAGGATAAGGTGAGTAAGTAACGTGTTGAGAAAGTTTTGATAAGTAAATAAGTTATCAAAGAATGATAAGTTATCAAGATAAGGAAAATAAGCTATCAAGATAAGTGAAAGCACTTATCAAAAATGTGCATAAAAAGAGGGATTCTCTTCTCATTTTTCACTTCTCTTCTTCAATTTTCTCAAGTGTAAACTTGAGAGTAAGTTTGAGAAATCCATAGCCAAACCTCTTTCACACACACGCCTCCTATACACACACACACACTCCCATCTCTCCAAGAGAATCCATGGCCAAAACCCTAAGCAAGTTTGTCAAAACTTGATCTTCTTCTTCACACTACACTCTCCCTCTCCTCTCTCCTAATTCTCAAGATTTTCATAGCTTGAATTTCTTTTGCCTCTTACAATTGTCTCATTCCAAGTGGTTTTCAAGCAAAGTGAAGAGCCAACTACATCCAAAGCAAGGACAAGACTAGACCATACACACACTAAGGTAACGTTTTCTTGTTCTTTTTATGCTCTTGCACTTGCTTGAAAGTTATTTACTTTCATGCTTACATAAATTTATGCTTAAGCTCTCACTTTTTCATAATCAAGCCTTTTGCTTAGGAAGAAGGAAATAACTACTTAATTTTGTTGTTTCCCTCTCATTATTAATCATAACTAACCATGTTGCTAACAATTAACCCCAATGTTATCTTAAGTTTAGTTATTTCAAGTTCTCTAGATTACCAAACTAATATGGCATAGAGAGAGTAGAAAGCACTCTCTTTAACCATAGGTGACTGGAGACCATACTTATATTTCAAGTTCCATTCTCTAGATTATCAGACTAATATGGCATAGAGAGAGTAGAAATCACTCTCTTTTTTACCATAGGTGACTGGAGATCATACTTATATTTCAAGTTTCATTCTCTAAATTACCATACTAATATGGCATAGAGAGAGTAGAAAGGAGTCTCTTTAACCATAGGTGACTGGAGATCATACTAAAATAGCATGCATGTTGTATGATGATTAATATATATGTGTATCCTTAAATTCCACCAAAAATATCTTTTTTCTATTTTTAAATGCACAAGATAATTGCCACATAATCACAAGCAATTAAGTATTGGAAATTTTTGGGATTAACCATTCTATTCAAAGTAGCATTATAATTTACTCTAAAAAGAGTGCTCTTATGAAAGGTTCACAAGTTTTTCTTTACATTTAGGAAATAGGATTTTTCTTCTTTCAAAGAGAAAAAGAGCATGTGTGTAAGATTTGTTTAGTGATACAAATAAAGTTAATACTAATTCTCTCAAGGAGAGTTAAGTTTTGAAGGGTAGTCCTATCTTAATTAAAGGAGTTTTCCCTTGGAAGCGGAAATTTCCTTCCAATTAAGGTTACCCCCGCGCCCCCCTCCCCCCCCCCCCCCTTCAATTGGAAAGTCCCAAAACCATAAGCCTCTTCTAGCTACATAATTAATCCTCTCCACGGTAGCAAAGGTATGCCTAAATCCCTTCTTAAAGAAGAATTTGTTGATCATTCATACACTATTACATGAGCATTTTTTACTACCTAGCATACCCACTCTTAGGAATGTCGCATTTTCACTCTTACACTACCATGCATGGAACGGTTTCACTCTTGCACAAGCACTCAAAGGAAATTCCATGATTATTTGTCTCAAGATTGCAAGTTGGTGCATTCCAAAGTTTTGTGTTTACCATGCATAGATCACACCAAAGAAAATTTTCATTGTAGAAAGCATATGAATTATTCATTCCAAGTTTGTCTACTTTCAAGTTTGTTTTGCAAATTCGAAGGGGGGAGTAAGGGGATAGCTTCACGGATATCGTGATCGTGTTGCTTGACCATAAAACTACCATCTCTTTCATGGAGATGCCCAAGGTTGGCAAATGATGCAAAGGGACCAAAATGAGATTCGTCGAAGTCAGTGTTAACTTGAAACTTACGTTGAGACAAAACTTTAAACTCCCAAGAGACTCGTTGTATTTCTTAAGTTCTTATTTGATCAAAGATTAAAATAAACTAGTAAGTAAGATATTGTAACTCAAAGAACTTAATTTAATTTAAATCTTAACTAGAATTAAAACTTTACCAAGCAGATTTGGCGTAAATAGCCCTAGCATAACATAGAAGATTAAGTGTGAACTTTGTCTTACATGCTTGGAAAAGGCTGGCACAGGTGTTTACCTATGGGATACAATGGGGAATGATCCTTTTTGGATAGGATTGATAACCATTTATCTATGTTTCGAGCTTGGGTTCATTCACTGCCCTAGAAATTGGATTAAATGGGAGTGAGTCGTGGCCAACGGGTGATAGTGACCCGTGGATACGTTTGGAAATCAGCCTAGTCCGGGTATGCCTGATGCCGACAAGCAAATAAGGAAGGAAAAGGGATCCATGAAGGGATCAGGATAAGGGACAAGGATGTGATTTAATTAAGAAACTCTTCTAATTGTTTGGTAAAAAAGAACCTTGGAAAGGCTAGGAACCTAAATGGACTATTCCGTAATTGTTCTCATCAGTCAGACCTTTGCTCTGCTTCTTGGACTATTGATTTAAAAAGAATCTAGAGTAGATTTTTTTTGTAAGCCTTTTCTACACAAGATAAAGAAAAATAAGAATTAGAAATTGTGTCAAGGCACCGCCTCCACACGTGGCTATGGAGACAGGATACCCAAGTCTTGGGACGAGGATAGGGATATTCCTAGAGGAGTATATCTGATTGCTTGAAATATAACTAGATAATTCTACTATCGCTAAAGGAAAAAGGAAGTAAAATATTCTAAAAAGGAAAAAGTTGGGAACGACGTGAAAAATGCACACTTGCAAGGGTATGCAACAGTTTGCATGTTGCTTATTAATTCTTGAAATGTATTCTTAGTTTGTCATGATTGCAATATTGTTTTCTAGTATCACAGTACTAACTTGGGAAGGTGCATTTATCAAACGGTTCAATGGGTGGGTGGATTCTAGAGGGTTAATTTGTTGGCCAAAAAGTTGAATCCACTTTTATGTTGTCCATTAAGTTAAGTCAAAAACGGGGAAAGGGATTCCAATCTACGGAGTGGGGATCAAAATTTGGAATGAGGGCTTCGTGTACTTAGTAAATACACTCATCTTAGGGGAATGTATTGACGGTTGTGCTTGGTCATAGCCGGGAAAAAAGTATCAGTGACCTTGAACCAAGGATGAATTAGAGGACTCTCACCAGTTAATCCTGAAGGGTTGAGTTCACATTTAGTTTGATGACTTTGACTGGAAATTTCAAAGCAATAAGGAAAGATATTTCAAGGTTAAGATTTTGTAAGAGAAAAGTGAATGTTATCACCCCCTTGAGTTGGCATCAAAGAGCAGGAGGAGTCCTGTTTTGGTGTCGGTCTCAAGTGGGAGGGATGTCCGGAATCGTGGTGTATCCATTTAGAGATGGTGCAGCTGACGGTCCCTGGCATGGCCCTCACAAGTGGTATTAGAGCATAGTTTCTATCCTTGGCCAGACAAAGTTTTTCAGTGTAATCTTTTGTAGGAAGAGAGTGAGGTATTGAAAAAAACTGACACGGGAATATTAAGAAGAGAAAGTTCTCCACTTTGTGTAAGAATAAATGGAGATAGAAACTGTAGAAAAGATCGAAGAAAAGAAAGAGTACATGATAAAAAACTTTCTCTACCTCATCTTTCCTACCAAAGAGACAATTGGAAATCTGCAAAGATTGGATACCTAGTACAATATAACCTGCATATTGCCTTGGGTCCCATGACTATGATTTGGTGGATAATCTCTCTTTAGAAATAGTGATAGATAAATTGGAAGCAGGTCCCAAGTAATATTTTTGACCCCTTGTTGAAACAAATTGGCATTGTAATTGGGGCTCTCAAGTCATTTTTTTAATCCTAGTCTATAATATTACATTTTGGATTACTATGAACCCTTGAGATTTAAGGGCAGTTCTCTCAAAAGCATGAAATGGGGAGCTTAGCATTTACAAAATGCTAAAGAGGTGTTTTTATTGACCGTTAAGTATTTTCCAAATGTAGGTTTGGACGTGATAAAGAGAATCCATCTTTTGAAATGTGTGACTTTTTAAGATATCCTTGTGTATTTATGAACCTATCGCTAAGAGGAAGTAGTTTTGTTTTCCACAGCCATAAAATATGCCAGATAAACTCCCAAGAGATAGAGCTTCTTGGGACTCGCCTGTAGCTAACACTTAAGATTCAGTTCTTCTTGACACACAAGCACCACCAACACCTCAAGTTGTTCCTGTACCAAATCAGATGTTTCTTGCTACAATACTCGTAGAAGATTTTGGATGTGACAAGGATCTGAAGGCCCTGCTCAAATCTATGCAACCACGTCCCTTTTTAGGCATGGGTGATGATGTTTCTACCCTACTAGAATAAGGGATAATTCAAATAGATGACTACTCTTCTCTTGTCGGCTACAATACAGTTTCTCTGGGAATAATGGGGAGAGCTAAGTTAGAAGGACCAACAAAAACATGGTGGAAGCTCAACTGCCAATCTCACCAAGTAGCTTAGGTGACCCAAAGCTGGGATGAGTTAAAGCATCATCCAAGGAGTATCTTCCCCTAGACTACTCCACCACTAAGATGAATGAATGTCTTCCTTGCAAGCTGGGGAATAGGTCTGTTGAAGCTTACTATGAGGAGTTTGTCCGACTTTCTCGATATGCTCCTCTCATGATAGAGGAACAAAAGCTATCGTTTCATCCTTGGGCTTGGAGAAGATCTGGCTCCCGAAGTAGAGTCCCTTTGACCTACCTCACTAGCAGATGCTCTAATCCGGGCTCAAAACACAAGAGTATTTATAAGGGAGGTGCTACAACAAGTAGGAAGCATGATCTCCCTTCCTACCCCAATCAGCCCTCCCGAGCACCCAAAGTGCCATTTATACCAAATCCAGTTTCCCAACCCCAATCATCACCGCACTTTGTTCATGTGAATGATCTTCTACTCATTCAGAGTGAAAGACAAATTCAGTGCTATGAATGCCTGGAATTTGGTCATAAGAAGGCCCAGTGCCTAAAGGAAATGGCCCTAGTAATTCAAGACTCCCTGTTAACCTTCATAAACAACCCAATCAAGGGGGATAATTCAAAAACCTTGGAGCAAGAGGAAGAAATCCAACCCAAGAAAGAACTCCCCCTACCACTCATTTTCGTTCTCAAAGGCCAACTGTCAATCCACCTAGATCAGCAACAGTAAACTTTGTCTCAGTAAAGAATGAGATAGATGAACGAGCCAATGTCTATGATGCCTTGAATGCTAGTGATTGGAGTCAGCAATCTCTGCCCTAAAGGAAATGACCCTAGTAATTCAAGCCTCCCTATTAACCATCAGAAACAACCCAATGAAGGGGGACAATTCAAAAACCTTGGAGCAAGAGGAAGAAATCCAACCCAAGCAAGAACTCCCCCTACCACTCATTTTTGTTCTCAAAGGCCAACCATCAATCCACCTAGATCAATAGCAGTAAACTTTGTCTCAGTAAAGAATGAGATAGATGAACGAGCCAATGTCTATGTTGCCTTGAATGCTAGTGATCAAAATCAGTAATCTCCCATTCTTGAGGCTAAGGAAGAGTATGAGGAGGGAGCTTGGGAACATTTTAGATAGGAAGGAGCCAAAGCTGCTACATAGAGAATGGTTTAGAAGGTTTTTGGTATAGTGGGAGGACTATCACGTTGAAGATACTTACTCAAAGGACTAGGAATGCCTTACTTCTTAATTTTCTCAACTTTTTGATGAGAAATTTCCTCTTTTTGTGCCCATCCATCACATGATCACAAAAGCAACTAGCACAAGCAGGACACATATTAGGCCTTTCAGCAATAGGAAGAATTTGCTGTGAAATTGCTGCATTGATCTCTTGAGTATGAGGTGGGAAGTTAAAGGGCCCTCTAAGAGGTAAACCAAAATGAGGGTAAAGATATATCTTTTGATGAGGAAGAAATTGTGCAAGCAAAAAGACTCGCTCAGAGAACCCACGATACATCAACCTCATCACGCTGTAGTATCGAGGACCCAAACCCATTACTTCAATTACCATAGCGAAGCAAACATTGTTGAGAAAGTGATCTTGACCCCAAAGTGTCACTATTATTATGTTTAGGAACTTCCACTATTTGGTTTGAGCTATAGAAGTTCTTAGTGAGGAAAAACCAGACGCTCATACCGCTTCACAAAATCTCTCCTCACAGATTCTCTTGTTTGTTGCAGATGAGGAATGGCCATAGATAAGATCAGCTCTTTCCACTCATCCACAAAGTAAGGGAATGAACAAAGAGACAACGTAAAGGATTGAAAGAGATACTCCTAAGAAAATCTCAATAAGAAGATGGAAAGAAGGGAGGAAGATCGAAGTAAGAACACCATAAGAGATGAGGATAGATTGTGCCTTATATAGATGAACTAGCTAGAGAAGAACAAATTAGCATTATCTAGAAGTTAAAGGTGTAACTTACAATTGACGGTTTACCACCTTTCTTTATTGTTTTGGGCTGAGGACAACTCTTCTTTTTGTTGGGGAGTTTGTAAGGGCCTTCTCCTAGAGCTTACGCAAGGCCAACATATCTAAGCCACCAACTTAAAAGATGACAAAGAAAAAGAAAATTTTTAAAAAAAATGTTCGAGAAAAATTCAAGTTCAATTTAAGCACCAAAGTGTTCTCACGAGACACTTCCGGCTTATGCCATGGGAGCATGGACATAACCAATGCATAGGAAATTAGCTTTTCATTTTGAAAAACATTAGCATAAAGGAAAAGATAAGATAAGTAAAAAAAAACAAAAAAAGATAAAGGAGAAGATAAGGATAAGGTGAGTAAGTAACTTGTTGAGAAAGTTTTGATAAGTAAAATAAGTTATCAAAGAATGATAAGCTATCAAGATAAGGAAGATAAGCTATCAAGAGAAGTGAAAGCACTTATAAAAAATGTGCATAAAAAGAGGCTTCTCTTCTCATTTTTCACTTCTCTTCTTCATTTTTCTCAAGGTGCAAACTTGAGAGTAAGCTTGAGAAAGCCATAGCCAAACCTCTTTCACACACACACCTCTCCAAGAGAAGCCATGGCCAAAAGTACCCTAATCAAATTTGTCAAAACTTGATCTTCTTCTTCAAACTACACTCTCCCTCTCCTTTCTCCTAACTCTCAAGCTTTCCATAGCTTGAATTTATTTTCCTCATACAATTCTCTCATTCCAAGTAGCCCTCTTCAAGCAAAGTGAAGAGCTGACTACATCCAAAGCAAGGAGAAGACTAAACCATACACACACTAAGGTAACGTTTTCTTGTTCGTTTTGCGCTCTTACACTTGAACTTGCTTGAAAGTGATTTACTTTCATGCTTACATAAATTTATGCATAAGATCTTATTTTTTCATAATCAAGCCTTTTGCTTGGGAAGAAGAAAATAACTACTTAATTTTATTGTTTTCCTCATATTACTAATCATAACTAACCATGTTGCTAACAACTAATCCCAATGCTATTTCAAGTTTCGTTGTTTTAAGTTCTCTAAATTACCAGACTAATATGGCATAGAGAGAGTAGAAAGCACTCTCTTTAACCATAGGTGACTAGAAATCATACTTATATTTCAAGTTCCGTTATCTAGATTACCATACTAATATGGCATAGAGAGAGAAGAAAGCACTCTCTTTAACCATCGGTGACTGGATATCATACTTATATTTCAAGTTTTGTTCTCTAGAATACCAGACTAATATGGCATAGAGAGAGTAGAAAGAACTCTCTTTAACCATAGGTAACTGGAGATTATACTAAAATAGCATGCATGTTACATGATGATTAATATCTATGTGTATCCTTAAACCTCGCCAAAAATATCTTCTTTCTATTTTCTAAATCCACAAGATAATTGCCACATAATCACGATGTCAAGAAGTGCGGAGTGCGGATAGGAAAGTGTCGGGCCTCTGACTGTGAGAGTTCGTAGCAAAATCAAACAAGTCCTAGAAGATTTGAGGTTAAAAACACACTAAAAAAGAACAAAACTCTAGCCATGAAAGCGTCTCTTTGAAAAATAACCAAGATGAACTCAAAACTCTTGTGTGTGTGATGATTTGGTGTAGCCTCACTGCCAATTACACAGTTGCAGTGCTCTTTCGCCCTGATAAAAACCCTATACAAACGCTTCAATTCTCTGTCGTAGCCATTTCATGGAAGCTTCAAACCGGAAAATCCCATTGGGCTAAAATTTCATCTTGAACCTCATTTTACCACTTGTCAAGCACTCTAGATGCATCTCTTCTGCCCGCATATAAAACCTGCTATATTTGATCGAGTTGCCTGCATTGAACTTTCTAGGCGAAACGAGCGTGCCACTTTGAAACACTTCACATTTGTAAATTTCTAAAGCAAAATAGACATATATTTATGTGAAAAGCATGACATAATCCCACGTGCAGGGCCTTGCCTGCCCGACAAAGTATCTACACGACTACAACCGTGGTGTCTATATTCGTATATATCACACTATGTACATTATAGCATTCGGTCCCACATAACAAAAGCATTGGGAGTGAGGTAGATGTTTTGTGTTTCAAATTGTGCATGTGCCACAGTACGTCAAAGAGAAATTAAGTATTGGAAATTTTTGGAATTAACTATTCTATTCAAAGTAGCATTATAATTTAGTCTAAAAAGAATGCTCTTATGAAAGATTCTCAAGTTTTTCTTTAAATTTAAGAAATAGGATTTTTCTTCTTTCAAAGAGAAAAAGAGCATGTGTGTAAGATTTGTCTAGTGATACCAATAAAGTTAATACTAATTTTCTCAAGGAGAATTAAGTTTTGAAGGGTAGTCCTATATTAATTAAAGGAGTGAACCTCATTTTACCACTTGTCAAGCACTCTGAATGCATCTCTTATGCCCGCATATAAAACCTGCTATTTTCGATCGAGTTGCTTGCATTGAACTTTCTAGGCGAAACGAGCGCCACTTTGAAACACTTGACATTTGTACATTTCTAAAGCAAAATAGACATATATTTATGTGAAAAGCACGACATAATGCCACGTGCAGGGCCTCGCCTGTTCCACAAGGTATCTACACGACTGCAACCGTGGCGTTTATTTTCGTATATATCACACTATGTACATTATAGCATTTGGTCCCACATAACAAAAGCATTGGGAGTGAGGTAGATGTTTTAGTTTCAAATTGTGCATGTGCCACGGCATGTCAAAGAGAAATTAAGTATTGGAATTTTTTGGAATTAACCATTCTATTCAAAGTAGCATTACAATTTAGTCTAAAAAAAATGCTCTTATGAAAGATTCACAAGTTTTTCTTTAAATTCAAGAAATAAAATTTTTCTTCTTTCAAAGAGAAAAAGAGCATGTGTGTAAGATTTGTCTAGCGATACCAATAAAGTTAATACTAATTTTCTCAAGGAGAGTTAAGTTTTGAAGGGTAGTCCTATATTAATTAAAGTAGTTTTTCCTTAGAAGCAAAAATTTCCTTCCAATTAATGTTATCTCCCTCCTCTTATCAATTGGAAAGTCCCAAAACCATAAGCCTCTTCTATCTGAATAATTAATCCTCTCCACGGTAGCAAAGATATGTCTAAATCTCTTTTTAAAGAAGAATTTGTTAATCATTCATACACTATTACATGAGCAATTTTCACTACCTAGCATGTCCACTCTTAGGGATGTCGCATTTTCACTCTTACACTACCATGCATGGAAGAGTTTCACTCTTGCATCAGCACTCAAAGAAAATCCCGTGGTTATTTCTCTCAAGATTGTTGGGGTAAAGCCCCATGTGGCCGGTTAGTAGGCTAGGTGCCCGCCGACTATATTTATTTATTATGTACATAATAGAATAAGGGGGCTCACATATAGAGAGTGAGTTTTAGCTTCTGCAAACACAAGGTCACCTCTTCTCCTCTCTTCTCCATTGTTGCACACACTCACACACGCTCTCGCTCATGTGCACTTCAACTGGTTCAGTGCATAGGGGTACTTTGTAGCGTATGGTGAGATACGTCCAGGATGTGTGCGGCTTTGGTGAGGAGTATGGTGTCGATCGCTCTATACTTTCTCTTCGATTAGAGCTGGATCCACACAGATTCAGTGAGCCAGTGGGTTTTGGCTAAGGTCATACTTGTGATGGCCTTGTACAGGTTTTGTACGGTTTTCTTTTCTCTCTTACGGCCACATTAGCCTTTACGTGGAGGTTGTTGGGGTAAAGCTCCATGTGGCCGGTTAGGCCAGGTGTCCGCCCACTATACTTATTCATTATGTACATAATAGAATAAGGGGACCCACATGTAGAGAGTGAGTTTTAGCCCCTGCAAACACAAGGTCTCCTCTTCTCCTCTCTTCTCCATTGTTGCGCACACTCACATATGCTCCCGCTCGCTCACTTCAAAGATTGTAATTTGGTGCATTCCAAAGTTTTATATTTACCATGCATAGATTATACCAAAGAAAAAATTCATTGTAGAAAGATATCCATTGTTCATTTCAAGTTTGTCTACTTTCAAGTTTGTTTTGCAAATTCAAAGGGACTTCACGGATGTCGTGTGATCCTGTTGCTTGAACATAAAACTCCCATCACTTCCATGGAGATGCCCCATATGGCAAATGATGCAAAGGGACCAAAATGGGATTCATCAAAGTCGGGGTTAACTTTAAACTTATGTCGAGACAAAACTTTAAACACCCAAGAGACTCGTTGTATTTCTTAAGGTCTTGTTTGATTAAAGATTAAAATGAACTAGCAAGTAAGATATTATAACTCAAAGAACTTAATCTAAATTTAAACTAGGATTAAAACTCTACCGAGAAGATTTGATGTGGTTATCCCTAGCATAACATAGAAGATTAAGTGTGACCTTTGTCTTACATGATTGGAAAAGGCCATCACAAGTGTTTACATGTGGGATACAACGGGGGATGGTCCTTTTCAGCTAGGACTGAGAACCATTGATCTATGTTTTGAGCTCGAGTTCATTCACTACCCTAGAAATGGGATTGAATGGGAGTGAGTCCCGACGGCGTGATAGGGACCCGTAGATGCGTCTAAAAATTGGCTTAGTCTGAGTAGGCCTGATGCCGATGGGAAAAGAAGGAAGAAAAAGGGGTCCATGAAGGGGTCAAGATAAGGAAGAAGGATGTGATTTAATTAAGGAACTCTTCTAATTGTTTGGTAAAAAGAAACTTTGGAAAGTCTAGGAACCTAAATGGGCTATTCCGCAATTGTCCGCATCAGCCAGACCTTTACTCTGCATCTCGGACAATTGATTTAAAAAGAATCTAGAGTATATTATTTTTGTAAGCCCAACACAAGGTAAAGAAAAATAAGAATTGGAAACTGTGTCAAGGTGTCGCTTCCACAACTGGCGGAGGAGACAGTATATCCAAGTCCTGGGAGACGAGGGTAGGGATATGCCTGGACGAGTATATGTGATTGCTTGAAAGATAACTAAATAATTTTACTAATGCTAAAGGAAAAAGAAAGTAAAATACAAAAAGAAAAAAGGGGAGAACGACCTAATAAATGCACACTTATAAGGGTATGCAACAATTTGCATGCTGCTTTCAAATGCTTGAAATGTATTCTTGGTTTGACATGATTGAAATATTGTTTTCTAGTATCATAGTACTACCTTAGGAAGGTGCATTTACCAAACTGTTCAGTGGGTGGGTGGATTCCGGAGGGTTAATTTGTTGGCCAAAAAGTTGAAACCAATTTTATGTTGTCCATTAAGTTAAGTCAAAAACGAAAAAAGGAATTTTGATCTACGGAGTGGAGATCAAACTTGGGAACAAGGGATTTGTCTGCTTAGTAAATACACTCATCTTAGGGGAACTTAGTGACGGTTGTGCTCGGTCATATAGCCAAGAAAAAAGCGTCAGTGACCTTGAACCAAGGATGAATTAGAGGACTCTCACCAGTTGACCCTAGAAGGTTGAGTCCACATTTAGCCTGATGACTTTGACTGGAAAATTTCAAAGCAATAAGGAGAAATATTTCAAGGTTAAGGTTTTGTAAGATAAAAGTGAATGTTATCACCCCCTTGAGTTGGCATCGAAGAGCAGGAGGAATCATGTCTTGGTGTCGATCTCAAGCAGGAGGGGTGTCTGGAATCGTGGTGTATCCATTTGGAGATGGTGTAGTCCACAGTCCCTGGCATGGCCCTCACAGAGAGAGAGATAGGAGGGAATGAAGTCATTAAAAATTGGGAGAAATAACTGTTTATCGATAAGTCACTTGAACCAGGACAAACTTTAAGACGAATCGCAAAGGAATATTGTGAAGAAAATATCTTTTTTTGATACATTGAGATATGTGCTTAGATATGCTGTAAATCACAAGGATGTGCTTTAAAAAATATAAAACGGTCAAATTTGAAGATGTTTTGATTGTCAATGACTCCGCAAATTAGCAACTTAACCAATTTCTTACACAGCATTTTTGTCCCTAGGTTAAGGATAAAGAAATATTTGATCAAAGGCATAGGCTTGGACCAAAAGACATAAAGGAAGGAGATTGGGTGCTTATGTATGATAGTAGCCTTGACAACCAACATACTGCAATGAGAAAGTTTGCAAAAAGTTGGTTTGGTCCATACATTGTTAAGCATGTTCCTAGAAATGTTGTTTCGCACAATTGTGGATACCACTTCTATTTTTGGATATTTTTTCCCCCATCAAACTTTTGAGATGAGACTAGTGCTGAACCACATTGCAGTAGGTCCATCAAAATTTCCAAAACAATTAGGGATCATTTACATTAGAGAAGAATATATGGCACTACATCCAAGGCCATAACTCCTCGTTGAGATATGTACAAGGCAACAACCATTCCCACACATAGCACACTATGTGTAAGATCCTCGAGTTTTTAGTCTCTTTTAAAAATAAGAAAAATAGATTTCAATATCCGTTTCATGAAAATTTGCTGGAGAATGCTTGTTGTAAATAAAAATGAAGGTCGTTTTCATGTTTTGTTAGCTTAGATAAACTTTTGGTTCAGTTTTGAAAAAATACGCTTTTTTTTTAGCTTTCGTGCTTTTTGTGCTTTTTAAGGTACTTTTCTCGCTATTTTTAGATTTTCATGAAGTTTAATGCTTTGTAGTGAAAAGAGAGTCCACTTTATTGTTTCAATGGACAAGGGAAATTTGTGGTTCACTTTTTAAAAAAATTACTTTTTATGTTATATTTATCTTTTCATGTTTTTCGACGTTTGTGAAACGCAACATGCTTTTTAGGAAGACCTAAATATAAAAATATTATCTTTAGTTATTGTTGGGTATAACACCGACCAAATCTGGTAAAGTGTTATAATAACTAATATCAAATTCTCCTAAATGATTTTCTCATGTTAAACTGATCATTTAATATGGGGAAGTGCCAAGGGAGAAAAAGCTAGAATATTGGTTAACCTAGCAGACTGGCCACAGTAGGGATCCAAAGGAGGGAAAATAGGGATCCAAAGGGGGGGAGGGGGCATCTACAAAAGAGCAAGGTGCAACAATGGGCTTAAAAGACCCTACGGTTTAGCCCATTAAGACTTCCAAAATGCTAAGGTTCCAAAATTCAAAAGTTGTGTCCAATGGTCAAAACGCACCTCCAAAACGGAGAAGACCATCATGGAAAGAACCCACGAACATGGAAAGCTTTAAGAGCTTCCATTATGAAGCAGCTTTTGGCCACCGATGCCAAAGACAAAGTACTCATCGAGTGACGAAGCTTGAAGCTCTCTCCCTATGAATCCATTCACAAATATGTAGACAAGTTTTGGGACCTACAACTCAAAGCCACTATCTTCAAAAAGTTGGATTTTGGAGAGAAAAAGCAACAATTTTGTGCGGGCTTAACTGAAGAAATGGCGGAGTATGTCGACTCCCAAAGGCCATGCACCATATCCGTGGTTATACACCATACTTGTTGGAATTAGGGTTGCAGAGAAACATACACAGCTTGGAGAAGACGAAGGAAACTCAAGGCACACAATAGAGAGTGTATTACTTAGTGTGCAATGGAAAGATAGATAGCCCTAGAGTGATGGGCGTATATACAATGCTCGGGGGGAAAAACCTCCTAAAGAGGGAAAAAATGCCCCGGCGGTCCTAGTGTGTTCACACACATCACTACCACATGTATATGGTAACAAATCTCCCCTGGAGTGATGCGGTGAACGAGAGCTGGCACATGAGTAAAGGGAAGTGCCATGCCCTGAGGACATGATCAGTCCACAAACGGGAGTAAGCCCAAAGCTTTGCGGAAAGCTTCAAGCTTTTCACGAGACAATGCCTTTGTGAAAAGATCTGCAAGGTTGTCCTGTGTTGGCACATAAGCCAAGCTGATCTCTCCTGCTAAGAGCCTCTCCCTGACATAGTGGTAATGCACCTCAATGTGCTTTGTGCGAGCATGAAAAACTGGGTTCCTCGCAACTGCCAATGCGCTCTCACTGTCAGTGTAGATAGTGTTGGTAGTGTCCTATCCAACACCCAAATCAGCCATAAGGCGTCTGAGCCATACACACTCAACCGTAGCTGTGAAGACTGCACTGTACTCGGCCTCACAATTTGAAGTGGCCACAATAGTTTGCTTCTTGCTCAACCATGATATACATGAACTGCCAAGCATGAAACAAAAACCCCCGGGGGATTCACCATGGAAAACTTACCGCACCACGTAAGTGCAGGGGAGGGGGGTTTTTTTTTTACAAGTTACATAAGCGTATAAGTTAGGGGTAGGCCCCCAATAATTTATCTCCTAAGCTTAAAAATAAGGGATGGGGTATCATATTTAGGGGGGTAGGGGGGAAGTGAGAAAAGGAAAAAAAATCATGGCTTCCCAAAAGAGTCTTCCCTCAAACTTGTGAGTCAATAGATACCAAGATACATGCAAGAACCAACCCTGCTTTGTATCAATTTCTTGTTTTGATATTATAGCTCATTTGTTGAAGGATGGAAGCTATAAAGAGCTTGTATAGATGAAAATTTACATGGAGAACCTAACACAACTTTATGACCATGTTTTTTGAGTAATTTAGATGGGTCAAAATGGACGAGTAGCTAGAGTGCAGACTGAACGGGCACATAGTTTGAAAGTCAAACTAAGACACATTTAGGGTACATCTAGTTATTAACAAAAGTGGTTCCTTAGTACATTGTCAGTCACTACGCTACACGCTCTTTGACTAGTTTTACTCAGTTGGATCATGTGAGACCTAAATTCTATATGTAAGATAGGGGTATGATAGTTTTTTGCATTGACTTTCGTATAAGCGTAGAAAGGGGGCTCATATTCCCTAATATGAGTCGTATATAGGGGTTTTATTAAAGTTGTCCGCTCGCAGGTGGCGTCCCGTTTTGTATATAGAGTGCATCCCCCGGGACAAAAACCACTTGTAGACACTCGCGTGTCAAAACAACCAGCCCAATCTGAGTCTGAAAAAGCATGTAAGTCTGGCGACAATGATCCCCCCTTGGGATAAAACAAGCCAAGATGTAAAGTGCCACTAAGGTAGCGGAAAATCCTCTTGACAGCCTGCCAATGCTTAGACCCTAGGGTATGCATAAAGCTGCTGACCTATGAGACTGCAAATTGGATATCCAGGGTCGTGTTGCATACATAAATGAGGCAGCCAACAGCAGTTTGGTAAAGAGTGACATCAGCAGGATCGCCAACATCATGTAGACTCAACTTCAAACCTGTTTCCATGGGAGTGTCAATAGGTTTGCAATCCTCAAGTCCAAACTTACATAGCAATGTCTCTATGTAACTTTTCTGACACAAGGCAATACCACCATCACACTACTTAAACTGTCTACCCAAGCAATGATGCAACAGCCCCAATATCTTTCATCTTGAAAGTAGCATTCAAATCAGCCTTAAATTCAGCAATATGTTTCTCATTTGGTCCAGTCATCAGCAAATCATCAACATAAAGAACCACAATGAGAAGTACATCACCCTCACGCTTTACATACAATGTGCTTTCTGTTGGACTGTTACAAAAGCCTCGTTTAACCAAATGAGTGTCAGCTTTCTCATACCAAGCACGAGGAGATTGCTTCAACCCATACAAAGCTTTATTACATCTGCACACTTTGTCCTCTTGTCCTTTTATGACAAAACCGGGAGGTTGCGTTACATAAACTTCCTCAAATATGTCACCATTCAAGAAAGCAGTAACAATGTATGATTGATGTACATCCCAACCAAAATGAGATGCCAATGCACATAGAAAACGTACAGTAGTCATACGACAAGTGGGAGCAAAAGTATCTTCATAATCTATGCCTTTTTGCTGTGCATAACCTTTTGCAACAAGTCGAGCCTTATGGCGATCGATCTCACCATCCGGCTTGCGTTTCAACTTGTAAACCCACTTCGTACCAATGGACTTTTTGCCAGGAGGAAAATCACATAAAGTCCATGTGTCATTTTCTATAAGTGCATCATATTCTGATTGCATGGCAGCCATCCAATTTTCTGAATTTTGTGCTCAATCAAAAGACAAAGGCTCCTCAACATCATGTAAGCTAGACACAGCCAAAGCATAACAATCTGATGCATAAGATGCATGGTGAGAGCCTGAACGACTACAACTAGACAAAGGTGCATCCAATTTACTGTCACGCAAAGTGTGCACCAGCCATTTTAGTATACCTCTAGCCTGCTCATTTTCAGCCCTTTCCTCATCAAGTACATTATGTACATCTGCATCATTAATAGGCTGATCTAAAACATTTTCAGAAACCCCCATAGGCTGTACATTTGCCTCATTGGAACTTACATTCGTATTTCCACCACTGAAATGAGGCAACAAAGTGTCATAAATGTCCTGTGAGCTTACATTACTGTCTCTAGTACATGACAACAAGGGCTGAACAGAATCTTCCACAGACACTACATCCCATGAAACCAAAATACGTTTTGTTTGCGGATGATATAACCTGTAACCTTTTCTTTCAGCACTATAACCAACAAAAATACATTTGACAGCCTTATCATCCAATTTTCTGCGCTGCACTTATGGCACCAAAGCATATGCCAAACAGCCAAAAACATGCATGTGCTCAATAGAAGGCTTTCTATCATGCCATGCTTCATATGGAGTAATAGACTGCAAAGCTTTTGTAGGAAACCTGTTTAGTACATAAGTGGCACACATGATGGCATCAAGCCAAAAAGAATGCGGTAAAGCTTGACTTTTGACCATACATCGTGCCATTTTCGTCAGTGACCTGGTTTTCCTCTCAGTAACACCATTTTGCTGAGGTGTATAAGGCACTGTACATTGGTGTTTTATCCCACGACTAGCCAGAAATGCATTAAATTCATGAGACATATACTCCCCCCCTCGATCGGAACGGAGGGTGCCCATAGTACATTTCGAGACATTTTCAGCCATAGCCAGAATATGTTTGAAGCACATAAAAACTTCGGACTTCGCTTTAAGCGGAAATACCCATGCATGCCTGGAGTAATCATCAATGAAAGTCACAAAGTATAGGTATGCATGGGCCCACAAACATCACTATTCACAAGTTGCAACCTGCATGTGGCCCGAACTGAACCATCCTTAGGAAATTTAGAACGAGACATCTTACCCAAAATACAGCCTTCACAAACATGTTTGACAGGTGCTTCAAGAGGCAGCAAACTGGCAAAATTCAGATGACCAAAACGTGCATGCCAAAGTTTTGCATCTGAAATAGCCCTTGAATCTGCAACAGCATTTGAAAAATTTTGTCCACACTTGTCATACAAAGTGAGCTTATACAGCCCACGGCACAAAACCCCAGATGCAACAATTTCATCACCAAAACTGAGATCATGAACTGTACATCTGTCATCCACAAATTTGACTACAAGTCCAAGTCTAGCAAGTGCGGATACAGACAAGAGATTCGTCTTGATCCCAGGTACATAAAGTGCATCAACAAGTATGAAGGAACTGCCATTAGCAGCAGTGAGCACAATCTTTCCAACTCCTTGAACTGGATAAGAGGCGTTGTTGGCACAAGTGACTGAATGCCCATGAGGGACAGACTTGAGAGAGGTAAACAATTCACGATGTGAGGTAATATGCTTTGTAGCACCACTATCGAAATACCACACATGTGAATGTGCAGCAACTGACAAGCATGCATCATGGACAGCAGGATTGTAAGTGCACTCTGTGCTAAAATCCCATTGTGCATCAACATCAGCAACACAGTCTCCTTTCACAGAAGACTCAAGAAAGGCTGCATTTGTAGTGGAACCAGCATTTGCAGTGGAACCACCCTCTTTCTTCTTAGCCTCTTTGGACTTCAACTTAGGACACGACTTGATCAAGTGATCATCATTGGCTTTACAATAATGGCAACGCATCTTCTTTTTGCCCTTATCACTAGAATTGCCAGACGAAGTGCTGCTAGTAGAAGCATTAGGAACAAAATTTTTGCCACTCGCAGCAGAACCATAAGAAGCGGTTGCATTGCTGTTACCACCCTTTCTTTGAGAAGTAATAAAAGCCTGTTCAACTGCACGCTGTCTAGTCCTATTTTTTCTGGAAAGTGACTCTTGCAACAACAATGTGCATAATGCATCAAACTTGATAACTTCTGGATTTCCTTGGGTCATAAGTCTCCAAGTACTAGCAAAAGTTTGGTAGGAATCTGGTAAGGCATCAAGAACAGTCTGCACAAGGGAAAATGTCTAAAATGACTTCACCTGCAGAAATAAGTTGCTCATTGATATCCTTGACACTAGCAAGGAAAGTGTCAATATCATCTTCCTCATGCATAATCTTCGACTCCAGCTCTTTATGCAGCAAAGCAATTTTAGCCTCATTGCGGCTTGCATAAAGACTTGCTAGAATATCCCAAGCATGTTTTGCAGATTTTGCTGAACGGATGTGAGGAACAATGGTACGCTTCATAGACAACGCAATCAATGCATGAGCCTGCACATCCTTAACATCCCAACGAGCTTGTTCTGCCGTAGGCAAAACAACTCTAACAGCTGCAATCCTTGCAGCAAGACCTGCAACATCCTCAACATCGCCTACATCCTCAGAACCAGGACGTACATCAATGCCCTACACAATGTTCCAGACACCCTTTGACACAAGAACATGTTGCATCATATAAGCCCACATAGGGTAGTTGTCCCCATCCAACCTGTCCTCAGCAGTGAACATCTTGAGCACATCTGTGTTGTTGTTGTCAGCCATGGTAAATGCTGCACCTGATGTGAAAACTGCCCGAAAATAGGAGAAACGGAGCGGGAACAACATGTGCTATATAGCACAAACCGTAGAAGACTGTAAGGCACC
This sequence comes from Adiantum capillus-veneris, assembly GCF_014529385.1. Lineage (NCBI taxonomy): Eukaryota > Viridiplantae > Streptophyta > Polypodiopsida > Polypodiales > Pteridaceae > Adiantum > Adiantum capillus-veneris. The sequence continues at coordinate 104,572,994 of NC_140946.1, forward strand.
TGTTATGCAGAAAACGACACTGACAGAAATTCTACACAAAATGACGAAATAGCCTGTGCAGTACTGCCTGTAGTGGAAACGGAGGCCGAAATGAGCCCAAATCAAAATTCTGAGCGGACCCATCTCTACGAGCTCCCCCAAAATATTTTTCGACCTGTGAACGCTTGCCAAAGCTCACTGAAATCGGAGAAAGTGAGCAGGCATGTGCTGGAGTAGTTGGCGACTGAGCCTGGGAGGACGTGACCTGCTCTGATACCAATTGTTGGAATTAGGGTTGCAGAGAAACATACACAACTTGGAGAAGACGAAGGAATCTCAAGGCACACAATAGAGAGTGTATTACTTAGTGTGCAATGGAAAGATAGATAGCCCTAGAGTGATGGGCGTATATACAATGCTCGGGGGGAAAAACCTCCTAAAGAGGGAAAAATGCCCCGGCGGTCCTAGTGTGTTCACACACATCACTACCACATGTATGTGGTAACAATACTATGGTGGCTTCTTGAATCAATTTCCAAGCAGGGGCTAAAAGAAATTCTAAGCCCATGGAAAAGAAGGGTTCCAATGAGCCTAAGGGGAAGGACAATGTCCAAAAGTCTCCTAAGGGCAGTTCCAACAAAGCTAAAGAGAAGGGAGTTTACAAAGGCAAAAAAAAACTCTCTCCTGGAGAGCTTGAGCATTATTGCAAGGATAACCGTTGTTTCAAGTGCGACAAGGAAGGGCATGCGTACCGCGCTTGTCTCCAAAAGAACACCTGTCATGAGCCTCCTAGAGCTACCTTGGTCGAAATCCAAGAGGAGGAAACTCACCACAAAGGATCTCCTCTATACCATGCTTGGGAAAAGGTAAGAGAACATGATGCTTCTATTCTCTTTGACCTTGGTTCTACTCACAATTTCATATCCACAAAGTTGGCCACCAAGCTAGGCATACAAGCCTGTTAGGTGGGAGATGTTCTACCCGCAGACGGTGCTTTCAAGGGGCAAGAAGCTTCACTCACTCCCTTAATCGAGAAATTGAGGCTCCATGTCCAAATCTATGTGGAGAAAGAGGACTTCTTTATCTCTCCTCTCAAGCATAAGGATGTAATCCTAGGGGCACCATGATTTGATTGCATGGCTGCCAATGTTAAATTCCCTGAAAGGAGAATCTTATTTAAGTTCAGGAAAAATGATATGTACATAGATGTTAAGGAAATGGGTAACACCATACCCATTGTACATACACAAGCTTTCAACAAGTCAATAAAGAGATCTATTTCCATGTCCATGATTTTTGTTAAAGATTCTCAAAATGAACCTAATGCTTTAACAAAAGAAAATATAAACAATCACAAAGAGTTAGAATTATCCAATTTTCTCAAGGGGATTCAAGATGTATTTATTCACGACATCCCTTGTGAGCTACCTCCTAAACAAGGCAATGATGACCATGCGATTGAACTTCTTCCACTGTCAGGACACCGGCAAGGCCGGACAAGACAAGGGCAGGGCCGGGCTAGGCGGTGTGGAACGGGGAGTCCAACTAGGGCAAAGGGCCAGGGGCTTGCCTATATAATGGGTGGTTGGGTGGAGGACTCTCAAGCTCTAGCTTCCCTTGTCTTACACTGGTATCAGAGCTCGGGGGAAGGGGGAGGAAGAAAAAGGAGGCAGGGCGAGCACTCCTTGCCATGGATCTTCGATCTCTCTCTCTCTCTCTCTTTGTCTCTCGGAAGCCCTCTTGTCATTGAGGATCTGTGAGGCCATGGGTAAGCACCCTAAGCAGGAACCGAGGAGATAGGGACATTGGATAGAGCAAAGGCGGGGCAGATCCGCAGGAGCCAACCCTTAGTTGGATGGTGGCTCAAAGGAGGTAAAGAGCGTGTGAAGTACCCCTTGCACACAGGCGATCGAAGTCGGATTCCCGTGTGACAGGCCCCTTGAGGCAAGGGACGACCTGGAGCCAATCGACGCGGGCACGACTCGGTGGAGGTCAACCTACATCTGCGCTGATAAAAATGGCTTGGCTGAGATCGCTATGGGTCAGGGCGAAGCCACGCAAAGCCTCGCTCCCTCACCAATCTCCTGCACACAAGCGGCCATGCCTTACCTTCGTTGCAGCAGGTTCTGTTTTTTTTTTTTAAATAGATTTTTTTTTTAATAATATGCAGTGGTCCCATAGGCAGCAGGGGTTCTTCTCTCGCATGCATGGCCAACACAAGGCATGCATATCTTATCAGAGTCTGTCAAGGCAATACATGCACGGCATGTATAGCTACACAACTTGCACGGAAGACATGTCTGCATGCCACCTGCAACGGCTTACTGTTGGGCAGTCCGGTTTGCCAAGATGCATGCGACCCTCGAATAAAGGCAACGGTTCTTGTTCCAAGGTATGCATGTTGTGCCATCCATACTCATGTACGAGCATTGGCAATGGAGCCATGGCTGCACGGCACGCCCAGCACAATAGAGAGGAAGCGAAGCAAAGTGCTTCCGCACCTTTGGAAAGAAATTTCCCAGGGTGTTTTGGTCCCAAAATCACTGATGATTTCACTTCGATCACGGATTTCCCTTGTGGCTAAAAGCTTTCGAGAGCAAAAGCAATGCCGACATGGATTCAGGGGCCACCACGAGCACTGTCTTCATTGTCAGTCTGCTGTGCAATTATACATGTCCTTACCACTCGAGCAAAAATAACAAGAATCTCGGATTTCAAAGAACGATGTCGAGACCACGGCAGATAAAGGCCATGTCTTCCAGCATGGAGTAATCCCGACAAGGAGATTACGACAAGGATGATGTTATTGGTTGATTCAAGATGGTTATTATCTACATTTGAGAGAGTTTTTCTTCCGACATCTCGAGACAACTGGTTACAGCACAATGACCAGGTTAGACCATGTTTAGTATTGTTTATTTTTCCATGTTTATACATTTACATTGGAAACTAATGCTTTTGTGCAAAGCAAAATTCTTTGACAATTTTACATGAAGCAAGGCTTCTCCCTTATGCCAAGGTAGTGTCCAATGACTTGGAATCACGGGCAGTGGCACACAAGTTTGAAAAACTGGTAAAATAGGGAACATCACCTCACAGAATCCCTACCCATTTAGACTGTGCAAGGCACAAATAGTTTTGGCTCTCACGTTTGAGGCCATCATTCTTGCCAATGGCTTCAAAAACTGTATGCAAAGCATACTAACCAAGTGGCATGAATTTCACCGCTTCAGATATTACGCTTCCGCTATCACACTAGGCACTCTATCATAGACAAACTAAGTTCTGGATGGTTTAAATTTTTGGTTGTTTTCAATGCACACTACCACTAAATGGAACCTAAATCTACGACCTATTTCACAGGAAAAGTCCCATATTAACTCATTTTTCTAAAGTCACGACCCCATACATGGTAAGAGGGTCAAGCTGTGGCTTATGTTTTATGTTCCCTCTCTTTATGAGAGTGTTATACAGGCATTTGTTGCATGCTTATACGATAAGCTGCAAGTCCAACATAAGATGCGTCAGAGGACACAGATTGGGCACAACATATACAAAGTCGTCACTTAAGGAAAGTTCCTCAGGCCATCATCTTCTCTCGCTCTTTCTTATTTCTCTCCATTAGTAATGAAATTTTTCTACGCAGTTTTTGATACATTTTTTGTTTGGGAGTCAGTATGAGCCAAGGTGCTTTAACTCTCAATTAGAAATTGGGCAAGACGCCCTCTACATTAGTCTTCATCATTTCATCGATTGAACAGTAATGGCCATTGTAACATTTAATGGCTTAATAACTTGTATGTAGCGGAAATTAGCATGAACATAGTGGGCATTTCATTAGAATAGATTCCTAATGAGAATTACAAGAGTGCTTGGGTGGAGAGAGCAACAAAAAGCATAACACCTAGTTAGATAGCATCAACAATACTTTCAAAAGAGAGAGAAATTAAGCAATTGACAACAGTTGAGGACTGGATTTGCATGGAGCCGGTCCCCCCTCCAAAAGGCTTTGTATTATGGTTTCTCCCATCAAGAGAGACATTGTACAATACAATTCTTTGTGTTCCTTCAAGACTAGCTAGTGCAATGAAGATGAAAGCTTCATGCACTAAGCAAAGCACTTAGTAAACACAACATCAATTATCCCCGGTCTCAGACCCAAGACCTCACACACCTTTGAAGATGGTGAGAGCTAGCAGGGTATGAGAGTAGATTGAGAGGAAGAAGGAGTATCTTACGAGAAAGATGTACGTCTCCTCACATAATCACTCATATTAGCATAGCTTATCTTAGTAATTAGCTTGGTAGAGGAGATGAGCATGCATTGAAGCTTGGCTCTTGGTTGGATTTGCATCCACATGCCAAGAGTATGTCGATGTAGGCTTCTATCTCACAAGCTTGGAGTAGGTGATGAGCTCTCCATTAAAGCTTGGGAAGAGATAGTCTTCTCTTTCTTCACACATGAGATTGTGTGAGTGTGTATGTGATAATGCCTTGCAAAAATCAGCCCCCTCTCTCTTGGGAGAGCCCTCTTGCTATTTGCTCTTGCTCAACCCTCATTGGCCCTCCCCAAGTCAAGCCAATGACTATTAAGCAGCATAAGTGATAGCCTTCTGACATGTGTCCCCCTTTCCCCTTTTCTGAGAGCTTTAGGTAAATTAATAATTCAATTAAACTCTCATTGGACCCCTTTGCCTCCTAGCCAATAGGAATCAGGCAAGCCATTGGGCTGATGAATGCTCATTGGACCCCTTGGGAGACTGTCCAGTAGTCATCTAGGAGACTTAATTTTCATTGGTTCTTTTTAATTAAGTGTTTTTAAATTAATTAAACTAGATTTACTCTAGCCTAATTCTCATTGTTCCACCTCCAAGGCCATCCAATAGGAATTGGGTACACCTTGTGGGCATCTAGCCTAGGGAGCTGACATGTGTCCCTCATTCCCTTTGTGTAAAGGGGGCTTGTGTGTGTGTGTGGCTTTCTCTCTCATCCCCTACATGCTAGGCTCGCCCCCTCCTATGTAGGGATATGCAAAGACTTTTTTGGTCACACACATAGCATCCAATTCCCTTCAGGTTGACCTTTCGACACAACCTTTGAATTTTGGAACCTTAGCATTTTGGAAGTCTTAATGGGCTGAACCTTAGGGTCTTTTTAGCCCATTCTCGCACATGGATCTTTTGCAGATGGCCCCCCCTTTCCATATTCTCGTATTCCCATGGATAGACTTAGGCAATCCAAAGATGAAATCCATGGATATGCTCTCCCATGGTGAATTAGGGATTGGCAAGGGTTGAAGCAATCCAAGTTGCTTCCCTCTATCAAATTTGTCTTTTGGAATACCACACATTTAGAAACATACTCTTGTATGTTCACTTTCATGGTAGGCCAATAGAAATATGTTTCAATTCCCTTTAAGGTAGATTGAATCCCTCTATGCCCCGCATACGGTGGAGCATGATATTCATACATTACTTTCTCACGTAGTGAGTTAGTAACGCATAGTCTATTTCCATAGAGAAGATAACCTTCTTGTAAAGTAAATGGTTCTTTTTTCTTCCCTAATGCAAGGGCTGAAATCACATCTCTAAAATTGGGATCAATAGCGTACTCATCTATCATTGAAGATAGATCATTGTGAGTTGCTATAGAAACCGCATTCACTCTCGGTCGTCTTGAGAGTGCATCAGCTACTTGATTATGCTTGCCAGCAATGTGAGCAATATGAAAATGAAATTGCAAAAGGAAATTTTCCCACCTCATTTGTTTGTTGGAGAGCTTGGTCTGCGTCATGAACTACTTAAGACTTTGGTGATCCGTTCGCAGAATGAAAGGAGTCCCCAATAAACAGTGCTTCCATGAGTCTAAGGCATGTAGAACTGCAAGGAGTTCCTTTTCGTATATGCCTAGAGATTTCTCAACAGGGTCGAGCCTTCGACTCTCATAGCCTATGGCGTGCCCTTCTTGAAGCAAAACAGCTCCAAGGCAATCACCACAAGCATCACATTGGACCTCAAATGGTTTTGAGAGATCCGATAGTGTAAGCACAGGTTGAGAGATAAGCTTTTCGAAATCATTGTTCTCCTTAGAAGACCATGTATACCTAACGCTTTTCTTTGTTAGGTCATGTAATGGTCCGGCAATTTGTGAGAACTTTTCTATGAAGCGTCTATAGTATGCACACATACCTATAAAGCTTCTTAGTTCATGAATATTCCTTGGTTTAGTCCATCCTTTTATTACCTCTAACTTGGATGGATCCATTTGGATTCCATCTTGAGAGATAATGTGACCTAAATACTGAATCTCTTGCAAGAAAAATTCACTTTTCTTTAGATTAACATAAAGTTTATTCTCTTAGAATTTGAAATATCACCTGGAGGTGTTGCTTGTGTTCGTCTAATGAAATAGAGTAGATGATGATATCATCAAAGAACACTCCAGTAAAGATTCGGTGAGGCCTGAATAGCTTCTCCATCAAGCGGTTGAATGTGGCTAGTGCATTGGCCAAGCCAAAAGGCATGACCATATATTTGTAAAGAGCAAACGTAGTGCGAAATGTGGTCTTTACAATGTGTTGATCAACTATCCTTATTTCATGATAGCCACTTCTTAGGTCAATCCTCCTGAAGTAGGTCGATCCTTGTAGCTTATCAAATAGGTCTTCTACCCGTGTAACGGGAAACCTATTCTTGATAGTGATCCTATTTAGTGCTCTATAGTCGACACACATACGATATGTGCCGTCTTTCTTTTGCACTAATAGCACAGGTGAGAAAAATGGAGATGAGCTAGGCCTAACCATGCCCTTCTCAACTAACTCATGCATTTGCCGCATAATCTCCTCTTGTTGAGCTTGAGAAACTCTATAAGGAGGTTTGTTAGGCATTGAACTTCCTGGAAGAAGTTCAATGGCATGGTCATCATTACCTCGTTTAGGAGGTAGCTCACAAGGGATGTCGTCAATAAAAACATCTTGAAACCCCTTGAGAAAATTGGATAACTCTAATTCCTTTTGGTTGCTTTTATTTTCTTTTGCTAAAGCATTAGTTTCATTTTGAGAATCTTTAACAAAAATCATGTACACGGAAATAGAGCTCTTTATTGACTTGTTGAAAGCTGGTGTATGTACAATGGGGTTAGTGTTACCCATTTCCTTAGCATCTATATACATGTCTTTTTCCCTGAACTTAAAGGAGATTCTCCTTTCAAGGAATTTAACATTGGCAGCCAGGCAGTCAAACCATGGTGCCCCTAGGATTACATCCTCGTGCTTGAGAGGAGAGATAAAGAAGTCCTCTTTGTCCACATAGCTTTGAACATGAAGCCTCAATTTCCCGATTAAGGGAGTGACTGAAGCTTCTTGCTCCTTGAAAGCACCGTCTGCGGGTAGGACATCTCCCATCTCATAGGCTTGTATGCCTAGCTTGGTGGCCAACTCCATAGATATAAAATTGTGAGTAGAACCAGGGTCAAAGATAATAAAAGCATCATGTTCTCTTACCTTTCCCCAAGCATGGCATAGAGGAGATCTTTTGTGATAAATTTGGCGAGTCTCCTCCTCTTGGATTTCAACCAAGAAAGCTCTAGGAGGATCTTGGTGGTTGTTCTTTTGGGGACAAGCGCGGTAAGCATGGCCTTGTTCGCCGCACTTGAAATACCGGTTATCCTTGCGATAACGTTCAAGGTCTTCAGGAGAGAGTTTGTTCTTACCTTTGTAAACTCCCTTCTCTTTAGCTTTGTTGGAGTTGCCGTTAAGAGACTTTTGGACATTGTCCTTCCCCTTAGGCTCATTGGAACCCTTGTTTTCCGTGGGCTTATTATTTCTTTTAGCCCCCATTTGGAAATTGATTCGAGAGGCCACCATAGTATGGTGTATTACCGCCGATATGGTACGAGGCCTTTGGGAGTTGACATACTATGCCATTTCTTCGGTTAAGCCCGCACAAAATTGTTGCTTTTGCTCTCCAAAATCCAACTTTTTGAAGATAGTGGTTTTGAGTTGTAGGTCCCAAAACTTGTCTACATATTTGTGGATGGATTCATAGGGAGAGAGCTTTAAGCTTCTCCATTTGGTGAGTACTTTGTCTTTGGCATCGGTGGCCAAAAACTGCTTCATAATGGAAGCTCTTAAAGCTTTCCATGTTCATGGAGCTTCACCGTTGGCTCGTAGGCTAGACCACCATTGCCTGGCGGACTTTTGAAAGTGCATAGCTACATGGCATAGCTTAGAGGACTCCATGAATCCCTCATCTCCAAACGCCGCATCGAACTGTTGGATAAAGGCCAAGACTTTGTCCGTAGCACCAAAGGTACCATCATAGGTAAGGAAAGAGATGCTCTTCCCTCCCTCTTTGAATTTCTTCAACTTGGATGACCTCTTCCATGCGGCATAGGATTTCCTATGGCCTCTTCTTTTTGATGGTTCAAAGGTTGCACCATCACTTTCTTCAGAAGGTGAAGAATTTGAACAAGGTGGAGAAGAGGGTGACCTCTTTCTCGCCTTTTTCTTGTCTTGATCTTTGTCGTCTTCACCATCACTTTCATAAGAGGAAGAGGATGAAGAAGATGGAGAAGAGGGTGTCTTGTTTCTCGCCTTTTTCTTCTCTTGCTTTTTATCATCCCTCTTTGAATTGTGGTGAGGAGAAGAGTGCGATGGTCTTCTCCGCTTTGGTGGTGATGGAGAGCGTTTAGCCCGCCGTCTTCATGGAGTCATCTCCGCCAAGGTGGTGGGAGACTCACTTCTTTCTCGTTCCTTCGGTGGAGGCTCTTGAGTTCTCCTTTGGGAAGGAGATGCATCATCAAGAAGTAAATTCTTGAGCCCTTCGTATGGATTCTCTTCTTCTTCCTGAATCGGAGAGAGACCTCTTTTGGGAGTCTCACAAGGAGGCTTCCTAGGTGTTCTCTCGTCATGGTGATGAGCTTGGAGAATCCCGTGAGCACGGAGCTGCCGTTGCACTTCACTTTGAAGAGATGGATTGCCCATGGCTTGTTGAAGCCTAGAAACAAGATAGTTAACAAGCATCGGAGCATCATTAGTAGCTTGATCATTAGCAACATCAAAGTTATCAACATTAATTTCACTCTCTTTACTATTGTCAGCCATTCTAACAACTTTTAGGTGTAAACGTTTTAGGTGTACTTTGGCACTTCAAGCCCTAGTTGCTACTCCTCTTTACCCCCGGGGAGGTCACTTAAGAAAAATGTAACCTATCACGTGAGTTCAACAGAAGGGTATTTAAAGCTCTTGAAACTTATAGAAATATATATACAGAAGGACATTATTTTTTCAAATTTGAAAAAAACTTACAGAACTTAAAAGATAAGGGTACATTATATTCCTAACAAAATTCACAGATAAGGGGTTTTACAAATGTGTCTTGAACGCAAGTGATATGGTAGTTTTACACATAGTGAACCCCCCAAGTCTTTACCCCTTTAGAAAAAGCACTCAAGCTACTGTACCCGCGGCTCGAATACCATTAATTGCAAGGAGTAGAAGAGAGGGTCTTTCAACACCAAAACAGCACCGTCTCATCTTCTAATAGCTCAATAGTGGTTAAGTCGTAGGCAAGCCCCGTAGGACTCCACTATTAAGACCATAGCTCTCGACGGTGATGCCGCGTTAACTGCACGAAGGCAGGCGCACTACAAGGCTGATAAATCCCTATTCTACTTACTCACAGGCAATTAATAATACCAACCATTTATAGCTACCTTGAGGACCTCCCTTCTTGAGCAAGAAAAGAGAAACATTGTGCTCTGATACCAATGTAACATTTAATCGCCTAATAACTTGTGTGTAGCGGAAATTAGCATGAACATAGTGGGCATTTCATTAGAATAGATTCCTAATGAGAATTACAAGAGTGCTTGGGTGGAGAGAGCAACAAAAAGCATAACACCTAGTTAGATAGCATCAACAATACTTTCAAAAGAGAGAGAAATTAAGCAATTGACAATAGTTGAGGACCAGATTTTCATGGAGCCGGTCCCCCCTCCAAAAGGCTTTGTATTATGGTTTCTCCCATCAAGAGAGACATTGTACAATACAATTCTTTGTGTTCCTTCAAGACTAGCTAGTGCAATGAAGATGAAAGCTTCATGCACTAAGCAAAACACTTAGTAAACACAACATCAATTATCCCCGGTCTCAGACCCAAGACCTCACACACCTTTGAAGATGGTGAGAGCTAGAAGGGTATGAGAGTAGATTGAGAGGAAGAAGGAGTATCTTACGAGAAAGATGTACATCTCCTCACATAATCACTCATATTAGCATATCTTAGCTTAGTAATTAGCTTGGTAGAGGAGATGAGCATGCATTGAAGCTTGGCTCTTGGTTGGATTTGCATCCACATGCCAAGAGTATGTCGATGTAGGCTTCTATCTCACAAGCTTGGAGTAGGTGATGAGCTCTCCATTAAAGCTTGGGAAGAGATAGTCTTCTCTTTCTTCACACATGAGATTGTGTGAGTGTGTATGTGATAATTCCTTGCAAAAATCAGCCCCCTCTCTCTCTTGGGTGAGCCCTCTTGCTATTTGCTCTTGCTCAACCCTCATTGGCCCTCCCCAAGTCAAGCCAATGACTATTAAGCAGCATAAGTGATAGCCTTCTGACATGTGTCCCCCTTTCCCCTTTTGTGAGAGCTTTAGGTAAATTAATAATTCAATTAAACTCTCATTGGACCCCTTTGCCTCCTGGCCAATAGGAATCAGGCAGGCCATTGGGCTGCTGAATGCTCATTGGACCCCTCGGGAGACTGTCCAATAGTCATCTAGGAGACTTACTTTTCATTGGTTCTTTTTAATTAAGTGTTTTTAAATTAATTAAACTAGATTTACTCTAGCCTAATTCTCATTGGTCCACCTCCAAGACCATCCAATAGGAATTGGGTACACCTTGTGGACATCTGGCCTAGGGAGCTGACATGTGTCCCTCATTCCCTTTGTGTAAAGGGGGCTTGTGTGTGTGTGTGGATTTCTCTCTCATCCCCTACATGCTAGGCTCGCGACCTCCTATGTAGGGATATGCAAAGACTTTTTTGGTCACACACAAAGCATCCAATTCCCTTCAGGTTGACCTTTGGACACAACCTTTGAATTTTGGAACCTTAGCATTTTGGAAGTCTTAATGGGCTGAACCTTAGGGTCTTTTTAGCCCATTCTTGCACATGGCTCTTTTGCAGATGGCCCCCCCTTTGGATCCCTATTTTTCCTCCTTTGGATCCCTATTGTGGCCGATCTGCTAGCTTAACCAATATTCTAGCTTTTTCTCCCCTGGCACTTCCCCATATTAAATGATCAGTTTAACATGAGAAAATCATTTAGGAGAATTAGATATTGATTATTATGACAGCCATAAGGGCTATGAGCCACATACGCTGACTAAGAGTCATTGTCAGATCTCGAGTATGACCCAACGGTTGGCATTCATTGGGGGATTGTTCTTAAGACCGAACAGATTTACCCACTGGACTACACAATGACATTAATGGACAAGCAAGCGTCTTGTCATTCCGGAGGTTTATGGTGTCATTTTTGCACAACATAGTTTCAATGCGACACTCAAGTCGAGTATTTGATAACCACAAAATCAACTCGGGTGATTTCTACCACAGATTTTAGATGAAACATACCGTTGTGACACCATGGCTATCCATGAGAGCTAGACTTCCACTTGTGTGGATCTCTTGCTCTCTCTATAGCACTAAGAGTGTCTATGGACGCATTGTTTTGGGGTACAATCCCGTGGGTGCTTACTAAATCACCCCATAATCATGGAGCATGACAGTTGATCTATTCTCGTTATACTTTCAAGGAAAGAAGTCCGCACTATACCACACGGTAGCAGACGAATTCACCTTCTCAAGTTGATTCCAAATCATTCTATACACAGTTGACTATGTTGGTTACCGTTACCTACTCATCGAGTAGTTTCTACAAAGGGTCTTACCAAAGGGTTTGACTACGTAGATTCTAATCAAAGGGTTTGGATTGAAATGACAACACCCAGGGTTTCCGGTGCAATGTTGCTTGTTTTTTCACACGTGGACGACATGTTCCTCTGTATTTGAATACGGGTAAGTGAACATTCAGTTCAATCTCCATGCACGTATCTATTGATTTTGTGTTATTCCAGTGTTTAGTATGCATTGCTTGGTTTTTTCAAGTCATTTAAATATGCTTGAATATTTCAAGGCCATGCCAAGGGCATGTCAAAACAAGTATTTTGGGCCATAGTGTCCAATGTACATTATGCTGTTAAGAATCCACTTGTAGGATTCGATTTGGCACATGTTGCCACATGGGATACAACATGGTCTACGGACTCAAGGAGTTCGGTTTAGCCAGTGTGGAGCAAGGATAATGAGGGTCCCTCTCACTCCCGTCATGGAGTGTTTGCAATTACCTCCACACACAAGTACATCTTGTACTTGAAGAATATTCTTTTTTAGACATTCTTACATGAGACATATTCCACATGTGGAGGATATGACTCTCTGGGACTGACACTGGCGCCCACTATTTTAAATATGTGTCACAACAAAGTCCCTAAGTGCTGGTCACATCTGTTTTCTAGACCATTTTTAGCACGACGTATCAGGAGCAATTTCGTGGCCAAAAATTTTCGAATACTTAGAATGACTTGTTAAGGTACAAGTACTGCTAAACAACATTACAGATGGTTGTTTATACATATAGAAAATGAAAAAGTTTCATTGTTTGTACCTAGAAGTGATCACTGTTTCACCTTCTATTATGGTTCAGACGTTTCAGCAAGTCTTGCACAAGATTGCAACTGAAAGTAGTTAGTTTCTTTGCAGACCTATATACATTCCTTTTTAATGTGTGCTAGGCGCATCACATTTGCCATAAGTATTGGCAAGGATCACCATGGATATATAGGTTCGGATTTGTTTTTTGTTACACAGTAGGTGTTATGGGCCCCAGTGTTTAGCGAAGGTTGATTTGGAACGGCATGCATATTCCTCAAGTTGTTGCTTATGAAGCATTTTGCACTCTAAGTACAGTATCTCTATGATATTACTTTTAGGTCTACCAATCACCAATAGAGGTCATGGCTAGGTTTGAATGCTTGTAGATTTTTCAAGTTAACCACGAGGATTATTCATTCCATTGTTGATTCTTCAACAATGTGGTACGATATTGTTATCCCGTTTACCAGCCATCCGAAAAGTCTAGCTGTAAACCGTGGGGAAATAACACCTCAGTGTTGTCACTTATCCAAGGGGACCGTGATGCAGATTACAAAGTGTAATCTTGTGCTAAAAGATATGCAAGTGCGTACATTAGCACCACGCAATCCAATTAGTAAGCATTTATTGCTCTACTTGGAGTTTTCTTATAAAGTTAAAGCATGGTTGCGACTAGGTGTAGTCTCTTCATGTATAAATCAAGTTCTCAACCTTGAACACTAGTGATGGTCGAGTTGTTTACTTCTGAAATTGGAAAACAAGTCAAGGACTTAAACTTGTATGGTGAGTATGTTAGCAAGTTACTCTTATGGAAAGTTAAAAGAGGTACTCTTTAGGGTACATCTTTGTGTGGTAACTCGTTTTGAATACTCATGTGTGTTCTAAATAGAGTCTACACACATTGATAGGATAGGAATCGATAACACAAGCTGGTTGCAAAATGGACAACAATGTGGAAAATCAAGATGTTACTCTTGGTTTCATTGAACCTCCTGCAAAACCGTGTCCGGTCAACCAAACAGTTGGATCCATGAAGGATTCCACTTGAGAAAACATTAGTGTTCTTAAGAAGAAGCTTCCCACTTTTGTTTTTGAGGAAGAAAACTCTTCTTAAGGGGGGAGTAATGTCAGGACACCGACAAGGCCAGACAAGACAAGGGCAGGGCCCAGCTAAGCAGTGTGGAACGGGGAGTCCAACTAGGGCAAAGGGCCAGGGGCTTGCCTATATAATGGGTGGTTTGGTGGAGGACTCTTAGGCTCTAGCTTCCCTTGTCTTACATCCAGGACATTCACCGCCTAATAAACCTCCTTATAGAGTTTCTCAAGCCCAACAAGAGGAGATTATGCGGCAAGTGCATGAGTTAGTTGAGAAGGGCATGGTTAGGCCTAGCTCACCTCCATTTTGTTCTCCTGTGCTTTTAGTGCAAAAGAAAGATGGCACATATTGTATGTGTGTCGACTATAGAGCACTAAATAGGATCACTATCAAGAATACGTTTCCCGTTCCACGGCTAGAAGACCTATTTGATAAGCTACAAGGGTCCACCTACTTTAGTAGGATTGACCTAAAAAGTGGCTATCATCAAATAAGGATAGTTGATCAACACATTGTAAAGACCACATTTCGCACTACGTTTGCTCTTTACAAATATACGGTCATGCCTTTTGGCTTGGCCAATGCACCAGCCACATTCAACCGCTTGATGGAGAAGCTATTCAGGCCTCACCGAATCTTTACTGGAGTGTTCTTTGATGATATCATCATCTACTCTATTTCATTAGACAAACACAAGCAACACCTCCAGGTGATATTTCAAATTCTAAGAGAATAAACTTTATGTTAATCTAAAGAAAAGTGAATTTTTCTTGCAAGAGATTCAGTATTTAGGTCACATTATCTCTCAAGATGGCATCCAAATGGATCCATCAAAGTTAGAGGTAATAGAAGGATAGCCTAAACCAAGGAATCTTCATGAACTAAGAAGCTTTATAGGTATGTATGCATACTATAGATGCTTCATAGAAAATTTCTCACTAATAGCAAGACCATTACATGACCTAACAAAGAAAAATGTTAGGTATACTTGGTCTACCAAGGAGACGAATGCTTTCAAAAATCTTAAAGAAAGCTTATCTCTCAACCAATGCTTACACTACCGGCTATCTCAAAGCCATTTGAGGTCCAATGTGATGCTTGTGGTGATTTCCTTGGAGCTGTTTTGCTCCAAGAAGGGCATGCCATAGGCTATGAAAGTTGAAGGCTCGACCTTGTTGAGCAAGCTCTAGGCATATATGAAAAGGAACTCCTCGCAGTTCTACATGTCTTAGACTCATGGAAGCACTATTTATTGGGGACTCCTTTCATTCTATGAACTGATCACCAAAGTCTTAAGTACTTCATGACGCAGACCAAGCTCTCCCACAAACAAATGAGGTGGACAAATTTCCTTTCACAATTTCATTTTCATATTGCTCATATTTTTGGCAAGCATAATCAAGTAACCAATGCACTCTCAAGACGACCGAGAGTGAATGTGGTTTCCATAGCAACTCACCATGATCTATCTTCAATGATAGATGAGTATGCTATTGTTCTCAATTTTAGAGATGTGATTTCAGCCCTTGCATTAAGGAAGAAAGAGGAACCATTTACTTTACAAGATGGTTATCTTCTCTATGGCAATAGACTATGCGTTACTACCTCAGTACGTGAGAAAGTAATGTATGAATCTCATGCTCCTCCTTATGCAGGGCATAGAGGGATTCAATCGACCCTGAAAGGGATTGAAACATATTTCTATTGGCCTACCATGAAAGCAAACATACAAGAGTATGTTTCTAAATGTGTGGTATGCCAAAAGACGAAGTTTGATAGAGGAAAGCAACTTAGATTGCTTCAACCTTTGCCAATCCCTAATTCACCATGGGAGAGCATATCCATGGATTTTATCTTTGGATTGCCTAAGTATATCCATGGGAATACGGGAATATGGACGATAGTAGACAGGTTTAGTAAACAAGCTCATTTTATACCTGCCAAAAAGACTATCAAAGCCCATCAAATGGCAACCCTCTTCATTTCACTTATCTTCAGGTACCATGGCTTGCCAATGTCCATAATGTCAGATAGAGATCCTAGAATGACAAGTAATTTCTGGAAGGGTCTCTTTGAGAATATATGGACAAGGCTAAATTTCTCTTCAGCCTATCACCCGCAAACGGATGGCCAAAGTGAAATAGCTAACCTAACAATTCTTGATCTACTAAATGACTATGTAACGGAAGTAGATCAAAGATCCCAATGGGAGAAGTACTTACCCTTAGTGGAGTATGCCTACAATAACACTATACATACTTCCATGGTAAAAGCACCTTTTGAGGTAATAGAGGGAAGATCAAAAAGTCCCCTTCTACTTAAGGTACATGGGAAGATCTTTGATGCAGATGAGTATAGCCGAGACCTACAAGAATCTTTCCAAAAGAGTAAGGATGCTATCTCTATCTCACAGCAAAGGCAAAAGGCTGATGCTGACAAGCACAGAAGAGCCCAAGCCTTTAAAGAAAATGATTGGGTCTTACTCAAATTTCCCAAGGCTCAATTAAGGCACACGACGGGCAAGAATCCTACAGGACACCAAAAGTACTATGCTAAGCTAGAGAAAAGGTACTATGGTCCTTTCCAGATTCTTAGGCCAATCAATGAGATGGCCTATCAACTCAAGTTGCCCAACCATTGGTTCATACACAATGCTTTCCATGTGATCCTACTAAAGCTATACGAAGGAGAGCCACCTCAAGAACCTACTATTGAAGACCCACCGGAGATCTAGGACCAAGAAGAGGTGTTGCAACCCGAGTCCATTCTCCGACATGAAGACAAGGTATTAAGAGGCGGTAAGACTATCCGACGATATCTTATTAAGTTTAAGAATTATCCTTTTGAAGATGCTAGATGGATGCAAGGCATACAATTAAAGGATAACCTAAACCTTGTCAATGCTTACAATGCTTCCCTCGAGTAAGCAAATGTTCAAATGTTCAAAAGGAACAAATTTTTTGTCCTGTAAGACTCCCTTTTTCTTTGTTGTGCACAAAAATGAAGTAGTATGCATACTTAGATCAAGTTTGCGAAGACGACGTCTCCCGAACACCAAGTAGAGCTTGTCACTCTACTATGGAAGATTGATAGGACTAATGTGCACACATGCTTGCGGAAGCTTAGACTCTCAAGCACCAAATGGACTAGTCTTCTATTCTGGAACGATGTCGTAGGGTAACATATGGATCCTCTACCCACTAGGAAAAGGACTAATGAATATGCTTTATCTTCTCTACTCCATAGTCGAGGATGACTATGATTTCAAGAGAGAGGTAATGTCATAATAACTAATATCTAATTCTCCTAAATGAGTTTCTCATGTTAAACTAATCATTTGATATGGGAAAGTGCCAAGGGAGAAAAAGCTAGAATATTGGTTAAGCTAGTAGACCCGCCACAGTAGGGATCCAAAGGAGGGAAAATAGGGATCCAAAGGGGGGCCATTTGAAAAGAGAAATGTGAAACAATGGGCTTAAAAGACCCTAAGGTTCAGCCCATTAAGACTTCCAAAATGCTAAGGTTCCAAAATTCAAAGGTTGTGTCCAATGGTCAAAAGCTTAGGAAATTGGATTCTTTGTGTGTGTCCCAAAAAGTCTTCACAAACTCCTACATAGGAGGGGGCAAGCCCAAGAAGTAGGGGATGATAGAGAAACACACAGACACACTAGCTTCCTTTGTACACAAGGGGAAAGAGGGACACATGTCATCTCCCTAGCCTAGATGCCCACAATGTGTACTCAAATCCTATTGGATGGCCTTGGAGGTGGACCAATGAGAATTAGGCTAGAGTAAATTTGGTTTAATTAATTTAAAAACACTTAATGAAAGAACCAATAAGAATTAAGCTCTCTAGAAGACTATTGGACAGTCTCCCAAGGGGTCCAATGAGCATTCAGCAGCCCAATGGCTTGCCTGATTCCTATTGGCCAGGATTCAAAGGGATCCAATGAGAGTTTAATTTCATTTATTACTTACCTAAAGCTCTCACAAAAGGGGAAAGGGGGACACATGTCAGAAGGCTATCACTTATGCTCCTGAAATCCTATTGGCTAAGCCTGGGAGGTCCAATAGGGTGTCTGCATGAGCAAATAGCAAGAGGGGTTGACCAAGAGAGAGAGAGAGGGGCGACTGATTTTCTCAAGGATTATTGCATTACACACTCACACAATCTCATGGGTGGAGCAAGAAGACTCTCTCTCTCCTTCGCAAGCTTTAATGGAAAGCTTACCACCTACTCCAAGCTTGTGAGAAGGGAGGCCTACACCAACAACTCTTGGCTTTGTGATGCAAATCCAACCAAGAGCCAAGTTTCAATGCATGCTCATCTCCTCTGCCATGCTAATTACTAAGCTAAGCTATGCTAACATGAGTGATTATGTGAGGAGATGTACATCTTTCTCGTAAGAATACTCCTTCTTCCTCTCAATCTACTCTCATACCCCGCTAGCTCTCACCATCTTACGAAGGTGTGTGAGGTCTTGGGTCTGAGACCGTGAGGGAATTGATGTTGTGTTTGATAAGTGTTTTTCTTAGTGCATGAAGTATCTTCATTGCACTCGCTAGTATTGAAGGAACACAAAGAATTGTATTGTAAAATGTCTCTCTTGATGGGAGAAACCATAATACAAAGCCTTTTGGAGGGGGGACTGGCTTTATGTAAATCTGGTCCTCAATTGTTGTCAATAGCTTAATTTCTCTCTCTTTTGAAGTATTGTTCATGCTATCTAACTAGGTGTTATACTTTTTGTTTCTCTCTCCACCCAAACACTCTTGTTATTCTCACTAGGAATCTATTCTAATTAAATGCTCACTATGTTCATGCTATTTTCCGCTACACACAAGTTACTAGGCCATTAAATGTTACATAAAGAAATCGTATCAAGCAAGATTTTCACGATAATTATTGTTATTAAAAAAAGCTACACTGTAAATATGCCAAGTAGTACAAAAAAGTCATAAAATTATATCAGAGCATCACGATGCATAATAGTTTAGTCACGGTCACATTAGTTGTCGGGATATTGTTGAGTTAGTCAATTTTTATTGTAAAACTTACGGAAAATAGGAGGTGTTGACCACCAAAAGCAAAATACTTGTTTTTAGCAAAGTTCCAAAAGCTGAGCAGCTATTGCAGGCGAAGAGGGGGCATTAGTTGTAGGCTTGGGGCACAATCTAGCATCACCCGATGCCTATAAATTATCATAGAGTGCTCAATTTTCAATGTTGACACTTGTGTCTACTATCGTACATCTATAGAATGTATTATATGGAGTGGTGCAAGTTCACCATCTCCATAAAATCTTCTCTCCCGTTCACGAAAAGAAGAAGATTGAAGGACACTCTTTCTCTACTTGCTTACTATCTTCTCTTCTCTTTTCGTGGTGTGTGTTCTCTTCAACAACTCCATGGGAAAAACCTCTAAGGTAGCTCTCTTCATCGATCTCTTGCGGCCAAGCAAGAAGCCTTTTGACAATTGGTAATCACTTCTCAAGCATGGTAAGAAGATCTAGACTCCATAGCCATCATCTCTTTCTCTCTCTACTCTATTTTCTGAGTAACTACCATCTTAGCGGTTTCTTTTTCATGTATGAGGGCACGGATGGACTTGACGGATACTTCATGATTTTTCACCATGTTTAGCACATTGATTTATGCACATGGCGTCTTTATTGTCACATATGTACATAAAAAGTGCTCTTTGTTTCACGTTTGTGGAGAGAAGGATGGCCATACGCACGCACTCCAGCATCCACAATTGATACCACCTTGAGCACTTCTCTCACAACCTTTTGCAATTGGCACACACAACTAGACCACCAATCTGGAAATGCTAGCTTCCAGCAACGGATAGATTCACTTTGCGGAGCCCACAATCTCACACATCAACTCTTTATTATGACCTTGAAGCGTGGCTACACAAGGCTACACACACCATCTCAAGGATACCCACTGGCCCTTGCCTTGGGGCTCGTCTCTTGATCTCTCTACCATCTCCACCTACCTACACGGGGAGGCATACACGGAGCAAGAAGATACAGACCCTATGTGGCTTCTCTCGATCAATCTCCCAAGGCGTCAAAATTGAGCAAGGGAGATGTATGGTTATCTCGTCTAGTGGGAGACCTTGGTATACACCAGGCTCCAATGTTAAATTGTGACAGCCAGCGTGCAGTTGCATTAGTAAAGAACCCCGTGTTTCATTCCAAGTCGAAACACATCGAGGTCAGCTATCATGTGATAGGGATATTTTGGGTAGCAAACGCATTGAGTTATCCAAAGTTCACATGGATGACAACCTTGTAGATTCTCTTACAAAGAGCTTAGCCACAGTGCGGTTTATACACTGCATTGAGATGATGGGTGTAGTGTGAAGCCTCATGATTGTTACCATATACATGTGGTAGTGATGTGTGTGAACACACTAGGACAGTCGGGGCATTTTTTCCCTCTTTAGGAGGTTTTCCCCCCCGAGCATTGTATATACACCCATCACTCTAGGGCTATCTATCTTTCCATTGCACACTAAGTAACACACTCTCTATTGTGTGCCTTGAGCTTCCTTCATCTTCTCCAAGCTGTGTGCATTTCTCTGCAACCCTAATTCCAATAATTGATATCAGAGCAGGTTACATCCTCCCGGGCTTAGTCATCAGCTGCTCAAGCACACGCCTACTCACTTTCTCCGATTACAGTGAGGTTTGGCAAGCGTTCGCAGGTCAACAAAATTTTTGGGAAAGCTCGTAGAGCCCAATCTGCTTAGATTTTTGATTCGGGCTCATTCCGAACTCCGTTTCCACTACACGCAGGTCTGCACAGTCTATTTTGTCATTTTGTGTAGAATTTATGTCAGTGTCATTTTTTGCATAACAGGTGTCGTACTACAGTCTTCTACGGTTTGTGGTATATAGCACGTGTTGTTCCCGCTTCATTTCTCCTCTTTTCGGGCACTTTTCACATCAGGTGTAGCATTTACCATGGCTGACAACGACACAGATGTGTTCAAGATGTTTGCTGTTGTGGACAGGTTGGATGGGGACAATTACCCTATGTGGGCTTACATGATGCAACATTTCTTGTGTCAAAGGGTATAAGGAATATTGTGCAGGGCATTGATGTACGTCCTAGTTCTGAGGATGCAGGTGATGTTGAGGATGTTGCAGGTCTTGCTGCAAGGATTGCTGCTATTAGAGTTGTTTTGCCTACGGAAGAACAATCTCGTTGGGATGGAAAGGATGCGCAGGCTCATGCATTGATTGCGTTGTCTGTGAAGCGCACCATTGTTCCTCACATTCATTCAACAAAATCTGCAAAACAGGCTTGGGATATATTGGTTGGTCTTTATGCAAGTCGCAATGAGGCTAAAATTGCTTTGCTGCGTAAAAAGCTGGAGTCGAAGATTATGAATGAGGAAGATGATATGGACACTTTTCTTGCTGGTGTCAAGGATATCAATGAGAAACTTATTTCTGCAGGTGAAGTCATTTCAGACAGTTCCCTTATGCAGACTATTCTTGATGCCTTACTAGATTCTTACCAGACTTTTGCTAGTACATGGAGACTTATTACCCAAGGAAATTCAGAAGTTGTCAAGTTTGATGCATTATGCACATTACTGTTGCAAGAGTCACTTTCCAGAAAAAATAGGACTAGACAGCATGCAATTGAACTGGATTTATTGCTTCTCAAAGAAAGGGTGGTGGTAACAACAATGCAGCCAATTCTTATGGTTTTGCTACGAGTGGTAAAACTTATGTTCCTAATTCTTCTGCTGGCAACAATTCGTCTAGAATTTCTGGTGATAAGGACAAAAATAATATGCGTAGCCATTATTGTAAAGCTAATGATCACTTGATCAAGCAGTGTCCTAAGTTGAAGGCCAAAGAGGCTAAGAAGAAAGAGGGTGGTTCCACTGCAAATGCTGGATCCACTACAAATGCAGCCATTGTTGAGTCTTCTGTGAAAGGAGACTCTATTGCTGATGTTGATGCACTACAAGAGGTTCTTCATATTAGCGACGCTCACACAGCGACGCTCAAAAAAAAATTTCCCGGCGTCGCTATGAGCGTCGCTATAAGCGTCGCTATGAGCGTCGCAAATTTATTTGTAAATTTGCGACGCTCATAGCGACGCTTATAGCAACGCTCATAGCGACGCCGGCTGGGGTAAAAAAAATAACCGAGCGCGCCCAAAAACTCAGATCTCAGATCTGAGTTTTTCGACGCCCTCAAGCAAAGAGCAGGTAACGCTCTCCCTCACTCTCTCTCTTTCTCTCTCTTTTTCTTCTCCACACACACACACACACACACACACACACACACACACACACACACACACGAGGAGAGGAAGGAGATCCAGGTATGCTCCTTCCCTCTCCTCATTCTCATGTTCCCTTCCCCTCTTTCTCTCTCCCTCTCTTTCTCTCTCACACACACACATACACACACACACACAGTGTTTTGTGAGAGAGAGAGAGAGAGAGAGAGAGAGAGAGAGAGAGAGAGTACAAACAAAAACGCACACACACATACATAAACAAAGAATGCACACACATTGAGAGAGAAAAAGAGAGAGAGAGCATGCATAAACAAAAAACGCACGCATTGAGAGAGGAAAAGAGAGAGAGAACATGCATAAACAAAAAACGCACACATTGAGGGAGGAAAAGAGAGAGAAAACATGCATACGATCCAAAAAAACGCACACACATTGAAAGAGAAAGAGAGAGAAACTAATTTAAGGTCGTAGGAAACTAATTAAAATTAAAAGACCTAAAGATCTAACCGACGAGGAGTTGAACTGAAGACCTATTATTCAAGAGAGAAATGGCATAATCAATCTATCATACTTGGCATGGGTGATAGAAAGGTTATACCGTTTATCTCTTTTTATTGGCACACACATCCACACACGCGTACACACACAAGAAGAAGATAGTTATAACGTCGTAGGAAACTATCTTAAAAGACGTTAAAGATTAGGTTATATGTAGACTTACATTAAATTAGATTTAGGTTTATTTTTAACTAGATTTACGTTTATTTAAGCTAGATTTAGATTTACGTTATATTAGATTAGATTTAGGTCTCCATAGACTGCGATGCCTGCATGAAGCGGGTGAAGAAAGCCCTCAATGGAATATAGGGTATTGCTGTCTTCACTCATGGTGGGCTCCGTCGATCCAAAAGTACTGGTGAAATGTCTTCATAAGATAGGGAAGAAGGTGGATCTTCAGGGCGGCAAGAGTCACTACATCCCCGACACAATGACCATCTAGACAACCTCTAGTCATTAGACTTACGTTAAATTAGATTTAGCTTTATTTTTAGTTAGATTTACGTTTATTTATATTTACGCTTATTTACGTTAGATCGAGTCCACGCAAGAATTACTTACGGTTTAGGGTTTAGAGTTAGACGAACAGTGAAAAGATCTACTGTGAAAAGATGTTAAGATGAAGTGAAGTGCTACAGCTAGAGAAGAGGCAAAGGGATTTTGTCCACTATATGCAGTATCATGTAGATGTGGGTGTGTAGATTTCTTGTACCCACAAATATAGGTATTGACCAATAAAGACGAGATTATAACCCGGTGGTTCTAATCTCCGTGCACCTCTAGACCGAGGTGTGCGGGGATTGGACATGACTAGAGAATGTGAGATAAAGAGAGAGAGAGAGAGAGAGAGAGAGAGAGAGAGAGAGAGAGAGAGAGATAAGACGAAGAATGCCAATAGAATATTAAATTTGTTGTCCAGGTTATAAGTTTTTTATCCTCATTATGAGTAGCGACGAGGATGTGGGACCGTCCAATCGAAACACCTATCTCTCAACGAGGGTCTTATGTCCTTGTAATCAATGCAAGCATGCTGTGCGACGGACAAGACGTGTTTCTTTGCAGCACGTTCGCGAATTTGGCGAGTTCGATCCATCTATTATAGATCGAGTTGTTGCCAATTATAACTCGTCGGACTCTGACGTTGGCCAACAAGCAGCAATCTTGCAACCCAATAGACGTGTTCGCAGGCGCTTTGGTCAAGCAGCATATGTGAGGCCACAAGATGTAGCCTCTGACAGCTCGGGGGATGATCATGCAGAGCACATTCCCAACGAGGCAATGTCTGAGCCCGAGATTGATGAAATGATCGAGACGATCATGGATTCAGAAAGGCTTATCTATGATGATATGAAAAGTGAAGCCGATACGTCATTGTATAATGGAGCACGTATGTCTAGATTGAAAGCACTCCTGGTTCTTCTCAACATGCAGGCAAAGTTTGGATGGAGTGACACTAGCGTCACAGCGCTTTTCAGGTGATCTATTACAATTAGTTTACTTTAATAGAACTCTAAATGTATAATGATCTGATAGATTTTTACACGACTGTATCATATTTTTATGTTGTGTAGATTGCTGAAAGAGCACATACTACCAGCTGACAATGTGATGCCAGATTCCCGAGATGAAGCATGAAAGATTTTGCGAAACTTGGGGATGGATTACAATTCTATCCACGCTTGTCCTAATGACTGCATTCTTTTCAGAGGGGAATACACAGACATGGAGAAGTGTCCGAAATGTGATTCCGAAAGATATCGAGTAGATCTCCACGGGACAAAAATTCCACAAAAGGTTTTGCGACATTTTCCTTTGCTTCCTCGCATCAAGCATTTCTTCGAATGTAAGTCCATGGCCGCCCTAGCATCATGGCATGAGGAGAATAAATCTTCGGATGGTGTGCTACGAATTCCTGCAGATTGCGCAGCCTGGAAACATATAGATGGAACATGGTCGGATTTTGCCAGGGAAGCTCGAAATTTGCGCTTAGGCCTGGCTATGGATGGCGTAAATCCATTTGGTCAAAGATCAACATCTTACAGTGTATGGCCCGTTGTCATCGTCAACTACAACATTCCCCCGTGGTTGACTACGAAGAAGGGGCACCTATGGCTAAGCTTGATTGTGCCAGGGCGATATAAAGTGGGGAATATGGATGTGTATCTTCGTCCACTATTGGAAGAGCTACAACAATTGTGGATTGGCATAGAGGTGGTGGATATGAGCCGACACACAGGACGACGGAATGCTTTGATCAGAGGTATTCTAATGTGGACCATGCATGACTATCCCGGGCTAACAGAATGCTCAGGTGATCTATTGACACTCCTCACTCAGACACTGTAAATCTTGTTTTTTCCCATAGTTGATCTATTATCATGTGTATACATGCAGGGCTTCAAACAAGCGGATATAGAGCATGTGTCACATGTGGACCTAGACTGAATGCACGTAGGGCACCCTCACTGAAGAAGCAAATCTACGAAGGTCATCAAGCGTATCTTCCAGAGAATCATGTGTTACGCGACGGCTTTTTGGGAAGAGAGCCACCAAGGATGTCTGCACAAGCATGGTTAGAGCAGAAGGAGATGTGCGATGACGGATTGCCTCCAGGGATGAAGAGACTATCTCTATGGTACGAGTTACCATACTGGCCCCGACTCGTGATCAATCACTTGCTCGATCCAATGCACATATTCAAGAATGTGGGTAATCTACTATGGGACCATTTGACCGGCAAGAAAGATACTTTGGGAGCTAGAGTTGACCTTAGAAATGTGGATCGTATGGAGCAATATTGGCCGCAAACAGCGTCTGATGGATCGATAAAACTCCCTAAAGCACCATGGATTTTCACAGGAGCCCAAGAACGCAAAGTAAAAGAGGCCATTCGATCTTTGCGGACCCCCACTGGCGTAATGCACTCGCTCCGAACATGTTTTACTAAAGAAGGAAAGCTTACCGGTTTGAAGTCACACGATTGGCATAAAATGTGTCAGGTACGTTCATAGTGGACTTTAATATCATTGCATAAAATGTGGACTTTAATATCATTGCTACACATACTTTACAGTTTATCTTACCGGTTGCCATTGAGGGATGTTTGTCTCTCGACATCCGTAACACAATCTACAAACTTGCAAAGCTGGTGCAATGGATCTCACAAAAGGAGATCGACGTAGACTCCATACCATTCGCCAAACTAAATGCTGCGGAGCTTGCGTGCATGTTTGAGAAACATTTTCCTACTACAATGCTAACCATTCAGGTGCATCTTCTTGTTCACATAGTTGATGAGGTGGAAATAGCTGACACAGTTCATTCCAGATGGATGTTCTTCTTAGAGTGTTTCATGAAAACGCTTAAGGGATATGTGCGTCAAAAGGCACGTCCGGAGGGTAGCATGGCAGAAGGTTGGTTGGTATCAGAGTCCCTAGTGTACATTGGAGAGTGGCTAGACGGATTTGATAAATCCCGGGACACGCTATGGCGAACCATAGATGATGAGCGCATATCTGGGATTGTCATGTGCAATCTCGGTGTTGAGAAGAAGATGACGGAAGATCTAGAGGCTAAAATCAACCGATTTTGCATGCTTCACAATCCAGTGATGCAAAAGTGGATTTCACAATATGAGGATGCAAAGCAAGAGCGACAAAGGGCACGAATCGAGTGGAGACGGGGAAGACGACCACCGATGCACTATCCAGCGGTTCTGGAGAGCCTACCAACCTTCATGAGCTTAAGATGGTTGCACAACCAATTGAAAAGCGCACAACAATGCGGTGACGAAGTGACTGAAGAAGAGTGGGAGTACTCTCGGGGTTGCGCGACCAAGGTAAGTTTGCAATGTACGACTAGCAAGTGACTTTATTTATAAACGTTTGAACGGCCACTCATAATCTTTGTTCGTTGTAGTATAAGTCATACACAGCAGCATGGTGTAAAGGTCGACATTTTAGGGTGGAACGAATCGACAAAAAGCGTTTTACTCAAGATTGTGGAATCATGGCAAAATTTGAACAGTCTAGTCGACGACGTTCCTCTGATGCAGATCCTGTGGTGGCGGAACTCACTTACTTCGGCACGCTGCAAGAGATTTTGAGGATCGATTACAGAGGATTTTTTGTCGACTTATTCGACGTGCAATGGTTCAAGATAATCATGGAGGGTCGCAACGCTACTGTGCGTAGAGGAGAGTCTGGTTTTCTTGAGGTGGATTCTACTAAGAAATGGACTGACCTAAGAGACACTTTCGTACTACCCGAGCATTGTGAACAAGTAAGTATATAAATAGTTAACATCCCCCTTTTACAAGTTATGTGCTTGAAAGCTCTCATGTAAGTTATGTGGCTCTGGCAGGTAGTATTTCATCCTACAAAGTCTACATCAAACTGGTGGTACGTCATAGAGGTAGCCCCTCGTAGTGCAAGGACGTATGAAGGCTACCATGTGCCAATCACAACGACATCAATGGAGGAGATTAGAGAAGATGCTCAATCAGAAGCCGCTGCGGTGGTGCCAGACGAGCATCAAGATGCTACTACTCTATATGGGGTGCATGCAGAGGAGCTACAAAATGAAACAGAGGATATGTGTTTAAACGGAGAGCTCTATATAGATATAGGAAGTTATGCTGAGTTATGCGAGGATGAGAGAGAGATCTCTTAAAGCCACAAATATTGTATTTGAACAATTTTGCTCCGTGCTGTAAAAGCTCTGGCTCTCTAAGTACCTTCCATGGTGTATAACGCTCTTTTAGACTCGCGCTCACATCTTTTGATTGAAAATTCTAAGTTTTCGACTTGCCTCTTCTATCACTCGATTCATTGCGTCATTGTATTTATATGCGTCATTACGTCATTGTATTTAATGGTCTTTGCGTCATTGTCTACTCTATTCATTCAATATTAAGTTTAAATATTCGTGTGTTTAATGCAGGTATGGATGATGAGGAGTTTCTTTCTTCTTTGTCACCGCAGCAGAGACAGTGGTACGTGGAGCGTCATCGCTCTGGCGCATCATCGCGCGTTCCTACACCATCCGCATCTCCCTCTCTTTCGGAGCATTCGGCGCGCTCCGAAGCTTCGGCGTCGACGAGACGAGCGTCACACTCGTCTAGACACCGGCGCTCTAGTGGTGGCGGTGGCGGTTGTTGTGGGGATTCCGCCACCGATGCCTCCACACCACCTCGTGTTCGACGAGGCTCTTTACCCTCCCCTTCTTTTCCCGCCCCCACACCAGCCACAGCATCGTCGTCTACGCCAGGTTTTGCACGGCTGACTGTTCCTAGAAGCTACACACCTCTACCTACTCCGCCAGGAGCCACCCCACTCGACACTCCTCGCTTCGGGGCCCAGACGTCGGTGGAGACACCTGACGTCCGTACCCCCATCGACACGCCGCTAGAGACCCCTGCCGGGACACCCAGGTTCACGCGTCACCGGCCAGAGGGCTTGCCTTACTCCGTCGACATCAGCGGCGGCATCATCATGGATGATGACGGCAAGAAGGTGATCTCGCGCATGCGTGGTCTTTGCTCTCAGCTGTTTAGACACTATATACTAAACAAATGGAGTGAAGTACCAAGTGATTTAAAAAACAGAGTCATCAGCATACTTCATGATGAGTTTCCCGTTCCAACACGGGATCAGCGCTTCAATGAAGACCTGATGAAGATTCGAATGCGCGAATACTGCAAACACAAGCGTTCCGAAGTGCAAAAAGCAATCAAGAATGGGTGAAACGGGCCAGATTGGCTGGCCAAAGAAGATTGGAAGAATGCGAAGAAAGCAGCGCGCGAGAATCCCGACAAGTGGAAGCAACAAAAGGATGCAGCCAGAGCGCGAGTAGAGGCAGGGAGCTCGCACCACTTGGGGAGCAGTGGATGGGCATCATTTGAGGCCGATTTTGTAAGTCTTTTCACATTGCTCTTTATGCATGTTCGATAGTTTAGGGTTTATGAGTTTTTTAGTTCTAACATAATGAAATCTTTGTATGTTTTGACAGTGGTCGATGACAGGACGTGATCCCAACCCGTACGAGCGCGAGTACGCAGGCAGGAAGGGCTTAAACGCCCTGATGAACATTCTCAGTTCTCGCGGCGGCATGGTTAGTATTAGGGTTTACTCTTTTTTATTTTTTGTATTGTTTTATAAATGTCGTTATATGTTTATATTTACTGAAAACTGTCTTATTGTCTTTTTTTGCAGAATCCGACAGATACGCCGCTTGGACGCGATGAGACGTCTGACTAGACGTGTCATAACAATCAATATCTAATTCTCCTAAATGATTTTCTCATATTAAACTGATCATTTAATGTGGGGAAGTGCCAAGGGAGAAAAAGCTAGAATATTGGTTAAGTTAGTAGACCGGCCACAGTAGGGATCCAAAGGAGGGAAAATAGGGATCCAAAGGGGGGGCCATCTGCAAAAGAGCCATGTGAAACAATGGGCCAAAAAGACCCTAAGGTTCAGCCCATTAAGACTTCCAAAATGCTAAGGTTCCAAAATTCAAAGGTTGTGTCCAAAGGTCAACCCTAGGGAAAATTGGATGCTTAGTGGTGCCCTAAAAGTCTTTCTTCATCCCTACATGGGAGGGGGCGAGCCCCAAAGCTAGGGGATGAGAGAGAAAGCCACACACACACACACAGGCTCCCTTTACACAAAGGGAATGCGGGACACATGTCAGCTCCCTAGGCCAGATGCCCACAAGGTGTGCCCAATTCCTATTGGAAGACCCTTGAAGTGGACCAATGAGAATTAAGCTAGAGTAAATCTAGTTTAATTAATTTAAAAACATTTAATAAAAGAAACCAATAAGAATTAAGTGTCCTAGAAGACTATTGGGCAGTCTCCCAAGGGGTCCAATGAGCATTCAGGAGCCCCATGGCTTGCCTGATTCCTATTGGCCAGGAGGCAAAGGGGTCCAATGAGAGTTTAGTTTAATTATTTAATTACCTAAAGCTCTCACAAAAGGGGAAAGGGGGACACATGTCAGAAGGCTATCACTTATGCTGCTTAATCCCTATTGGCTTGACCTGGGGAGGTCCAATGAGGCAAAAGCCAGACTTATTTAGCAGCTAGGGCTCGCCCAAGAAAGGGGGGGGGCTGATTTTTGTTGGGCATTGACACACACACTCTCACACTTGACCATGTGTGAAGGGAAAATACTCTATCTCCTCCCAAGCTTTAATGGAGAGCTCATCACCTACTCCAAGCTTGTGAGATAGAAGCCTACATCAACACTCTCTTGGCATGTGGATGCAAATCCAACCAAGAACCAAGCTTCAATGCATGCTCATCTTCTCTACCAAGCTAATTACTAAGCTAAGCTATGCTAATATGAGTGATTATGTGAGGAGATGTACTTCTTTCTCGTAAGATACTTCTTTTTCCTCTCAATCTACTCTCATACCCTGCTAGCTCTCACCATCTTCGAAGGTGTGTGAGGTCTTGGGTCTGAGAACGGGGATAATTCAAGTTGTGTTTGATTAAGTGTTTTGCTTGGTGTATGAAGCTTCCATCTTCATTGCACTAGCTAGTCTTGAAGGAACACAAAGAATTGTATTGTACAATGTCTCTCTTGATGGGAGAAACCATAATACAAAGCCTTTTGGAGGGGGGACCGGCTCCATGCAAATCCGGTCGTCAACTGTTGTCAATAGCTTAATTTCTCTCTCTTTTGAAAGTATTGTCGATGCTATCTAACTAGGTGTTATGCTTTTTGTTGCTCTCTCCACCCAAGCACTCTTGTAAATCTCATTAGGAATCAACTCTAATGAAATGCCCACTATGTTCATGCTAAATTCCGCTACACATAAGATTTTAGGCCATTAAATGTTACATTGGTATCAGAGCTCAAGGTTTCTCTTTTCTTGCTCAAGAAGGGAGGTCCTCAAGCTAGCTACAAATGGTTGGTATTATTAATTGCCTATGAGTAAGTAGAATAGGGATTTTTCAGCCTTGCAGTGCGCCTGCCTTTGTGCAGTTAACGGGGCATCACCGTCGAGAGCTATGGTCTTAATAGTGGAGTCCTACGGGGCTTGCCTACGGCTTAACCACTATTGAGCTATTAGAAGCTTGACAGGAGCCGGTGCTGTTTTGGTGTCGAAAGACCCTCTCTTCTATTCCTTGCAATTAATGGTATTCGAGCCGCGGGTACAGTAGCTTGAGTGCTTTTTCTAAAGGGGTAAAGAGGAGTAGCAACTAGGGCTTGAAGTGCCAAAGTACACCTAAAAAGTTTACACCTAAAAGTTGTTAGAATGGCTGACAATATTAAAGAGAGTGAAATTAATGTTGATAACTTTGATTTTGCTCATGAGCAAGCTACTAATGATGCTTCAATGCTTGTTAATTATCTTGTTTCTAGGCTTCAACAAGCCATGGGCAATCCATCTCTCCAAAGTGAAGTGCAACGGCAGCTCCGTGCTCACGGGATTCTCCAAGCTCATCACCATGACGAGAGAACACCTAGGAAGCCTCCTTGTGAGACTACCAAAAGAGGTCTCTCTCCGATTCGGGAAGAAGAAGAGAATCCATATGAAGGGCTCAAGAACTTACTTCTTGATGATGCATCTCCTTCCCAAAGGAGAACTCAAGAGCCTCCACCGAAGGAACGAGAAAGAAGCGAGTCTCCCGCCACCTCGGCGGAGATGGCTCCACGAAGACGGCGGGCTAAACGCTCTCCATCACCACCAAAGCGGAGAAGACCATCACACTCTTCTCCACGCCATAATTCAAAGAGGGATGATAAAAAGCAAGAGAAGAAAAAGGCGAGAAAGAGGACACCCTCTTCTCCATCTTCTTCATTCTCTTCCTCTTATGAAAGCTATGGTGAAGACGACAAAGATCAAGACAAGAAAAAGGCGAGAAAGAGGTCACCCTCTTCTCCACCTTCTTCAAATTCTTCATCTTCTGAAGAAAGTGATGGTGCAACTTTTGAACCATCAAAAAGAAGAGGCCATAGAAAATCCTATGCCGCATGGAAGAGGTCGTCCAAACTGAAGAAATTCAAAGAGGGAGGGAAGAGCATCTCTTTCCTTACCTATGATGGCACCTTCGGTGCTACAGACAAAGTTTTGGCCTTTATCCAGCAATTCGATGCGGCGTTTGGAGATGAGGGCTTCACGGAGTCCTCTAAGCTACGCCATGTAGCTATGCACTTCCAAAAGTCCGCCAGACAATGGTGGTCTAGCCTACGAGCCAACGGTGAAGCTCCACGAACATGGAAGGCTTTAAGAGCTTCCATTATGAAGCAGTTTTTGGCCACCGATGCCAAAGACAAAGTACTCACCGAATGGCGAAGCTTAAAGCTCTCTCCCAATGAATCCATCCACAAATATGTAGACAAGTTTTGGGACCTACAACTCAAAGCCACTGTCTTCAAAAAGTTGGATTTTGGAGAGCAAAAGCAACAATTTTGTGTGGGCTTAACCGAAGAAATGGCGGAGTATGTCAACTCCCAAAGGCCACGTACCATATCGGCGGTAATACACCATACTATGGTGGCCTCGCGAATCAATTTCCAAACGGGGGGTAAAAGAAATAATAAGCCCCCGGAAAACAAGGGTTCCAATGAGCCTAAGGGGAAGGACAATGTCCAAAAGTCTCCTAAGGGCAATTCCAACAAAGCTAAAGAGAAGGGAGTTTACAAAGGAAAGAATAAACTCTCTCCTGAAGAGCTTGAGCGTTATCGTAAAGATAACCGGTGTTTCAAGTGCGGCGAACAAGGGCATGCGTACCGCGCTTGTCCCCAAAAGAACAACCGCCAAGATCCTCCTAGAGCTTCTTTGGTTGAAATCCAAGAGGAGGAGATTCACCAAACTCACCACAAAGGATCTCCTCTATGCCATGCTTGGGGAAAGGTAAGAGAACATGATGCTTTTATTCTCTTTGACCCTGGTTCTACTCACAATTTCATATCTATGGAGTTAGCCACCAAGCTAGGCATACAATCCTACGAGATGGGAGATATCCTACCCGCAGACAGTGCCTTCAAGGGGCAAGAAGCTTCAGTCACTCCCTTAATCGGGAAATTGAGGCTTCATGTCCAAGGCTATGTGGACAAAGAGGACTTCTTTATCTCTCCTCTCAAGCATGAGGATGTAATCCTAGGGGCACCATGGTTTGACCGTCTGGCTGCCCATGTTAAATTTCCTGAAAGGAGAATCTCCTTTAAGTTCAGGGAAAAGGACATGTATATAGATGCTGGGGAGATGGGTAACACCATCCCCATTGTACATACACCAGCTTTCAACAAGTCAATAAAGAGCTCTATTTCCGTGTACATGATTTTTGTTAAAGATTCTCAAAATGAACCTAATGCTTTAGCAAAAGAAAATAAAAGCAACCAAAAGGAATTAGAGTTATCCAATTTTCTCAAGGGGTTTCAAGATGTCTTTATTGACGACATCCCTTGTGAGCTACCTCCTAAACGAGGTAATGACGACCATGCAATTGAACTTCTTCCAGGAAGTTCACCGCCTAACAAACCTCCTTATAGAGTTTCTCAAGCTCAACAAGAGGAGATTATGCGGCAAGTGCATGAGTTAATTGAGAAAGGCATGGTTAGGCCTAGCTCATCTCCATTTTGCTCACCTGTGCTATTAGTGCAAAAGAAAGACGGCACATATCGTATGTGTGTCGACTATAGAGCACTAAATAGGATCACTATCAAGAATAGGTTTCCCGTTCCACGGGTAGAAGACCTATTTGATAAGCTACAAGGATCGACCTACTTCAGTAGGATTGACCTAAAAAGT
Source organism: Adiantum capillus-veneris (assembly GCF_014529385.1). Taxonomy (NCBI): domain Eukaryota; kingdom Viridiplantae; phylum Streptophyta; class Polypodiopsida; order Polypodiales; family Pteridaceae; genus Adiantum; species Adiantum capillus-veneris. The sequence continues at coordinate 104,606,388 of NC_140946.1, forward strand.
GGCTATCATCAAATAAGGATAGTTGATCAAGACATTGTAAAGACCGCATTTCGTACTACATTTGGTCTTTACGAATACATTGTCATGCCTTTTGGCTTGACTAATGCACCAGCCACATTTAACCGCTTGATGGAGAAGCTGTTCAGACCTCATCGAACCTTCACTGGAGTGTTCTTTGATGATATTATCATCTACTCTAATTCATTAGAGGAACACAAGCAACACCTCCAGGTAATATTTCAAGTTTTAAGAGAGAATAAACTTTATGTTAATCGAAAGAAAAGTGAATTTTTCTTGCAAGAGATTCAATATTTAGGTCACATTATCTCTCAAGATGGAATCCAAATGGATCCATCCAAGTTAGAGGTAATAAAAGGATGGCCTAAACCAAGGAATCTTCATGAACTAAGAAGCTTTATAGGTATGTGTGCATACTATAGACGCTTCATAGAAAAGTTCTCACAAATTGCGGGACCATTACATGACCTAACAAAGAAAAATGTTAGGTATACGTGGTCTGCTAAGGAGAACAATGCTTTCGAAAAGCTTAAAGAAAAGCTTATCTCTCAACCTGTGCTTACACTACCGGATCTCTCAAAACCATTTGAGGTCCAATGTGATGCTTGTGGTGATTGCCTTGGGGCTGTTCTGCTCCAAGAAGGGCACGCCATAGGCTATGAGAGTCGAAGGCTCGACCCTGTTGAGCAAGCTCTAGGCATATACGAAAAAGAACTCCTTGCAGTTCTACATGCCTTAGACTCATGGAAGCACTATTTATTGGGGACTCCTTTCATTCTGCGAACGGATCACCAAAGTCTTAAGTACTTCATGACGCAGACCAAGCTCTCCGACAAACAAATGAGGTGGGCAAATTTCCTTTCGCAATTTCATTTTCATATTGCTCACATTGCTGGCAAGCATAATCAAGTAGCCGATGCACTCTCAAGACGACCGAGAGTGAATGCGGTTTCCATAGCAACTCACAATGATCTATCTTTAATGATAGATGAGTATGCTATTGATCCCGATTTTAGAGATGTGATTTCAGCCCTTGCATTAGGGAAGAAAGAAGAACCATTTACTTTACAAGATGGTTATCTTCTCTATGGCAATAGACTATGCGTTACTAACTCACTACGTGAGAAAGTAATGTATGAATCTCATGCTCCCCCATATGCGGGGCATAGAGGGATTCAGTCTACCCTAAAGGGAATTGAAACATATTTCTATTGGCCTACCATGAAAGTGAACATACATGAGTATGTTTCCAAATGTGTGGTATGTCAAAAGACAAAATTTGATAGAGGGAAGCAACTTGGATTGCTTCAACCCTTGCCAATCCCTAATTCACCGTGGGAGAGCATATCCATGGATTTTATCTTTGGATTGCCTAAGTCTATCCATGGGAATACGGGAATATGGACGATAGTAGACAGGTTTAGTAAACAAGCTCATTTTATACCTGTCAAAAAGACTATCAAAGCCCATCAAATGGCAACCCTCTTCATTTCACAAATTTTCAAGTACCATGGCTTGCCAATGTCCATAGTGTCGGATAGAGATCCTAGAATGACCAGTAATTTCTGGAAGGGTCTCTTTGAGAATTTAGGAACAAGGCTAAACTTCTCTTCGGCCTATCATCCACAAACTGATGGCCAAAGTGAAATAGCTAACCTAACTATTCTCGATCTACTAAAAGCCTATGTAACGGAAGTAGATCAAAGATCCCAATGGGAGAAGTACTTACCCTTAGTAGAGTATGCTTACAATAACACTGTACATACTTCTACAGGAAAAGCACCTTTCGAGGTAATTGAGGGAAGATCAAAAAGTCCCTTGCTACTTAAGGTACATGGGAAGATCTTCGCTGCAGATGAGTATAGCCGAGACCTACAAGAATCTTTCCAAAAGATTAAGGATGCTATCTCTATCTCACAGCAAAGGCAAAAGGCTGCTGCTGACAAGCATAGAAGATCCCAAGCCTTTAAAGAAAACGATTGGGTCTTGTTAAAGTTTCCCAAGGCTCGATTAAGGCACACTACGGGCAAGAATCCTACGGGCCACCAAAAGTACTATGCTAAACTAGCAAAAAGGTACTATGGTCCCTTCCAGATTCTTAGGCCAATCAATGAGATGGCCTATCAACTTAAGTTTCCCAATCATTGGCTCATACACAATGCTTTTCATGTGAGCCTCTTAAAGCCTTACAAAGGAGAGCCACCTCAAGAACCAACTATTGAAGACCCACCGGAGATCGAGGACCACGAGGAGGTGCTGCAGCCCGAGTCCATTCTCCGACATGAAGACAAGGTATTAAGAGGCGGTAAGACTATCAGACGATATCTTATTAAGTTTAAGAATTATCCTTTTGAAGATGCTAGATGGATGCAAGGCATACAATTAAAGGATAACCTAAACCTTGTCAATGCTTACAATGCTTCCCAAGAGTAAGCAAATGTACAAAATGTTAAAAATGAACAAAAAAATTTTGTCTTATAAGACTCCCTTTTTCTTTATTTGTGCACAAAAATGAAGTAGTATGCATGCTTAGATCAAGTTTGCGGAGACGACGTCTCCCAAACACCAAGTAGAGCTTGTCACTCTACTATGCAAGACTGATAGGACTAATGTGCAGACATGCTTGCGGCAGCCTCAGGCTCTCAAGCGCCAAATGGACTAGTCATCCATTATGGAATGATGTCGTAGGGTAACATAGGGATCCTCTACCCGCTAAGAAAAGGACTCATGCATATACTTTATCTTCTCTACACCATAGTCGAGGACGACTATGATTTCAAGAGAGAGGTAATGTCATAATAATCAATATCTAATTCTCCTAAATGATTTTCTCATATTAAACTGATCATTTAATGTGGGGAAGTGCCAAGGGAGAAAAAGCTAGAATATTGGTTAAGTTAGCAGACCGGCCACAATAGGGATCCAAAGGAGGGAAAATAGGGATCCAAAGGGGGGGCCATCTGCAAAAGAGCCATGTGAAACAATGGGCCAAAAAGACCCTAAGGTTCAGCCCATTAAGACTTCCAAAATGCTAAGGTTCCAAAATTCAAAGGTTGTGTCCAAAGGTCAACCCTAGGGAAAATTGGATGCTTAGTGGTGCCCTAAAAGTCTTTCTTCATCCCTACATGGGAGGGGGCGAGCCCCAAAGCTAGGGGATGAGAGAGAAAGCCACACACACACACACAGGCTCCCTTTACACAAAGGGAATGAGGGACACATGTCAGCTCCCTAGGCCAGATGCCCACAAGGTGTGCCCAATTCCTATTGGAAGACCCTTGAAGTGGACCAATGAGAATTAAGCTAGAGTAAATCTAGTTTAATTAATTTAAAAACATTTAATAAAAGAAACCAATAAGAATTAAGTGTCCTAGAAGACTATTGGGCAGTCTCCCAAGGGGTCCAATGAGCATTCAGGAGCCCCATGGCTTGCCTGATTCCTATTGGCCAGGAGGCAAAGGGGTCCAATGAGAGTTTAGTTTAATTATTTAATTACCTAAAGCTCTCACAAAAGGGGAAAGGGGGACACATGTCAGAAGGCTATCACTTATGCTGCTTAATCCCTATTGGCTTGACCTGGGGAGGTCCAATGAGGCAAAAGCCAGACTTATTTAGCAGCTAGGGCTCGCCCAAGAAAGGGGGGGGGCTGATTTTTGTTGGGCATTGACACACACACTCTCACACTTGACCATGTGTGAAGGGAAAATACTCTATCTCCTCCCAAGCTTTAATGGAGAGCTCATCACCTACTCCAAGCTTGTGAGATAGAAGCCTACATCAACACTCTCTTGGCATGTGGATGCAAATCCAACCAAGAGCCAAGCTTCAATGCATGCTCATCTTCTCTACCAAGCTAATTACTAAGCTAAGCTATGCTAATATGAGTGATTATGTGAGGAGATGTACTTCTTTCTCGTAAGATACTTCTTTTTCCTCTCAATCTACTCTCATACCCTGCTAGCTCTCACCATCTTCGAAGGTGTGTGAGGTCTTGGGTCTGAGAACGGGGATAATTCAAGTTGTGTTTGATTAAGTGTTTTGCTTGGTGTATGAAGCTTCCATCTTCATTGCACTAGCTAGTCTTGAAGGAACACAAAGAATTGTATTGTACAATGTCTCTCTTGATGGGAGAAACCATAATACAAAGCCTTTTGGAGGGGGGACCGGCTCCATGCAAATCCGGTCCTCAACTGTTGTCAATAGCTTAATTGCTCTCTCTTTTGAAAGTATTGTCGATGCTATCTAACTAGGTGTTATGCTTTTTGTTGCTCTCTCCACCCAAGCACTCTTGTAAATCTCATTAGGAATCAACTCTAATGAAATGCCCACTATGTTCATGCTAAATTCCGCTACACATAAGATTTTAGGCCATTAAATGTTACAAGACGACGTCAGTTTAGCCGTAGCTAGATAGCATTAGTTTAGGGTTTCTCATAGCTTATGTATCATGAGACGGATTTTATACGTCTTTTTGAACCATGTATATTATTACATTTGTCACCGCAGTTCCTTTTGCCAATAAATTCTTTATGCCTATGATGTTGTACAATTGTCATTATTACATTTGTCAATCAATTCATTTTGCTTATGATGTGTACAATTGTCAATTTTGCAAACAATGCGTCTTGTGGGTGACTATTTTGGGTCTCTTATCTACCTTTGCACTTTTTTTAAAAAAGTGAATCAAGTACAATATGGTTGATGGGTGGCAGGGCATTCAATGCCCTGCCACCAAAAAAATATTCTCTCGGGCGTCGCTATAAGCGTCGCTATTTATGGCTCTGTAGCGTCGCTATGAGCGTCGCTATAGTCTTCTGTGAGACCGTCGCTATAGGCGTCGCTATATGCGTCGCTATATAGCGACGCTGATAGAGACGCATATAGCGACGCCTATAGCGACGCTCGTAGCGACGGTTTTAGCGACGCCGGGGGTTATAAAAACCCAATGTATTTCCGTCGCTAACAGCGTCACAAGAGCACACAACCTCTTGTAGTGATGCAGAATGGGGTTTTAGTGCAATGCACTTACATTCCTGTTGTCCATGATGCATGCTTGTCAGTTGCTGCAGATTCACATGTGTGGTATTTTGACAGTGGTTCTACAAAGCACATTACCTCACATCGTGAATTGTTCACCTCTCTCGAGTCTGTCCCTCGTGGGAATTCAATCAGTTGTGCCAACAATGCCTCTTATCCGGTTGAAGGAGTTGGAAAGATTGTGCTTACTGCTGCGAATGGCAGTTCCTTCGCACTTGTTGATGCACTTTATGTACCTGGGATCAAGAAGAATTTTTGGTCTGTATCTACACTTGCTAGACTTGGACTTGTAGTCAAATTTGTGGATGATAGATGTACAGTTCATGATCTCAGTTTTGGTGATGAAATTGTTGCATCTGTCCATTTGTGCCGTGGACTGTATAAGCTCACTTTGTATGACCAGTGTGGACAAAATTTTGCAAATGCTGTTCCAGATTCAAGGGCTATTTCAGATGCAAAACTTTGGCATGCACATTTTGATCATCTGAATTTTGCCAGTTTGCTATGTTTGCAGAAATCTGATATGGTTGCTTCTTTCCCGCCTCTTGAAGCACCTGTCAAACATGTTTGTGAAGGCTGTATATTGGGTAAGATGCAACGTTCTAAGTTTCCAAAGGGTTCAATTCGGGCCACATGCAAGTTGCAGCTTGTACATAGTGATGTTTGTTCGCCCATGCAAACTCCGTCCTTGGGAAATTACCTTTACTTCGTGACTTTCATTGATGATTACTCCAGGCATGCATGGGTATTTCCGCTTAAAGCGAAGGCCGAAGTTTTTATGTGCTTCAAACATATTCTCGCTATGGCTGAAAATGTCTTCAAATGTACTATGGGCACCCTCCGTTCTGATCAAGGGGGGGAGTATATGTCTCATGAATTCAATGCATTTCTGGCTAGTCGTGGGATAAAACACCAATGTACAGTGCCTTATACACCTCAGTAAAATGGTGTTGCTGAGAGGAAAAACAGGTCACTTATAGAAATGGCACGATGTATGGTCAAAATTCAAGCTTTGCCGCATTCTTTTTGGCTTGAGGCCATCATGTGTGCCACTTATGTACTAAACAGGTGTCCTACAAAAGCTTTGCAGTCTATTACTCCATATGAAGCATGGCATGATAGAAAGCCTTCTATTGAGCACATGTGTGTTTTTGGCTGTTTGGCATATGCTTTGGTGCCACAAACACAGCGCAAAAAATTGGATGATAAGGCTATCAAATGTATTTTTGTTGGTTATAGTGCTGAAAGCAAAGGTTACAGTTTGTATCATCCGCAAACAATACAAATTCTGGTTTCACGGAATGTACTGTTTGTGGAAGATTCTGTTCAGCCCTTGCTGTCGTGTACTAGAGACAGTAATGTAAGCTCACAGGATATTTATGACACTTTGTTGCCTCTATTCAGTGGTAGGAATATGAATGTAAGTTCCAATGAGGCAAATGTACAGCCAATGGGGGTTTTTGAAAATGTTACAGATCAGCCTATTAGTGATGCAAATGTACATGATGTATTTGATGAGGAAAGGGATGAAAATGAGCAGGCTAGAGGTAAGCCAAAATGGCTGGTGCACACTTTGCGTGACAGTAAATTGGATGCACCTTTGTCTAGTCGTACTCGCCCAGGCTCTCACCATGCATCTTATGCATCAGATTGTTATGCTTTGGCTATGTCTAGCTTACATGATGTTGAGGAACCTCTGTCTTTCGATGAAGCACAGAATTCAAAAAATTGGATGGCTACCATGCAATCAGAATATGATGCACTTATAGAAAATGACACATGGACTTTATGTGATTTGCCTCATGGAAAAAAGGCCATTGGTACGAAGTGGGTTTACAAGTTGAAACGCAAGCCGGATGGTGAGATCGATTGCCATAAGGCTCGACTTGTTGCATAGGGTTATGCACAGCAAAAAGGCATAGATTATGAAGAGACATTTGCTCCCACTTGTCGTATGACTACTTTGCGCTTTCTATGTGCATTGGCAGCTCATTTTGGTTGGGATGTTCATCAATCAGACATTGTTACTACTTTCTTGAATAGTGACATATTTGAGGAAGTTTATGTAACGCAGCCTCGCGGTTTTGTCATAAAAGGAGAAGAGGACAAAGTGTGCAGATGTAAAAAGGCTTTGTATGGGTTGAAGCAATCTCCTCGTGCTTGGTATGAGAAATCTGTCACTCATTTGGTCAAACGAGGCTTTCGTAACAGTCCAACAGAAAGCACATTGTATGTAAAACGTGAGGGTGATATACTTCTCCTTGTGGTTCTTTATATCGATGATTTGCTGATCACTGGACCAAATGAGAGACATATTGCTGAATTTAAGGCTGATTTGAATGCTGCTTTCAAGATGAAAGATTTGGGGTTGTTGCATCATTACTTGGGTATACAGTTTAAGCAGTATGATGGTGGTATTGCCTTGTGTCAGAAAAGTTACATAGAGACATTGCTATGTAAGTTTGGACTTGAGGATTGCAAACCTATTGCCACTCCCATGGAAACGGGTTTGAAGTTGATTCTACATGATGTTGGCAATCCTGCTGATGTCACTCTTTACCAAACTATTGTTGACTGCCTCATTTATGTATGCAACACAAGGCCGGACATTCAGTTTGCAGTCTCACAGGTCAGCAGATTTATGCATAGCCCAGGGTCTAAGCATTGGCAGGCTATCAAGAGGATTTTCCGCTACCTTAGTGGCACTTTACATCTTGGCTTGTTTTATCCCAAGGGGGGATCATTGCCGCCAGACTTACATGCTTTTTTGGACTGAGATTGGGCTGGTTGTTTTTCCACGCGAATGTCCACAAGTGGTTTTTGTTTGCTTGGTAGATCATGTATATCATGGTTGAGCAAGAAGCAACCTATTGTGGCCACTTCAAGTTGTGAGGCTGAGTACAGGGCAGTATTCACATCTACGGTTGAGTGTGTATGGCTCAGACGCCTTATGGCTGATTTGGGTGTTGGACAGGACACTATCAACACTATCTACACTGACAGTCAGAGCGCATTGGCAGTTGCGAGGAACCCAATTTTTCATGCTCGCACAAAGCACATTGAGGTGCATTACCACTATGTCAGGGAGAGGCTCTCAGCAGGAGAGATCAGCTTGGTTTACGCGCCAACATAGGACAACCTTGCAGATCTTTTCACAAAGGCATTGTCTCGTGAGAAGCTTGAAGCTTTCCGCAAAGCTTTGGGCTTACTCCCCTTTGTGGACTGATCATGTCCTCAGGGCATGGCACTTCCCTTTACTCCTGTGCCAGCTCTCGTTCACCGCATCACTCCAGGGGGGATTTGTTACCATATACATGTGGTAGTGATGTGTGTGAACACACTAGGACCGCCGGGGCATTTTTTCCCTCTTTAGCAGGTTTTTCTCCCCGAGCATTGTATATATGCCCATCACTCTAGGGCTATCTATCTTTCCATTGCACACTAAATAACACACTCTCTATTGTGTGCCTTGAGCTTCCTTCGTCTTCTCCAAGCTGTGTGCATTTCTCTGCAACCCTAATTCCAACAATGATGCTTCACATTTGTACAGGTTTGTACTAACATAGGCCACTTGGGCCACTATGGCCTTCAAGTGGGAGATTGTAAGCGTACACGCCATGTTGGTCGGGCGCCACCCAACCTTATTCTTTTAATACATAAACATAATAAGGGGATGTGGATAGTTACCCATAATAGCTCCACCCACACTATTGCATTTACACTCATGCACTCACACTCTGCATGCATCCACTCGCCTCGCATGAACCCAAAGGGAAGAAGCCCTCAAAAATTCATGTTTGGGTTGTTTTCCTCCTTGACTTTCCAATAGAATTTATTCCTTGACTTAAGCAGGTTGGTTTGCAAGTAGGAAAAATGCTTGGATAGAAGCCCTCCAATGGTTGGCTTCCAATGACTTTTGGGTTGATTTCCTTGACCTTCCAACAGAATTTATTCCTTGAGTTAAGCAAGTTGGGGAGTTCATTAACTTCGTTTGTCTTGCTAGTAGGTCAGTTATTAACCATTCGAGAATAGGTTATAGAGTATTTGAAGGTTCATGTCCACTCATAGTACTACAAGTTGGACGTACACCTTATTTGGATGGGCATATTTTCAGATTTCTTGTAATATCTATGGGTTTAATGTTTCCTTCAACGAAAGGTGGAACTGGATCTTGGAAAAATTCAAGTAAAGGCTATATTCCTGGCAGAATCACCAGCTTAACCTTTTAGCAAGGGTTTTGTCTTAAATAGTTACTTACTTTCTTCCCTTGTCTTATTTTTAGCTTGTTGGTAGCCTTCACAATACCAATCAAATAAACTCTATATTATGCCAAGAAGGTTTCCTTGGGGCTGCAATACCAATCAAACAAACTCTATATTATGCCAAGAAGGTTTCCTTGGGGCTGCAATGAATTTGTTATTAAAGTTCCTAAAGTTGTTTGGTAGACATGTTGCGAGGCTAAAGAGTTTGGAGGCTTGGGCATTTTGAAGATACAACACTTGTCCAACAAGTTATCAAGCAAATGGATCCTGAGATCCTCTCCTTCCTTAGATTTTTGGGCACTGCTGATAAAAGAAATATCCAGAAATTCTACCTGAAGGAATACAAAACCTAGAATGGTCTAACTTTAAAGGAATTGTTATTTTTCAACTCTAACTTTACCCCTAGGGATTCTGACCTTGTCTGCAACATCTGGAAAGCATGGAATAACATAAAAGTTGAATGGTCTCCTCCATGGATTTAATATTTACGTAATTATCACAAATTTTGTGTGATCACAAGGTCTTATTCACACATTTACATGATTACACTTAACATGATCACAAAAATCCGGTTTAGGACGACGTAGAAACCCACAAAAATCTCACCGGTCTTTTAAGTTTTCCTTGCGGGCCCGCCGGGGAAACTGAAAGGTCCGACGCGGCCACAAAATTATATATATAGGGCCCCGATCGGGCACGCTGGGCGTTATTGTTTGTCATCTTCTGAGAGTGAGAGAGAGAGAGAGAGAGAGAGAGAGAGAGAGAGGGGGACGACCGCTTTTGCAGGTACGTCAAGAGGAGAGAGGGAGAGAGGGGGTCGTGTGGGAGCGTGCTCTGCGTCGCAGTAGCGGAGTCCCTAACCACACGACCTGGTTTTGTTTTCCTGGTGTGCTCGTTGGGAAAAAGCAAATGCCTGACGGGCCCGTCGGGAAAGTAAAAGAGCCTAGATGGATTTTAACCAAAAGGGCGCACAAGTGTTTTAAGGTAGGATTGAGGTGCGGGAAGGATGTATTCATGGATGGTGCTTCTCTCTCCAAATCCAACTCTTACACCAGTTTCAAGTTTCTCAAGGTTGTGCAGACCTGGTATGTAGGAGAATGCAGGTTATGCAAAAGGCTTCACAATTTTACTGCAGAGGCAGTAATTTTTCTTTGTTCAAGGTCTGCAGAAACATCTATGAGTGCAAAGGGAACCTAGGGAAACTGGAGTGTGAGCTGATTTCAAAGCTTAACAGAAGGTAGGGGTTATCTTGGAATGATAAATAATGGAGCTACATATTTCAATGCACATGGCCCTTATCCTCTCTTCATTAGGCACAACTCCTTGTTGTGGCTTATATTACACCAGGGGATCTAGACAGGTTCAAAGGAAAAAGCAATTGGTGTATCTAAATGCACATGCAAAAGATGTAAGGTGCACGAGGAAACTTTTTATTGATTGTAAATATAACACCTTCTTCAAAAGAGAATTCCAAGTTGCATGTTATGTTGAAAGCTCAAAGTTAAATTGGAAGTCTCTCCTAATTGGTGAATGTAGCTTCATAGATATCACTATGTGGACTTGTATGAGAGGAACCCTATTGTGGCACATCTCGATTGAGAGGAACAATGAAGTATTTGGAGATTCTTTTTCACATTCTCAGCTGACCCCCTTGTTGCTGGTTTACAGTTGTAATGAAGGAATTGTTCAGTCATGCCTCTCAAGTCACCTACTGTGACCTCAAATGTCTGCAAAAGGAGTTTAGATGGCAAAGGTGGATACCTGTGATTTTATCTTTTTATGAACACAAGAGGCTTAATGCTATTTCCACTTATCTTTCTTATCCTACCTGATGTACCCTTTATTTTCAAGCCTTCCTTCTTATGGCCAGGGTTACCCCTACCCTACCTTAGGGGCTTTTGTACTTTAGAATTAATTTAGCTGTCCCTCTAAAAAAACAATGTATGTTCTATCAACCAACTAGGATTAGGATGAAAAACCTAGTGTCCTTGTAACTTTTGCTGAAGGGTTATCCCACCCCTTAAAAAAGCTGTGGGATCCTTGTACTTTTTCATCTAAATTAATTCTACTTTCCTCAAAAAATAAAATTTCACAAATTCTCAAGGGCAATGATTGGATCACTGCTACCATCTTTAGTATGCAATGATTTGCCTCAGATAAATCTGGAACGGTCGGTTCTTATTCATTTTGGAGGGGCCCTTTGTATAAAATTTTAAAATAATACATTCCTGGGCATGGCATTTAAGGAGATTTTTTGTTGGTACTTCCAGAAAAGGATGGAGATAGAATGTATGGCCCGTGGGTGTGTGCCTTTTCATCTTTCCTTGCGCGCACGAGACGGAATGGGTGGACAATATGCAGAGGCTTATCTCATTGGTGCAAAGCAAAGCAAAGCAAGGCCAAGAAGAGAGAGGTGGTCAACTTGTGAATTGTGTGTATGAGAGGGACGGGAGGGGGGGGAAGGAAAAGAGAGAGAGAGAGATGTGTGCTACCCGCGCAATCTACGTGCATGCTGTCACCTGTGAGAAGAGACAAGCGGAGGGAGAGGGTTTTATAGATAGATTTTGTGTGTATGACAGGGTGACACACCCTTGGTAAGAGAGAGAGGGTGTGTGTGTTGAGAGAGAGAGAGAGAGAGAGTGTGTGTGCAGTGTGCACACACTCTCACATCTGGAATCTGTGGTATCTTTCTCTCTCTTCTCTCTCTCGTTTGGCTCCTCGGATAGATCATAGAAGTGCCTTGGGATTGTTCCTACGTACGATGTTAAAATTTCTCTTTCCTTTCTTCTTTTCTCTCTCTCTCTCTCTCTCTCTCTCTCTCTCTAAGTTCTCATAGACACAGTCACTTGCTAGGTAATTACTATCTAGCACATCCAACGCATGTTAGTCTAGATAGTAATAGTAATAGTAATTTTACCACAGTGAAAACGCAAGCACAGTGCAACAGGGCAACTTGAGCAATCCAAATACAAACAAAAAAGTTGGGACTGAGGAAGATACCGTGCTATGCAAGGCTTCTATCAACTTGTTCTCCTTCTATCATCAAGCTTATTAACATTAAACTTAAAATTAAAAGGTTACGCTGGATATTAGCTTCTGAGGGCTCTCCTCAGCACGGGCCTTTTTACGAGGGGGGATCAATGGCCCACGTTTATTACTAAGGGGATTAGGTGCAATCTAAGCCATCCGATCTGCTTCTCTTTTTTTTCTTCTTCTTCTCTCTCTCTCTCTCTCTCTCTCTCTCTCTCTCTCTCACACACACACACACACACACAGCCCATGATCACTACAACTCTGAACAACGTAGCCATATCTTCATCCACAAAAGAAGAGACTCTCTCTTCATAAACGCACTCTCGTCTTCGATGATCACAGCATCATCCATTCGTTTCCAAGTTCCACTCGATCCTTTCCTGCAGCTCCCCTCCCTCTTTTATTAGATCCAAGCGTCGACGTCTACATTAACCCTGCCTAAATATCCTCGGCCACACCATATACCCCAGCTGCCATTCCTTTCCTCAAGTACTCAATCAGGCCGTTATCAATATTGACAACCATCGACGTTGCACCTCAGCTTCTCCTTTGCGCCACCACCATCGATTAAATTGCCATTTTCCATACACCTTCTCCATTGATTATACTACAGTCCTTCCTCTGACATGTGACCTCAATGCATCCTCATGCCCTAATTCTCTGCTAGGCCTTACACTGTTGTTTACAGCATGCTTCCTTCCTCCTCTTCCCAGCTCGCCAGATATGGCCACATTAACCATTACAAGAAATTCTGGCTGCTGCAGAGTACCCATCTTGAGAATCAAGAGCAGAGCTCCTCCTCGTCCACTCTCAGCTTGGGCAGCTCGAGCTCGACTGCCGCACCATCCGGCCATGCCATCAAGGAAATCAGCAGAACTCCCTCCCTTGTTGCTCAGCAAATGAATGGAGATACCCAACATCATGCAATTATTGGACCTCATTATGGAATTTGCAGGATAGATATGGCAGCCACCACCAGCAGTAGTAGAGGCAACAATGGATGCTCTGCTCCGACCTACTGCCCCAATGAGCCAGCTAATTTAATGAGTCCTTACTTCACGAACACACCAGGATATGGTCTCCAAGCTTCCAGCGTAACATCGTTGAGGAGAGAGTCCGGTGGTCCTCAACTGAGCCTTGCTGTGACTTGTGAGAATGTGGAATTCATGAAGTCGGTTAATTGCAAGTGGCAACCTAGCTCTACTCCTTCATTACCTCAGAGCAATGAGCAGCAACAACTGGTAAACTTTTTGCCATGTTTCCTCTCTCTTTTTATGCATTGCCTAAGAATTAGTAGTATGTAGTTGGTTATTAGACTCATTTAGCAATCATCGCACTCACTCATACACAGAGAACCTTGTGCGTAACATTAATAGCCTATGGTTGTTTGGGTTTTTGTGCAGGTTCTACATACAAGCGTAGCTGGTGCTAGTGAGGAGACCAAATTCATTAGCAGTGTGGAGGAGAAGCGAGTGTGCAATGGCACGGCCGCCGGGACATTATCCACAGCGTCGGAGCTGCACCTGAGGATTGGTTCTCAAACTCATTTGGGTTCAGCATTACAGTGTACAAATTCTTCTATTTATGCTACCACACCCACGTCAGGTTGTCCACCTTCAAGTGGTTACCTTCGCACATGTACACTCTGCGGTACGACGAGGACTCCCCTTTGGCGGAGCGGACCCAATGGCCCCAAGGTTGGAACTCTCAACCATAGATTAATGCCTAGCTCAATCTTCAATGTCACACACACACACACACACGCGCCGAGTCTCGACTCTCAAATTACCAGTTTTCTTAAAATGGGACTATAGTATTTGTGTGCTATATTGGTGCTTGTGGTGAAATCCCATGATGTCATTTCTTGTTTGTGGTGATTGATGCTGATGCTCCTTTGTTATGCTGTGTTATAGTCTCTCTGCAATGCATGTGGAATAAGAGTAAAGAAAACGAAGAGACTAGAAGCTGCACTTCAAGCGACGAGCGGTAGATCTCCATTACCATCAACAATGAGTGCATTCAAGGGTGCGCTAAAGAGGAAGCTTTCCAGTGAGGCAGGACAGAAGGACGCTACTTTCCATAAGAAGAAAAGATCAACAAGCATTTTTGGCAGCCAGAACAGCTTGGCCAAGCAGATAGTTGCAGGTCACATGAGCAGAAAAACTGGTGGATTATGTGATAATGGTATCCCAAAAGTAGCTAAGTACTCCGAGAGTGGGAGAAGCTCTGCTAATATTTTTGCGGAGGATGTCGAGGAAGGCGCAGTTTTGCTTATGGCTCTCTCTTGCAGCGGGCTTGTTCTCTCATGATGCCTACAAATGTGATTGGCAAGGGCTCCTTGCCAGACACATCTAGATTATGTAATACTAAACCAATTTTGGGTAAGGCTTTCTCCGAAGTACACTGTATGCTTGAGCCATAGTTTCTTGATTATACCCATAGGCTCCAAACCCTCATCGAAGAAATTTTGAGAACTTGCAGAGAGTGAGATGAGATTCTATACTTCATAAATTTCTTTTATAGATACATAGACAAAAATGCCCAATCTATGCAATAGATTCATAGCTTTTATGATGACTGAAAGCTGATAAAGATGTGGATTTTGACAAAGAGTCTTGTGGTTTCTGTCAATGAAGTGTTGTTAGAAGGAGGAAGATTGACGTTAAGTATGTGGACTTCTATTTGCTTATGTAATTGATTATGTTAAATCTGTTTCCAATGTTCAAAGAACCATTTAGTAAAACTAATTACCAGCTGATTATTTTCTCTATTTTTGGCTAATAATTCTATCCATAAGCAACCTTTGGTTTGTAATGTACCCTACGTGTTGGATATTGGAGTAATTATCAGAACGAGTAGCTAATTATTCTTGATAAGTTGATCTTGTCCTAACATGTGACATTGCATGGCCCAAGAGGATTGGTAGATTTTCGATAAATATGACTTGTCAAAGATGATGGAAATAGTGACTAGCATGGCCCATATAGATATAGGATTTCTAATTAAGCCCTTGTAATAAGGGTATTAAGGATAGGACACTGTAATTGAGCCATATATTTGTAAAAGAGTGTTACCTCAATGAAAAGAGTCTAGGGCTAATTAGTTCAAAGATGGAAGGTTCAACATTCCTTAACTACTCAAAGACATGTTCTGACACTATATCAAACTCATCACCAAAGACATATCCTGCCCTTTGGACTCTTTCCCATTTGTTTTGGCCAACCTTTTCCGGCGGGAGGATTCACCTCAAATTATGAGTTGGGTTGCCTCCACCTACAAGGGTGGTGTGTGGTAATATAATAACTATGGAGAACTCTCTCTAGAAAAAAACCTACAACAATGGTGCTCCAATGTACACTTAGTTACTTACCCTTGTGTATTGAACTTGAGGAGTGTGGATGATTCATTTGTCTTCTCCATGTGCTGAAGTCGTCTTGAGCATACCCTTTTGATATAATAGAAGTAGAGTATTTAACATTTTAATAAATTTCTAAGTATGTTAATCTATATGAGAAGCTATTAAGAATGTCACAATTTAGCCGTGTAGTGATTTGGTGTATCAACTAATTGACGTCTTGTCAGAGAAAATGTGTTTGGAATTTCAAGTGTTTGATTTTGTATGTGGGTTAAATAGTTTCTAAAGTGACTTGGGGTATACATCACTTTGTAGGTTTTTAATGTTCACATCTCACTCTCACCAAACTCTAGCTCTAAGCTTTCTTTACTACTACCTTGCACATGTACCCATAGGGACCCTGCAAGATGCTCTCTTTATGTAGCTTGGTAGGGTAGGAATTGCAAATCGAGCAAATATGCTAGTACTAGCGGTTGTGGGCTTTGTTTACATGGAGCTGGCCACATCAAACTTGCATGCCTTGAAAGGTATTCAAAGAATTTCTAGTGTGTGTGGAGGAGTATATGTCAAATTGTGCAATTGTGCTTTAGGGATCCAACACGGTGTGATTGTCAATTAATTTTCTTAAGTAGATCTAATTGCGAGCCGGCAAGAGCTTTCACTCTCGCTTTTTGTAATTCCTCAAAAGGGCTACCAAAAGGGACTAAAGGATAGAGGATGAGGATGACCTCCGAGACTTAGGCATGGGGTGTATTGGTACCCAATTCCTCAATCAGGACATTGTGAGTTTGTTGCTGCTTGAGGACAAGAAGAGAACAAACAAAGAGAAGGCAAGCAACAAGGTTCCTATCCGCAGTCTCTAGAGGAGGCAAAAGATGAGGCTGAAGAGTAAATTGAGCAAATAGAGACATCCATGGTGCTTGTTCTCTTTAAAGAGAACGGTGCTACGGAGAGCTAAGTTGCATTATACATTATACGAAAAACGTATAATACGTCATATACGGGCATATTTTACCAGACCCCATATTATACGGGCATTTTATACGGTGACACATCACCAAAAACGGGCAACGTATTTTTTTACCAGATTTTTGATCGAAAGATACTTCGATTAAAATATATTTCGATCGGAAGATGTTTACTCCAAATTTTCTTTCAATCCAAAGATATATTGTTTGGAAAAAATATATATATACCGGCAACGCACCTATTGAGACTAGTGTTCCTCTCAAAAGGTATTCCCTGTCAAAAGAAGACAAAAAATTGAATTTTGTGATAATTTTAGAAATGAAATTTAAAATTTTTTTACTTTTTTTATAAAATCAAATTGTATGTGTTGCTTAGATAATTTTTAATTATTTATTTTAAAATCAAATTATCTAAGCTTTGTATGTTGTGTAGAGCTCAAACTCTCACTCATATAAGGTTTTTGTTTTTTAAGAATCACTTGCTACGTGCTCAATTTACTGACACGTGAAAGTGAATTAGGATATAGTTTAGAGATTACCATTGTGTGTAGAGTGTACTCTCACATGAGGTTATATGTTAGCTGTAAGAAGCGATATATAAGCAATGGTTGCTTGAGTTGCATTTGAAATGGAGGCAAGCTTTTGAGGCATATGGTATACCATTCAATGCTATGCGTAATCCCATATTTCAAGATGCTATAATGAGCACGGCCAAAAAGTGGTTGTGCTTCCTGATTATAATAAGATGCGCACATAGTATCTAGATAAAGTGAAAGACAATACTGAAGCCATCCTCAAGCCCACGGTGGTGGAGTTTGTTCCTACATATCGTTGCACTATAGCGTTGGATGGATGGACCAACTGTCAGAACAAGCCACTCATCGATCTGATGCTTATCAATCCTAGAGGGTCTATGTTCGTGGAAGCCATTGACACCTCTTCAAAAGAGAAGACCAGTGATTATCTAGCAAGGAGCGCGCTATAGCAAAGGCAGGTGGACCAAAGAATGTGATTGCAATTGTCACAGATAATGCATCCAATTACAAGGCTGCAGGAAGGGCTATCCAAGTTAAGTACCCAAAAATTACTTGGGTGCCATGTGCCGCGCATACTCTTAATTTTCTATTAGAAGATATTGAAAAAATGGATGTCATAAAGTAAACACTGCTAGATGCTAATCATGTGGTGAAATTGATTAGAGAGCATCAATTTTTGTATGCTCTTTTTTTAATAAAATCACCCAACAAAACTTTGCAGATATTTTGTGCAACAAGGTTTGCAACCGCATATTATGTTCTTGCCACCTTGCAAGAAGTGAAGCCTGCATTGATTGAAACAATCGCTGATAGATGCTAGAATGCATGGCTCAGCAAGCTACCAAGAGGCAACTACAAGATGTGTACAACTTGTGAACTTGCAAGTTTTTGTTGGGTTAAAAGGCCCGTGTGCCCGGCTGCCCGTTGTTCAGCCGCCCATGTACAGCCATTCATTTACTCATTCATAATAACTATACTCATAACTACACATTGTAGTGTGAGTACCGCCCCGCCACACACTGTGTCTATCTCCTTCTTCGTGTTGGCTCTCTGTGTGTGTGCTCTTCGATCCCAACAAGTGGTATCAGAGCTTGGTAGTGAGAGCTTTGAGAGCTTCATCATCATTGTTGAGTGTGTTGAAACTTGCTGCTGTTTCATTGCCATTTTTCGGTTTCGCGCACGCGCGCATTTCCAAAGAGCAGAAGGTTTTTCTGAGCTTGGCATTGGAAGGTTCAGCACTCTGCGAGTATTTTCAGCAGGTGTCCTGGGGTTTAACCCCCCTTTCGGAGCCATTCGTGCCATTAGAAATCCCATCCGAGCTACAGACTAGGAGCTACGTTTTTCATCTCTCTTTGGTAGTTTTCTGCTGCCAAAGCTTCCATAGCCATTACAGGTGCCATTGTTGTAGTGTCTTCCACTTACGTGAGCCCACAGCTCATTTGAGAGTGTGTAGCCTCTTCTTGGAGTGGCCTCATACACACAGATAGAGTGGGAGTTTGGCGACATTGTCTTCTTCGACTACAAGTACAGGTACAGGTGCAGGTACAGGTACAGGTACGGGTACAGGTTACAGGTTACAAGGATCTTTGGATACAGGTTTCTTCTGTGGTTACAAAACATGTATTTTGACTGTGGGACAGCCATGCATATGGTTGTGGTTTGAGTGGGAGCTTCTACTCTTCTGGGCAGTCTGTTTATGCGTGTTCTTGAGCTACAGGTTTACATCATCTATGTATGTTGATGGATGTGGATATGGCAGTTTGACAGACACTCTTTATGCATGATATTGTGGAGATTTGTTTCACTTATACATAGAGCGGGTTTGCTCTTGCTTGCAGTGTTGCGGTTTGAGTACGGACAGGTACTTGGTTGATAGTAGAGATTGGACTTCGCTGAGCTTGTGCATTGGTTATATGCTCACTTGGATCCATTTATGCTCACGGATTTGTGTAAGCTTGGTCAGCTTATGTCTCTATTGTGGTTATTCAGACATGGAGTATGTTTATGCCTCTATGACAGCTCATTGTTGATGCATTTTGTGGCACAGTTTGCCTAGGCCGGTTGAGTTACAGGTGTCACGGGTTTATGCATTTGTTTGTGGATTTCTACGTACGTTTTTTGACCATATTATGGGCTGATTTATACTCTATGCGTTTGCTCTTTGATTGAGCAGCAGGTGTTGTCAGATTTGCAACACTACTTTGTTGTGGCAGTTTGTTGGTTGGTTACAGGTTTCTCATTGTTGCATTCTTGTTGTAATGGGCACTAAAGAGGACACAGTTTTCAATATTGAGAAGTTGGATGGTGCTAACTTCTCATATTGGAAAGATCAGATTTGGGATGTCTTGGTGCAGAAGAAACAGATTCGACCTCTAAAGTTGCAGGGAGTTAAGCCAGAGAACATGGAGAGGGATGATTGGGAGGAGTTGGATGAGATGTGCAGGTCTACCATTAGGCTTTCCCTTTCAAAGTCTGTTTATTACAATGTGAAAGATGCACAGGGTGGAGCTTATGAGCTATGGCAGCGGATTTGCGATATGTATGATAAGCATTCGGCTGCTTCTATGGTGTATTGGATTAAAAAGCTTATTGATTTGCGAATGGAGGAAGGTGCTTCCATGAATGCGCATTTGAATGAGTTCAATACAATTTTCAGCCAACTTGCTACGCAGGAAATTACGTTTGAGGAAAATGTAAAAGCTATGTTTTTACTTGTCACGTTGCCTGAGTCATGGGACACATTTAGGACAGCCATAAGTAACTCGGTTCCTGCGAATGAGTTGACAAGTACTAATGTGGAGTCTAGTCTTCTCACGGAAGAGATTAATCGAAAGAATAATGCAGGTAATAAGTCTTCTAGTGCAATGGTTGTCAGAGGCAGGACTATGGACAAGTATAAGTCCAACAGGGGTAAATCTAGAAGCAGGTCCCGTGCAGGCACAAGTAAAAAGGATGTGGAATGTTTCCATTGTGGTAGAAAAGGCCATTTCAAAAAGGATTGCTACAAGTGGAAAAGGGAAAATGGAGATGGTAAGAAGAAAGACCATGATGCTAAGGACAAGCCTAAATCCAATGTCAAGATTGAGGAGTTAAATGCAACACAGGGAGAGTGTAGCTCTCAAGATGACCATGTATGTGCTCCGACTAGTGCTACTAGTGAAGAGCTTGGTGATGTGTTGCTTGCATCCTATTTTGATGACGCTTTTCTTCTCACTCATGAGCGTAGTATGCCTATGGATTGGGTCATTGACAGTGGTGCTTCTTTTCACGTTACGCCTCATAGGTCGTGGTTTCATGACTATGATGCTTCGAGCACAGGTACTGTCAGGATTGCCGATGGGCGTTCTATGCAGATTCATGGCATTGGGGATATTCATTTGGCTATGCCAAACTCTACTACGTTTGTCTTGCAGCGTGTGCGTCATGTGCCGGCTCTTGCAAAAAGCTTGATTAGTGTGGGTCAGTTGGATTCACTTGGTTTCAATGTATCTTTTGGTGATGGAGGTTGGAAGATCACTAAGGGCAGCCTTGTTTTGGTTAAAGGTGCTAAGAGGAATACGTTGTATTCCCTTTGTGTAGCTAGTGTGGCTGATCACATTGTGGGGATCACTGAGCAACCTCCTGCTTCTTTATGGCATCAGCGTTTGGGGCATATGTCACTAAAAGGTATGAAGTTGTTGGCACGTGCGGATTACATTCCCGTTTCAGATTTTGGTGGTTTTGAGTTTTGTGAGCATTGCCTTTATGGTCGACATGCTCGGTCTTCTCATAAGAAAAGTGTTCCACACAGATCTTTGGAAAAGCTAGCTTTGGTGCATAGTGATGTATGTGGGCCGATGCCCAATGCTTCTCTTGGAGGTGCTATGTACTTTGTTACGTTCATTGATGATGCTAGCAGGAAGGTATGGGCATACCCCATTCGTAAGAAGGATATGGTGTTTGATATATTTAAGCAATGGTTGGCTCTTGTTGAGAACCAATCAGGTTGTAGGTTGAAGTGCTTACGTACGGACAATGGGGGTGAATTTATGTCTCATGCTTTCACAACATTATGTGTTGAGAAGGGTATACGGCGCGAGCTTAGTGCTCCCTATACACCTCCTCAAAATGGTGTGGCAGAGCGCATGAACAGGACTATACAGGAAAAAGTCCGTAGTATGCTTTCTATGGTTGGTTTGTCAAATGGATTTTGGGCTGAAGCTGTTGCCACTTCTGTGCATTTGATAAATCGTTCACCTAGTGTTCCTTTGGGCTTCAAAGTGCCTGAAGAGGTATGGACAGGTTTGCCACCTTCGTATGGTCACCTTCGTGTTTTTGGCTGTGAAGCTTATGTACATGTACCTAAGGCAAAACGCAGCAAATTGGATCCAAAGAGTAAGAGATGTATCTTCTTGGGTTATGGTAGCTCTGGTGAGATGGGTTATCGATTGTGGGATCCTATTGACAGGAAGATTGTGCGCAGCCATGATGTTGTTTTTCATGAGGACTCTATGTATAGAGCATCACCGCGAACGGTTGAGGTTCGGCGTGTGATATTTGAGGAGGATGGACATCGGTATGATGGTCCCATGGCTGCTCGTGGGCAGCCCATTGACCCTCAAGTGGGAGATCAGCCCTTGTTGGGAGATCATGTAGATGTGGGACAGCCAGATGCACCTCCTGCACAGTCTTTGAGGCGTTCAGAGCGGCGTGCAAGACAGCCTCAGTGTTTTGTGCCTTCTATGGATTATGTATTGTTGACTGATTGCGGGGAGCCATCATGTTATGATGAGGCCATGTCTAGTGTTGACAAGCTGAAGTGGGAGCAGGCTATGCAGTCAGAGATGGATTCGTTGATCCAAAATGAAACGTGGGAGCTTACTCCTTTGCCAAAGGGTAAGAAGGCACTACCATGCAAGTGGGTTTACAAGATAAAACTGTGTTCAATGGATGCAAAGCCTAGGTACAAAGCAAGGCTTGTGGCTAAAGGATTCAAGCAACAGAAGGGCATTGATTTTGACGAGATCTTCTCCCCAGTGGTGAAGATGTCTACTTTGCGTATGTTGTTTGCTTTGGTAGCTACAGAAGACATGGAATTGAAGCAAATGGATGTAAAGACAGCTTTCTTACATCCGGACTTGCACGAGGATTTGTACATGGAGCAACCAAGTGGGTTTGTTATTCATGGTTCAAAGAAGATGGTATGCCGGCTTCTTAAGACCTTGTATGGGCTGAAGCAATCATCTCGTGAATGGTATCGTAAGTTTGATGCATTCATGAGTTCATTGGGCTATGTACGCAGTTATGAGGACCCATGCCTCTATACTCGCAAGGCTGCAGATGGTAGTCTTATTGTTTTGGTTTTGTATGTGGATGACATGCTGATCGCAGGGAAGTGTATTTCTGATGTGGATGCCTTGAAACATAGGCTACATGAGACCTTTTCCATGAAGGATCTTGGGGATGCCAGTCATATTTTGGGTATGCGGATCACTCGTGATCATTCTCGCAAGATGCTCTTTCTTAGTCAGAAAGAGTACATTGACAGGGTGCTTGAGCGTTTTCATATGGAAGGGGGGAAGGCCATTAGTACCCCGTTGCCTCCATATGTAAAACTCAGCCATGATGACTGCCCTCAGACAGATTTGGAGACTACAGAGATGTCTCAGATTCCCTATGCGTCAGCTGTTGGTTCCTTGATGTATGCCATGGTGGCTACGCGTCCAGATCTTGCTCATGCAGTTGGTGTGGTTAGCAAGTACATGTCTAACCCGGGCAAGCGTCATTGGGATGCAGTGAGAGGTATTCTCAGATACTTGAGAGGGACTTCAGAGTTGTCTCTATGTTATGGTGAGAAGGATATGTCTGTTTGCGGATATACAGATTCAGACTATGCAGGGTCAGTGGACTCGAGGAAGTCTACTAGCGGCTATGTGTTCACAGTTGCAGGTGGACCGGTTTCGTGGGCATCACGTTTACAGCCATGCGTTGCTTTGAGCACTACAGAGGCTGAATATATGGCTGCCACTGAGGCTGCCAAGGAGGCCGTATGGCTCTCACGACTAGTGGGAGATCTTGGTATGGCTGGTGATGCTCCGATTCTACATTGTGATAGCCAGAGTGCCATAGCGTTGGCACGGAATCCTGTCTTCCATGCGAAGACAAAGCACATTGAGGTGAGGTATCACTTCATACGAGAGGTGCTAGAGGACAAGCGCATAGAGCTTGTCAAGGTACACACTGACGATAACCCTGCTGATCTACTCACGAAGTCGTTACCCTCACAGCGGTTTGCACACTGTAGATCGCTGATGGGTATGGCTTGACTTCTTTTGCTGTACTTTGGCCACTTTAAAGGCACACTGCCTTTAAGTGGGAGATTGTTGGGTTAAAAGGCCCGTGTGCCCGGCTGCCCGTTGTTCAGCCGCCCATGTACAGCCATTCATTTACTCATTCATAATAACTATACTCATAACTACACATTGTAGTGTGAGTACCGCCCCGCCACACACTGTGTCTATCTCCTTCTTCGTGTTGGCTCTCTGTGTGTGTGCTCTTCGATCCCAACAGTTTTTTGGCGAAATGTAGAGAAAATTGTCATCTTGGCCAATCCATTTGTAGATCTTTTACGAATAGTCGACAAAGACTCCTTTGTCTTTGGTCGAGTCTATTGGTATATGTCAGAGGCATTGTGCAAAGTAAGAGAGCATGTTGGCTTTGGTGCAAAGAAAAAAGCTTCCACATTTACAATTGCCAATAAGCGATGGGTGCAATTGCATATGCCGTTGCATGGTACTGCATTTGTATTAGATCCCAAACTTCAAATGCACCAACAATCGGCCAATAAAGAAGTCATGAGTGACTTCAAAACATTGTGCTCTTAACTATTAGGACAAGAGAATGGGAAGACTGCTTTTTATCAGTGAGTTGACTATGCTAATAGAACTGGCATGTTCCAGGATCCATGGCATATAGATGCCATTGCACACACAAGTGCGCCTCTATGGTGGAAGGAATATGGTGGGGAGAAAGTGGAGCTGCAACACATTGCTTTCAGGGTTCTATCTGTTGCAGCATCAGTTGGAAGCTGTGAGAGGAACTGGTTGGATTTTGACTTTATGCACACTAAGAAACGAAACCAGCTTCATCCTCAACATGCTACTGATTTGGTTTATGTTTTCTGCAACATGAGACTCATTCATAAGCCGATGAACATTGCGACAAGACCAGCACAAAAGCACTATGGTGTTTTTCAAACCCATGAAGCTATAGCTACGGAAGTAGACAATGAGGATGATATGGAATGGGAGATAGCTTAAAAATGCTCTTATATGGATGAAATAGATGATATGGTTGGTATGTTTGATGGAGATGAAGATGTATGACTTAAGGTCGTATGACTTAAGGTCTATAAGCTTTGCTCGCTGTGAGTGTGAAAATTATGACACTACAACAATATGTTCACCTCTCTCTCTCTCTCTCTCTCTCTCTCTCTCTCTCTCTCTCTCTCTCTCTCTCTCTCTCATTACTTTAGCAATAAGAGTCATAATTACAGTTAGATACAATACAATACAATTTTTGCCGATTGAAAATACAAAAATGGCCAGTTGAGGGGATAAATGATGAGCTGTGATTACAAAAACTGTAGCCCTTCACCCAAGTAGACAGGGATAAAGTGAGCGAAGTGCTCAACCTAAAGATTGAGTCAGCTCATTGAGTAGTTCGTCTATATCAAACTCAGCATGTGCAGGCGTAGGAGATGGGCCTGGAGGCCCTTGCTCTCGAAGAACCACCTGGTCTGGCAATGGACCGTAGAGTTCTGCATATTGTTGCAGCTTGGCTTGGACCTCTGATAGCTCTATCTCAAGTCAATATTCTGCCGCGCAAAATATCTGGTGTCTCTCTTTGGCATGCAAGATCTTTCCCTTGGCTTGCCAATGCAACAAGTGTGTCTGATTCTTCTGGAAGTAGAACTATGGGATGTTTGTGTTGTTGGAATGTGTGCGATCTAGCTCGAAAGGTGCAAAACCTCTGGCTGTGAGAGTTCGTGATGACAGTCACAAACACTTTATGAAAAGCATTTGTGGAGAATCACCAACCCTCTTTCTAAGGGTGACTGAAAATCTAACAGCTCTCGTGATAGCAAAGTCACAAACCCTCTTCCCTATCGTGCTTGGAAATTGCTTGTTTTTGTCCTCCTATTGGCAAAGATTTGTCTAAGGCATGCAACGGAAGAATGCGTGAATGGCCAAGGTTGTTACGATATGCTTTATGGGCTGACCGTGAAACTCATATCTCAGTGACTGGTTACATGCCTAGTGAATTGATGTATGGTCAAGCCAGTCATGCCAATTGAGGATGTAGTTCCTACTTGGAACATGTTACCTTGGGAAGATGGTGTAAGTAGAGAAAATCTACTTGCTTTGTGCATAAAAGAAATTGGAAAGAAGATAGGAAGACATGCACATTGCAAAAGCTCGATTGAAGGATGCAAGACTAAAGAATAAAGATAGGTTTGATAAAAGACATAGGCTTCAACCAAAGACTATTGAAGAGGGTGATTGAGTCTTA
The DNA here is from genome assembly GCF_014529385.1 of Adiantum capillus-veneris. Lineage (NCBI taxonomy): Eukaryota > Viridiplantae > Streptophyta > Polypodiopsida > Polypodiales > Pteridaceae > Adiantum > Adiantum capillus-veneris. Next base: position 104,632,144 of record NC_140946.1, read on the forward strand.
ATGTATGACAGTAGCCTTCACAACCAACACACCACACAAAAAATATTTCAAAAGGTGGTTTGGTCCCTACGTTGTCAAACATGTTCATGGAAATGCTACATATACTTTGAGGGAGCTCGATGGAACAAAGCTTAAAATTCCCATACAAGAAAAAGAATCAAGATGTTCAAGATGAGACATAATAATGATCCTTTTGATTCATAACAAGATGATGATGAAGAACCAAATGACATTGCTACAGATGAGGATGAGGAAGCAGAGGATGATCTTCCAAACTTTGTAGACGATGAAAATGACATCCAAATATTTGTAGAGCTTAATGAACATTAAACCTACATAAGGAAAATGTTGGCACATGCTGCAGGATGTGCAGGTTCAGAGGGGGTGGATGTCGTGCCATGGCACGTACATTGTGTGAAATAAAAACATTCACCTCACTTTTGACACTTCTCGATGCATGGAAAGAAAAGCAATAATGTACATATTGTGATACATGCTAAAGCGGCTACTGCAGTCGCACAGATGTGCATACCTACCCGGGGAATCATGGCCCTCGATGGCACCTTTGCGTGCTTTTCCACTTGATAAGATACTTAATTTGGTTTGACAATGTACATAGTCCAGGTGTTTCATGGTGGCACACTCATCTCACCTATAAAGAGTGATGCGGGTAAAAATTGCCAAAAATAGCAACTAGCATACGCCGTTACAAGATTGCATGGGAAGTTACCCAAAATGGTATATTGATGAAAAATGATGATTGGATTATTCACATAAAAAATGGCATTTTTTGGGTAAAAAATGAGCTGAAAATGACCTAGTTTTGGTCCAAAGTGGCAAAATGGCCCAAAAATTGACACATCAGCTCATATTTCCGTGGGTAAGAGAGAGAGGGCTATTTTTCACAAAATAAACTTGCAATTTTTCTCTATTGTGCAATTGCTTCCATGGTTGCTCAATCTATGTGTAGGGTAGTCTCGCCTCTTCGTCGTAATCTTGTACCTGAGATTGTGAGGGAGTGAATAAGGATTTCCCCTTATCAAAATGGTGTGTGGGCTTCACTTTAGAAGCTCTTAAATCTCTGCAAATTCAGAAAATGGTCACCATGAAGGTGGAAGCTCGAGTATTCCTTTCAACTGTTTGATGTTACGACTATGTAATTGGGGGCGAAGCTACATGATAACATGAAAGAGGTTTGGGTTTTGATTGAGATTTCTGCTTGTATGAGCATTGAGGTTTCATGGTTGAAACTTTAGTGTTTTGAAATGGTCCTTTTTAGTTAAATTGAATGTAATTTGGTGATCCTCTCATCATAATCTAAACAACTAAAACAAGCAATTTCCAAGCACGGTAGGAAAGAGGGTTAGTTTAATTTTACAGTATTGATCATGCAAAGAGTATTCATGCATATTTTGTGTCTTCACTTGAGTCCTTTTCAGAGGAACTGTATGAGGATGAATAATTGCTCATAGGTTGCTACCTAAGTACTTTACAAAAGCAAGATAATTAGACTGAATCAGAATTCAAAAGGATCAGAAAGAAAGCATATGGATTCTTCTTGAGGGGTGGCTACTTATGGGAAAATCCTAAAAGAAGAGATGGGACTCCATTACGAGTAGTATGTGATAAGCCTACTCAACTCAAAATGATCAAAGAGCTTCATGAAAGCCTATATACTGGACATCGAGGTATATGGGCTACTTTTTGCAAAGTGAAAGAAAGATATTGGTGGAAAGACATGTATAAGGCTGTAGCAGATTTTGTGGAGTCTTGTGTCACATGCCAAATGTATTCCAATTTATGCCATCGTGATGGATTGCATCCTACATACCCATTAGTCATGCACTATAAATGGGTTGTTGATCTAGTCACAATGCCTTTAGGACTTTGGCAAATATCTCTACTTGGTACTTGCACGAGAAGACTTGACAAACCAAGTGGAAGGGCGTGCATTGCGGACAAAAACTACAGAAGCTGTTTGTAAATTTTTTCTTGAAGATGTAATTTTCCGCTATGGCTGTGTGGGAAAGATAGTTGCTGATAGAGGTGAGTTAAATGCAGATGAAGCAAGGGCTTTCTTTACAATAATTGGTATCAAGATAGCCCTGACTTGTGCTTATAATCTAGAGGGAAATGGGAGAAGTGAAAGAGGACATCCTCCTATTATCAAAGCTTTGGCTAAGGCATGCAAAGGAAGAATGCGTGAATGGCCAAGGTTGCTACCATATGCTTTATGGGCTGACAGTACAACTCATAGCTCAATGACTGGTTACATGCCTACTGAATTGATGTATGGCCAGAAGCCAGTCATGCCAATTGACCAAAAAGTTCCTACTTGGAACATTTTACCTTGGGAAGATGGTGTAAGTAGAGAAAATCTACTTGCTTTGTGCATAAAGCAATTGGAAAGAAGACAGGAAGACATAGACATTGCAAAAGCTTGATTGAAGGATTCAAGACTAAAGAATAAAGATAGGTTTGATAAAAGACATAGGATTCAACCAAAGCCTTTTGAAGAGGGTGATTGGGTCCTAATGTATGATAGTTGCCTTGACAACCAGTACACCACACAAAGAAATTTTGCACAAGGTGGTCTGGTCCCTATGTGGTCAAACATGTTCATGGAAATGCTACATATACTTTGAGGTAGCTCGATGGAACAAAGCTTAAAATTCCCATAGCAAGAACAGAACCAAGATGTTCAAGAGGAGACATGATAATGATCCTTTTGATTCATAACAAGATGATGATGAAGAACCTAATGACATTGCTACAGATGAGGATGAAGAAGCTACTGACATTGCTATAGATGTGCATACCTATCCGGGGAATCATGGCCCTCGATGTGGCACCTTTGTGTGCTTTCCCACTTGATAAGATGCTTAATTTGGTTTGACAATGTACATAGTCTAGGTGTTTCATGGTGACACACTCATCTAGCTTGGAAAGAGTGATGTGGACAAAAACTACCAAAAATAGCAGCTAACATACGCCGTTATAGGACTACATGGAAAGTTACCCAAAATTGTATATATTGAAGAAAAAAATGATGCTTTGGATTTTTCGCTTCAAAAATGGCATGTTTTGGGTCAAAAATGAGCTGAAAATGACCTAGTTTTGGTCCAAAGTGGAAAAATGGTCCAAAAATTGACACATCAGCTCATATTTTGTGGGTAAGACAGAGAGGGATGCTTTCTACATAAAAAACCTACAATTTTGCTCTATTGTTCAGTTGCTTCCATGGTTGCTTAATCTATGTGTAGGGCAGTCCCGCCTCTTCGTAATCTTGTACCTGAGCTTGTGGGGGAGTGAATAAGGGTTTCCCCTTATCAAAATGATGTGTGGGCTTCAATTTAGAAGTTTTTAAATATCTGCAAAGAAAATGGTCTCCATGAAGGTGGAAGCTCTAGTATTTCTTTCAATTGTTTGATGTTACGACTATGTAATTGGGGGTGAGGCTACATGATACCATGAAAGAGGTTTGGGTTTTGATTGAGATTTGTGCCTGTATGAGCATTGAGCTATTATGGCTAAAAATTTGGTGCTTTTAAATGGTCTTTTTAAGGAAATTAAATGTGATTTGGTGATCCTCTCATCATAATCTCAACTACGAAAACAAGCAATTTCCAAGCACGATAGGAAAGAGGGTTTGTAGGAACAAGTTTTACACTATTGATCATGCAAAGGGTAGTCATGCATGTTTTGTGTCTTCACTTGAGTCCTTTTCAGAGGAACTATATGAGGATGAAGGATTTCTCATAGCTCGCTACCTGAGTACTTTACAAAAGCAAGATGATTGGACTGAATCAAAATTCAAAAGGATCAGAAAGAAAGCATATGGATTCTTCTTGAGGGATGGCTACTTATTGAAACATCCTAAAAGAAGAGATGGGACTCCATTATGAGTAGTATTTGATAAGCCTACTCAGCTCAAAACTATCAAAGAGCTTCATGAAAGTCTATATGCTGGACATCGAGGTATATATGCTACTTTTTTCAAAGTGAAAGAAATACATTCGTGGAAAGGCATGTATCAGGATGTAGCATATTTTGTGGAGTCTTGTGTCACATGCCAAATGTATTCCAATTTATGTCATCGTTATGGATTGCATCATACATACCCATTAGTCATGCACTATAAATGGGTTTTTTGATCTAGCCACAATGCCTTTAGGACTTTGGCAAATGAGATACTTGGTACTTGCACGAGAAGACTTGACAAACTAAGTGGAAGGGCGTGCATTGCAGGAAAAAACTACAGAAGCTGTTTGTAAATTTTTGCTTGAAGATGTAATTTTCCGCTATGGATGTGTTGGAAAGATAGTTGCTGATAGAGGTGAGTTAGATGCAGATGAGGCAAGGGATTTCTTTACGATAATTGGTATCAAGCTAGCCCTGACATGTGCTTATAATCTAGAGGGAAATGGGAAAAGTGAAAGAGGACATCCTCCTATTTTCAAAGCTTTGCCTAAGGCATGCAAAGGAAGAATGTGTGAATGGCCAAGGTTTCTATGATATGCTTTATGGACTGACCGTACAAATCATAGCTCAATGACTGGTTACATGCCTACTGAATTGATGTATGGTCAAAAGCCAGTCATGCCAATTGAGGATGTAGTTCCTACTTGGAACATGTTACCTTGGGAAGATGGTGTAAGTAGAGAAAATCTACTTGCTTTGCACGTAAAGCAATTGTAAAGAAGACAGGAAGACATAGACATTGCAAAAGCTGGATTGAAGGATGCAAGACTAAAGAATAAAGATAGGTTTCATAAAAGACATAGGCTTCAACCAAATACTATTGAAGAGGGTGATTGGGTCCTAATGTATGATAGTAGCCTTGAAAACCAGGACATCACACATAGAAAATTTGCAAAAAAAGGTTTGGTCCCTATGTTGTCAAACATGTTCATGGAAATGCTACATATATTTTGAGGGAGCTCGATGGAAGAAAGCTTAAAATTCCCATAACAGGAAAAAGAATTAATCAAGACGTTCAAGAGGAGACATGATAATGATCCTTTTGATTCACAACAGGTTGACGATAAAGAACCTAATGACATTGCTACAGATGAGGATGAAGAAGCAAAGGATGATCTTCCAAACTTTGCAGAAGATGAAAATGACATCCAAATATTTGTGGATCTTAATGAAGATTAAACACACATAAGAAAAATGTTGGCACATGCGGGAGATGTCGTGCCGTGGCACTACATGGTGTGAAATAAAAACATTCACCTCACTTTTGACACTTCTCGATGCATGGAAAGAAAATCAATAATTTACATATTGTGATACATGCTAAAGCGGCTACTGCGGTCGCTATCGCATGCATACCTATCCGGGGAATCATGGCCCTCGATATGGCACGTTTGCATCCTTTGCCACTTGATAAGATGCTTAATTTGGTTTGACAAGGAACATAGTCCAAGTGTTTCATGGTGGCACACTCATCTCGCCTATAAAGAGTGATGTGGGTAAAAACTACCAAAAATAGCAGCTAACAAGCATCGTTACAGGACTGCATGGAAAGTGAGCCAAAATGGTATATTGATGAAAAATGACGCTTTGGATTTTCCGCATCAAAAATGGCATTTTTTGGGTCAAAAATGACCTGAAAATGACCTAGTTTTGGTTCAAAGTGGCAAAATGAACCAAAAATTGACACATCAGCTCATATTTCCATGGGTAAGAGAGAGAGGGCTACTTTTTACAAAATAAACCTGCACTTTTTCTCTATTGTGCAATTGCTTCCATGGTTGCTCAATCTATGTGTAGGGTAGTCCTGCCTCTTCGTCGTAATCTTGTACATGAGCTTGTGAGAGAGTGAATAAGGATTTCCCCTTATCAAAATGGTGTATGGGCTTCACTTTAGAAGCTCTTAAATCTCTGCAAATCTAGAAAATGGTAGCCATGAAGGTGGAAACTTGAGTATTCCTTTCAACTGTTTGATGCTACGACTATGTAATTGGGGGCGAGGCTACATAATACCATGAAAGAGGTTTGGGTTTTGATTGAGATTTGTGATGTATGAGCATTAAGGTTTCATGGCTGAAACTTTAGTGTTTTGAAATGGTCTTTTTTAGTAAAATTGAATGTGATTTTGTGATCCTCTCATCATAATTGCAACTACGAAAACAAGCAATTTCCGAGCACGATAGGAAAGCGGGTTTGTAGGCACAAAGTTTTACACTATTGATCATGCAAAGAGTAGTCATGCATGTCTTGTGTCTTCACTTGAGTCCTTTTCAGAGGAACTGTATGAGGATGAATGATTGCTCATAGGTCGCTCCCTGTGTACTTTACAAAAGCAAGATGATTGGATTGAATCAGAATTCAAAAGGATCAGAAAGAAATCATATGGATTCTTCTTGAGGGATGGCTACTTATTGAAACATCCTAAAAGAAGAGATGGGACTCCATTACGAGTAGTATGTGTAAGCCTACTCAGCTCAAAATTATCAAAGAGCTTCATGAAAGTCTATATGCTGGACATCGAGGTATATGGGCTACTTTTTGCAAAGTGAAAGAAACATATTGGTGGAAAGACATGTATAAGGATGTAGCAGATTTTGTGGAGTGTTGTGTCACATGCCAAATGTATTCCAATTTATGCCATCGTGATGGATTTCATCCTACATACCCATTAGTCATGCACTATAAATGGGTTGTTGATCTAGTCACAATGCCTTTAGGACTTTGGCAAATATCTCTACTTGGTACTTGCACGAGAAGACTTGACAAACCAAGTGGAAGGGCGTGCATTGCGGACAAAAACTACAGAAGCTGTTTGTAAATTTTTGCTTGAAGATGTAATTTTCCGCTATGGCTGTGTGGGAAAGATAGTTGCTGATAGAGGTGAGTTAGATGCAGATGAAGCAAGGGATTTCTTTACAATAATTGGTATCACACTAGCCCTGACTTGTCCTTATAATCCAGAGGTTAATGGGAAAAGTGAAAGAGGACATCCTCCAATTGTCAAAGCTTTGGCTATTGCATGCAAAGGAAGAATGCGTGAATGGCCAAGGTTGCTACCATATGCTTTATGGGCTGACCGTACAACTCATAGCTCAGTGACTGGTTACATGCCTACTGAATTGATGTATGGACAGAAGCCAGTCATGCCAATTGACCAAGAAGTTCCTACTTGGAACATGTTACCTTGGGAATCTGGTGTAAGTAGAGAAAATTTAACTTGCTTTGTGCATAAAGCAATTGGAAAGAAGAGAGGAAGACATAGACATGCAAAAGCTCGATTGAAGGATGCAAGACTAAAGAATAAAGATAGCTTTGATAAAAGACATAGGCTTCAACAAAAGCCTATTGAAGAGGGTGATTGGGTCCTAATGTATGACAGTAGCCTTGACAACCAGCACACCACACAAAGAAAATTTGCAAAAGGTGGTTTGGTCCCTATGTTGTCAAACATGTTCATGGAAATGCTACATATACTTTGAGGGAGCTCGATTGAACAAAGCTTAAAATTCTCGCAGCAAGAAAAAGAATCAAGATGTCAAGAGGAGACATGATAAATGATCCTTTTGATTCACAACAAGATGATGATGAAGAACCTAATGACACTGCTACAGATGAGGATGAATAAGCAGAGGATGAACTTCCAAACTTTGAAGAAGATGCAAATGACATCCAAATATTTGTCGTTCTTAATGAAGATTAAACCTACGTTAAAAAAATGTTCGCACATCCCCGAGGATGTTCAGAGGGGGTGGATGTCATGCCGAGGCACGTACATGGTGTGAAATAAAAAAATTCACCTTACGTTTGACACTTCTCGATACATGGAAAGGAAAGCAATAATGTACGTATTGTGATACATGCTAAAGCGGCTAGTGTGATCGCTATCATGTGCATACCTATCCGCGGAATCATGGCCCTCGATGTGGCACCTTTGCGTTGTCGTGCCACTTCGCTCCCATGATGAGAAAATAAGCAAAGGAATGCTGGTCAGGTGTATTTGAATTCTTCATGATTGTTCAGCAGTTATAAGGGCTTGCTAACAAGCCAATGTTTAAGCTAAAAGTGTATCAGATGGGGCTCTTAGGGCCAAAAGATGACTTGGTAATGCCAAACAGTGATTGTGCTTAATGTGGTCATAGCTGGGATTTTATTAATCCAAGTTGAAGTACTCAAAAATCTCTACATGCCTGTCTTTACAGCTCATCAATCGGAGCTACGGATAGGAAGTTATCATAATTTTAAGTTGAGTTGGTAGCAGATCTGTACCAGATTGGGCGACTACATCTGAAGGGACAAGAATGAAATGAATGTGTCAGGCTAAAGTGCTCACTTTGTGGAGCGCATCGGTCTTTTCAGATCAGTGATCGGATTTATGGTTGTCAAGTTATTGATCGTTTAAGATGCACCGGGGGCCGGTTCCGTACCAGTCTGGTTGGCTTGGTCGGAGTGCTATTTTGAGTTTTAACCAGGTTTTGGAATGCAAACATTGTAGGGAAAGGCCAACACTGTTGCAGCTTTCTATAGAAAACTAAGTTCCTTGGCGATGCCTTGGCAGATATGTATGCAAAATGTGGTGCTGTTACGAAGGCACAAAAAGCTCTTGTTGAGTTCGTTGTCAAAAATGTCGTCATTTGGAATGCAATGATTGCAGGCGATGCCTTGGCCGAAATGTATGCCCAAGTGTGGAAGCCCAATGAACGTGCTTGGCGATGCTTTAGCCGGTATGTATGCCAAAGGTGGTGCCATTACAAATACCCAATGACTACCCATACCCAATGTCCACCCATGCTCAAGGCCAACCCAAAGCAAGGCCGCTCACCAATTTAAAATGGTCGCCCAATGAAATGAGATGTCCGCCCATTAAGTTATGAAGGGAATTTTAAAACCTTAATGTGAAGGGAAGGAAAAAAATGGCGTGAAGGCCACAGTCGACGAGCAGGTAGCGGGCAAGGTGGAGATCCGCTCGCACTGGGTGGCATGATGCTCGGATGAGCTTTCCATAGAAGCAAAAAAGACTCAGAATGCCGGCGCGAGCAAGTTTGGAACCACTCCCGACAAAATCCACGTTGGTCGAGTTTCACCCCTGCCACGTCATAAGGGTGGCTACCCATTAGCGACGTCGCTAATGGGTAAGCCAAATATAGAAAAAGGGGCCATGCAACCTGTAAAAGTCGTCGTGTGGTTAATTTGGGGGTCTCCTCTTTTCATTTTGATCACCCTCTCTTGGGGAAGGAAGCTCTTAATCTCCTTCCCCAAGAGAAGGAGATTTTGATTATAATCATCTTGAAACCCGATAATCAAAATCTCCTAAGCTCTCATTAAAAACCTCTTAAGCCATCTTTAATCGGCTCTTAACCTCACATACCATCAAAACCCTATTGGAAGCCTCAAGCTTAAGGTCATAAGCTCCTAATAACCTACTCTCTAAGAGCTCTTAACCCGAGTTAATCCTAATATCTCGAATCCCTCAAGCTTAAGTCCTTAAGCAATCCTTAAACTCTCGAATCTTTCAAGCCTAAGCCCATAAGCCATCCTTAACCTCTATAACTCCATAATCTTAACCTCATAAGCTCTCTTAAGCCATGTTAAACCTTCCCTAAGCCTCATTAGCCGTTCGAAACCTGCTTGAACATTATTAGCCATTTGAATCGGAAAGCAGATGGCATAGTAAGTAGAGCATCATCGTTTCCTTGTTTAAGCACCTGGTTTTAAGCCAGGTTTCTTCTTGTAAAGAGCATTTAAGCCTCCATAGTGATTGTTTAACCATGGATTCTGTCGATTTATTGGAAATTAGACGGACTTCTTGTTTTAATCTCTGTTGACGTTAATTGTGTCTGCTACACTTTTTTTTCCCGCACCTCTCACAGCCAGGGGCCCAGTGCCTTCCCGGCTCACCTTTCGCACAATTATCCCCCGACATTCTTGGTGAACCCGACGCGAAACGAGCCGGGGTGAGCAGTGTGGTGAAGAAGGATGTCGACATCACAGGAGGCTTCCATGCAGCAAATGATGCAGCAGTTTGCTGCTTACATGCAACAACAACAGGCTACCCAACAGCAATACAATTTGCAGGAGAGGATCCGTAAAGCTCGGCACACAGTTACCGAGAAATTGCATCGATTTGAAGGCCGAGATATTAGCAAATTTTGGAATATCTACGAACATGCAATGGAAGAGAATGGAACTGATGATCAGAATGCAGTGGAAGGGTTCCATTTGATTGCGGAGCCGGAACTTAGGAGTCGAATTAAAGAGATTCGGGCGCTTCAAGGCCCGAATTGGCAAGATTTCAAGAAGGCTCTTTAGGAGGAATACTTCCTAGAGGATTCGCAATGAGTAACCAGGCAAAGTTTCATGAAGTGGGTGCAGAAGAAGAACAAAAATCTATCTGGATGAGAGTTATTGCGGGAATTTGAGAAGAAATTCGAGCATCTGTTCTCGATAGAGCAACGTTCAATGAGGGATCAGAAGGTTGAGCTGTTCATTCAGGCTACTGATCCTCAACTTCAGAAGAGTTTAATGCAGTTGCTGGAGGATCCAACTGGAGAATTAGGCTTAACATCCGACTAGAAGGTAGTCACTGAAGCAGTCAACGTGATTGTGAAACGACATATGAGAGTCGATAAGTTGATTGTGGCTGACATCATGGATGTTGCGGAGGAGGAACCTAAAGAGAAAACAACCTCGGCAATACCCAGAGTGGAGGAGCCAGTTCTTGACGAATTGGTAGAAGGTATTCAAGAATTGAATTTGAATTTTAAAGCTGTTAAATTTGATGGACTAGCTACAAAAGGGTCTACATCTGAGCCTAGACAGCAGCCACCATGCAAAGGCTAGGACCGATGCATGTGGTGTGACAGTGAAGACCACAAGTATGTTAAAGAATGTGATGATTTTGACAAAGCATATAAAAGGAATGTGGTGTTCTGGAAGGACAAGAAGATACACCTTAGGGCAGTAGGTGAGATGCTCCACCTGAACTTTGGTAGGGGTGGCATGAAGAAGATAGTTGAAGAGATTCAGCATAATGTTGCTCTTGTGGAGGTAGCTACATATGGGTTGCAAGTCTACGGGAAGGGTGATGATGATGGTGCAGGTACCAAGGGTCAACTATGGCCTTATGCTTTGAAGACAACAGAAACTGGACAGGTAACTTATGGGAAGGTGCGACAAGTAGGGAATTTGATTCGAGAAACCACAGGGTGGACTCATCCAGCGGATTCACTCTCGGTGTACGCATTCATTGCAAAGTCTCAAGCTAATGAGGCTATGGTGGAGGAAAAGCGGAAAAGAGATGAAGAAGCTCCTAGGACATCGAAAAGGGCAACGAGGTTCAACCGCAAGAAAGAAGAAAGTCTTGCTCCTAAGCCCGCTCCTGAAGTGGTGATGGAGGATGCACCTAAGGACAAAAAGCAAGGTAAACCTAGGGGACCCTCTTATAAGCTCAAGTCTGACATTGAATTAGCTACAAATTTAAAGAAAGTCTTTGAAGAGCAAATTTTGAATAGCAAGGTGGAGCTCACGTTGGGTGATATATTGGGCATTGCCAAATGTGAGTTTCACGAGGAGATAATAGATATCATCACAAGAAAGTGGTAGTTACCAAGTGAACAAGAGCCTGCGTAGGTAAAGAGCCAGGCGGTACGCCACATTGAAGCAATTCTAGACGACTATGAAGAGTATTTGGCGAATCTTGAAGAAGAAGAAGAGTCGAGGTTTGTGGTGGTGTCAAATCCAACCATACCTGAGGTAAGGCAAGTTCATTTCAATGAAGATGAAGATAGTGAAAGCATACCAAGGAGTCACTTTTCAAGGACTCATTGGGCAAGAGCAACAACCAAAATTGTTGTTAAGCTTGGCAACATCGAAGAACCGGTCTTAGCACTCATAGATCATGGACCGGAGATCAATTTGATGGCTAAAATCTTGCACAAAAAAGGAAAATGGCCTATTGATGTGGACCATGGTTGGCGGATTCGAGCTACCAATATGCTTCCAGGCGGCCTCTATGGTGCATGTGCCAATGTTAAGGTAACTGTAGGGGATGTCTGTGATGAGCAAAATTTCTTTATATAGGAACGTTCCTCTTATCCTTTAATTCTGGGACAACCTTACATTACGGTTGTGCAAATGGAAACCAAAGTTCTGGATGATGGCTCGGCCTATGCCAAGGTTCAAAGCCGTGATGGTAAGAAAGCAGTGCAATTCTTGATTGTATGTGTGACCATGCTAGGAATAAGGACAATCTACATGATCATCCAATGCCGAAGATATGCAAGCAGTTTAGAGAACACAGGTTTGCATAGGATTTTGTCGGAGTGCCATTATAAAGCGGACTATGGTGGTACAAGTGAGGAGTAGTTCTCGCAAAGAGAAGCTTTCTCTTCGGGGTTTTTGGGGTTAACATCTGAAGGTTCAGTCTCTTTCAAAAAATTTAATGAATTGCCAAAGTGGGAAAAACAGTATGTTTCAGATGTCCAAAGTGAATTGCAAGGTTCTGATATGCTTGAATCCGATGATGTGATTTCAGGAATCTTTGAAGAGGTAACTTATGTAGATACTATGTCAGAGCTTGAAGAGATCAGGCAAAACAGGTTACAAAGCGGGACTGAAGTGGTCAAGGTCCATTCAATGGAAATGTATGATGAGTTAAGTATATATGAAGCACTTATGCATATTGAAGATGATTCAGGTGAAACTGTTGAAGCGCCGGTAGAGACAAAATACAAGACTGTTGCAAAGAAAGTGAGGCCAGTGGCTACACCGCTGCTAGAAGGAAGTGATGGGATGATCAAGGAGGCTTCTCGACAGCCTATACTCAGAGATCCAAAGAACATAGGGCATAAGTTTACTAAGGAGACACTGCAGTAGCTGAAGGTTGGTGAAGACGGTTTCCTCAATGAAGAGGAGATCAAATGTTTTCAAGGTATGCTCGAAAAACATGGTAAAGCTTTCGCTTTTGAGCCAAGTGAGATAGGGTGTGTGGATCCGAGTGTTGTTTCACCATTGGTTATTTTCACTGTTCCACACATGCCATGGAGCTTGCATCCTATTCCAGTTCCTAAAGCTCACTTGCCAAAGCTCATCAATTTGCTTAATGAAAAGATTCAAATGGGAATTTTGGATCCATCATGTGCACCATATTCCAATTGGTGGTTTACTGTTCCGAAGAAAAATGGTACATTAAGGTTTATTCAGGATATGCAACCGGTTAACAAGGTAACAATTTGCAATGTGGGTACTGGCCCAATTGTGGATGAACTTGCTAAGGCCTTTGCAGGTAGACCTACTTACTCCATGGGTGATCTTCATTCAGGATATGATCAATTCCGGTTAGCTTTGGAGAGCAGGGATCTTACTACAATGCGTACTCCTCTTGGTTTGGTAAGGATGTGCACTCTACCACAGGGTGCTACTAATTCAGTAGCTCATATGATGAACGGCATGAATAAGGTATTAAGGGAATTTATCCCACATGTTACTATGCCTTTACCATTAACGATCTACCAATTAAGGGCTGTGAAGAAGGCTCAAAAGATGAAGCAAAAGACTAGAGGGGGTGACGACAGTTTATAGCTCAACATATTGCTGACTGTGACGCTATATTATCGAGGCTTGAAGAAGTTAATTTAACACTTTCAGGTCAAAAATCGACTTTTGGAGCTAAGGAGGTCTTAATTGTGGGACATATGTGCAGTTCTGAAGGAAGAAGGCCAAGTCCAGCAAAAGTCGAAGCAATCCAAAAGATGAAGGATACATGTTCTTCAGTTACTGAGGTTCGTCGATTCTTAGGCACATGTGTGTTGTATCGTATTTGGCTTCCACACTTTGCTCATGTTGCAGAGGTGCTGTATCAATTGCTACGAAAAGGTAAAAGGTTTTTTTGGGAAGAATTTCATACACAAGCTATTAAGAAATTAAAGAAGATGCTTCTTGAGGCTCCGACCTTGAGGAAAGTTGATTATAATGTGATAGGGCAGTTATTTTAACAATTGAAACTAGCCCAATAGGTATTGGATGGGCTATAGGTCAAGATGATGCTGAAGGGCACAGGTATGCAGCGAGATTTGGAGCCGAGGTGCTCAATGCTCGTCCAGGTTAAGAGGGAACTTTGGGGCATTGCTATTGCTCTAAAGACCGATAAAGAATACTTTATTGGAGCTTCGTTGTGGTAGAAATAGATTGCTTGCCAGTGATAGGGATGATTGAAAACTGCTCTACTCCAGACATTGCCATGCTACAATGGATAGCCTATATTAAGTCTCTTAACCCTGACTTTTGTCATATTGCAGGTAGAGATAACCCTGTTGCAGATATGTTATCAAGAGCCAGGTTTGAAGATGAAGAAGAGATGCTGACCACGAGTGATGATGTTGGCTTGAAGTTCTACATGTCTTCTTATCTACATGCCAACTGTGGTAGTATTGCTCATGTTTTTAAAGTCTTTTCTGAAGAGTTTTATGATGGAGAGTGGCTTATGATTGGCCGCTACCTAAGTACTCTCACTAGACAAGAAGGATGGAGTGATCAAGAATTCAAGAAGATCAGGAAAAAGGCCTATGGCTATTTCCTAAAAGATGGACATTTATGGAAGCAAACAAGCGCCCAGGAGGGGTACCACAACAAAATTATTTGCGACAAAGCAACCCAACAGCAGGTGAATAAAGAGTTTCATGAAAGTCTATGGGCTGGACACAGAGGAGTCTGGGCAACCTTTGTCAAAATTAAAAACCAATATTGGTGGAGAGGTATGTACAAAGATGTGGTTCAATTTGTGGAATCATGCTTAATATGTCAACAATACTCTAATGTGAGACATAGAGACAGATTGAATCCCACCTATCCGCTGGCTATGCACTACAAGTGGGTGGTGGACCTTGTTACAATGCTAGCAGGAGTGTGGCAGATGAGATATATTGTCCTTGCCAGGGAAGATCTTACAAATCAGGTTGAAGGCAAAGCTTTGTGTACCAAAGCTACCAGTTCAGTATGCAAGTTTTTTGCTAGAAGATTTTATCTCTAGGTATAGATGTGTTGGCAGAATTACTGCAGATAGAGGAGAGCTAGATGCAGATGAAGCTCGAGAGTTTTTTGCTCGTATGGGCATTAAACTCGCCCTCACCACAGCGTATAATCCAGAAGGTAACGGAAAAAGTGAAACAAGACATCCGCCTATTGTTAAAGCTTTAGCAAAGGCGTGCGAAGTACATATTGGTGATTGGCCTAAAATCTTTCCATTTGCTTTATGGGCTGATCGCACTACACACAGTTCAGTTACAGGACTTATGCCGTTCAAATTGATGCATGGACAGAAACCCATTATGCCTACAGAGGAAGAAGTTACAACTTGGACCATAATGCCATGGGAAGAAGGTATGTCTACTGAAGACTTGTTTGCTCTACGTATTCGCCAGCTTGAGAGGCGTCAAGGGGATATTGAACAGGCTAAAGAGAAGCTTAAGGAGGCCAGATTGAAGAACAAGGCAGCATTTGATGGAAAGCATAGACTACGACCACATGCTATCAAAGATGGTGACTGGGTACTTGTCTATGTCAGTAGTTTGGAGAACCAATACTCTGCTATGCAAAAAATGGTTAAACGGTGGTTTGGATCATATGTGGTGCAACATGTTTTTGATAATGCAACATATCAATTATGCAAACTAGATGGAGCTATGCTTAATGTGCCTATTGCAGGGAAAAGGATCATTCATTCACATCCGCCTCCAGAGGATCATGTTATGTATACATTGACGGGAGCAAAGAGAACCCCGAACCCCGATGTCCTGTAAAATGCCGGGGACCGAATAACGCGCCTCGAGCCTGTCATGATAAAGCGAATAGGGGGCACCACCTAGCTTTGATCGGCTAGGACGCAGACCACGATGATATGAACACCGCAAACTTACACACACACACACACACACACACACACACACACACACACACACACACACACACACACACACACACACACACACACACACACACACACACACACACAAAGAGAGAGAGAGATTGCCAAATGATGAAAACCCTCGGGGGTGTGAGGGAGAGTTATTTCTGCAATATTTACAATGACCTTCCTTCCAGAGAGGCGGAACACCGTGGTGATAGAGAGGTAGGGAGAAAGGATGGTGAAAACTACTTGGTGCGTTCTCTAAGACGACTCAATGATTGTGAAGCTTTCTACCAAGAGCGTGTATACGTGTGTGCATCGACCATCGGAGTCGAGAGGTGGACGTGACTCCCTTCGCATGGTGCAATTCCCAAGCCAAACCATCACACAAAACCCCTCCCTATGATGCCAATAGTGTCAACTCTTCCCCCTACACTCTACCAAGTGCTGACCTCTCAGGAATTGCCCCCCCCCCGATAGTGACCTCTCAGTGCCAATTTATAGGTGTTGGCTGCTTGGATTAGGGTATTAGGGTAAGCTAATCGGGGAGACAAAGAAAGCGGTGGGGCCGGTGTGGTTGACCCTTGCTTTGTTTTGGGAGATTATTAAAAAAAAAATTGAGAATTTCTAGGTAGGCCTTTATGACCATCACCTAGAGAGGGAATTTACAAATTGGGAATTTTACAAGGCTTGGGTGAAAACTGAAGAAATGATGAACATAACCTACAAATTACTGAAAATGGCATCGTGGTTGTATGATGTTGGCGAATGGTGTGTTTCCGGTGCGTGTAGAGTGCGCAGATGATGGAGAAGGTAAGAAAGAAGACTACACACACACACCAACACACATCGAGACACACACACACAATCGTTACCCTGTAGCAGCCATTCAACGTGCTGCTCTTCTCTTCTTCTCTTTTCTTGAACTATTATCCAAAGTATATTTACAACATAGTATAGTCAGTGTCCAGCCGCCCATAGCACAATGGGCATATTCTTTAACATCATATTCTTTAACACTCCCCCTCAAGCTCAGAGTGAGCTTGCATATGATGGATTCCCAATGCTTCACGAAAGTAGCAAAACTTCTCCTTTCCAAGAGCTTTTGTGAATATATCCGCAACTTGATCATTTGTCTTCACATATACCAAATCAATCTCACCTGCCATAACTTTTTCTCTAATGAAGTGATAATGTACCTCAATGTGTTTAGTGCGAGCATGGTAGACTGGATTCTTTGCCAACATGATGCTGCTAATATTGTCACAATATATAATGACACTGTCAAGATAGTCAAAAACAAATTCTACCATAAGTACTCTCAACCATGACTCTTCACATGCTGCCAAAGCTGCTCCATGATATTCAACTTCTTGCTACTCCAACTTATCATACCATTGCCAATGGAAAATGCATAACCACTTGTAGATCTTCTATCCATAAAATCTCCTGCCCAATCTGCATCTGTGTAACCATAAAGACAAAGCTTCCCATTCTTTTCATAAAACATTCCATAACTGACAATGGCTTTCACATATCTCATAATCCGTCTCACTGCATCAAGATGACTTTTACATGGATTTTGCATGAATTGACTCACAACACCCACTGCATAACTCAAATATGGCCTTGTTATTGTCAAGTAAATAAGGCTTCCAACCATCTTGCGATACATAGTGACATCCTCAATGTAATGTCCATCATCAAATAACTTCACATTTTGATCAAGAGGTGTATCAACCGGTTTGCACGCTGTCATTCCATACTTCTCAAGCATATCCAACGCGTATTGTCTTTGTATCATCCAAATTCCTGATAAAGTATTGACAATTTCAATTCCCAAGAAATATCTCAACTCACCAAGGTCCTTCATGTTGAATTCTCTCAACAAACTCTTCTTGACATGCAAAATTTGCTCAGCATGACTTCCAGTGAGAATCAAGTCATCAACATAGATAACAATAACGACGATCTCTCCATCAACATGCTTCAAAAATAATGAGTGATCAACAATAGATTGTTTAAATCCAATCTTCTTCAAGAATCTGGTTATCTTTTCACACCAAGCTCTAGATGCTTGCTTCAAACCATACAATGCTTTCTTCAACTTACACACATAATATGGAAACTCTGGATGTTGATAACCCTCTGGCTGTATCATATAAACTTCTTCTTCCAAGTCACCATTCAAGAATGCATTATCCACATCCATTTGCCGTAACTTCCAACCGAACATACTTGCCATTGCTATCACCAATTTGACTGTTGTCATCTTTGCAACTGGACTAAATGTCTCATCATAATCAAGACCTTTTGTTTGTGCATAACCTTTAGCAACAAGCCTCGCTTTGTATCTTTCCACACTACCATCTGACTTGCACTTGACTTTGTATACCCATTTTGAACCAATTGCTTTCTTTCCACTTGGCAAGCGAACCAAATCCCAAGTGTCATTCTTCACAAGAGCATCCATCTCATCATCCATAGCTGACTCCCATTCTGATTTTCCAATTGCCTCTTGAAAACATGTAGGCTCTTTATGTTGCACACGTGAAACCATGTATGCATAATGTGTACGCATGTAACCATTGTATGTCAATCTATCAACTGGATAACGCACCCTCTCTGATCTTCTCAATTGTGGTGCACTCTTCTCTTCAACTCTTGCATATGGGGGTACATATTTCTCAATATGCTTACTTCCAGGTGTCCTCAAATGTGGTAAATCATGCTCTTCATCGAGGCTTTCATCTCCAGAACTCTCTTCAACCACTTTCTTCTTGCCTTTCTCGTCTGGCTTCTTATCTCGCAAACGACCGCTCCATGGGTTGACACTTCCTGTACTTTCCTCTGCCATATGTGGTCCTGAAATAGTTCTTGTTGATGGTCCTGGCTTATCAACAACATGATGCACATTCTCTTGCTCTTCATACTCATCTTCTATCATCACTGGCTTTAGTTTATACCATGGTTCATGCTCACAAAATCTGACATCTCTACTGACATAAACTTGTCTTGTCGTAGGATCATAGCACTTGTAACCTTTCTTTTCAACTGGATAGCCCAAGAATATACACTTCACTGCCTTTGGCTCCATCTTCTTTCTTGCTTCATTTGGTACATGAACATAGCAAACACATCCAAAAACTTTCATGTAGGAAACTGTTGGCTTGATCCCATAAAGTCTCTCATAAGGTGAAATTTCATGAATGGCAGCTGTTGGTGTTCGATTCATAATGTGTACTGCTGTATGAACTGCTTCAGCCCAATATGTTAATGGCATATTCATCTCATTCATCATGGCTCTTGCAATCTCTGCTATGACTCTATTCTTTCTCTCAGCAACTCCATTTTGTTGTGGTGTGTATCTGCAAGTAATCTGTCTTCTTATGCCTTGTTCACGTAAGTAATCATCAAAACTGTGTGACATGTACTCTCCCCCTCCATCTGTACGTAGGCATTTAATTTGACAACCATTCTCTTTCTCAACCATAACTTTGAACTCCAAAAATACTTCAAATGCCTCTGACTTTGCCTTTAGAAAGTAAACCCATGTCATTCTGCTGTAATCATCCGTAAATGTGATAAAATATCGACAACCATTTGGTGTAGCATGATCACAAGGTCCCCAAATATCTGAATGAACAATTTCCAAAGGACTCTGGCTAATTCTCCCCCTCTTTGGAAATGGTAAACGAGATTGCTTTCCAAATTGACAAGCTTCACAAACATGATCAAAATTCAATCTGCCAAACTTTGGTAATCCACGTACAATTTGATTTGATTGCATATGCGTTAATCTTCTAAAATTGACATGACCGATTCTCTTATGCCATAAATTTGCCCAATCATCTTGAGTGGCTGATTTGTTTGCATACATACCACTGTGTAAACATGGATCTCCAGCTTCCAATGAGAACAAGCGGCCTTTCTTTCTTCCACGTGCCAATATCTTGCCTGGTCTGCCGTTGTGAAACTCCTCTATGAAGCAGCCATAACGATTAAAACGGACTTGCAACCCTTGATCTGTCATTTGTCCAACTGATGCTAAATTCTTTGTGATTGAAGGCACATATAGAACATCTCCCAATGTGTTGTATGTCCCGTCTTTTTCTAGCAATGGAACTGAACCAACATGTGTAATCCGATGCATAGTATCATCACCTGTAGCGACAAACTCATCCTCTTCTAACTTCTCTTTTCTGTCAAACCATTCACCATGATATGTCATATGATTTGTGGCACCACTATCTAAATACCAATCATCTGTATGATGTGGCTCCACCATGCTTCCAACAACATGCTCCATAGGAAATAAATGTCCACTCGACCTATTGTCATATATATTTTGATCATGAGGATTGTATCCAGCAAAGTTTCCTCCATGTCTGCCATAACCTCGGCCTCTTCCACCACGATCACGATTTTGATTTAGCCTTGCGTAACATTCTCTTTCAAAGTGACCATAAATGCCACATCTGTTACAATATCCATCTCTTTGAGGATGTACAAATCGTCCACCTCCGGGTCCACGAGTTCGGGCTCTCCCCCTGCCTCTTTGGCTATAATCATTGTAACTTTGACTTTGTTGGTTTTGCCATTGACCTCTTCCAACATTGTTTCCACGACCATAGTTTCCTCTTCCACCTCTATTGTTTCCACGACCTCTAGAGTAAAAAACCTGATCTCTGGAATTGTTTTTTGATGTAGAAGGACCTGACTTGCCTAACTTCACCTCTTCTTGCAAACAAAGGTTTACTAACTCTTCAAAATCAGGCATGTGTCCTCGAACAGATATAGATGTATCCAATGACTTGTATTCTGGTCCCAAACCATTCAATGTCACTGAAACTAAGTCATCATCTGGAACTTCAACATTAATGCTCGCAAGATCTTCCTGTATTTGCTTTATCTCTGTCACATAATCTGATATGGATCTATTTCCTCGCCATACACAATGTAACCTTTGCTTCAAGTGAACTTTTCGTGGTTCTGTATTGGAGCTGTTCATTCTTGCTAGTATCTCCCATGCTTCCTTTGGAGATTGAGCCTTCTTCACATGTGGTATAAAGAAGTCACTAATGCATAGTGAAATCCAATGCATCACTTTCCTTGAATTCTCGATCCACTTCTTGTAAGCTTCTACTCCTGCTTGCCATGTTTTATGTGCTTCAAAATTCTCTCTATTTGGTTCCAAACCAACCTCGGGACACTCTTGTTCACCTGTAACATAATCCCATAAACCTTTGCCCATGATAAAGTTCTCCATCCTGTAAGACCATATGCTGTAGTTCTCTCTGGTCAGCTTCTCTCCAACAATCTGTGTGACTTGAGTTGAACTTTCTGCCATCTTCACTCTCTCAATTTCTTCCAAAGGATTTTGATAAAATTTCGGCAGAGTTTCGTTTGTATTTGGACAATATCTCAAGTGACAATCTCAACCAAAGTTCTCATAAACACTGACAAAAAATCTCTCACTGCCAAGGGAAAATCCACTGACTCACTTTGCCATAGACTGACTCAGTACTATGCATAAATACTCTAAAACAATGTCCACATGGACCTGTATGCAAATGCAATCCATACGCTGTCCTGTACCACATATCCATACATCCACCTTCTTCCCATAGTCGTAAACGACATATGAGGTCTTTCGCGGGGCCAGTCGGGGGTTCGCTCCAGTACCTAATCCACCTTGCCAAGGTACCAAAGCTCCCAAGGCAAGGCTTCAAAAAACCTCACTCGACCCTCACAAAGGCTGCAGTTTTTCAAAATACATTGACCGCATATCCATACATAACCACAAAGTACTCAATCTGACAATATAACCGCCTCAACTTCTTCCCACAACCTTTCTTACATAGGCGGCTGTCCATAACGGACCCACAACAACCAAACATAATCTTCGATAACACAATATCATGATGCAAAAGCTCTATGTCGCTCTCCAAAACCTGTGTAAATGCTGAATTCTTCACCTGTAACCTGTAAATCTACTGCCGAGTGCAAAACTCGACATCTCCTATGCTTGTGTGAACTGGCTGTTTGCTGCAAAAAATTGCAGATTTTGGCAAATCTGAGCATGCCAATGCGTCCGGAACGCCCAAAAACATAAAGATAGACTCCTGGATCACTGTATTCCGAGTTCGGGTGAGGGAGTTATGACCAAAAAACCTCTCTTTTTTGCTGTTTTCCAGAGCTGCGGAAACCTGTGTGTTGACTGTAGCTCCTCAAACTGAGCTCTGATACCACTTTGTAGAGTGCGCAGATGATGGAGAAGGTAAGAAAGAAGACTACACACACACACCAACACACATCGAGACACACACACACAATCGTTACCCTGTAGCAGCCATTCAACGTGCTGCTCTTCTCTTCTTCTCTTTTCTTGAACTATTATCCAAAGTATATTTACAACATAGTATAGTCAGTGTCCAGCCGCCCATAGCACAATGGGCATATTCTTTAACATCATATTCTTTAACAGTGCGCCGGTGTAGCTCGTACATCTTTTCAGGGTCGGCCGAGGTATGCCTTTGGCGCATTTCTCCTTTTTGTTGTTGGCGGCACATGATTTGGGTTCCTCCTTCTTTTGTCGATGTTGTTGTTGTCGTTTAATTTTCTTCTTCTTCTTTTGTATACGCATGTCGTGTGTATATATGTGCATGTGGGCGGATGTGTTGTGTATGTTAAAGTGCGCAAGCGTGAGTGTATGTATGTATGGGTGTGTGCACAAGTGTGCGTGGGAACGGGGCCTTATTATGTATATAATGTATATTAATTGTGAATGCGAGGATGAGTGGGGTGGGGATGGTGTGTGTGTGTGTGTGTGTGTGTGTGTGTGTGTGTGTGTGTGTGTGTGTGTGTGTGTGTGTGTGTGTGTGTGTGTGTGTGTGTGTGTGTGTGCGGTGCTGGAGAGCTGTGCCTATGTGTGTGGTGTGTGTGTATAGAGAGAGAGAGAGAGAGAGAGAGAGAGAGAGAGAGAGAGAGTTCTGTGCCGTCACAGGCCGAGAGAAGGAGAGAGAGAGGAGAGAGGCCTGCGGGCGGGCACTGTGTGCAGAGCGCGAGAGAGAGAGAGAGAGAGAGAGAGAGAGAGAGAGAGAGAGAGAGAGAGAGAGAGAGAGAGAGAGAGAGAGAGAGAGAGAGAGAGAGAGAGAGGGGGGGGGGGGGGGGGGGGGGGGAGGGGGGTGGTGAGGTGGTGACATGTGTATGGATAAGGGTGTGTGTGTGTATCCTATCCTTGCACCTTCGAGATATGGCCATGAGCTGCTGAGAGCGAGAGAGAGATGGCGGGCCACCTTTAGCCGACAGCGAACGAGGGAAGGGGAGGGGCTTAGGCAATGAAGTGGGGTAGGGGGGGTATGCGGAGAGAGAGAGAGAGAGAGAGAGAGACAGAGAGAGAGAGAGAGAGAGCATCTTATTCTTGTTTTTCATGGCGACTCAAGGACGAGAGGAGGGGAGCGAGTCAATGGGGTGGGTAAGAGAGGGAAAGGGGTGTGTAGCGGGCCATGGGAGGGAGAGTGAGGCCAAGGGAGGGGTGAGGCGAGCAGGTGGGGGAGAGAGGGAGAATATTAGCAACTATCGGCTTGCATAGAGAGCGAGGGAGGGAGTGTGAGAGGGGGCATGTGTGTGTGTGTGTGTGTGTGTGTGTGTGTGTGTGTGTGAATAAGGGAGAGGGAGTGTTTGTATGCGGCCATGGCTCGACACAGCGAGAGTGCGAGAGAGAAAGCAAAAGAAGGGGAGGGTGGATGCTCGAGGCTTGCGCCTGGCCGAGGGTGGCCAGTAAGGGGGGGTGTGTGGGTGAGAGAGAGAGGATATTAGATAGAGAGAGAGTGTGTGTTCGGCCTCTTATAGGCCACGCGGGAGATAGAGAGAGAGGAGTTCCGGGCCACCTGTGGTCGTGTGGCCGCGACAAGAGCCGGGGAGAGCGGATTGTCAGCGAGAGAGGAGTGGATGAGGGAGAGGAAGGGAATGCCGAGAAGGGAAAGAGGGGATATTAGAGAGAGAGGTACATAGGGAAAATGAGAGAGAGAGAGAGAGAGAGAGAGATATCTCAGTCGATGCCCGCCGGGGGAATAAAACTACAGGGAGAGAGAGAGAGAGAGAGAGAGAGAGAGAGAGAGAGAGAGAGAGAGAGAGAGAGAGAGAGAGAGAGAGAGAGAGAGAGAGAGAGAGAGAGAGAGAGAGAGAGAGAGAGAGAGAAGGGGTAGTGAAACCGAGGGCGGCTTGCTGTAGGGCATAGATGAGCGGGGGCATGAGGATGATAAGGTCGGCCAATCGAAAGGGGGGGGGGGGGGGTCGAGGCCATGCCCATAAAAGCGTTGTGAGGTTGACCAGACGTTGCCGAGCCTTCCAACAATGTCATCAAGGCTCCGACAGAGGAAAAAATAAGTTTTTTTTTCTTTGATTTCCAAAATTGGCTATCATTAGCCCTCCCCTTTTGGCTAGAGGCATTCATGCTCTAGCCCTTCCTCTGCATCTTTAGTTGTGGAGTTAGAGGGTTCTCCCTCCTCTGGAATGTCTAGTATGAATTCTGGATCAAACCTAAGAAAATACCTTTTTAGTCTCCATCCATTGACCCTACTCTTGTGAATTCTCCCATCTGCTTCCATCAGCTTATAGCTGCCGTTGTCATTGTGTTTCTTGATGATGAATGGCCCTTCCCATCTGGGTTGAAATTTCTTGTCCTTCCTGGTGTCGAATCTGTTGTCATATCTCAGCACTAACATACCTTTTTCCAGTCCTTTTTCTTTAAGACCTTGATTGAAAGTGAGCCGGCGTCGTTCTGCCTACGCTGCATAGTGATTAATGGCTTCTTCCCTATCTAGTTGGAGCCTCTCCAGATCCATGATGTGGTTTCGGAGATTTATAATTGGATGTTGTATCTGGCTAAGCAAAACTCGTAGGCTGGCTATCTGTACCTCAATGGGTAGAATTGCCTCCTTTCCATAAACTAGATGGAAAGGGGTGAAACCTAGTGATGTTCGGAACGTCGTTCGGTATGCCCAAAGAGCTGCCATGAGATGTTTATCCCAGTCCCCTGTGTGATTGTTCACCTGCTTTGTGATGATTTTACAAATCATTCCATTTACCTTTTCTACCAGACCATTGCATTGTGGATAGTATGGTGTGGAATGTCGGCGTGTGATGCCTAACTTCTTCATCACTTCTCCCACCAGATTGCCTCTGAAACCTAGTCCTCTATCTAATATTATCTCAAGAGGAGTGCCAAAACGACAATAGATATGCTCAAAAATGAACTTTGCTACCTCTTGGGCTGTAATGCGGGTGGTGGCTGTTGCTTTTGCCCATCGAGTCATGTAGTCTACACCCACTATGATGTACAATTTACTTGATTGGGCCCTTGGTAAAGGACTGATTGCATCTATTCCCCATTTCTCAAATGGACCATATGAGATGATAGGAGTTTGTGGCTTGTAGGTTAATGGTGCGATCACTGGCCACTTGACAGGCCTTGCATGTTTTACACCAATGGTGTACATCCCTATTCAAGCTAGGCCAAGAGTATCCTACCTGTAGAATCTTCCTACTGGTGATATCTAGAAAAAAATGACCGTCACAGATGCCATCATGGCAACTTGAAATTACCTTTGTGATCTCACTGGAGGTTGGCACCCGCCTAAGAATCTGATCCTTTCCCTTACAATACAAGTGGTCGTTTACAAGGCGGTATCTGGTAGCCTTCCTCACTAGCCACTGTTTCTGGCCTTTGGTGTATCCTTCCAGACATTATCCTGTATCTAAAAACCTGACGACATCAGGCATAGCATCACTACCTTAAAAGAGGGGTAGCTTCAGTTTGATTGCTCCTATGGGAACGTCTTGTATTCTGTCTTTTGCTAGAGCATCTGCCTCCTGATTTTTTGCTCTGGGGACATGAAATAGTTTCACTGCTTCAAATTTCCTTAGAGGATTCTTAACTTGGCGTAGTTGACCAAGTAAAACCTAATTTTTACAAACCCAAGTGCCATTTATCTGCCTTATCAAAAGAAAAGCATCACCAAACACGTTTAGGCGCTGAATTCCTTGTGAAATACATTGTTCCAACCCAACAATTAGGGCTGCATATTCTGCTTCATTGTTGGAGTGGGAGTGTAATAACTGCCCGATGGAGAATACTCTTTCTTATTGCTCATTGAAATGACTATGCCAACTGCAGATTGGTCCATTGTTCTCTTGTATGCTCCATCAAAGAAAAGAGAGTGAACTCTTTCTAGCCTAGGACTCTCTACCATTGGTGTTTCTTCCTTTGCTTCCGTGTTGACCTTCAGCTTCTTCTCATAATGGCGATGAGTGAGAATTCCCGTTAAACTAGCCTTGGTGGAGTTTTCTACTTGCATGGTGTAGTCAAACTCTTGTAATCTAATTAACCACTTAGAAATCCTAAATGAGACATCCATGTGTCGCATTACATATGGGAAAACCTCCTCCATTTTCAGGATTACAAAGGGTCTAGGCAGGAGATAGGAGCAGAACTTCGTGGTAGCAAACATTAGTGCCAGAACCATGTGCTCTACTTCGGTAAATACCTTTTTTGACGGGGTCATGACACGACTAGAGAAGTAAATAGGATGCATGAAAGAAGTTTGGGGGTCCTTTTGCATTAGCATGGCTCAGAGTGTATCACTTCCTACACTAGGGTTCACATAAAATGGCTCGTCCCATTTAGGGGGTGAAATGGTGGGAAGCTTAGCTAGGATTTGCTTTACATCAGTAAATTGCTGCTCATTCTCTTCACTCCATGAGAAGACATCCCTCAAGGTGATTTGTTGTAGGGGAAGGACCACTTGAGATAGCACGTGAATGAACCTGCTTAAGTATCTTACCTTCTGAAGGAAAGAAACCAGCTGCTTAGCAGTGGTGGGTGACGACAAAGATACCAGGGCCTGGATCTTGCTAGGGTCAGCCTCAATCCCTTTTGCTGAAATTACATGGCCAAGGAGAGTGAATTTGCTTTCACCAATGTGACACTTATCCACGTTGAGCTGGCCACCCAAGGTTTGCAGCCTGGTTAAGCCATCATAGACTTTGCTTAAATGAAGGGCTCGTGAACTATAGATGCAAAAATCATCGATGAAAATCCGTATTGATGTTTCAAAGTAGGGTTGGAAAACAAAGGTCACATAGCGCCGAAATGTGGCCGGGGCGTTAGTGAGGCCAAACGGCATCACTCTGTAAGCAAAGCATCCCTAAGGTGTGATGAAGGTTGTCTTCTTCTTATCTTCTTCCGCAATGCTAATCTGGAAGTATCCTAAGTAGCCGTCGCACACTGTGTATCATTGGTGACCCGCCACTTGATTGAGTATTTCATCCTGGAATGGGAGGGGAAAGTGATCCCTCTTTGTGGCTGCATTGAGAGGTTTATAGTCCACGTAGACTCTCCACTTACCATTCTTTTTTGGTGTGACTACTACTGGGGAGACCCATTCTGAGTCTTCGACAGGGTAGATGAAACCTGCTTGTAGCAAACTTCTCACTTCTTTAAGTAGTGCCTCTTGTTGGATTACTCCAAGTCTTCTGAGCTTCTACACTACGGGTTTACTGCCTTCCTTGAGTTTTATGTGGTGTTGCACTACTGTAATTCTTGTGATCTTATCATAGCCATCAATGAACAAAGCAGTGAAGTTACCTAGCATGGAAGCATATTACTTCCTTTCTTCTTCGGTTAACTCATTTGAGAGCATTTTTTGTAATTTACCTGCATCCTCCAAGGACTGCGCACCTGATGATTCCTCTTGGTTTGTCGGGGGTGTTTCAGATTGTGTCAATCTTTTTGGGTCTTTAAGAATTACCCCCATCACTTCAATGCTACTGTCGCTTCCGTCGGTGGTGGTTGTCTCTTCTCCTAAGGTAGACGAATAGTCGTTGGTGGACTCATCTTCTGAAGCCTCCAAGATCATGTTTTGTTGCTTCCCAGTCCTCATGTCGTAGAATATGGACTTCCCTCTAGCATCCTTCATCTGAATCATCCCGATGCTCCAGTCTTGTTTAGCTTCCATAGCCATAAGCCAAGGCCTCCCAAGAATGATGGGGTAGCCCTCCCCTTTGTGTGTCATGACAATGATGTCTACCTCCACTTCTGTATTGAATGCTTTTACTTTGATCGCATTTACAATGCCCACGCATTTCACTCTTACATTGTTTGCCATCTTGGCTCGGCAGGGTGCCGGCCTACTTACCTCTAGACCTAGATGGTGCATCATCTTTTCACTCATGACGCATATTTGCGCACCACCATCTATGTAGACGTTTGAGATTCATTGCCCCTTGATGTGGGCATCCATGGTTGGTAGGATGTCGTCGATATCCCTTCCAGAGATAGCCCCAGCTATCCTGGGTCTTGATTTCCTAGGGCTTACCATTTTTGTCCATTGCCTCCTCATTCTTGGTGCAAGGTGGAGTAATTGGGGCCAAGTTATCTTTGGGCCCTGTATTAACACATCATGCACTAAGTCATAAGTGCATCAACAAGTGTGAAAGAACTGCCATTTGCAGCAGTAAGCACAATCTTTCCAACTCTTTGAACCGCATAAGAGGCATTGTTGGCACAAGTGACTGAATTCCCATGAGGGACAGACTCGAGAGAGGTGAACAATTCACGATGTGAGGTAATGTGCTTTGTAGCAACATTGTCAAAATACCCCACATGTGAATCTGCAGCAACTAACAAGCATACATCATGGACAGCAGGATTGTAAGTGCACTCTGCACTAAAAACCCATTCTACATCAACATCAGCATTACAGTCTCCTTTTACAGAAGACTCAACAATGGCTACATTTGTAGTGGAACCAGCATTTGCAGTGGAACCACCCTCTTTTTTCTTAGCCTCTTTGGCCTTCAACTTAGGACACAACTTGATTAAGTGATCATTAGCTTTACAATAATGGAAACGCATTTTCTTTTTGCCCTTATCACCACAATTGCCAGACGAAGTGTTGCCAGCAAACGCATTGGGAAGATAAGTTTTGCCACTCGCAGCAGAACCATAAGACGTGGCTACATTGCTGTTACCACCCTTTCTTTGAGAAGCAATAAAAGCCTGTTCAACTGCATGCTGTCTAGTCCTGTTTTTCCTTGAAAGGGACTCTTGCAACAGCAATGTGCATAATGCATCAAACTTGCCAACTTTAGATTTCCTTGGGTCATAAGTCTCCAAGTACTAGCAAAATTTTGGTAAGAATCTGGTAAGGCATCAAGAACAGTTTTCACAAGGGAACTATCTGAAATGACTTCACCCGCAGAAATAAGTTGCTCATTGATATCCTTGATACTAGCAAGGAAAGTTTCCATATCATCTTCCTCATGCATAATCTTCGGCTCAAGCTCTTTACGCAGCAAAGCAATTTTTAGCCTCATTGCGACTTGCATAAAGACCAGCCAATATATCCCAAGCCTGTTTTGTAGATTTTGCTGAACGAATGTGAGGAACAATCGTGCGCTTCACAGATAATGCAATCAATGCATGAGCCTGCGCATCCTTTACATCCCAACGATATTGTTCTGCCGTAGGTGTTGACCGCTGGGTCAACAACACAACATAACTCAAGTTTCGTACCAAAGTCTTATCTTTTGCGAGTTATGAAATGCTGTGGATTATGGCTATAAACGTCATTTGTAGTGAGTAGTTATTCTAGTTTTAGAAGCCAGGGTGCAATGGCACTTCCAGATTGTAAATACAGAGCCATTTGACCCTTTCAACCCCATTTTTGCTTAAACCTAAGGTAGCCTTAGTATATAAGGTACCTAGGTCATTTTGTAAAGGGCGGGAGACTTTAATCATAATCAAAACATTAGCGCTTCCGTCTACTGTGTGTGAGAGAGAAAGAGAGTGAGCGTGAGCTTTATCCTCTAGCTACGCCCGGCTCGCTCAACACATTGGAGATCCGACTACACCATTGTTGTAGGCTCGAGGAGAGCTACGCGACAACGCCAAGCATTCCACGCGAGAAGAAGTGCACGCCGACGCATCTACGAGCTATTTGTGGCCGTAAGTGTATCAAACGATGTTTGTTTTCTGCGTGCTAGAAGTCTATAAAATCGTGGCGACATAAGCTACGCATAGGTACTCATAAATTTCAGTTTTGGGCACTTTCAAAATTCTGCTCTGTCATCCTACGCGTTTTCCGCAGACGAGTTTAGAGTGAGGGTTTTGAGTGTAGAAGCTTAGGGACAGGTGTATCCTAGTGAGGGGATGGTGTTCCTGAAGTTTCGTACGAATCTGGCATGATTAGGTGAGTTACCTTCCGTATATGTGTATGTGGCTAGGTGGTGTAGTTGAGAGCAGTGAGGTTCTTGATTGTGGTATAGTTGGCCTTCTAGAGTGTTGTATGTGTAGGATGGTCTCAGCCTGACAAGCTAAAGAGATTTCCTCCGTGTGCCTATCGTGTCATCTGTGTCCTCGATTGACATTATGTTGATCTAGGTAGTGTTTGCATGCACTTCATGGGTGTGTGAGTCGCTCCCGCAACATTGGCGCCATTGCCGGGGACATAAGGACCTAAGTAGGTTTCCTACTAACACTCGTATGATGGTTGCTTGATTTAGTTTCGACTAAAGAAAGCGTTTTTCTTAAGTGGATCCGGAAGAGGATATTCCGCGATCAAGTGGATAGCCAGGAAGCGTGAGTCTTGCCGAGGGTCTGCGACTAGATGGGTTTAGTTAGGATCTGTGGATTAGAGTAGTTGTTGGTGGTCGAGTGATTTGTGAGGTGATAAAAGCGTTTACTAGTCCGTGTGTGGCAGTGAAGCGTTTTTCTACTCATAGATGCAAAACCCCATATGATTTGTAGGAGTAGCTTTAGGTAAGTGATCCGATTCTGATCTATAGCTATTCAGCACTGAATTATTTGCTAAAGTGCTTGATTACATTTGAAATCACGGAAAAGTGTGCTTTTGAGGGTAAAAATGCATTAAACAAGCTTTTGTGGATATTTTTGTATGACTGACTGATGTTGTGCATATAAAAGAGCATTTGCAAGGGTTCTGTGAAGAAAACCTGCAATTATGTAAACATAGACATCCTACGTGTAGGATGTCTCAAGGGGGTTCTAGAGACCAAATTTGAAAATACTGACTGCACCAGTGTGTTCAGAAGGGGGGTTTTACCCTAAGTATACATTGAAACTAGAGTTTTGACCAACTCTTGACACCCAAAAGACCAAAGACGGAGTGTCAAAAACGTGAAAACAAGAAACTTAAGATTTTGAGCACAATTTTGCATAAAAACTGGTAGGAATGCTTGAAAAGTAGTGCTCAAGACTTGGGGATGCCCGTGGATGAATTCTGCCAAAAAATTTCATCAGTAGACATCCTACGTGTAGGATGTCTACAGGGTGATCTGGTGAAAAATTTGAAAATTCTGACTGCACCAGTGTGTTCAGAGGGTAGGTTTTACCCTAGTAACATATTGACTTGAGTGTTTTTCCCTATTTTTGTTGACCAAAAGCCAAAAGGCGGAGTCAGAAAACGTAAAATTTCAAAAAAGGCTTAAATTGAGTGATTTTTGCATGTTTTTGCAATTGTGAATCATACTTGCACTTGCTGAGAGCATAAGGAAGCATCAGGGACACTTCAGTCTGAAAAAATAAGCAGTAGACATCCTATGCGTAGGATGTCTTCAGGGTGATCTGGGCACTTTTTGGAAAAACTGAGGTTACCAGTGTGTTTAGAAGGTAGGTTCTAAGACCCTGTTTTCACCTGGAAAGTGGAAATTTGGCCAAATTTTGACACATTAAAGCCAAAAGATGAGAATTGCCAAACATCCTACCCAAATTGTGTCCAAGGCCTAATTTTGAGACCAAACCATAGGATGAATCCAAAGGCATGTTCTAAATGTTGTATTGAGTGCATGTGATAAATTTCATCTCATTTGGGTTAGTGAAAGGAAGATTGAACATACTTTAGCATTTTTGACTGAAAAAGGCAAGAATAGATAGTTTTGGGGTCTTTTGACATCCAAACTCAAATCTAAGCATACCAGTGGGTTGTTGAAGACTAGGGGAATCTTTGGTCCAAGTTTGGGTTCATTCTAGGCAAAAAGACATCCTACGCGTAGGATGTCTACTGCATGATTCTGAGACCAAAATTCTCCTGTGACCATACCATGCTGTCATATAGCCTTAGATAAGCCTCCTAGGCAAATTTGGTCCAATTTGGAGTTGATTTGACTTGGGAATTCATCAGACAGACATCAGGCTTTTGGAACAGATTCTTGATCATTTGACCAACCTATAGGTGTCAGTATCAAAAAGTAAAAATAGCTGTGAGCTTAGCACATCAAGGGGAAGCTGCAGTGCAAGTTTGAGCTGAAACGGAGCAAAAAGACATCCTACGCGTAGGATGTCTCCAGGGTCATAAAGTGGTCAAAATTCTACTTTGGCCATATAGGGATGTTCTAAGTGTCTCAAGGATTCCAAAACTTTTTTCAAAAGTGAATTTGGACCTTGTTTGGCCTATTTACCAAGCAAAGACAAGAATTGTCAGACATCTTACTCTTAGAGTGCACTAGAAGCTTATGCAGCCCAAATCTTGACCTATTGACATCCAAATTCAATTTTGAGTATACCATTGGGTTGCTGAGCACTAGGAGAATATTGGGATCAAGTTTGGACAAAATCTGAGCAGTTAGACATCCTACGCGTAGGATGTCTCCAGCTTGATTTAGGACTCCAAACCAACCTATGAGCACACCACTGTGATCAGCACATCAAGGAGAAGCTGGGGTGAAAATTTCAAGTCATTCTGAGCAAAAAGACATCCTACGCGTAGGATGTCTCAAGGCCATTTTTAGGTCCAAATGAAATTCTGAGCATACCATTGTGTTGTTGGACTTAAGGGGAGTCTCTGGACCAAATTTTGTTAAATTCTGAGCATATAGACATCCTACGGATAGGATGTCTCTAGACCAGTTTTAGGGTCCAACTGTAATTTTGACCATACAGAAGTGTTCACAGTGTCACAGAGATCCCAAATCTTCTTTTAAAATTGAATTTGGACTCATTTTGACCATTCTAAACTTCATTTCACTGTTTTGGCCATAACTTTCACAAACGGTATCGGATCGGAAAAGTTTTTATATCAAAAAGTAACCTGAGAACGGCTCTACAGATCTTAGAGCAAAACTTGAACTAAATGTATGCCCATGGCAATCATTTAGTTCAACTTTGAAAAAAAACATCGTTTAAGGCCTCAAAATGCATCCGGAAGTTAGGGGTGTCTGAAAGCGACAATTTGCGAGAATTGTGACGAAACGGTTGCGGTTTTGAACATAGTTTTGACTTTTTCCTAACCAAAGAACTTGAACACAGTGGACTAAGTCTACTTGAACCAAGCAAAATCTCTTAAGCCCAGAAATCATGTCTACCCTAGATTCAAACTCAGCTTACACAAGCTTGGAGATCCCGACGATAGAGGAATATCCTCCCATAATGGATCTTCCAAACTTGCAATTGATAAAGATCCATCTTGTTGAGAGAGTTTGGATGATTGGTCATGAGAGTGAAGGACTATATAGATACATTGACGACAATGAGGTCAATCTTTATAGGTGCTCAGATCCATACCTAGAAGAGATAGCGTATTACAAGCTCTTATATGTCTACACATACAGAGTCGACTGTCAATGGAGATCTATAGTTGTCGACAAGTATGGACGAGAATACAGAGTTGTAGAAAGCAAAAATCCACAGACTGTACTAGAAAGAGGTGGATATTTGGTCAATGAAGGACCACAAATGCCTCCACCAAACACGAGAATTCCTATAGGAATTCCAAGAAGAGAGCCACCAGGATTCCCTTCAAGAGTGATAACGAGAGAAGGATTGGGAGAGTCTGTGGTTAGACTTGTATACAATCGACGAGTTAGACCATCCCAAGTCCATAAATGGGTAAATAGAAAATACTCCGGAGATAAAGATCCGAGAGATCACGTAACGGCTTTTAGAAGAGTGATTAGAGCAGAGGAAGTTTCAGATTTTGTAACACAGTTTGCGGGATTTGGATTGAATCTAGAAGATGATGCAGCTACATGGTTCGACTCGGTGGAAAAATGGTATTTTGAGACCCTAGATGAACTGTTTGAGGAGTTTATTGAAGAATTCTCGCCAAAAGGCATTGCTCACAACACGGTCTCGCAAATCCATAGATTCAAACAGAAAGAGAATGAATCAGTACGCAAAGCATCATTACGGCTCAAGAGATATGTTAGGCTCTGTCCGAGAGCGGAATTACCTACGCAAGCACGACTGATGCTGATCTTTATCCAGGGAATGAGACATAATGGCCTTCAGAAGGATCTGCATATGATAAGGAGGATGACGCTAAACGAGTTGATCAAAGAAGCTCTTTATCTAGTGGATAACTGTGAGGCATACAAAGAAAAGGACTGAAAGAGTCAAGGAGATGACACATCCTCTCAGCACAGTGTTTCACAGATAAGTGAGTCCATTGCCAAGCCAACGGCACCTATTGATCAAGAAAAGTTTATCAACGACTTGGTCAAGAGGTTGATTCCTCTTGTAAGGTCTGATTCAGGAGAGCCGAAGTGGTGTGAAATTGAGAGAAAATGGACGAACCATACAGGGGAAGAGTGCTATTATAGCATGGAAAATGCTAGTGAGAGGTATGTACAACCTGTTCCAGAAGCACCTACTCCACCTAGATACATTACGGGGAATGTGCTAGGACCAGTAGGAGTTTTAAGGCCACACCTTGTCTTAGGACAACAACCTCCGCTGAAAGGTGCTAGAATGCCGGTAGACATGAGATACATGCCAATGATGGAAGCATCATATAAACCAACACCAGTACCAGCTACAATGTGGTATAGCAACCAAAGTGAGTACTACCCTTTGGAGCAACAAAATGTGAGAGAAACACATGGAGTGGTGAGGCCGGTACAACCTCCACCTCTTGGGTTTCAGTCGAAAGAAAGAAGGTATGAAATGGACGAAAGGACATTGCGATTCATTGCAAATAGCGGCTTATCTAGGTCAAAGCTTGCTTATAGCCAAGAGGAAATGCTAAAAGAATCTCCTCAACCAGAGACAGATTGTCACAAAAGTCGTGACAACCACTTGGTCAAACAATGTCCTCATATGGAGATCACTGAAGTAAATGCCTATTGTCTTGAGTGTGGCATCACTCACTTGATCCCCGATTGCCTGAAAAAACCAAACCAAATCAGGAAAATCACGACAAATGTATTAGGGATTGTTCAGCTCCCTAGTAGCTCAAAAAATGAAAATGTTGTACCAGTTCAAGTAGTTACGAGAGCACAAGCTCAAAAGAAAGCTGATGAGAATCCAGAGACAAAGAACACGGAAAGTGACATGAGTCCAAAGACAGATTATGGACCAAAGACAGATGCACCTAGTCAGAAAACCAAGAGCAAACGAAATAGTTGGAAAGCTAGAAAGACTAGGATGAAAGCACGCAGGGAACGAGAGAGAAAATCCCTAGCTGAGAAGCTTACCGAAGCTGAGGAGAAGATAAAACAACATGAGGAAAAGGAGGCACCTTCTCTTACACAGATGGTTAAACCTCTAGAAGAACCATCCACGGATGAGAAACCGAGAAGTGCTAGTTTAGGAGGATCTGTGTTGGCAGAGAAGGTTAATGAGACATTAGATGCCCTCTTGAAATCCTATGATGTGAGGCTCAAAAACAACCAAACCCAAGAACACAGGTGGATGACATATCCCTATGCGAAACTAGAAAAGCAAAGGTTTGAAATGTGCCAGAAAATGATTCAAACAACCCAAGATTTACTAGAACCACCAGTTGCAAAACCTGAGAATGTGATCCGTGTCCTGCCTACACAAGTAATCCCACCAAACCAGGAACTAAAAGAGCTAGATTCTAGTCATGAGCACAGACCAAACCTCAAAGACCCAGCATTAGAACTAAGGATAGTACTGAATACCACGGATAACTCTTCCGAGGGATTTCACCAAGCTATACCTGAGGATTGTAAAGAGATAGATGGTCTTGAAGAATTGTGGAAACAAGTCAGAGAGGCCAATGAAGCCGATGACCTAAGAAGACGAGTAGACAAGACTGGTGATGAACGAGGAGTGTTTCTACCACCAATAGAGGAATTTGAGACTGGATCTCAAATGAATCTAGACGTGCGATCGTATTGGGGCGACAAAGGATCTGTACAATCTATGGATAGTCAACCCCATTCGCTAAGAACACTACCGTCCTACATGGGAGAGTACGAAACCAAGTCAGATGTGGTTGCAGTCCCATCACAGAGACTGTCTCCCAACAAGGCCATCGATTCAAAGGGGCTAGTAGATATTCTATCTACCCCAGTCACCTGTACAATAATGTTAGCCGAGTTTCTCAGAATAAGACGAAACCTGTGGGCTAATGTGGGTAAATGTCTAGAGAAATTTGGTGTAAAAACCCCAATGACTCAAATCGAGGAAGGCATCAAAGAGCTTGAAATGCCTCAACTAAATACTAGGCCAGTGCCATTAAACAAGGTAGGCAAGTATTACGAGGGAGAAAATGGAAACACCACCCTTCCTATGGAATTCAATAATGTAAAAACCATGGCAATCCTTGACATTGGAGCTGGTGTGGCCATTGCAACCAAAGAGTTTTGGAAAAAATGGGGAAAACCTGCCTTGATATCCACACGAATGACCCTGCAGCTTGCAGACGGACAGAAGGAAAAGCCCCTAGGACTGCTAGAAAAAGTACTTGTTACTTCTTGTGGCATTGAATATGAACACACTTTTGTTGTTGTTGACTTTCAAATTGGCAAGAAGAACAACTATGACATCATTTTGGGAAGACCATTCATGCGACAATTGAAAATGGTCCAAGATTGGGGTTATGACCATATATACCTGAGACATATGGAAACCATAACAAAGATAAACTTGAGGGACCATAGCTATAGGGATGTGACGAGAACACCGGTTGAGGAGTTTGATTCTGCCACAATAGCAGGATCAAGACTTCCAGCTTCATTAGGTAAGCCTAAAGAACTATGGATGTGTGGAGCTTCACAATGTGGCAGCTTGAAACTTGAGGAATGTATCCTAGAGAGGGTTATAGAGGATATGGACTATATCACAGAACCATTTCCTGAAGAAGAGTTAAAGCCTTTTGGATGGGAACACATCTTGGCTACTCTAGACGTGTGCACCATGGAGGATGCTCCCACAACAAAGTTTTGTGATGAAAATGGCTATGATGTCGTTCCTTATTTTGCAGTGAGTGTAATCCAGGAAAACGAAGAGAACCAGACATCAACAAGCTCTCGAAATAAGGAGCAAACAAAGAAATGTGGATAATCAAAAAAAGAAGAAGACGACGAGTTCTATGACTCTGTAGAACACTTCGAGCTTCAAGAAGATCAATGACCCGGGAATCAATGTCATTGCTACACGAATAAAGTGCATCAAAAGTGGATTCCAAAGTCCTCCGTGAAGACACAACCACCACAAGCATCCTCATACATGGCTCCTAATAAGGATGCAAAGACTCAGCTAGGAGGAATACGACCAGAGCAACGAGATAACAATGCTCTAATCAATGGTCTAGAAAAGTCCTCCAAGAAACTACCACCCACGAGAAAACAGACAGTAACTTTCCACTACTAGCCAAAAAATCAAGGGAAAGTACAAGAAGTCAACCTTGCTGAGGATAGTAGCGATAGTGATGAATCTTACGACATCCCCTATCATCAACTCAGGCCATCACTATCACCAACCCCTTCAGCAACAACCATGACAGGTCAAAAGAACAAGACAACAAGTCAAATCCAAAAAGCTCGACAAATCTGGATACCAAAAAGCCAGATCGGCCAAAAACAGATATGGATCAAGAAGACAAAGATCTCTAATGACAAATCACAAGATCCAACACCAAAACAAAAACAAGGAAAGCGTGCACGAACGGGTAAGAATATCACAAAATTGCAAGCTTTCACAACTCAGGTTTGGGCTCCAACGAAGTTGATTCAAGCACGAAAATGTCAGGAATTCATTTGGATTCCAAAACAACCACAGTATCAACTTTCAAAAACTGAATCCCGTCCCCAACCAAGCATACAAGGGCTAAAGCAAAGACCACTATTGACTCACACAACAAAAAGGTGGATCCCAAAGAAGTCTCTTCAAACACAAACGAAGCACGGGCAAGTATGGGTTCCCAAACGAGAGCCAGCAACAAAACAGCCAATAATCGCAAAGAAATGGGTCCCAAAGAAGAACAACAAAATTGTTGCCAGTGCATCGCCGCTTGAATTCTTACAATTCTTCCTACGATTATAGTACAGTTAGAAGAGAGCAAGTTGCTTCAATCAAGCAACGATGCAAGAGCTTCAAAGACCGTTACATTGCTTAGAATAGGAAGCCTCGCCAACAAATGCCAATAAGCAAATTGCTTATACCCACATCTTGCACAACATAAATCTTTTCCATGCATTGACTGTGTATGCATAATAGGGCTACATTACAATTCGTGCATAGGCACAACTTTTAATTGCCCAAGCACAACACATACCCTTTGCGATACCCTGTCGTAAAGGATGACTCCAAATAGGAAGGGGGGAGGCATTCTGAATGCGGACCTAACATTATGACTATTAGAGGGCAATGTCTTGTGAGATGCATTGAATTTT
The DNA here is from genome assembly GCF_014529385.1 of Adiantum capillus-veneris. Lineage (NCBI taxonomy): Eukaryota > Viridiplantae > Streptophyta > Polypodiopsida > Polypodiales > Pteridaceae > Adiantum > Adiantum capillus-veneris. The sequence goes on from NC_140946.1 coordinate 104,670,683, forward strand.
TGCGTTTTATTGTGATAATTTTTTGACGAAATTTAGACTATATGCTCTCATAGTAGTGTTACAGAGGAGTATGGGGACAAAATCCATATATGAGCCCCTAGGGACATATGTATAGTGTACATAGCATTTAGATTTCTATTTGAATGATTTTTTTTTTGTTGAGTTGTTCTTTGTTTATTATTAAGAAAAAATAAAAAAATTCATAATCCACATGAAGAAAAGACTGACGAGAGGCCTAAGCACTACAAAGAGAAGAAGGTACAGGGAAACGATGAAACTTCACGAAGTATGTCTCAGCAGCCACTACAATAGCCGAAGAACTTGTCACAAAGCAGTGTCAACAGGCAATCGACAAGTCATAAAAGTCAGAGTTGAGTAGCTAAGCCACAAAATGAGTGAGGTGTTAGTCCCAAAGCTTCAAGTAATATTCTCTGTGGTCTATGCGTCTTAGCTATTCTAGGTATTGCTCAAGCTGGAAGAGTTGAGCATATTTACGTTGTGTCGCTCATGCTGGTATAGGTGAGCAAAAGAGTCGAAGTCTAAGTCCTTAAGTCTGGTGAAGTGACGGAGAAGATCCAAAAGACACTCACGTACTGAGCACAGTGAGATTCGAGTGGAGAAACTTCTACATCGACAACCCTTCTTGGAAATGTGGAAGCTATTGAGACATCTTTTGATGTCACATGTGCTACATTTATTCCTCGAAACACCCATCATCTCCTTCTTTCACATTGCATGCTTTTGTTGACAAATTTCTCATATGCATATAGAGTGTCCCATAATTGGCACCTATCTAAAGATACCTATCACCATCCTCTTGTACATATTCCTTCTACATCAACAATAAGGAAATGCTACTCAAATCAATTGACAAATGAATTGGAGCACCAATTCCAGATCATAGCATACTTCTCCTCAATGGCGAGTCGAAGAATGGCCTACAATGACAAAGCTGCAGACAACACTAACAACATGATTGCACAGGAACAAAGTGAAGGGGATCGGGGAGCACCACAGACTGAGAGTGAGAGAGAGAGAAGGAGACACACGATGTGGGTGGGGAGACTCCAAAGAGTGAGCAGCCCCCTATACACTTATGCTATGTATAAGGTATACAAGTCAGTGGGCGCCCAGACTCTGGGCGGCCGGGCAAGGCACAGACGCCTATACCCCAACAACCTCCCACTTAAAGGCGACTGTGCCTTTAAGCAAGGGAACCTAGTCTAAAGACTACAAAAGCCGAGAGAAAACCGCTCTCAACCGATGCCCACTGGCTGGCTGTGATCGTGTGCATCCGGCTGTCCTGCTCCCGTGTAAGTCCATACACCACCAGACGTACCGCACACGTACTGCAAGTATGTACGCAATACCTGCATATCTCCCTCGTGCACTATGCCATCATCAGTCAACAAACGACTGACAACCCCAACTGCAAATGCTCCCACTACAGCTGCGATATCTGGTCTCAAGATCAGCATCTCATACATGAGACCACTGAATTCCGATGCAATGCTAGCGGGCCCTGCTAGCTCTACGGAGCATGCATCAACATATATATCCCTGGCAATAGGCATCTCTGACTGACAAGGCGCGTCAGCCACATGCATCTCCTGACTGTCCGCAAAAGACGCATCAACCTGTCGTGCAACCTCAGAGCAAACCAGCTGCTCTAGGTGTCTGCTGGAAGACATGTCCTGCACAACTATATCCCCATGCTCACTGTCGAGCATAGAAAGGAATGACTGCATAATCGCTGACATCTCAGCCTCCTCTGCAATCATCCACTGCAAAGATGACCACTCAATCTGCTGTGACTCACTAGAGCTCTCATGCTCTAACTCCGTATGCATAGACTCTTGCACAACGTCCTCCTGTCGTGACTCACTAGAGCAAGACCGCTCTACCTGTCTATCTTGCATAGAAGTATCTCGCACAACTGACTCTCTGCTTTGCTCAGTCACTAGCAAAGCATGCATGTCTGACTCTGTCACCACTCTGTGTGACTGCTCAAGTCGTGCCCCAACTGTGTGCACAACGAGCTCACTACTCTGCACTCCACGCAAAGTACCCTGCAACCCATGAGCAAAAGAGACTCGCCTGCTCTCTCGTTGTCTACCTGGCTGTGTGATCACAGAGACAACACCGTCTCTCCCGTGATCCACATGCAATGGGTAACCTGTACCACTCCTGGCACCTCTCGCAATCACTAGCGAACCCAAATGCATCACAAAATCTCGCTCTCGTAGCGAAATCTGACATCCACAATCTCTAAGCTGACCAATCGAGATCAAACTCACTGTCAAATCTGGTACATAGCGCACATGTCGTAACAAGTAAGATGCACCACTCGGTAATGACAGTCTCACATCTCCTGCACCTGCTATCACATGCACCGATCCATCGATCAAACGTACACTGCCAAGCATCCCGCTAGAATAGCTACAAAACCATGCACGATGCGACGTGACATGAAACATAGCATCTACGTCTAGCAACCACTGCGAAGGGAGTGCACTATCCACATGTATAGCATCTCGTGCATAGCTCGAGGTAAAAGTGACATCCCCGTCACTAGTATACTCCGACACTACATGTGCCTCAACTGTCAAAGCAACTGAGTCCATGGCATCACTACATACATCTCTGAGACTGCCATGTCTCCTACGATGTCGCATACGACGAAAACAGCGCCGTCTAACGTGTCCAGAATGACCACAATACCAACATGTCATCTGTCGGCATGCTCGTGAATGTACATGTCTCACACGAGTCCGTGATGACTCAGATCTATCATACATATCATGTAATCTGCGCCAAAGTGCTCTCGAAGTAGTCTCATACATAACAAGAGCATATACAGATTCCGCAAGGTGCAAAGAGAGCATAGATAGTGCCATCTCCTCTAGCTCCTGCCACTGATCGTCAGACATGTTTGAAGGTCTACCTGCATCACCACTCAATGGTCGATGCAACCCTCGCTGTGTCAATGCGTCAAGCATACACTCTCTCCATGCCGCAAAGTCTGACCCATCAAACATGCGCATCTGTGAGAGGTCACAATCTGATCGATCACCTGTCTCTGCCATGAGCACAATGTAGCAAACTAGAAAGCAAAACCACCTCACCAACAACACCTGAAAACTGTCTACCAATATGGCCAGAAACACAATGTAAAACCTGTGAGACACACTTCAAAATAGAGCTCCCGCAATGTCAATACAAGCCTCGCCTGCTCTAGTATCACACTGCAATCTGTGAGCTAATCACCAAGCCCACACTGTGCGGTATCGATGCATACACACGCACAAATCTCCCACCTGCAGAGAACACCGCACGCAAATGCTGAGTGCAACCCGCAATCTCTACCTAGATCGCATAAATGGTGCGCATAAAACTCCTGGGAAAATTTCGCCAGAGTTTCGTCAGTAAAACGGCCACAAAACCAGTAACCAAACTGACTGCACGCTCAAAACCATGAGCAACCAAAGCGCATCAAATCACACTCCAAATGCATGCACCAATCTCCACATTTTGCATACATCATTGCAAACACCTGCAAATCTAGTACACAAATATCTGCTCTACCTGTGACTGCCAAAAAACATGCTCGAGGCATACATTGCCGAGCTCAAAATGCAATCACATTAGTCTCCCTGAGCATCAAACCACATAAGGCATACATCGTATCCTCCCACCTGTGAGGAAACTTGCAGCAAATATCACTCTCACATCTGAAAGCAAACCATGTGTGGAATCCTCGACACACAATAAACAACTGCTGCTACTGCAGAAAATTCAGCGTTCAGAATTTTAAAATTCTGATATGACGAGCGCGTCCGGAGCATGCCAAAACCCCAAGGTAGACTCCTGGATCATATGTATCCGAGTCCGGGTGTGAAAGCTATGCCAAAAACAGTGTTTTTGGGACCCGAGAGTGCACAAATAAACTTGCTGCTGTACCTGCTGTAATTCAAAGCATAATTTCAGCAAATAGACATCACCATCGCGTCATACTCAGTAACCACCGTACTGATCTCACTAGCATCTGTCATGCCCAAATCTGCATCACGCATCTGTCGCCTCCGTTGTCTCAAACGCCTGAAACATCGACGCCTAATGTGCCCTCTATGTCCACAATGCCAACATGTCAAGTCTCTATGCCGTCGAGACTTGCGTGTGGGATCAATCTCTCCCATGGACATAGAAGTGGGACTAGACTTCCCTGTAGACATGGATGTCGCGTACATAGCATGTAAACTCTGCCATAAAGCATGAGTTGTAGTCTCCCTCGAGACCTGCCAGTAAACAGACTCTACCAGATGTAAACAAATCGTAGACATAGCTAACTCATCAAGATCCTGCCAATCATCATCACGCATAGAATTGGGCTTCGCCGATAAACCACGCAAGGGTTTATCCTGCCCCAAATCCGCCAATGCAACAAGCATATGCTCCTTCCAAGCAACAAAATCTGCACCATCAAACTGTGTCAGACCATAACGCTGGAAGTCAAATGAAAAATCAGCCATAATGCTCGCAAAAGAGCAACCAACAATGAGTAGCAAATGTCAACCAAATCAGCCCTAAACTGGCTCGAATTGCATCAACAAAAGTCTGCAAATATGGCTGCAAATCAGCCCCAAAACAGCCCCAAAATTCAGCTCTTAAACAGCTGCATAAACAAGTCACAAATGTGTCCCAGATCAGCCTACAACTGAGCCATACATGGACACCTGCAAAGAGGAAACAATGGCTGAAAATTCAGCGCTCAAATAAGCCCTCAAACCTGCCTGTAAACTTGTAAACCTGTAGCTGAAACCTGCTGAAAAACCTCAAGCCATTAGTGCTCGAATCCGGCTACCTAGCTCGTAGCCACACAAGCATACATCACAATACTCACTCCTGTGAGTGTGCCAAGATAACTGTACCAATTGAAGGGGATCGGGGAGCACCACAGACTGAGAGTGAGAGAGAGAGAAGGAGACACACGATGTGGGTGGGGAGACTCCAAAGAGTGAGCAGCCCCCTATACACTTATGCTATGTATAAGGTATACAAGTCAGTGGGCGCCCAGACTCTGGGCGGCCGGGCAAGGCACAGACGCCTATACCCCAACACAAAGAAGTCCCCAATGAAGAAGAGCAGACATAAAAGTAATCAGAGGATCTCAAAAGATGAATGGTTATGATGATAGATGTCCGCTCTAATGGATCATAGTTCTTGTTGTGGTTCAACAAAGTTACAAGCAGTGCAACAGATGAAGCCAAAACGACAGCAAAGACCACATTGCCATTGACAATCAGGTCATGTCGGGGACGACATGAACGTGGAAGGGGGGAGTGTTGACCGTTGGGTCAACAACACAACATAACTCAAGTTTCGTACCAAAGTCTTATCTTTTGCGAGTTATGAAATGCTGCGGATTATGGCTATAAACGCCATTTGTAATGAGTAGTTATTCTAGTTTCAGAAGACGGGGTGCAATGGCACTTCCAGATTGTAAATACAAAGCCATTTGACCCTTTCAATCCCATTTTTGCTTAAACCTAAGGTAGCCTTAGTATATAAGGTACCTAGGTCATTTTGTAAAGGGGAGGAGACTTTAATCATAATCAAAACTTTAGCGCTGCCATCTACTGTGTGTGAGAGAGAAAGAGAGTGAGCGTGAGCTTTATCCTCTAGCTACGCCCGGCTCGCTCAACACATTGGAGATCTAACTACACCATTGCTATAGGCTCGAGGAGAGCTACGCGACAACGCCAAGCATTCCATGCGAGATGAAGCGCACACGCCGACGCATCTACGAGCTATTTGTGGCCGTAAGTGTATCAAACGATGTCTGTTTTCTGCGTGCTAGTAGTCTATAAAATCGTGCCTACATAAGCTACGCATAGGTACTCATAAATTTTAGTTTCAGGCACTTTCAAAATTCTGCTCTGTCATCTTACGCGTTTTCCGCAGACGGGTTTAGAGTGAGGGTTTTGAGTGTAGAAGCTTATGGACAGGTGTATCCTAGTGAGGGGATGGTGTTCCTTAAGTTTCGTACGAATCTGGCATGATTAGGTGAATTACCTTCCGTATGTGTGTATGTGGCTAGGTGGTGTAGTTGAGAGCAGTGAGGTTCTTGATTGTGGTATAGTTGGCCTTCCAGAGTGTTGTATGTGTAGGATTGGTCTCAGCGTGACAAGCTAAAGAGATTTCCTTCGTGTGCCTATCGTGTCATTTGTGTCCTCGATTGACATTATGTTGATCTAGGTAGTGTTTGCATGCACTTCATGGGTGTGTGAGTTGCTCCCGCAATAGTGTGTGACAGAGAAAGAGAGTGAGCGTGAGCTTTATCCTCTAGCTACGCCTGGCTCGCTCAACACATTGGAGATCCCACTAAACCATTGCTCTAGGCTCGAGGAGAGCTACGCGACAACGCCAAGTATTCCACACGAGACGAAGCGCACACGCCAACACATCTACGAGCTATTTGTGGTCATAAGTGTATCAAACGATGTCTATTTTCTGCGTGCTAGTAGTCTATATAATCCTGGCGCCATAAGCTACGCATAGGTACTCATAAATTTCAATTTCGGGCACTTTCAAAATTTATCTCTGTCATCCTACGCGTTTTTCGTAGACGAGTTTAGAGTGAGGGTTTTGAGTGTAGAAGCTTAGGGACAGGTGTATCCTAGTGAGGGGATGGTGTTCCTTAAGTTTCGTACGAATCTGGCATGATTAGGTGAGTTACCTTCCGTATGTGTGTATGTGGCTAGGTGGTGTAGTTGAGAGCAGTGAGGTTCTTGACTGTGGTATAGTTCGCCTTCCAGAGTGTTGTATGTGTAGGATGGTCTTAGCCTGACAAGCTAAAGAGATTTCCTCCGTGTGCCTATCGTGTCATCTGTGTCCTCGATTCACATTATGTTGATCTAGGTAGTGTTTGCATGCACTTCATGGGTGTGTGAGTCACTCTCGCAACATTGGCGTCGCTGCCGGGGAACGAACCCAGGTCACCCGCGTGACAGGCGGGAATACTCACCACTATTCTAGGTACTGCTCAAGCTGGAAGAATTGAGCATATTTACGTTGTGTCGCTCATGCTGGTATAGGTGAGCAAAAGAGTCGAAGTCTAAGTCCTTAAGTCTGGTGAAGTGAAGGAGAAGATCCAAAAGACACTCATGTACTGAGCACAGTGAGATACGAGTGGAGAAACTTCTACATTGACAACCCTTCTTGGAAAGGTGGAAGCTATTGAGACATCTTTTGATGTCACATGTGCTACATTTATTCCTCGAAACACCCATCATCTCCTTCTTTCACATTGCATGCTTTTGTTGACAAATTTCTCATATGCATATAGAGTGTCCCATAGTTGGCACTTGCATGAGGAACTCTTTCCGTGTTTCACCCAAGAACTCACCTTTCATGAACATGTACTTCACGTTCAACTGCTCAACTCCAATAAGAGCGTATACCAAAGGCATTTTTTTTCCCACCGGGTTTTTTCCCTTTGGTCATCCAGGTTTTAGACCCTAATCTAAAGACACCTATCACCATCCTCTTGTACATATTCCTTCTACATCAACAATAAGGAAATGCTACTCAAATCAATTGACAAATGAATTGGAGCACCAATTTCAGATCATAGCATACTTCTCCTCAATGGCGAGTCGAAGAATGGCCTACAATGACAAAGCTGCAGACAACACTAACAACATGATTGCACAGGAACAAAGAAGTCCCCAATGAAGAAGAGCAGACATAAAAGTAATCAGAGGATCTCAAAAGATGAATGGTTATGATGATAGATGTCTGCTCTAGTGGATCATAGTTCTTGTTGTGGTTCGACAAAGTTACAAGCAGTGCAACAGATGAAGCCAAAACGACAGCAAAGACCACATCGCCATTGACAATCAGGTCATGCCGGGGACGACATGAACGCGGAAGGGGGGAGTGTTGACCGTTGGGTCAACAACACAACATAACTCAAGTTTCGTACCAAAGTCTTATCTTTTGCGAGTTATGAAATGCTGCGGATTATGGCTATAAACGTCATTTGTAATGAGTAGTTATTCTAGTTTCACAAGCCGGGGTGCAATGGCACTTTCAGATTTTAAATACAAAGCCATTTGACCCTTTCAATCCCATTTTTGCTTAAACCTAAGGTAGCGTTAGTATATAAGGTACCTAGGTCATTTTGTAAAGGGGGGGGAGACTTTAATCATAATCAAAACTTTAGCGCTGCCGTCTACTGTGTGTGAGAGAGAAAGAGAGTGAGCGTGAGCTTTATCCTCTAGCTACGCCCGGCTCGCTCAACACATTGGAGATCCGACTACACCATTGTTGTAGGCTCGAGGAGAGATACGCGACAATGCCAAGCATTCCACGCGAGATAAAGCGCACACGCCGACGCATCTACGAGCTATTTGTGGCCATAAGTGTATCAAATGATGTCTGTTTTCTGCGTGCTAGTAGTCTATAAAATAGTGGCGACATAAGCTACACATAGGTACTCATAAATTTGAGTTTCGGGCACTTTCAAAATTCTGCTCTGTCATCCTACGCGTTTTCCGCAGACGGGTTTAGAGTGAGGGTTTTGAGTGTAGAAGCTTAGGGATAGGTGTATCCTAGTGAGGGGATGGTGTTCCTTAAGTTTCGTATGAATCTGGCATGATTAGGTGAGTTACCTTCCATATGTGTGTATGTGGCTATGTGGTGTAGTTGAGAGCAGTGAGGTTCTTGATTGTGGTATAGTTCGCCTTCCAGAGTGCTGTATGTGTAGGATGGTCTCAGCCTGACAAGCTAAAGAGATTTCCTCTGTGTGCCTCTCGTGTCATTTGTGTCCTTGATTGACATTATGTTGATCTAGGTAGTGTTTGCATGCACTTCATGGGTGTGTGAGTCGCTCCCGCAACAGTAGGCAAAACAACTCTAATAGCAGCAATCCTTGCAGCAAGACCTACAACATCCTCAACATCGCCTGCATCCTCAGAACCAGGACGTACATCAATGCCCTGCACAATATTCCAGACGCCCTTTGACACAAGAACATGTTGCATCATGTAAGCCCACATAGGGTAATTGTCCCCATCCAACCCGTCCTCAGCAACAAACATCTTGAACACATCTATGTTGTTGTCACCCATGGTAAATGTTGCACTTGATGTATAAACTGCCCGAAAATAGGAGAAACGGAGCGGGAACAATATGTGCTATATAGCACAAACCGTAGAAGACTGTAAGGCACCTGTTATGCAGAAATCGACACTGACAAAAATTCTGCACAAAATGACAAAATTGCCTGTGCAGACCTGCCTGTAGTGGAAACGGAGGCCGAAATGAGCCTGAATCAGAAATCTGAGCAGACTAAGCTGTAAAGCTCTCCCAAAATATTTGTCGACTTGCGAACGCTCGCCAAACCTCACTGTAATTGGAGAAAGTGAGCAGGTGTCTGCTGGAGCAGTTGGCGACTAAGCCCGAGAGGACGTAACCTGCCCTGATACCAATTGTTGGAAATAGGGTTGCAGAGAAACACACACAGCTTGGAGAAGACGAAGGAAGCTCAAGGCACACAATAAAGAGTGTGTCACTTAGTGTGCAATGGAAAGATAGATAGCCCTAGAGTGATGGGCATATATACAAGGCTCGGGGGGAAAAACCTCCTTAAGAGGGAAAAATTCCCCAGCGGTCCTAGTGTGTTCACACACATCACTACTACATGTATATGGTAACACACCCACAATAAATTCCATAGAGATGCTTTCCCATTTTCCATTGGGAATCTCCAAAGGATGTAAGAGTCCTCCTGCTTTCAAGCACTCTATTTTATTAACTTCACATTTTTGGCAATGCAGGACATAAGCTTGAACAAAGCCATGTAGACCTAGCCAGTAAAACTGTTGTCGTACAAGAGCATAAGTTTTTCTAATTCCCGGGTGCCTTGCAGTTGGACTGTCATGACATTTATAAAGAATTTGGCGCCAAATGTCTGTGTCCGTCGGTACACAAACCCTCCCCTTATGGAGTAGGTACCCATTGTCGATGGTAAAATGCTTCCATCGCTGTAGTTCATCACTTGATAAAGGAGAACTAGGTGTGGAGGTTAATTGTACACTACCATTGTCAGGAGTTTTTTGGAGCAAGGGATTGCGCATATGTACATACACATGCATGGTGCATCGAATAAAGGATTTCCCATTTTCCAGAGCCAGGTGGTTACGTGGGGCCCACATGTGTACAGGTAGGACAGCATGTACATAGTGCATCGATTTTCACTGTTACTAGTACCATTGTGTTTTTTCTACAATAATGAGGAGTTGGTAGCGCGTAAAACTTCTCGAGGAATCTATCTGCGGACGACATGAGGTAAGCAGGTGCGTCAGATGGCATCTAGTGGTGTCAGGAGGCCGAACGGGGTCAGTACTTGCACGCGGAGAAGTACGGACACGACGTGGGTGTTTTCTTATGAGAGTTATGCAGAAATTTCATCATTAGTACCACTTTTTGGGGCCACTTCACGTGGTTGCAAGACGCATTATTGAAAAGAAATGAGTGCCAGGTGTGCGGATGATGCAAAAAGGTGACAACTATGCACTGCGAGGTCAGTTTTTGGCCTGTTCGGGGTCCGTTTGAGGTCATCTAAAAGGCCAAGGGTACCCAAGTAATAAAGCTAAGTGTGGGAACTGAAAAAACTGAGAGAAGACCAGAAAAACCGTGGAGAAGAGAGGAGGAACAGCCGCAGGTGTGTTTTTGCTCATTTTGGAGCCTGTTTTGACCGTAAACTGCTCATCCGATGTCGGATTTGAGCACTTTGACATTGTTGACTGGGGTTTTGGGCCGTCCCGGACGTGATGGCGCTGTCCATTTTGCCAAGTTCCTCACTGTTTTTTTGCTGTTTTAGCTGTGTAAGTTTCTCCTATGAGCGAAGCTTCTGCTCCAGTTTTTGATTGTATCTGGCATATTTTACCCATATTGTGTGATCTATTTGCCCCATTGGTGTTGTCTCAAGCTCTATTGTATCGAAACATCATAAATTTTTCTCTTTTGAGCTGAGTTTTGTGTGTGTGTGTGTGTGTGTGTGTGGAGTGGGCAAGTGGATAGTCTCTCGCCTCTCACTCCATCGGTGTGTGTCCTGTCTCGGCCAGGTGTGTTGTGTAACCCGAGTGGTGCCCCCTAGTGTGTGTGTGTGTGTGTGTATCTTCCCAAGAGTGTGTGTCGGGTTGTTATAGAGGCGTTCTATGTGTTTTCATTCCGCTCACACCGTCATTGGAGTGAGAAGGATCCCTCTTTTGAACATGGCTCCACACTTTGGAATATGCTCCATCATGCTCATATTTTCCTTTGAGAGAATCTAAAAATTCACTACGAAGTTTTGTGAACAAGAGCAAATTGATCTCTGGCATTTGACTTAGAGCGTCTGCCACTATATTGTATCGGCCTTTACGATACCTTAGCTTGGCGCATATTCCTGAAGGATCTCGGCCCACCTGGCTTTTTGACCCTTTAAATCCGTTTGTTGTGTAAACCATTTGATGCTTTCATGGTCAAACACAATCTAAAATTGAGCACCATATAGATAATGCCACCATGTTTTTAAGGCAGACACTATTGCATAGAGTTCACATTCGTAAGCAGAATAGTTCTGCTGAGCTACATCAAGCTTCTTTCTTTCAAATGCAATCGGCCGTCCGTCTTGTAACAAGACTGCTCCAATAGCACAGTCACTGGCATCCGTTTCCAAAACGAATGGTTTCAAAAGATCTACAATAGCCAGTATAGGAGCTGTAGCTAATGCATCCTTGAGTGTATCGAAACTGTGCTGTTGAGCGGATCCCCATTGAAAAGTTTTACCTTTGCTTTTTAGTTGATCTGTCATAGGATTAGCAGTTTGAGCATAGTTTTTAACGAACCTTCGGTAAAAACCTGCAAATCCTAAAAATATATGTAGTTCTTCCAGATTTTTAGGAGGAGGCCATTTCCGGATGGTATCCACTTTGGATTGATCCATGTATAGCCTATTAGCTGAAATAACATGCCCTAAATAATGAATTTCATCTTTTAGAAAATCACATTTAGATTCCTTGGCATATAACTTATTTGTGCGTAACAGCTCAAACACCTGCCTGAGATATTGTAAGTGTTCTTCTTTAGAAGCACCATAGACTAGGATGTCATCGAGGAAAACAATAACAAATTTGCCCAAATATGGCTTCAAGACACTATCCATAAGTGTCATGAATGTTGTGGGTGCATTGGTTAACCCAAAGGGCATCACCAAAAACTCGTAGTGTCCAAACCGTGTTCGGAATGCAGTTTTAGGTATATTGGCAAGTCGAATACGGACTTGGTGATATCCTGACCGCAAGTCTATTTTCGTAAAAATGCGAGCATGAGTGAGCTTATCAAACAACTCATCTACTTTGGGCAATGGGTATTTGTTCTTAACTGTAACCGCATTTAAGCCACGATAGTCTACGCACATGCGCATACTGCCATCCTTTTTCTTTACTAAGAGGATAGGCGAAGCCCATGGTGAAGAACTGGGTTGTATAAACCCTCTACTAAGGTAGTCAGCAAGCTGACGTTCCACCTCAGCAGCTTCTAAATAACTCATACGGTAAGGTGGTTTACTAACAGGTTTACAGCTTGCAGCCACGTCAATGCTATGTTGTACTGATCGTGTCGGCGGTAATCCTGATGGAAAATCATTAGGAAATACATCTTGAAATTCCTTTAATAATTTTTGTAATTGACTAGCAATGTTTGCTTGTTTAGAATTAGCAATTGGTGGAATAGAGGAGAGAGAAGCATGCGGCGTTGAGGAATGTTCAACAGACTCAATGTTAGAAAGAAAATGAGATAGTGAGTAACACAAGAAAACCTGATCTATTTCATTATCAAAAACGAGCTGCATAAGCTCAGCGGTACAAACCAATGATGATGAAGGTATATCTTTTTCTCCTAACAACAACACATGTGCACCATGGGATTCAAACATCAAGCTGCTGTGCTCATAGCTACACTTCAGTGATGGTCCTAGGCTATGTAACCACTCCCTACCAAGAACCACATCAGCCCTTTCCATGTTCATAACCTGAAAATCCAAACATGTAGAGTACCCTTGTACTTCCAATGGAACAACTCGGGATTGAGTATCCCATATTTCAATATCATGTCCATTCATCATTGCTACCTTGTAGCGGTGGGTACTCAGAGTTTGAGGTAGTTTGAGTTTTTTCACCAATCTGTAATTGATGAAATTGTGAGTAGCACCGTCATCTACCAAGATGCGCACCTTGTGCCCTTGCAGATATCCGTGCATACGTACTAACTCATGTGGTCCAAAGGTTGGTTGCCGCATGGAAGCTGTGAGACAGCATTGTTGAGCCAGCAGAGGATCACACCCACATTTTTGCTCACACCCATCATTTTGTAACCATTGATTGTAATAAATGTCTTTCCGACATTAATTTTGATTTGAGCCATTCATTAAGTAACGGGACTCAATTGAGTTTCCAGCTTGTAATCCCGACGTAATTTCACCTGCTGATGTAAATAATTAGAGATGTTCTCACCTCCAAGGCTGAGGTATATAAGCCAAAGTTTTGTAACCTAAAGAGGGATTCAATTATTAATCAAAGTGAGTTTTGAGCACCGTGACTGTGTCTGAGAGAGAGAGAGAGAGAGAGAGAGAGAGAGTCTTATCTCCTTGCTACGCGAGCTACGGGGCCGCCATTGGAGAAGCGACACCGCCATTGTGTTAGCAACGGTGAGAGCTACGCACAGATACCAAGAGTGCCCGCTATCGGCTTCTACGTGTGGTAAGTTCCTACGAGCTTCGGTGTGAGTTTTCTTCCAACTCGTGTGTCGGAATAGAGCGTGCAGCATATCTATAGAACCACAACGAGTAGAGCTACACATTAGTACCATCGGGGTCAAGTTTCGGTCACCTGTATTTTTCGGCCTATCTTCATACGCGTTTACCGCACGGAGTGGTTATAGGTTGATTTTGCAGTTCAAGTCTTTAGGGTGTTGTTCTTACCTAGTGTATAGACTTCCCCTTGAGTTTGAGATCGATTCAATGATTCTAGATCTTGTTTCGTATAGCATTCGTTCGTAGTACGGATTTCAGTCACTTGCGTATTTTAGAACTTAGATTTGATTTCCTTAGTAGTGATTGTCATTAGAAGGTCGAGTAGGTGATTTGACACCCACCTAGTTGTTTCCATGCGCCTGCGGGTCAAGCTTCGTCCTCGTCTGACAAATTCTGTTGTTGGTTGAGTTCTCGCTATTTAGCTTCCGCTAGCGGCGTAACCGCCTTAACATTTGGCGCCGCTGCCGGGGACGAGAGCCCTAAGTAGGTGACCTTAGACTAATCCTACGAGGTGAGTCGTATAAACTACTTTGTATACTTTAGTTAGAAAAGATCTAGGAGTGGTGGACTCCGATGATCTCGAGAGATACTAGGAAGTGGGGTATTCCTGGGTCTTCCGTGTTGACAGTATTTTTAGTTTAGCTTAGATTTGTTTGTTGTTTTGTTGGTGTTGAGTAGTTGTTGATAGAAGAAGAATTTGCTAGTCCGTGAGTGGCAGTGAATCTCTTTAAAATCACAATTACCAAACCCATTTTATGATTAGGAATAGCTTAGGTAGGACTTCATTTGATCCTGATCTAGAGCTAATAATCATTGGAGTATTTGCTTGATATGGTTGATTGCATGTTAGATCACTAAACCGTCGAGTTAGTAGTGAAACTCGCAATAAACAAAAGTCAGAGAAATTTTCTGTGTATCTGGGAGTTGCTGAGCACTAGAGAAAGCTTTAGGAAGGATTCTGTGCCAAAAAACTGGAAATCTGCAACTTTAGACATTATACGCGTATGATGTCTTAGGACCTAAACAGAGACTAAAATTGAAAATTTGACATTGCCAGAGTGTTTAGAAGGGGGGTTTTACCCTGAGATCAACTTAAAACAAGAACATTAACACTCAAAGAACCAAAAAAGACAAGTCGGAGTCCAAGAAACGCAAAGAATAGGAAATTTTGGATTCAGATATTGTTTTTACATTCAAACCTGACAAAAACACTTGAAACTCAATTATAAACATTGGAGAAGGCTTAAAACCAAAAATAGTCAAAATCTGGGACAAAAGACATCATACGCGTATAATGTCTTTTGGCACATCCACTGCTTATTTTTGAAATCTGACCTGGCAAGATTGTTACAAACACTGTAGAAAGCATAAATATCAAGTTTGGACCCAAATTGATGAAAAAGACATCATACGCGTATGATGTCTTTGACCTAATTTTGGACATATTTTGATACTTTGCTAACACAGATCCATTGTAATAGCTGTCTAGAGGTTATATTTCAAGTTTCATCCCATTTGGATCACAATTGACCCAAAGAACAAGTCAAAAGCAGAAAATTGCCAAGAAAAGCCTGAACTAGCCATAACTTGCTCAAACAGAGTTCAAACTGAATTTTGTGAGTGAACAGAGCATAAAGGGGCCACTGAGAGTGAGCATAACCAAAATAGTCAAAATCTGTGAAAAAAGACATCATACGCGTATAATGTCTTTTTCAGCATAACAGTAACAAAATTCTCACTTGATGAAACAGAAGATGTCCAACTGACAAGATTAAACAATTGACCAAGTATCAATTAGTTTGGATCAATTCTGACCACAAAAACTTGGGGAAAACAAATTGCCGAGACAGAAAAGTTACAGTCCTTTAGGGGAATTGATGAATTTGAGATCGGGCAGGAATCTCCGAAATAATCTGTAGACATGTAGTAGTGTTAGTGTGTATACGCGCTTCACCAGGGGCACTTTTCTCCCACTGGGTTTTTCCCCCTGGACATCTGGTGTGAAAGGACACCTTATCTCTTAGGGTTTCAGATGGTTCAGATTTATGCTTGCCAGATGTCTTATATGTTCCAGGGATCAAGAAGAATTTGTTGTCTGTATCCTCTCTTGCAAAAAATGGTCTTCGGGTCATTTTTGAGGATGACAGATGTGTTGTACGAGATCGAGAGAATGGTTATTCTCTTATCACTACAGGTACGCTGGAAAATGGACTATTTGTGCTAGATCGTTATGAAAAGCAGATTCAGGTATGTATTGCAGAAACAAAGACTCAGGCCATGCAGGATGCTGAGTTGTGGCATGCTAGATTCGGGCATGTTAGTTATGGCAGTTTGATGACTTTACAACGTCATAATATGGTGCATGATTTGTCTTTATTGGAGATGCCACCAAGACATGTATGTGAAGGTTGCGTTCTTGGAAAGATGCACAGATTTGCATTTTCGCAGGATGGTTCAGTTAGAGCGACACGAAAGTTGCAACTTGTACACAGTGATGTATGTGGTCCTATGAGAACGCCATCTATAGGAAACAGCCTTTATTTTGTGACCTTCATTGATGACTTTTCCAGGTTTTGTTGGGTGTATCCACTCAAAGCAAAGTCAGATGTGTTTGCAGTTTTTCAACATTATGTCGCCATGGTTGAAAATGAAACAGGTTGCAAAGTACAGACTCTTCGTACCGATCGAGGAGGTGAATACATGTCAGGTGCATTTAAGGATTTTTTGGGAAAGAAAAGCATTAAACACCAATGCACTATGCCATACACACCACAACAGAATGGTGTTGCAGAAAGGAAGAACAGGTCTTTAATGGAGACAGCTAGATGTATGCTCAAGGCTAAGAGTTTGCCTCATAAGCTATGGATGGAGGCAATTGCTTGTGCAGCACATGTTTTGAACAGGTGTCCTACTCGTGCCTTGAAGACCATTACTGCATATGAAGCTTGGTATGACAAAAAACCTTCAGTCAGTTATCTTCGTGTTTTTGGTTGTCTTGCTTATGCTCACATCCCTCAGCAGTTACGTGGAAAGCTTGATGATAAGGCAATCAAATGTATATTTGTGGGGTACAGTAGTGGAAGTAAAGGTTATAGACTTTACAATCCTGCTACAAACAAGATTTTTGAAAGTCGTGATGTAATTTTTGCAGAAACTACTGCTCAACCTATGGTTGCTTTTGATGTACCTCATATGCAGACACATGATGTATTTGATGGTTTGCTTCCTTCTTTTGTGGAGAATCAAGAATCACAACAGGTTGATAATCTTGATCAATCTTTTGATCAGCATGTGACACCTCATGATGTAGAGGAAATTGTGCGTGAAGAGCAAGAAGTTCTCAGGGAAGAAAGAACCTTGCCTAAATGGGTTCAGAAAACTTTGCAGGATAGCAAGTTGGATGCACCGTTGCCACGGAAAACACGTGCTGGTACTACTTTTGGCAGAGAGCAAGTAGATTTGGCTTGCTTTAGCACTCTTTGTGATGCAGATGAGCCTGATTCATTTGAACAAGCTTTAGAGTGTGTTCAGTGGAAAGATGCTATGCAGCAAGAAATTGATTCTATTCATAAGAATCATACATGGGATCTAGTGGACTTGCCTACAGGTAAAAAGCCTATTGGTACAAAGTGGGTTTTTAAGGTAAAAAGGAAACAAGATGGTACTGTTGACAGGTACAAAGCAAGGCTTGTGGCAAAAGGCTATGCGCAACAGAAAGGCATAGATTATGATGAAACCTTTGCTCCTACTTCTCGTGCGTCCACAGTTAGATCACTAGTTGCAATTGCTGCTCATCATGGTTGGAAAGTGCATCAGTTGGATATCAAAACTGCTTTTTTGAATGGTGATTTGCAGGAAGAAGTTTATGTAATTCAACCAAGTGGTTTTGTTGTAAAAGGTCAAGAGAAAAAGGTATGTAGATTGCGTAAAGCTTTGTATGGTCTCAAACAGGCTCCAAGAGCATGGTATGAGAAGATACATACTTATTTGATTGGCCAGGGATTTCAGAATAGTCCAACAGAAAGTACTTTGTATGTCAAAAAGAGAGATGGAGTTCTCATTATGCTAACACTTTATGTGGATGATATGCTTCTTACAGGCAATAATGCAAATGAAATTGAAGCGTTTAAAGATGCTTTGAGAAAAACCTTTGAGATGTCTGATCTTGGTTTGCTACATTATTACTTGGGTATTCAGTTTGTGCAATCAGAGGATGGCATATACATGTTGCAGGCAAAATATTTGCATAAAATTTTGGACAAGTTTGGTATGCAAAATTGTAAGCCAATCTCTACACCCGTAGAAACTGGATCAAAGTTGAGCATGCACGATGCTGGAGAACCTTTTGATGTACATACTTATGCAGCAGCGGTTGGTTGCTTGATATATTTGGCAGGCAACACTCGTCCAGACATTCAATTTGGGGTTTCACAAGCAAGCAGATTTATGCACAGCCCAGGTATGCATCATTGGCAAGCTGTGAAGCGCATACTTCGTTACCTTTCAGGTACCCCTAATCTTGCCATGTTCTTTCCAAGGGGGGATATGTATGGAAAGCACAGTTCTATGCAGCTTCTTGGTTACAGCGATTCAGATTGGGCTGGTGATTTTGACACACGACATTCCACAAGTGGCAATTGTTTTTTCTTGGGAAATGCATGTATATCTTGGCTAAGCAAGAAGCAACCCACAGTGGCTACATCAACTTGTGAAGCTGAGTACAGGGCAGCTTTCACGGCAACAGTTGATTGTGTATGGATACGCAGGTTATTGGCAGATCTTTGTGAGTGTCAACAGGCACCCACTACCATTTTCACTGACAGTCAGAGTGCTATGGCAGTTGCAAGGAATCCAGTATTTCATGCAAGAACAAAGCACATAGAGGTTCACTACCACTATGTCAGGGAAAGGCTACATGCAGGGGAGATCACACTAACTTACTGTCCTACACAGGATAACATTGCAGATCTATTTACGAAGGCGTTATCACGAGAAAAGTTTGAAGCTTTCCGAAAAGCTTTGGGCTTACTCTCATACACATGATGATCTGCTACCTTGTACGGATTCACACTATCACTACAGGGGGGATTTGTAGACATGTAGTAGTGTTAGTGTGTATACGCGCTTCACCAGGGGCACTTTTCTCCCACTGGGTTTTTCCCCCTGGACATCTGGTGTGAAAGGACACCTTATCTCTTAGGGTTTCATATAAGCTTTGTAGCTCTGAGTTTGTACACAATTATTATTCCAATACAGAGAGAGAGACTACAGAGATCTCGTACACAAGCTCTGTGTCTTCTCCTTCTCCATCTTCTTCCTACTCTGAGTTGCTGTCTTCCTTCTGTTTCCTGTTTCATCATCTTCAACATAATCAACCAAAACAAGGGGAACCAGCAAGTGTCATATCAACCGAGGGAAGTGTAAACCAAAGTTGGGTGCAACCATTAGAGCCGATCTTTGAAGGAAGTGTCTCTGATACTTCTTCGGAGAGGTCTTACGAGATTTTCACCGAAAACTTGGAACACTTGAACCTGAACAACAGAGAAAATATGGCAGCAGGATCATCAAACCCTTCTGCCACCATGAAGCTGTTGTTCATAAAATACCAGTACGACAATGAGCAAGGTGCCAAGATCTACAAAGATGGAATGGACCGCTATTGTGTAAAGATAGAAGATAGACCTAGAGAGTTCAAGGACTTAGTGCCTGTGAGCTATAGCGGAGATAGATATCTAGATGACGAGGGTACCATGTACTTGGTAGTCCTAAACCCTAACATTGTGGACAAGTGGGGATTGATGGGCACCAAAGCCAAAATAGATGAAGAACTCGAGGAGAAAGCACCAATAATGAACTTCCCTAATGCGAGGTTAAGAAGAGAGAATGAAACTACAAGGATCAACACTGATAACATCTATGTGGGGCTGTACAAATATAATAATGGGGAGCAAGATCTCTATTATAGATGTGAAGAACCCTACACCGGAGAGTTGACAGACAAAAAAAGACTCTATGTCTTTACCTACACAGAGGGATCGGAAGTGAAAATTGCCGCTTACGATAAGTATGGCAGGCAATACTCAACAATGGGCAAGAAAGAATTAGAAGGATATACATACTTTGGGGGATCACTACATCAGTATTATGTTACTTCTAGCTCACATAGACCAGCACCAACAACTGGAGTGCACAACTCAATGACAACAGGAGGACAAAGAACTCAGGTTGCTGACTCTTTCAGTCAACCTTGGGACTCGAAGCTCGGACCAATGGGATCATTACATTCCAGAGAGTCAATGGAGACGAATCGAGGTAGTGCAGTTCCAATCCCCACCTATACCACGCCAGGTCCAAGGTTTGAAGCGGAACCATCACATTTACCTCCCAGTAGTAGATTCAGGGCAGGGGAACCGACAAGGGTAACCCATGAAGTCCATGATGCTAGAGAAAGCTTTAGCCGGGACACAGGAGCAATGAGATTGGTAGCAGATCATAGACGTATGAGACCATCTCAAGTAGCCAAGTGTATGCCAAAGAAGTATGGTGGTTCAGGAGATCCGTGTGCACATGTGTCACTCTTTAAGCAAGTTTTAAGAGCTGAGCAGATAACAGATTTCCATACACAATACGAGGGATTTGGTCTTACTCTAGAAGGTACTGCATTGACATGGTTTCAACCAATGAACATAGGGGGATTCCATGAAATTGACCATTTGCTAAGAGAGTTTGCTGAGGAATTCTCAAAACGAGGGATTAAGCACAATACGGTCTCACAAATATATGCTTTTAAACAGAGAGAACACGAAAAAGTGAAGGAAGCGTCACTTCGCTTCAAACAATACCTTGAGAGATGTCCAGTACGTGAACGACCACAAGACGACAGACTATCTGTTCTCTTTATTGAGGGACTGAGGAACGACACTCTCAAGAAGGACTTGTACTTGAAAGCTTGTACAAGTTTCGAGCAAGTAACGAGAGAGGCATTGTACTTAGTGGATAACTGTACGGTTTATGGAGAGGTGTCAGCGGATACAGATTTTGCATCCAGTAGCTCCTCCTCCGTAGCGAGCGAGACTACCACTAAAAAGAATGTTCAAACAACAACCATGCCAAATGTAGAGCAAATGATAGAAGATGCTCTAAAAAGGATGGCACCATACCAAAAACCATTGCCAAAAACACTGAAATGGTGTGCTATTGAACAAAAATGGACAAATCATCCAACAGAGGAGTGTTATTACAACAAAGGGTATGTAAGGGAGCGCCAGTATGCACCTGCTGCTCAATTAGCACCACCTCAAGTACATCCAGTACCTCGATACCCAACGGGAAATGTACCAGGACCTATGGGGATAGAAAGACTGCAACCGGTATTGGGACAACAACCACCTTTACCAGGAGCAAGACCAGTGGGCATTAGATATGCACCAACCTTAGAGAATCAGGAAGAACAAGCCTTAGTGCCTGTTCAAGCCTATTACGAAGAATCGGGTGCACACATGTCTCCGACAGTTTATTACCCACCAGAAGAACCAAAACAACCAGAACCATGGGGCATGATGGGGAATGTTGGAACACCAACAGTTACAAGTGCTTCTGATGAAGAGAGATACAATTTGGACGCAAGAACCTTGATGTTCATAGCTCATGGAGGGTTAACAGGACAAAGACCATCCTATCCACAAAGGACGAATCAAATGGGACCAAGACCAGCACTAGGACCCTGTTACAAGTGTGGAGGTGACCATCTGATGAATGTTTGCCCACATACGGAAATCATTAGAATTAACGCTTATTGCACTGAGTGTGGGGTTACTCACTTCATTGAGGATTGTTCAAAGAATCCAAACAAAGTGCAAAAGACGACATTGAATATGCTAGAAACTATTCCTACCAGCAGTGGGTCTGAAAATGAAACTCTGATACCAACGCAAGTTGTTACTAGAGCTCAAACTAAGAAAACCACTAGAGAACCTGAGAATGGAAAGTTAGCGACTGACGTAGTTAGTCAAGGACCGCGGAGTCAGAAAAACACATGGAAAGCTAGAAAAGCACGCATGAAGTTGAGAAAAGAATGTGAAGACGCTATTCTAGCTGAGGAACTAAAGCAAACTAAAGCTAGATTAGAAAAACTTGAGAGTCAAAACGGGAAACGAGAGATGAGCCCGGAAAGAACGGAACAAAAGAGTATCAAAGAAACAACGAGCTTAAGCTCCGGGGGATCAGTGCTAGTAGACAAGGTACACGAACCATTGGACGCACTGATGAGAGCTTACGAAGCTAGGTTAAGGAACAACCAAACACAAGAACAGAGGTGGATGACATACCCAAACGCGGAATTGGAAAAGCAGAGACTTGAAATGTGCCAGAGAATGATCGAGACTGCACAAGCCTTATTAGAACCACCAAAAGAAATAATGAATTGTGGAAAGGAAAACCCAATTCAGCAAGAGACTATCGTTTCACGGGTAGCTGAAAAGACTCCCAGTGCACAAAAGCCTGAAAATACACAAAAGGATGACCGCATAGTGTTGAACACAACCGATCAGGAGGTCGAGAGTTTTCATCCAGTCATACAGAGGTCTTACGGAAGAGATGAGGATTACAATGAATTTTGGAAACAAGTGAGAGAGGCAAACTTTGCAAACGAGCTAAGTTGCCAAGCTAATCAGACAAATTGGGAAAAGGACATCAGGAATCCTCCCATAGTGGAATTTGAGGCAGGATCTCAAGTGGACTTGGATCTGCAATCTTACTGGGGAGATGGGGGCTCTGTTAGAACAATGGAGAGCAAACCTCATTCACTGAAAACCTTACCTTCATACTTAGGAGAGTATGAAGCAAAATCCGAGATTAGAGCACTTCCCTCACGAAAAATCTCATCAGAAAAAGTCATGGACTCGCAAGGATTGATAGAGATTTTTTCAACACCAGTGACATGCACTATCACTCTAGCTGAGCTTTTGAGGCTAAGACCACATATGTGGACCACTGTAGGAAAATGCTTGGAGAAATTCGGGATAAAAGATCCAACATCGAGATTGCAAGAGAGCATTGAGGAGCTGAGCAAGCCACAAAAGAACGCTAAGCCTGTACCCTTAAACAAGGTCGGAGAGTATTGCGAAGGTGAAGAGGGGAATACAACCTTACCAGTTGAATTCCAAGGAGTGAACACAATGGCAATACTAGACAGCGGAGCTGGGGTAGCCATAGCTACAAAAGAAATCTGGAAAAAATGGGGGAAACCAGCAATAAGGAAGACTAGGTTGAAACTCCAATTAGCAGATGGACACATGGAGAAACCTATGGGGTTATTAGAGAAAGTTGTAGTGACTTCTTGCGGCATTGAATACGAAGAAACTTTCGCTATTGTCGATTTTGGCAAGGAGAATAACTATGATATCATACTGGGAAGACCATTCATGAGACAGTTGAAAATGGTCCAAGATTGGGGCTACGATCACATATACTTGAGAAATATGGAAACCACTACACGTGTGAACCTGAAAGACCATAGCTACAAAGATGTGAACCGAACACCGGTAGAGGAGTTTGATTCAGCTACTTTGGCGGGATCCGAATTTCCAGCTTGGTTAGGTAAACCCAAGGAGTTATGGATGTGTGGAGCTTCGAAATGTGGAAGTCTGAAACGAGAAGAATGTGTTTTAGAAAGGGCTATCGAAGGCGAAACTTATGTAGGAGAACCCTTTCCAGAGGACACGTTTGAACCATTAGAATGGACACACATTCTAGCAACCCTAGATGTTTGCGCAATTCCGGATGGTCCCACAACAAAATTTTGCGACAAGGACGGGTACGACGTGGTTCCGTATTTCATGTTGAGAACTGTACTCAAAAAAGAAACTGAAAAGAACGATACACTGGAAAAGGAAGATGAAGAAGAGGTGTTTCACGACATTCCCAATCATCCAGAGTGGGGAAATGAAGCAGACAACGAGTCAACGGACAATTCAAGCGGAAACGAAGAAACTATAATGGATGTCCGATTTTATGATTTTCGGAACCAAACTAAACAACGCCAGAAACACTATAGAGCAAAGAAAAAAACAAAAGGGGTTAGAACCAATCCGATGCCTAGAATAAGAGGAAAAAATCAATTCCTAATGCTAGTAAAGGCTGAAGATTGTGTTAAGGATAAGATTTCTGGAAGAATGAGAGGCAGTGATCAAAAGAGCTTACGTAAAGACAAAAGAGGCTCAAGACATCAAGTTCAAAAGAATGGAACGAAAACTGAAACAGAAAAAACAGAAAAGAACAAGCGCAACAGAGAATACACAGAGTCCAAGTTAGAACGTAGAAACAAGTACAGAGAGCTCAAGAAAACTCTGAAGGAAGTTTGGACGACAGAAATTGAGAGTGGAGAGGACGAAAACGTCAAAATCAAGGAAAACATGGATGTTCCCTCTCACTATAGGAAATTCACAATAGAGGATAGGAAGGTGATATTAACCCCACCTATTCGAGAGAGGAAGGAGAACGAATCTTATGACGGACCGGAGGATGCAAAAAAAGTTGATTTAGCAGCTCCAGGTGAGCCACCTAGACCCGTATACATAGCCACAGATTTGTCTCCAGGCGAGGAAGAGAGACTTTTGAGTCTTCTCAGAGAGTATAGGGATGTGTTTGCATGGTCTTATAAGGACTTAAAGGGAGTTGACCCATCGATATGCCAACACACAATCCCACTGAAACAAGACGCAAAGCCTAGCAGACAGAGAGCATACACATATAATGATACGTTTGCTAAGCGAATCAAAGAAGAGATAGATAAGCTAATGGAAGCTGAATTCATATACGAGATTGAACACACTGATTGGGTATCTCTGATTGTGGTAGTACCTAAGAAGAACGGAAAACTCCGAGTGTGTGTCAACTTAAAGAAAGTGAATGCTGCAACAATCAGGGACAATTATCCCCTGCCGATAACTGATCATGTTCTAGAGCGTGTATCAGGGAAAACAGCATACTCCTTTCTTGATGGTTTTTCAGGATATAACCAGCTAGCCATAGCATTGGAAGATCAACATAAAACAGCTTTTGCAACGGAGTGGGGAATTTATGCTTATCGGGTTATGCCTTTTGGTCTAACCAATGCTCCCGCAACCTTCCAGAGGCTAATGACGCATGCTTTCAAAGAATACTTAAGGCTGTTTCTCGAAATATACATGGATGACTTATGTGTACATTCTCTACTGAGAGATGAGCATCTAGAACACCTAAGAAAAGTATTTGAGAAATGTAGGACATATCGCATTTGTCTCAATCCTGAGAAATGTGTGTTTATGGTCCGACAGGGCAGAATTCTGGGACATATTGTCTCACAAAACGGAATATCCACGGATTTAGAGAAGATAAAAGTTATAGTGGATATGCCTAGACCAACCAATGCGAAACAGGTACAGAGCTTTATGGGACATTGTGGATATTATAGACGATTTATTTACATGTACGCTATAATAGGCCAACCACTTTACAGGCTAATAGTGAACTTTGAATGGACAAAGGAATGTGAGGAATCATTCAAGAAATTGAAAGAGGCACTCATTACCGCTCCAGTCTTGAAATCACCAGATTGGGAGAAGATATTCCATGTGCACATAGATGCTTCGGCATATGCAATAGGATGCATTCTGGCTCAGCCAGAAGAAAGAAACATGGATTTTCCTATCTGTTACGCCTGTCGACAGCTCAACCATGCAGAGAAGAATTACACCACAACAGAGCGAGAGGGATTAGGAATGATATATGCTGTAAAGAAATTTCGGCATTATCTTCTAGCCAACAAGTTTGTGTTTTTTACGGATCACCAAGCCTTGCTCTACCTAGTGAATAAACCATGCAATACCGGGAGAATAGTGAGATGGTTCATTATCTTACTGGAATTCGACTTCACAGTAGTAGTGAAGAAAGGAAAAACACATCTTAGAGCTGATCATCTTTCGCGATTGACGAATGGAGAAGACCCTATAGGAGTAGATGACGACATGCCAGACGCGTACTTGTTCAACATAGAAATGATACCGAGGTGGTCTCAAAATGTCGTTGACCTATTAACCTATGGAGGAGAGTTCGATAGAAGAGCATACAACCTGAAACATATTGCTATTCAGCAATCCAAGAATCTTCAATTGATTGCAGGAAGGTTGTATCAATTGGGAAATGATCATGTTTTACGACTATGCATCAATCCTGAGGAATATAATATATATCTGTGCGAAGCACATGTTCAGGAATGTGCATTTCATTGTTCAAGAAGGAACACATATAGGAATTTGTTACAATTGGGAGTCTATTGGCCAGGAATGAAAGAAAGCGTACATGAATATGTCACAGTATGTATTGTATGTTCATCAAAACCGCCATCCGAGTATTCGACATTATATCAGATAATGATCGCTCCAGAATGGAGTCAGTATATTGTTGAATATCTCACAAATAGAACTTTCCCAGAAGGAACGTCAAAAGCTCGTCAGAAATCTGTAGAGACAGAAGCTAGAGATTACGCTTTAATAGGAGATCAACTCTATAAGAGAGGTAAAGACAACCAGCTTAGGATTTGCGCATCAGAGTCTGAGTATGTGATAATCCTGGAGCAAGCTCATGGAGGAGTGGGTGGAGGCCATTTCTCAGGTGATAAGACAGCAAAACTTGTCTTAGCTGCAGGAATATGGTGGCCAACATTACATATGGACGCTGAGGAATACGTTAAACGGTGTGATGACTGTCAGCGGACCAAAGTACCACTTAAAAGAGATGATATGCCGCTTAGACCAATGATGGGGGCAAGAGCTTTTGCAAAATGGGGGATTGATTATGTTGGACCCATTTCACCTCCTGCATATAAGACTCATGCACAATACATCATTGTGGCTACAGACTATCTAACAAAGTGGGTCGAAGCAAAGGCAACTCAAAAAGCAGATGCCAGGACCACGACACAATTTCTATATGAATACATCTTTGTACGATATGGATTGCCAATAGAAATTGTGAGTGATCGAGGCACACATTTCATAAATGAAGTGATAAAGATCCTTCTAGATGAATTCATGGTAATCCATAGGAAATCAGCCCCGTATCATCCACAAGCAAACGGACAAGCTGAAGTAACAAACAAAACCATATGCACGGTCCTTACGAAGATTGTATCTGAGTCGAGAACTGACTGGGACCAGAAGTTGCATTCAACATTATGGGCATATAGGGTAGCATATAAAACATCAATAGGAACGACCCCATATAACATGGTTTTTAGGCTAAATGCTATCTTACCCATAGAATTCTTGATTTCAACCTTAAGGGTGGCTAAGGATCTAGAGTGGACAGGGCATGAGCTCTCTGATAGAATAGATGACCTGGAAAAGCTAGATGAGCTTCGCCTAAAAGCAGTAGCTTCCATCTACGCTCAAAAAAGACGACAAAAGGAATTTTTTGATAAGCATGTGCGGACTAAAGAGTTTAAAGTTGGGGACTATGTCCTAGTTTACACTCTGAAACAGCATGCTAAGAAGCTTAAAAAGCGAGGGATGGGACCTCTGGTGATTAAAGATCTATCACCAAGTGGAGCCGTCAAGCTTGCTACATTAGATGGAGAAGGAATGCCCAATTGGATTAGTGGATGCAGAGTGAAAAAGTATCTGTTGCCGCTAACACAAGACATGCTTCTCAAAATACATCAAGAAAAGCTGCGTGTCCAGAAAAAGAAAAAGATTGAGCAGGAAGCACAAGCCGAGGTGAAGGAAAGAATGGAGAAAAGAAGACTACTGCGTCAGAAACAGCGCAATGAAGGAGCAATACGAATAAACGCAGTCAGTATAACAGAAATGGATAATGACAAAGAAGAACCCATCATTGAATGCAAAGTAGGAACCAACCAAATCAAAGCCAGAGCACTATTGGATTCAGGAGCTCAAGCTAACCTACTTTCACTCAGTTTGTATAGACAATTGACAAATGACACTAAACTACAAACTGCCAAGCAAGAGTTAAAGAGTTACTCTGAGAATGCAATCAAAACTGTCGGATGCACAGTTTTACATATACAGATTAACCAATATGTGTATCCTCATATGTTTTACGTGGTTGAAGACCAAGCTACACAACATCCATTATTGCTAGGACAACCATGGCAGAAGCAATACAATGCAATGATTGATTGGAGTTCTAAATCAGTGCTTATCAAATACGAAGGTGGAAGTCAATCAGTTAAGTTCACCAAAGGAGCAGAGCCAACTCCAAAGGAAGAATCCACGGACAAGGGCAAACAACAAACAGAGAAAAAGAAGAAGCAATGGCAACCAAAAGTTTCTATACAACCGGATTACTCGTCGACGAGGAACTCTCAACAGTGGATAAGGAAGACAAGCAATAATATAACAGCTCAACCTTGGAAAAAAACGGAGTCAAAGTTGGTATGGAGACCAAAAAAGGTGGTGCCAGAAAACACAAACAGAGTCTTCAATACCAGACAACAGAGTGATCCCCGACAATCAAGGAAAGTGAAACAGATCTGGATTCCAAAGAAGTTTATGACGGCACAAAGCTACAGCAAGCAAATTTGGATCCCAAAGATTTGTAAACAGGAACTCCCTTCAATACAATCAATGGAAACTCCTAGGTATTTCAAGGCGAGGAAATCAACACACAGAACAAAGCAAGTTTGGGTCGCAAAGAGTTTGTGGCAAGCACAAGCAAAGCGGAAGCAGATTTGGATTGTGAAAAAAGACAACAAGGTAATGAAGAATCCATCTACTGGTTCTACTACCGAAGTGCCAAAACCAACCCAAAACCCGACCACCAATCCTTCAATCAAACAAAGAGCAGCTTTATTGGAAAGAATGTTGTATCGTCGCTCTACAACTGCATTGGGAACTCATGACCAAAACAACTACAATGCTTCACCCACAGACACTTCATAGTCGTCCGAGAGGACTCAGACTAGGAGGGGGGGAGGTATACAGGAGCTACAAAGCAGCTACAAGCGGGAAAAACAAAGAAAAACAAAAATTATATTACAAGGGCAGTGTCTTACATGATTTTGCAATTTTTTATGTTTGATTGCGGATATTGATAATATTTATGCCCTTATATACCTTGTTTTGCAACAAGAAGAGATCAAATGATGAATTTGGGTCTCTAGATGTGTAAATATCACTAAATAAGAGTGTTTTTGGAGCTAAAAAGTGAAAAAAAGTGGTAATCCAAGTCCAAAAATCACAAAGAAGTGTATATTCATATACACAGTGTTACCAGCTATTTATCATGTATGTTTGGAATTTTTTTGGCTTCAATTTGCTATTTTCCTTTATTTTTTATGATTTTCTTAATAAAAATAAAAGAAAAATAAAAAAGCAGGTGAAATGAGATCGGAAAAAAGAAAAGAATAGACGGCGATGATCCTAATGACAAGGGCAACCTAGGATAAAAATTGGGTACAATTCTGAAAAAGTTGCGGAAAGCCCGAAATGACAGAATTTTGGCAAAGTGGACAGATTTCTCAAAAACAGGTCAAACGGAGTCCAAATTGAGGAATTTCAAATCCTAAAGTGCATTTCACGATGAGATAGGAGCACATGTCAAATTTGGTAACAAGTGATCCGGGAAGCCCGAAGTTAAGTATTTTTCACTTCACTATCAAGCTCATTTCCACTATTACCTTCTTGGAGAGAGCAAAGAGCACACAGGAGCATCCGACCTTCTACCGCCTTCTACGACTGCTACGAGAGCTCAGAGGACACCAGACATGAGAGGTAGACTCGTTGCCATAAGCTTTTGATGCTTATCGTTAACTTTTGTCGCGAAAACTCACCAAAACCAAGAAACAAGAGCAGACGGGGAATGGGGAAGAACGCTAGGTAGGGGCACAACCGCCTAACCAAACTTTGCAAGAACTTAGAGGTGGGTTACCCTAGTATAGGAGATGAGTTTCTAGCACTCAAAGCTCGAGAAAGAACGACTGGAAAAACCCTAGGTCAACAGAGCCTGCAAGAGGCAAACAGAAAAAAGTTGTCGGAACGACACAAAACTTCTCAGGAAGCTT
The DNA here is from genome assembly GCF_014529385.1 of Adiantum capillus-veneris. Classification (NCBI taxonomy): domain Eukaryota; kingdom Viridiplantae; phylum Streptophyta; class Polypodiopsida; order Polypodiales; family Pteridaceae; genus Adiantum; species Adiantum capillus-veneris. Next base: position 104,700,601 of record NC_140946.1, read on the forward strand.
AACAACATCGAGGGCAATGCAACCATGGAGTATCTCCGGGTTTGGATCACCAAAAGTAGGTCGGAACAACCGATTCGGCTGTGGACACACAAAGCGTCATTTTGGCATAACGGCTACAATTGACGACCAAATGACATGAAACTTCACAAGCAGCTTAAAATATACATGGATGACTTATGTTTGCAAGCAAAACCCAAAAGAAAGCTGATTCACTTACCGATGGTAAAAAAGACGCTTTCGGGCAACCAAATGGAGAAAGATGGAGAACGGGGAGCCAAAGTCAAGTTCAACCGAATGGATGGCTTCACAACATATCCAATGAGCTGGAAATGCAACTCTCAAGAAGAAAAGTTGAGGAAATTCAACTCCAAGGCAAAAATGCGACTTCGGAGACTGAAATGCCTATAAGGGGGCTTTTTAGCTAAACTGATGACTTTTTAAGTTGAAAACTAGTTAGCAGGGCTTAGGGCACTAGCACAAAGCATTCTTTGCACAAAAAGACCAACATTTCAAGAAAAGACATCATACGCGTATGATGTCTCACAGCATGATTTTCACATTCATTTCAACATTTGAGTGCATAGCCTCATTCCACATGTTAATCACATCCTATGAACCAAGTATCATGAGAATTGGAGTTAGAAAACCCAAGGAAAACCAAAAAGACGCAAAGTAGGCCATAAAATTGATTTTTGGTCCTAATTTTGTCAAAATAACTCCAAACTCATTGAAACTTTGTAGGATTGTTGATTAACACATCTACAAGCTATCTGGAACCAAAAAGCACCATTTTGACACAAAAGACATCATACGCGTATGATGTCTATTTGCACTTACATAGCCAAAAATGCTCATTTGTCATCATACATCCATTATATATATCTAATACATGCTACATATGAAGTTTGGAACCATTTGGTCAAGTGGATCACCCCATTAGCCCAATTAAGAGAAAATCCTTCATACAAAGCCTATTTTTGTCCCAAATCCAACATATTCAAGTCCAAACCAAGATTTGAGTATAAACAGTCCTTCACTAGCACATGGAGAGTCCACAGAACCAATCCCATGAAAAATTGATGAAAAAGACATCATACGCGTATGATGTCCCCAGAGCCATTTTTAGTCCAAATTCTACCCAAACTTGATAAATCCACTGAATAAGCCTATCTAAAGCCAAGCTTATAGAGAAAATTGATCCAAAAATGCACTAAAAGACATCATACGCGTATGATGTCTCACTATGTGATTTTGGCACCTCAGGGCTTCAACCACCAAACAGAAGTGTTCTACATGCCATTTGAAAGTAATCCACCAAGTTTTATCCAATTTGGATCATAAAATCCATTTCCCTTTCCAAATTTTGCCAAGAGCCTGAACTGGACTAAAACTGGCCAAAACTTGACCAAATGGTATCCAAACTCAAATCCAAGCATATGATACTCATGTATACACTATCAGCTACAAGCACCACCAATATGAAGTCATTCTGACACAAAAGACATCATACGCGTATGATGTCTCAAGCATGTTTTTGAGCCCTATTTGCATATTTTTTTCACCTACATTGCATCCTTAGGCCCTGAATAGCTCATGTTTCAATTTTCAAGTCATTTGAATAGTTAAAAGCTTCATTTCGGCTTTCAGTACTAAAAAGATGCTAACTTCTGTAATTGGAGTTACAGGATCCATGGATTCCGCTAAGTCATCGGCAACTAAGAGAAAAAGACCAACCATCAAGGATGCTCTTGCAGAGGCAGAACCTTTTGATATTCCAACAGAAACCCTCAAGCCAACCAAGACTTGGATGGAGGAAGCAGTACTAGAAAAAGAAGGAATAAAGATCTACCAGGGGACTTTCAAAGATCCTCAAGGGCAATCGGTCGATGTACCTATGATCCCACGAGAATTAGTGGACTATAGCAGATCAGAGAACATAAGCAGATACCTGGAAAAGGCTGACTTACACAGGTTCTTCACCTCGAGACCATCAGGTGTAGACACAAGAAGAGTGTATGAGTTGGCAACATCCATTCAGAAGGATGGGAAAGCCACGTTGACAGCCATGGATGGAGAAACAGTTGAAGTACAGATCACTCCACAGCTCATTGCAGATGCACTGAAGCTGCACAACAAAGGGAGTTCTGTCAGAGAAAGAAGGGAGGCCATAGAGGTCTATGGATCAAAGAAACAAAATACAACCTACGCAGATATGGCAGATCAACGAGCGGCAACCCTTTGCCGGTTATACAACCAGTTTTTCCATGTGTGCAGTAAAAGACCGCAGAAGTATACTACACCACCCCATGCCATTGCGACAACCATCACATGGGCACTGAAGAGCAACATGCCAAAGGAGGTGAATTATGCTCAATACATCCACGAGCAAGTAATCGCCATGCACAACCAGAAACCAAAGTACATAGGAGGAGGAGAAATCCTAACAAGAATAGCTTATGAAGCTATTGGAGCTAGGGATCAAGGGCCACAGATTCCCTCCCAGAATGAGTGGCTTAGAGAAGCCGATGAGGAGGAAGAACAGCAAGAAGTATCCAAGAGGGCGTCCACAAGAGCACGCCGAAAACTAGAAATAGTTTCAGAACCTGAGGAGGCCGTGGACGAGCCGCTCAAGAAGAAAGTGAAGAAGAAGGCCGATCCCAAGCAAACCAAAAGTCAAAAATCCGCAAGAATGGAAAGGCTGGTGGAGCAGTTTAGAGCGGAAAGAGCTCTAAAGGGGGACTTCGAAGAAATGTGGGTGCCAGACCCCAGTAAAGTCGGAACCAGCTCAGCCAGGCCACATGTTGATCAATATGATCAATACATTAGAGCTTATGAGGAGTCGGAGGCCATACTGGAGCAGCAACCTGTCGAGCCTTATACTGAAGAGGAGGTGCAGCTTTTAAAAGCTGAGCTGCAAAAGGACGACAAGGGGAAGAAAAAAATAGATGAGACTACTGAACCTAAAGAGACAGTAAGGCAAGCAAACAAAGGGAAAGCCAAGGTGACTGAGGACAATCAGCCCTCTTTTACTGTTGTACCAAGCCCGAAGAAGATGGAAATTATTGTGGAGGAAACCACAATAGAAATGGAAACAGAAATTATGGAAAAACCGGAGGCCGGGACCAAGGAAACGGAGATAGATCCAGTTCAGCAAAAGAAAGATGATTATGAGGATCTGGTAGCGATCGGATACAGTGAAGAAGAGGCCCTGGAGGCAGTTTATGGGATATCCCTACGGAAACAAGATGATCGGAAAGGGACGAAGGAAAAGACAAAGGGTACAATGGAGAGTAAAGAGAAAATGGACGAGCCGAAGCCATTGGAGGTGGTGGCAGAAAGAGCTGTCAAGTTGACAGATGAAGACGAAAAAGACATGCACATGGTGCATGAACTGCTCAGCAAGATTAAAGAAAGATCCAGAGCAAAGGAAGTAGCACTTGAGACAGCAAAACAAAAGGAAGCAGAGTTGCAGAAGAAGTTAGAGAATGCTATGACTGAATCTGAAAGTCATAAAGCATCACTCTACGACGCAGAAAACGAGAGGGACGGCTTGATACTCCAACTAGCCGAAGCTTCAAGAGAGGTAACAAGCTCACAGGAAGCAAAGGAGCGAATAGAAGATGAGCTGGAGGCAGCCAAGGATGAGCTCATTGAGCTAAGGGAAAGAGTCGAACTTCAAGAAAGGACAATCATGAGACTCAGGACCACCCCTAGAGCTAGCAGAGCAGGAACAGAACAAGAGGGAGCCCTCGTACCAGCTCTAGAAGATCAGGTCAGAAGTCTGCAAAGAGAGCTGAGGTTAGAGCAAGTGCAAAGATTGCACATGGCGGAGGGATCATTGGCTGCAGAGGAGAGGCTCACATCAGAAAACCAAACACTAAGGACAGAAAATGAGGCCCTCCGCAAACAGCTCCAAGACCTCCAAGAGCAACAAAGAAGAGAAACAGAGCCACCACAAGAAGAAGCAGGGGGAGCAGCCATAGAGCTACCAGAAACTGGAGAAGCAACCACAATCGAAGATCCAGCCCCAGTTCAAGAAGTGGCCTCGACTTCAGGAATCTCTGAAGGAGAAGAACAAAGGCTCCAGGACCAAATAGAAAAGTCAACAGAGGAAAGTGCCAAGGCGGAAATGGAATGGGAAAGGAGACTCCTCATCTCCATTAGACTTCAAAGTTTAGACACAAAAGTGCTCCATGAAGATTGGATGCAACCCAGCCTGCCTTTCCCTCTGATGAAATTTGAAGTGATAAAGACGAAAAAGAGAATAGAGGAGGAGCAGTATGTCGCTCTTTATGAAGGCGACATCACAAAGGATGAACAATCAAAGAAGATTGTAGATTCTCAACCTAGATGGAGGAAAGGTTGGCTGAACAAATACCCAGCCTACCTCATCTACTTGGTAGAGGCTCCAAAGGAGATTCGGGAGGATGCAACCTTCTGCCCGGTGCCAAGAGTCAGAAACTGGAAAGAGCATGGCAGGATTGCAGAAAAGAAGCCAAATTGGCTTAATTATCCCAGGATGCCAGGACCAAAGGAAGGAGAGAGAATAGGTAAAGCCTACATGGTGAAAACCCTAACGGGCACCATCAAACTCTTTACTGGCTCTCCTGACCTTTCGTGTCAGATGCTAAAGAAAATCTGCAGGACTCTCTTAGCATGCATTGAAGTGTTCGCGCCAGATAAAGCCACGACCTCGAGTCTACTATCGACGGCCGACACAGTGACAGATATGATGTATGATCTTTCTTTGCAGCCATCACCAAAGGTGTTACATCTCTTATACCAAAGAATTATGTTTTTGCCTAGCTTCCACATGCAAACATTCGAAGAAGCTTTCTACACCGGCTTTTTCACTCATGAAAGCAAAATATTCGGCCCAACCTTGACCATCGGCAACCTACGCTACGAATCACATTTGCAGATGCTCAAGACGACAGGACTCTATTGACCAAGCCTAAAAGTCATGTCAGGGACGACATGAACGTGGAGGGGGGGAGTGTTGAGCCAGCAGAGGATCACACCCACATTTTTGCTCACACCCATCATTTTGTAACCATTGATTGTAATAAATGTCTTTCCGACATTAATTTTGATTTGAGCCATTCATTAAGTAACGGGACTCAATTGAGTTTCCAGCTTGTAATCCCGACGTAATTTCACCTGCTGATGTAAATAATTAGAGATGTTCTCACCTCCAAGGCTGAGGTATATAAGCCAAAGTTTTGTAACCTAAAGAGGGATTCAATTATTAATCAAAGTGAGTTTTGAGCGCCGTGACTGTGTGTGAGAGAGAGAGAGAGAGAGAGAGAGTCTTATCTCCTTGCTACGCGAGCTACGGGGCCGCCATTGGAGAAGCGACACCGCCATTGTGTTAGCAACGGTGAGAGCTACGCACAGATACCAAGAGTGCGCGCTATCGGCTTCTACGTGTGGTAAGTTCCTACGAGCTTCGGTGTGAGTTTTCTTCCAACTCGTGTGTCGGAATAGAGCGTGCAGCATATCTATAGAACCACAACGAGTAGAGCTACACATTAGTACCATCGGGGTCAAGTTTCGGTCACCTGTATTTTTCGGCTTGTCTTCATACGCGTTTACCGCACGGAGTGGTTATAGGTTGATTTTGCAGTTCAAGTCTTTAGGGTGTTGTTCTTACCTAGTGTATAGACTTCCCCTTGAGTTTGAGATCGATTCAATGATTCTAGATCTTGTTTCGTATAGCATTCGTTCGTAGTACGGATTTCAGTCACTTGCGTATTTTAGAACTTAGATTTGATTTCCTTAGTAGTGATTGTCATTAGAAGGTCGAGTAGGTGATTTGACACCCACCTAGTTGTTTCCATGCGCCTGCGGGTCAAGCTTCGTCCTCGTCTGACAAATTCTGTTGTTGGTTGAGTTCTCGCTATTTAGCTTCCGCTAGCGGCGTAACCGCCTTAACAGCATTCATGCACCACCTCAGTGTGTGTTACTTCCACTGTAGAGAATCTTGAGGAAAACTCAAGAGGCAGCAGTTGCACCGTGTGCACTGCTTTCTCCTTGCCCTAAGCAGCAGATATCCCCTTGGGACAATCCTTTTTGCCATGACCTCTTCCTCAACATTGAAAACATAATTTTTCTTTCTTGGCTTGATCAAAGTCCTTAGGAGAGAGAACCCCTGGACCCCTTGGGTTTTTTAGATACATCGAAATTGGTAACTAGAAATTTTCTTTTATTGTGTCCATACTGAGTGCATGTATTACCATATATATTAGCAGGCACGTAACTATTATGTGTTTTCTTCTCTACAGGATCATCATGAATATGTGCTTTCACTATGGCTTCCTCAAGTGTTTTAGTGTCTTGGGTCTTGACATACTTCTTAAGCTCGGGTGTCAGACCTTGTTCGAACCCTCGTACTTGTTGAAAGGTATCTAAGCCTTCCAACTTGATGATAACGTCCTGATAGTGAGAGATATATTCAAGGAGTGATGGGTATTGGCGCATGGAACATGTGTCCCAAGCCGTCCAATTCCAATCGGCCTCGTTTGTAGGCTAAAATTCCTTGCTAAACATTGCTTCAAAAGTTTCCCAACTCTGTGGTATGATGTTCTTCTCCTTGAGAGACATCCACCATTTGTAGGCCTTGCCTTCCAGAGTTAAGCTCGTTTGCAGAGCTCTGACTGCATCCGGAATGCGTCGTAAGGCGTGAATTCCATCCCACTTGCTGAGAAAGATATTCACTGCATCCTTATTGCGGTCTCGGTCTTCTTCCTTAAAAATTGGTGGTTTAGTGTTCTTTAACAATTCATCCACCTCTTTTGCAGTGAGAGTATGCAACGTATCAACATTTGGGCCTTGCCCTAGATTAGAAATGCCCTGTCCTTGTGTGACAACGTTCTCATGCATGTGCGTGTCAGCAAGACTCTTAGACTGCTGATACATTAATTGAATTACTAATGTAGATAGTTTAGTAAAATTTTCATTTAAAGCTTTAAAATTTTCATCCATGACTATCATGCGTGTGGGAAGTGCACGAAATTCTTGAATATCGAGCAATTCATAAGTATCTTCACCAGTCGTAGCGTCGCGGGTACACTCCTTGAGAGGATTCGACTACGGGCCATCATTGGCAGGATCAGGAGTACTTTTCTCAAAATCGAATGTCATATTGATATCCGAATCCATGGCTACACAGTGCGGTGCAAGGAGTACTAAAAATAAATACCTGATATTGAGAGCACTCGCAAAGTATAATGAGCCTTGCTAACTCCAACAAAATCGAGAGTAGTCCAGTGGAGAGTGATTTGAACTGTCCGTCGTATATGGAATTCCACAAGTTCTTGATAGCCGAATCAATTAGGCTTGAAAGCGGTAATTGATTTCACCAAAAACTTGTACTGCAACTCCGCCAAATTGGCGGTCTTGAAATCTCTGAGTTTCTACGTAATATGCACAAAAAAAAAATCGGAATGTGTGTCAGCTTCGTCGATGCCGTCCTTGCCGGCCTTGCCGTACTCGCACGTAGAGTGGAGTAGGGGGGGTGGGGTACCCACTGTGGGTACCTCCCCTTGTGCTTAGATTTTTTGTGTATGGCCACTACCCCTAAGGGGGTTGGGCGCCCTCAAGTGAGAAAATAAACGCAGCAGTCGGCTATGGCCGTGAGTAGGCAGCGCGCATGTGCTTGGAGTGTTGGGGACGGACGATGCAAAGCATGAGGGGCTTTGGCCCTGTGTCGAAAAATGCCAAGCAGGCTCTTGTGCCTCTAACTAGCCCGCGCGCTGTCCCTTTGGTGCTCCTGCACCCGGCGGCTCTCCCTTGCCAAGCTCGCGTGCCCACGGGCTTTGTCTTCGTCGACCTCCTTAGCAAGGGGTGATCCCCACAGAATTGGACCACGACATGCAAGGCTTGTGTGGCTAGAAAGCACCACGCCTTCCCCTTTCCCAAAATAGGCACTAAGCTCTGATACCAGTGTAAGACAAGGGAAGATAGAGCCTGAGAGTCCACCACTCAACCACCCATTATATATCAAAGCCCCTGGCCCTTTGCCCTAGTTGGGCTCCCCGTTCCACACCGCCTAGCCCGGCCCTGCCCTTGTCTAGTCGGGCCTTGCCGGTGTCCTGACACTTACTAGTCTACAGGGTGATGAAAGAGCTTGATAAGGTGATGATGCCAATTTTTGAATCCAACTTTAAATGGGACACTTGGAGATGCCCCAGGAGTAGCCTCTTTTGGAAACCACATTCTAAAGGAATTTACCATGCATTAATGCACGAGGCTAATTGGTATAGCCCCCTCAACAAATTATGGAAGAGGCACTGGACGGAAAAACGGTGGGAGGGAGTCATGGAGAACATCTGGAAGCCAAGGTGGCCTCAGTATATGGAGATATTTCTGTGGAAAGTGATGTGAGGTGCTCTGCTGACGACGGGCGTAAAGATACAAGAAAGAGGAATCGGGTCCAATCATTGCTCTCGGCATGTAGAATAGCTAGTGAAGACCTAGCCCACCTTTTCATGGGATGCTAGGCAATTATTGGCATGGCTTGGAAAATATGCAAGTGGATTCAAAGGACATGGAAAATTAAGTTCTTCAAGACTGATCTGATCTTTGGTAGTAACAAGTTGGGAAGTCCCGCTCTTCTTGTCTGCACTCAAATAATTAGGTACTACTTCTTTCACCATATTTGGAAAGCAAGGAACCATCGCGTGTTTGAGGGGGATCTGGCTGTGGCAAGCTTTTGTGAAATCATACAAGAGAGCAGAGTGACGATCCACAGGATCGGAGGCAAACAAGCCTCAAAGGATTGGTCTAGAACAATACATGTCATGATGACATCTTGTAATAAGTAAAGCCTATGAGTAGTTATGGTTTCTCTGTCAAGCAGAAAACTTGTAATCCTTTGACCCTCAAGGCTCGGTCTAAGATCGAGGTTGGTGTATATTTCTGATGTTCTTAATACTATCCACTCACAATTGTGAGTTTTGAAAAAAAAAAAAGACAAAAGTGGAAAGTAACTAGGTATGTTTATGCTTATATTCAAGCTACCCAAGCATAGTGCTTGGCCTCATAAATCATCATTGTTCAAAGATAAAAGATAGTTAAAGTAATTCATGCACTAAGAAAAGGAGATACCATGTAAGATGTGTGTAATTAAAAGTAGTAAATGAGCCATATAATAATGGGTGTAAAGTAAAACAAAAGGTGCATATAATAATGGGTGTAAAGTAAAGCAAACCTTTTGTTTATTCCTTTATCATGGTTCTTTTTTGGGTAAGACTCATAATCGTGAGTAGATTATATTAGCAACCAATATAATTACAAAAAATAGTCATGCTCGTGATGAGCCATGACGTCTTCCAACAAACATTAGTACTTTGTCTAATAGGGGGCCACCCCACGACAACGGTGAAGTACTTGGATGTCTAAGAATCTGACTCTTATCCATGTAGTTTCGACATTGCGGTAGTCACAACCTTGTCCCACTCTTCATAGTTTCTCATTTTCCCAATGGCAATAATCATCACCTTGCTTTCTTGTATGATCTCAGTAAACCTTGCTGTTTCAATGTGGTTCTCAAAAAGTCGACTGTTCTTGGCCTTCTGTCATAACTGATAATATCTAACTTTACCAAATGATTTTCTCATATTAAACTGATCATTTAATATGGGAAGATAAAAGAAGAACAAGAGTTAGGATATATATAGATATGTGCTTCTAAACCTATCTCAACAAGGGACCAAAAGGAGAAATGGTTGCATCTCAATAGGGGTTCAAAAGGAGATGGTCTACCAAAGAGCAATGTGTAATAAGTGTTGTTACCATATACATGTGGTAGTGATGTGTGTGAACACATTAGGACCGCCAGGGCATTTTTTCCCTCTTTAGGAGGTTTTTTCCCCCGTGCATTGTAGATACGCCCATCACTCTAGGGCTATCTATCTTTCCATTGCATCATAAGAAACACACTCTCTATTGTGTGCCTTGAGCTTCCTTCATCTTCTCCAAGCTGTGTGCGTTTCTCTGCAACCCTAATTCCAACAATTGGTATCAGAGCAGGTTACGTCCTCCCGGGCTTAGTCGCCAGTTGCTCCAGCACACGCCTGCTCACTTTCTTCGATTTCAGTGAGCTTTGGCGAGCGTTCGTAGGTCGAAAAATATTTTGGGATGGTTGGTAGAGCTCGATCTGCTCAGAATTTTGATTTGGGCTCATTTCGGCCTCCGTTTCCACTACAGGCAGTACTGCACAGGCTATTTCGTCATTTTGTGCAGAATTTTTGTCAGTGCCATTTTCTACATAACAGGTGCCTTATACTCTTCTACGGTTTGTGCTATATAGCATAGGTTGTTCCCGCTCCGTTTTTCCTATTTTCGGGCAGTTTTCACATCAGGTGCAGCATTTACCATGGCTGAAACAACAACACAAATGTGTTCAAGATGTTTTCTGCTGAGGACAAGTTGGATGGGGACAAATACCCTATGTGGGCTTATATGATGCAACATGTTCTTGTGTCAAAGGGTGTCTGGAACATTGTGCAGGGCATTGATGTACGTCCTGGTTCTGAGGATGTAGGCAATGTTGAGGATGTTGCAGGTCTTGCTGCAAGGATTGCAACTGTTAGAGTTGTTTTGCCTACGGCAGAACAAGCTCGTTGGGATGTTAAGGATGCGCAGGCTCATGCATTGATTGCGTTGTCTGTGAAGCGCACCATAGTTCCTCACATCTGTTCAGCAAAATCTGCAAAACAGGCTTGGGATATTCTAGCAGGTCTTTATGCAAGCTGCAATGAGGCTAAAATTGCTTTTCTGCGTAAAGAGTTGGAGTCAAAGATTATGCATGAGGAAGATGATATGGAAACTTTCCTTGCTAGTGTCAAGGATATCAATGAGAAACTTATTTCTGCAGGTGAAGTTATTTCAGACAGTTCCCTTGTGCAAACTGTTCTTGATGCTTTACCAGATTCTTACCAGACTTTTGCTAGTACTTGGAGACTTATGACCCAAGGAAATCCAGAAGTTGTCAAGTTTGATGCATTATGCACATTGCTATTGCAAGAGTCACTTTCTAGAAAAAACAGGACTAGACAGCGTGCAGTTGAACAGGCTTTTATTGCTTCTCAAAGAAAGGGTGGTAACAGCAATGCAGCCACTTCTTATGGTTCTGCTGCGAGTGTCAAAAATTTTGTTCCTAATGCTTCTGCTGGCAGCAATTCGTCTGGAAATTCTGGTGATAAGGGAAAAAAGAAGATGCATTGCCATTATTGTAAATCCAATGATCACTTGATCAAGTCGTGTCCTAAGTTGAAGGCCAAAAAGGCTAAGAAGAAAGAGGGTGGTTCCACTGCAAATGCTGGTTCCACTACAAATGTAGCCATTGTTGAGTCTTCTATGAAAGGAGACTGCGTTGCTGATGTTGATGCAGAATGGGCTTTTAGCGCAGAGTGCACTTACAATCCTGCTGTCCATGATGCATGCTTGTCAGTTGCTGCAGATTCACATGTGTGGTATTTCGACAATGGTGCTACAAAGCACATTATCTCACATCGTGAATTGTTTACCTCTCTCAAGTCTGTCCCTCATGGGAATTCAGTCACTTGTGCCAACAACGCCTCTTATCCAGTTCAGGGAGTTGGAAAGATTGTGCTTACTGCTGCTAATGGCAGTTCTTTCACACTTGTTGATGCACTTTATGTACCTGGGATCAAGAAGAATCTCTTGTCTGTATACGCACTTGCTAGACTTGGACTTGTAGTCAAATTTGTGGATGATAGATGTACAGTTCATGATCTCAGTTTTGGTGATGAAATTGTTGCATCTGGCCTTTTGTGTCGTGGGCTATATAAGCTCACTTTGTATGACAAGTGTGGACAAAATTTTGCAAATGCTGTTGCAGATTCAAGGGCTATTTCAGATGCAAAACTTTGGCATGCACGTTTTGGTCATCTGAATTTTGTCAGTTTGCTGCGTTTACAGAAATCTGATATGGTTGCTTCTTTGCCGCCTCTTGAAGCACCTATCAAACATGTTTGTGAAGGCTATATTTTGGGTAAAATGCAGTGTTCTAAATTTCGAAAGGATGGTTCAGTTCGGGCCACATGCAAATTGCAGCTTGTGCATAGTGAGGTTTGTGGGCCCATGCAAACTCCGTCCTTGGGCAATTTCCTGTACTTCATGACTTTCATTGATGATTACTCCAGGCATGCATGGGTATTTCCGCTTAAAGCGAAGTCCAAAGTTTTTATGTGCTTCAAACAATATTTGGCTATGGCTGAAAATGTCTCGAAATGTACTATGGGCACCCTCCGTTCTGATCGAGGGGGGGAGTATATGTCTCATGAATTTAATGCATTTCTGGCTAGTCGTGGGATAAAACACCAATGTACAGTGCCTTATACACCTCAACAAAATGGTGTTGCTAAGAGGAAAAACAGGTCACTGACGGAAATGGCACGATGTATTGTCAAAAGTCAAGCTTTGCCGCATTCTTTTTGGCTTGAGGCCATCATGTGTGCCACTTATGTACTTAACAGGTGTCCTACGAAAGCTTTGCAGTCTATTACTCCATATGAAGCATGGCATAATAGAAAGCCTTCTATTGAGCACATCCGTGTTTTTGGCTGTTTGGCATATGCTTTGGTGCCACAAGTGCAGTGCAAAAAATTGGATGATAAGGCTGTCAAATGTATTTTTGTTGGTTATAGTGCTGAAAGCAAAGGTTACAGGTTGTATCATCCACAAACAAAACGTATTCTGGTTTCTCGGGATGTAGTGTTTGTGGAAGATTCTTTGTTGTCATGTACTAGAGACAGTAATGTAAGCTCACAGGATATTTATCACACTTTGTTGCCTCTTTTCAGTGGTGGAAATACGAATGTAAGTTCCAATGAGGCAAATGTACAGCCTATGGGGGTTTCTGAAAATGTTTTAGATCAGCCTATTACTGATGCACTTGATGAGGAAAGGGCTGAAAATGAGCAGGCTAGAGGTATGCCAAAATGGCTGGTGCACACTTTGCGTGACAATAAATTGGATGCTACTCATGGACTGCTAATAAAGAACAAAATTCTTTTGACAAGCTCAAAGAGAAGCTTACCTCCCAACCAGTCCTTACGCTTCTGGATCTCTCAAAGCCATTTGAGGTCCAATGTGATGCTTGTGGTCATTGCCTTGGAGCAATTTTGCTTTAAGAAGGGTATGCCATAGCATATGAGAGCCGAAGGCTCAATAGCATATGATAGTCAAAGGCTCAATGCTGATGAATGGGTCTTGGACATATACAAAAATAGCTTTTAGCTATTCTACATGCCCTAGACACATGGAAGCACTATCTCTTGGGGGCTCCATTCATCCTACGAATGGATCACAAAGCCTCAATAAATTCATGACGCAAACCAAGCTGTCCAACAAACAAATGAGGTGGGCAAGTTTTCCTTCACAATTTAAATTTCATATTGCTCACATTGCTGGCAAGCATAATCAAGTGCTGCACTTTCACAACGGCCAATGATAAATGTGGTGTCTATAGCAACTCACAATGATCTATCTTTTATGATAGATGAGTATGCTAATGACCAAGACTTTAAGTAGGTAATTATAGCCTTTGCATTAGGGAAGAAAAAAAAGAACCATTCACCTTGAAGGATGGTTATCTTCCAAACGGAAATAGGTATGTGTTACTCACCAATCCAATAAGAAAGTCATGTATGAATCCCATGCTTCTCCTTATGTGGGGCAAAGAGGGATTTTATAATCTATTCTTCGAGGAGTAGAAATGTATTTCTGTTGGTCTACCATGAAAAGTAAACATGCAAGAGTATGTTTTCAAAATGCGTAGTATACCAAAAAATGAAATTTGATCAAGGGAAGCAACTTGGATTGTTTCAGTCGATAGGCTTGGCAAGAAAACACACTCTATGCCTGCCAAAAATACTATTAAGGCACATCAAATGGCAACCCTCTTTAGATCTCAAATTTTCAAGTATCATAGTTTGCCAACATCCATAGTGTCGGACAAAGATCCTAGAATGACCAGTAATTTGTAGAAGGCTCTCTTTGAGAATCTAGGAAGTAGATTAAATTTCTCTTTTGGCTTATCATCCACAAATGGATGACCAAAATGAAATAACTAATCTAATGAAGCTTGAATCTACTAAAAGCCCATGTCATGGAAGTAGATCAACGTTCTCAATGAGAGAAGTACCTACCTCTTATAGAATATACATACAATGACATTGTACATACTTCTATGGGGAAAGCACCTTTCTAGGTTAAAGAGGGAAGATCCAAAAGTCCCTTACTAGTACATGAGAAGATTTAGCTGCTGATGAAGATAGCCGAGACTTACAAGAATCTTTTCCAAAGATTAAAAAGGTTATATCCATCTCATAGCAAAGGCAAAAAGGGCTGCTGCTAATAAGCACAGAAAGCGCCTTAGCCTTTAAGAAAAATGATTGGGTCTTGCTAAAGTTTCTCAAGGCTTGTCTAAGGCATACTACGGGCAAGAATCCTGCGAGTGACCAAGAGTATTATGCTAAACTAGCAAAAAGATACTATGGTCTTTTCTTTTAAAATTCTTAAGCCAATCAATGAGATGTCTTATTAGTTAAAGTTTCCCAACCATTGGATCATTCACAATGCTAACCATGTGAGCCTACTCAAGCCTTACAAAGGAGAGTCATCAAAAGAACCAATAATGGAGGACACTCCAGAGATCGAAGATCAAGAAGAGGTGTTGCAACCCGAATCAATTCTTTGACACGAAGACAAGGTACTAAGAAACGGTAACGTTATCCAATGACATCTTGTTAATTTGATAATTATCTTTTTAAAGATCCTAGATAGATGCAAGGAGCCTAGCTTAAGGATACTATGAACCTCGTCAATGCTCAAAATGCTACACTAGAGTAAGCAAAAGAAAATGCATTTTAAATGAACAATGTTTTTGTCTTATAAGACTCATTCTCTTTCTTTTATTGTGCACAAAATTTAAGAAGTATGCATGCTTAGGATCATGTTTGCGGTGACGACGTCTCCTTAACACCAAGTAGAACTTGTTACTCTAATTTGGAAGTATGATATGGACTAAAGAGCAGACATGCTTGCGGCAGCTAAGTCTCCCAAGCACTAAATGGATTAGTCATCTATTCTAGAATGATGTTGTAGGGTAAAAAGGGATCCTCTACCCGCTAAAAAATATGGACTAATGACTAGGCTTTATCTTCTCTACCTCATAGTCAAGGATAACTATAATTTCAAGAGAGAGGTAATGTCATAATTTTTAATATCTAACCCTACCAAATGATTTTTTCATATTAAATTGATCATTTTATACGGGAAGATAAAAGGGGAACAAGAGTTAGGATATAGATATGTCATTCTAGACCTATCTCAACAGGGGACCAAAAGGAGAAATGCTTGCATCTCAATAGGGGTCCAAAAGGAGACAGTCTACCAAAGAGCAATGTGCAATAAGTACTTCTAGATTTACCTCAGCAAGGGATCAAGAGGAGAGATGGTTACATCTCAATAGGGGTCCAAAAGGAGGTAGTCTATCAAAGAGCAACATGCATCTAATGGAGCTTAAAAGACCTTAGGGTTAGCTTCATTAAAGACCTCAAAAAGTTAATGTTAAAAAGTGCTTTTTAATGCTTTAAAGATATAGATACTAACACTTTGTTTTTCTTAGATTCCAAGATGCAAGGATAAAACAATATTGTGCAAGGAGTCCCTCTCAAATACACTTCACTTGGTTGTTGGGTTTGAAGGCAGTAAGCTCAAGGTGGCTTGAAGGTGAAGGCAGCCATAGCTTAGACATATAGAGAGAGAAGTACACATAGTTTTAAAAAAGTGGACTCAATACACAAAAAGGCTAGTAATAATACTTTTGCATAGTGTATGTACAACATAGGCTTGGGCTTTATTTATGTACAAAGCTGGAGTGTTTATCTAGCTGATGACTCTCCATGTAGCCCTTCTCAGAAGCTTACAACTCATAGGCTAAATGTCAATAGCAAAAGGTATTCACATGTAGACGTATTTTCCATAGTCCCTAAAGAAGGACATGTTTATATCAACAATCCTCCCTTAGGCATGGACTATATTGAAGCAAGCTAGGGTTGACCTTGAGGTGGAAATCCTACCCAAACATGAGGTGCTTGACAGCTTGCTAACTAAAGTGTTTGTGGGAACCTTGCCCAAAGCTTGAGGTGATTTTTATGCTCAAATTACTAAGGTTTTTGAAGGTTAAATTAAAGGTAAACTCTCAAGAGGCATAAAAAATTTCCATGCTTAATTGACTAAAGTGCTTGAAGTGTTCAATTCAAACCAAATGACTTAAGAAGCATAAAAGACTCATGTCAAAATCCTTCACATGTGGCCCTCATGATGTGCTTGAATCCTATTGGATAGGCTTTAAAGAGGTACAATGAGAATTTAGATGCATACAAATAAATAATTAAATTCTTTCCCTTAAAGAGAAAAAAGAGGACACATGTCCAAATGATATAATTAAAGAGAAATAAATAATTAAATTCTTTCCCTTAAAGAGAAAAAAGAGGACACATGTCCAAATGATATAATTAAATAATAAGAGAGAGAGAGAGAGAGGGAGGGAGAGGTGTGGACCAAGCATGAGAGGGGGGGTATACTCTCCCACACACACACACACATTCTCTCATTATTGTGTGGAGTGAAAAGTGCAAGGGCTCCATCTCCTTCTCCAAGCTTGTGGAGAAGTAGAGAGCCTACACCAAGACTCTTAGCTATGGAATGCAAATCCAACCAAGAGCCATGCTTCAATGCTTATGCTTGCCATCTTCTTCATCTTTATTCCTATGCTATTATGCTATGCTAAGTAAGAAGAGTGATGATAAGCAAGGAACTATTTCTTTCTCCTATGAATTATTATTCTTCCTCTTCCCTACCCTCATTCCCCGCTAGCTCTCTCCACCTTCAAAGGTGTTTGAGGCCTTGGGACTGATGCTTGGGATATTTAATGCTTTTGCAATGTTTATGTTATGCTCGTGATGCATGAAGCTTTCCATCCTCGTAGCATCACCAAGGTCACAAGGAACACAAAGATTGTATTGTACCAAGTCTCTCTTGATGGGAGAATCTATAATACAAGCACCTTTTGGAGGGGGGACTGGCTCCAAGTAAATCTGTTCTCAACTATTTTTATGTACTCTAATACTCTCTCTCTTGCAAAAGTATCGTTCATGCCAAGATAATTAAGTACTATGTTCATGTTGCTACCATCAATTATGTTCACCCTCTATGTTCTCAAAGTAATCTCACAAAAATGCTCACTCTAATTCTCTTAATTCTGCTATTCTCACAGTTCATAGGCCATTTCCATTACACCTTCCAGACGTGTTTAAAGTAATAGAACGTGACAATTTGTGTACTGATAAGAAATGGTTGGCTCATAAATGCCTTCCCACCCAAGAAGATATCTTTCTTGTAGAACCTTTTCCATGTCTTTTGAATCCACTTACATATCTTTCCTACCAGGCCACTTACCCCTGGACAATCCTTGAATAGGTGGGGGAGATTTATCCCTTTATCTTGGTTTCTTAAACTATACAGCAAACAAAAACTAGGAACCAAAATTATGTCTTTTTGTGGAGAGATGGATTTCCTTCTAAGGTCAACATTAAACAAACCAAGGATTTGCATTGCAACAAAAGGAGTCGTCCTCATAACACTCCCTTTAAATGTTTCTCCAAGAATCCTTCAGGCTCTATTAGCACTCAAACCACTTCTTTCAACATAGCTATGCTTTGAAATACTCATAAGTAATACAAGATTAATCTATGAATCACTCTTGCTAAAGGAAGGTTAAAAAAAAAGAATTGTGAAGCTTTTTTCTTGAGGTAAGAATCTAGAAGATCCTCATATATGATCCATATCTTTGAATTAATTGTTTTAAATAAGTTAAGTAATATTGTAATAATGTTGCTTACCTTTGGAAAGCTTTGATCTTGATTTGGGCTTGTTTTGGATGTTCCTCTATGTTTTCAAACCTCTAATAGGAAGCTTCTACCACATATGTAGACTTTAGCCAGCTGAGAACAATGACATGATCCTTACCTAACTTGAAGATTTTCCATGGCTCTAGGGGGTTTTGTAAGGAAATATTTGTAGTGAGGCTGTCCCGGGTGGGCAACAAAAGAGGCGACCTCTTAACACCCATCAAGGCTTCTGTGCTCCTGCTCAATTTGGGTTTGGTGCAACCTCAAGAAAGAAAAGACAACAACAAACCCATAGCCAAACAAGTGAAGGGGGGCCACCTAGTTATGGGATGCAAACTAAGACGCAAGAGAGATTTTGTCACAACCAAGAAGAGGTGCAACAAAAGCAATCTCACACAAAGACACACATGAAATGGAGTAAAGAGAGCTAGAGAAAAGGGAAGAAAGAGAAGAATGGAACTTGCATGATACCTCGTTTGTGACTTGCAAATGGAGATGATTCATTATGATGCTATCGTAGAGCTTGTACAAAACTAACCCAACTCTTAGTGAATGATAAACATTGCCAACACACACACACACACACACACACACTATCTTAGGGTGTGGGATACCTCTCACCACAATACCCTCTTATAATGGACACAAAATTGACGATGAAAACACACTAAAAAACTTTCTCTAACAAGCTTAAACGATAGAAACTTAAAAGGCACAAGTCACCTTGAATTCACCAAACCAGATTTCACAAGTGGAAGGATGAAGATTTGAACGTTGAATCACGTCTTTGAAGCACCAAACCTCAATTTTATTGATGATGGAAGAACATATACAGTAGTCGATTTGAGATTTTGGACTCACACTCTCTCACTTGCAATGTGTAGCTTGAAAGATTCTTCACACCAAGTGTGAAACTCACAAAGTGGTTGGTACACCTAGGTCTCTTCTCACACACAGAGTGTTGGGGTGCTATGTGAGATGCTGGAGATGATTTACAAGAAGGAGAGGGGACTATTTATAGGTTGGAGACCCCTCATTAACATTATCAAAAATCCTAATTTACAAGCTAATCAAATCAAGATTGTGATTTTTTTAGTATCAAAATATAGTAGGCCTTCCTTGTTTGCTTGAGTCATGGATGTGAGCTCAAGAGAAATGCATTATTGATGGTAGATAGGGTGAAATTAGAGAGTTAAGGAAGGAGAGAGAGAGAGAGAGAGAGATTTTACTATATGTATATGTTTTGAGGTTAGGTGCTTTTTAAAGTTAGATCACTGTGTGTTTGTGTTAGTAGGCTAGTAGTTAGTATTAGCAATCACTAAAAAGTTAATGATATATCTGCAATGGGTAGAACGAGGTGGATGGTTGAAGGAATATGTGTGAATGAAGTGAGGGAATCCTTGTGATGGTGAAATTTTGAAGAAGTTTTGGACTTACTTGTGTAGGTTCTCAAAAATGACTACCGATCCTCTTCTTCTTCTTCTTCTTTTCTTATGTCGTCACCGCAAAGGTTGACACCATGATGAAATTGACGATGTTGGTTGATGAGAACTTCTCAGTTTGCAGAGATTAAGCATGGTTTTACATGCTGACTTTTATGTATACAGAGAAGAGGTTGGAAGGAACTGTAATTTACAAGCGATAGAGTGAGGCATAGAGATTATGTATGTATGTGTAGAGTTCATATGAGAGCTATGGAGGTGAGAGGGGAGGTTAATGGTGAAGAGGGATAGAGAGAAATATGTGTGTGTGTGTGTGTGTGTGTGTGTGTGTGTGTGTGTGTGTGTGTGTGTGTGGAAGTGTGAAGAAAGGTGAGAGAAGATTAGGGTGACGTGAGAAAAAGTGGACATACTTGGGTCCACAAAAAAAAAAAATCATATCTCATTGGTGGTGGTTCCAAAAATTATTGAAAAACTTGAGGTGATTATTCAAATGAAGGGCTACAGTCTGTCTTTTCATCAAATTTTTAAATTTGGACACCAAAAATTACACCAAAATGCCCGTTTTTCCTCATTGCAAAAGTATTTAGTGCCCCCTCTTTTGTTGAATTTGCATAAGGCTCCAAGCGTGAACCCCTCCTTGAATGAAAGCATGACCTAATAGGTTCTTGAGGGTATGAAAAAAGCATGGATTATGATTCACAAATATGATATATGGATATGATGGGAAAAAACAGGTTAGTCTTTAAACAATTTATGGAATTTAAGATAGTGTAACATACATATAAACATAAAAATAAGATATATGAAAATATAGGGTATCAAATGAGGGTGCTCTCATTTTTGTTATTGATGTAGGTCTGTTTACAAGAAGTAAAGAAAATGCATGTAGAAAATAGTAATTTACTAAAGGGAATGACGGGGTGAAATGTATTTTTGTGATTTTTCCTTGAAGTAGATTCACATCAAAATTTAGAGAGGCTTGGATGAAAAGTTCTATTTATAGAATAGAGGGAATACAGAATGGTAAGAGAATTACAATAACGGTAAATGAATGTATATAACATACTTAGGCAAACAACACGCACCTAAATAAAAATATTTAAATAAATACCAAAATAATCATAATGAAAAACCTTTATATTTAGGTCCTATATACAATGAAATATTTGCACACAAATGGACCATAATATCTTTTATTTTTTGACTCAACTAGCTTAGTGACTAGCTAGCTAAGGTTTTTAAGGAGATATGGAAAAAGTCCCCTAACTGTCAGGACAATAGCAAGGCCGACGGGCTAGACAAGGGCAAGGCCGGGCTAGGCAGTGTGGAAAGGGAGTCCAACTAGGGCAAAGGGCTAGGAGCCATGCTGTATAGTGGGTGTTTGTGAGGTGGACTCCTAGATTCTAGTTCCCCTTGTCTAACATTTGTATCAAGAGCAAGGTTCCATTTTTTTGGGAAAGGCACAGTCGTGGAGGAGGGGAGCCACACAATTTGCATGCTTTTTTGCATGTCGGGGTCAAGGGAGCGTGGAACCCACCCCCTGTGAGGAGGATGACAGACCCGAAGGCGTGGGAAACACCTCTTGTGAGGGAAGCCGTCGAGGTTGGACCCTGCACCAAACGGCGCCCTTGCGGGCTCTACTGCTTCGCGGCGGGCTGGGGAGCACAACTCGACCCAGGGCCGAAGCCCAATTCGCCCTCCAGCGACCGCCATGTCTCTCCCAACCTCCTCACGTGCTACTACAATCGGCCATGGCGACTGTGAAGGCCTTGAGTTCACATTAAAAAACGCCTAAGGCCTTTGGCCTTAGGACTTTATTGACACAAGGGGTGATACACACCCCGCCTCAAGCAAGGAGCTCCGATATCGGGAGTTGGTAAGCATTGATCCAAGGGAATCAAAGCCAGGGCCGGCAAATCAACACACACCCACACCAATTCTCTGTGTACAAGCTGCAAAAAATCAGAAATTTAATAAAAGCATCCAAAGTGACGTTATTTTTCAAAATCGGTTACGGTCGAACACAATTCTACCCATAATCAATTCGGCTACAAGGGATTGAAGAATTCCCTACATGGCGAACATTTCAGATCGATTTTCACTTGGATAATATCAACTTCGACGGGATTAGCAAGGCTAAAAACTTTGCAAGTGTCAAGTATTTTTCTGACTATTTCTTGCACCGCACTGTGTTGCCATGGATTCCAATATCAATATGACTTTTGATTTCGAGCAAAATATGCCTGATCCTGCCAATGATGGCTCACGACTAGATGCTCTCACGGAGAGTGCCCACGATGCTACGACAGGTGATGACACTTGTGAATTGCTCGACATTCAAGAATTGCGTGCACTTCAGACATGCATGTTAGTCATGGTTGAAAATTTTAAAGCTTTAAATGAAAATGTCACTAAACTATCCACATTAGTGATTCGATTAATGCAACAATAGTCCAAGGGTCCTGCTGACATGTACATGCATGGGCACGTTTCTACACAAGGGCAAGGCCCTTTTAATCAAGGGCAAGGCCCAACTGACACGCATGTCAGTCATGGATGAAAATTTTAAAGCTTTAAATGAAAATGTCACTAAACTATCCACATTAGTGATTCAATTAATGCAACAACAGTCCAAGGGTCCTTCTGACATGCACATGCATGAGCACGTTGCTACACAAGGGCAAGGCTGTGCTAGACAAGGGCAAGGTCCAACTGTTGATACTTTGCACACTCTAACTGCAAAAGAGGTGGATGAGCTGTTGAAAAACACCAAACCACCGACTTTTAAGGGAGAATACCAAGACCGCAATAAGGATGCAGTTGAATATCTTTCTCAGCAAGTGGGATGGAATTCACGCCTTACGGCGTACCCAGAACACAATTAGAGCTCTCCAAACGAGCTTAACTCTGGAAGGCAAGGCCTACAAATGGTAGATGTCTCTCAAGGAGAAGAATATCATACCACAGAGTTGGGCAGCTTTTGAAGCTATGTTTCGCAGATAATTTTTGCCTACAAATGAGGCAGATCGGAATTGGACGGCTTGGGACACGTGTTCCATGCGCCAATACCCATCATTGCTTGAATATATATCTCACTATCTGGATGTTATCCTCAAGTTGGAAGGCTTAGATAACTTTCAACAAGTACGGGGGTTTATACATGGTCTGACACCCGAGCTTAAGCACGTCAAGACCCAAGACCCTAAAACACTTGAGGAAGCCATAGTGAAAGCACATATTCACAATGATCCAGATGAAAAGAAATCACACAATAGTCATGTGCCTGCTAATACACATGGTAATACACGCATGGAGTATGGGTACAATAAAAGGAAATTTATAGTAGCCAATTCAAAAGTATCTAAAAAAACCCAAGGGGTCCAGAGGTCCTCTCTCTCCTGAGGACTTCGATAAAGCTAAGAAAGGGAAATTATGTTTTCAATGTTTAGGAAGCGGTCATGGCAAAAAGGATTGTCCCAAGGGGAAATATGCTACTCATGGCAAGGAAAAAGCAATGCACACGGTGCAACTGCTTCCTCTTGACTCCTCCTCACGATTCTCTACAGTGGAAGTAACACACACCAAGGTGGTGCATGAATGCTGTCTCACAACTTCCATGTGGCAACAAACCTTTGGACCACATGAGTTAGTATGTATGCACGGATCTTTGCAAGGGCACAAGGTGTGCATCTTGGTAGATGACTGTGCTACTCACAATTTCATCAATTATGGATTGGTGAAAAAACTCAAATTGCCTCAAACTCCGAGTACCCACCGCTACAAGGTAGCAATGATGAATGGACATGATACCGAAATCTGCGATAATCAAGTCCGAGCTTCCGTTGGAAGTACAAGGTTACTCCACATTCTTGGATTTTCAGGTTATGAACATGGAGAGGGCATACATGGTCCTTGGTAGGGAGTGGTTGCATAGCCTAGGACCATCACTGAAGCGTAGCTATGAGCACAATAGCTTGATGTTCGAATCCCATGGCGCACATGTGTTGTTGTTATGAGAGAAGGATGTACCTTCTTGACCATTGATTTGTACAGCTAAGCTTATGTAGCTCGTTTTTGATAATGAAATAAATCAAGTTTTCTTGTGTTACTCACTATCTCATTTTCTCTCTAACATTGAATCTATTGAACATTCCTCAACGCTGCATGCTTCTCTCTCATCTCTTCCACCAATGGCTACTTCCAAACAAGAAAACGTTGCTAGTGAGTTATAGAAATTATTAAAGGAATTTCAAGATGTTTTTCCTAATGATTTGCCACCAGGATTACCGCCGACACGATCGATGCAACATAGCATCGATGTGGCTGCAGGCTATAAACCTATCAGTAAACCGCCCTACCGTATGAGTTACTCTGTAGTTGCTGAGGTGGAACGTCAGCTTGCTGACTACCTTAGCAGAGGGTTTATCCAACCCAGTTCTTCACCATGGGCTTCTCCTATCCTATTAGTGAAGAAAAAAGACGGCAGTATGCGCATGTGCGTAGACTACCGTGGCTTAAATGCGGTTACGGTTAATAACAAGTACCCATTGCCACGAGTGGATGAGTTGTTCGACAAACTCACTCATGCTCGCATTTTTACGAAAATAGACTTGCGGTCAAGTTATCACCAAGTCCGTATTTGACTTGCTGATATACCCAAAACTGCATTTCAAACAGGTTTGGACACTACGAGTTTTTGGTGATGCCCTTTGGGTTAACCAATGCACCTGCAACATTCATGACACTTATGGATAGTGTCTTGAAGCCGTACTTGGGCAAATTTGTCATCATTTTTCTCGATGACATTCTAGTCTATAGTGCTTCTGAAGAAGAACACTAACAACATCTGAGGCAGGTGTTCGCGTTGTTATGAACAAATAAATTATATGCCAAGAAATCTAAGTTCGACTTTTTGAAAGAAGAAATTCACTATTTGGGGCATGTTATTTCAGCTAATGGGCTATATATAAATCAATCCAAAGTGGATACAATCCACAATGGACTTCTCCTAAAAATCTGGAAGAGTTATAGATTTTCTAAGGATTTGCAGGTTTTTATCGAAGGTTCGTTGAAAACTATGCTAATATTGATGTTCCCATGACGGATCAACTGAAAGGCAAAGGCAAAGCTTTTCAGTGGGAACCGCTCAACAACACAGTTTCCATACGCTCAAGAATGCCTTAGCAACATCTCCCATACTAGCTATTGTAGATCCTTTGAAACCATTCATTTTGGAAACAGATGCCAGTGACCGTGCTATTGGAGCAGTCCTGTTACAAGACGGACGGCCAATTTCATTTGAACGCAAGAAGCTTGATGCAACTTAGTAGAACTAATCTGCTTATGAGCACAAACTCTATGCAATAGTGTGTGTCTTAAAGACATGGCAGCATTATTTGTATGGTGCTCAGTTTGAGATTGTGTTTGACCATGAAAGCATCAAATGGTTTACACAACAAACGGATTTGAAGGGTCGGAAAGCCAGGTGGGCCGAGATTCTTCAGGAATATGA
The DNA here is from genome assembly GCF_014529385.1 of Adiantum capillus-veneris. Classification (NCBI taxonomy): domain Eukaryota; kingdom Viridiplantae; phylum Streptophyta; class Polypodiopsida; order Polypodiales; family Pteridaceae; genus Adiantum; species Adiantum capillus-veneris. The sequence goes on from NC_140946.1 coordinate 104,725,500, forward strand.
CACCAAGCGCATGTATTGTAAAGGTCGATACAATGTGGTGGCTGACGCTCTAAGTCGTATGCCCGAGATCAATTCTCTCTTGTTCATGGAACTTTGTAGTGAATTTTTGGATTCTCTCAAAGACAAATATGAGCATGATGAGGCAAATTCCAAAGTGTGGAGCCATGTTCAAATGAGGGATCCTTCTCACTCCAATGATGGTAGTGTAATGTTAACCTCCACACCTAGTTCTCCTCTATCAAGTGATGAACTACAACGATGGAAGCATTTCACCATCGACATGGGTACCTACTCCATAAGGGGAGAGTTTTCGTACCGACAAACACAGACATTTGGCGCCAATTTTTGTATGAATGTCATGATAGTCCAAGTGCAGAGCACCCAGGTATTAGAAAAAATTATGCTCTTGTACGCATGACGACAGTTTTACTGGCCAGGTATACATGGCTTTGTTCAAGCTTATGTCTTGCGTTGCTAAAAATGTCAAGTTAACAAAGCAGAGCGCCTGAAGTCAGGAGGACATTCCCAATGGAAAATGGGAAAGTATCTCTATGGAATTTATTATGGGTTTACCAACCACTGTAGGAGGTCATGACTCGATATCGGTGGTAGTAGATCAACAGTTAAGACACCAGAACTAGCCAAGTTATTTGTGGACAATCTATACAAGTTGTATGGTTTTCCAAATAGCATTGTCAATAATCGTGATCCCATCTTTAACAGTCACTTTTGGGGGGCTGTGTTTAAACGATTGGGTACACAACTAATCCTCAGTACAGCCGATCATCCAGAAACAGACGGTCAGACTGAACGAGTTAACCAAGTGCTAGAGGATATGCTAAGAGCATACGTCAGCAAAAAAGAGTCAGACTGGGAAGACTACTTACCTATTCTCGAGTTTGCCTACAACAGTGCTAAGCATGTCACAACTGGATTTAGTCCTTTCATGCTCATGTACGAGTTTCAACCTAGGTCACCTATTACGGTGGGGTTGGAAACCGAAAAGTTCGAACAGGTTAAGGATTTTCTCCAAGACCACATGGATATGTTGAAACTCGCTCGTCACAATGTCCAACAGGTGCAAGATCGGTATAAGAAGTATGCTAATGAGAAACGTCAGCAAGTTACTTTCGAGGAAGGGAAGGAAGTATTTTTACGTGTGCCAGAACATTCAGAAAGTCTAAAAATTGGGCCAACACCTAAATTATCTCCCCGATATTGTGGGCTTTCAAAATACTCAAGCGAGTAGGTGATCGTGCCTACAAATTATTGCTACCTACACATTCTCGTATTCATCCGGTGTTTCATGTAAGCCGTTTACGTAAGCGGCTACATGGGAACGACAATGTCATTGACCAACAGATTTTGGTAGATTTCATTGAACCTCCTACCTTACCGCATGAACCTGAACGTGTTCTCGATTATCATGAGTTACGTACGCATCATCATGTACGTCAACAAGCCTTAATCAAGTGGAAATATCGACCTGAGGAAGGTGCCACTTGGGAAAACATTTGTGTTCTTAAGAAGAAGTTTCCCACTTGTGTTTTCGAGGATGAAAACTCTTCTTAAGGGGGAGTAATGTCAGGACAATGGCAAGGCCGGGCTAGACAAGGGCAAGGCCGGGCTAGGAAGTGTGGAAAGGAAGTCCAACTAGGGCAAAGGGCTAGGAGCCATGCTATATAGTGGGTGGTTGGGAGGTGGACTCCTAGGTTCTAGTTCCCCTTGTCTAACACTAACTCACACACGCCTATGTACAATGAAAAGGTGAGGATAGCCTATCATTAACTGCCCTCTAAATAATGGTACATTCATGTACCAAGCATCTGATCATACAACATGTAGATCTTGTAACGTCTGTATTTGTCTACTTTCATCTTTCTCAAAGGACCTTTGCTGTATGATTAGAAAACCTTGTGTGCTGTGAAAGGTTCTCTCCATAGTCAATAGCATGATGTAATGTAGTGACCTAGTAAACCACCTCCAAGAAAGTTTCCATAAGCACCCCGCAGGATTAAAGATCTTGAATTTTCTGCCTAGAGAGAGATATATGGCATGGAATCACTTACTAAATTTGGTTGAAGAAACATCTATCTCTTATTTTTTCCATCATTGCTTCCACCACTATGAGTGTGATATAAAATATAGGTTGCTTTTCCTCTTGTGTAAAGTTGATATATCTGTCACGATCTTCAAGAGCTTGTATGAGCAAATCTTGAACTCTAGATCATAAAATTTATTCAACCTGGGTAGGCTCATCAAGTCAAAAATTCCATGACCTTTATAATTTAGGAATGATCGACCCATGACTCCAACTACTATTTGAATGTGCTGCCAAAAGTTTACTATATGAGTAGACAATAGACTAAGGTTTCTATTGCTTCCAACACCTTGGAAGAGAATAGATTTTGGTAAAGAACTACACAAGATCCACATGTACGTAGTAATCTGCAAGATTTTCATCTATGAAGAAGACCAAAAGCATCACAATGTGAGACCTAAATACACCAAAGAACCAAATGTAAAATTTTTGGAAACATCCGTCAATCACCAAGGGTTTATGTTCTCCAAAGCCTAGAAGGGTATGCTGCCCATGATAAAAAGAATATGTGAAGAGAGGAGAGGTTGATTCCTCTAAAGAGGTGAAACCCAATGTTCAGTTGATTGGAGATTCAAAAGCTTGGAATTTATTGCTAGGAGACTGTAGCATGGATGAAAAGCCACCCACTAATACACCATCAGTGAGAATGATACCCTTTTGATAGTTTCCCTTTATGACCCTATTTTCTTCTATTCTCCCATGTTCTTCATCCACTTCTAAGCCCCCCCTTGGAAAATTATAAACTCCTCACATTGTACTGCCTCAAAAGTTGATGGATTACTTTCTAAACTTGCAAAATTATTGGTAGTTTGTATGGTAGGTTCTTTAATGCTTATACACATGGGTCATACCAAATATTTTTAATGCCCTTGCACACTTCTTGAAGATCACCGTCACATGAATCCACTTTACACTCTTCTACATTGTTCAAGAGTAGACAATTGTTAGGTTAAGGTGGATAGGTTAGTGTGCGATTCATGCGAATGGCATGCTTGGAGAGGTTAGTGTAGAACTTGAGAGAGAGACTATTGCACAATACAATAGGGTATAATTGCAAAAATGATAAAGCTTACAATTATTCAGCAGAATGCGTCTCTATATAGGCTTATACAAATAGACAACCTTTTGACACATGGGTATAAGATGTGGCTGCCTATGCACAAATACAAGTGGTTGATCTTTACACAAAGGTTGTAAGAGGTTCTTCACATGGTTCGACACATGACGTGGAAGGGGTTGTTCACACAAGAGATTCAACAAAACCTTGCATCCCAACAATAGCACCAAAATGTTGTTCTAAAGTTATCCATGCGTCGTGTGTAGTGGTGCAATCATCTAAATAATGCACAAAGCTATTTCCAAGTGATGTGAGTCGAATGCCAAGAGCTTTCTCATCTTAAGCTGCAAATTGTGCTAAGCTCTGTCGCGTTTCCACTATGTCACGTCATTTGTTGGCTCATGTTGTCTCATCCAACCGCTACAACCACAATCACAAAACGAACTTAAAGTGCACACACTGTGGCAGAACAAATCACCTTCCAAAGGATTTCTATGAAATCAACCCTTATCGCATTTGTGACAAGAACAACCATGCTACAAAATATTGCAAACTCAACAGTAAATCTTCACACGTTACCAGCCGCAAAGAGAATTTGAAAGATAAAACAAAATCAAAAGTCAACCTTGCCACCTCTGATGTTTCTGACGAAGATAACGACAACAATATTGGCTTGGTTTATGATGATGTACTATGAGCATTCTCTTAATTGTACCTTACCCTCTATTTGTGCCAGGGGAGGTTTTTGTGTGCCTACACCCTGATGTTTTGTATGCTTACCCCATTTGTATCTAGGGGAGGCAACTTTGTGTTCAAGGGGAGGCTTGTGAATTGTGTGCCTCACCCTAGTGTGTTTTGAGGGAGGATTGTGTGAGTGATATGCAACCAAAACCCACATGGGGGAGGATTGTTAGGATGCGAGGTTTTGTTGCATCTCTTGTGTGAACAACCCCTTCCACCTCATGTGTCAAGCCATGTAAAGAACCTCTTACAACCTTTGTGTAAAGAGCAACCACTGCTATTTGTGCATAAGCAGCCACATCTTATATCCATGTGTCAAAAGGCTGTCTATTTGTATAAGCCTATATAGAGGTACATTCTGTTATATAATTGTAAGCTTTATCATTTGCAATTATACCCTATTGTAGTGTGCAATAGTATCTCTCTCAAGTTCTACACTAACCTCTCTAAGCATGCCACTAGCATGAATGGCATACTAATTTATCCACCTTAACCTAACAAGAATCCATGTCCATAGTCTTCTCTCTATGATCAATGTATTCTATGATCTCCCCACCTATGATTTCCTCTTCTTCTTCACTCTCTTCTTTCATACAAGAAGCACTCTCAAAACTTTCCACAGGACAAGAGTTACCTTTGAGACCTTCATTCTCCATAGAGTCACATTGCACAAAATCTTCCTTTGCTCTGACAAAAAATTGGTCCTCCAAAAGGTTGGATGTATCCATTATTGAATCATCCTCAACACCATTTGAGATATCTTGTGCCCATTGTTGCAGACTTGTGATGAAGGTAGAAGAAAGAGATTCCACATTTGAATCTCTATTACACACTTTAGCACTCGAATCTTCAGTTGGCATATAAACATCATCTTCAATATTTGTTGGAGTAGAAGGAAGGAAATATGGCAAACGAGATGATTCCTTGATTGAAACACTTTCCTGATGGCCAATTCTTCCAACGTGATGAAAACCATTTTCAATATGGAAGTACTTGTGAAAATTTCTTCGGGTAATAGAGACTAATTTCTCAAAGGTAGAGGGTTCACCACAAGTTAAGTTTGTCTTTAAGAAAGGAGACAATCCCAAAATAAATTGATCCATCTTTAAGTAATCTTGAAAAGTTGAATTAGATCCACATCTATAGCAACAAAAAATCCCTTTCTCTGCTACAAATGGAGGCACAAAAGGCCAAGTATAATACCAAGAACTAAATATAGCCAACAATAAAATAAACAAATCTACATAGCTCAAAAATCCCATAGCACATAATCAAGATTGTATGCGATCAGAGAGAGGTAGAGAGCGAGAAAGAGTAAGAGAGCACGTGCAGATGCACCTCCTAAAGCAGAGTACTACACCAGCACGGTGAGAAGAAGAGAGGAGAGGAGAGAAGAAAGACACAAGCACTGAGTACAATCTCCCCCCGTGCAAGAGTGAGCATTTTTCTCTTGCACGTATTCATTTTTAGATTTCTTGAATGTTCAAAAAGTGAGTACAGATTTCCCGGCTAGATACAATAATCTTCATAGCTCATATTGAGTACTTGAATAATACAAATATACATAAAATGTATGTCTTTTGCCATAGTCCATAGCTCGGTCAACTTTTCGCACCTATTAGCTGCAATAAATAACAAAATATCAATTCCATTACATACCTCTCCATTAAAAATCAACTTTCCTCAGTTGCGAAGATAGGAATTTGCATACTATACTTGTAAAAAACAATGGTTAGTATTTTGTGTCAAAAATATTACATATTGAAAGAAATAATAATAATAATAATATTAAATAGCATTATTTATGCTTGCCATCATCCACATACCACTAAAATAAGCACTATATGTCATACCCTGATGAATCAGGATATCATTGTTCACACTCATCGTTTAGTAAATCAAATCTCATAAATCTCAAGTCCAATCTCATAAATATTGTCATGAAAGGAAACCATTAGATACCAATTCCAAATCCAAGATATAAATCCAAATCCAAATCACTGTTATTATATATCCGGGTTAACAAAGTCATGCTGGAACAGTGGTGGCCAACCAATGTAGCATGATTTTGTGATCGGTGTTGCCTCAACCGGTAAATCTACACCAATGAGATGTGCTGCCTAAACCAAAAAACTTGCATTGAGTTTTGTGCTGCCTAAATCGATGAACTTTCACTTGAGCTGCCTAAACTAGTAAGTAGGCACGTATACTGGTGTTGACTAAATCGACAAATCTACACCAGGATGAATATTTACACACTACCTAAATCAACAAATCAATGTGCAAGTGACCAACGGACTAGACAAGGCATAAAAGATTTACTACCTATCAATACAAAATTGGAGTATTCCTTTTTGCCAAAATACTTAAAAAAGATTTTTCACTATCCAAAAGCATCTTAGCTCTTGTGTGTGACTGTATAGCAACTGGTTGACAAATCTTCTCAATAGAGATTACATTCAATGTAAGCACAAGCCACAATGTTAGGATGGTTAGTTTCACATGCCAATGGTATTATCCTTGCTACAAACTACTTGACTTTGTGCCCTTATATGTACCAATAAAGCAAATTTCAAGGAAGTGGAGAGGGTAAGTATTATCATAGTAGTTTATTCAAGCGATGTATTACAATATAAACAAATAAGATATGAATTATAATAATCAGATCTTAATGCAAATGATAGCAATAGATACATTTAGGAACTGACTCATTAAAATGATTTAGAAAAAAAATGAGAAGTTATGTACCTGGAGGTGGTTCAAAGAAATGGCTAGCAGTCTTTCAAATGCTAAACAAGTTCTTAAAAATGAAGGCCATCACAACAAAATCATCATTTGATTTATGTTAATCAAGATAGACAGTTGGATTAAAAGAAATTATATACCAAATCAAACTACAGATGTTAAACCACTTTAATGTAATTGTAACGAGAATAATAGAAGAATAGGTCATTTAAATGTAATAAAATGAAGAAATCTTTCATGACTTTGTAGTGTGCAAATTTAGGTCCCACAACATTTTATAACATCAACTTGTGAAGGAATCATGCAAAAATTATACAATAAAGGTCAGCATCAATTTGACAAAGATAGAGTATGTTTGAATAGAAAAACTACTTATAAACTATTATTCACTATCTCAGAGTATCTTACCCAAAGGATATTGTGCAACTAAAAATATACAAATACCAGTGTGTTTGTGTGGATAGAGTTATCAATTTATTTTTCTCTTTCAATGGGAGGAGTAGTGGCATCTAAGAGTTTGGAGCAGTGCTGCATCCTTAATGGTATGCTTAAAATGAACCCAAAAAGAATATAGTCCACATTATGGTCTACGAATGTTAACTGAGTCAACGTCAGTTAATAGAAGCTACTAAAGACCGAAGAGGTACAAATGTACATTGAAGATCAACATGAAGAAGCAGTAAAGATTGGAGTTAAACATTTTCTACATTTTCCCAAAATGGTCATGTATTATAAATTCTCGAATTATTTCAAGACATTGTAATATTTTAATGTGTTACGGACTCAATGGGAGTTCCAAGTTGTAAAGAACAGGTCAGTTAGTGTGTCTAAGTTGCAGATTTAGTAAGTGGTGGAGCCCCAAAGGCCTTGGGTGCCCGGACATTGCATATTTTTACCCTAGATATATAAGGCAGTGTGTAAAAGAAATTAGGGTTCTCAAGCTCATTTGTTGAGAGCACTCTTTGGTGAGAGCTCTTGAGGTGTGTGGCTATGGAGTCCTTGAGCTTCTCCTTGATCATGAGACTTGATTAACACTAATCAATGATTCATTCTCTTTCACTATGCCTCTCTCATGCTCCTTATGATAGCCTATGATGCTTAGATTAGCTAGATCTTAACTAATTAGTGATTAATCCCTCTCTAATCTTGTGTGATTGCCCTCTTTTGCTTGTGTATGCATGTAAGTTGGATTGAAGTGTGGTGCTCGATAGATCTATGTGTGTGTGCTTGCAATTAGTGTGTTGCATGATAGGATTAGTGTTGTGTGCGTCTTGCAATCGTAGTGTGTGTGATTGGGTTGATTAGAGATGAAGAGAAGTGGATGTGGAGATTGCCCTTCATTGTGGCTTAGCTCCACCATAATCCGAGAAGCTCACCTCATAGAGTTAACCATTTGTGTTGTCAAGATTAGCTCACTAACCGTGTGAGTGTTTCCATGCCCTGGCCGGGTAGCTCATCCCTCCGTATTGACAATTTTCTTGGTCATTGGAGCTATTGCAATGATGGAACCCCCAACATTTGGTGCCGCTTCTGAGGATGATGGCCTACGCTAGTGTAATTGTGGCATAATCAAATGTATTCCCTCAATAATTTCACTACTAATTTCACTTGTGTGTTTGTGTTTTTGTGGATTTTGGATGTGTGTGCATGAAGCATTGTGTTCATAATTCCCTAATGTGTCACCGTATCTTGCCAATTGTGTGTTTACACGCTCTAATTTCACACTAACCCCTTGCTAATTTGACTAATTTTTGCTAACTTATTAATTTGCTATGCAAGATTGGAGCATTCGACCATTCAATTAATCTTCGATGGAAAGGTAATCAAGGTGGTATTCTCAACCTCCCTAGAATCTAAAGATATGTAGAATTGTGTAGAGATCCCACCATGATGATGCAATGTAATGCTATGCTATGTTGGATTGAAATTTTTTTGATTGTTTGTTTTCATGCCGCCGTAATGCCCAAATTTTTAAGATTTGGTGGTGCATGAATCTGACAGGTTTCAATTGCTAATTGGTGATTGTGGATTGCTAATTGGGTGCCTAATTGAGTTAATTGCATGTTTGGATGGTCAATTGCAAGTGTGTGTGCATTCTAATTTGTATGCCTAATTTGAGGTGTGTGTGCACTATTTTGCCCATGTTTGTGCACTTAAAAATCAATGTGTGCTTAATGATTTTTCAATTGTGATGATTGATTTGTGTTGTGGTCATGCCCAACTAATGATTTGTGAAGTCACATTGCAATTTCAACAAAATTAACCCTTTTGTGTGCGCATCTAAAGATTGGTAAAAACCAGCAATGATTAGTGTGCGTGTGCTTAAGAAGTGTCTAATTTGCATGATTGATTCATATTTTGATCGCATAATTGATGTGTGTAATGGTTAATTGATGTGTTTTTGAACTCAAAACAAGGATTTACACACTCCAATTACGTCGAATTTTGACTTAATTTTGTCGATAATTTGTCGGTTTAATTGCCTAGTCTTGATTTTATTGATGAAATTGTTTGGTAATTGAATTGATGTGAGTTTTGCAATTTTATTTGGTTGAACTATTCCCCTATGTGTGGAGAATTTTTACTTTTTTGGGGGGCATTTTTCGGATATTTTTTGTAAATTTTTGCTAATTTCTGCATAATTCCATAAAAATTTGATTTTGTGATCTTTATGAGCTATTTTGTGTGTGCATATTTAGACATCATTTTGTTTGCATTTGCGCCCTCGGTGGTCAAATTTGTGCGTTTTGCAATTTCTGGGAACCAGATTGATGATTGTGTCGTAAATTGCCTTTTTGAAAAAAATTGCTATTTTTGGTGTGCTTTTGCGTGTCGAAAATGTGTGATTGTGAATGTCGGTGATTTTCTAAGATTCCTAGAATTTTTTTGGATTTTTTGGACAAATTTTAATGATTTTTTGGAGTTTCGGCCTTATTTTGGCATTTTCGGATGTTGGAAATAAAAAATAAAAATAAAAATAAAAAAGACAATCTCAAACTTCAAAATGGTGCCTTGCGGCACATAAAACTGTTCGTCGGATAGACTTTGATGGTCTCTTCGGACATTTTCCTATGACGTTAAAAAAAAATCTTCTTTTTTCTGTCGTCCACGCTCGTGGACACACCCCCTCACCCTCACACCCTCTCTCTCTAACTCCATCTCTCTCTACTCTCTCTCTTCCCAGTGTACACACCCTCTCCCATTCTTTTGTTTCATTCACACACACACTCACACCCCCTGCCTTGTCGTGTAGTCCACGCGCACCTCCTCTGCCCTTCCCCCTCGTTTAGCAACCCTGAGCCCACGTGTTGTCCCACACGTGCCTGCCACAGTCTCCCTCTCACTCTCTCTCTCTACTCTCACACTCCCTCTCACTCTTTAATGTCAGTTAGATCTTTAGTGTCGCGCAGGATAGTTTCCTAAGACATTAAAATACTCTTCCTCTTTCTTCTTCTTTTGCCCTCTCTCTTGGGTGAGAACACCCCCCTATTCTCTCTCTCTCTCTCTCTCTCTCTCTCTCTCTCTCTCTCTCTCTCTCTCTCTCTCTCTCTCTCTCTCTCTCTCTCTCTCTCTCTCTCTCTCTCTCTCTCTCTCTCTCTCTCTGTGCCGAGCATCCATCTCTCTCTACTCTCTCTCTTTGTCCAGAAACTCCGCTTCATGTTTACGTCTCGAGAACTGCACACCAACCCCTACCACGTTGTCATTGCCTGCGGCCTTGCACGCGCCCTCTCATTCTGAGTCTCTGCTCATGTGTGTCTTGCTTCTCTCTATCACTCGGTACGGCGCGCTAGGCCCGCATCAATCGCCTCGCTGCTTGCCTTCGAAATAAGTGACCTCGCTTGTGGGTCCGTGGTTGCAAGCTCGTGCTGCTTGCAAACTCCAAAGGGATACGTTGTTGGCTGCATGCCGTGCATGGGAGTTTCATGTGGCCTGTTCTTGAAGCGTTACTTAAGTTTCATTTATACGCCCGTATATTACAAATTGTACGTATATTACGGATTTATACATTGTATACGTGTATTATACACGCATATCCAAATAAAGATTTCGATCGAAGTATATTTCGATCTAACTATATTTTGATCAAAATATACTTCGATCGAAATATATTTATACTTATTAAAAAAAGGCACCGCGACAGTTTGAACAAACTGCTGCGATTGTGATTGCTAGAGAGATAAAGACAGAGTTGCTGGAGCTTTAGAGAGAGCAGTAAACAGCGAGCAGAGCACATCCGCAACGAGCCACAGAGAAAGTGATTTTTCTTATAGTGTTTGTTCTGTTTTTTTGTGTAGTTAATTTGCTAACACTGTTGTTATGGAGATTTGCTCGCACATCAGTCTTAGTTTGTATTCTGTTTTTTTACTACCGCTGTTGTTGTGGAGCTTTGCTCACACCTTAGTGTTAGTCTGCACGTTTAGACACCTGTCCTTGGCTGTGTTGATCCTCATTGCACACCGCAAGGGGGTTAGACTTTAGACGCTTCGTCCTTGACTATTGCTAACCTCTGTGTCACACTTCAGGGAGTAGCTTAGGTTGTACAATTAGACTTTCCGTCCCTAGTTGTTGCTGACCACCGAGTCTCACTATAGGGAGGAGTTAGCTATCATGTATCTTTTCTTCCTAGTTATTGCTGACCATTGCGTTGTACTATTAGAAGATTGAATTTAAAAAAATAGATTCCTCGTCTCTGGTTGTTGCCGACCACCGTGTCGCAATGCAGGGAGGGGTTTAGGGTTGCAAATCCATCGTCCTTGGTTGTTGTTGACTATCACGTCACACTACAAGAAGATTGGATTTAATAGATTCTTTGTCTTTTGATTGTTGCTGACCACCGTAACGCACTACAGGGAGGGGTTTAGGATTTTAAATCCATCATCCTTGGTTGCTACTGACCATCGCGTTGCACTGCAAGGAGATTGGGTTTAATAGATTTCTCGTCTCTGGTTGTTGTTGACCACCATGTCGCACTGCAGAGAGGGGTTTAGGGTTTTCAAATCCATCATCCTTGGTTGTTGCTAGCCATCATGTCACACTGCAAGGAGATTGGATTCAATAGATTCCTCGTCTCTGGTTACTGTTGACCATCGTGTCGCACTGCAGGGAGAGGTTTAGGATTTTTAAATCCATCGTTCTTGGTTGTTGTTGACCATCGCGTTGCACTACAAGGAGATTGGATTCAATAGCTTCCTCCTCTCTGGTTGTTGTTGACCACCGTATCGCACTGCAGGGAGAGGTTTTGAGTTTTTAAATCCATCATTCTTAGTTGTTGCTGACCATTGCGTCGCACTGCAAGGAGATTGCATTTAATGAATTCTTTGTCTCTGGTTGCTGCTGACCCCGTGTTACACTGCAGGGAGAAGATATATATTTTACATTCTTCAATCCTGAATGCTTTGACCATCGCGTCTTTCATTATTGTTGTTATTATGATGCATGAAATGTTTAGATCTTTCATTACTTGAGGTTATTACTGTTTATGAAATGTTTTTGTTTAGATTTATTAACAATCATATATGTCAAATTTTTAGCTACTCTGGATTTACCTTACTTATATTTCCTTCATGTTGAGTGGCATAAAATGGTAACCATCTTTTTGCAACATTTTTCAGCCTACTCAACGTCCTCTTCCTCATATGTGTATATATTTTTCTACGCTATTAAGTTATCTAGAGTAAATTCTCCCTCTTCGTTTAACCTTTGTGGCGACACATACATTGTACTCTTCCCAAAAATGTCACCTTAGTCATATATTTATATTACCACCCTTTTCTTTTTTTCTTTGTAAATAAAAGTAAGCATACAATAACCAACTATCTACCCCCAAACTTTCTTACCTCTTGTGAATTAGTAGTAGAAAAATAATATATCCATCTTCCATCCCGTATAGATAAATTACCATGGAAATCAACTCTCCACTTGTCTTTACCAAAGATTATGGTCCATCTCTACAAGTCTTCTATGCCCCCTACATAGGTGGCCCAATATCTCTTAAGAATATACATATAGTTTTTCTCTTTTCAGAAAGACTCCAATTGTATATTCTTTTCACAAGCAAATAATATTGGACCCTCCTCTATTTGTTTAAGCATCATAGCCTTTTAAAAAATCATGATTCCCTTTGGATGCATACAAGCAAAGGGCCCATACAAGAAGACTTGGAATCAAAAGGTTCCCTAGCCTAGTGTGGACCTTCCAAACCAAATTCCTTGGTGCATGGGCGTGAAGAATAGTCCAAATTCATATCAAACATGTTGAGAAGGTCAAATTTTCCTTTTGAAGCATTTCATTCCGAGCTACATGTAAAAAGTTATGGTCAAAATAGTGTAAATCTGTCAGAATCGCAGCAAAAGGGAACTGTAAATCAAGTAAATCAAGAGGGTGAGATCTTATTTTTCCCCTACTCATCTTTTAGAAGGGCAATGAGTGTTCAAGGTCACTTGCATGTGATGGGACCAACCTAAAGATGCTTTCTAAATGCCAAGACAAACAAGTTGAGATACCCCGCAGGAGCCACCCGTAGGGCCTCATGGTGGGGCCCACCTACATTATGCACCCCTATGGAGCCTTCACGGTCTAAAATGATATTTTTGGTGAATAAATATTCCCTTTTATGTCCAATATTCAATGAGTGGTCAAAGGACACTTAATTAGGGGTAATCACTCACCCTAATTAAGTGTAGCATAATCCCACTCCTACACAATTATAAATAGCCCCCCTTGGAGAGACTCAAGGACACACACCTATATTTTCAACTCAATGTTGTTTCTTGATCAATAGTAGAGAAAACCCCAACTCTCCCTCTTTCACATCCTCCCTCCTAACCCTCCTCTTTGGAGGAAGTGCAACTCTATCCTCCACTCTTTCTATTCTACAATCTCTTACTCCATCAACCCAATAAATCATTTGTAGCACCTCAATAGCTTGTAAATACATCATGATATCTCTCATGGTTATGTTAATGATCATTAAATCATCTTCAAAACTTTCAAGTGTCGCAATTCGTGATGGTTAGCCAGCGTCTGTCCTCCCCTTAAAAGGTGTGCGAGAAATCAAGTAAGTGTTCTATTCTCAATTTACCATTGGTTTGTTTCTCCACACTTATTCAATTGGTCTAAAGAAATTTCTCACTCCAAATCTCTTTTGCTTCATTACATATGCATGTGGATACCTCTCATGGTGATTTTATTTGTGTTACGGCATTGCATAGATGGAGATGAGCTCTCTATGCAAAGTGTGTTAGTTTGATGTAAGTGATTCTCTTGTGTGTTTGAGAGGCAAGTCTTGTGCGCATGATTTTTTGATGAGTGCTTGAGAGAGGAGGATTTTTTATGTATTATGGGTATTCTTATGGGGAGAAGGTGAATGCTATTCCACAAATTGCATATTTCATTTGATGCACGGCATTGGGTTGCATAATCGTTGATGGTGTTCAAGTGTCCAAAGTGTATATAGAGTAAGGGGGTTTTCAAAGTGTGTTGCTTGAGTGGGTGAGTGCAAGTGTTATTTTGATTGGTTTCCTTCTCCACTCCCAAAAGAAGGTGGTGCCCCAAGTAGTGTGCGTACCTCTTTACGAACATTTTGTGAGGGTAGGCCCATTGGTTTGGGTTTAGAGGCCCCATTTCAAAAAGCTCGCCCTCATAAAGTGGTGCCCCCACTGAGGAACATATTTCCAAGTTACCTTCAAATTTTTTAGTGATGAACAATGGAGTTCCCATCTATCCATTTCATTTTGCACAACACCTTAGAGTAAATGTTCTCACAGGTAGAAAAGTCTTTTTCCAGCAACGCATTGTTTTTATGTTTGGTGCAGAAAGACTTAGAGAAATACTGGCATCACCCAATCCAATTATACTTCCAATCATCAATTATGAAACTTCTTTTGATGTTCACATTTTCATTTTGTTATAAAGGCAGGAACAAGGAGTGGTGAAGGGTTGCTCAAGGGCCATATGAAGGAACGAGGTCTTCAAACCAACAACGAAGAGTAGCACATGAATCACGATCAAAACAATGAACCTTTTAGGCCTATTGCTTGGCAATCCATTCATATAATCATTGCAACTAAGTTTAGGTTTCAATCTATCATAAGGAGGATATTTGGATCCACTCGCCTCAATGAAATCAATGCTTTAATTAATCCATTTATTCTACCTATGATAAAGTACGAATTAACAATGGATGTGTACATCTTCATTTTAATGTAATCAGATTTATAGTGTCAACAATCTTGTGCGACCCGTAAGAGAAAAGTTTCTTTTAAAAAAATAAAAATTCAAAAAGTCTAAACAAAATGTCAAGTTCTTTTCCCACGTTCTATGCAAGAAGTGGGGAAGATGCGCAAGAGTTTCTTAACAACTTGGAGATGGCACATCTCATATCCGGGAGAGATGAAGAGGAAGTAAAGCTACGAGCCTTACCGTTGGTTCTAAAAGCAGAAGCTAAAGCATGGTATGAGACCTTGCAACCCCAAATCAAGTCCAATTGGGAGAGACTGCGAGCAAGCTTCCTCTCCAAGTTCGGGCAAGGTGATACTTTTGAAGGACTATGGAAATGTCTTATTGGACATAAGCAGGTATCACTTGAAGACTATCCCTCTTATGAAGCAACCTTTGTCAATCTATGGGGTAAGTGGGAGGCTACATTAGAAAATCATGGTGGTGCACCTAACTTTCTAAAAAAAGAGAGATTCATGGTTGGCTTGTATCCACTTTTAAAGGCTAAAGTAGAGCTAAAATTCCCATCGACCTTCGAAGAAGCACGTGAGGTAGCCATCATCAAGTTTAGAAAACTACACTTCCAAGCACATAGAGCAAGGGGTTTGAATGAAGTGAGTGGGAGGAAGTCTTCACAAACCATGGAAGCACCAATTAGGGCCCCTCTTGCACAATCTTCACAAATAGGAGATAACTCTCAACAAGAGGTTTTACAAAGGCTAACTCAACAGCTTGAGAACCTCACTCTGAATCTAGTACAGGGTCTACCTCAACAACGACAACCAAGAGAAGGGAATCGCAATCAACGAAGACAAGCTCAAGAGTTGCGATGTTGGAATTGCAATGAAATGGGCCATGGCATGTACAATTGTCCACATCCAAGGCGATTTCCGGGAGACATATATCCCCCCAGACCGCCTCCTCTCACTGTGCAGCAAGAACTAGCTCAAGGCTCACAAATCCTTCGTCGACCACCACCACCAGCAAATATACCTCTCATCCCACGTGAGGGGGAAGAAAGAGGAGTCAACATCATCAAGCTAGAAGAGGTAATAGATGAGCATACTCTAAACTTTGATGTTATGCCGGCAGAAAAACGCACAAGAGCACATGATAAGGATGAAGACATGAGAAGTGAAGGAACAAATTCAGCCAGAAGGGACAAGAAGAAGAAGTCAAAGATGGAAGAAGCTGAAAGTAGCAGGAAGAAAAGATAAAGGCGAAGGGAAATTGGTATCAACGACTTCCCATTGGGAAAGGATCTAGAGCCCTACAACATCCTGGAGGATTTACAAACCCAAAAGCCAAACATTTCATGGCCTCAACTTCTACACCTATCAGCCAAAGTAAGAAGGCAATGGCCAAAGTTGGTAAGTACAAGAATTCCAAAGAAGAAAGCAAATCTTTCCATTAAGGTTGTGGCCTCAAAGCTACAAAAAGATGTGGAACCCATTGTGGATGCTTACATAAGGGGTAAAAAGGTGTCTAATGTATATGTTGATGGTGGAGCTCAAATGTGTGTGATCACGGAAAAATCAATGAATAGGTTAGGGCTTGAAATTACAAATTCCTCTAATTGTCAAGCTAGGCTAGCCAACAACTCAAGTGTGAAGTGTTTGGGGATCATTGAAAATGTAAAAGTCTCTGTATGTAACATAGATGCACGAGTGGATATGTATGTCATGCCAGCTAAGGGGGAGGGCTATCCCATCATCCTAGGGAGGCCTTGGCTCATTGTTGTGAATGCATATCAAAAATGGAGAAGTGGTCGTTTGATTCTTAAGAAGGGTCAACCGGTGGTGTATGATTGGCGAGAAGGAAAGCAACTAGATATCAACTATGAAACCACGGCAGATGAAGAGAGCGAGGAGGAGAGTCCTTACTCAAGTGATGAGGAAGCATCAACCAGTGCATCAACCAGTGAAGAGGAGTCTTCTTTGGAGGTGATGGGAATTGTATTCAACGCCAACACCCAAGATGTTTCTGTAGAAGAAAAGCCAACAGACAATCACACACGAGGGGATGAAAGATGCCACCACCTTGAAGAAGGATTTGAGAAGATGCTTGCAAAAGATCTTACTTGTGAGGAGAAGAGGTCCTACATCAATATGTTAAGGAGGTATCCCAATTTGTTTATCACTGACTACTCACAAATAAGAGGTGTAGATGTAATAGAGCATCGAATTGAATTGAAACCAAGGACCAAACCCGTGGCTCAAAAGTTAAGGCGACTAGGATATGTGCAACAAAAGGCTCTCCTACAAGAAGTGAATCGACTCTTGAAGGCTGGCTTCATCTATCCAGTATCCAACTCCGAATGGGTATCACCTATTGTAGTCACTCCCAAGAAGAATGGTAAGTGGAGGGTCTGCGTGGATTACAAACCCCTGAACGCTGCGACAAAGAGGGACCACTTCCCTCTCCCTTTCCAAGATGAAATTTTGAATGAAATAGCAGGTCACGAATGCTACACTGTGTGTGATGGGTATTCAGGATATTTTCAAATTAGAATAGCAGAAGAGGACCAACCAAAAACCACCTTCATCACACCTTGGGGATGTTTTGCATTCAGAGTAATGCCTTTTGGGCTCACCAATGCTCCTAGCACCTTCATGAGATTCACAATATTTGTATTTCAGCCATTCTTTGGAAAATCTATAAGAGTCTTTATGGATGATTTCTGTATTCATAGTTGTAGATCACTTCACTGCCAAAAGGTTGAAGAGGGGCTTAAGAGGCTCCATCAATTTGGGGGACAACTCAACCCAGAGAAGTGTCATATCGGTGAATCTCAGGTGGTTTTGCTAGGCCATGTGGTTTCTTCACAAGGAATTCAAGTGGATCCCTCTAAAGTAGAGGCCCTTTTGTCATTATCTCCACCAACAACAACTAAGGAGCTAATGACCTTCAACCACAAAGTGAGGTACATGTCTCGCTTCATCCATCTCCTAGCAGAAGCCATCGCCCCTTTGCATAGGTTGGAAAGCCAATCTACATTTGAATGGGGGAGGGAACATGAAAAATGTTTTGAGGAAGTGAAGGGCATTCTTAGCTCTCTCCCAATCCTAATACCACCAGATCCAAAGGAGACCTACTATGTCACTCCAAGTGTAGGTTTCGAAGCAATTGGTGTTGTTTTGATGCAAAAAGATCCTAAAACATCATACATGAGGCCGATCTATTTTGCAAGCAAGGTGACGACTCCGGCTGAGAAGGGATACATTGAAATGGAGAAAGTGGTCTTTGCAATCTTGTTTGCGGTAAGGAAGTTTCGATCGTATCTTCTCCCTGTGCCATTTGTTTTTCTCACCTTAGAGCACAATCTACCATATGTAGTACAACACATGAGCCTCTCATCTAGAATAGCAAAGTGGGTGCTTGAAATCCAAGAATTTGAATACACTTTCCTTGTAGAAGATAGCACAAGAGCAAGACTTGCAAACATTCTCACCTACAAAGTGAGAGAAAGGGAAGGATCACGACTACAAATAGAGGAAGGCTCAAAACAGTTCAAAGTGAAGGAGATTGATAATGCCCATACTTTATGCTTTGACGGAGCTTATCAATTCCAACAAGACAAAGCAATAGGGGGGATCATCATTTTGAACCCACAAAAGGAGGTAATGGTTAGAAAAGGTATCACTCTACCCAACGTTCACTCTAACAATGAGGCTGAGTATGCTGCTCTAACCCTTGGGTTAGAAGAATGCAAAGAATTAGGCATACAAAGACTTATTATTAAAGGTGATTCTTTGCTAGTGGTCAGGCAAATCCAAGGGACTTGGAGGTGCAAGAATCGTACATTGTTTGAGTGGCTTAGTAGTGTAAGAGCTTTGATGAAGGGTTTTAAAGCAACACAGGTACAACACATTGTGAGAACTCATAACAAGGAACCAGACTTACTCGCAAATGAAAAGCTTCAAATGGCGGTAGGAGGTGTGAAACTATATGAACCCAAATATCAAGGTCAAGAGGAGCTAAAATACATTATCTTCTTTCTACAAGCAGGTGAGTGTCCCAAACACTTAGACAAGGTGCAAAGACATAGACTAGTTAAGAAGGCCACACCTTACCAGTTGATCGGGGATGATTTATATCACAAAGGGAAAGATTTGGTCTTGAGGAGAGTACCAGGTGTGCAAGAGATGGAAAAAATTCTTCTTTCATGTCATGATGATGTCTATGGTGGTCACTTTTCTCAAGATATTACAAGTAGGAAGATTTTACAAGCAGGGTTTATTTGGCCAAGCTTACACCGTGATGTCCAATATTGGTGTAAGGCAAGTAAGCCATGCCAAATTGTTGGGGATAGACGACTAACATATGAGCCTCGAGTCCCAATAATATCTTATGGCCCTTTTGAAAAGTGGGGTGTGGATGCAATAGGTCCCCTACCTCGTACTTCTACAGGGAAGGTTTTCATCATCATGGGTGTTGACTACATGACACGATGGGCGGAAGCAACAAGCACAACCCGAATCACAGCTGAAGAGGCATCAAAGTTTATTTTTGACCATATTTGTAGTAGGTTTGAAACACCTCTAGAAATCTTATTAGATCGAGGCCTGGGTTTTAGGGCTGACCTTCTGAATGATCTCTTGAGGAGGTTAAAACTGAAACACCTACATTCCACACCCTACTATCCTCAATGCAATGGATTGGTGGAAAAAGTGAATGGAATGATATGTAAGATCATTTCTAAGCAGGTTGTGGACCAGCCTAATGATTGGGATCACCATTTGACGGCTGCTCTTTGGGCATATAGGACATCTTTCAAGGTATCTTCCCAATTCACCCCTTTTCATCTAGTTTATGGACAGGATGCACTTCTCCCCATTGAGGTAGAGCTCTCAAGCTTGCGCATTCTTGCAAGAGTGGCAAAAAAACCAAAAGAGGTTCTACATGAAAGGATCTTAGATCTCCAACGACTTGAGCTAGATAGAGAAGAGTCCATTGATCACTACATCACCAAAGTGACAAGCCAAAGGGACAAAATCAACAAGAAGCTCAAGGGGAAAGGATTGAAGGAAGGTATGTTGGTTCTTCGCTATGATAACCGACTTGATACTCGACTTGACAAAAAGTTTTTGCAAAGATGGGAGGGACCTTTCATTATAAAAACAAAGTTTGGGAATGGTAGTTACAGATTAGCAGATTTATCAGGAAAACTCCACAAGACCAGAGTCAATGGATGGAGATTAAAGCCCTACTTTCAACGTATCAATCCGTTGATAGGAAGTCATCTGCCTACATCATCTAAGCTCCAAATTGGCATGGCTCCCTTCGGCTTGGCAAATGCTCCACCTATTTTTAAAGCTTTGATGTACAAAGAAGAACCAGCCTTGGAATCTGAACATACCCAAGGCAACCCTCCCATCTCCGATTTATGGGATTGAGGTAATGAAAAGCAGTTCTAATGGAGTAAAAGAGTGCATGACACTCCTCCTATTGAAAAAAAAAAGTGGAAAAGAAAAAATGACAAAAAAAAGAAGAAAAAGAAGCAACACCGTCCTCCTAAAGATATGAATATATCTAGGCTTGGGGGAGGGCTAATATGAGTGGCATAAAATGGTAACCATCTTTTTGCAACATTTTTGAGCCTACTCAACGTCCTCTTCCTCATATGTGTGTTAGAAAATAAGACGTAGCTAAATAGATTTTTGAGTAGATTACTTAATGGAGAGAGATAGATTTCACACACAAGAGATTATAGAGTAGAGAGAGAGAGAGAGAGTACACATGATATACGTGGTTCACCCAATGTGGGCTACGTCCACGGGAAAGCAACCACTCAATGGCTTTAGCACTTCAAAAGAAGAAGTAGTTTACAAAGGGATTAAACCCTTGATAGAGCTCCCGCCTTGCTTCACTCTCACCACCTCACACTCACCTTGTTGCATCAACTTCACACTATGAAATGTGTGTAGAAATGGCCTCCTTTTATAGGCCAAAAGGGTTGCCCTCTCTTATGAGAGACAGCCATGTGTAGCCGCCCTTGTGCGAATAAGTCCGAATCGGACCCTCCAATCTGTCCATGTATGGCCGTCCCTGAGAAGACAAGTCCGCTTTTGAATTCGGCCACCGGCCATTGAATTCGGCCACCGGCTACCGGCCATTTACTTTCGACCACCGGCCACCGGCCATTGACTTTCGAACACCGGCCACCGGCCAACCGACCGGTTGTTTTCCGACCACTTTCCGGCCGTCGTCCGGCCATAATATACCGGCGAAAAGGAATATTCCGACGAAAAAAAGTCTCAAGGGCCTCCGTTCCCGAGGCCTCTAAAGTTGCCCCTGATTCTTGTCCGTTAAAATTTTGGTTTCCGGTGAGTGATTTTCCTTCACGCACGATGGATTCTCTTCATAATGGGGGCCTTACAAATGTGCGCTTTTACCACAGAAAATTACAAGGGTAAATCAGGCTCCATACTTAACAATGTGTATATATTTTTCTACAGTATTAAGTTATCTAGAGTAAATTCCCCCTCTTCGTTTAACCTTTGTGGCGACACATACATTGTACTCTTCTCAAAAATGTCACCTTAGTCATATATTTATATTACCACCCTTTTCTTTTTTGCTTTGTAAATAAAAGTAAGCATACAATAACCAACTATCTACCCCCAAACTTTCTTACCTCTTGTGAATTAGTAGTAGAAAAATAATATATCCATCTTCCATCCCGTATAGATAAATTACCATGGAAATCAACTCTCCACTTGTCTTTACCAAAGATTATGGTCCATCTCTATAAGTCTTCTATGCCCCCTACATAGGTGGCCCAATATCTCTTAAGAATATACATATAGTTTTTCTCTTTTCAGAAAGACTCCAATTGTATATTCTTTTCACAAGCAAATAATATTGGGCCCTCCTCTATTTGTTTAAGCATCATAACCTTTTGAAAAAGCATGATTCCCCTTGGATGCATACAAGCAAAGCGCCCATACAAGAAGACTTGGAAGGAAAAGGTTCCCTAGCGTAGTGTGGACCTTCCAAAATAAATTCCTTGGTGCATGGCGTGAAGAATAGTCCAAATTCATATCAAACATGTTGAGAAGGTCAAATTTGCCTTTTGAAGCATGTCATTCCGAGCTACATGTAAAAAGTTATGGTCAAAATAGTGTAAATCTGTCAGATTCGCAGCAAAAGGGAACTGTAAATCAAGTAAATCAAGAGGGTGAGATCTTATTTTTCCCCTACTCATCTTCTAGAAGGGCAATGAGTGTTCAAGGTCACTTGCATGTGATGGGACCAACCTAAAGATGCTTTCTAAATGCCAAGACAAACAAGTTGAGATACCCCGCAGGAGCCACCCGTAGGGCCTCATGGTGGGGCCCACCTACATTATGCACCCCTATGGAGCCTTCACGGTCTAAAATGATATTTTTGGTGAATAAATATTCCCTTTTATGTCCAATATTCAATGAGTGGTCAAAGGACACTTAATTAGGGGTAATCACTCACCCTAATTAAGTGTAGCATAATCCCACTCCTACACAATTATAAATAGCCCCCCTTGGAGAGACTCAAGGACACACACCTATATTTTCAACTCAATGTTGTTTCTTGATCAATAGTAGAGAAAACCCCAACTCTCCCTCTTTCACATCCTCCCTCCTAACCCTCCTCTTTGGAGGAAGTGCAACTCTATCCTCCACTCTTTCTATTCTACAATCTCTTACTCCATCAACCCAATAAATCATTTGTAGCACCTCAATAGCTTGTAAATACATCATGATATCTCTCATGGTTATGTTAATGATCATTAAATCATCTTCAAAACTTTCAAGTGTCGCAATTCGTGATGGTTAGCCAGCGTCTGTCCTCCCCTTAAAAGGTGTGCGAGAAATCAAGTAAGTGTTCTATTCTCAATTTACCATTGGTTTGTTTCTCCACACTTATTCAATTGGTCTAAAGAAATTTCTCACTCCAAATCTCTTTTGCTTCATTACATATGCATGTGGATACCTCTCATGGTGATTTTATTTGTGTTACGGCATTGCATAGATGGAGATGAGCTCTCTATGCAAAGTGTGTTAGTTTGATGTAAGTGATTCTCTTGTGTGTTTGAGAGGCAAGTCTTGTGCGCATGATTTTTTGATGAGTGCTTGAGAGAGGAGGATTTTTTATGTATTATGGGTATTCTTATGGGGAGAAGGTGAATGCTATTCCACAAATTGCATTGGGTTGCATAATCGTTGATGGTGTTCAAGTGTCCAAAGTGTATATAGAGTAAGGGGGTTTTCAAAGTGTGTTGCTTGAGTGGGTGAGTGCAAGTGTTATTTTGATTGGTTTCCTTCTCCACTCCCAAAAGAAGGTGGTGCCCCAAGTAGTGTGCGTACCTCTTTACGAACATTTTGTGAGGGTAGGCCCATTGGTTTGGGTTTAGAGGCCCCATTTCAAAAAGCTCGCCCTCAATGTATTTTCAGGCTTTAGTCATGGTAGAGACAAAGTTAATGCATCAGTATCACAAAATTATTAGTGATGCTCTCATTTTGTCTCTCTATGGAGATTCAGACGATCATTTGCGATGAGCATTTGATCCACTACAGGCAAAGTTCAATGATTTTGTGATTGAACTTGTGGAACATTGTTGGCTTATGTTGTGCAGTGCATTCCCAGTTTTGTTTGACCCAGCTCTGCACACTAATGGAGTGATGCATAACACAGTAAAGCAATTATTAGGCCAGATCACTAGAAGTTTTGAAAGTATGGTTCATCCAGAAACTAAAACCAAACTTGGAATCAAAGAGCGAATGCAACTTGTAGCATTGCTACATTCAAAATTCAAGAGCAAAGATAAGATTGAAGGCTCTTCAAAACTTCCTAGGATAGAAGAGGATGTACCTCCTCCATCAGGTGCTCAGTCCTCCATTGTAAACCTGGATGATATGATGTGTCCTCCTGTCCTACACTTACTTGGGGAGCATTCCATCTTTCACTTGCAAGCACCCCAATTAGGTGAGAGACATTTTGCAAATGTGAACCAAGTATCAGTGGCTCATCCTCTCTTCAAAGATCTTTTCTAAGCGGCGAAGATATACAAAGATGAAATAGGAAGCAAGCCGACATTGCAGATCGTGCTAGAGGAGGCAACTGCTACAATTGTTCAGCATTGTGGCATGATATTGCCTCGTGCTCTTGTTCGGTATAGCAAAAGACCTATGTTGATATTCAAGCTTTGGAATGGAGGTCATCTTGAGCAGTGGATTTAGGCATGTCATCATGATGGAAGCAAGCCTGCAATCAGAGAGTTCCAATACACGTCTAGAACTGTACAACAGTTCACAGACAACATTTTGCCAGTCTGCAATGCTCTTCTGCAGACGATTAAATTCGTGCATAGTCACAAATTTATTCACAATGATCTACATACTAGAAATATCCTACTCCATTTTGGCGAGCGAGCAGTGTATGCTGGCATTGCGGATTGGGGACAAAGTACACCATCAAACACTTTGGCAACATTTCCCAAGCTGCCAAATCTCACCCCTCAATGTAGAGCTCAATTTGAGCGAGATTATCCATGGACTGCCCTTGAAAATATCAGCACCAATCCTCCTCCATTCACCAAGGCATCTGATATATATAGTCTCTAGTATATTCTTAGGCACTTGCTTGCATGTATTCTAGAGCCCACCGAGGTTCTCAAGCGTGAATTTTTGCGCAATGTAAACAAACATCTTGCTAGTGGAAAATCTCCCAAACCCTTAGATAAACCTAAGATATGGGATTTAAGCCTTGGTTTGAATGGAAGCCATAATGTTGGCTATCATGTTGTAACCGAATCTGGCTTGAGGCCTATTGATGATTAAACTAGTAATCAACTTTTTTGGCATTAATGGTGTCATGTGTGCAATGTGTGGTGTCACGTGTGCAATGCTTTTAAAGTTCTTCAAGTTAAAGATTTAAAGTATTTCAAGTTAGATCGCTCAATTCTCTAAACCATCTCTCTTTTTCAAGTGTTAAGACCTGTCTCGCTAAAGTTTATTATTTTGTATTTCAGTTATGGAAGATATTTCTCCCGACTAGAACGCACAGTAGCCTAATGATCCTTTTCTTAAACATGCATTGGCTCAACAAATTTACAAAGAGGAAGAGATTCGGGTGGCTCAAGGAGATCTCAGCTCTTTGGCTGCAACCCAACAAGACAAATCATAACTTCAAGGGGAGCCACTGAATTATAGGCAATGTAGACAGTTATGCCCAAATCACTTCGTACACAACACATTATTTTGAGTCAGTGGACATGCTAAGGCTTCTGCTCCCTTGAAGGTTTCAGATCTGCAACACACTATCCTCGCACAAAATATCCTTGCAAGATTTATCCAAGTGTACAGATTGCCACCAAATAATAATCAAGTGGCAATTTACTTTGTGCAACAACGTTATTGCTACTATGTATTGCGGCTCAAAGTTGATTGGAACGATCATCCCACTACAGGAGGTGTTGGGAAAGGGCACCCAACCAAGAAGGTTCATGCACGTGAAGCTAATCAAGAAGATCCTCCTCACAAGAGAGGTTACACATATTTGCCCGAAGAAACCGCAGTTATTGAACAGCTTGCAACACAAGGCATGCATTTGGCAAGTCAAGGAGAGACCCAACCATGATGCGTGCTCGTATAGTAGAGCTAGAAATAAAGTTGGCATGGTACAAGGCAAGGTATGGGCCTGTTAACAAAAAAGAGATGGGCAATGCCGGTCCAAGTGATTCAGTTGGCAATTCAAAATTTCGTGTATCTGATCTCTTTGGAGAACAAGCCCATGATTTAAATTAAATCTCCCAACAATATATAGCTCTTTTTGTATCTTAAATCTCAAGATTTGTAATTAAAACCTCTTTTTGGTATGTAAATCTCTATTTGTTGGAACAAATGGACGTGACAGATGTTGTTGCAATTGTGTAAGTTATGTTCTCTCTTCTACCCTCTTTTTAACAATGATAGAGAGCAGATGGAGAGTCAATGAGAGAGGAAGAGAGAGAGAGAGAGAGAGAAGGTATGGACTGTAAAGCTAAACTCCACATAACTTTTGCATTGCAAAATTAATTGAGAATATAGTACAGACTTTATAGCTCATCCGTCCCCTCAATCATAGGCACCATGTCATCGTTTTCTTTGACATCTGAACATTCCGGATCAATATCTTCCGGGTTCCATTTCATTTCATCATTAGAGTTGTGCTCATTTGCAACTACTTCATGTGTTTGGAAGCGCCCAAAGCTTTCTTTTGTGGCACGTGTGGCTAACTTCACTGGCTTATGCGTAAGTCACATGTTACAAAAGAAACACACCAAGTCCGTAGCTCGTTTCGATTTCGTTTTTTAGTATGCACAAAAGCGAATGAAGACCAGTTTCTTTCACAGCTACCACTTGAGATGGCAACAAACAATACTCTCATAGCCACATGCTGAAGTTCCACTTTTTCTCCACCGTACTCTTTCCACCAAATTGGTGCGCTCATCGTCTTGATAGCATCTATATGCCAAGGATCCCCAAACGTGCCCTCTCTACTAGTATATGTCTTCTTCTGTGTGTATGCCACCTGTCCATCCACATTGCCTAATAGTTGAGCACACACTTTCTTGAAATCATTGATGACTTCATTGTTTGAAGATTGCTCGTGCATCTCGAACTTGGGATCGAAGACAAAACCTGCTCCATGTGAAGGAGTATGCAACTGCTCCCATCTTCTTTTGACAAATGTCATCATCATGGATTTCTCTTTTCCTGCACAAGAGGTACTATCTTTTAACTTGCAAGTGCCTTCATGCATGTACTAGTAAACCCGTCCAAAGATAGAGGCTTCTTTGACCACTAATTGTATCAAATGAGTGAAAGGTTCTGTGTCAGTAACTATTTTGTCTACATTTCTCCAAAAAAAACAGGAGAGTTTACAAGTTGATAGCATTTGGAAGTAGCAGGTTCATACTTAGGATATTTATCAAGCCAAATATCCCATCTTCTATCTACCACTATTTCAACAAGGGCTGCTTTTACCTATTGCAGTGTGGATAGAATGTAATATGTTGTCGCAAAACAGGTCACACAAAAAATCTGTAAATTTTTGGTTGGGGACTTTGTTCTAAACAAAGCATAAGAAAATGAATGCTCTCTTATAAACTTCACCAAGTGGTTTGCATCTAGAAGAGTTTGCTTAATAGAAGGAACTTTTCCAAAGTCCTTTAAGAGAAAATTCAAAGTGTGAGCAGCACATGGAACCCATGTAATCTCCAGATACTTTTCTTCAATTGCTTTTCCAGCTGCTTTGTAGTTAGATGCATTATCTTTGAGAATGGTTGTCACATATTTAGGTCCCCCTTCTCTTCTAATCGAACGCTCATAAACACCAAGATATCCACTAGTTTTTTCTTTTAGGGATGTATCGATCGCTTCAAGAAAGATGGCACCTCTTGGACAAATCAACATCACATTAATCAATGGTTTCATCTGTCAATTTGTTCAACCATCTAGAGCAATTGTGCATCCATACGCCGGCACAAAATCAAGAGTTGTGCGCTGTAAAATATTCTCTGATGTAGTTTTTACTTTATCTAAATATTCTGTACGCATCTTATTATAATCAGGAACCACAAAACCCTTCTTTGTCGTGCTCATTAAAGCATATTTGAAGATAGGATTTTGAATGACATTAAAAGGAATTCCACATGCAACAAATGCTTGAGTCCACTTAAGATGGAGTTCAAGCAGCCATTGTTTCCCAAATGCCTGTTGCAAAGTAGGACCACTTGGTGCAAATTCTCCTCCAGTCCATGCTTCACTTCGGCTTATGTTAGCAATAGAGCTTCCGGTAAAATTAGAGCTACAAATCCCAGCAAAGGATGAATGACACCCTCTTTGACCTGAAGTAGGGGTCAAGTGAGAGTTTTGATCATTCTCAAGTGTCATCTCGATGTCCCTAGCCATAGATGGAGCCATCATTTTGGGACCTCCCTTTTTTTTCCCTCAAGAACTCTCTTTGCCTTGAGCGCCCACTCGGGAATTTTTTCAGCAATACCTCTTGGGGGGTTTTTGCAAGCTGCCACGTTTCTAGGAATTTTGAAAACATGTTCTTTTATCCTGTGAGCATTTCCCGGGGGATTCACTCTATATACAAAATGGGACGCCACCTGCGAGCAGACAACTTTGATAAAACCCCTATATACGACTCATATTAGGAAATATTACCCCCTTTCTACGCTTATACAAGAATCAATGAAGAAAACTATCATACCCCTATCTTACATATAAAATTTAGGTCTCACATGATCTAACTGAGTAAAGCTAGTAAAAGAGTGTGTAGCATAGTGACTGGCAACATACTAAGGAACCACTTTTGTTGATAACTAGATGTACCCTCAATGTGTCTTAGTTTGACTTTCAAATTATGTGCCCGATCAACCTGCACTCTGGCTACTTGTCCAATTTTGACCCATCCAAAGCTGGTATAAATCAACCCTTGACCTGCTCCAAATGAGCCCTTATCTATGACCGGATTGATGAAAAATTTAATGTGTGACCTGATAAATTTTTTTCTTAATAATTCATGCAAGTTCTAGTGTATACCGGGACCAATCGTTATAAGTGATCAACCCGGGTCAGTCCCCCCCTCTTTCCCCCCCCCCCCCCCCCCCCCCCCCCCCCCCCCCCCCCCTTTTACGTATGATACCTCCCTCCCTTATTTTTAAGCTTGGGAGATAAATTATTGGGGGCATGCCCCTAACTTATATGCTTATGTAACTTGTAAAAAAAAACCCCTCCCCTGCACTTACGTGGTGCGGTAAGTTTTCCATGGTGAATCCCCCGCGGATCATTTCCACTAAAATTATGGCCGCAAGTCTTACACCTTAGCTTTGATGTAGTCTTCCCACTGACCAATTCATCTACGTAGTTCCACTCGTATCCTTTCACCATCTTCTTATATCTGCAAACTCAAATAGAACAAGTTACTAAGTACACATCTAAAATCAAACTCTAATACCATTTACATTACTTTATTTGTCTTTTCAACTTATTTAAATTATAAATACCAAAAATAAAATTTTCTCAAGTGTGAGCTTTCACTTTACACCTGAATCATGATAAATAAATCGCTTAATCTATCTCAATAACTTCCAAGTGTGAGTAAACTCTACACAAAGCAAGATATCTTTAAAAGACCTATCTAAATTACCTCCAAGTGTGAGTGTAACTCTACACATGGCAAGCAATCAAAATTCACTACTTCTCTAAATCTCTTCTAGGTGTGAGAATACCTCTACACAAAGAGAGAGATTATTATTTAATCTACCTAAATTGTCTGTAGTGTGAGTATTACTCTACATATGACAAACAATCTTTAGATAAATCTAACGTAAGTTACTTCCAGACGTGAACATAGTTCAACACACAACAAGTAACTCTTAACTTTAACTATTTAACTAAAGTTACTTCTAAGTGTGAACATAGTTCAACACAAAGAAAATAACTGCTAGCTTTAGCTACTTTGAATCACCTCCAAGTGTGAGTTTTCTCTACACAAGGCAAGTAATCATTAACTATCTTACTTAACTTACCTCCGAGTTTAAGATATACTTCACACAGAGCAGATAACTCAAAACTCCAAAGCTTAAAAATATATATATATCCAAGCTCTAAATTTTCACTAGAAAATATATAGCTAAATTTAAACTAACATTTTTATATTTCT
The DNA here is from genome assembly GCF_014529385.1 of Adiantum capillus-veneris. Classification (NCBI taxonomy): domain Eukaryota; kingdom Viridiplantae; phylum Streptophyta; class Polypodiopsida; order Polypodiales; family Pteridaceae; genus Adiantum; species Adiantum capillus-veneris. Next base: position 104,755,055 of record NC_140946.1, read on the forward strand.
TTTCGTGTTGTAAAGCTCACCTATAGGTGAGATGAGGGAAGAGAGATCAATGGAATGAGCAAAATAGTCTATTTCATCGTATATAATAAACATATTTATTTCGATCGAACTAATATTTAGATTGATTTAATATTTCAATCGAAATGCTGAAAAATTATACGATACGATGTTTTTGCTGATGTGGCATCGTATAATACGGTCGAATAAAGATAGGTGTCGTATAATCTAAGACCCAGGAGTTGTGTTATGAGGATTCTCCACCCAACCCCCCGTTTATATAGCCCTTGGCCACTGTAACAGAATCCCCCTATCCGCCTTTAGCAGCCGGCCTGCCCTTGGCCCTGTGGCCCGAGTCCTACTCGCCTGGGTTTGCCCTTGGCCTGACATTACTCCCCCCTTGGAGAAGCATTTTCGTCCTCGAAAACACAAGTGGTGGTATCTTCGTAAGAACACTAATGTTTTCCACCGTGGCATCCCTCATGGATCCAACGGTTTGTTGGATCGGAACCCGGTCCAGTAGGAGGTTCAATGAAATCAAGAATAACATTTGGATTTTCTACATTGTTGTCCATGTGCAACCCTCTTGGTTAACCAACCCATAATCAAAAGAGCGTGAAGACTCCATTTAGAACTCACTTGAGAATGTTAAAACGAGTTATCACAACTAAGAGGTGTCTAAATGCATACCCAGGTTTCAGACTTTTTGAAGGTATTGGAATGTGCCATACAACCTCGGCTCATCTTTCAATGAAAGTACTATGCTGACATAATCATCAGCAGCAACCAAGTCCTTGACTTGCTGTTGTTTCTTGCCAACAGCCAACCTCATCAAAACTGATGATTAAGGTTGATAACTTGAGAATAACAGGCAGAGACTAAAACTAGCCGTAACATGCCTTTCATCATATGAAGCAAACTCCAAACCAGAAAGGTAACCGATCCAGTTGTTTCACTTCTTGCTAACGTATGCACTTAGCATATCCTTTAGCGTGGTTTCCTAACGTATGCACTTTGCATATCCTTTAGCACTAAATAGAATGCTTGTAAGCTGTCCATCCTACGCGGGATGAATAATAGCAGTAAGGGTGAGGTACTTCCCCCAACCACTTATAGACAGTCTTCCCGAACTGACGATAAACCATGACTCAAACATTGAGTAGCCAGCCATATACTCGATATGGAATGGAGACAACCAATGAGGTTGACAGCAAATTGGATTTTCAAGCATCCAATCACAAACACCCATACTTAGCCATCACCTTGTATGGCAGGGTGTAAACTCATACTAAATCTGCAAGAGAAATTGCACTGACAATGCAAAAAATTGCAGAAACAATAAAGTCCATGAATTTTCATGCCGCTCCGAATAAATTTGTGTTAAACACTAGGGCCCATAACACCTAGTGTGCATTCATTTAACACAAACATATCCGAACCGCAATTCCATGACGAGACTTTCCACTATACTTACGTGAAAATCTTGCAACAAAAGCTAGACCATAATAGAATGTGACAACCAGGTCACACCTAGGAACCAACCATGAGACCTTCTCATGAACGTAGCATACTTTGCAACAAAAGTTGGACCATAATAGAATGTGACAACCCGGTCACACCTAGGTACCAGCCATGAGACATTCTCATGAACGTAGCAGACTTTGCTATATGTAGAAACAACCCTCCGTTAAGGTGGTTTCACAGCACTTGTAATCACAACAAGTCTGTACTTAGTACCCCACAATTTCTGGCCAATGAAATTGTACCTGATACTGTGTGGTTCGAATGGTCTAATGAACGGATGCGACCAGCACCTAGGGACTTCGTTGCGACACATCATTAAGAATTGGGCGCCAGTGTCAGTCCCAGAGACTCATATTCTCCACATGTGGAATATGTCTCAAGTAAGGATGTCAGGAAAAGTGACATCCATCAAGTACGAGTTGTACTTGTGTGTGGAGGTAACTGATAACACTCTGCGACAAGAGTGAGAGGGACCCTCATTATCATGCTCCACACTGGCTAAACCGAACTCCTTGAGTTCCTAGACCACGTTGTATCCCATGTGACAATATGAGCCAAATCGAACCCTACAAGTAGGTTCGTAACATCATAAGACAGAAAGGTAGATTGAACACTTGGTCCAAAATACTTTGTGCCGACATGCCCTTGGCATGGCTCTGTAACATTCAAGCGTGCTTATACGTCTTTAAAAAAAAAAAACAAGCAAAGCATACAAAAAATGGAATAACACCAAATCAATAGATGCGTACCTGGAGATTTGAACGTAATGTTCACTTACTCGTATGCAAACGGAGAGGAGCACATCTCCTACCTGAACAAACAAACAGTATTGCACTGGGAACCGTGGGTGTTGCCTTCACAATCCAACCCCTTTGGTTAAAATCTACGTAGTCAAACCCCTTGGTAAGACCCTTTGTAGAAACTGCTCAAGTAGCAGTTAACGGTAACCAACATAGTTAACCGTGTACATACTGATTGGAATCAACTTGAAAAGTTGAGTTTGTCTGCTACCGCATGGTAGATTTCGGAATTCTTTCCTTGAAAGTATAACTGGGAGAGATCAAACTGTGATCCTCAAGGCAGATCAATTGTGATGCTCAATGCCTATGGGATGATGTAGCAGTCACCCGCTGGGTCGTACCCCAAAACACTATGTCCATAGACACTCCGTAGTGCTATAGAGAGAGCAGGAAATCCACACAAGTGAACTTCCTAGCTCGTGTGGACAGCCATTCTATCTCAATTGATTGTTGCATCTATACTTCCTTGTAGAGATCAGCTACTATGAGTTGAAGATTTTCAAAAACTCAACTTGAGTGTCGCACTGAGAATAGGTAGTGCAAAAATGACACCCTAAACATCCGTAATGACAAGACTCTTGCTTGTCCATTAACGTCGAGGTGTACTCCCTTGGGTAGATCTGTTCGATCTTGAGAACAATCACCCAAAGAATGCCAATAGTTGGGTCGTACCCTTGGCTTAACAATGGCTCTTAGCCTACGTGGCTCATAGCCCTTATGCAAATTAGTGTTCAATGAACGAACCGATGAAGACTAATTTGAGTAGCATCTTATCCACGTGCTAGCTGAGAGTTAGAGCACCTTGACTCAGATTGACTCTCTAGCAAAACACGTATCAAAAGCTTCTTAGAAGATGTTCATTATTCCCTTAAAGAGAGAGAGAGAGAGAGAGAGAGAGAGAGAGAAGAGCATGTTGGGTTGAGGAACTTTCCTTAAGTTTTTACAGTATACCAAAGCTGTGTGCTCTGACGCATCTTATGCCTGACTTGCAGATTATCCTATAAGCATTCCACAGTTTTTAGGTATGACTCTCTCATCGAGAGAGGTAACATCCAAACACAAACACATCTTGACCTACCTTCCTTGTAGGGGTCGTATTTGTATGAAAATGACTTAGGCATTGGCACTTTGCCTGTAAACTAAATCCAAAATTTACGTTCCTTGTGGTGACAGTAACCAACAATCAGGTGAAACAACCGATCACGTATTCTGTCCTTGACAGAGTTACGAGTGTGATAGCGGAAGTGTAATGCATGAAGCGGTAGAATCGAATCTATCTCGCTAGCATACCTTGCCGAGAGTGATGGCCTCAAATGTGAGAACCAAAACCATAACTGCCTTGGATAGTGTAAACTGGTAGGGATTGTGTGAGCTAATATTCCCTATTTTGCCAGTTCCTCAAACTTGTGTGCCAATGCCCTTGACTCCAAGTCATTGGGCAGTACCTGGGCACAATGGAGAATCCTTGCTTCATGTAAAATTGCCAAAGCACTTTGCTTTGCACAATGACAGTAATGGCCAAGTAAAGTGTAAACATGGAAAAAACAAGGAAAACTTAAACTTGGCTAACCTAGTCGTTGCTGGAACCAGTCGTCTCGAGATTTTGTGGAGGGAAACTCGCTTAACAATGGCTCTTAGCCATATCGGCTACACGGGTGGGAGCTGTCGTATGTACATATACGTTGTCAAGAGGTTTTTGGAGCAAGGGATTGCGCATATGTACATATACATGCACGGTGCATCAAATAAAGAATTGCCCATTTTTCAGAGCCAGGTGGTTACGTGGGGCCCACATGTGTACAGGTAGGACAGGGTGTACATAGTGCATCGATTTTTTACTATTACCAGTACCACTGTGTTTTTTCTACAATAAGGAGGAGTTGGTAGCGCGTAAAACTTCTCAAGGAAGCTATCCGCGGGCCGACGACATGAGGTAAGCAGGTGCGTCAGATGGCATCGAGTGGCGTCAGGAGGTCGAACGGGGTCAATACTTGCACGCGGAGAAGTATGGACACGACATGGGTGTTTTCTTGTGATACTTATGCAGAAAGGTCATCATGAGGACCACTTTTTGGGGCCACTTGACGTGGTTGCGGGATGCATTATTTGGAAAAACTGAGTGCCAGGTGTGCGGATGATGCAAAAAGGTGACAACTATGCACTGCGAGGTCAGTTTTTGGCCTGTTCGGGGTCCGTTTGAGGTCATCTAAAAGGCCACGGGTGCCCAACTAATAAAGCTAAGTGCGGGAACTGAAAAAAGCGAGAGAGGACCAGAAAAAACGTGGAAAAGAGAGGAGGAACAGCCGCAAGTGTGTTTTTGCTGTTTTTGGAGCATTTTTTGGCCCTAAACTGCTCATCCGAGGTCGGATTTGAGCACTGTGACATTGTAGGGTGGGGTTTTTGGGCGTTCCGGACGCAATGGAGCTGTCCATTTTGCCAAATTCCTCACAAATTTTTTGCTATTTTTTTGTGTAATCTTCTCCGGTGAGTGAAGCCTCTGCTTAACTTTGTGGTTGTATCTGGTGTATTTCCTCAATACTGTGTAAACTATTTGCCCCATTGGTGTTGGGCTGAGCTTCATTGAGTCTAAACAACAGCAATTTGCCTCCTTTGAGCTGAATCGAGAGTGTGTGTGTGAGTGTGTATGTGTGAGTGTTGAGTGGGCAAGTGGGAAATCTCTCTCTTCTCACTCCGTCTGTGTGTTTCCTGTATCGGCCAGGCTGGTTGTGTAAGCCGAGTGGTGCCCCATAATGTGTGTGTGTATCATCCCAAGAGTGTGTGTCGGGTCATTATAGAGGCGTTGTGTGTGTTTCCATCCCGCTCACATTCTTTTGGCGCCCCCACGGAGGATCTTCTTCGAGTACCTTCTACTTCGAGCTTCAAGCTTCGAGATTCGGGGTTACAGGTTACAAGTTACAGGGACAGGTACAGGTACAGGTGATTCACACAGGTACAGGTAGCTGGAGTACAGTGATATACTAGCAGTGATGTCACTTACAGTTGTTGTGGGTATGCATCAATTGGCGCCTATTTGAGCGCATTGTCTGTTGGATTGTACGTTACTTGTGGAAACTGCCATTGTACGCATTTGTGGAGCCATACTTGGTTGTGACAAAAGTCGGCCATGCCCAGCTTTGTGCACCCTTCATGAAGTCGAGCAGTACATGATGCCGATCATCTCCTTGAGATGCCATTTACATCAAAAGTAAACTGGTAATGAGCTGTGCTCTACCAAGGTATGCATTAGAAGCCATGCTTCTGATCGTGACTATGTATAATCAAACCATGCTTGCTGTGGGTTTGCAAAAAATCAGTGGCCCTTTCCAGCCATGTATACAAGCTGTGCTTGTTCTCGGGGTGCTGAAAGTGCACGCACCGTTGTTGCCTGATAAAATTATGCAGCATGAGCCAAACAAACTGAAATAAACTCTGCACACCTTATGAAGCACCTGCTATGCTAGCGTGCTCGTGCATGATGCATGAGCATGCATGCCAAGTTGTCCATATCGTTGCTGATGTCCTCTGTTGACTCTCGAGTCGTGCTCGAGGATGAAAGAGTTAGTTGCACTTGTAAGCACCGATCAATGGGGAGTTGCTAGCGACCTGGTTTGCATCGTATGCAATACACCGGAGTAATTGGAAACTTGCCGACCAATTTCACAGCGGACGAGAAGCGTGAACACCTGAGGTAATTTTCATCCATCGTCGACGTGGCTGGCAGTGTATGGAAGCGCCAAATCGATTGAAACATTGTGATGAATTGGCGGCTTTTGAGAACTGCAAAAATTGGTTTGCAGCAGGCTGAGACCGCTGAAGTGGCACGAATCACAGCAAGTAGTGTTGAATGTCGTCGACAGCGCGTGGAGAAGAAGAGGCTGCAACTCGCGATGGCGAGGTCCTTTGAGGCCATCCCAAGCACGGGATCCGGCTATTTCTCCACAGCGCTCCCAGCGAGCCCACTTTCGGCCAATTCCGTGCAGGTCGAAATTTCCTCCCTTCCCGACTTAGAGTTCCTGCACGCGCTGATGAAGACTAATTTGAGTAGCATCTTATCCACGTGCTAGCTGAGAGTTAGAGCACCTTGACTCAGACTGACTCTCCAGCAAAACACGTATCAAAAGCTTCTTAGAAGATGTTCATTATAAAGAAGGGGCTTGCTTCTTGCATGTCTGTCTACCCGTTGGTCTAACATTGGTATCAGAGCTAGGGGAGGGGAAGGCATGGAGGAGGGAAGAAGAAGGGGCTTGCTTCTTGCATGTCTGTCTACCCGCTGGTCTAACACTTGTTATGAGGATTCTCCGCCCAACCCCCCGTTTATATAGCCCTTGGCCACTGTAGCAGAATCCCCCTATCCGCCTTTAGCAGCCGGCCGGCCCTTGGCCCTGTGGCCCGAGTCCTACTCGCCTGGGTTTGCCCTTGGCCTGACATATAATGCACCAGTTTAAAGCGTATTATACATACACCGTATAACGTATAATGCAACTTAGAGCGTTACAGGGTCGAAGTTTCTTGGCAACCGCGCACTGTGGGCCAAAGCACCTAGCTGGGTAGGGCAAAAAAATAAATTGTAAAAAAAATATACCTTCATTTTTGGCTACATCAGCGATGACCGATTACTACGCTATGAACATCAACCCCTACCTGGTGCCACAGGCCGCAAAGAGGGTTGCTGCAGAAACGTGAAACTCACCGCAAGCCAGGGCAATCACATAAAGGGTAGCCTCATCTTCCCTCATGCAGGTCGGTTGAGTAGGGCTCCAGGCTCAAGAGCTCATTCCCATAGCGTTTGATTTTGCCAGTAAAGAGGCATCTGATTCTGCCAGTAAAGAGGTATTTCGTGCTGCATGTGCCCCCACCATGGAAACTCTTAGTAAGGAAGAAGAGAAAGAGAGTCCCTGCTTCCATGCCCTCCATGACGTCTCCATAGCTTACTTGGCTTGTCCTCCATGACAAACGAGAGAGAGAGAGAGAGAGAGAGAGAGAGAGAGAGAGAGAGAGAGAGAGAGAGAGAGAGAGAGAGAGAGAGAGAGAGAGAGAGAGAGAGAGAGAGAGACCACATGCAAAGAAATCCATGCAAGTTCATCTTCCCCCCTCCTCCATAACTCCCCTCCCCTGAGCTCTAATACCAATGTGAGATCAAGGGGATTGGAGCATGCTCATTACCACCCATTCATGCCCTATATAGGCCCTTGGCCTATCTGATAAACATAGGGACCCACTTGACTGCATGTCCGTCCTGGCCCTTCGCCCTGCTCGGTCGTACCCTTGTCATGACAACTCAACAAGAGGGAAAAGCATCTATTTTTTGGCCACAGTTCCACCACCCACCTGGATCCCAAGCATGATGTGAGTCTTCTCCAAGGTTGGTACATATCATCTTGTACCATAGGTCATTCCAACCAACCAAACTAAAAGCTATCTCAAAATGCATCTCATACCATTAATAGCCATAAATCTCACATCTTTTGTTGGTGCATCAATGGATCTTCAATTCTCATAGAAAAGACACCATCAATCCCACCACCTTGAGTTTCATCTAAAGTTTGAAAAAGGATCCCAAAGACACTACCACTAGCATTTGTTTCTTCCACATAAGATGTCTGCTACATGAAAAATTGGAAACATGCTTACAAAGCCACACAAGACATCATAACCAAGTATTCATTATGACAGCCTATCCTAAGACTCACCAACTACCAATTGGGATCTTTGTAGATAAACAATTATGGCCCAACTATATGCTGAAGCACTTGAAATACATCCATGAGATCATTGTGCTAGCAAAAGAACAATTTAAATTCTTTTTCTACCACATCCTTAAGAAGTTTATGCAAACAACCATAAGACATGTTTCACTGTTCAAATCCTTTGGAGATGGCACTATGACCCAATACCTTTGCATCACAACCACCAGAGGGTTGTCCAACCCCCAACTCTGGTAAAGCACATGGACCCAAGTTCAAATGAACAATCATAGCATCATTCTATCCTACATAATCTTCACTTAGCGTGGAAATTCCATGACCATAGCCTATCATTTAATCTTCATCAAGCATCCATGTCATGTTGTTGCAAATCTCCTTCCCAAAACATATGTTTCTCTTTATGCTAGGCTATCATATATTCATTGATGTATCTTGTAACTCTATTTCATCATCACAGACATTGCCACACCAAATCTTATCACCATCACATGTGTCACCATCGTATGTCGTGTCATCCTCTTCAATTTCACTCTCATCATCTTCACTTTCCATGATAATGCTCAAAATTCCACATTTATCTAATGTTTCCTTGACATTTTACACTATAGGCACCTGCATGGTTTACACAACTGCTTTACATACTTCATTTAGACTTGCTTGAAGCATATGGTCATTTGTAAAAGTCTCCAATCTATTATCCTTTCCAACATGAGCATTTACAATCGTGACTTTATGCAGGTAAAGGTCATCCACAATATCTATTATGGCTATAGACAATGGGTTCATCATGCCTGCAACAATACATTGCTTTCTCTCTTTCTGTAGTGCTATCTTCAAGGCTTCACACATGGAGCTAGGCCCTTTCTCTTGCAGTTTCACTTGAAGGACTGGTTGTAGAAAACTTGTGAATACCTCTATCCTTTGGCTATTTGTAAAGGTAGAATAGAATATCATTTTAGACATGGCTTCTGCATGCAACACAACATCTTTCAAAACTCTCTAAGAATCATCAAATCTTGACCAAAAAGCTGCAACTAACTAGTGCTCTTGCATAAATATACTAGTGACCTATTTCCATGTATCTTGGTGAGTGATCACCTTCTTGAACAGCTTCAAGAAATTATCTATTAAACCTTTCCCACGTTCCTTTCCATCCTATGACAAGCCCTCAAACTAGTCTCCTCAATTCTCTCTTACCACCAAATTGATACCTGCAAGCTTTTGTGCCGCACTTAGAACCACACAGCATAAACATGTCAAGTCAAACTCATAAGACGCAATCCAATCCTCTACATCCTTGCAACCTGGGAAAATTGATGGTTGGAATGGAACCACCATAATTGAATGTCCTTTAATATCCAAAATTGGAAAACATCACCGCTTGAACTTATATTTTTGAGCGCACAACCAAAAAATCTCGCCCCCTAGCGGGACCTCCAAAGGAGACTTTTATTCATGACTCCTAAGAGGGGGTCCATATATGAGCCATGACCCCTTAGCTCATTATGTGTGTAGTCATGCATGCCCACCAGCTATAGGCTATATCACATTCCTTCCCCCTAAAGAAGAATTTTTTTCCTCAAAAGTTTCATTGGAAGGAGTAATCCTAAAGTTTGGGAACTGTTTTTGAAGAGTGCTTATTCTCTCCCATGTTACTAGATGCATGCCAATTGTTTTTGGTAATTGGAGTTTGTAAACCATATCTCCAACTCTCTTTAGTATTGTAAAATCTCCACAATACCTTGATGATAATTTTGGACATGGTCCTGTTGGAGAGGGGCAATGGGAACACACGTGAAATCACACTAGAATGCATCTCTATAGCCCATGGTACTCTAAACACCCACTCCTCTCAGATACACACTTGAAACAACTTTAGAAGGACACAACTTTACCTACATACACCTGTCAAAATATGCCAACGTGCACACACACTCACACACACATACACCTCAGAGAATCCAAACTCACATAACATGCACATTGCTTTGATGCACACGCCATAATGGCACAACATTTCTCACTCCCTCACTCTTTACACCATACCCAACACACTCTGGGGAAACACACACACACACATTGGCACGAACACCAAGGAGCAAAAAAACAATTAAGAAGATAAGGGGGGTGGGGGAAATGACATCTAGGAGAAATGGTGATCTCTGTTCTTCCAAACAATTGAGAAGATAAGGGGGTGGTCAAATTGAAAGCTAGGAGAAATGGTGAGCTCTGTTCTCCCAAAAAATTCTGTACAACCGTCTTCTCTTCTTTTTCTCTAGCCCTCTAGATGGTTCCCTGCCAAAAATGGAAAAAGGGAGGCACTTATAGGGTCTTTTATCTATTTTTAGCCTCTTTATTTCCTTGTCTTGTCCATTTTTTAAAGATTCACCGCACATTGTAAGGTCCTCCTCTTAGCCCTTACTCTTGATGACATATCTAAGCCGTCGACTTTTTGAATACGATCGAGTAAAGCACCCTAGCTACCCGCGAGACGCTTTCGGTTTTAACCATGGGAACGTGGATATAACCAATACAAAGCTATCCACGAGACACTTTTGATTTTCACCAATGGGAACGTGGATATAACCAATGCATGGGATATTAGTTTTACCTAGAAAGAAAAAAATGCATAAGAAAACAAAGAAAGAATAAAGGTAAGGTGAAAAAGTAACTTGTTGAAAAGTAGCTTGTTGAATAAGCCACTTGTTGAAAAGTAGCTTGTTGAATTGAAAAAGTAGCCACTTGTTGAAAAAAAGTAGCTTCTTGCGTTAGTAGCTTGTTGGAAAAGCTTTGAAAAGGAAGAAAGCATATCAAGATATGCAAAATTAACTTATTCATGATAAGTTAAGAGCCTTATCAAATTAAGCTTAAAAGGAGGCCTTCCCTACTCATTAAACACTTTGCTTTACTTCACTTCACTTCTCTACACATTTTCAAAGTGCAAGCTTGATAGTGAGCTATGAAAGCCAAAGCTAATCCTCCTTCACACACACCCCTACACTACCTTCTCTCCTCAAGAGAAGCCATAACCATAATCCAAATTACCAATACACTCTTCACCTTCTCTCTCTTAACCTACAAGCTTTTCATAGCTTGAATTTTCTTAAACTCTCTAATCCCATAGCCAAATCGGTGGTTTTCAATAAAAGTGAAGCAGAAAAGAGCCGGCTACGTCAATACACTTTGCCGTTACTCTTCCAAAGCAAGGAGAAGACCCTACTATATACACATCAAAGTAAGGTTATCTTGTTATTTCTCATTCTTGAAAGAGATTTACTTCCATGCTTACTTAAATTCTATAAAGTCATCCCCTGTTTTTCCTCTTACCAAATGGAAAGTTCCGAAACCATAAGCCTCTTCTAGCAACATAATTAATCCTCTCCATGGTAGTAAAGGTATGCCTAAATCCCTTCTTCACTAAGAATTTTTTAATCATTCATACACTATTGCATGCGTATTTTACGATACAATAGCATGTCCACTCTCAGGATATTTTTAATTTTTACACTACCATGCATGGAAGGGTTTACTCTTGCATAAGCACTTTATGCAAAAATTAAAGGTAGCAATAGATACAGGTCCAATTTTATACATTGTGAATCCCAATAAAGATTTTCTAGAGAGAGAGAGAGAGAGAGAGAGGAGGGGGGAGAAGACGAAAAGAGAGAGGTAAGGGGAGAAAACAAAGAGAGAGAGAGAGAGAGAGAGAGAGAGAGGTAGAAAAAAAGTAGAGAAAACATGAAATGAAATGTTATATTAAGATTTAGGGTTAGGTTAAATTTAAAATTACATTTAAAATTAGGTTACATTAATTAAGATCTAAGATTAAGTTAAATTATATTTAGCTTATATTTAAAATTTATGCTAATTTTAAAATTAGGTTAGACATAAGATTAGGTTAAGATTTAAATAAGAATTAAGATTAGGTTAGATTACATTTAGGTTTAGGTTAGATTTAGGTTTATGTTGAGTTTAAGATCATGTTAGATTTAGATTTAAAATTAGGGCAAGATTTAAGATTAGTTAGGTTAGTTTTAAGTTAGATTACATTTAGGTTTAGGATTTAAGATTGGATCAGATTTAGGTTTATGTTGAGTTTAAATTAGATTAGATTTAGATTTAAGATTAAGACAAGATTTAAGATTAGATTAAACTTAGATTTAAGTTAGATTACATTTAGGTTTAGGTTAGATATAAGATTATATTAGATTTAGGTTTATATTGAGTTTAAGATTAGATTAGATTTAAAATTTATGTTAGATTTAAGATTAGGTAGCACGATTACGCAGGAAAAAAGGGCTTAAACGCCCTAATGGACATTTTGAGTTCTTGTAGGGGCATGGTTAGTATTCACTTTACTCTTTTATATTTGTTGTATTTTAATGATAAGCTAAGAAAATAGATTGTTTTGTAATTATATGTTTATACTTAAAGAAAGTCTTATTTATTTTTTCTGCAGAATCCGACAGATATGCTGCTTGGACGTGATGAGACGTCTGATTAACTAGATGATGTCAGTCTAGCCGTAGCCAAATAGCATTAGTTTCCTTTTTTCATAGCATGTATAATGAGATGACGTGTATATGTCTTTTTGTAACTATTGGAAAAACATGTATTTTCTCAATAATGACAATTGTGTTGTTGTAACTATTGGTACTTTTTGTCCTAGTGAGTTGTGCATAGTGCCGCTCAAATTTCCTAAGTAGCTTTGTTATTGATAATCCTTGCTTTGTCTTGACTACCCATTCTAAGAATGTTCTTTTGGTCACTCTCTGAGAGTCCTCCATGAAATATTCCTCCTTTAAAGCTACTTTAAGTTCTTCCTAGTTTCTCCCATACCTATATTTAATTTCCCTAACATGTTCCCTAATTTCTAGAGTAACAACTAGCTCAAAGCTTTAAATCATTCCTTCAAATACTCGTGCAAGTACTTGGTTATATCTTTGCCACCATTGAACTGATCCATTGTGTTGATGACCACTTGTATGGCTTTGGTTGTTGAAATCTCCCTTCTTTTAGTGGCATGTTGTTGTTGCATGAACATTGCAAATGCTTAAAACATTTTCCATTATTGATGGGTCAAAATGAATACCATGTTGATTCTCATGATGACCCATGGTTACCCACAAACTCTCACCCTGGCAGATTCACGTTGGGTTTGCCAAACATATATCAAGAAGTCTGTAATCTTGCCAAGAAAGCACCGGGCTTTTGGCTGTGAAATTTTGTGAGAGAACTCCAAAAAATTTATAAAGGAGTTATACCATAGATGCCATGAAGTTTAGGGTTTGGAAGGAAGTGCAATCAAAGAAGCCCCACTCTTTCTCTCTTGCACTCACATACACAAAGAACGAACACAAAAGAGCATATCAAAACAACACAAAGATGAAAACATCAAGGCTATGGTCGTATCCTATCATAAGTAATATGAAAGGATTAATAGATGAGTTAATGGAATTCAATCTTTGCTGACAAAACATGCTACAAATTGTTCTTTGCAATTGTAATTTTATGCTTCCCATAATATATATGTTTTGTCTAGTGATTGGGATTAATTGTGTGTACAAATCCTCTTGGTCCATAGCAAGATAACTACACTTAAGTCAAAAGAAAAGTTATAGTGTATAAAGGGTAGTATGATGGGATCCGATGAAAGAAGTATTTAATTGAGCCTTTCCAGGACAAAGAGAAACACTATACGCTGTTGAAAGTGTATTTTATGGCTAATTCATACATTAATTGTAATACTCGCATGGAGTGGAAGCGATATAAACTCACACCATGTGGATTATTAATATAGGACAACTCTAGTATTTGCGAAATGTAGATATGAGAGAAGCGAAGAGAAGAGAAGTTTCCCTCCCAAGCCCTATTTTTGCTTGTAGGCAATAAGGATATTTTGGATAGAGATGTGCCTCTAGCAGGGAGAGATGTACCTTATGCAATAGCATTTCTTCACAAGAAGGTTCTTCTTGATAGATCGTTTTTGCTTGAATGCCTTCAAGAGAATCAATTAGGACACAAGAGAAATGGAGATAGTAGTAGAGGTGGAAGTAGTAGAAGACGTGGAGGTATAGGTTGGGCTTGGAGATGAAAAACAAAAATTAACAAAATAACAAAGGAAAAAAAACACCTTACTTATCAACCCCTTCGAGAGTGTTTGCCAATTTGATGAAGATGGCAAGAGATAGAAAACTTAGGCATTGATTGATTGGAGTTGATGTTTACAAAGATGCTTTCAAGTTTAGCTAGCCGTCCTCAAAGGCAAGTGTAGGGCTAGAGGCTAATTTGACATGAATCCTGTCACTTCCTCTTGAATGGTTTTTAAGGAAGAAGAGCTCCCTTTCTATAGGTGAAGGGAACCCCCAAGGGTTACACAAGAAATAGAAGAGCCAGTGTAAATAGGAACTCGCAAAGTTTGAAATGAGCTTTCTCTACGTGATGTGGGAGATTGGGGTCTACAATTTTGATCATATCTCCTCAACCGTGGGTCCAAATAAATAAATAAAAATAAAGGCAAAAAACTTAGCTCATGAGCTACGACTCCCATTTTATATATTTTTTCCAATTCGAATTTGAACCTTGTGTAAAAAAATTCCCAAAATAGGGTATCTTTTTCACAGAAAAAGTCTTCTTGTGGTCCCTTAGCTTAGACTTCCACTTGATTCCAATGGACACCTCACGCAATATGAAAGCATGAAATTGCTCCTTGAAAAAGTTTTGTAAGCATCCTCTTAATAATGCATTAAAATGAGTACATCTTTGAAAATCATGCAATCTAGTGTCCTACTAGGATTTGATTCCTTCCTAGTAGTTATTAAAAAGAAACATAAGAAATATATGAGAAATACATAGAATATATATATATATATATATATATATATATAAAGTTACCCTAGATATACGATTTAGCTAGGGTGTGAGATGATAATGAGATAGTAGAAAGAAAGAACCAATGCTTTTTGCCCCAAGTTAAAGAGGCGGAGCTATTGACACTTTTTTCCATAGTACTTTCTAATGGTAAAGTAAGAATATGTTACCCTTGAGATGAATAATAGGATGAGATAGAAAGCTTATTATTATACTTAGATATGTATATGTACATTATGAAAAATATACTTATGTATCTAAAACGTTGCAAGATAGATCTTGTAGCATTTGTTCTCACTATGTACGTGTCACAGCACGACAACGTACATGACATCATACAAAGTGTCTACCAATTTCACTCTGTTCGAGTTGGTATATGGTAAGGAAGTAGTATTGCGAGTGCATACACATCTAGGTGCTTTGAAGGGGATGTGGAAAATTGATGCCACACAATAGGAGATTTTGCGAGATTGGGTAGTCAATCTTGAAGCTTTGTAGATGGATAGAAAAGTGGCAACGGACTATTATGTAAAGCAGCAAGAGAAACGTATTTGATAAGTTCAACCAAATCTTTCCAAATAAGAAGATAGAGGAAGGAGACCTGGTGATGAAGTACAAAAGCTACTTGGATTTTACTTTCCAAAAGAAGTTCAAGAAGAAGTGGACAGGTCTGTACAAGGTACATAAAGATTTTCCAAATAGGACCTATCAGTTGGCAAAGTCAAATGGTGGGTTGCTTAGAAACAGGGTGAATGGGGTGCGGCTTAAGCTATACTTTTGACAGCAGTTTGGTGCCGTAAGTGAACCAGATTGTAGTGAGGGGGTCAAGAAACCCACCTAGAGAGGGAAAAATGCAGAGGGTATACAACTTTGTACATACTGAATGTATGGTTATGCTTTTTTTAGTGTACTTGAGTGCTAGTTGAGTGTTGCAGCTCAACTAGGGGGTGGGAAAAAAGATGTGCTATGCAGGGCTAGAGATGTTGACATGTGAGGGATAAAGGGCTAAAGCTTGTATATGAGGCCTAGGCAAACAAGGTGCAACGGGGATGTGTGTATAATTTGGTTTTTTATGCCAAAAGAGCTCCAAAAAGGGCCAATTGAGTTAGAGTATCTAGGTGTTCAAAGTGACGGATTAATGCTGTGAGATGTAGTACTCGAGGTGCTCTAGAAGCCGGTTCAGATGGCCCCTCAAACAAGGCCACCATTTGCAAGTTATGATTGTCAAAGTGGAATGCATTGTAGATTCTTGATGGATAGGGCATATGAAAACAGGTGGCCAAGGCTAGTTTTAGCATGTAAATGTGAAGTGCTCAAGTTGTGGGCCATGATGGTCCTTTCAAATTGCCAATTGGATCCTAATGGAGAAAGTCATGATAACCAGTGGAAAGTTTGTCGGGGATGTATCCACTTGGTTGCATTGGGAAATGTGTCCTTTGATATTTTTTGGAGCTTGGCGGGGTTTGCAGAGGTGAAGCTTAAAGTATGGAGTTGGCTGGAAGTGACGTTTGTCAAACGGAGGCCGAATCATGGAGATATAGTAGGATGAAGTTTGTGCTAGTCTACCACGATACAATGCCATATGATTTTTTCCCGCTTTGGTCACATCGTTTTGAGGCCACAACAAAAATGAAAGGCAATGAGGATCATGTTGTTTGAAGTTGGCACGGCAAGGCTTTGGTGGGACTCGGCGGGTTGGAGATTGGAGTTCTAAGCCTCAAATGGCAGAAGATCAAAGTGAACAAGAAATAGGGGGTTTCTTGAGTTTTATTATGAAGGTTTGGAAACTTAGGAGGATAAGGGGCTCTCAAGAAGTGACATGTGGCTGAGGGGTAAAGCCCACATGCATGATCAGCACGACGGACCTCAATATGTATGAGCATGTGACTCTCATTGGCAACTCAAAGGGAGAGCCTCCCCTTGGATTTCTCACGAGTTGGGCTATGGCATGATTGTGCGGATGTTGCTTGCATTGGCTATGGTGGTTCTAGCCGGCATATTTTGGCAATGCCTGCGGCATCTATGCTAGATGGAAATGGTTGGCAATTGCGCTCAAAAATGATGATGTGGCACTATCTTGGGGGGGCGTTCCCACGATGCCCTAAGGTGCCCAAAGTTTTTATTGAGGAGGACATGCACCCAAGTGGTTGTCACAGGGCTGTGACATCCCCCTAGTGCTCAAGGAGGTGGTTCACCTCCGCGAGAGAGAGAGAGAGAGAGAGAGAGAGAGAGAGAGAGAGAGAGAGAGAGAGAGAGAGAGATGTCGGTACCTAATAAAATGTGCTGAAATGGGATTGCCAAGTGGGTGAAATATATGAAAAGTGCCAAAAGAGCTTCTAGTGGGCTGCACAAGCAAGACAAAACCCTCTTTTTTTATTTTTTTAAGATATGGCATCCTATAAAAGGTTTTTTTCAAAGTTGTAAAGGCTTTTGGTTATTTTGGTTTTGAACATGGTGAAGAAGAGGAGCAAGAAGAGGATTGCTTTGCATTGTTTATGGAGACCTTGTAGCTAGATTTGAAGCAAAAGCTTGCCATTTCCCCCCCTTTGGTGTCAATTCCCCATTCCCCCCTCTTTCTTTCATCCTGTGTGATTTTCCTTGTGGTGTTGAGGTGGCTGTGTGTAGCCTCAAACCTTGATTGTGGTCTACGGAGAGAGAGAGAGAGAGAGAGAGAGAGAGAGAGAGAGAGAGAGAGAGAGAGAGAGAGAGAGAGAGAGAGAGAGAGAGAGAGAGAGAGAGAGAGAGAGAGAGAGAGAGAGAGAGAGAGAGAGAGAGAGGTGGGAGTTTGCAATGCGAAACAAGGGTTGTGTGTGTGTGGTGTGTGTTGGAGCTTTCTAAGAAGCGTATACGTGTATTGGTGTATCAAAAAGAGAGTGTTTTTGGATTTTGTGTTGAAGTTTTGAAGGTGAAAACTAGTGGTTGGTGCTGTGTTTGCCCTGGGTTGTAGAGAGGCATATATTGTGTGTTATGGTGTGTATTTCCTTCCCCATTTCCAACGCCAGGGGGTAGTTTGAACTAAGCTTGAGGGTTGCCTATATATGTGATAGAGGCTGGGAAGTGAGATATTGCAAACCCCCTAGTCTCATAGTGGTATCTGAACTAAGTTAAGTAAAGCAGGAACAATGGTCCTATTTTTGGCAAGAAGTTTGCATGTGGTGAAGGAGCTCTCTCTCTCTCTCTCTCTCTCTCTCTCTCTCTCTCTCTCTCTCTCTCTCTCTCTCTCTCTCTCTCTCTCTCTCTCTCTCTCTCTCTCTCTCTCTCTCTCTCTCTCTCTCTCTCTCTCTCTCTCTCTCTCTCCATCTATTTATCTATCTATTTTTGTCTCTCTCTGGGTCGAGGAGGTCGCACGTAAGCATGTCCAATTAGGAGGGAATCGAAGCCGGGTTGACCACTACAAAGCGGTGAGTTCTTACCCTTGATGGGTTCACACTACTGCTAGGACTACTTCCCATGTCTAGAGTTGCTTCATTCAAGGATGATGTTGACCGTTGCAAGTGGCATCATCATCCTTGCGCATTGCTCATCATCGCCATGGTTGGAACTTGGTGGGTACACACCAAGGTGCCCCAAAGGTTGGGCATCCCAAAATTGTAAAAGCTTAAGGACATGTGCACAATCACCAATAGCTGTAGCTTAAACAATGATCTTATCTGTAGAAGGACTACTCTTTCGATGAGAGGATATCAGTACCACAAAGGTACTTGCATAATCTTTGCAATTTCAAAAAATTCTTTGGTAAGGCCTAAGAATTTTGGGAAGTTTTTGCTTAAAATCATTTAAGCATCTTTCAAGACTTCTTATCAAACAAGGCACGAAAGCTGATAGTTTTCAAATATCATCCCTAAAGTGCAAAGAAAATCTAGCACGTTTTTTGGACAAACGATGAATTTTGGAGTTCTTTTAACATCGACCTTGATTATGAATTGATGGTATCAATTTAGTAAGGCTAGTCAATTTTATTTGCGTTTGCTCATGACTAGTTACAATTTGGTTTTGATAGGAAAAATTTCCTATAAGATACATCTTTTCTCTGGCTAGCAGAGCACGTATGCCATGTATTTGGATATTGACATGCATCATATGTTTGATTTTGAGAATCCTACACCAGCCGTGCCTGTTGTCTAGCATTCGGCCACTCTCATAGAGGGTACCCTTGCGTCAATGGGGCCAAATGATAACATCAAATTGCTGACATTCAAGAGTTTAGAGCACTGCAAACACATATGACTGTTTTAGAGTCTAATTTTGCATAATTAAATGAAAATATCACCAAGATATCTGATATGCTTGTGTAATTTTTTCAACCTGCCTCACCTCTCACCCTCTGCTCCTTATAAAGGCAACCTTGCCAAGTCAATGAGTAGACTAGGGTTTCCATGATACCCATGCCCAGCTGGAGCACTCTTGGTATGTAGGAGCAAGGCTCCAATCTAGAGGGGTTGCACCTTCTCTCTCAAAAAGAGGTGGATGACTTGTTAAAGAGTACCAAGCCACCAAGTTTTTGAAGAGAGTTAAGGAGGGCAACAAAGATATTGTGAATATATTCTTGAGAAAATGGGATGGGATCCATAATCTTAGATACACTAGATGTATTCAAGGCACTATAAACAAGTCTAACACTAGAGGGTAAGGCCTAAAACTTTGATGGATGTCACTCAAGGAAAAGGACATCATACCATAGACTTGGGTAGCCTTCAAGGATGTGTTTAGAAAGTAATTTCAATCCACAAATAAAGCGGATAAAAAATTATCTGCATGGGATAAGTGCTTTATGTGCTAATATAAGACACTATTGGAGTATACCTTGCACTATCGTATGTGATTCTCAAGCTAGAGGAGAAAATACCTTTTAGCAAGTGTGTGGGCTCATTTGTGGGTTAACCCCAGAGCTTAAGAAGCATGTTAACACTAGATTGGTAACATGACACTTTATGTCCTAAGATGAGAAATATAATTTCAACAAAGGACTAAAAATAAATCCAAATAAACAATATGAAACATAGAAAAAATATTTACCTCTTATTTGCATATCACATCAGGGAGTATGTGTCACTCAATGAATAAAATCAGCTGGAAGGGGATGAATTGTAGGGCTCTTACCAAGGGTTTCCACATTTTTTCTAGGGTTGTTCATCCTTGATCTAGGCTTAGGGCAAAGTAGGATGGGGGGAATGAAGGTGCTTACTTACAAAAGCGTAAATGTTGGCCTTATTATCCACTACGGTACATTTGTTGGCTTTGAACGTGAGAATTTTTTTGGTAAGCTTGGAACTCAATGTCTTGCACTTGACGAGTTTTGCATAACCATGCTCTGAGTACTCTGAGTAAACTACTCAAAGAATCGACACCAAGTGGCTCATGCAGAGCCATAGTGAGCTATCCTTGCCAATAGACACGTTATGAGAGGCTTCAATTTGCATAGAGAATTTGTCGATATTGCTCATGTCCCACAAAACATTTAGAGTGCATTACTTTTATTCCCATGAAAAACTAGGAAAATACTTGGAGTCAATTGTTTCTCAATTTCCTCATTTGCTTGTTTGAGAAATTTATTTATTACATCAGTGCTTGAACTATCAGCGATTCATGTTGGGATCAGAAGTTTGTGTGGGTGACAAGCGCTCTTGGGTACATTCACTTAAAAGAGGCACAAGCCTTAATTTCATCTAGGGTGCTTACAATATTTGTATCAATGTATGTTCATCTCCCTTGCATAGACACGAAAGTCTTCCAAGGGTTGACTGCTTTTCAAAATCAACTATAAGCTGATTGGGAGTTTTATTTTTTATTAGATCTTTCATGCCCGAATAGATAGTGAGCATCAAGAATGAGTCGCCTTCACCGAGTCCACTCGTCTTTGCAATGTCATTAGCAAAAAGAATTTGACAATTTTCCACAACCAATGCATGCAAAGTGAGCAATTGGAAGTCTAGGACTTTTTCCATCACATCATCTCCCTCTACCTTCTTGACTTTCCTCCTCTCCATTTGCGTTGCATTTAGATGCCTGTATTGAAATTTTTATACATATAAAACGCTATTATACGCCGAAATCTCATATAATCACCGTATTGCCGTTTTATTTTTTTTCAATCAAAAGTCTTTTTGATCGAAAAAGCTTTCGATTGAAAAATATCTTATATAAGAAACCATCATCGATTTCGATCAAAAGCAGTTCAAGAGCTTCAAAAGATTGCTGAGACAGATAGAGCTTGAGATTGCCAGAGTTTGAGGAGGATTTTGGAACAGCCAGAGATTGAGGTTAAATTTTTCAGCTTGTATTGCTCTTTTCTAACTTGTTTTTGTGTGTTGTGCCAGACTCGTGTGGTGCAGTTGTTTTACTCTCACCACAGAGTTGGCTTGCAGGTTATAGGCCGCTTCATGGTGTGTAGCCATCCAGCTCACTCCAGAAGTATGTAGAAATTAGTCACTTTCTTGTGTTGTGCAAACACTTGGCTCACTGTAGACAAGGGTTTTAGGACAGACTTAGATTCTCACTTGTGTGGTGCAGTTGTCTATCTCTCACCACAAGGCTGAGTTTAGGGTTTAGTGGTCAACTTGTGGTGTGCAGTAGGCATGATGCTACACCTCTCACTCCAGAGTGGCCTATAGGGTGCTCCGTTTTGGATCAGCTCAAATTATTGTTTGTTTCACGTACACACAAGAGTTTCTGCTCGTCAAACAAAGAGTGGAGAGATGCATAGTTTATGCCCTCTTCATCTTTGTGTGACGCACTGGTTATTCTTGTGTTTTGAACTCCCCAAAGACACGTCATTGTTCATCACTAGATGACTTGGTGTTGTCTTGGATGTAAATACATATGAAATTTGGTCTGCATCTGAGATTGTTAAGTTGTCCACTAATGTTTGTGTTGTGAGTTCCACACACTTCAGGGATTGGACTAAGTCACATCATCGTTCTTACTACATAGAAATATGAGGGATATGTTTTTCTACTAAGAGTGGAGAGATGCATACATATGCCCGCTTCATCTTAGCATGCCACGCCTTGTATTTTTTGATCCGTAGATATGCTACTTATCAGTAGATGAAGTGGTGTTGTCTTGGATGTAGATACGTATGATGTTTGACCACAATCCGAGATTTCTAAATTTTCCACTGATGGTTGTGTTGTGTGTTCCACACACTTCATCAGGGATTATATTGAGTAAACTATCAATCAACATTACAACATCGTCCAGGACTTTTTGTTGAGTGTACCTCACACCAGCTGGGTTGTTCACATTCACGCTCCGATCGTTTACGTGTATTATGTAGCGCACATAACAAGCTCCAGTTCTTGTGATGAGCATATCTCACACTCCTAGTTTGTTCACCTCTCTCCATCTCTCTCTTTGTGTATTCTCCTCTCTATTGTACAATGTATGTATTGCAATCATAATATATCGTAGTTTGCTATGAATTAAGTCAAATTGTGTATGAAATCTGGATTAACAAACATGATGCAAATTTGATAGTTTTTTCTCTTTTTTGAGAACATTTATTTTTATAAACTTATACCTTGTAGATATGCCAAATATTAAGCTGGCAAAACATCACCAAAAATTTGTCTTTGAAGTGATAAACGTCACTTTCATTGCATGTTAGAGCTTGAACTTCGTTGTTGCCTAAACCCCTCGGCTCCAAAATAGTATTACCAAATCACAGAGGCTTGAAGTCTGTCTTTGAGCAGCTTTAGCATGCAATTATGCCCCATAATTCATTTGACATATCTTTAATGACCTTGGGTCCATTATCGAACATGGTCAAGCAGTCTATTGGGCAGATTGCGAAGATTTTCCAGGATCTAAAAAACCCTAAAATAATTACTTTACCAAACGTAGCTACTTGCATACAAATTGTGCAACAGTTGTATAATGAGTTCAAGAGCAAGAGAAAGCTGGAAAGAGCAGCAAAGCACACAAGAGTGAAAGTCAGATCTTTCGATGCTATTGCGGAGCTAGAGACTACGGTTAGAGTAGAGACTCCTGCTAGTGCCACTTTCGCACTTGATCAGTCTCAGCTCCCCCTTGTGTTATATATTTTGCACGAAACTGCAGTATTGAACATATATGCTCGGTAACTGGGAGAAGGGAGATGGGAAAATGTGAAGCGTGTATGTCTCACACACCCTGCCTTTATAGAGCCAATGTATGCGGTAAAAATCTTCAAAGTCCACTTGCATGGACCCACAGTGGATCAGCAAGTCAAGGACGAAGCCACAACTCTGGGCATCACTCATTGTGGCATCATTTATCCACTTGTCATGGTCCACCATATAAAGCGTCCAATCCTCATTTCACGTTTTTGGAATGGCGGTCATGTAGAGTAGTGGATAAGAGAGTGCACTGCAGATGACAGTCAACCTTCCATTAGCAATTATGTAACCACGAAAGGAGCATTAGAGTTGTTCCAAAATAACATTTTGCAGATAATAAACGCTCTTCTTCATACCCTAAAGTATCTACATGCGCATGACTATCTCCACAATTATCATCACTACTGCAACATGATGCTTCACTTTGGACAGAAGGGGGTCTATGCAGGCATTGTGATTGGGGGTCATGTACAAAGACCAAAACAAAGACATCATTTTCTCCTCTCCGCAACTTGCAAATAGAAACTAGAAAACAGAGCGAAAGATTTTCCATGGGCTACCCCAGAATGCATATCTACTAATCCAAAAGGGATTTTTTAGGCAATGTACTTACCCACCTTGAGAGTGGCAAGCGAAACAATCCCTTAGCCCGACCTAACTCTTTTGATCTTTTCTTATGTTTAAATAGTGCCCATAGAGTGGGCTATGACATACGATTATTGGTATATGACCAAGTGATGATTGAAGTGATGAATCGTTTATGGTCCTCTTTAGTTGTGCTTCTAAATTATATAATTGATCAAATTATCTTGTCTCTTTCTAACAACATGGTGATAAATGTTATGTCTCTTTATTGCTGCAAGATTAAGATATCCTATCTATTTCTTTGAAGATTTGAAAGTGATAACATGTTAACTTTATGACAAATCTTTCTCATGATGACATGTTCGCTTGATTGACAGATATGAAAGAAGAACTTAACCACATTGAAGCACATGCCATCTACAAAGAAGAGAGAGAGTGTTATGGTCAGGAGAAAGATCTCGAAGCTATTGCACGGATCGAAGAGGATGAGTCCGTGGTTTCAAGGTGAACCTTTCAGCCATGAGGAGTGCAAGAAAATATGTCCAAGCCACTTTGTACGCCAACTACATTTTGAATCAGGGGAAACGCCAAGGAATCGGCGCCTGTAAAGCTATCAGATTTGCAGCACAAAGTACTTGGCACGAGTGTTGCTACGAAGGTTCATACGTCAAGAGAGATTTATGCCAAACAAAAATAAAATGGAACTCTACTTTTTACATCAATGTTATGTTCACAACATCCTTGGGAGACGTGTGGATTGGTCATACCGCCCCACGGGCATGGTCGGATTGTAGAGAAAGTGGCTGCAAGTCATGCCAATAATCCAATGCCTGCATGATGTCGTGCCATGGCACGCACATGGTGTGAAATAAAAACATTCACCTCAATTTTGACACTTCTCGATGCATGGAAAGAAAAGCAATAATGTACATATTGTGATATATGCTAAAGCGGCTACTACGGTCGCTATCATGTGTATACCTATCCGGGGAATCGTGGCCCTGGATGTGGCAGCTTTGCATGATTTTCCACTTGATAAGATGCTTATTTTGGTTTAACAATGTTTATAGTCCAAGTGTTTCATGGTGGCACACTCATCTCACCTATAAAGAGTGATGTGGGCAAAAACTGTCAAAAAGTAGCAACTAACAGGCGCAGTTGTAGAACTGCATGGAAAGTGACCCAAATTGGTATATTGATGAAAAATGTTGCTTATCTATGCTTTTTATTCTTATGCGAGTCATCCCACAAATCTAGGGATTTTTTGACTCCGTTTGGGATTTTTTGCATCAAAAATGGTATTTGTTGGGTAAAACATGAGGTGAAAATGACCTAGTTTTGGTCCAAAGTGGCAAAATGGCTCAAAACTTGACACATCAGCTCATATTTCCATGGGTAAGAGAGAAAGGGCTGCTTTTTACAGGAAAAACCTGAAGTTTTTCTCTACTGTGCAATTGCTTCCATGGTTGTTCAATCTATGTGTAGGGCAGTCCCGCCTCTTGGTAATCTTGTATCTGAGCTTGTGAGGGAGTGAATTAGGGTTTCCCCTTATCAAAATGGTGTGTGAGATTCACTTTAGAAGCTCTTGAAATTTTGCAAATTCAGAAAAAGGTCACCATGAAGGTGGAAGCTCGAGTATTCCTTTCAACTGTTTGATGTTATGACTATGTAATTGGGGGCGAGGCTACATGATACCATGAAAGAGGTTCGGGTTTTGATTGAGATTTGTGCTTGTATGAGCATTGTGGCTTCATGGATGAAATTTTAGTGTTTTTAAATGGTAATTTGAAGTGAAATTGAATGTGATTTGGTGATTCTCTCATCATAATTTCAACTACAAAAACAAGCAATTTTTGTAGTGAACTTGAATGTGATTTGGTGATCCTCTCATCATAATTTTGACTACAAAAACAAGCAATTTCCAAGCACGATAGGAAAGAGCGTTTGTGACTTTGCTGTCACGAACGCTCTTAGATTTTTAGTCACCCTTAGAAAGAGGGTTAGTGATTCTCCACAAACTCTTTTCATAAAGTGTTTGTGACTCTCATCACACGAACTCCCACAGGAGAGGTTTTGCACCTTCCTCCAACAAAACCGCACACATTCCGACACATTTCTGGTGAACCTGACATGAAGCAGTTGGGGTGGGGGTTCAAAAACTTGTTTTGAAAGGTTTAATTACAAAAAATTAAAGTTATGCATCAGCAAGAGCAACAAGGCATGCATTTTGATCAAGGCACAATGCAAATGTTTCAAGCGTTCTCCATGTTTATGCAACAACAACAGGCTACAAAAAGAGCGGAGGTGTCAGCAACCAAATCCCTTCAAGCTATTGTGAACAAAATAGATCAATTTGAAGGGAAAGATGTCACAAAGTTTCTTCCTGGTTATGTAAAGGAGATGGAGCTACAACGGGTTCCAGAGGTGGACAAGAAGAATGGAGCTTTGCGGTTCGTACAAGATATGCAACCTGTAAACAAGGTTACCATCAGGAATGTGGGTACAGGACCTATAGTGGATGAATCTACAGAGGTGTTTGCAGGAAGGCCAATTTACTCAATGGGGGATCTCTATTTAGGGTACGATCAATTTCAGCTAAATGTTGAGAGTAGAGATCTGACAACTATGAAAACACCTTTGGGACTGGTAAGGATGTGTATCTTACCTCAAGGAGCAACAAATTCAGTTTCACATATGATGAATGGGATGAACAAGGCTCTACGTGACTTCATACCTCAAATCACAATGTCATTTCTTGATGATGTGCCCATCAAAGGATGTGAAGGAAAAGATAAAAATGAGCTATGGATTCAAGGGGGTTCCGTAAGTTTGCAAACCATATTGAAGATTGTGAGAAGATTTTGTCAAGGCTGGAAGAATTTAATCTTACCCTGTTAGGACAAAAGTCTGTATTTGGAGTTAATGAAGTGTTGATTGTGGGGCATATGTGTGGTCCTTATGGTAGAAGACCTTGTCCAAAAAAGATGGATGCAATCAAAAACATGAAAGAAACATGTACAACTGTAACTGAAGTTCAAAGATTTCTTGGTGCTTGCATCTTCTATCTTATTTGGATATCCCATTATACACATATAGCAGATCCCCTTTATAGGTTGTTGAGAAAGAATCAGAAGTTTTGATGGGAATAAGAGCACACAAAAGCCATGAGAAAGCTAAAGAAGCTACTTATTTCATCACCAACCTTGAGAAAGTTAGACTATGCATGTGAGAGACCTGTCATTGTGACAGTGGATACAAGTCCTACAGGGATAGGATGGGCAGTAGGGCAAGATGATAATGAAGGAAAAAGGTATGTGGTGGATTTGGGGCCAAGATTTTGAGTTTTCACCTACGAGATTATACACAAGTAAAAAGGGAACTATGGGGGATAGTTACAACATTGAGGGGTGACAAGGAGTACTTGATAGGGGCATCACTGGTTGTGGAAACTAATTGTTTGCCTCTTCTTGGAATGATCACAAACTGTTCGACTCCTGATATTGCAATGCTGCGATGGATAGCCTACATAAAGTCCTTGAATCCTGAGTTCAAGCATATTGCAGAGAAAGAAAATCCAACGGCAGATATGCTATCTAGGGTAAGGTATGAAGGTGAATAGGACATGACTATTGAGGGAGATGATGTAGGCACAAAGTTTTACACCATTGATCATGCAAAGAGTAGTCATGAACTATATGAGAATGAATGATTCCTCATAGGTTGCTACGTGAGTACTTTACAAAAGCAAGATGATTGGACTGAATCAGAATTCAAAAGGATCAGAAAGAAATCATATGGATTCTTCTTGAGGGATGGCTACTTATGGAAACATCCTGAAAGAAGAGATGGGACTCCATTATGAGTAGTATGTGATAAGCCTAATCAACTCAAAATTATTAAAGAGCTTCATGAAAGCCCATATGCTAGCAGGACATCGAGGTATATGAGCTAATTTTTCCAAAGTGAAAGAAAGATATTGGTGAAAATTCATGTATAAGGATGTACCATATTTTGTGGAGTCTTGTGTCACATGCCAAATGTATTCCAATTTATGCCATCATGATGGATTGCATCCTACAAACCCATTAGTCATGCACTATAAATGGGTTGTTGATCTAGTCACAATGCCTTTAGGACTTTAGCAAATGAGATACTTGGTACTTGCACGAGAAGACTTGACAAACCAAGTGGAAGGGCATGCATTGCGGACAAAAACTACAGAAGCTATTTGTAAATTTTTTCTTGAAGATGTAATTTTCCGCTATGGTTGTGTGGGAAAGATAGTTGCTGATAGAGGTGAGTTACATGCAGATGAAGCAAGGGATTTCTTTACGATAATTGGTATCAAGCTAGCCTTGACTTGTGCTTATAATCCAGAGGGAAACGGGAAAAGTGAAAAAGGACATCCTCCTATTGTCAAACCTTTGGCTAAGGCATGCAAAGGAAGAATGTATGAATGGCCAAGGTTGCTACCATATGATTTATGGTCTGACCGTACAACTCATAGCTCAGTGACTGGTTACATGCCTACTGAATTGATGTATGGTCAAAAGCCAGTCATGCCAATTGAGGATGTAGTTCCTACTTGCAACATGTTACCTTGGGAAGATGGTGGAAGTAGAGAAAATCTACTTGCTTTGCACATAAAGCAATTGGAAAGAAGACAAGAAAACATAGACATTGCAAAAGCTCGATTGAAGGATGCAAGACTAAAGAATAAAGATAGCTTTAATAAAATACATAGGCTTCAACCAAAGGCTATTGAAGAGGGTGATTGGGTCCTAATGTATGATAGTAGCCTTGACAACCAGCACATCACACAAAGAAAATTTGTAAAAGGTGGTTTGGTCCCTATGATGTCAAACATGTTCGTGGAAATGCTACGAATACTTTGAGGGAGCTCGATGGAACAAAGCGTAAAATTCCCATAGAAGGAAAAAGAATCAAGATGTTCAAGAGGAGACAAGATAATGATCCTTTTCATTCACAACAGATGATGATGAAGAACCTAATGACATTGCTACAGATGAGGATGAAGAAGCAAAGGATGATCTTCCAAACTTTGCAAAAGATGAAAATGAGATCCAAATATTTTCAGATCTTAATGAAGAGGAAAATGTTGGCACATGCCGAAGGATGTGCAGGTTTAGAGGGGGTGAATGTCGTGTCGTGGCACGTACATGGTGTGAAATAAAAACATTCACCTCACTTTTGACACTTCTCGATGTACGGAAAGAAAAGCAATAATGTACATATTGTGATACATGCTAAAGTGGCTATTGTGGTCGCTATCATGTGCATACCTATTTGGGGAATTATGGCCCTTGATGTGGCACCTTTGCGTGCTTTCCGACTTGAGAAGATGCTTAATTTGGTTTGACAATGTACATAATCCAAGTGTTTCATGGTGGCACATTCATCTTGCCTATAAAGAGTGATGCGGGCAAAAACTGCCAAAAATAGCAGCTAAACAGGCACCGTTATAGAACTGCATGGAAAGTGACCCAAATTTCGATATTGATGAAAAATGATTCTTTAGATTTTTCGCAATAAATATGGCATTTTTTGGGTAAAAAATGAGCTGAAAATGACCTAGTTTTGGTCCAAAGTGGAAAAATGGCCTAAAAATTGACACATCAGCTCATATTTCCATGGGTAAGAGAGAGAGGGCTGCTTTTTACAAAAAAAAACCTGCAATTTTTCTCTATTGTGCAATTGCTTCCATGGTTGCTCAATCTATGTGTAGGGCAATCCCGCCTCTTCGTAATCTTGTACCTGAGCATGTGAGGGAGTGAATAAGTGTTTCCCCTTATGAAAATGGTGTGTGGGCTTCACTTTAGAAGCTCTTAAATCTTCGCAAATTCAAAAAATGGTCACCATGAAGGTGGAAGGTAGAGTATTCCTTTCAATTGTTTGATGTTACGACTATGTAATTGGGGGCGAGGCTACATGATACCATGAAAGAGGTTTGGGTTTTGATTGAGATTTGTGCTTGTATGAGCATTGAATTTTCGTGGTTGAAACTTCACGCAAAGAGTAGCTATGCATGCTTTGTGTCTTCACTTGAGTCCTTTTCAGAGGAACTATATGAGGATAAATGATTGCTCATAGGTCGCTACCTGAGTACTTTACAAAAGCAAGATGACTGGACTGAATCAGAATTCAAAAGGATCAGACAGAAAGCATATGGATTCTTCTTGAGGGATGGCTACTTATGGAAACATCCTAAAAGAAGAGATGGGACTCCATTACGAGTAGTATGTGATAAGCCTACTCAACTCGAACATGATGATTTTATTCTCTTTGACCCTGGTTCTACTCACAATTTCATATCCATAGAGTTGGCCAGCAAGCTAGGCGAGGCTATGAGATGGGAGATGTCCTACCCGCAGATGGTGATGTCAAGGGGCAAGAAGCTTCAGTCACTCCCTTAATCGGGAAATTGAGGCTCCATGTCCAAAGGTATGTGGACAAGAGGACTTCTTTATTTCTCCTCTCAAGCATGAGGATATAATTATAGGGGCACCATGGTTTGATCGCATGGCTGCCAATGTTAAATTTTCTGAAAGGAGAATCTCCTTTAGATTCAAGGAAAAAGAGCTTCATGAAAGCCTATATGCTAGACATCGAGGTATCTGGGCTACTTTTTGCAAAGTGAAAGAAAGATATTGGTGGAAAGGCATGTGTAAGGATGTAGCATATTTTGTGGAGTCTTGTGTCACATGACAAATGTATTCCAATTTATGCCATCATGATGGATTGCATCCTACATACGTCCCATTAGTCATGCACTATAAATGGGTTGTTGATCTAGTCACAATGCCTTTAGGAGTTTGGCAAATATCTCTACTTGGTACTTGAACGAGAAGACTTCACAAACCAAGTGGAAGGGCGTGCATTGCAGAAAAAAACTACAAAAGCTGTTTGTAAATTTTTGCTTGAAGATGTAATTTTCCGCTATGGTTGTGTGGGAAAGATAGTTGTTGATAGAGGTGAGTTAGATGGAGATGAAGCAAGGGATTTCTTTACAATAATTGGTATCAAGCTAGCCCTAACTTGTTCTCATAATCCAGAGGGAAATGGGAAAAGTGAAAGAGGACAACCTCCTACTATCAAAGCTTTGGCTAAGGCATGCAAAGGAAGAATGCATTGTCAAGAAGTGCGCAGTGCGACTAGAAAGGCATCGGGCCTCTGATTGTGAAGGTTCATAGCAAAATCAAGCAAGGTGTAGATGATTTGAAGCTAAAAACACACTAAAAAGAACAAAACTCAAGCCATGAAAGCTCCACTTTCAAAAAGAACCAATACTAACTCCAAACTCTTGTGTGTGTGAAGATTAGGTGTAGCCTCACTCCCAATTGCACAAATGCCTCACTCCCAATTGCACAAATACAGTGCTCATTTGACCTGTTAAAAATCCTACAATGACGCTTCAATTCCTCATTGTGACCATTTTATGTAAGCTTCAATAATTCATTGGAGAAGCCCAAGTAGTTATTTGAGGGGGGGAAACCCTAATTGGAGGCCTCACAGCATCAACCATGTAGTGGAAGCAGCACGGGACCGCACTAGCACCCTGTAGAGGAATGGCTGTATCTCCTTGCTCATATGCCCAAATGAGCTCATTCTTGGCTATAAAACTTCCCACACAACTTAGGCAACAAAGTCACCATCATTGATGTGGAATTTGTAGCTATGTTGAGCTATTTTTAGGCTTTTTTGCCATTTTAAGTCATTTTTTGCCCAAAAATACCCCTTTTTGTCTGTAAAAAGCCCAAAAGAGCTAGGAAAAATCCCTAAATTTGTGAAAAAATCCATTGGGATAAAATTTCATGTTTAACCTCATTTTCCCACTTGATAAGCACTTTGGACACGTCTTTTACGCCCGCGCACGAAACCTGCTATTTTTGGGCGAGATTGCTCGAATTGAACTTTCTAGGCAAAACGAGCGTGCCACTTTGAAACACTTGACATTTATACATTCCTAAATAAAACTAGGCATGCTTTAATGTGTTAAAACATGCATGGTTCCATGTCCTTGGTCTCGCCTGTCCGGCAAGGTATGTACACGCCTGCAACCATGGCATTCGTTTTCACATATATGTACATTGTAGCATTTGGCCCCACACATCATAAAAATTAAGAGTGAGGTAGATATTATTATTTTAGTATTATCCACGTGACATGGCACGTCATCCACCCCCTCTAAACCTACACATCCTCCGGCATGGCCACACATATCTTTTTGCAACAAGTTCAATCTTCACTTAAGTCCACATACATGTCGATTTCATCATCGCTTGCAACAAAATCTAGCGCATCATCCTCGTGTTCTTCATCCACATCCATAACATTTTCATCAGAGCCTTCATTTTGACTTTCCTGTGAATCAAAGGGATCTGTATCACCTCTTCTTTTGAATAATTTGATTCTTTTCTCTGCGATGAAAATCTTCATTTTTGTCCCATCTAATTCATGCAAGGTAAAAGTTGCATTCCCATGTACATGCTGAACCACATAAGGACCAAACCATCTCTTTTTATTGTTGAATGTTTGTTGCCAAGACTGATGTCATGCACCAACACCCAATCACCTTCCTCAATAGATTTAAGTTTGAGCTTATGCCTCTTATCAAATATGTCCTTCTTCTTTAACCTTACATCTTTCAATCGTGCTATTGCATTCTCAATATCTTGGGGCCTTCTTTATGCGCAAAGCAAGAAGACCTTCCCTACTCATTCCATCTTCCCAAGGTAATACATTCCATTTGGGAATTATATCCTCAATTGGCATTATAGGTTTCTGACCATATATCAACTCAAAAGGCATATAACCAGTAAATGAGCTATGAGTTGTACGATCATCCCATAAAGCATAAGGCAATAACCTAGGCCACTCTCCCATTTTACCTTTGCAGGCCTTAGCCAAAGCTTTAATGATAGGAGGATGTCCAAACTCTAATTTACCATTTTCCTCAGGATTATATGCAATAGTGAGAGCAAGTTTAATGCCCAACCTAGAGAAAAACTCCCTTGCTTTGTCAGCATCCAACTCACCCCTGTCTGCTGTTATTTTTCCAACGCAGCCATAATGGCTAATTACATCATCCCCAAGAGGAACTTTCATACCCCTTCTATGCTTTTTGTTCTTAGAGCACGACATTCAACTTGGTTGGTTAAATCTTCCCGTGCAAGCACTATGTATCTCATTC
Source organism: Adiantum capillus-veneris (assembly GCF_014529385.1). NCBI lineage: Eukaryota > Viridiplantae > Streptophyta > Polypodiopsida > Polypodiales > Pteridaceae > Adiantum > Adiantum capillus-veneris. The sequence goes on from NC_140946.1 coordinate 104,787,843, forward strand.
TCCATAAGCCCAATGGCATTGTAACAAGATCTACTACCCACTTATAATGCATGGCCAATGAGTAAGTAGGGTGCAACCCATCGTGATGACGTACATTTGAATACATTTGACAGGTTTCATAGGACTCCACAAAATGAGATACATCTTTATACATACCTTTCCACCAATACCTCTCTTTCATTTTAGTAAAGGTGGCCCATACACCTCTATGTCGAGCATAAGGACTCTCATGAAAATTTTTAATAAGCTCATTTTTAGCATCCTTATCATTTACGACTCTCATTGGCATTCCATGTCTTTGTTTTGGATGCTTCCATAAGTACCCATCTTTCAAAAAGTATCCATAGGCCTTTCTCCGTATTCTTTTGAATTCTTGATTGCCTTATCAAAGTGCTCAGATAGCGTCCAATGAGCAACCAGTCACCTTGATGTAGATCCTCTGTAAACAACTCAAGTGCATTTGACAGGCAAACATGATCACCCTTGGCATGAGAGATACTATAGAACTGTGTGCCTACATCATTGCCCTCGACAACCATGTCTTGTTCATTTTCATACCTTGCTCTTGAAAGCATATTCTGGATTGTCTTTCCCTGCAATATGCTTAAATTATGGATTCAAGGACTTTATGTAGGCAATCCATCTCAACATAGCAATGTCGGGAGTTGAGCCGCTTGTGATCATTCCAAGAAGAGGTAGACAATCAGTCTCCACTATTACATTTTCTCCTATCAAATATTGTTTATCACATTTCAATGCTGTGACTACTCCCCATACTCTCTTTTTACCTGTGGATAGTTGCGTTGATGAGCACTTAGGACTTTTGCTCCAAATCTCACCACATATCGCTTGCCATCATCATCATCTTGCCCAATCGCCCATCCAATTCCTTTGGGGCTAGTATCCACTGTCATAATTACATATCTTCCACATTCATAGTTTCCTTTCCTCAAAGTTGGAGACATAAGCAGCAACTTCTTTAATTTTCTCATGGTATCTGTATGCATTTCTTCCCATTGAAACTTTTGGTTCTTTCTCAAAAGTTGATACAAAGTCTCTGCTACATGTGCATAATGCGGAATCCACATAACATAAAACACGCATGCACCCAAGAACCTTCAAACCTCAGTGATATTTATACATTTTTATTTCATTCTTTGAATTACATCAATCTTTGCAGGAGAAGGCCTTCTACCATATGGCCCACACATATGTCCTACAATAAGAACTTCATTCACACCAAACACTGACTTTTGGCCAGACAAGGTAAGGTTCACTTCTTCCAACCTTGACAAGATCTTATCACAATCATTGATATGGTTTGCCACATACTTGCAACACACCTTCGAGTCTAAAGCCACATCTATATCACTTACATCACATCCTTTGATTGGCACATCATCAAGGAAAGGCATTGTAGTTTTCGGTATGAAGTCACGTAGGACTTTGTTCATACCATTCATCATATGTGCAATTGAATTAGTTGCCCCCTGAGGTAAGGTACACATCCTTACTAAACCCAAGGGTGTCCTCATGGTAGTCAGGTCCCTACTTTCCATTGCTAGTTGGAATTGATTGTACCCTGAGTACAAATCTCCCATAGAATATATTGCCCTTCTTACAAATGCCTCTACAAAATCATCGACAATTGGCCCTATACCCACATTTCTTATTGTCACCTTATTTACAGGTTGCATATCTTAAATAAAGTGTAAAGAATCATTTTTCTTCGAAACTGTGAACCACCTGTTTGAATATGGAGCACATGAAGGCTCCAAATACCCATCTTAATCTTTTCGTTAAGCAACTCAATGAGTTTTGGCAAATGATCCTTTGGAACAGGAATAGGCCTCAAGTTCCAAGGTACATGAGGGATAGTGAAGATCACCATAGGATCAACAACGGATGGATCAACACACCCTACCTCATAAGGCTCAAATGCAAAATCTTTTCTGTGTTTGGCAAGCATGTCTTCAAAGCATATCTTTTCAACTTTTGTCAAACTGTCCTCGCAACCAGCCTTTGACTCCTTCAAAGAATCTTGTGTGAACTTGTGTCCAATCTTGCTTGGGTCACAAAGGCTAGGTTGCAAAGCATCTTGTTCCATCTTATTTGGTAGAGGTAATGCCACTGGTTTCAATTTCTTTGCCACGGACTTATACTTAGTCTCCACTCATACATCAACACCTTGAGCATTTTTGAAATCCTCAATGACATTGTACATTTCTATTGAGCATACTTTCACGGCCTCACTTCCCATAAGAGAATTGCAATCCACTAAAGAATCCAATCTTGCATAGTATCCACAAACGAACACTCATCAAACAGACCTACAATGCATTTATCAGCTTCTAGCAAACCATTCATCTTCAAACCTCTTTGTACACTATTTACATGTTGTCGTTCACCCTACTTTAAGTCCTCACACTCTATAAAAGCAATAGATCCATAGTCTGATAATCCTAAAAAACTTGTAGAAAATGTTTCCTTTGCATATACATCATGCGAGAACCTATCTTTTCTTGTACCACTGCAATCCCGCTCTACAATGGTACATGGCCAAAACCCCTCATATCCACTGCAATCCTGCTCTACAATGGTACATAGCCAAAACCCCTCATATCCTTATAGTCCTTGAATTCTTTGTTTGTCTTTGGCAAGGGTTGCTCTCTAAGACTTTCGTTGTTCCTTTCATGCTCCACAAAAATAGTAAGGAACTGTACTGCACGCTTCCCATCCCTGCTCCTAATCCTTGCATAAGCTGACCCATCATCCATCACCTTGGTTTCCATGCAAGTAGCAGTGATGTATGGCTACCCAAGTATAAGAGGGTATGTAGATATCTCTTGCACAAAGAAATTTTGGTAATATTTCACATCCCCTATAGTCACCTTTACATTTAAACAAGCTCCGTACAACTCCCCTGATGAGTTGTTTGTTGCACGAATCATCCATCCATGATTTATATCAATTGGCCATTTCCCTTTTTGATAAAGACTCTTTGACATGAGGTTAATTTCTGACCCATGATCTATCAACGCAATGTATGGCTCTTTTAAGTCTCCCACTTTTACCAGGGTCTCAGTAGGCTCTTGTCCAATGACTCTTCAAGTAGTAGCTCTTGTGAGTGGTCTCCACTTCATCTTCATCATCCAAGAAGCTAACGTGTTTTACTCCTCCCCTAGACTTGTAGCATCCAACAATAGTCTCTTCACCTTGCTTGCCATAGACCTGTACACCCGGTGCATTTAAAGTCTCTTCTTCACCCTATACATGGATAGATTCACTAAGAGACTGCCGCTTCCTCTTTATGATATCAATCATTTCTTCATGGAGCTCCCGCTTTGGACCTCACCCAAGGTAAATTCCACTTGACTGTTTAGAATCCTCTCTTCCAAAACCTTTTTGAGATCCGTTGGTGCCTCTATATCGGATTGGAGTTTGTAGGCAGGACCCTTTACTTTAGCTTTCATTGCTTCTTTCTTATTTTCTTTAGGCTTCCTACATAGGCACTTCAGGGACAGGTATCGGTTGTGGGGAAGGAGATCTAGGGGTCACTGTGTCATTTCTACCTCCACTCCTCGTGGACCTCTTTGAAGGCCCTTCATCCCCATTCTTGCACCTCCGTTTCTCTTCAACAATGGCCTCATTCCCTTGACATTTGGAAATGTAAGTATGCACTAACAGAGAATCTACAGGGTCATTCCAACCCGTTTCTAGCCAAATGCAATCTCTAGCTTCATGTAAAACCTCTGTAGTCATTTTACCCTTCATAGCAGATTCTATAGCGCATGGCCATAGCTCTCCAATACCATTAGATGCTTCTTCTCCAACTTTGAATCCTCTTTTCTTTATAGGGTCCACCTTCAACCCATAGGCAGTTGCCTCAACCATTGAGATTGCATGGCTAGTAGACATTTCCTCAACTAGCTACTCCATCCCGCCTTTTCCAAAGTTTGTTCCCAAGAGCTTACCTGTTTCACTTAAGTGAATTTTTCCATCTTTAAAGAAAAAAAGCTCCTTTGTCAAAGCGTCTTTAAAACTTTCGCAATCCCTCCTTCCATGGCCAGTACTATCACACCAAATGCATCTATTTACAAAGCCTTCTTTGTTTTGAGGTCTTTGCCATGTAGATGGTCTTGATGGTTGCCCCTTTTCTTCTAGCCTTATAAGCTTTAACTTGAGCTCTCGCATTCCCTTCGCAATATCATCTAGAATGGACTTGTCGCTCTTTGGAACCACAATAACAGGCTTTATGGGACTTTCAAGAACGCTTGGGGATTGAGTAGGGTTGACTATCATCTTGTCTCTTCGTCGTTGTCGCTTAGCTGGCAGTGAAATGGCTTCTTCGACCTCATTGCAATCGGTCTTCAAACCCTGTTCCGCATCCTTATCCTCAAGTAGTATCTCTAACTTCTCTTGAATATCTTTACCTGTGGCCTGCAAAAAGAGCTCTCTCTTCTCTGATTTTAGCGTAGCCTTTTCAATCCTTGACAATTGATCATATTGGCATTCAAATTCCCTTAGCAATTTCGTAGGTGAAAGACCCTCTTTTGGCCTAACTACCCACTCTAAAAAAGTCCTCTTTGTCACCCTTTTGGAGTCTTCCATGAAATACTCTTATTTTAAGGCTAATTTGAATGCTTCCCAAGTTTCCCCATGCTCATTTCTAATTCCCCTTACATGCTCTCTGATCTCGAGAACCACAGCAAGTTCAAAACTTTGCACCATCTCTGCTTCGGGCACTCGATGAAGCTCCACTCCAGCCATGAGAGCTCCACTTTGAAAAAGTACCAATACTAGCTCAAAATTCTTGTGTGTGTGAAGATTAGGTATAGCCTCACTCCCAATTGCACAGATGCAGTGCTCATTCGACCTGTTAATAACCCTAAAATGACACTTTGATTCCCTGTTATGAGCATTTCTTGGAAGCTTCAGTACTTCATTAAAGAAGCCCAATTAGTTATTTGAGGAGGGGAAACCCTAATTGGAGGCCTCAAAGCCTCAACCATGTAGTGGAAGCAGCACGAGATCGCACTAGCACCCTGTAGAGGAATGGTTGTATCTCCTTGCCCATATGCCCAAATGAGCTCATTCTTGGCTCTAAAACTTCCCACACAACTTCGGCAGCAATAGAACCATCGTTGATGTGCATTTTCAGCTATTTGAGCTATTTGTAGGCTATTTTTGACCATTTTAAGGCCATTTTCAGCCAAATTTTGCCCAAAAATATCTCTTTTTGTTCATAAAAAGCCCAAACGAGTTGGGAAAAATCCCTATATTTGTGGAAAAATCCCTTTGGGCTCAAATTTCATGTTTAAATTTTCCACTTGGTAAGCACTTTGGACACGTCTTTTACGCCCACGCATGAAGCCTGCTATTTTTTGTTGAGATTGCCTACATTGAACTTTCTAGGCAAAACGAGCATGCCACTCCAAAACACTTGACATTTGTACATTCCTAAAGCAAACTAGGCATGCTTTAATGTGTTAAAACATGCGATGGTTCCATGTCCCCGGCCTTGCCTGCCTGACAAGGTATGTACACGCCTGAAACCATTTGCATCCGTTATCACATATATCACACTATGTACATTGTAGCATTTGGTCCCACACAGCATAAACATTAAGAGTGAGGTAGATATTATTATTTTCACATTATGAAAAATGGCCCAAAAATTGACACATTAGCTCATATTTCCGTGGGTAAGAGAGAGAGGGCTGCTTTTTACAAAATAAACCTACAATTTTGCTCTATTGTGCAATTGCTTCCATGGTTGCTGAATCTATGTGTAGGGCAGTCTCGCCTCTTCGTAATCTTGTACCTAAGCTTATGAGGGAGTGAATAAGGATTTCCCCTTATCAAAATGGTGTGTGGGCTTCACTTTAGAAGCTCTTAAATCTCTACAAATTCAGAAAATGGTTGCCATGAAGGTGGAAGCTCGAGTATTCCTTTCAACTGTTTGATGTTATGACTATGTAATTCGGGGCGAGGCTACATGATACCATGAAAGAGGTTTGGGTTTTGATTGAGATTTGTGCTTGTATGAGCATTGAGGTTTCATGGCTGAAACTTTAGTGTTTTTAAATGGTCTTTTTAAGTGAATTTGAATGTGATTTGATGATCCTCTCATCATAATCTCAAATACGAAAACAAGCAATTTCCAAGCACGATAGAAAAGAGGATTTGTAGGCACAAAGTTTTACACTATTGATCATGAAAAGAGTAGTCATGCATGTTTTGTGTGTTCACTTGAGTCCTTTTCAGAGGAACTATATGAGGATGCATGATTTCTCATAGGTCGCTACCTGAGCACTTTACAAAAGCAAGATGATTGGACTGAATCAAAATTCAAAAGGATCAGAAAGAAACCATATGGATTCTTCTTAAGGTATGGCTACTTATGGAAACTTCCTAATAGAAGAGATGGGACTCTATTACGAGTGGTATGTGATATGTGTAGTCAGCTGAAAATTATCAAAGAGCTTCATGAAAACCTATATGCTGGACATTAAGATATATGGGCTAATTTTTCCAAAGTGAAAGAAAGATATTGGTGGAAAGGCATGTATAAGGATGTAGCAGATTTTGTGGAGTCTTGTATTACATGCCAAATGTATCCCAATTTATTCCATTGTGATGGATTGCATCCTATATACTCATTAGTCATGCACTATAAATGGGTTGTTGATATAGTCAGAATGCCTTTAGGAATTTAGAAAATGAGATACTCGGTACTTGCACGAGAAGGCTTGACAAACCAAGTGGAAGGGCGTGCATTGTGGACAAAAACTACAGAATCTGTTTGTAAATTTTTGCTTGAAGATGTAATTCTCCGTTATGGCTGTGTGGGAAAGATAGTTGCTGATAGAGGTGAGTTAGATGTAAATGAAGCAAGGGATTTCTTTACGATAATTGGTATCAAGCTAGCCCTAACTTGTACTTATAATCCAGAGGGGAATGGGAAAAGTGAAAGAGGACAAATACTACTCGTAATGGAGTCCCATCTCTTCTTTTAGGATGTTTCCATAAGTAGCCATCCCTCAAGAAGAATCCATATGCTTTCTCTCTGATCCTTTTGAATTTTGATTCAGTCCAATCATCTTGCTTTTGTAAAGTACTCAGGTAGCGACCTATGAGCAATCATTCATCCTCATATAGTTCCTCTGAAAAGGACTCGAGTGAAGACACAAAACATGGATGACTACTCTTTGCATGATCAATAGTGTAAAACTTTGTGCCTACAAACCCACTTTCCTATCATGCTTGAAAATTCCTTGTTTTCGTAGTTGAGATTATGATGAGAGGATCACCAAATCACATTTAAATTTACTTAAAAAGACCATTTAAAAACATTAAAGTTTTAGCCATGAAACCTCAATGCTCATACAAGCACAAAACTCAATCAAAACCCAAACCTCTTTCATGGTATCATGTAGCCTCGCCTGTAGACATGTAGTAGTGTTAGTGTGTATACGCGCTTCACTAGGGGCACTTTTCTCCCACTGGGTTTTTCCCCCTGGACATCTGGTGTGAAAGGACACCTTATCACTTAGGGTTTCATATAAGCTTTGTAGCTCTGAGTTTGTATATACACTATTATTCCAATACAGAGAGACAGACTACAGAGATCTCGTACACAAGCTCTGTGTCTTCTCCTTCTCCATCTTCTTCCTACTCTGAGTTGCTGTCTTCCTTCTGTTTCATGTTTCATCATCTTCAACAATTGGTATCAGAGCGAGGTGATTTCCAGAGCCTCTACTTGCGTTTTCGCGTCCGCAAAAGGGAAACTTTGGACTGAAGGGAACTCTTTCTCCTTGGACGGGAGAGAACTACCCTCGGCTAGGAAGCCATGTCACCTTAAATTGAAGGAGCTAAGCTATTTAGTATCCTTTGGGCTGAAGGAAGTTGGCAAGAAAGATTTCCTTTGGTTTTGCAGCTACTTTTCTTTGGACTGAAGGAAGCTCCTGATGTCTTATCATGTTACTTCGGATTGAAGGGAGCTAAGCTATTTAGTATCCTTTGGACTGAAGGAAGCTGGCAAGAAAGTTTTCCTTTGGTTTGGGAGCTACTTTTCTTTGGACTTAAGGAAGCTCCTGATGTCTTATCATGTTACTTCGGACTGAAGGGAGCTCTTTCATTGATGTTTTATTATGTTAATTTGTACTGAAAGGACACCTTATCACTTAGGGTTTCATATAAGCTTTGTAGCTCTGAGTTTGTATATACACTATTATTCCAATACAGAGAGACAGACTACAGAGATCTCGTACACAAGCTCTGTGTCTTCTCCTTCTCCATCTTCTTCCTACTCTGAGTTGCTGTCTTCCTTCTGTTTCCTGTTTCATCATCTTCAACAATTGGTATCAGAGCGAGGTGATTTCCAGAGCCTCTACTTGCGTTTTCGCATCCGCGCGCGCAATCGCAGTTTTCAGGCAGTTTTCGGAAAATTTGTTCGTGGGAGCATCCTCGACGTTCCGGGAGTATTCTGAGTAGGTGACCTGGAGTTTTACCCCCCTTTCGAAGCCGTTCGAGCCCTCAGAATTTTGTTATGAGCAGCGTAGCAGAAGTTACGTTTCGGAGGCGTTTAGATCAAGAGGGTGTGCTTTTTGACAGATTTTCTTCAGGTAAACAGTTCTTTTGGGAAGCAACTTGTCTTAGCTTTGTGCTAAGATTTTGTGTAGAGTTTTGCTTGGATTGGAGAGGAGATTTGTGAATCTCTTGGAGGTTCTTTTGCTCTCTTGTGTGCATCTACAGTATGGCTCAATCTACGGAGAAAGAGATTTTTGGTGCGTTTACATCCGAAGACAAATTGGATGGTACCAACTATTCTCTTTGGTCTTTTATGGCCAAAAATGTTTTGGTTGGTAAAGGATTGTGGGATTATGTATCTGGAGATGAAGTTCGTCCAGGTAGCATTGCACCTGCCACGCCTGGTCGTGGTGCAACTGTTGGTGCAGGACCCTCACAAGTCACTCCAGAGCAAAAGAGATGGGATACTAAAGATGCACAGGCTATGGCTGTGATTGCCTTAACCATAAAGAGGACAATCACACCACATATCAGATCTTGCAGAACTTCTGAGGATGCTTGGAACACTCTGCAAGCTATGTTTGGAGGAAGAAACGCTGCCAGAATAGAGTTTTTGAAGAAACAACTTGACAAAATACAGATGGACGAAGGTGACGATATTGTCGAGCATCTTACAAAAATCAGGGATCTTAAAGAGCAATTGCTTAGCATTGATGAAGTGATTCCAGAGAAGGACTTGTTTTCCAAAACACTCAATTCACTACCACCATCTTATTTGACTTTTCAGACTTCTTTGACTCTGTCTTTGCGAGCTAATCCTGAGCCTCTTCATTTTGAAGAGTTAGTGGCTTTGCTATTGCAGGAGGATCAATCACGTAAGAACAAGTCTTTACAGGTGGATGGTATGGATCATGCTCTTGTTGTACACAACAAAAACAGGGGTAAAGAGAGTGCTCATCACTCCAAGTCTAGTGCACGACAGTCTTCAGAGAAGTCTAAAGGTGATTCCGACAAGTCCAAGAAGAAAGGTAAATGTCACTACTGCAAGAAACCTGGTCACTACATTAGTGAGTGTAAAATGCGAATTGCTAAAGAAAAGAAGAAAGAGTCAAGTTTGGTTGTTTCAGCTTCTGGTGATTCTTCTACAGCTAAAGAAGAGTCTGCAAACTTTGTGCAGGATTCTTATGCTTTTGTAGTATGTTCAAATTTTTCTGCTTACGGTGTTGACAAGACACAAATGATTTGGTACTTTGATAGTGGTGCATCCAGGCATATTACTTCAAGGAAGGATTTGTTTTGTTCATTGGATGCAGCTCCAGTAGGAAAGAAGGTGACATGTGCAAATAATGCTTCTTATCCAATCAAAGGCGTTGGTAAGATTTTGATTACCATTTCAGATGGTTCAGATTTATGCTTGCCAGATGTCCTATATGTTCCAGGGATCAAGAAGAATTTGTTGTCTGTATCCTCTCTTGCAAAAAATGGTCTTCGGGTCATTTTTGAGGATGACAGATGTGTTGTACGAGATCGAGAGAATGGTTATTCTCTTATCACTACAGGTACGCTGGAAAATGGACTATTTGTGCTAGATCGTTATGAAAAGCAGATTCAGGTATGTATTGCAGAAACAAAGACTCAGGCCATGCAGGATGCTGAGTTGTGGCATGCTAGATTTGGGCATGTTGGTTATGGCAATTTGATGACTTTACAACGTCATAATATGGTGCATGATTTGTCTTTATTGGAGATGCCACCAAGACATGTATGTGAAGGTTGCGTTCTTGGAAAGATGCACAGATTTGCATTTTCGCAGGATGGTTCAGTTAGAGCGACACGAAAGTTGCAGCTTGTACACAGTGATGTATGTGGTCCTATGAGGACGCCATCTTTGGGAAACAGCCTTTATTTTGTGACCTTCATTGATGACTTTTCCAGGTTTTGTTGGGTGTATCCACTCAAAGCAAAGTCAAATGTGTTTGCAGTTTTTCAACATTATGTCGCCATGGTTGAAAATGAAACAGGTTGCAAAGTACAGACTCTTCGTACCGATCGAGGAGGTGAATACATGTCAGGTGCATTTAAGGATTTTTTGGGAAAGAAAGGCATTAAACACCAATGCACTATGCCATACACACCACAACAGAATGGTGTTGCAGAAAGGAAGAACAGGTCTTTAATGGAGACAGCTAGATGTATGCTCAAGGCTAAGAGTTTGCCTCATAAGCTATGGATGGAGGCAGTTGCTTGTGCAGCACATGTTTTGAACAGGTGTCCTACTCATGCCTTGAAGACCATTACTACATATGAAGCTTGGTATGACAAAAAACCTTCAGTCAGTTATCTTCGTGTTTTTGGTTGTCTTGCTTATGCTCACATCCCTCAGCAGTTACGTGGGAAGCTTGATGATAAGGCAATCAAATGTATATTTGTGGGGTACAGTAGTGGAAGTAAAGGTTATAGACTTTACAATCCTGCTACAAACAAGATTTTTGAAAGTCGTGATGTAATTTTTGCAGAAACTACTGCTCAACCTATGGTTGCTTTTGATGTACCTCATATGCAGACACATGATGTATTTGAAGGTTTGCTTCCTTCTTTTGTGGAGAATCAAGAATCACAACAGGTTGATAATCTTGATCAATCTTTTGATCAGCATGTGACACCTCATGATGTAGAGGAAATTGTGCGTGAAGAGCAAGAAGTTCTCAGGGAAGAAAGAACCTTGCCTAAATGGGTTCAAAAAACTTTGCAGGATAGCAAGTTGGATGCACCGTTGCCACGAAAAACACGTGCTGGTACTACTTTTGGCAGAGAGGAAGTAGATTTGGCTTGCTTTAGCACTCTTTGTGATGCAGATGAGCCTGATTCATTTGATCAAGCTTTAGAGTGTGTTCAGTGGAAAGATGCTATGCAGCAAGAAATTGATTCTATTCATAAGAATCATACATGGGATCTAGTGGACTTGCCTACAGGTAAAAAGCCTATTGGTACAAAGTGGGTTTTTAAGGTAAAAAGGAAACAAGATGGTACTGTTGACAGGTACAAAGCAAGGCTTGTGGCAAAAGGCTATGCGCAACAGAAAGGCATAGATTATGATGAAACCTTTGCTCCTACTTCTCGTGCGTCCACAGTTAGATCACTAGTTGCAATTGCTGCTCATCATGGTTGGAAAGTGCATCAGTTGGATATCAAGACTGCTTTTTTGAATGGTGATTTGAAGGAGGAAGTTTATGTAAGTCAACCAAGTGGTTTTGTTGTAAAAGGTCAAGAGCAAAAGGTATGTAGATTGCGTAAAGCTTTGTATGGTCTCAAACAGGCTCCAAGAGCATGGTATGAGAAAATACATACTTATTTGATTGGCCAGGGATTTCAGAATAGTCCAACAGAAAGTACTTTGTATGTCAAAAAGAGAGATGGAGTTCTCATTATGCTAACACTTTATGTGGATGATATGCTTCTTACAGGCAATAGTGCAGATGAAATTGAAGCGTTTAAAGATGCTTTGAGAAAAACCTTTGAGATGTCTGATCTTGGTTTGCTACATTATTACTTGGGTATTCAATTTGTGCAATCAGAGGATGGCATATACATGCTGCAGGCAAAATATTTGCATAAAATTTTGGACAAGTTTGGTATGCAAAATTGTAAACCAATCTCTACACCCGTAGAAACTGGATCAAAGTTGAGCATGCACGATGCTGGAGAACCTTTTGATGTACATACTTATGCAGCAGCGGTTGGTTGCTTGATATATTTGGCAGGCAACACTCGTCCAGACATTCAATTTGGGGTTTCACAAGCAAGCAGATTTATGCACAGCCCAGGTATGCATCATTGGCAGGCTGTGAAGCGCATACTTCGTTACCTTTCAGGTACCCCTAATCTTGCCATGTTCTTTCCAAGGGGGGATATGTATGGAAAGCACAGTTCTATGCAGCTTCTTGGTTACAGCGATTCAGATTGGGCTGGTGATTTTGACACACGACATTCCACAAGTGGCAATTGTTTTTTGTTGGGAAATGCATGTATATCTTGGCTAAGCATGAAGCAACCCACAGTGGCTACATCAACTTGTGAAGCTGAGTATAGGGCAGCTTTCACGGCAACAGTTGATTGTGTATGGATACGCAGGTTATTGGCAGATCTTTGTGAGTGTCAACAGGCACCCACTACCATTTTCACTGACAGTCAGAGTGCTATGGCAGTTGCAAGGAATCCAGTATTTCATGCAAGAACAAAGCACATAGAGGTTCACTACCACTATGTCAGGGAAAGGCTACATGCAGGGGAGATCACACTAACTTACTGTCCTACACAGGATAACATTGCAGATCTATTTACGAAGGCGTTATCACGAGAAAAGTTTGAAGCTTTCCGAAAAGCTTTGGGCTTACTCTCATACACATGATGATCTGCTACCTTGTACGGATTCACACTATCACTACAGGGGGGATTTGTAGACATGTAGTAGTGTTAGTGTGTATACGCGCTTCACTAGGGGCACTTTTCTCCCACTGGGTTTTTCCCCTGGACATCTGGTGTGAAAGGACACCTTATCACTTAGGGTTTCATATAAGCTTTGTAGCTCTGAGTTTGTATATACACTATTATTCCAATACAGAGAGACAGACTACAGAGATCTCGTACACAAGCTCTGTGTCTTCTCCTTCTCCATCTTCTTCCTACTTTGAGTTGCTGTCTTCCTTCTGTTTCCTGTTTCATCATCTTCAACATCGCCCCCAACTACATAGTTGTAACATCAAACAGTTGAAAGGAATACTGGAGCTTCCACCTTCATGGCGACCATTTTCTGAATTTGCAGAGATTTAAGAGCTTCTAAAGTGAAGCCCACACATCATTTTGAGAAGGGGAAACCCTTATTCACTCCCTCACAAGCTCAGGTACAAGATTACAACAAAGAGGCGGGACTACCCTACACATACATTGAGCAACCATGGAAGAAGTTGCACAATAGAGAAAAGTTGCAGGGTTTTTATGTATAAAGAAGCCCTCTCTCTCTTACCCATGGATATATGAGCTGACGTGTCAACTTTTGGACCATTTTGCCACTTTGGACCAAACTAGGTCATTTTCAGCTCATTTTAAACCCAAAAAATTCCATTTTTGAAGTGAAAAATCCAAAGCATCATTTTCATCAATATACCATTTTGGGTCACTTTCCATGTAGTCCTGTAAGGGTGCATGTTAGCTGCTATTCTTGGCAATTTTTACCGGCATCACTCTTTATATGCGAGATGAGTGTGCCACCATGAAACACTTGGACTATGTACATTGTCAAACCAAATTAGGCATCTTATCAAGTGGGAAAGCACGCTGTCGGGGGATAATTGTGCGAAAGGTGAGCTGGGAAGGCACCGGACCCCCGGCTGTGAGAGGTGCAGGAAAAAAAAGTGTAGCAGACACAATTAACATCAACAGAGATTAAAACAAGCAGTTTGTCTAATTTCCAGTTAATCGACAGAATCCATGGTTAAAAAATCACTATGGAGGCTTAAATGCTCTTTATAACAAGAAACCTGGCTTAAAACCAGGTGCTTAAACAAGGAAACGATGATGCTCTACTTACTCTACCGTCTGCTTTCAAATTCGAATGGCTAATAAGGTTCGAGTAGGTTTCGAATGGCTAATGAGGCTTAGGGAAGGTTTAACATGGCTTAAGAGAGCTTATGAGGTTAAGATTATGGAGTTAGAGAGGTTAAGCATGGCTTATGAGCTTAGGCTTGAGGGATTCGAGAGGTTAAGGATTGCTTAAGGACTTAAGCTTGAGGGATTCAAGATATTAGTATTAACTCGGATTAAGAGCGCTTAGAGAGTAGGTTATTGGGATCTTATGACCTTAAGATTGAGGCTTCCAATAGGGTTTTGATGGTATGTGAGGTTAAGAGCCGATTAAAGATGTCTTAAGAGGTTTTTAATGAGAGCTTAGGAGATTTTGATTATCGGGTTTCAAGATGATTATCAGAGCTTAAGAGCTTCCTTCCCGAAGAGAGAGGGTGATCAAAATGAAAAGAGGAGACCCCCAAATTAACCACATGACGACTTTTATCGGTTGCATGGACCCTTTTTCTATATTTGGCTTACCCATTAGCGTCGTCGCTAATGGGCAGCCACCCTTATGACATGCTAGGGGTGAAACTCGACCAGTGCGGATTTCGCCGGGAGTGGTTCCAAACTTGCTCGCACCGACGCTCTGAGTCTTTTTCGCTTCTATGATGAGCTCATCCGAGCATCATGGCACCCAGCACGAGCGGATCTCCACCTTCCCCGCTGCCTGATCGTCGACTTGTAGACATGTAGTAGTGTTAGTGTGTATACTCGCTTCACCAGGGGCACTTTTCTCCCACTGGGTTTTTCCCCCTGGACATCTGGTGTGAAAGGACACCTTATCTCTTAGGGTTTCATATAATCTTTGTAACTCTGAGTTTGTAAAAACTATTATTCTAATACAGAGAGAGAGACTACAGAGATCTCGTACGCAAGCTCTCTGTCTTCTCCTTCTCCATCTTCTTCCTACTCTGAGTTGTTGTCTTCCTTCTGTTTCCTGTTTCATCATCTTCAACAATTGGTATCAGAGCAAGGTGATTTCCAGAGCCTCTACTTGCGTTTTCGCGTCCGCACGCGCAATCGCAGTTTTCAGGCAGTTTTCGGAAAATTTGCTCGTGGGAGCATCCTCGACGTTCCGGGAGTATTCTGAATAGGCGACCTGGGTTTTACCCCCCTTTCGAAGCCGTTCGAGCCCTTAGAATTTTGTTCTGAGCAGCGTAGTAGAAGTTACTTTTCGGAGGCGTTTAGATCAAGAGGGTGTGCTTTTTGACAGATTTTCTTCAGGTAAACAGTTCTTTTGGGAAGCAACTTGTCTTAGCTTTGTGCTGAGATTTTGTGTAGAGTTTTGCTTGCATTGGAGAGGAGATTTTTGGATCTCTTGAAGGTTCTTTTTCTCTCTTGTGTGCATCCACAGTATGGCTCAATCTACGGAGAAAGAGATTTTTGGTGCGTTTACATCCGAAGACAAATTGGATGGTACCAACTATTCTCTTTGGTCTTTTATGGCCAAAAATGTTTTGGTTGCTAAAGGATTGTGGGATTATGTATCTGGAGATGAAGTTCGTCCAGGTAGCATTGCACCTGCCACGCCTGGTCGTGGTGCAGCTGTTGGTGCAGGACCCTCACAAGTCACTCCAGAGCAAAAGAGATGGGATACTAAAGATGCACAGGCTATGGCTGTGATTGCCTTAACCATAAAGAGGACAATCACACCACATATCAGATCTTGCAGAACTTCTGAGGATGCTTGGAACACTCTGCAAGCTATGTTTGGAGGAAGAAACGCTGCCAGAATAGAGTTTTTGAAGAAACAACTTGACAAAATACAGATGGACGAAGGTGACGATATTGTCGAGCATCTTACAAAAAACAGGGATCTTGAAGAGCAATTGCTTAGCATTGATGAAGTGATTCCAGAGAAGGACTTGGTTTCCAAAACACTCAATTCACTACCACCATCTTATTTGACTTTTCAGACTTCTTTGACTCTGTCTTTGCGAGCTAATCCTGAGCCTCTTCATTTTGAAGAGTTAGTGGCTTTGCTATTGCAGGAGGATCAATCACGTAAGAACAAGTCTTTACAGGTGGATGGTATGGATCATGCTCTTGTTGTACACAACAAAAACAGGGGTAAAGAGAGTGCTCATCACTCCAAGTCTAGTGCACGACAGTCTTCAGAGAAGTCTAAAGGTGATTCCGACAAGTCCAAGAAGAAAGGTAAATGTCACTACTGCAAGAAACCTGGTCACTACATTAGTGAGTGTAAAAAGCGAATTGCTAAAGAAAAGAAGAAAGAGTCAAGTTTGGTTGTTTCAGCTTCTGGTGATTCTTCTACAGCTAAAGAAGAGTCTGCAAACTTTGTGCAGGATTCTTATGCTTTTGTAGTATGTTCAGATTTTTCTGCTTACAGTGTTGACGAGACACAAATGATTTGGTACTTTGATAGTGGTGCATCCAAGCATATTACTTCAAGGAAGGATTTGTTTTGTTCATTGGATGCAGCTCCAGTAGGAAAGAAGATGACATGTGCAAATAATGCGTCTTATCCAATCAAAGGCGTTGGTAAGATTTTGATTACCATTTCAGATGGTTCAGATTTATGCTTGCCAGATGTCTTATATGTTCCAGGGATCAAGAAGAATTTGTTGTCTGTATCCTCTCTTGCAAAAAATGGTCTTCGGGTCATTTTTGAGGATGACAGATGTGTTGTACGAAATCGAGAGAATGGTTATTCTCTTATCACTATAGGTACGCTGGAAAATGGACTATTTGTGCTAGATCGTTATGAAAAGCAGATTCAGGTATGTATTGCAGAAACAAAGACTCAGGCCATGCAGGATGCTGAGTTGTGGCATGCTAGATTTGGGCATGTTAGTTATGGCAATTTGATGACTTTACAACGTCATAATATGGTGCATGATTTGTCTTTATTGGAGATGCCACCAAGACATGTATGTGAAGGTTGCGTTCTTGGAAAGATGCACAGATTTGCATTTTTGCAGGATGGTTCAGTTAGAGGGACACGAAAGTTGTAGCTTGTACACAGTGATGTATGTGGTCCTATGAGGTCGCCATCTATAGGAAACAACCTTTATTTTGTGACCTTCATTGATGAATTTTCCAGGTTTTGTTGGGTGTATCCACTCAAAGCAAAGTCAAATGTGTTTGCAGTTTTTCAACATTATGTCGCCATGGTTGAAAATGAAACAGGTTGCAAAGTACAGACTCTTCGTAACGATGGAGGAGGTGAATACATGTCAGGTGCATTTACGGATTTTTTGGGAAAGAAAGGCATTAAACACCAATGCACTATGCCATACACACCACAACAGAAAGGTGTTGCAGAAAGGAAGAACAGGTCTTTAATGGAGACAGCTAGATGTATGCTCAAGGCTAAGAGTTTGCCTCATAAGCTATGGATGAAGGCAGTTGCTTGTGCAGCACATGTTTTGAACAGGTGTCCTACTCGTGCCTTGAAGACCATTACTCCATATGAAGCTTGGTATGACAGAAAACCTTCAGTCAGTTATCTTCGTGTTTTTGGTTGTCTTACTTATGCTCACATCCCTCAGCAGTTACGTGGGAAGCTTGATGATAAGGCAATCAAATGTATATTTGTCATAATAATCAATATCTAATTCTCCTAAATGATTTTCTCATATTAAACTGATCATTTAATGTGGGGAAGTGCCAAGGGAGAAAAAGCTAGAATATTGGTTAAGTTAGCAGACCGGCCACAGTAGGGATACAAAGGAGGGAAAATAGGGATCCAAAGGGGGGGGCCATCTGCAAAAGAGCCATGTGAAACAATGGGCCAAAAAGACCCTAAGGTTCAGCCCATTAAGACTTCCAAAATGCTAAGGTTCCAAAATTCAAAGGTTGTGTCCAAAGGTCAACCCTAGGGAAAATTGGATGCTTAGTGTGTGCCCTAAAAGTCTTTCTACATCCCTACATGGGAGGGGGCGAGCCCCAAAGCTAGGGGATGAGAGAGAAAGCCACACACACACACACACAGGCTCCCTTTACACAAAGGGAATGAGGGACACATGTCAGCTCCCTAGGCCAGATGCCCACAAGGTGTGCCCAATTCCTATTGGAAGACCCTTGAAGTGGACCAATGAGAATTAAGCTAGAGTAAATCTAGTTTAATTAATTTAAAAACATTTAATAAAAGAAACCAATAAGAATTAAGTGTCCTAGAAGACTATTGGGCAGTCTCCCAAGGGGTCCAATGAGCATTCAGGAGCCCCATGGCTTGCCTGATTCCTATTGGCCAGGAGGCAAAGGGGTCCAATGAGAGTTTAGTTTAATTATTTAATTACCTAAAGCTCTCACAAAGGGGAAAGGGGGACACATGTCAGAAGGCTATCACTTATGCTGCTTAATCCCTATTGGCTTGACCTGGGGAGGTCCAATGAGGCAAAAGCCAGACTTATTTAGCAGCTAGGGCTCGCCCAAGAGAGGGGGGGGCTGATTTTTGCTTGGCATTAACACACACACTCTCACACTTGACCATGTGTGAAGGGAAAATACTCTATCTCCTCCCAAGCTTTAATGGAGAGCTCATCACCTACTCCAAGCTTGTGAGATAGAAGCCTACATCAACACTCTCTTGGCATGTGGATGCAAATCCAACCAAGAGCCAAGCTTCAATGCATGCTCATCTTCTCTACCAAGCTAATTACTAAGCTAAGCTATGCTAATATGAGTGATTATGTGAGGAGATGTACTTCTTTCTCGTAAGATACTTCTTTTTCCTCTCAATCTACTCTCATACCCTGCTAGCTCTCACCATCTTCGAAGGTGTGTGAGGTCTTGGGTCTGAGAACGGGGATAATTCAAGTTGTGTTTGATTAAGTGTTTTGCTTGGTGTATGAAGCTTCCATCTTCATTGCACTAGCTAGTCTTGAAGGAACACAAAGAATTGTATTGTACAATGTCTCTCTTGATGGGAGAAACCATAATACAAAGCCTTTTGGAGGGGGGACCGGCTCCATGCAAATCCGGTCCTCAACTGTTGTCAATAGCTTAATTGCTCTCTCTTTTGAAAGTATTGTCGATGCTATCTAACTAGGTGTTATGCTTTTTGTTGCTCTCTCCACCCAAGCACTCTTGTAATTCTCATTAGGAATCTATTCTAATGAAATGCCCACTATGTTCATGCTAATTTCCGCTACAAATAAGATTTTAGGCCATTAAATGTTACATTGGTATCAGAGCTCAAGGTTTCTCTTTTCTTGCTCAAGAAGGGAGGTCCTCAAGCTAGCTACAAATGGTTGGTATTATTAATTGCCTGTGAGTAAGTAGAATAGGGATTTTTCAGCCTTGCAGTGCGCCTGCCTTTGTGCAGTTAACGGGGCATCACCGTCGAGAGCTATGGTCTTAATAGTGGAGTCCTACGGGGCTTGCCTACGGCTTAACCACTATTGAGCTATTAGAAGCTTGACAGGAGCCGGTGCTGTTTTGGTGTCGAAAGACCCTCTCTTCTATTCCTTGCAATTAATGGTATTCGAGCCGCGGGTACAGTAGCTTGAGTGCTTTTTCTAAAGGGGTAAAGAGGAGTAGCAACTAGGGCTTGAAGTGCCAAAGTACACCTAAAAAGTTTACACCTAAAAGTTGTTAGAATGGCTGACAATATTAAAGAGAGTGAAATTAATGTTGATAACTTTGATTTTGCTCATGAGCAAGCTACTAATGATGCTTCAATGCTTGTTAATTATCTGTTTCTAGGCTTCAACAAGCCATGGGCAATCCATCTCTCCAAAGTGAAGTGCAACGGCAGCTCCGTGCTCACGGGATTCTCCAAGCTCATCACCATGACGAGAGAACACCTAGGAAGCCTCCTTGTGAGACTACCAAAAGAGGTCTCTCTCCGATTCGGGAAGAAGAAGAGAATCCATATGAAGGGCTCAAGAACTTACTTCTTGATGATGCATCTCCTTCCCAAAGGAGAACTCAAGAGCCTCCACCGAAGGAACGAGAAAGAAGCGAGTCTCCCGCCACCTCGGCGGAGATGGCTCCACGAAGACGGCGGGCTAAACGCTCTCCATCACCACCAAAGCGGAGAAGACCATCACACTCTTCTCCACGCCATAATTCAAAGAGGGATGATAAAAAGCAAGAGAAGAAAAAGGCGAGAAAGAGGACACCCTCTTCTCCATCTTCTTCATCCTCTTCCTCTTATGAAAGCTATGGTGAAGACGACAAAGATCAAGACAAGAAAAAGGCGAGAAAGAGGTCACCCTCTTCTCCACCTTCTTCAAATTCTTCATCTTCTGAAGAAAGTGATGGTGCAACTTTTGAACCATCAAAAAGAAGAGGCCATAGGAAATCCTATGCCGCATGGAAGAGGTCGTCCAAGCTGAAGAAATTCAAAGAGGGAGGGAAGAGCATCTCTTTCCTTACCTATGATGGCACCTTCGGTGCTACAGACAAAGTTTTGGCCTTTATCCAGCAATTCGATGCGGCGTTTGGAGATGAGGGCTTCACGGAGTCCTCTAAGTTACGCCATGTAGCTATGCACTTTCAAAAGTCCGCCAGACAATGGTGGTCTAGCCTACGAGCCAACGGTGAAGCTCCACGAACATGGAAGGCTTTAAGAGCTTCCATTATGAAGCAGTTTTTGGCCACCGATGCCAAAGACAAAGTACTCACCGAATGGCGAAGCTTAAAGCTCTCTCCCAATGAATCCATCCACAAATATGTAGACAAGTTTTGGGACCTACAACTCAAAGCCACTGTCTTCAAAAAGTTGGATTTTGGAGAGCAAAAGCAACAATTTTGTGCGGGCTTAACCGAAGAAATGGCGGAGTATGTCAACTCCCAAAGGCCACGTACCATATCGGCGGTAATACACCATACTATGGTGGCCTCGCGAATCAATTTCCAAACGGGGGGTAAAAGAAATAATAACCCCCGGAAAACAAGGGTTCCAATGAGCCTAAGGGGAAGGACAATGTCCAAAAGTCTCCTAAGGGCAATTCCAACAAAGCTAAAGAGAAGGGAGTTTACAAAGGAAAGAATAAACTCTCTCCTGAAGAGCTTGAGCGTTATCGTAAAGATAACCGGTGTTTCAAGTGCGGCGAACAAGGGCATGCGTACCGCGCTTGTCCCCAAAAGAACAACCGCCAAGATCCTCCTAGAGCTTCTTTGGTTGAAATCCAAGAGGAGGAGATTCACCAAACTCACCACAAAGGATCTCCTCTATGCCATGCTTGGGGAAAGGTAAGAGAACATGATGCTTTTATTCTCTTTGACCCTGGTTCTACTCACAATTTCATATCTATGGAGTTAGCCACCAAGCTAGGCATACAATCCTACGAGATGGGAGATATCCTACCCGCAGACAGTGCCTTCAAGGGGCAAGAAGCTTCAGTCACTCCCTTAATCGGGAAATTGAGGCTTCATGTCCAAGGCTATGTGGACAAAGAGGACTTCTTTATCTCTCCTCTCAAGCATGAGGATGTAATCCTAGGGGCACCATGGTTTGACCGTCTGGCTGCCCATGTTAAATTTCCTGAAAGGAGAATCTCCTTTAAGTTCAGGGAAAAGGACATGTATATAGATGCTAAGGAGATGGGTAACACCATCCCCATTGTACATACACCAGCTTTCAACAAGTCAATAAAGAGCTCTATTTCCGTGTACATGATTTTTGTTAAAGATTCTCAAAATGAACCTAATGCTTTAGCAAAAGAAAATAAAAGCAACCAAAAGGAATTAGAGTTATCCAATTTTCTCAAGGGGTTTCAAGATGTCTTTATTGACGACATCCCTTGTGAGCTACCTCCTAAACGAGGTAATGATGACCATGCAATTGAACTTCTTCCAGGAAGTTCACCGCCTAACAAACCTCCTTATAGAGTTTCTCAAGCTCAACAAGAGGAGATTATGCGGCAAGTGCATGAGTTAATTGAGAAGGGCATGGTTAGGCCTAGCTCATCTCCATTTTGCTCACCTGTGCTATTAGTGCAAAAGAAAGACGGCACATATCGTATGTGTGTCGACTATAGAGCACTAAATAGGATCACTATCAAGAATAGGTTTCCCGTTCCACGGGTAGAAGACCTATTTGATAAGCTAC
Organism: Adiantum capillus-veneris; assembly: GCF_014529385.1. NCBI lineage: Eukaryota > Viridiplantae > Streptophyta > Polypodiopsida > Polypodiales > Pteridaceae > Adiantum > Adiantum capillus-veneris. Next base: position 104,810,023 of record NC_140946.1, read on the forward strand.
AAGGATCGACCTACTTCAGTAGGATTGACCTAAAAAGTGGCTATCATCAAATAAGGATAGTTGATCAAGACATTGTAAAGACCGCATTTCGTACTACATTTGGTCTTTACGAATACATTGTCATGCCTTTTGGCTTGACTAATGCACCAGCCACATTTAACCGCTTGATGGAGAAGCTGTTCAGGCCTCATCGAACCTTCACTGGAGTGTTCTTTGATGATATTATCATCTACTCTAATTCATTGGAGGAACACAAGCAACACCTCCAGGTAATATTTCAAGTTTTAAGAGAGAATAAACTTTATGTTAATCGAAAGAAAAGTGAATTTTTCTTGCAAGAGATTCAATATTTAGGTCACATTATCTCTCAAGATGGAATCCAAATGGATCCATCCAAGTTAGAGGTAATAAAAGGATGGCCTAAACCAAGGAATCTTCATGAACTAAGAAGCTTTATAGGTATGTGTGCATACTATAGACGCTTCATAGAAAAGTTCTCACAAATTGCGGGACCATTACATGACCTAACAAAGAAAAATGTTAGATATACGTGGTCTGCTAAGGGTGAGACGTAAGATTGACGCCCAAAATACGAATAGAAAAAAGCTAAATCTTCTCAAAAAAGTTAACGCCAAAATAACGAAAAGCTTAAAGAAAAGCTTATCTCTCAACCTGTGCTTACACTATCGGATCTCTCAAAACCATTTGAGGTCCAATGTGATGCTTGTGGTGATTGCCTTGGGGCTGTTTTGCTCCAAGAAGGGCACGCCATAGGCTATGAGAGTCGAAGGCTCGACCCTGTTGAGCAAGCTCTAGGCATATACGAAAAAGAACTCCTTGCAGTTCTACATGCCTTAGACTCATGGAAGCACTATTTATTGGGGACTCCTTTCATTCTGCGAACGGATCACCAAAGTCTTAAGTACTTCATGACGCAGACCAAGCTCTCCGACAAACAAATGAGGTGGGCAAATTTCCTTTCGCAATTTCATTTTCATATTGCTCACATTGCTGGCAAGCATAATCAAGTAGCCGATGCACTCTCAAGACGACCGAGAGTGAATGCGGTTTCCATAGCAACTCACAATGATCTATCTTTAATGATAGATGAGTATGCTATTGATCCCGATTTTAGAGATGTGATTTCAGCCCTTGCATTAGGGAAGAAAGAAGAACCATTTACTTTACAAGATGGTTATCTTCTCTATGGCAATAGACTATGTGTTACTAACTCACTACGTGAGAAAGTAATGTATGAATCTCATGCTCCCCCATATGCGGGGCATAGAGGGATTCAGTCTACCCTAAAGGGAATTGAAACATATTTCTATTGGCCTACCATGAAAGTGAACATACATGAGTATGTTTCCAAATGTGTGGTATGTCAAAAGACAAAATTTGATAGAGGGAAGCAACTTGGATTGCTTCAACCCTTGCCAATCCCTAATTCACCGTGGGAGAGCATATCCATGGATTTTATCTTTGGATTGCCTAAGTCTATCCATGGGAATACGGGAATATGGACGATAGTAGACAGGTTTAGTAAACAAGCTCATTTTATACCTGTCAAAAAGACTATCAAAGCCCATCAAATGGCAACCCTCTTCATTTCACAAATTTTCAAGTACCATGGCTTGCCAATGTCCATAGTGTCGGATAGAGATCCTAGAATGACCAGTAATTTCTGGAAGGGTCTCTTTGAGAATTTAGGAACAAGGCTAAATTTCTCTTCGGCCTATCATCCACAAACTGATGGCCAAAGTGAAATAGCTAACCTAACTATTCTCGATCTACTAAAAGCCTATGTAACGGAAGTAGATCAAAGATCCCAATGGGAGAAGTACTTACCCTTAGTAGAGTATGCTTACAATAACACTGTACATACTTCTACAGGAAAAGCACCTTTCGAGGTAATTGAGGGAAGATCAAAAAGTCCCTTACTACTTAAGGTACATGGGAAGATCTTCGCTGCAGATGAGTATAGCCGAGACCTACAAGAATCTTTCCAAAAGATTAAGGATGCTATTTCTATCTCACAGCAAAGGCAAAAGGCTGCTGCTGACAAGCACAGAAGAGCCCAAGCCTTTAAAGAAAATGATTGGGTCTTGTTAAAGTTTCCCAAGGCTCGATTAAGGCACACGACGGGCAAGAATCCTACGGGCCACCAAAAGTACTATGCTAAACTAGCAAAAAGGTACTATGGTCCCTTCCAGATTCTTAGGCCAATCAATGAGATGGCCTATCAACTTAAGTTGCCCAATCATTGGCTCATACACAATGCTTTTCATGTGAGCCTCTTAAAGCCTTACAAAGGAGAGCCACCTCAAGAACCAACTATTGAAGACCCACCGGAGATCGAGGACCACGAGGAGGTGCTGTAGCCCGAGTCCATTCTCCGACATGAAGACAAGGTATTAAGAGGCGGTAAGACTATCAGACGATATCTTATTAAGTTTAAGAATTATCCTTTTGAAGATGCTAGATGGATGCAAGGCATACAATTAAAGGATAACCTAAACCTTGTCAATGCTTACAATGCTTCCCAAGAGTAAGCAAATGTACAAAATGTTAAAAATGAACAAAAAAAAAAATTTGTCTTATAAGACTCTCTTTTTCTTTATTTGTGCACAAAAATGAAGTAGTATGCATGCTTAGATCAAGTTTGCGGAGACGACGTCTCCCGAACACCAAGTAGAGCTTATCACTCTACCATGGAAGACTGATAGGACTAATGTGCAGACATGCTTGCGGCAGCCTCAGGCTCTCAAGCGCCAAATGGACTAGTCATCCATTATGGAATGATGTCGTAGGGTAACATAGGGATCCTCTACCCGCTAAGAAAAGGACTCATGCATATGCTTTATCTTCTCTACACCATAGTCGAGGACGACTATGATTTCAAGAGAGAGGTAATGTCATAATAATCAATATCTAATTCTCCTAAATGATTTTCTCATATTAAACTGATCATTTAATGTGGGGAAGTGCCAAGGGAGAAAAAGCTAGAATATTGGTTAAGTTAGCAGACCGGCCACATTAGGGATCCAAAGGAGGGAAAATAGGGATCCAAAGGGGGGGGCCATCTGCAAAAGAGCCATGTGAAACAATGGGCCAAAACGACCCTAAGGTTCAGCCCATTAAGACTTCCAAAATGCTAAGGTTCCAAAATTCAAAGGTTGTGTCCAAAGGTCAACCCTAGGGAAAATTGGATGCTTAGTGTGTGCCCTAAAAGTCTTTCTACATCCCTACATGGGAGGGGGCGAGCCCCAAAGCTAGGGGATGAGAGAGAAAGCCACACACACACACACTCAGGCTCCCTTTACACAAAGGGAATGAGGGACACATGTCAGCTCCCTACGCCAGATGCCCACAAGGTGTGCCCAATTCCTATTGGAAGACCCTTGAAGTGGACCAATGAGAATTAAGCTAGAGTAAATCTAGTTTAATTAATTTAAAAACATTTAATAAAAGAAACCAATAAGAATTAAGTGTCCTAGAAGACTATTGGGCAGTCTCCCAAGGGGTCCAATGAGCATTCAGGAGCCCCATGGCTTGCCTGATTCCTATTGGCCAGGAGGCAAAGGGGTCCAATGAGAGTTTAGTTTAATTATTTAATTACCTAAAGCTCTCACAAAAGGGGAAAGGGGGACACATGTCAGAAGGCTATCACTTATGCTGCTTAATCCCTATTGGCTTGACCTGGGGAGGTCCAATGAGGCAAAAGCCAGACTTATTTAGCAGCTAGGGCTCGCCCAAGAGAGGGGGGGGGCTGATTTTTGCTTGGCATTAACACACACACTCTCACACTTGACCATGTGTGAAGGGAAAATACTCTATCTCCTCCCAAGCTTTAATGGAGAGCTCATCACCTACTCCAAGCTTGTGAGATAGAAGCCTACATCAACACTCTCTTGGCATGTGGATGCAAATCCAACCAAGAGCCAAGCTTCAATGCATGCTCATCTTCTCTACCAAGCTAAGTACTAAGCTAAGCTATGCTAATATGAGTGATTATGTGAGGAGATGTACTTCTTTCTCGTAAGATACTTCTTTTTCCTCTCAATCTACTCTCATACCCTGCTAGCTCTCACCATCTTCGAAGGTGTGTGAGGTCTTGGGTCTGAGAACGGGGATAATTCAAGTTGTGTTTGATTAAGTGTTTTGCTTGGTGTATGAAGCTTCCATCTTCATTGCACTAGCTAGTCTTGAAGGAACACAAAGAATTGTATTGTACAATGTTTCTCTTGATGGGAGAAACCATAATACAAAGCCTTTTGGAGGGGGGACCGGCTCCATGCAAATCCGGTCCTCAACTGTTGTCAATAGCTCAATTGCTCTCTCTTTTGAAAGTATTGTCGATGCTATCTAACTAGGTGTTATGCTTTTTGTTGCTCTATCCACCCAAGCACTCTTGTAATTCTCATTAGGAATCTATTCTAATGAAATGCCCACTATGTTCATGCTAATTTCCGCTACAAATAAGATTTTAGGCCATTAAATGTTACAATATTTGTGGGGTACAGTAGTGGAAGTAAAGGTTATAGACTTTACAATCCTGCTACAAATAAGATTTTTGAAAGTCGTGATGTAATTTTTGCAGAAACTACTGCTCAACCTATGGTTGCTTTTGATGTACCTCATATGCAGACACATGATGTATTTGAAGGTTTGCTTCCTTCTTTTGTGGAGAATCAAGAATCACAACAGGTTGATAATTTTGATCAATCTTTTGATCAGCATGTGACACCTCATGATGTAGAGGAAATTGTGCGTGAAGAGCAAGAAGTTCTCAGGGAAGAAAGAACCTTGCCTAAATGGGTTCAAAAAACTTTGCAGGATAGCAAGTTGGATGCACCGTTGCCACGAAAAACACGTGTTGGTACTACTTTTGGTAGAGAGCAAGTAGATTTGGCTTGCTTTAGCACTCTTTGTGATGCAGATGAGCCTGATTCATTTGAACAAGCTTTAGAGTGTGTTCAGTGGAAAGATGCTATGCAACAAGAAATTGATTATATTCATAAGAATCATACATGGGATCTAGTGGACTTGCCTACAGGTAAAAAACCTATTAATACAAAGTGGGTTTTTAAGGTAAAAAGGAAACAAGATGGTACTGTTGACAGGTACAAAGCAAGGCTTGTGGCAAAAGGCTATGCGCAACAGAAAGGCATAGATTATGATGAAACCTTTGCTCCTACTTCTCGTGCGTCCACAGTTAGATCACTAGTTGCAATTGCTGCTCATCATGGTTGGAAAGTGCATCAGTTGGATATCAAGACTGCCTTTTTGAATGGTGATGTGCAGGAAGAAGTTTATGTAAGTCAACCAAGTGGTTTTGTTGTAAAAGGTCAAGAGCAAAAGGTATGTAGATTGCATAAAGCTTTGTATGGTCTCAAACACGCTCCAAGAGCATGGTATGAGAAGATACATACTTATTTGATTGGCCAGGGATTTCAGAATAGTCCAACAGAAAGTACTTTGTATGTCAAAAAGAGAGATGGAGTTCTCATTATGCTAACACTTTATGTGGCTGATATGCTTCTTACAGGCAATACTGCAGATGAAATTGAAGCGTTTAAAGATGCTTTGAGAAAAACCTTTGAGATGTCTGATATTGGTTTGCTACATTATTACTTGGGTATTCAATTTGTGCAATCAGAGGATGGCATATACATGTTGCACGCAAAATCTTTGCATAAAATTTTGGACAAGTTTGGTATGCAAAATTGTAAGCCAATCTCTACACCCGTAGAAACTGGATCAAAGTTGAGCATGCACGATGCTGGAGAACCTTTTGATGTACATACTTATGCAGCAGCCGTTGGTTGCTTGATATATTTGGCAGGCAACACTCGTCCAGACATTCAATTTGGGGTTTCACAAGCAAGCAGATTTATGCACAGCCCAGGTATGCATCATTGGCAGGCTGTGAAGCGCATACTTTGTTACCTTTCAGGTACCCCTAATCTTGCCATGTTCTTTCCAAGGGGGGATATGTATGGAAAGCACAGTTCTATGCAGCTTCTTAGTTACAGCGATTCAGATTGGGCTGGTGATTTTGACACACGAAATTCCACAAGTGGCAATTGTTTTTTCTTGGGAAATACATGTATATCTTGGCTAAGCAAGAAGCAACCCACAGTGGCTACATCAACTTGTGAAGTTGAGTACAGGGCAGCTTTCACGGCAACAGTTGATTGTGTATGTATACGCAGGTTATTGGCAGATCTTTGTGAGTGTCAACAGGCACCCACTACCATTTTCACTGACAGTCAGAGTGCTATGGCAGTTGCAAGGAATCCAGTATTTCATGCAAGAACAAAGCACATAGAGGTTCACTACCACTATGTCAGGGAAAGGCTACATGCAGGGGAGATCACACTAACTTACTGTCCTACACAGGATAACATTGCAGATCTATTTACGAAGGCGTTATCACGAGAAAAGTTTGAAGCTTTCCGAAAAGCTTTGGGCTTACTCTCATACACATGATGATCTGCTACCTTGTACGGATTCACACTATCACTACAGGGGGGATTTGTAGACATGTAGTAGTGTTAGTGTGTATATGCGCTTCACCAGGGGCACTTTTCTCCCACTGGGTTTTTCCCCTTGGACATCTGGTGTGAAAGGACACCTTATCTCTTAGGGTTTCATATAAGCTTTGTAGCTCTGAGTTTGTAAAAACTATTATTCTAATACAGAGAGAGAGACTACAGAGATCTCGTACGCAAGCTCTGTGTCTTCTCCTTCTCCATCTTCTTCCTACTCTAAGTTGTTGTCTTCCTTCTGTTTCCTGTTTCATCATCTTCAACACGATTGTGGCCTTCACGGTATTTTTTTACTTCCCTTCACATTAGGGTTTAAAAATTCCCTTCATAACTTAATGGGCAGCCACCTCATTTCATTGGGCGGCCATTTTAAATTAGTGAGCGGCCTTGCTTTCGGTTGGCCCTTGAGCATGGGTGGTCATTGGGTATTTGTAAGGGCACCACCTTTGGCAGACATACCGACTAAAGCATTGCCAAGCACGTTCATTGGGCTGCCACACTTGGTCATACATTTCGGCCAAGGCATCGCCTGCAATCATTGCATTCCAAAAGACGACATTTTTGAGTGAGAACTCAACAAGAACTTTTTGTGCCTTGGTAACAACACCACATTTTGCATACATATCTGCCAAGGCATCGCCAAGCAATTCAGTTTTCTATAGCAAGCTGCAACAGTGTTGGCCTTTCCCCGCAATGTTTGCATTCCAAAACCTTGGTAAAACTCAAAATAGCACTCCGACCAAGCCAACCAGACTGGTACGGAACCGGCCCCCGGTGCATCTTAAACGATCAATAACTTGACAACCGTAAATCTGATCACTGATCTGAAAAGACCAATGTGCTCCACAAAGTGAGCACTTCAGCCCGACACATTCATTTCATTCTTGTCCCTTTAGCTGCAGTCGCCCAATCTGGTATGGATCTACTATCGACTCAACTTAAAATTGTCATAACTTCCTATCCATAGCTCCGATTGAGGAGCCGTAAAGACAAGCATGTAGAGATTTTTGAGTACTTCAACTTGGATTAATAAAACCCTAGCTATGACCACATTAAGTACACTCACTGTTTGGCATTACCAAGTCATCTTTTGGCCCTTAGAGCCCCATCTGATACACTTTTAGCTTAAAAATTGGCTTGTTAGCAAGCCCTTATAACTGCTGAACAATCATGCAGGATTCAAATACACCTGACCGGCATTCCTTTGCTTATTTTCTCGTCATGGGAGCAAAGTGGCACGACATTCACCCCCTCTGAACCAGCACAGCCTCCGGTCTGTGCCAATTGCACTTAATCAGCTTCATTAAAATCATCATCAGACATATCATATGATGTTGATAGCCGATTTTGGAAATCAAAGAAAAAAAAGAAAAAAAAAACTTATTTTTTCCTCTGCCAGAGCCTTGACGACACTGTTGGAAGGCTCGGCAACGCTTGGTCAACCTCACAACGCTTTTACGGGCATGGCCTCGACACCCCCCCCCCCCCACCCCCCCTTCGATTGGCCGGCCTGCTCCCCTCCTCTTGTCCTTGAGCCGCAATGCAAAACAAGAATAAGATGCTCTCTCTCTCTCTCTCTCTCTCTCTCTCTCTCTCTCTCTCTCTCTCTCTCTCTCTCTCTCTCTCTCTCTCTCTCTCTCTCTCTCTCTCTCTCTCTCTCTCTCTCTCTCTCTCTCTCTCTCTCTCTCTCCCACATACCCCCCCCTACCCCACTTCATTGCCTAAGCCCCTCCCCTTCCCTCGCTTGCTGTCGGCTAAAGGTGGCCTGCCATTCTCTCTCGCTCTCAGCCGCTCATGGCCACAGCCCAAAGGCACAAGGATAGGATACACACACACACCTCACCCCCCCCCCCCTCTCTCTCTCTCGCGCGCTCTGCACACAGTGCCCGCCCGCAGGCCTCTCTCCCTCTCTCTCCTTCTCTTGGCCTGTGACGGCGCATAACTCTCTCTCTCTCTCTCTCTCTCTCTCTCTCTCTCTCTCTCTCTCTCTCTCTCTCTCTCTCTCTCTCTCTCTCTCTCTCTCTCTCTCTCTCTCTCTCTCTCTCTCTCTCTCTCTCTCTATCTATCTATCTATCTATCTATCTATACACACACCACACACGTAGGCGCAACTCTCCAGCACCACACACACACACACACACACACCCTTGCTTTAACACACACACACACCATCCCCACCCCACTCATCCTCGCGTTCACAATCCGCAGCAGGCCACCAGTAAACAGAAAATGAAAAAAATAATATATATTATATACATAATAAGGCCCCGTTCCCACGCACGCTTGCTCACACACCCATACATACATACACTCACGCTTGCACACTTTAACATACACACACACATCCGCCCACATGCACATATATACAGACGACACGTGTATACGCGTGCATCGATGAAATACAAAAGAAGAAGAAGAAAATTAAACGCAACGACGACCTCGACAAAAGAAGGAGGAACCCAAATCACGCGCCGCCAGCAACAAAAAGGAGAAATGCGCCGAAGGCATGTCCCGGCCGACCCCGAAAAGATGTACGTGCTACACCGGCGCCCCGGCAACACACCATTCGCCAACATCACGCAACCACGATGCCATTTACAGTAATTTGTAGGTTATGTTCATCATTTCTTCAGTTTTCACCCAAGCCTTGTAAAATTCCCAATTTGTAAATTCCCTCTCTCTAGGTGATGGTCATAAAGGCCCACCTAGAGATTCTCTTTTTTTTTTAATAACCTCTTAAAACAAAGCAAGGGTCAACCACACCAGCCCCACCGCTTGCTTTGTCTCCTCGATTAGCCTACCCTAATCAAATCGGGATTACCCTAATTCAAGCAGCCAACACCTATAAATTGGCACTGAGAGGTCACTATCGGGGGGGGGGGGGATTCCTAAGAGGTCAGCACTTGGTAGAGTGTAGTGGGAAGAGTTGGCACTATTGGCATCACAGGGAGGGGGTTTGTGTGATGGTTTGCCTTGGGAATTGCACCATGCGAAGGGAGTCACGTCCACCTCTCGACTCCGATGGTCGATGCACACATGTGTACACGCTCTTGGTAGCAAGCTTCACAATCATTGAGTCGTCTTAGAGAATGCACAAAGTAGTTTTCACCATCCTTTCTCCCTACCTCTCTATCACCACTGTGTGCCGCCTCGCTAGAAGGAAGGTCATTGTAAATACTTCAGAAATAACTCTCCCTCACACCCCCGAGGGTTTTCATCATTTGTCAATCTCTCTCTCTCTCTCTCTCTCTCTCTCTCTCTCTCTCTCTCTCTCTCTCTCTCTCTCTCTCTCTCTCTCTCTCTCTCTCTCTCTCTCTCTCTCTCTTTGTGTGTGTGTGTGTGTAAGTTTGCGGTGTTCATATCATCGTGGTCTGCGTCCTAGCCACTCAAAGCTAGGTGGTGCCCCCTGTTCGCTTTACCGTGACAGGCTCGAGGCGCGCTATTCGGTCCCCAACGTTTTAGAGGCCGTCGGGGTTCGGGGTTGGCTTTGCTCCCATCATTTGGTGCCCCCACTGAGGAGGGCTTCTAAGACCCTTTAGTTTACAATGCTAAAAATGATGCACGCCGTCAATCATGGACGAATGGCTGAAGGAATTTCCTAACTGGAGGACGAAAGAAGAGGAGACAAAGGAGGCACTAGCCGCCTTCATTGAAGTACTACTGCCAAGCTGCAGTGTCGTCAGTATTCAAGAGGTAAATTCTCCATCTTGTGTTGCTCGTTTTAACCACAAATTGAGAGCATCAGGTGGGAGGTCTATGAAGTGCCATCACTATTGTCAACCAAGACACACTGTCAATGAGTGCCAGCAATGAAGGCAGTGACAGGGCTGAAATCATCTACATCGATATTCATCGCGAAGAAGTCATTCACATCAAAGAAGGAAAGAAAACGTTGAGGCCTCTTTTCCCTAAAGAAACTGCAGTCAAAGTTATAACCTTTACTCCAAAGTGGCCTAAAGGGGCTGCCCGAGCCAAAGGTAAGGAGAAGTTAAGCGAGTCTGGAAACACATGACACCGAAGGGAGAAGCATCTGGCCAAGCAAGTACTTCAAGCTCAAAAAGCCAGGTTGTACCCAACTTGCCAAAGAGGAAGTCATCCGAAGCTAAGCGGCGGAAGGTCGCCTATCGATTTGCACGACGCATGCGAGTGCTACCAATCCACTCTGACAATCCTGAAGAAGAAGTGGTAAGAAGATTCCCATGTCCTACGGGAGAGTGGTTTGGCTACTGCTCTCGCTGTTTTGGAAGATGGGTAGAGGATCTTCCTCCTCTCCATGTACAACTTATCCTGAAGAGCTCTCTACCATGGGTGAAACCCAGTGGGCTGGGGACGAGTTGCAACTGAATAGAGTAGAATTCATGCAACACACCGACTACGGAAATTACCTGCAATTGCTACTAGCCAAGAGGCTGGGAGTGGTCAGACGCGTCGCCATCACCCCGTACGTGCTGAGTGATGAAGGAAAGGTAGAGCCCATGAAAGGCGACCACCTCCTGTGGATGTGCCGACTCATCAACACTGGCACGGTAAGAGTATAAGTAAGTACTCCACCCTCTGTGCATGATGGAAAACAGGATGACAGCATTCCCGTTCAGATTCCTGCAGCATATGCATGTGAATATCTATGTAGATAAGAAAATCTTCTATTAACAGAAGATCGTGTACCTATTCGGTACGGCGGTACTAGGAGAAATCCTAAATTCCCCAAACCCTATCATTCTCCCCATATTTGGATTACCATCATTCCTTTAATGTTTCTATCTTTATCTTATTTTAACCTATCCACCCAACCCTGTAAAAAGCTGCTATGAGCCGCTACAGAATTGTTGATGTGGCATAGCTTTCAAAAAGTGGGGATCGGTAAATTTTTTGCAAATAAGATCCAAACTTGTTAGAGGTTGGATATTTAGAATCTACTCTTCAAATGCTATCTATTGATATATAGCATGCATGTATCGGACATTGCCTTCATGTAGATCTAGAAAAAGGTGATTTTAGATTACCGTAACGGTAACAAAACCTGGCTAATTGAAAAAAAATGGCATAACTTTCATAGAAGTCATCCAAACTTTTCGAACCTTGGCTCTTTAGAATCCATTTTTCAAGAACTTTCCAATGATAGGTCATATCATGGGGTTCTAAGCAATATTTAGAGGGGTCTATCGGGTTGCTTTCTTTTGTATAACTTTGATGATGTGGCACTCTTAAAAGGCCCAAAAATGAGTTCAAAATTTTCCTAATGCAATCTCTCATTCCGCCACTACCCCCACCACCTTCTGTGAACCAAGTGGTAAGTGTTATTAGCTTGGAGGCCAAAGGGAAGGCAAAGGTAGAAGAATCAGTTTGAGAGAAGCACAAAGGGAAAGCGAAGGTAGAAGAAGTGGATGCTATGGGAGTGAAGCGTGCCAAGCACGAGGAAGCCTCTCAAAGAGAAGAGAAGATGAAGGGGAAGGCTAAGTCTAGCAAGCAAGCAGCTAAACCGCAACGGAAGATAGACATCGTGAACTTCTCACTAGGTGAATATGCAAAACCCTTATGTACCTGGGATCAAGAAGAATCTCTCGTCTATATCCGCACTTGCTAGACTTGGACTTGTAGTCAAATTTGTGGATGACAGATGTACAATTCATGATCTCAATTTTGGTGATGGAATTGTTGCATGGGGCCTTTTGTACCATGGGCTGTATAAGCTTACTTTGTATGACAAGTGTGGACAAAATTTTGCAAATGCTGTTGCAGATTCAAGGGCTATTTTAGATGCAAAACTTTGGCATGCACGTTTTGGTCATCGGAATTTTGCCAGTTTGCTGCGTTTACAGAAATCTGATATGGTTGCTTCTTTGCCACCTCTTGAAGCACTTGTCAAACATGTTTGTGAAGGCTGTATTTTGGGTAAGATGCAGCGTCCTAAGTTTCCAAAGGATGGTTCAGTTCGGGCCACATGCAGGTTGCAGCTTGTGCATAGTGATGTTTGTGGGCCCATGCAAACTCCGTCCTTGGGCAATTACCTGTACTTCGTGACTTTCATTGATGATTACTCCAGGCATGCATGGGTATTTCCGCTCAAAGTGAAGTCTGGAGTTTTTATGTGCTTCAAACAATTTCTGGATATGGCTGAAAATGTCTTGAAATGTATTATGGGCACCCTCCGTTCTGATCGAGGGGGGAAGTATATGTTTCATGAATACAATGCATTTCTGGCTAGTTGTGGGATAAAACACCAATGTACAGTGCCTTATACACCTCAGCAAAATGGTGTTGCTGAGAGGAAAAACAGGTCACTTACGAAAATGGCACGATGTATGGTTAAAAGTGAAGCTTTGCCACATTCCTTTTGGCTTGAGGCTATCATGTGTGCCACTTATGTACTTAACATGTGTCCTACGAAAGCTTTGTAGTCTATTACTCCATATGAAGCATGGCATGATAGAAAGCCTTCTATTGAGCACATGCGTGTTTTTGGTTGTTTGGCATATTCTTTGGTGCCACAAGTGTAGCGCAGAAAATTGGATGATAAGGCTGTCAAATGTATTTTTGTTGGTTATACTGCTAAAATCAAAGGTTACAGGTTGTATCATCCACAAGCAAAATGTATTCTGGTTTCATGGGATGTAATGTTTGTGGAAGATTCTGTTCAGCCCTTGCTGTCATGTACTAGAGACAGTAATGTAAGCTCACAGGACATTTATGACACTTTGTTGCCTCTTTTCAGTGGTGGAAATACGAATGTAAGTTCCAATGAGGCACATGTACAGCCTATGGGGGTTTCTGAAAATGTTACAGATCAGCCTATTACTAATGCAGATGTACATGATGTACTTGATGAGGAAAGGGCTGAAAATGAGCAGGCTATGTCAAGACAAGGGTAGGACTAGTCCGGGCCAAGGGCCAGGACGGACATGCAGTCAAGCGGGTCCCTATATTTAGAAGGCCAAGGGCCTATATAGGGCATGGCTGGGTGGAGATTAGCATGTCAGTTCCCCTGTCCTTTCACTGGTATCAGAGCTTAGGGGAGAAGGTCATGGAGGAGTAGCCATGGAGGAAGGAGAGGACTAGTGCTTGCTCTTGCATGAGGTTGCATGGTCTCTCTCGCTCTCTCTTTCTCTCTCTCGGAGGAGGTCGTGGACAAACCCTCTGCCAAGAGAGGTGCAGGTTGCCGTGTGCAGCCTCCCTAAGCAGGGGATGGAGGAGATCTCGACTGCCGCACGCATGACCCCTTGAAGGGAAAGCTGTGACGAAGGTTTCGGGTGTAGCAGCCGTGTGTAGGCACTCTTGGAGCGGGAGAGACTCAATTCTCAACCATGTCGAAATCGTGCACAGGTGGGTTCAGCAGGTTTGCCACTCCAAGGGGAGAAGATCTCGACCCTGCAACGCATCAAGAGGAGCAACACAGTGCATGGCGATGGCACCTTCTTCCTCGCGCTACGGTGCAAAGCAGGCCGCCGCCATCTTTTTTATTTTTCACCTGTTTCCACTTGGGGGGCCGCCCATGGTCAAATTTTGGCCACTCTATTAGGGTTTTAAGGGTGCATGCCGACCCCAGGCACACACTCAGCAGTCGCAAGCGACTGCTATGAATACAGAAGGCTACAAGGTGCAGGTTTTTTTGAGATGCAGCCTTGCAAGGTTTGATCACACGCCCTGTGCAAGGAGCACTCTTGACCAACTGATGTAACCGCCTCGGTTCCTTTTAATAACATAGATAGAGTCTAACCAGGATAGCTGGTTCAAGAACCATGGAGGCTCGAAAACACCAATCATGAAAGGGGTTTGAAGAAGAGCACCATGATTCATGCTGAGCAACAATACAGCGGTGACAATGAATGTCGATACATGTAGCTAGATTATTTGTTGATGACTGATACGCCTTTCATCAAGAATCTTGGTATAGCATGCAAGGCATGCAACAAGCTGTTGCCAATCGAACGGTATCCTCAGTGGGTTGACAACGTCGCCGATACGCACATTTATTTAGATCTAGCTTGCCTTTGAGTTTATTTTGCAGAATGCTTTTATGCAATTGAAGAAGATAGTACAACTATCTTGCCTACGTCTCTGAAAATTGTTTCTAATTGGGACAAAGGAGCAAGGTTGTATGCAAAGACGCTCATGGTCACAGTTTGTGTAGCCCAACTAGAGCATTGACGTTTTCACAAGCTCTCAATTCAGTTGCAAATCGGGCAAGGCCCGCGACATCAGGAAGTAGATCATCCATTGCACCAAGCAACATTGTTTGGAGAATCATTTTTCGGTTTTCTTTTTTGCTTGCAAGTCATTCGGTTTTTACAATGGCCATTTCATAGGCAGGTGTACTTCATGAGGTACATGGTTGGTATTTGTTTATTGCACGTATAATTCTGTTTTTTCCAACAGATCTACAAGTAGACAAGGTCAATTTTTTCTGCATAATCGACTCGGTCGACTCTCTTTGCTATGACATATGTCACAATAGCATTTGTTGGCAATACGGCTAGACATAGTTCTATGGAGCACAGCTTCAATTTATACCTCTTGCATTGAGGCTGGCCTCGTATGGCATATGCTATGAGCATACAAAATTGGGAAGGAATAGGCTATATGTTTGCAGGTTATTTCATATTGCAGGTTATTTTATTATGTACAGGACGGGTGTATCGGATATACGAGGACGTCTGTGCAGAGATAACTATGAGCCGTTTCGGAATGAGTTTTTCCTTTCAAATCTCATGACAACGGGTTGCAGCAACAACTACCAGGTTAGCCAAGTTTAAGTTCTTCTTATTTTTTCCATGTTTACACTTTGCTTGGCAATGACTGTCATTGTGTAGAGCAAAGTGCTTTGGCAATTTTACATGAAGCAAGGCTTCTCTCTTGTGCCAAGGTACTGCCCAATGACTTGGAGTCAAGGGCATTGGCACACAAGTTTGGGAAACTAGCAAATTAGGGAATATTCGCTCACACAATCCCTACCAGTTTAAACTGTGCAAGGCCCTTATGGTTGTGGCTCTCACATTTGAGGCCATCACTTTTTCCAAGAGCTTAAAATTATGTATGCACGGCATGCTAGCCAGGTGGATTCCATTCTACCGCCGCCGGAAAAATGCTTTCGCTCTCACACCAAACACTTTGTCAAGGATAAGATACGTTCTGGATTGTTTTTGGGGTTGCTGTCAACATACAACAACACTTATTTCACAGGCAATGTGCCAATGCTAAGTCATTTTCATACAATCACGACCCCTACAAGGAAGGTAGATCAAGATGTGATACCTCTCTCTATGAGCGAGTCATACCGGACACTTGTGGAATGCTTATACGATAAGCTGCAAGTCAGGCATAAGATGCGTAAGAGCACACAGCTTGGGTGCACACTCTAAAACTTAAGGAAAGTTCCTCAGCCCAGCATGCTCTTCTTCTCTCTCTCCCTCTCTCTTTAAGGGAAAAATGAAAATCTTCTAAGAAGCTTTTGATACATGTTTTGCTCGTGAGTCAGCCTGAGCCAAGGTGCTCTAACTCTCAGCTAACACGTGGCTAAGATGCTACTCAAATTAGTCTTCATCGGTTCGTCCATTGAACACTACTTTGCATAAGGGCTATGAGCCACACAGGCTAAGAGCCATTGTCCGGCCAAGGGTAAGACCCAACTATTGGCATTCTTTGGGTGATTGTTTTCAAGATTGAACAGATCTATCGAGGGAAGTATACATCGATGTTAAGGGACAAGCAAGAGTCTTGTCATTACGGATGTTTACAGTGTCATTTTTGCACTACATGTTTTCAGTGCGACACTCAAGTTGAGTTTTTGTAAATCTTCAACTCACAGTAGCTGATCTCTACAAGGAAGTATAGATGCAGCAATCAGTTGAGACAGCATGGCTGTCCACAAGAGCTAGGCAGTTCACTTGTGTGGATGTCCTGCTCTATCTATAGCACTACGGAGTGTCTACGGACATATTGTTTTTGGGTATGACTCGGCGGGTGACTGCTACATCACCCCATAGGCATTGAGGATCACAGTTTGATCTTTCCCAGTTAGCCTTTCAAGGAAAGAAATTTTCCATCTACCACGCGTTAGCAGACAAACTCAACTTTTCAAGTTGATTCCAATCATTATGTACACGGTTAACTATATTAGTTACTGTTACTTGCTAGTTGAGCAGTTTCTACAAAGGGTCTTACCAAGGGGTTTGACTATGTAGATGTTAACCAAAGGGGTTGGATTGCGCAGAAAACACCCATGGTTTCCTATGCAATGTTGCTTGGTCTTTTCAAGTCGTACAGCTTGCATGTTTCAAAGCCAGGCCAAGGGCATGTTGGAACAGAGTTTTTTGGACCGTAGTGTCCACTATACATTATGTTGTTACGAACCTAGTTGTAGGGTTCGATTTGGCACATGTTGTCACATGGGATACAACATGGTCTAGGAACTCAAGGAGTTCGGTTTAGCCAGTGTGGAGCAAGATAATGAGGGTCCCTCTCACTCTAGTCGCGGAGTGTTTTGCAGTTCCTCCACACACAAGTACATCTTGTACTTGATGGATGTCGCTTTTTCGGCCATCCTTATTCGAGACATATTCCACATGTGGAGAATCTGAGTCTCTGGACTGACATTGGCACCATTATTTCAATTATGTGTCACGACAAAGTCCGTAGGTGCTAGCCACATCTGTTTTCTATACCATTTTCAGCACGACATATCAGGAGCAATTTCGTGGCCAAAAATTGTCGAATACTTAGAATGACTTGTTAAGGTACAAGTATTGCTAAACAACATTACAGATGGTTGTTTATACATATAGCAAGGCTATAAATTGTTAATGAAAAAGTTTCATTGTCTGCACCTAGAAGTGATCAATGTTTCACCTTCTATTGTGATTCAGACATCTAAGCAAGGTTTGCAAAAGATTGCAACTAAAAGTATTTAGTTTCTTTTCAGAACTATTTACATTCCTTTTAATGCGTGCTCGGCGCATCACATCTGTCAATAAGTATTGGCACGGATCATTATGGATATACAGGTTCGAGTTAGTTTTTGCTAAATGCATGCACACTAGGTGTTATGGGCCCTAGTGTTTAGCAAAGGCTGATTTGGAATGGCATGCATATTCCTCAGGTTGTTGCTTATGGAGCATTGTGCACTATCTCTATGAGATAACTTTTGGGTCTACTAATCACCAATAGAGTTCATGGCTCGGTTTGGGCGTTTGTAGATTTTTTCACGTTAACCACGATGGTTATACACTACTGTGATTCCACGTTTACCAGTCATCTGGGATGACTGTCTGTAAACCGTGAGGAAAACACACCTCAGTATTGTCAGACATCCAAGGGGATAGGCATATTCCAAAGAGTAATCTTGTGCTAAAGGATCTGCTAAGAGCATATGTTAGCACAACGCATTTCTGAGTAGATGATTTTCTCCCTACTCTAGAATTTGCTTAAGTACGGTTTTCGACTTTGAACACCTGTGGTGGTGGGGTTGGAGATTGTTTCAATAGTTTCATACGTCAAGGACTTACCAGGTGTGCTGACAAAGTATGTTGGCAAGTAACCTTCATTCAGGATGAACATGTAGTTCTTTGTGTTCCAAACTATTCAAAATTCTAACAAGAGGACACTCCCTAAGACCTTTTTAAGATACTAAAGGCGAGTAGGAAATCTGGCTCACAACTGCATGGAAAGTTACGCCAAGGTTTCCTTGCATTATTCCAGTACCTTCAGAAGATCTAAAAACTGGTTATGCCTTTGGACAACTCTTAGTTGCGGTTACTCCTTTACAGTCCTCAAGTGAGTTATAAATGGAGTTACCATTCAGACCCAAGTGGTTGCAAACGGACAACAATGTTGAAAATCAAGATATTTCCCTTGGTTTCATTGAACCTCCTCACGGCACCAATTATCGGTCATACAGACAACTAGCTCACTTATGGGACGTCAATAAAGAGAACATCAGTATTCTTAAGAAGATATTACTACTTGTTTTCGAGGACGAAAACGCTTCTCCAAGGGGGGAGTAATGTCAGGACAAGGGTAGGACCAGTCCGGGCCAAGGGCCAGGACGGACATGCAGTCAAGGGGTTCTCTATATTTAGAAGGCCAAGGGCCTATATAGGGCATGGCTGGGTGGAGATAAGCATGTCAGTTCCCCTGTCCTTTCAGGCTAGAGGTATGCCAAAATGGCTATTGCACACTTTGTGTGACAATAAATTGGATGCACCTCTGTCTAGTCATACTCGTTCAGGCTTCAGGCTCTCGCCATGCATCTTATGCATCAGATTGTTATGCTTTGGCTGTGTCTAGCTTACATGATGTTGAGGAGCCTCTATCTTTTGATGAAGCACAGAATTCAGAAAACTGGATGGCTGCCATGCAATCAGAATATGACGCTCTTATAGAAAATGACACATGGACTTTATGTGATTTGCCTCCTGGAAAAAAGGCCATTGGTACGAAGTGGGTTTACAAATTGAAACGCAAGCCGGATGGTGAGATCGATCGCCATAAGGCTCGACTTGTTGCAAAGGGTTATGCACAGCAAAAAAGCATAGATTATGAAGAGACCTTTGCTCCCACTTGTCGTATGACTACTGTGCATTTTCTATGTGCATTGGCAGCTCATTTTGGTTGGGATGTACATCAATCAGACATTGTTACTGCTTTCTTGAATGGTGACATATTTGAGGAAGTTTATGTAACGCAGCCTCGCGGTTTTGTCATAAAAGGACAAGAGGACAAAGTGTGCATATGTAAGAAGGATTTGTATGGGTTGAAGCAATCTCCTCGTGATTGGTATGAGAAAGCTGACACTCATTTGGTTAAACAAGGCTTTTGTAACAGTCCAACAGACAGCACATTGTATGTAAAGCGTGAGGGTGATGTACTTCTCATTGTGGTTCTTTATGTCGATGATTTGCTGATCACTGGACCAAATGAGAGACATATTGCTGAATTTAAGGCTAATTCGAATGCTACTTTCAAGATGAAAGATTTGGGGTTGTTGCATTATTATTTGGGCATACAGTTTAAGCAATGTGATGGTGGTATTGCCTTGCATCAGAAAAGTTATATAGAAGGAGTGTGATGGTGGTATTGCCTTGTGTCAGAAAATTTATTTAGAGACATTGCTATGTAAGTTTGGACTTGAGGATTGCAAACCTATTGCCACTCCCATGGAAACAGGTTTGAAGTTGAGTCTACATGATGTTGGCGATTCTGCTGATGTCACTCTTTACCAAACTGTTGTTGGCTGCCTCATTTATGTATGCAACACGAGGCCGGATATTCAGTTTGCAGTCTCACAGGTCAGCAGATTTATGCATAGCCCAGGGTCTAAGCATTGGCAGGCTGTCAAGAGGATTTTTTGCTACCTTAGTGGCACTTTATATCTTGGCTTGTTTTATCCCAAGGGGGGATCATTGCCGCCAGACTTACATGCTTTTTTGGACTCAGATTGGGCTGGTTGTTTTGACACGCGAGTGTCCACAAGTGGTTCCAACAAGTTAAGGATATTCTCCAAGACCACATGGATATGCTGAAACTTGCTCGTCAGAATGTCCGGCAAGCACAGGATTGGTATAAGAAGTACGCTGATGAGAAACGTCGGCAAGTTACCTTCGAAGAAGGGGAGGAAGTATTTTTACGTGTGCTAGAACATTCAAAAAGTCTGAAAATTGGGTCGACACCTAAATTATCTCCCCGATATTGTGGGCCTTTCAAAATACTCAAGCGAGTAGGTGATCGTGCCTACAAATTATTACTACCTTCACATTTTTGCAATCATCCGGTGTTTCATGTAAGACGTTTACGTAAGCGGTTACATGGGGACAACAATGTCATTGACCAATAGGTTTTGGTTGATTTCATTGAACCTCCTACCCTACCGCATGAACCTGAACGTGTTCTTGATTATCATGAGTTGCGTACACGTGAGCACGTACGTCAACAAGACTTAATCAAGTGGAAAGACCGACCTAAATAAGGTGCCACTTGGGAAAACTTAGTGTTCTTAAGAAGAAGTTCCCCACTTTTGTTTTCGAGGATGAAAACTCTTCTTAAGGGGGGAGTAATGTCAGGACACCGGCAAGGCCGGACTAGACAAGGGCAGGGCCGGCGGGCTAGGCGGTGTGGAATGGGGAGTCCAACTAGGGCAAAGGGCCAGGGGCTTTGCTATATAATGGGTGGTTGGGTGGTGGACTCTCAGGCTCTAGCTTCCCTTGTCTTACAGTAAGATCTCAAAATCATTCAGATGAAATTGGATGGCTAAAGAGTCAGCAGTTGTCTAGCACTTCCTGTTGCCATCCCAACAGGGGCTTTGCGGCGGCCCCAATATTTTAGAGAGCCAAGGGGACCAGTGCAAAATGGAGTTCTTAAAGTATTTGGTTGCTTCCCCCCATTCCAAAACCTCAACTGCTCTTTTGCACTTCCTCATTAGCTCCCCTGAAATTCCTCTAGATCTAAGGTAAGACCACTTCGGGGTGAGAAGTTTGTCGTGCATCACAACCCCCTTCCACTTTCCCCCCTTCGATCCCAGTTTTACCACATCAAGCATTTCCTTGTTCATGATAGCCCAAGCTTGGTCTTGTTTAGCCAATGAGACCATAAATTTGGCACAAAGGGCCTCAACATGGGATACAGGGTTAAGAATGCCGAGCCCTCCTTGGTCTACCGGGCAAGCAACTACCTCCCATCTAGCCCATTGCCATGGCCGGGAGGTTTTTGTGTTGTTCTTCCAAAGAAACCTTTTCATTGGTTTTAAGAATTCTTAGCCATCTTGAGCACGGGCCTGAGGAAAGCAATATACGGGATCATAAAAGCATTAATCACTCTAATCCGGCTTTGTAAGGGGAGGAGAACAAACTCCCATCTTCATGCTTTTGTCTTCTTCTTATTGGTTGGGAAAATTCAATTTCCCTATCATGCAAGTTTCCAATTCCTTGAGGAATACTAGAAAGATTTACGTGCTTCTATACATTTTTTATCATTTTAAAGATATATCTATTCTTTATTCTCCCTTGATGTCAATCCATTTTTTTAATTTTCTTATTATTGTAAGAGTTGATAGCATTAGGAAGGCACTTTTGCTAGCACTATTACCCTCTCAACTCAAGGCTATTCAAGAGTTACTCTTCAAAAAAATTAGTGCCCAAAATCCCATCAAGCATAAAAGACGTGAAAAATTTTCTAATTTTTGAATGTTCCCATTAATTCGTGTGGAGCCACCTTTCTAACATGTTAGCTGAAGTAACTTTTTTTAGTCTTGTTCCAACATGTTCCTCACATCTCTCTTGCTCCGTAAGTACAATAGCCTTCCCTTCATTTCAAGTGTTAATTCTAGTGTGATGCATGCATGTTTGTAGCATCTTGAACAATCATATCCATATTGAATTGCCCAACTACATGATCTCGATTGTATGGCTAAGCTAATGCTCAATTATCTAAGCCAAATTAGACAACAATTAGAAGCGCAGTCCAAAGAAGTGGATGGCATGAGAGCCACACTTCTCAACATTGTTAACAAAATTGTAACACCCTCAGAAGCTAACCTACTGGAGAAGGATTTTATTAGTGACAAATGCTCACTTGCATTGCATTAACTTGGTAAGGAGAAGTCTCCAAGATGGGACAGCATGACAATCGAGTTATTCAAGGAGTTCGCGGAGGATATGAAGACCCCCATTACAGGATTGACAATTAAAGCTCTTGTAAATGGGTGCTAGATCTAAAAGCATGAAAAGTGGTCTCTTCAAACCTATCCCAAAGCTTGTTTGTTGCTCTCTTGTGAAACATTGGTGACCCATCAAAATAATGATGGTAGCATACCAAATCATTGCCAAAATAGTCACCCTTAGCTTGTCTCTTCTCTTAGATAAAGCTATCAGCCCCACCAACATGCTTTATCAAAGGAAGGTCAATTTATGATAACATTATGGCAGGAATGGTCGACATCGAGTATGCAAACTTCATTGATCAAGAATGTATCCTCTTATAGTTTGTCCTAGACAAAGCACACGACTGGATTGTTTGGTCATAGTTATCATGAAAGTGCTGGGCTTTGGTCCCCAGCTCTGTCAGCTAATCACACCCTAGGAGTCGGCACTCATTTAGAGCTACTGTTTAATAACAAAATTGTGACTACCTTTGAAGTTAAAAGATAAGATTCCCACTAGCCCTATTGAACTTCGCAATTAGTTATTGTCCCTTGGTCACCATGCTGGAGACAAGAGGGGAAAATCAAGGATGGATTTGCATGGTAACAAGCAACTCTTGACAATGCTAAATGCTAATGCCTCTCTATTGTTCTTGAATTCTAGCCCTGAGGTGCTGAGGAAGGCTCCGGAGACTGTTCAGACATTTGCCACAACCTCTAAATCTAAGTGCAATGAGGAGAAATCAAGACTGATTTCTCTATCAAAAATGACACTTTTGATGCTTTTGCCACAACCTCTAAATCTAAGTGCAATGTGGAGATTGTCTCAAGAGCAAAGGTGAGATTGTCTCAAGAGGAAAGGTGTCCTGCCATCTTGGAGCCCCTTTTTGGGGGGGGGGGGGGGGGGGGCGGGGGGGACTTCTCACAAAAAAAAGTTTCCAGTGGAACATGGACAAATTTTCGAGCAAGATGCAAAGGTGGGAATATGTGCTCCTCCTATTCCACATGAGGTCGAGGTGATCACTGGTTCTCCCCACGGAATAAAGTGAAAGGCCCTGGGACTGTCGTAAGTTAATCCTCCGCCCAACCTCCCTTTATATAGCCACATGGCCTAGGATCCCTTCCCACTGGCAGTTGGCCCTTAGCCCAATCCTTGACCTCCAGGGTTGCCCTTGGCATGGCATTACTCCCCCCTTGGAAAAAAAATTTCGCCCTGGAAAACAAAAGTGGGAAACTTCTTCTTAAGAACACTAATGTTTTCCCAAGTGGCACCTTCTTCAGGTCAATCTTTCCACTTGACTAAACCATTAGTGTCCTTAAGAAGAAGTTTGACACTTTTATTTTCGAGGACGAAAACACTTTTCCAAGGGGGGAGTAATGTCATGCCAAGGGCAACCCTGAAGGTCAAGGATCGGGCCATGTTATAAGGCCAAGGGCAAACCTAGGGGGGTCACGAACCCAGGCCAATGGACCTGATTGCTAGGTGTGGACAAGGGTTTCTAAATACGGATGGCCAAGGGCCTATATAAAGGGTGGTAGGGTGGCTAAATCCTCACGGCAGTTCACTTGGACTTACACTGTAAGGCTCTGATACCAGTGTAAAACTGAGGGAACTTTCGTGAGGTTTCAGCCGCCCTATCGCCCTTTATTTAGGCCCTTGGCCATTTGTATTTAGAAACCCTTATCCACACCTAGAAGTTGTCCCTTGGCCTGGGTTTGTGACCCCCCTAGGTTTGCCCATGCCAAGGGCTGACTGCTAGTGGGAAGGGATCCTATGCCATCAATTATCGACCTTGTCGAATAGTATACCGCAATGGAAGCATAAAAATATGGATAGTAAGTGCATAAACAAAGCCTACTTGCCCAATATTGTATCGTATGTACCTATGAAACTCATCGGATCATGGTTGCCGACAATGGGTGGATCATATCCGTGTCTGAGTGCATCACAAGCAAACAACTTGCTTAGGAGTCAGGCCTTATGTAAGGACATGGGTCTTATGGGCAAGGCCATCGGCACGGTCGGACAGTGTGTACGCTAGGGGGAGGCTATAAGATAGCACGGTTGGGTGGAGACTAGCACACGCATTACCACCGCCCTTTCACTGCTTCAATGTGGCAACCCACCTTTGGCCCCCATGATTTGATTCACATGCATGGCACTATTAATGAACAACGTGTTCGTATTTTAGTGGATGATGGTGCAACTCATAACTTCTTGAACTATAAGCTAGTCAAGAATTGAAGCTTACACAGACTCCCTGCTCTCACAAGTATGTGGTGGAGAAGATGTCTGGGAATGAGGGGTTGAGCTTATTGTTCAAGATCATACGACCGTGTGGATGTAGTTTTAGGACAGGAGTGGCTGCATGGTTTAGGAAACACATTGCACACTAGTTATGAACACAACTCCTTATCCTTTATGGCCAATGGTAAACATGTGATTTTGCTTGGTGAGAAAAATATACCATCTGTCGAGCTTTCTATTTTGCAGAAAGCAGATTTAATAGATGAAGTCTTTTTGTGTTAATGCTTGTCTCCAAGTCTTGTGAATTCTCAAGAGCAAAGTGCGGTGAATTCTAGTAATGACATGCAAAGTGCAATGAATTCTAATGGTATGCAAAGTGCAATGAATTCTACTAATAAACAAAGTGTTAACAAATCTAACGAGCAAAGTGCTCTCAATTTTAATTCTATAGAGCAATGTGCAGTTGTTGTAAAACAAACATTACAGGAATTACAAGATTCTCCATCCCATCATAACTCTAGTTTACTTTCTCCTTTTGCACGACAAAAGCTAACTCACTTACTCACGGAGTATAGTGATGTGTTCTCAAGTGATTTACCACTGGGTTTACCCCCTACACGTGATATGCAACATGGCATAGATGTCTTGCCAAGCACTAAACCGGTGAGTAAACCACCTTATCTTATGAGTGTTGAACAAGCCAAGGAGGTTGAGAGTCAGTTGGCTGACTACCTCACCCGTGGTTTCATAAGACCTAGCACTTCGCCTTGGGCATCACCAATTCTATTGGTAAAAAAGAAAGATGGTACTATGCGCATGTGTGTAGATTATCGTGGATTAAACGCCATAATCATCAAGAACAAGTATCCTCTACCAAGAGTAGATGAGTTGTTTGATCAACTCCATGGAGCAAGATACTATACAAAGATAGATCTTCGTTCAAGACACCACCAGATGCGTATCCTTTTACAAGATATCTCCAAAACTGCCTTTAGAACACGCTTCGGGAATTTTGAATTTTTGGTTATGCCTTTTGGTCTAACCAATGCTCCAGCTACATTTATGACACTCATGGATAGTGTCTTACGTCCATATCTTGGAAAATTTGTTGTGGTTTTCCTTGATGACATTCTCATTTACAGTAAGACTAAAGATGAACACATAGAACACTTACGATTAGTGTTCGAACGGCTACGAGCTCACGTGCTGTATGCTAAGCAAAGCAAGTGCAATTTCTTTAAAACAGAGATACATTATCTCGGTCATGTGATCTCTTATTCTGGCATCAAGATGGACACTGACAAGGTTGCTACCATTCTTCGATGGCCACATCCCAACACGGTTGAGGAGCTTCAAACATTTTTAGGCATGGCTGGATTTTATCGATAGTATATCCATGAGTATGCCAAAATCACTGTTCCTATAACGGATCAACTTAAAGCAAAAGGTAAGACCTTTTCTTGGGAAGAAGCCCAAAAACGCAGTTTCGAACAGCTCAAGGTAGCTATAGCCACTCCTCCCATCCCAGCAATCATCGACCCACTTAAGCCGTTTGTGGTAGAGACTGATGCTAGTGATAAAGCCATTGGTGCGGTACTTCTCCAGGAGGGAAGACCTATAGCCTTTGAAAGTAAAAACTTAGATAGAGCTCAACAAAATTATTATGTTTATGAGAGAGATCTCTATGCCATAATTCACGCTTTACAAAAGTGGGAACACTATTTATATGGTGCCGAGTTTGAAGTAATTTTTGACGAGGAGAGTATCAAATGGTTTACTACTCAAATAGACTTGAGGGCCGTAAAGCTAGATGAGCAGAAATCCTTCAAGATTATGATTGTAAGCTACGATATCGCAAGGGGTGATATAATGTAGTAGCAGATGCACTAAGTCGGATGCCTCAGATTAATTCACTTGCTTTCACGAAACTAAAGAGTGGATTTTTGGTGTCATCACGTGGCAAGTGTGCACAAGATCAATCATATGGTAAAGTGTGGAGTGAAATTTTAAAAAGGGATCCCTCACACTCACATGTCTCTGAACAGCCAGATCAACATGTCTCTGCATGCGCAGATAAAAACTCCAACACACAGAGCTCCACCCCTACTCAGGAAGAGCTCAAGCGATGGAAGAATTTTTCCATTGATGATGGCTACTTACTCCACGAAGGTAGAGTATGTGTGCCAAAGGACTCAGACACTAGGCACCAAATCTTATTTGAGTGTCATCACGATAGTCCAAGTGCTGGTCATCCAGGTATTCGTAAGACGTATGCCTTAGTTCAACGGCAATTTTATTGGCCGGGCTTACATCATGATGTTCAAGAGTACGTACTAAACTGCCAACAGTTCCAAGTTAATAAGGCAGAGCGCTTCAAGGTAGGTGGCCTTTTACATCCTTTAGAGATTCCACAAGGTAAGTGGGAGAGTATCTCTATGGATTTTGTAGTAGGACTACCTACTACAAATCGTGGCCATGGTGTCATTTGGGTAATTGTAGACCGTCTCACAAAGATGGGTCGATTCATTCCCACTAAGACTACGGTTAAGACACCGGAATTAGCATAGCTATTTGTAGAGCATATATATAAACTCTACGGTCTTCTAGCTAGTATCATTAGTGACAGAGATCGAAAGTTCGATAATCACTTCTGGAGAGCTGTGTTCCAAAAGTTGGAAACTAAACTTAATCTAAATACGGCTGATCATCCTGAAACGGATGGTCAAACAGAAAGAGTTAATCAAGTGCTACAGGATATGCTACGAGCGTACGTTAGCAAGAAGCAAACCAATTGGGAAGACTACTTACCTATATTGGAATTTGCTTATCATAGTTCAAAGCATGTGACTACAAGGTTTAGTCCATTTATGCTTTTATATGGATTTCAACCTAGATCACCCGTTACGGTGGGGTTGGCTAAGGAGAAGATACAACAAGTGAAGGATTTTCTCTGAGACCATTTTGACATGCTTCGAGTTGCTCGATAGAATGTTAAGAAAGCTCAAGACTGATATAAGAAGTACGCAGATGAGCATCGTTGTCTTGCTACTTTTGAAGAAGGAGACAAGGTCTTCCTCAAAGTTTCGGAGCATTCAGAAAGTCTGAAGACGGGAAAAGTTGCTAAACTTTCAACACGCTATTGTAGACCGTTTACCATTCTCAAACGTATAGGTCAAGCTAGCCATTTACGAAAACAACTAGGAAAGAATGATAATGTCATTGACACAGGTGTGTTAATTAGTTGACCTTATCAAACCGCCAAGCATCCCTGATGAGCCCGAAAAGATTTTGGATTCTAATGAGCTTCGCACTAGACATCATGTCAGACGACAAGTGTTGGTAAAATGGCTAGATAGACCTGAAGAAGGTTCTACATGGGAGAATGTCTCCGCACTTAAGAAACGTTTTCCTACGTTCGTTTTCGAGGATGAAAACAATTCTCCAAGGGGGGGGTAATGTAAGGACATGCGTCCTATGGGCAAGGCCACCGGCATGGCCGGACAGTGTGTACGCTAGGGGGAGGCTATAAGATAGCACGGTTGGGTGGAGACTAGCACACGCATTACCACCGCCCTTTCACCCTAGCAACTTGCTTGAGAGCTTCGTGGAATTGTAGTTAATGGTTGGCCTTGCTGAGTACCTGGATCATATTAGTCATAGGTTTATCGTTCAAGCCACATGCCTTCTTGTGTGTACTTGCATTTACTGCTAAGCAACCTTGTTTAAATTTGAGGAGCATCATGGAATCCCACGTCGATCTTAGCCTTGCTACATATCGATGCTTGTCGGGACTCTATGTGCTCCCTCTGCTTGAGAGAAGGTTGAATTTCCTTGAAATCCACAACCGCTTACTACATATTCCATGCAAAGAAATGGAATTGGCTAGGTTCAATAACAACCGTGTTGTAACAACAATCAAGCCATGCGTGATGAAGGCCAACATACCCCTTGGGTGGCAATCATTGCACAAGTCGAAATTCACAACCCTTAAGAACATGCAGATGATTGGATAATCAATGCAAAATTGAAGCAGAAAACATGAGTACATGGACGCTTGTTGGTGGATGTACCAATATGCCTTGCAACACGCCAAAGGTTCTTCGATCGATACAAAATTCCTTCAGGAATCTCCGAGTACTATATCCCTTGGATAGTCGTGCATGCATGTGGAAAGAATTCCACCCAATTGTGTCCTACACAGTCTTCAAATCAATCCCCAAGACAAATGCGTATCTTGGTTGGATAACATGTTCCTTAGAAACTCCTTGTAGTCGTATGACCATTCCTCAGTCAACTGGCCTTGTCTTCCAACAAAAAGATGCGTATTATTTCTTTGTATTTTGAAATTTTTGCAATTTCTCTACTGCGTCGTCGGTCGCTTCCTCTGCTTCCTCCAACACGACGGCTTGTCGAGCTTTAAGGCTGACTCAAGGAACGATTGAATGAGGGGGGATCGTGTGCGTGGGTACCCTCTCTTATGCAAACTAAATTGCCCTGAGGCCTTATGACCTTGGACGTTTGAGAATGAAAGCAAAAGCCAACCTGTAGTCGACTATGGTGGGCAAAGCCTCGTGGAGAAGAAGAGAGAGAGAGAGACCGCGTTGCCTGTTGCTCCCTGATCGTCGAGCATGTGACAAAAATTGCTCCCCTCAGCCTCGCGCTTATGTCAAGCCCATCCTCTCTGCATTTTTTGTAGGTCGAGTAGGCCAGGTGGCTATATAAAGGAAGATTGGGCAGAGGATTCACTGTTGGCCCCGGTCCTTGACCTCCAGAGTTTGGCATGACATAAATAGTGGCAGAAGCATTGGCCATAATCCACATGGACGTCAACATCAAGGAACATCTGGGACCCCAATGGAACCCAGCTATGAAGATCTTCTATGTAAGGTATTAAGGGGGCCATTCCAACCAAGATTGAGATATTAACCAAAGGGATTAGCTCTAATAGATGCTCAAGGTGCAAAGCATCTAGTGAGGATCCCCTTCACTTGTTTCAAAACTATCCATCTATGAGGGGCCTAGTGGGCAAATTATGTAAATGGAAATATAATAGTTGGAAGATCTTGTTTTACAAGAATAACTTACTCTTGGCAGGCAAGATTTGGAAGAGCCTACAAGATATTATAATATGCACATAAACCGTCTGCTTCTACTACTTCATACAAGGTTGGAAGGATAGGAACCGGCGTATCTTTGAAAAAGACCACTCGACGGCGGCAAGCTTCAATGAGATTATTCATGAAAGCAGGGAAGTGATCATCTCTATTGGAAAACATGAAGACTACAATGTAACAGTCAGAGCCCTCTTGGGTCTGGAATCTACCAGACACCAAAATGTAACTATCGAAGTAGCTCTTGACTTTCAAGGACGGTGTAGCCCTGTTTGTGTATTATGATCCCTCAAGGCACCTAATGTGCTTGAGAATATTTGTTCATTTCTTTCTGGGTTGATATAACTCAGCTACTTACAATTGCGTGTATTGCAAAAAAAGAAAAGAAGTAAATAAAAGCATAAAGCATTTTGATATATGAAAGTATGTTAGGTTTCATCAAAGATTCTTTCAGTACATTTTGAAGAGCAACCTTACTGAAATTGTTGTCCCCTTGACTACTCGTTACAAGTGATTTGAATATTTAAAAATAACATTGAGGAATCTGTGAGTCAGTAATTTCTATTAGAAAAAAAGGTGAAAAAGTAAAAGTGGCCTAACTAAGTTGACGAAAACCAAGCTAAGAGAGCTTTCACATGGAGGGCACGATAAAGTTATTCTACACTCAACAATTCTGTCTAGTTCTAAACTAAGAAGCTTGCACACCTGTCTCTTCCTCTCAAAACGCTGCCTGTGAGAGGCAATTTTGCTAGTTTGGTAAAGTTAGCTTCACAAAGGCAACGTTTGAACAACATGACAATAGGAAAAGTCTACCCATACCCTCGTGCGAAACCTACCTCACCAAGTGTTTGCCATTTTCCATGTGGTCACTGGTCAAGACGCCTAATCTGACGGTCCAAACTGCCTAAGAGTTCAGACATCCCCTTGAAAGAGTTGGAGAGTACCCGACTGAACGGCAGGGCAGGGCGCTGACATTTGCCCGTCTAAAGCGCATAAGAACATTCAAACAGACGAATTGAATTCTACATGCACACACACACACACACACACAGCTACGCGCACACGCGCAAACACGCGCAGCCTGCTCACGACGATACCATAAGAACGCAGAATACATAGCATGCTCGCGTCGGCACAGATCTATTTGTCACCTTTATTTGTTGCAGATGAGAGCTGAAGCTGTACATACACCACGTTGCAAACCCACTCATTCCTGCAGGACATAGTGTCAATCTTTCTACTCTGCAGTTTGCGTTCTTCCACATGAGCATGTGCCGCTGCGCCTTATGCTCATGATGCTCCCCGCTACACGCAGGTTCCCAATCTACTGATTTTCTTGAAGATCCTTCTCGTTCTTTCATGTCTAAGCAGCTGCTGTGTGGGTATCTAAAAACGTGAAAGTGCTTCACTCGTTTGCAGAGAGAGACGGCACTCTTAAACACACACACGCACACACACACACACACACACACACGCATTTTCATCCATCCAAACATGGGTGGGCGTGCCAATTGAACTTTATGTTCTTACTTTGTGCAGTAGCACCCCCAAGAAGCCTAGTGAGATGAGGAGATTGGTAGCAACTGCTATTTTGGGGGTCATGCTTGGAATAGTCATTGGAATCACCTCTACAAAGGTCTGTTGCAGTTGACAACAACTTGGTTTTGGAGCTTGATGTATTCAACAAACTGGTTATGCTTGGTTATTTTGCAGTTTGGCTTGGTAGTGAGGGTTCCTCTAATCGAAATAGCTGCAAATTATCATGTGAAGGTAAGTAGACTTTTCCTTCAGCTATCTTTGCTTTGCACTTAGTATTGTGGAGCAACAATGTCCTCTTAAATAAACGTGTTGGGCCTCTATGTGCTCAATTGGCTTTTGCTACTGGGAAAACAAGCAGAAGAAAGTGTATTTTGTGCAAGATGCCCAATAGAACCCTTTGGGTTTATGGCAATACCAAAAATTGCGTATATGTGTGCACACACAGGCGGGTTCTAACTGGCTGGCAACACTTCACATGTGCTGAATGAACATCAAAGATTTGAATCATAGAGAACCTGAAACAACAAAACTGAAGTAATGATCTCAGAAGACTAATGACTTAAGGTGGCAGTATTTGTTTAATACATGGTGAAAGTACTGTAGAAGGCTTGAATCATAGAGAACTTGAAACAACAAAATTTGAATTTGAAAAGACTCAATCACTTGCACGCGAGAGTCTGAGTTCCTCTTAGAGAGAATTGATTGTGGGTGCCCCTGGCAATATTAATTTGTGACTATGCAGAGAGCACTTTCATGCTTGTTACAAGTAACTTTGGGTTCTTGAGTTCTTGAGGGTCGTGAGGTTCGTGAGTTCTTGAGGTTCTTGTGTTCTTGAGGTTCTTGGCTTGCAATCTGCATTTAAGAAGGCTTTTCTCTTACCCATGCTCAACTCCTTCCTGCGCCCCTTGGTGGCCTTGCGCTCTCACCAAAGTTGCTTTTCCCACCTCACGTCGATTGGCTTGCCGCTAAGTGCAAGGTCAGCTCTCAATGAGTGGAAAAGAGGAACAAGGGGAGGCTGGACAAGCCCTTCTTTCTTGGGTTACTTGCCACTCTTCAAAAACATAGATTAGGGATTGACACGCCCAAGTGGTCTTGGGTTACATGTGACCACAAGAAGCAAATTTTTTTTTGTGGGTCTTTGTGCTTCTTTCCTTGAGTGATGATCCTGAACACTGCCAAAGAGCTCTGATACCAATGTAATGTGCAACGGAAGTGAATGATGGTGTAAGCTTAGGATGAGTGATGAGTGAGTGCTCAAGGTTCCTTTTACTTGGCGAAAGGGATAGCCTTCCTTAGAGAGAGAGAGAATGTGCAATGACCAAAACAAGAGTAGAAAACTGTGAGAGAAAGAGAGAGAAGAGACGACACCAGATGGCCCCCCTCTCTACTGCTAGAGAGGTATTTGCTTTAGATTGCACAAGGTTTGGTACAATTCTTCTAGATGTTGTGGTACTTGATGACGACGACGAAGATGATGTCGACGACGGCTAAGGGTTGAAAATGAAAACCGCTAAGGCTAAAGCTGGATGAAAACTGATCGCTTGTCTAGGGTTGAATCTGCAACTGCCGGTGGTGGTAACGATGACGACGAGGCTATGCAAAAACGTTGGTGGCTGAATCTGAAAACACTGGCTAGTTTGATGGCAATGGGTTGATTCCCCGCGAGGAACTGGTGCGAGAAATGGGTGGATTTGCGAGGCTAAAGGCTGAGAACTCTTGGGGATCTGGCGTCTTGCACAAGGCTAAAAACGTTGGGCCGATCCTTGCAAAGACGCTAGGGCTGATGCTTAGGTGCTGGTCCTGCGGTGCATTGCTTGCGTGTGATCCTTGGCTTCTGACTCTGTCTTCTGCCTCTAGATGGCGCCCCCTGGCCTCCTTATATAGCTGCAACAAGCTGAGGTCAAGCAGCCCTATAAATTCCCCACGATTTGATAGACAAAAAGTCACTTCTTAATAAATAGGTGCTAGGTAAGAGGTGCTTCATATGCAGTTGGAAAATTGGGTTCATGAAGTGGAAAATGCTCATGCTGGGTACTAGGTGCCGATGCTAATGACTTGGGTTGTTCAATTAGAGGGTATCCAACTACTCTAAGTGCCTGGACATGGCGTAGAGGCTCACAAGGGTGCCATAACACCTCCTAGGTTGTGCTAAACCCTAGAGGTAGGTATAGCTTGTCCACATGCAACTATCGACCTTCTTGATCATGCATGTCCTTCTAGAGGCTCACAAAGTACTAGGCTAGATCCTAAGCTATACTAACTAAGGCGGATGTTGACTTGTAGGAGTAGCTTGTCCATGTGGCTCGAATGCGATACGCTCGCGACACACATGGATCACTTGTGTAGTCATCTCATCCTTTCGGAACTCTTGATGCACTAACAACATTTTCTAGACATAAGCTCGTTGCTCGCTGTGATTCCCCCCATCGTGTGCCTTCTCCTTTTCCCCTGCTTTTTCACTGTAGCCCAACACACCCCCCACACAAATCCCCTCCCCCCTCTCACGATGTTGTTTCCCGTGCCATTGCTCGCCATTGTTGATGTTGCCTCATCGTTTTTTCTTCGGTTGTTCTCGTTTCCTTCGGCACCGACTAGCCATCTTCTCAACTTGCTTTCATTTACGTTGACTCTTCACAACAACAGACACAGATGGAGGCTCATGCTCTGCACCAAAGGGACTCTGATGAAGCCTTCTTGCCCGACCGTGCAGGGCCTACTATCCGACTTGCTCTATTGCCGATCGAATAAGCGAGCCTTGTAGGAGGGGTGGAGCGCCTTCAGGCCACCTTTGTCATCTGCAAGATTACACCTGACCCAGTTGAGGTGAGGTGCGCGACCTCCTTTAAGCCTACCTTCTTTTAGAGGCGGGAAAGATCATCGACATACAACTCCTTGGGCGTGGTTACTATCAGATGAAGTTCAAGACTCTCGAGAAGGCTTCCACGATCATTTCAATGAGCACCCTTGGCCATCAGAACAGTCAAGCATATTTACCTGGAACTGGAAAATGGAAAGCGGAACAGGGAACGACTATGGGTGTGAAACGCCATTCCCTATTACGGACACTCAAGTCTAAAACACGGAACGAGGAATGGAGACTTGAAAATGGTTATTCCTTGTAACTATGCAGTCAAGGCTCACTTTCGGCAGTGGCGCCGTTATTTTGACCCAGCTTCCAATGTTCTTGTCGAGAAAGTAGACTTGCCCATTTCTGTTTGTTTTCGTGGCCTGAGGAGAGAGTACCGCTAGCTTCTATCGAGGATTGGTTCCGAGATTTGGACTATCTTGGAGACCCTGTGCACGGCAGCTTCAGGCCTTGCCAAGGCAACAAGTATACCTACTGTACGCGTTTTGATTCGAGACACCCACATTCTCATGAATGTAGTTCTTTTGCCTAGCATGAGCAACAGCTAGATTTGCCAGAGTGTGGAGTATTCCGATCTTGCAAACCAATGCTTCATATGCCGACAGATGGGCCATCTTGCGAAGGCCTCTCCTTGCAGAAGACCATGACCCGCTGTCGGAGAGTGCGGTCCTCCAGGGTTGACCGGGAAGCATCGGGCTTCTGGTTGTAGATAGGAGCTTAGCAGACGCTCAAACTAGGATAAATGAGTGCAGATAGACTTAATTAAGGTTTAATACAAGTAATACTGGTGATTAGAGAGAGTTGAAGAGAAAAGACCGCAAATAAGAACTCTATTAACTGTTAAAGCAAATAGAAACATAGAATCAAGTCACAAGAGATGGTGTCAACCGACAGGTGATACAACTTTAGATCTTTGATTTCTCTTTTACAATTCTGTTGCATATGCCTACTTCGGTATGCCCTTTGGATTGCAACCCTCTGTTCAAAAAGCTCCTGAAAATTGAACCACCGTCGAGTCCTTACGTCCTCTTGACGCTCCTTCAAACCCTTGATACTCACCAACTGCTCTGAAGAACAAAACCGAAAGAAAGAACCCATAACAACTCAATGGGCTTCTCCCGTTTCAACAGTGCCAAAAAGCATTAAAAATGATACAAAAATGGCCTTTATAGGGAGGCCTTGTTCAATTTCGGAAACTTCACTTTCATTGGCTCAACTAGCACTTCAATTTTGGAAACTTTGGACCCCTTTGCATGCCCTAGCTCCATCTACTCTCTTCTAGCTTGACTTGAGAGAAGGGTGCACTAGCGATGTCGCTAGTGCCCCTTGGTATTTTTCAATATCTGATTATTTTTATTTTTATTTCTCTTTTTTCCTCTCCACCTTGCACCTTGAACTGCGTCTCGGCACCCTTCGGGGTTTTTACACATGAATTGGCCCTCACTTGCCACTTTGGAGCCCTCTGTCTGGACTCTAGCTGACCGTGGATGGCCCTGACCCCACTTTGACTTGCCTTGATGTCCCTTTTCCTCTCTCAATACTCATGTCTCTCTCATACGACTCCTCCCCTTATCTTACCACTAGCGAGGTCGCTAGTGTGGGGGGGAGGGGACTTGCTTTGCTTCCAAAAGGGTTTGGGCCGATCGATCATGTGAACGGGCCTTACGGCCTGGTTGCCACGTCAGCACTGTCGAACGGCAACGGCTGTCGCCGTCCAACGCCGACAACACCAAGCGCCATCAATGCCTGCTGCTGCACCAACAAGATCTGCCAACACCCCATTGGCGCCTTTGCACAGTGCTCAGCAGAGCCACGCCATATCCACCACAAGGCCTTTTCCCTTGCTCGTCATCCTATCCAATAGCCCACCCAATATGTGTGGGACTCGTGTCAACCGTCAATGATTGGCTTTTTGCTTTTGTAGTTTGCTTTCCTTAATGTGGGAGCCTCTTGGAACATCTTCTTCAGTTAACGAATAGCCTTCGAGTGTTCTTCTTTCTAAACAAACTTTTGTCCCTTCCTGAGTTTCACACTTCTGTAATCGAATTGCATGTCTCCTTCATCTTTTGAATAGCATCCACATTGGCAGGGCTTGGTCTTCTACCAGATGGTCCACATAAGTGTCCCACAATCAAAACTTCTCTGATCCCAAACATAGACTTTTGGCTTGAGAGTGTAAGCCTTGATAATATCCTGTCACAATCAACAATATGGTTAGCCACAAACTATCTGCACCCCTCTTATCTTTGATTTCATCTTTTTCACCCTCTTCACATCCTTTTATCGGCACGTCGTCAATAAAAGGCATGGTGATTTGAGGAATGAAATCTCGCAACACTTTGTTCATCCCATTCATCATGTGAGCAATTGAATTAGTTGCACCCTGTGGCAATGTGCACATCCTTACTAATCCCAAAGGAGTACACATGGTTGTCAGATTCCTGCTTTTTAGCCAGTTGAAATTGATTATAGCTTGAATACAAGTCTCCCATGGAATAGATGGCTCTACCTGCAAAAGCTTCTGTAAAATCATTAACCACCGGACCCGTCCCTACATTTATGATAGTTACTTTGTTCAATGGTTGCATGTTCATATAAAGCTCAATGTACCATTCTTCTTGGGAAATGTAAACCATGTGTTAGAGTAAGGGGCACAAGAGGGCTCCAAAATGCCCATCTTAATCTTTTCATTTAATAGTTCAACCAACTTAGGAAGATGAGCTTTTGGAACAGGAATAAATCGCAGATTCCAAAGCAGGTGTGGAACAATGAATATCACCATGGGAGCTACAACACTATGATCCACACAATCGATCTCACCTGGTTGGAAAGCAAAAAGCCTTCCCATGCTTCTTTAACATTTCTCAAAAACTCTTCTTTACTTAGAAAATCTGCATCACCAATCTTCAATTCCTGGAGAGTTTCTTCTGTAAATGAATGCCCAATTTTACCTGTAGTTCGGAGAATAGGCTGTTGAGATGCTTTCTCCATAACTGTCTTTTGGCAATGGAATAGCCACAGGTCTGACCTTTGCCATTGTTTTGTATTTTGTATTCGCTTGTACCTCCTCTGCATCCAATTCTTCTTTGAATTGCAAAAGGAACTCATACATATCAAGAGAGTTTACCTTAACTGTAAGGTGTAGCGGAATGAATGTTGTTCTTTCTCAAGATGAGTAATCCATATTTTGCTCAAGGTTCCTTTTAGTTCTTATGGAAGGGAGAGCCTTCCGTTCTTAATGGAAAGTGCTATGATCACGAACAAGGTGAGTGGATACTGTGCGTGAAGTGTATGGGACTGAGAGATAGAGAGAGAAGAGAATACGACACCATAGACTATTGTAAAACCCTCCTCCGAAGGCCCCACTCTCGTCGGCGAGAATGGTCTACTATTGATTGCACAAACTGGTACAAATGAGATGCACGGGCTGATGCAAGTCTAGGCTATGTCGATGACGACACCGACCTAAGGGCTGAAATCTGCAATCTTTTATCTATTGTCCAAAACGCTATGGGCTGAAATCTGCGGCTAGTCCAAAATGCTGATTCTGGGGCTGTTTCTGTAGGTCTTTGTCGCTGAAAATCTGCAGGTGTTAGGGCTGAAAACTGAGGATCTTAAGGGCTGAAAACTGCTGGTCTTTCCGGGCTGAATCTGCTACTCTTTAGGGCTGAAGTTCGCTATGACGAAAAACGCTAGGCCTGAGGTTTTTTGTTGCCGACGACAAGGGCTGAAAACACTGATGTTTGCTGTTTTGCCGGCAATGGAACTTTGCAAAAAACGTTAGGCTTGGGCTTGCTTGCGGTGAAGATCTGCTGATGCAAAAATGCTAAGGCAAGGGACTTGCTGGCCATGATCCAAATGCTGAAAACGCAAGGCTGATGCAGATGAAGAAAACGCTAGGTTGAGTCTTGCTTGGAGGGAAGTCCACCAAGGGGTCTTACTGAGAAGTTGCCTTCTGAGCTTGGCTGCTGTTGCCTCTTTTGCCAATTCGTGCTAGTCTAGGTTTGCTTATATACAAACTTACTCAATTTGCCCTACCTAC
The DNA here is from genome assembly GCF_014529385.1 of Adiantum capillus-veneris. Lineage (NCBI taxonomy): Eukaryota > Viridiplantae > Streptophyta > Polypodiopsida > Polypodiales > Pteridaceae > Adiantum > Adiantum capillus-veneris. The sequence goes on from NC_140946.1 coordinate 104,848,005, forward strand.
TTTCCAACAAAAGTCCCTTAAAAATAATAAGTGAAAAATGTCAAAAATAGGTAAAATAGGCTAAATGCACTGGAAAATTCCCCTAACTCATTCTAATGGATTCTGATGGGAATACTTATGATCATGCTGTGTGCAACTAGAGGATATGCATCTACACTAAGTGTCTGGGCATGCACGGTCTACGAATAGACTCACAAAAATGCCAAATCACTTCTAAATCTAGACTGACTAGGCTGATTGAACCCTTGTCGTGCTGTAGCTTGTCCACGGACACAGGGGGTTGGATGTGTCACGTGACATTAACAATATCAATCCCAGTCATTGGATTGTATGGTTGCATCCAATTCCCCCATTTTGTCCACAAATGCATATTCTTCGAAAATCCCTGCAAATGCTTTGTTTAGATCCAATATCTCACATTCCTGAAACATACCTTGGACATTGCAAATATGTTGCTTCTCCCATTTGCATAAGTCATTGAATTTCCTGTAAGATACCGAACCCTCTGAAGACAAACCCAGAAATCTTGAAGAAAAAACCTCTGTGTAAATGTTTGCTGTTAGCGAGAACTTCTCCTTCAAAGCACCATCAAAGTCTCGCTTTATAATATCTTTTGGAAAAAATCTTGGAAACCCCTGTTCTCTTTAAATTCTTTCGTCAACTTCGGCAATGGATGATCCCTTAAAGTGTTTCTGTTCTTGGCATAGTCTACACAAACAGTTAGAAATTGTATTGCTTTCTTACAACCAAGACTTCGGATCTTGGCATATGTAGATCTATCATCCAAAACTTTTGTTTCCATTCGCACTGCAGTAATGTAAGGTTGTCCTAATATAATTGGATAAGTTGAGTGCTTTTGCACAAAGAAATTTTGTTCATCATTTACATCTCCTATAGTTATTTTAACATTAGGACATGCATTATACAAATCACCTGATTGTGCATTGGCGGCTCAGATACGCCACCCATGTTCTACATCAACATGCCACTTCCCTTTCAAATATAAGCTCTTCAACATAAGGTTTACTTCTGACCCATGATCTACCAATGCGACAACCGGCTCCTCCGAATCACCTACCTTCACCAAAGTTTCAGTTGTAGCCCTAGCCCAATGATCCGTGTAAAATGGCTGCAAGGTACATCTCCATCGTACTCATCCTCATGAATCTGACATGCTTTACCCGTCTTGGAAGCTCGCCGTTGTCCACTATGCTTCCTGTAAAGTGCAGCGGAATGAAAGATGAACTTTGCACAAGATGAGTGCTCCGAACTGTGCTCAAGGTCCCTTTTACTTAGGGAAGGGAGAGCCTTCCGTTCTTTAATGAGAGAGTGAAATGGATACAAACAAAGTGAATGGACACTGTGCGTGAAGGTGCATGAGACTGAGAGATAGAGAGAGAAGAGAATACGACACCGGGACGTTGTAAAACCCTCCTCTGAAGGCCCCACTCTCGATGGCGAGAGTGGTCTACTATTGATTGCACAAACTCGTACAAACTCTGATGCCTTGAAGACTATGATGCAATGGGCAACTAGGATGATGTTGACGGCGACGACTTGCCTATGTGTTCTGCTGCAAATGATGCTGACAAAAAATGCTGATCTAGGTGACTTATGTGGACTCAAAAACGTTGTCGTCTGATCCTCTAAATGCTACTGAAAAATCCCTGTGGTACTGCTGTCCAAAGACCCTATAAGGGGCTGCAATCTGCTGCTTCAAAAACGCTGAACAAGCTGCTTGAAGATGCGGCTATACGGTGCGCTTGATGGCTGAAATCGCCCTTGCTGAAAACGCTGGCTGGCTGCTATAAAACGCTGAAAGTGCTGGCTGAAAAACGCTACACAGTAGAGTTACCAAAACGCTAATGAGGGCGCCTTTTGTTGTTGCAGTTCCTGGCTGAAAACACTGATGGGAATCGCAAGGCAAGGCTGAATTTGCTGATGTGAATCGCCAAGGCAAGGCTGATGAAGGTTGTTGAAAAACGCAAGCAAAGGGGGGGGAGTCTTGCTGAGAGAGAGAGGGGGAACCTGTTGCGCTTTGGCCTGTGTTCTCCTTGCTCTTCTGCAAAATAGTGCTAGCCTAGGTGTGCTTATATATTATCTTACCCAATTTGCCCTCCTCAGTTCCCAACAAAAGTACTTAAAATAATAAGTGAAAAATGCCAAAATAGGGAAAATAGGTTTAATGCACTGAAAAAAGCTCCTGATGGATTCTGTTGGATTCTGATGGTAATGCTGATGATCATGCTGTGTGTAACTAGAGGATATGCATCTACTCTAAGTGCCTGGGCATGCACGAACTGCGAACAGACCTACAAAAGTGCCAGAATTCCTTGTGTAGCTTTTTCATCCGGGGTTAGCTTAGGTTTTGTAGGTGCTTTAGCTTTACCCTTAGATTCATTGTTAGAGTTCTTTTCCGAAGCATTAGAGGAAGATGGGCTAGAAGAGTTACCATTCTTACCATTCTGCGTGTTCTAAGAATTCTGAGAGGTTCCTTGAGAAGTCTTGTTCTCCTTAGACTTTCCCTTATTGTGCTTCATTTCCTGTGCGAGTGCAATCGCTACCGCCTTGTTGAGATCGATTGGATCAAGCACCTCCACATCAAACTTGATATACTCGTCCAATCCATAAAGGAATGCCTCCTTGCGCTCCGCATCCGATTTGCGTAATTGAGTGCCGAGCTGCAAAACACGATTAGAGAAAGACATAACTCGCATACCATTTTGCTTGAGAGTGCGCCGATCGTCCTTCGATCATGCGAGGTACTGAGGTGGCATAAACCGCGCCTTGAGCTTGTCTTGGAAATAAGCCCAATTGAAGGAAAGGGGCGTGAATTCGTCGGCTTCCTCTAGGTACGCGGCTAGCTGTGCCTCTTGCCATGCGTGGTACCAATTGATGGCATCACCGGCAAGGTACATAGCTTCCGTCAAAACCTTGCTATTGCCTATCTTCTTAGTTGTCGCAAAATAAGCATTAAACTGATGCAACCAAGAATGAGTAACCATAGCATCCATCTTATCATCATACTTTCTGAAAGTCAACTTCTCTGTGGTTGGGTTGTTGGAGTCCAAATCTCGGCTTGCGCCACTTGAGGAACTACCAACATCTTTGGCTGGTTCGGATTTTGAGGCAAGAACCTGTCGAACCAATTCTTGAGTGCGGAGGTCCCTCTGAACCTCACGATCGGCCTCCAAGGCCGCTCATCTTGCTTTGGCTTCCAAGCGCGTTTGCTCACGCTCACGCTCAAATAGCCGTCGTTTTGTTTGTTTTTCTTTTTTTGCGTTCATCGCGCTCGCGTTCCAAGGCAATGAGAGTCACTTCTTGTCGTGCCATCATGTCCATCATTGATTTTACCAAGGCCTCCATAGGATTTGGTGCAATCCCGCGCGTAGATGGCGAAGGGGGAAGTTCAGGAGAACCTCCATGGTGAGGAAATTCTTCTTCACTACTTTCATGCCCATCACCTCCATGCAAAGTATCCATTCCGCTTCGGGTGATGACCATACACTATGTTCTTTGGTTCTTAAGTTTACGAGGAACTTGGGTTGTTGTGGGTCTTGAGTTCTTGGGGTTCTTCGTTCGCTTGTAATCTGTGTTAGAGAAGGATCTTCTCTTTACCCGAGTTCTGCTCTTTTCCGCGGGTGCACCCCTTGGCGGCCTTGCGCTCACACCAAGGTTGCTTTTTCCCACCTCATGTCGATTGGCTGGTCGCTAAGTGCACGGTCCGTTCTCAATGAGTGAAAAGAGGCACAAGGGGAGGCTGGACAAGCCCTTCTTTCTTGGGTTTCCTGTCACTCTTTAAAAACACGATTAGGAATCGACACGCCCAAGTGAACTTGGGTTCGTGCGACCTCAACAAGCAAAAAAAATTTCGGTGGTTCTTGTGGTTCTTTCCTTGAGTGATACAGAACACTGCCAAAGCTCTGATACCATGTAAGGTGCAGCGGAATGAAAGATGAACTTTGCACAAGATGAGTGCTCCGAATTGTGCTTAAGGTTCCTTTTACTTAGGGAAGGGAGAGCCTTCCGTTCTTTAATGAGAGAGTGCAATGGACACAAACAAAGTGAATGGACACTGTGCGTGAAGGTGCATGAGACTGAGAGATAGAGAGAGAAGAGAATACGACACCGGGACGTTGTAAAACCCTCCTCCGAAGGCCTCACTCTCGATGGCGAGAGTGGTCTACTATTGATTGCACAAACTCGTACAAACTCTGATGCCTTGAAGACTATGATGCAATGGGCAACTAGGATGATGTCGACAGCGACGACTTGCCTATGCGTTCCGCTGCAAATGATGCTGAAAAAAAAACACTGATCTAGCTGACTTCTGTGGACTCAAAAACGCTACTGTCTGATCCTCTAAATACTACTGAAAAATCCCTGTGGTACTGCTGTCCAAAGACGCTATAAGGGGCTGCAATCTGCTGCTTCAAAAACGTGGAACAAGCTGCTTGAAGATGCGGCTATACAGTGCACTTGATGGCTGCTGAAAATGCTGGCTGGCTGCTATAAAACGCTGAAAGTGCTGGCTGAAAAACGCTACACAGCAGGGTTACCAAAACGCTAATGAGGGCGCCTTTTGTTGCTACAGTTCCTGGCTGAAAATGCTGATGGGAATCTCCAGGCAAGGCTGAATTTGCTGATGTGATTCGCCAAGGCAAGGCTGATGAAGCTTGTTGAAAAACGCTAGCAAAGGGGGGGGAGTCTTGCTGAGAGAGAGAGGGGGAACCTATTGCGCTTTGGCCTGTGTTCTCCTTGCTCTTCTGCCAAATAGTGCTAGCCTAGGTTTGCTTATATATCTGGCGCTTCTTCTTCATAAGATCAATGATGCTGTCATGAAATTTCCGCTTTGCAATACCTAGGATTTCACCAATTATGAACTCAATCCGACTGTTCAGAATCCGCTCCTCAAGTACCCTCTTCACATCAATTGCCTGTTCAATAACAGATCTTCATTTGTATGATGGACCCCGAGGTTTTCCTTCCTTTTTCTCTTTCTCTGCTTTATTCATTGGAACATTAGATGGGGTAGGAGACACACTTGAGCTAGATTCTTTTTCCTTTTGTACTACTGACCTAGTTGTCTTCTTTGAAGTTCTTGCCAGATCCTTTTCCCTTTTTCGCTTTTCTTCTACAAAAGCCTCATTGTTTTGAGACCTTGCTATATATGCATATACTGAGAGGGAGTCTACAAGATCTTCCCACCCATTAGTCTTTCTAAAGCAATTTCCCACTTGGCATAGCTGTTGATATCCGACCTTTCCCTTTTTTGCCGTTGTCATAGCATATGGCCAGAAAGTTTAAAAAAAAAAAAAGAAACTTCAATAGGTTTTCCCTGTAATTTACTTTCAATTTTCACACCATAAGTCAATGCTTCAGCTACACTTGCATGATGTTCCTGCAATATCTCTTCCATGCTCTTCTTCATACCACCTTTCTTTACTCTTGGCTTCTGTAAATTCATTGCACTCACTCTTGACATGATCAAGACTGTCACACCACATGCAATTTTGATTTCCATTTCCCCTCTGTAGACCGCCTTGTTGAACCTTTTCTTCAAGCTTTACAGCTTTCAAATTGATGTTTAACTCTTGGATTCCCTTCACAAGCTCATCCATGAATGACTCCTCTAGCTTTGGGGTCTTCTTCTTTAATAGCACAGGAGTCTTTTTTGTTGTTTCACCACCATATTGGCTGCATCAATCACTTCTTTCCAATCTGATTTCAACCCTAACTCCCTTGCTGGATCCTCAAGGAGATCCACTAAGCTCTTCTGCAGTTTTAGGTCTGCAGACTGCACAAAAAGTTCTGCCTTTTCAGAGTTCAGATCAGTACGTTCGGTTGCAGATAACTGGCCAAATCTCTTTTCAAATTCTCTTATCATTCAGGTGCAGAAAGTCCCTTATTATGTTGCTGCACCCACTTCAGAAAGCTTTTTTTCGTAACACGCTCCTTATTTTCTAAAAAATATTCATCTTTGAGAGCTTGCTTGAACGTTCCCATGTACCCCCATGCGCAGTCTGAAGCTCCTCAACCTGTGTCTGCAGTTCAGGCACGACTACCAATACAAAGTTTTCCACTGCAGCTTGCTCATTTGCTCTTTTGTCTTCCATAGCGTGTTCGTATATTTGACAAAATTTGGAAACATCACGGCCTTCAAACCGCCCCAATTTATTTGTCATTGTTTGTCTAGCTTTACGAATCCGAGCTTCCATTTCTCTTTCCCAGCTTTGAGTCATCATCTGCTAATGGTGCAGATGTTGTTGATGCATAAGCGCAACAAATTGTTGCATCCCATTATCTTGGCCTGACGAAATGGCTAATTCTGTTTCGTGTCGGGTTCACCAAATTTGTCGAAGAGTGCGGTTCTCCAGGGTCGACCGGGAAAGCACCGGGCTTCTGGCTGTAGACAAGAGCTTAGTAGACACTCAAACTAGGATAAATGAGTGCAGATAGACTTAATTAAGGTTTAATACAAGTAATACTGGTGATTAGAGAGAGTTTAAGAGAGACGACCGTAAATAAGAACGCTATTAACTGTTAAAGTAGTAAGAAACATAGAATTGAGTCACGAGAGATGCTGTCAACCAAGAGGTGATACAACTTTAGATTTTTGATTTCTCTTTTATAATTCTGTTGCATACGCCTGCTTCGGTATGTCCTTTGAATTGCAACCCTTTGTTCAGAAAGCTCCTGAAAATTGAACCACCGTCGAGTCCTTTCGTGCTCCTGACGCTCCTTCAGACCCTTGATACTCACCTACTGCTCTGAAGAACAAAACTAAAAGAAAGAACCCACAACAACTCAATGGGCTTCTCTCGTTTCAACAATGCCAAAAAGCATTAAAAATTATACAAAAATGGCCTTTATAGGGAGGCCTTGTTCATTTTCGGAAACTTCACTTTCATTGGCTCAACTAGCACTTCAATTTTGGAAACTTTGGACCCGTTTGCATGCCCTAGCTCCATCTGCTCTCTTCTAGCTTGATTTGAGAGAAGGGTGCACTAGCGATGTTGCATTTTTCAATATTTGATATTATTCCTTTTTTTTCATCTCCACCTTGCTCCTTGACCTGCCTCTCGGCACCGTTCGGGGTTTTTACACATGAACTGGCCCTCACTTGCCACTTTGGAGCCCTCTGTCCGGAGTCTAGCTGGCCCGTGGATGGCCTTTGACCCCACTTTGACTTGCCTTGATTTCCCTTTCCCTCTCTCAATGCTCATCTCCCTCTCTCATACGACTCCTCCCTTACCTTACCACTAGCGAGGTCGCTAGTGGGGGGTTGGGGGGGGGGGGGGGGGGAGTTGGCTTCCAGAAGGGTTCGGGCCACTGACCGTGTGAACGGGCCTTACGGCCTGCTGGTTGCCACGTCAGCACTGCCGAACGGCAACGACTGTCGCCGTCCAACGTCGACAACACCAGCGCCATCAATGATTGCTATCACGTCGCCGCACCAGCAAGATCCGTCAACGCTGCCCACTAGCGTCTCTGCGCAGTGCTCAATAGAGCCACGCCATAGCCACCACAAGCCAAGGGAGGTCTCTCTCCTCGTTACATTCAACCCAAGGCTCACGGCCCACAACATATACTCTCACCCGTGTGCTCTTGACCAGGCATGTGGGATAATCTCCCTTGCCATGTGGCACCCTCTCAACAGCCTGGCCCTCAAGGGTTCCAAGAACTCAAAACATTCCCCAAGAAAAACTTTTTTCTCCCCACCACTTCAAGGTCCTACCGTGGGATGCTCATAGGCCCAATCTCCGAACCGCAAAGTGCCACCACAACAACTGGTTCCTGCCTTTGATCTGTACCATCCCCGCCAAATCCTGACTTTGCGAAGGCTTCAAACAATGCGCCTCAAATTGGCAAAAAAATTATATGCTACCACACTGCCGACAACTGGCACACACTTCAACTTGCTATATCTTCCTAATCCGGGCTCCGATTGATGCACTATAAGTTCCGGCTAGTTCTGTACAACGCATACTACCTCTGCAAACCTTGTCGGGCTTCAAAAACACCATGATGACACACTTCCCAATGCAGTCAAATTGGCTCAGAACTGACCCCCAACAAAACTTCAAAATAACTTGGCATCTAGGACTCCAATTGCCAATCTGAAAAGACTGACAGGCTCCATATCATAAGCTCTGCACATTTGTCACTGCAAATTGGCTTCGACCACCTGCCATCATTTGCCCTATCCGTCTCGGATTTGCAAAGCACTCTAGCTTCAAACTTCAATATCTTACACTCTACAACTCCGTTTGATGAGCTGTCTGGACCAGCTCTCTTAGCACTTCAAACTCTACAATCCCGAGCAAAATACCATCACTTCAGACATCTTCAACCTGCCATCCACTTACCCCACTCTGAAGTACATACATTTCTGTCAATCTGATGTCATAAGCAGTTCTAACATAGATCATAGATTTGTCAAAGTTCAAAAATACAAGAAAAACTTTGTTTTTCATCTCGTGCCCGCAAAGCGGCACGACATATACTGAGCCTCCCAGGATTGGACTAGCACAGCAGACAGAGACCCAGGGTGCACAGATTGGCACTTATTCAAAGAGGGGTAGCCAACCAAATGATGAATGGCAGCAGGTACATGGCCGCCGCCGCGAGGAACGGGCTTGCTACATTGCCCCTCCCCTCGTTGGTCGATCTGCGACAGGCCAACAACATTGGGTTCCTAGAGGGAATCGTTTTGACCCTTTACGTAGGATGCTCCTCAGGAGCCTCCTTCCACCTCAAGCCTTGCCATGTCGAAAAGAGTTATGTACTTCTTGACGCTATGCTTCTGCGTCGTCACTTCCTCCTTCAACTGTTTCTCCTCCTTCTTGCTCAGCATCACTTGCGTTTTGAGGGTATCCAGCTCCATCTCTGCCGAACGTAGGGCCACCTCCATATTTTGCAACTTTATAGACACTTGGGATTGGCAGGAATAGCGGGTGTGGTGCCGGCAACAATAGCTGCAGAGAGGGACTGCTAGAGAAGGGGGAGGGCTGGAGGCAGTTTTGGCGTGAGCAAGAGAAAGAAATCGCACGTTATTTTCAGCCCCATGGATAGCATTGGTCTTTTTTAGACGAAGCCTTGCTTTATTTTAATTATTGGCCGCCCACTTATTGAGTGGGAGGCTGGTCAAATTTTTTAAAATGATGTAAACTTGTTCAAAAACTCAATAAAACACAGTGAGCTGAAAAACGATGCTACACAACACTTCCCAGGCGTCCTTGGATGCAGTTCTTAGGCATAGATGCAATGCAACATAGATTCCTTGCGGAAAATTGTCGGTTTTTCCTGGAAAGCACTTAAAAATATTCCACTTTTTAGAAAAAACTTCTCAAAACCCATCTTTATTCGCGTCTTTCTTTACACGTATTCCTTTTTCCAATTCGCATTTCCTATCAGACCAATGGAATATTCCCTTTTTGATGCTCGTGTCACCCATCATATGACGCATCAAGAATACCCACTTCCCGATCTCTCCCACCGAACGAACGACACAACTCCTTCGCGATGCTTAATGTCACCCATCATATGACACATCAAAGTTGTCCATTCTTGATGGCTTGTGTTAATTCTAGTAGATCTACAGTTCCTAACCTTTACACATTTAAGTATCCTAATTTAGCAACACTTTTAGTTCGCATCCTTTTCATGTAAACTGTTTTTTGGGCCTAGGGCCCTTATATACGAGGGTGGGCTCTCTTCTCTAGCATCTTTGCGGGAGCAAGAGCAAAGCAGATCCATCCCCGACGTTGTACTTTGGTGAAGCAAAATAAAGAAATACTGAAAGGGGCACCAGGTTTTGGGGCCAATGCTCTCTTGGGGAGGAACTCCGCCACTCCACGTCTCGTGTGTCGTACATCTTTTTCATTTCAGTTGTTTGAAATGCTTAAAATTCTGTCTCGTCTATTCTTTTCCATTGGCATCTGGTGCCCTCCCGTTACAGACTCTCTCATCACTCCTCTCGTAAATAACCTAAAGAGGTCCGGGCCATGAGATATAGAGGCCTTTTACAACTTAACGCTCCCGGACTGCAACGTGGGTTGCTTGTAGGTGTTGAGAGTAACCATTGATTAGACAATTTCTTTTGCAATACTCCCCTTGTAAATAACTATCCAAGACCGGGCCATGAGTAAACACAACACTTTTCAAACATTTAATACTCCCCCTGCAAATAACCTCAAGGGTCCGGGCCATGAGTATGTGTAGATATCCAACATCAATTCTCTTCAGGCCCCCTCTTGAGAGTAAATCACATATCATTGAAACTAGTATCAAAACTAGAGTTTAGCAGTCCTTAAATCGGCACCAAGACATGTTAAAAACAAATACCACTGTAACGGGAGGGCACCACGTGCCAATCGAAAAGAACAAACTAAATAGACTTTAGATGCTTCAAAACAACAGAATTGAGAGAGAAACACTGCACACGAGACTCGGAGTGACGGAGTTTCACCCCAAGAGAGCACTGTCCCCAAACCTTGGCACCCCTTTCAGTATCTCTTTATATTGCTTCAACTCGGTACAACACCCTGTGGCTTTGCTCTACATCTGTACGCGGTAGAATGCCAGGGAGAGGGCCCACACAATATTTAAAGGCCCCAGGCGCCATCTAAAAGCAGTGTTCATGAAAAGTATCAAGTACAAAAGCATTTGGTCCAAAAGGTAGCGCTAAAAAGTTGCTAGTGCAAATACAACTGCCACGTCAGTAGCTAGTGTAAATTCTAGGCGTCTGTACACTACCACGTCAGCATGTCAGCACGATTTGCGGCACGTCTGTAGGACATTCCGAGGGACAATCAGTTTGCTCTTTTTATTAAGGAGTTAGCTTCTCCTTTTTGCTCTTTTGATCAAGGAGTCAGCTTCTCCTTTTGGCTGTTTTGATCAAGGAGTTAGCTTCTCCTTTTGTCCAGATTGGAACTCTTGATATTCCGGCGTAGTAAAATTAGCCATCACACCCAGACCGTACTGATCTTCCACGGGTGTCTTGATGCACTAAAATTACATACCCAGGCAATCTCATCCAATTAGGAATATTCAATGGTTGGCACATCACAATGCAACACAAATGCTTACATATGCATGTTACAAGACATAGAAACATAAAGCCGCCGATGAACAAAAGACGAAAAAGACGAGCTCGCTGTTGCTGCCCGCACGCTCCCTCCCCCTTCATCGCCATCGTTGCCTACCCCCTTGCCCTACATAGCACCCCCGCCCTCGCATCCTCGCGCAGGCCTCCCTGCCCACCCCCTGCGCAGCCCGCCCTGCCTGCCCCCCCTGCACAGCCAACCCCCTTGCCCGCCCCGTGCGCTGTCCACCCACCCCACCTGCTGCTGCACCCGCTTCCCAGCCCGCAGCCCCTCCACTCCGCTGCCCTTTCGCCGCCCACCGCCCGCTTCCCAGCCAACCCGCTTCCCTGCCAACCCACATTGCCCCCCCCCCCCCCCCCCCCCCCCCCCCCCCCTTGCTGCTTCCTTCGCTTTTTGCCTTCCTTCCCGAAGGTTTCCTTCAGCTGGCGTTGGCAGTGCTACTCTTTAGTGCTCGCCAAGGTCTGTTGCAGTGAAATCACTCTATCCACTTCTCTGACACAACAGTAGACACAGATGGAGGCTCCGGCTCTACCACAGAGGGACTCGCCCGAAGCCCCCTCGTTCGACCCCGCTGAGCCCACCATTCGACTTGCTCTTTCACCGACAGAGCAAGCGAGCCTAGCCGCAGAGGTAGAGCGCTTGCAGGCGACTTCTGTCATCTGCAAGATTCTCGGCACCCGACGTAGCAGAGGAGAGCTGCGTGACCTTCTCCAGGCCCGCCTTATCGCAAAGGTGGGCAAGATCTTGGACGTACAGATACTCGGACGAGGTTACTATCAGATCGAGTTTGAGACCTCCGAGATGGAGTCCAAGGTCATCGCCATGAGTCCATTGACCATCCGAGCAGTACGAGCCCACTTTCGATAATGGAGACATGGTTTCGACCCTACTTCGGATGTTCTAGTAGAGGAGGCAGACATCCCCATCTCCATTTGCTTTCCGGGTTTGCGGAGGGAGTACTTACCACTTTTGTCCAGGATTGGCTCAGCCATTGGGACGGTCTTGGAGACACCTCGCACGGCAGCCTCAGTAGTTGCTAAGGCGGCTGGCATTCCCTCAGTTCGCGTTTTGGTTAGAGACTCACACGCTCCCGAAGGTTATTCTTCTGCCTCGGGTGAGTGGGGGTTGGTTTAGACAGAGTGTGGAGTATTCGGGCCTCCCGAGCCATTGCTTCATTTGTCGACAGATGGGCCATCTAGCGAAGGCCTGTCCACGGAGGAGGCCTCGACCTACACCACAGCCTCAACCCCAGCCTGCAAGGGCTGGCCAGCAGACACAGATAGAGACATAGCGCACACATGCAGAGCCACCCTCTGAGGCTGGGGCTCCAGCGGAGGAGGGGTGGCAGCAGGTCCGTGGTCGACGACGACAGGGGCCACAACGACAGCCTGGCACTCAGAGTGGTCCTCAGGGCTCAGGCGCCTACTCAGTAGCAGTGGGTTCCCACGGGGAACCCGTTTGGTCCTCTTGAGTAGGATGAGGTCCCTGCTCCCGCCCCCCCCCCCCCCCCCAAGCTTCACCCTCGACAGCCCCTCCCCCCCCCAGAGTTCCCCCCCTCCTCATCATCCCCCCCCCCCCTCGCCTCCTGCTCTCCCCGCCTCTTCCCCCCGCCCCTCTACCTCTGTCGCTCCCCCCCGCCCCTCTTCTCCACCGCTCCCCCCTACTCCTTCTCCCCCCCCTCCCTCTTCAGTTCCGCAGTCGACCCAAGGGACAGGGCCTTCTTCGGCTACTAGGAGATCTCTTGGCAGCGCCTTTGCCACGAGTCGCTTGGCGAGAGAGGGACATCCTTTCTTGCGGCCCCCTCTACAGGTACAGACGTCTCCCCTTGCAGCTATCCCTCGTGGTTTGACGAGCATTGACATCCGGCGCCGATGGGACTTCTTCGACTACGACTTCACTCGTTTTCTCTGCGACCCCTCAGCAGACCATGAGGCAGCCTGCTTCAGGGTCCATGTTCTGTTCCTTGCAGCTAGGGGGACAGAGGCCTTGGACTCAGTAGTTGGCTTCTCCTTTCTCCTTTGCGGCAAGGACCAGACTAAGTGGACTCTCGACTCAGTGTTGGGATGGTTGCACACACAGGTCCTAGAGTTCTCTCATCACATGGGAGAACTAGGAGTTATAGACATGCTTCAGACTTTGTGGCCATTGGCCAAGTTTGCGGTGACACCTCCAGATTTAGCAGGATGTAGACACATTGTGGTTTACCTCTTTGCCGATACACAATGCGTGCCATGCTATGTATACAGTCATGAGGACTCCTGGACAGAGGAGGTTGCTTTACATACGGCTCGCTCTGCTTGGGCTTGGGCCAGGCACTTGTTGCAGTCACGCCTATCTAGAGGACGCTCGGATGCGGATTACTCCCCATCCAGCTTCAGGAGCACCATCTGTGTGAGAGCCGCATTAGACGTTGTGGTCAGCTCTTGCGTGGACGATATGCTAGGCTTCATTATGGCTGAGTCTGCCCTTGATCTCTGGAGTCATGACAAAAACTTAGTATGCTGAACTTTGTGTTGATGTATGCTCATGTGTGTGTGTGCGCGTGGTGTGTGTTGTGTTGGGGAGCATATGTTAGTACCTAGTTCTACACCCACTATTGGGCACTGATGACGTTAGTGGGGATGTCGTGGTATTTAGTCAATACTATGCATGATGGAACTGATGGTTATATTGTTTTGTGGGTGACTACCATGGGTTTATACCTTGCACTTTCCTTCAAGGGTGAATCTGGGCTTATCCTGGATTCATCTAGGTATATACTTTTTGGTCAGCTGCTTTTGGACCTAGAGGCATCCAGGGTGGGGTATGTATGACTATTGCGGACTCTTTGCAGTAGACAATTGTGGGCAGAGGGATTATTGTGCCAGGCAGGCCTCAGTGGATTACTATGCAGGTTCAGGGTTGTCTAGTGGGCTTCCTGAACATCTATGCGCCCAATGTGGCGAGTGCTCGAGCAAAGTTTTGGTCACAGATAGTTGAGTCTCTGCCACAGGCAGAACACTGGTGCATAGGAGGGGACTTCAACATGTTGGAGGACCCTTGTGACAGGATTGGTGGTAGCCATGCTACTGTGCATGGAGTTGAGCTGGCAGCTTGGGAGAGGTTTTGTATGACTCTGAGGGTCTCGGATGTTTGGCAGCACTCTGGTTTTGTGAGGCCCCCAGACAGCCTTGCCTTCTCTCGTTCGGACCGCAGAGTGGGAGGAGTGAATCTTTTGCGGATAGATCGCTTCTACACTAGTGACCATTTCAGTGACTTGGGAGGGATAGTGGGCATTCTGGCAGGGACTTCCTTCTCGGACCATGCACCAGTGATCCTCACAGTGGTAGACAGGCAGAGGAGTGGGAGCACGATGCTTCGCATCCCAGAGAGGGTCTTGTTGGACTCAGCACTCAGAGAGCGGGTAGAGGCCCTTTGGACAGAGAGCTTAGACAGGTAGGATTCTCTTATTGACAGAGTGGCCTCAGGCCTAGCTCAGATTAGCCGTTTCTTTCTCCAGGAGTCTCTGGCTCGTCGGGCTGCAGCGAGAGAGGAGGAGCAGCGTCTCAGACGGGGCATTGCTTCGTTACAGAGGATGCAAGAACAACATCCAGACAGTCCTTGGTTGGAGGAGCAGCTACGACAGGCTCGACAGGAGCTTGTTAGCACAGAGGAGAGGCGGCATGAGTTTGCTTTCCACTGACAGGCATCTCAGTGGACCCAGGTGGGCGACAGAGTGACTGGTGCTTTCTTTGAGGCAGTGGGACCTCGCATTCGCATGCCAAGGTCAGTTAGTTGAGGAGGCCCGACGGGTCAGTTGCTTCTGAGCGCGAGGATATGCGTGCAGTTGCTACTGACTTTTACCGTGAGTTACTGTTCGCAGAGTCCCAATCAGAGCGTCAGGATGCATGCATGTTAGGTGCAGCGGAATGAATGTTTGCGCTTTGCTCAAGATGAGTGCTCCGAACTGTGCTCAAGGTTCCTTTTAGTTCTTATGGAAGGGAGAGCCTTCCGTTCTTAATGGAAAGTGCTATGATCACAACAAAGTGAATGGACACTGTGCGTGCAAGTGTATGAGATTGAGAGATAGCGAGAGAAGAGAGATACGACACCAGAGACGTTGTAAAACCCTCCTCTGAAGGCCCCACTCTCGTCGGCGAGAGTGGTCTACTTATGATTGCACAATCTGGTACAAATGGTATGCATGGACTGATGCAAGTCTAGGGACTATGTCGGTGGTGACGACGGCGACAACGACGACGACGACTTAAGGGCTGGAATTTGCGGTCTTCTATCTGCTGTCCATAAAAACGCTATGGCTGAAAATCTGGGACTGATTCGGAGTGGCTGAAAACTCTGTTTTGGCTGCGTTTTTGAAGGCTGAAAATGGAGATACTCTGCAAACATCTAGGGCTGAATCTGCTGCTGTATGGACTGCTGAAAACGCTGCTGCAAATGCTTCATTTATGGCTGAAAATGAAAACGCTGGCAGATCTGGTAGCGTTAGTAAAAACGCTGGCTGGTTGGGACTGTGGCGATGATAGCAGGGCTGAAATCGCCAAGGTTAGGGGGAGGTGCTGATGAAGACCAAAAACGCTAGGCTTAGGGAATTCTGGGCTCGCCAAGGGAAGCTTGGAGAGGTCTTGCTGAGAGAGAAGGGGTACCTGGTGCCTGAGGGCCTGTTGTGCTCCTTGCTCATTTGCCAAAGAATGCTAGCTTTGGTTTGCTTATATATTTTCTTAGCAAAATTGCCCTACCTACTTTTGTTGGGAAGTCACTTAAATTAATAAGTGAAAAATGTCAAAAATAGGGAAAATAGGCTAAATGTATTGGAAAAATCCCCTAATTGATTCTAATGGATTCTGATGGGAATACTGATGATCATGCTGTGTGCAACCAGAGGATATGCATCTATACTAAGTGACTGGGCATGCACGGTCTACGAATAGACTCACAAAAGTGCCATATCACTTCTAATCTAGACTTGACTGGATTGACTGAACCTTGATCATGCTGTAGCTTGTCCACGGACACATAGGGTTGGATGTGTCACGTGACATCCCCTCCTTTTCAAAGTGAGGTATTGGTACCGAACTGTATGGCGTCGAGGGAGATCGCCAATAGCGTCCGGAATCTTGGAAGGGACTCTTCGCTGGCCCACTCTGATGTGTGGGTCGTGCGGTACTTGAACTTCATAAAGGTCTGCAACGCTTGCTTCTTTGGGCCGTGCCGAAAGCGACTCAAAGTCTTCTGTGGCTCCTTCGATGCTTCAACTTTGTCGAGAGTCATGCTTCTTTCTTCTTTAAGAATCTCCATGGCTGAAAATTCCTGAAACCACTTCCAACACAAAACCATGAACATACCCATTCCATGTAAAGTGAGTGGAAAAAATCTTGTCTGCGCTAAAGACTGTGTATGCAATGTAGATGAACATAGAGACGGAGTGACAACCCGTT
Organism: Adiantum capillus-veneris; assembly: GCF_014529385.1. Taxonomy (NCBI): domain Eukaryota; kingdom Viridiplantae; phylum Streptophyta; class Polypodiopsida; order Polypodiales; family Pteridaceae; genus Adiantum; species Adiantum capillus-veneris. The sequence goes on from NC_140946.1 coordinate 104,864,548, forward strand.
CATCAAACACATGCAAACAATGAAATCGAATCTTTCTCTTTTGATCTAGAGCAATCAACTGTGGCAATTCACAACGGAAATGCCCATGCTTGGTGCTCATACTTTCATGTGCTCGTTCGGAAATTGTGTCATGCCAAGGAAGAGACATGGAATGTGACTTTCTGACAGACATACTTTTCGGCTTTTCATGAAAAATCCGTATACATTCGTGCTCATCCATGAGAGAAACGTGCTCAACATACAATATGTCATGCCTAGGAAAAGGGATCACATAACGATGCTGACTAAAATATAGAAAATGGTCACGAATGAAACACTCGAACAATGCGTGCGTATCAATCATGCGAACACATAATACTTCCTGTGAGGGTTCTTTGGACCTAGGCTCGAGAGCCAAGATCGATCCTTCGTGATTGATCGAATCTACAACGAGGTTAGCTTCGCTAGAAAAAGCATCCACTAACACATCATCCTTGTGAACAATCACATCATCTTCATGCAACTCATCATGCTCGTGAGAAATTACATCTTGATCATGCAAATCATCATGCTTGTCATTCAAATCATCATGCTTATCATCATCATTCAAATCCTGTGTGTCATGCTTTGGAGAAAAAGAGACTGAGAGAGTCTCCTTCTCTTGAATCCTTTCAATCTTGTCCTGCATATTAGCAATGAGAGATGGAGAATGAACAATGTCCTCTCCATGAATGACAATGGGAGAATCACTTTTGGCATTGAGAGTGAAAGTATTAGCCTCCCAATCAATGATCACGAAACCATCAAATGCCCAAAATCATATCACTTACTGAGAGAGGAGAAACAACAAATCTTCTAGTGAAGGCAGCTTTTTGAATTGCAAACAACACATCAAGGCATTCCTCCGTGATGAGAGCGTCCATACCGAGAAGAAAGCCAGAGACCTCCATAGGAGATCTCGGACTAACTTCGAGACGGGCTCTCTCAACAAGAGAGGGATTGATCACATCGTGCATACTACCGGGGTCGAACAATATGACAAAACGCTGCCCTGACGTACGACCATAACATTTAATGAGAGAATCATCAATGGGAGGGTCATGAGAAACTTGGGGCACACTCGTGTTATCATTCATTGCATTGACAGAGAAAGTGGGTTCTGTGGATTCTTTAGATTCATTCAATTCAAGCTTAGGACATGTTCTTTTTATGTGACCCTTAATGTGACAATGAAAACAACGACCTTTCTTAGAATAAGTGCTTTGCTCTTCCGACGTGATGTATCCTTCTACAATTCCTTGTGCTACCTTTTCATATGGAGTAAGCTTAGGTTTAGCAATTGTGTTAGCCTTACCCTTAGATTCATTGGAAGAATTCTTTTCTGAGAGACTGTTGGAAGATTGGTTAGAAGAGTTACCATTCTTACCATTCTTACCGCTCTTACCGTTCTGAGGGTTCTGAGAAGTCTGCGAGGTATTTGTGGAAGTCTTGTTCTCGTGATGCTTGACAGCATGAGTGAGGGCATGATCTACCTCATTCCCAAGGAGGGTGGCTCCTTGGATGAGATTCGACAGTGGCCCCCCATCACCATCCTCAACTCAGCCTACAAAATTCTTGCCAAGGCTCTGAGTTTGAGGATTCAACCACTTCTATAGAGCCTTATTCATGGGACCGAGACAAGTTTTGTCAAGGAACACAGTATCCTTGACAAGATCTTTACTTTTTGGGAGGCTTCTGTCCTAGCACGGCTCTGTGGTGAGGACTTAGTGATTCTTCTTCTCGATTTTGAGAAGGCATACGATAGAGTTGACTGGGACTTTCTAGAGGGCACTCTACGCAGGATGGGCTTCTCAGATGCTTGGATCAGAGGGGTGTCAGCTTTGTACAGACAGGCTCACAGTCAGGTACTTTTGGCAGGAGGTAGAGGTGATCGCTTCATGCTCACACGTTCGATCAGACAGGGCTGTCCTCTTGCCCCCTTCCTGTTTCTGTTCTATGCGGAGGTGATGAGCAGGTTTTTGGTGTCGCAGCAGGTTGGTCTACGGGGCTTAGCACTCCCTATCCGGGGAGATGAGCTACTGGACGCTGAGTTTGCCGACGACTCAGCCTTGTACTTAGATGGCCAGGAGGCCAACCTTCACAGGTGTGAGCAGGCTCTGGAGACCTTCTGTTGTGCATCGGGCACACTGATCAACTGGAGAAAGACAGTGGCTTTCTCGATAGGTAGTGCTCCTGTGCCCGATTGGATGCTAGGAGAGGGTTTTAAGTGGATTCCCCCAGGGACTGCAGTTCGGTACTCGGGCTGTCAGGTTGGTTTGGACTCGTCTCCCGAGCAGCAGATTGCTCCCCTTCTCCTGTCTATCAGGAGGAAGTTGTTACATTGGAGCTCAGCTCGACTTTCTTTGGCTGGCAGAGTAGTAGTGGCCAACCAGGTGTTGTTGGCGATTATGTGGTACATCACTTCTTGTTGGATCTTCTCGAGTTCTTGTATCAGCCAGGTAGAGAGGCTGATCAGGAACTTCCTTTGGTCAGGAGTGACACTTAGATAGCCCGAGCCAAAGTGGCTTGGCAGGTCATCACTCTTCCTTGTTCACAGGGAGGGCTTGGGATCATTGACCTAGCACAGCAGAGCAGAGTCCTTCTTGGGAAGTTCATCGTAAGAGGACTTCTTCCAGGTGAGGAGCCCTGGAAGGAGTTCTTGCTACAGCGGCTTCGTGCTAGGGTGCCTTAGGCAGGAGGCCCCTGGCAACCTTCGACCAGATGGATCTTCACAGAGATGCGCAGAGTTGGTTTGAGCAGGAGACTGGAGGACCGCTTTGCTGTGAGTTTGCTTCGTTCTTGGGAGCTCTTGCTGCGAGGCCTGGAGCAGAGAGAGCCTACTTGCACAGAGGAGCGCCTATGGCAGTCCCTTGTCTGGAACCCCATGGTTAGCACTCAGAGAGGCCACTTGGTTGGTAGTCGGCCTCATGTTTCTTGGGGTCCCATGGTCGCGGGTCCAGCGCGCTCTTTAGGTGATTGGCTAGAGTTCACAGGCTTGTCAGAGGAGGTGCAAGGTTTCTAGCTACAGGGCATGAGAGGGGTGCAAAGCATGTGCCAGGACATCTCAGAGGTAGTTCCAGCTGAGTGGCTCACGCCTCTCGAGCCAGTAGCACCCAAGTGGATGGGAGCCTTCACACGACTAGAGGTTCTCATCTTAGTCAGGGCCTGCTCAGAGACTGTTCCATCCCTTTTCTTCGAGCTTTAGGGTGGGGGTTGGCTACAGCGAGTTGCAGTAGAGGCCCCGCAGGTGGCAGAGTGCTGTTTTCAGAGGATCCGACTAGTGGGCATCTGTGGGAGGACTTGTGTCATAGATCTTGACCCAACAGCTCTTGTGAATGGACACTGGAGGTTGTGGGCTTGGGAGTGCTGTCCATTAGCATGAGTACAATGTGATCCTGGTGAGTGGCTCTGGAGGACCCTTTCTCTTGTGCAGACCACCCAGGTGTCCCGTTCTTTCAGTACACTGTTCGACTGGGACATCATATACTAGCAGCACAGAGAGAGGCCCGACCTACTGCAGCACCTCATTGGCAGGAGGAGGGTCTCACAGCTGAGTTCTTGGCAGCCTTCTGGGAGAGATTGTGGGACTCCAGACAGCCGAGGCGAATCACCTTGTTTCAATGGTTGGTCGCACACAGAGCTACAGCAGTAGGCAGCTGGCTTGTGCATAGTGGTCTCTCGGCCGCATGTGCAGCTTGTGACCATTTGGTGGAGAGTCAGCGTCACTGTCTTTGGGACTGTCCCTCTGCCCAGCAGGTGTGGCTACGAGTTCTTCGGCTGATGCCTGCTCTCTCCACGGCTCGACAGTACACTTGGGGAGCAGCGGCTTGGTCCACCCTCACGGGCCCGGCACTTCAGTTTGAGCTATCTTCCACCAGCAGGATGATAGTGATGCAGGAGGGGCGACCTACACTCCAGCCTGCTACAGAGCTTACTCCACAAGAGTGGTGCAGTGAGAGAGGGGAGTGTTGGGAGCTCATCAGTGGCCTGACACTCTGGTTCATCTAGCGGGCCTGTTGCTTCCGCATCTTTGAGGCTCGCCTTGTGCCACCAGCAGAGACTGTTCGCGATTTTTGGATAGAGCTGATCCATACTCTCAGAGAAAAGCTTGAGGGACTACAGGGCAGCTCCGACCGCATACGGGAGCGCAGAGAGGCTTTCCTTGACTCTGGCGTCCTGGGCCTTTTTACACCATGGTCCAGGGTGTACTCCGATGGCACTACCGACCACCTGTGTGGCTTTTCCCTCCCCCCATTTCTTGATTTAGCCCCATTGTACATATGTTGGTTTTTTCATTGGGAGAGTCTCCCATCATGGTTGTTGTAGCCCTCTCTTGAAGAGGTGGTTGTAGCCCTATGGGCAGTTTCAGTAACTAATAGAAGGATCTTTTTCTCGAAAAAAAAAAAAAGCCGCCGATGAACACTCCTCCCGCATAACCTAACAAGGTCCGGGCCGGGAGATATTCAAGGACTCCCTCATCACTCCTCTCGCATAACCTAAAAAGGTCCGGGCCGGGAGATATAGATGCCTCTTACAACCAAACGCCCCCAGACCGCAGCCTGCGTCGTTTGGAGGTGCTGAGAGTAACCACTGCTCAGACTTCTTAATACTCCTCCCGCATAACCATCCAGGTCTGGGCCGGGAGTTACAACAACAATTATTTTACAAGCATACAACCAAACGCTCCCCAGGCATCGGCCTGCGTCGTTCAGAGGTTTTCAAACATACAACGAAACGCTCCCTAGGCATCGGCCTACGTCGTTCCGAGGTTCAAACAATACCAAAACAATATTTCTCACTTCTCCACCCGGGAGTAAAATCACCAATCATTGAAACCAGTATCAAACCAGAGTCAAACAATTCGAATAGGCACCAAAACAGGTTCAAAACAGATACAATCCATTTCAAACAAATTCCAAACAGGATCACCAAACAAGATTAAACAAAACTCAAACTTAAAAAGCAATCTCGACATCGATCAAGCTCGAAAAGTCGACTGACTTTCCATCTTGAAACCTGCTTAGGGTTAGGTTCCTTCCATGAGGTCGTAGCCGAGCACAGCATGGTCCATCAGCTCTTGGACAACCAGTGTTTCTTTGGCGGCGATGGTAGTCCCAAGAGATAGCGATCACACTGGACCTCCAAGGTCATGTGATCGTGAAGAGACATCTACTGGGAGATGTCGAGAAACTTCAAGTTATAATCTGCCAGGGTTTCCATGGCAAGCATTTCAGGATACCCCACTCTGCCAGAAGTTGCACTCCGAAGGAAGATGTCAGAAACCATATAACTTCGGGCAAAATTTTTCTTGAAAGCTTGCCAAGTACTTGGAATATGCTGCTTGGTAGCTGTAGACATCAACATCTGCATTGCACTGCTTCTGAGAAAAAAAAAGTGACTCAAAACAAAAATCGGATCCTTCTTTGCAAGTGATCTTAATGGCTTATGCCTTGTAAGACATGAGCGGTGAAGACGGGAGCGTGCCCGATGCGCGATGGAGTAGGGGTGGGAGTGGCTAATAGGCCCGAGTTGGATCTCTCAAATAAAATTCCATCAATAGCTCTGTCTGCTCTTTTGTAGGACCGGTATGCTTTCAGAAAAGCACACGCCTGATGCTCTGATACCATTGTCACAAGGCGGGCACCACATGCCAATAGAAAAGAAGAGACTGAACAACTTTAAGCACTTCAAATAACAATTGAACTGAAATAGAGAGAGACGACACGCGACACGGAGTGGCGGAATTCCACGCTAGAGTGTATTGGCCCCAAACCTTGGCGCCCCTTTCGGTATTTCTTTAAAGTTTATATTGCATCAACACAGTACAAGCCGGTACTCCAGACTCTGCACCTTCTCCAGGAAGCATGCCAGAGAATGAGCCCTAACCTCATATTTAAAGGCCCTTGGCCTAAAAGCAATTACAGTGAAAAACCTTCAAAACTCAAAAGCTCCTGGTCCAAAAAGCAATGCCAAAAGCTGCCAGCTTTTCGTAAATCGCGTTGGTGTTCGTACAGCAGGCCACGTGTCAGTCCGCCACGTCAGCAAATCTTGGTTAGGGTTAGGGTTTTTGATTTTCAGGTTAGGGTTTCGGACAGAATTAGGGTTTTTGATTTTAGGGTTAGGGTTTCAACAGAATTATTTAGGCTTAGGGTTTCAGCAGAATCAGGGTTTCGGGTAGAATTAGGGTTTTTGATTTTAGGGTTAGGCTTTCAACAGAATTAGGGTTTTGGGTAGAATTAGGGTTTCCGATTTTAGGGTCAGGGTTTTAGCAGAATTAGGGTTTCGACACGTTAGCAGTTTGTTACACCCCCTCTTTTGTCCTTGACCTGTAATGCATCTGTGAACAAATAGATGGAAGATTTCCATGGCGGCCAAAACCTGCGTATCGCTGAAAACGCAGCAAAACAGCCCTGTAAACATGCATCTGATGGCTTCCAATGCTGAAAATGAGCTCTTTGGACCTAGGTAAAGTCATAGGAAGCTCAAAAATGGAGAGAAATGGCTGAAAATCAGAGTTAACAGCCTCCAAAACTGCTCCAAAGTGTCAGTTACGAGTTTTGTTCTCCCAAACTTGGTAAATTGACCAAAAAGTGCCACTTGGCACTCATGCATGCAATTTCCCCGCATTGGGCTTTCTGCTTAAAAGTCTCTCAAGTGGTGCACCAATTGACTTTGCAGCAGAGTAATAAAATGTTCCCCCTTGTCATACCGAAGGTAATGACGCGAACACATTTTGTGGCCCAAAATAGAAATTTCCTAAATTTTAGGAGATGCTTTCGTTGGGCTCCCACTGGTCATCTGACCATCTATCCTCATCGGGACCGCATCCAAAACTGCAATGTGGCCCAATTGTAGGATACTTTCTGTTGGGTTGCCACCTTGACTTTATGCCTTTGTTGAGTTCACTTCCTAGTATCCACCAACTTGCTAAGTGCGACGAGGGGACCTACATGATCTTGAACTGAGCCTAGACATCCTTTTACTTTACAAGTTCCAATGCTGACCAACTTCCCGTCTGCGGGTGAAACTACCGTTCACATTGGCCATACAATGTCCGACCATTTGCAACTTCAAAAAAGAGGTCTCAAAAATTAAACAAAAATCATTGGAAAGAAACCAACAAGTAAGGTTAGACGTTGCCACGTCCTCGTGACATGCACAATATATAGGGAAACTTTGTGAGCCGTTTTTTTTAAATTCTGCCCGTTTATGGCCGTTTATGACCGTTGGCCGGTTCTGGCCGTTCCGGTGGCGTTCCCCCGTCCATTTCGGTTTAAGGCAGCCTGTCGGAACTGCAGCCCATTCTGGGGCGTTCCATCCACTCCGAGCTGCCCGGAACGCGTTCCAGGCATGAAAAGAGCCGTTCCTCGGTAACTCTGAAAAAGCTAAGTGCAGAATGTGACGTGGTGCACTGGCCCAACAGGTCAATACCATCACCACTTGGACGACTCTCAAGGGTGCCACATCCATGAGAGTCCGATATTTAGACAGAGCCGAGCTGTGGTCTGCAGCTGATTACCAGGAGCTCCCCCAAGGCCCATATTCAAAGGCACATGGCCCAAAAGAAATTGCTATCAAAAAGTGGGCCCCCCCGAAGGCAGTAGCACCCAGAAGTCAACTGCTTTCATAAGTGGACCAAAAAGCATCCACGCTGCCACATCAGCAACCTCCGTATGGCCTACCACGCGAGCATCCCACGAAACCACCACGAATCCTGCTGAACTTTACGCGTTGCCGAGCTCTGATTTGGGTCCTCTCGTCTGGTCTTGCGGTATGGTAAGGTTATTTCACGTTATCACTTTGCGACACCGTGTCGATGACTGGATTTTCTCTCATTCCCATGATTGTCTAGCTTAAAATAAGTGATATTCAATCACTAAGTATGTTGATATTGTTGTGCGCTCCTGCTTTATGACAAGTAGCATGTGACATGGGAATACATAATTTGCCATGTCAAGGTAAAAATCCATCGATATTGTGGAGTAGTAGTCTCAAAAGTAAACTTGCCATAGATTACAGAGAACCTGTCCTTGGAACTGTGAAGGTCGTTCAAAAGGGCACGTGTAGGTGTTGGTAGAGGTAGCTTCAAACCGGCACTTGTAGATGTTAGTCATAGAGGCAGCTTCAGGTCATTAGATAGTTTTTCTTTGATATGCTTTGTCTGAATATGAAATTAAGATAGAAAAATTTGCCCATTCCATCTGCTCTTCTGAGATCTTTGATTATCATAGCAGATAGAATAAGCTTTGATGTTAGTATGTTTGAAAAATTTGACTCTACAAAGGTGTTGCTTCCAAGAACCAAACTATATAGTACTTTTAGTAACTCCTGGTAGATATTAGTGGACAACTTTTCTGGACACAAGTTTACCCATCTCCTAAGATTTTTAATTTGTCATAGAAGATAGAATAACTTCTGATGTTTGTATGGAAAATTTGTCTTTATAAAGATGCTGCCTTCAGAAATCCAAGGCATATACTACTGTTAGTTACTCTCATTGATATCATGCCTCCGGATACAAAGGGTGTCTTTTTTATGCAATGACATGGCCATTCCGTTGAAAAGTAGCAGCTAAGATTATTCTGGCAATTATCACATTTGACAGAAAAAGATTCTTCAAATAAGATAGAAAAAGCACGGACTGGTCAGGAAGCAAGTTGGAAGTGTTTTTTTGTTTGCACCATGCATCCACCGGCTCATTGGAAAGCAAATTTGGAAAAATTTCTTTATTTGCCATGACCAGTTTGCCTGCTCCTGCTCATTGAAGGGAGAACTGGAATCACTAAAAGTAAAAAAGCTTCGACTTAGCTTCATAGCAAGGCGCTTGGTTGCTGGCTTATTTGCAAGCAAATTGGAAACAGAATTGCCTGATCATTAGCAAGGGAGCTGGAGCAATAAAAAGGTACTTTGAACTGAGCTTCAGAGTGATGTACTTTTTCCCTGGGTCATTTGCAAGCAGACTGGCACCCGAAGAAATGTTCTCAATTCACTTTAAAGTACGTTCATCGGCATGTATGTATGCATGGCAACTCCTTGGCAAAGGGAGCTGGAAAGCAGTATCTTTTTTAAAATTCTTTTATAAATCCTTTCTTATTTCCTTGTGTAAGACATGAATCGTTTTATCGACATTATCATAGTTTTTAAATGGCAATGCTTGTTTCTGTCATGTTGTTTCCTGTTGTACTTATACCTGCTTGTTTTAATCTTGCAGGCTAGACATGAGGCTCCTCATTCTGGTGCAGAACTTTTGCCTCCCGGTATAGTGGTACCTACGACAGATCTTTTTACACGCAGACTTTGGGGCAACCCTGATGAAGTACGTGACATTTTACCATCATTATGTGCAATCACTTTACTACGGAGTTCATTAATGCATCCAATATGTAACTACATTACTACTGCAACTCTTATGTACTTTAGGGGTCTTCGATCGGGAAGACTGTTTTATTCCTTTAAAAAGGAAGCGAGAAATGTCAAATTAATTCTTCCAGTGTGCAATGTAATATTAGATTTACAATAGGTTCGGAATCTAATGCATTCATTACAATTGTTTCTTGTGTTTCTTGATGTGAATCATGGTGTAGTCTTGTCAAAAAGAGAGTACCGTACTTCATTAAATTGTCAGTTTTTATTTTTGAGCTGATTCAAAGATCAATTTAATCTTGTTTTGGTTCTCCTCTCCATCCAATTTCTTTCTGCTGGTGCTATTTGCGAACAGGATATATCGTACCAACCAAAGTATCTTGTTACACTCACAGTTGGCTTTGATCAAAGGGATATCGTCAATGCAACTATATCCAAGGTTTGGGCTTATCAGCTTCCTGCTCTACATGCTATAATTTTCCGGTGTGCATTCTAACTTCTTTTTATTGAAATGCCAGTTTTCTAAGAATTGGACAATTGTGCTCTTCCATTATGATGGGCGAATAAATGAGTGGGACCAGTTTGAGTGGGCTCAGAAAGTTATTCACATCAGTGCAAGAAAACAAACGAAATGGTATGTTTTTCTCTCGTTTGATCGGTGCATCTCTTTTACAATCTCAGAAATCCAGTAGGTATAGAAATATGGTTGTTGGGATAATTGCAAGTAGGCTTAAATGCACCATACTCTAGTAATTGTATCAAGAAGGAATCATTCTGTGACGTATACCAAGAGCAAGGATGTACATTGGCTGATGCAAAATGTGTCTTACAGAACATAAGGATTAGGGCCTTTGATTGAGGCACGTTCCCATTGGTATTTAGTGGTTGGGCAATACATGATACTCACTTTGCTTCAGCACAGGGTGCTCTTTTTAATGCATACGACTGATTGGGTTAGAGATGTAACGTAAATGCAAGCCATTCTGCATCTGACTCAGCTCATCTAAATGTACTCCTTTGGGCAAAATTGAGGTCAGTTGTGCTGCTAGGAGACTTGAACCTGCATGTTCCCAACCAGAAGTTGTGAGCAGATCAAGAGCTTCCTAAGCACTGGTGGTTGAAAAGCACAGGGTGAGCTGCTAGCCTGGTTCTCAATTGCACGGCCACGTTCTTTGTGGTCTGCTATTGTTGACCGGCAATAGTGTTGCTCACCTTGTAGGTGCTACTGGCTTCATGGTTGAGTTAGTTTCTTCTGAAGGCTCTTAGCGAGACGAAATAATGTGTATTTGCAAGTTTTAAGGAATTTGTCTCCTTTATTCTTCTTTTTTTTTTTGGGCATAAAAAAATCCTTCCATTAGTTTTTTGAAACTGTCCAATGGGCTAAAGTACATGGCCGTCTTAGAGACAAAAGGGGGAGATTCTCCCATGCTGCACAAATAAATATATAACAGCGAAATCACCAAATGGGAGGGGAGAAAAGACATGCAGGTGATCCATAGTACTACTGGATGTCCTGGCTCACCATGAAGGCCGGCCCTGGCCGCCACAGTTGTATGAAAGCCTTGTGTAATTCTCTCTCTGCTCTGTTGGAGGTACCCTGTAACCTGTCATAGTGGTCGGAGGGTGTGTATCAGCTCCAACCAGAATGCATGTACTATCATTGCTCTAGGCTCAGGCATGCCCTCCAAAACTTTATAGCAGAGGACCCACCATACAAACCACTGACCCAGGCTACTGATCAGCTCCCATCTGCAGGCTCTCTCCTGCGTCCAAGCTACTGTCGAGAAATTTAGGTATCCGGCATTGCCGAGGACGATCCACCAACAGCCTAATCTCAAAACTGTTATGCTATGTCTCATATTTAAGTGCTCATGTTGATGTGCCACTGCCCCTCAAGTGAAGGTCATCTCTGGCAGAAGGGACGCCATCACTGGAAGAATCCTGAGTGAAATTTGCTGGGCTTGTGATCAATCCCATAGGCAGTGTCCCTGAGTCTCTAAAGGATTCCCACATCCAGGACAAACCGAGGGGTGTCCACCATGTGCAAACTATTCACCTACTGCAGTCCCTCTGTGTGTGACCAACCACTAAAAAACAGTAATCCGTGGAGCTTGGTGGCCAGTAAATCCGTCAAGAACTCATCTGTGATCCGCTGTTGGTGCCAATGTTGTAAGGCTGCTGGAATGGTATGCCGCTTGGAACTCGAGATATGTTTTGCCTCTCCCAGGGTCGGTAGGAGAGGCGAATGGACCTTGCCAAAATCAATTGCGAAGGTCCCTCTGCAGCTGAGCTAGAGGTCGAGTCCCAAAAGCCCATAACTGCCAGTCCCTCTAACTACCTCCTTTGAGTCCGGGTAAAGCAACTGCTGTTGTCTAGAGGCGGAAAACACTCTAATCCTCTGTAATGTGCATTCTGACATCACAGCCATCTTGCGCTGAACGCAAGAGAGTTGACCCTCCGTTTGGACCTTGAAGAAGAAACACTGCCCCTCATCTGTGCAAGCTTTGACTGCAATCAGAATCTCCAGTCGCGTAAAGCACCCATCCACAATGGAGCCTCTAACTCAAAAGGCGCATGCCAGTCAGTTAAGAGCGCCAAGTGCATATCGTGACACACAGTCAAGACCCCCATATGGGGCTCAATTTGTTTGTTTGCGCATCCTCAGGCAGGCTACAAAATTGCATCCACTTTCCACAACTCTGGGCTGATCCAACCCCAAGCTACATGAGGACGAGTCCCAACATATGTTCTATGCTCCTGGCAAAGCAAGGGGCTCAAAATCAAAGGCTGTCAAAGACGCTCCTCCATGTGAGCTGGTTGGCTTTGACTTGTGCTCAACATCTCCCAGGCACTGAGCAAACTCATGGCAAGTTTATCTTCTCATTGTCGACTCAATCCATCTGTGGACTTTACGGTGAAGATCCAGCGAGTCTCTAGGCACGTGGGCCACCTGCTACGAGAACTCGAGCTAGAATCATGGCAAGAAGAAGCTCCTTCCAAGGCTCAGCACTTGGGAGGAATCCACGAACAATGAACATCCCTAGCGGGGCCCTACTCTGTGAGGCTGGGTTATTGAGCTCAAGACCACCTTGTGCCATGGGTAGTTAGGTGACCGACCATGCAACTTTGGCATGTGAGGGCTGTCCATCTGTGCCAGACTCCAAATAAGCCACTGAATCTGGTCTATGCAAGAAGTGGAAAAGATCCAGTAATATGTAATATACAACATCATTGCCAAACCACCTGGTTGGCCTCCACAATGCGTCCTGCCAAGGAAAGGCAAGCTGAGCTCCAGTGTACTAGCAGAAAGAGATGTATGCAAATGCGGAGACTTACCAAAAGGCTATGTATGCAGATATGAGGAAAGAATTGGACAAAGAGATGCTTAGTAAGCGTGACGAGATGCATACTATCACCAGGATCTGTGAGAGCAGAGAAGCTTTCTAGAGTCAAAGTTGACTTAATGTTTGAGAAGGTTTAGGTGATGATTAAGGTGGAGCTGAGCCTTTTGAGAGGTGACATTGAGAAAGAGATGTATGCAAAAGCGGAGACTTACAAAAAGGCTATATATGCAGATATGAGGAAAGAATTGGACAAAGAGATGCTTGTAAGCGTGACGAGATGTACACATCATTGAAGGATGAGATGCAGACGATTGTGAGGGCAGAAGTGAATGTAATGGAATGTATGATGCAAAAAAGATTACAAGATGCACTTGCTATGTTTGAATCTTGGAAATAAAAAATGGAAGAATGCATGAATGAAAAGGATGCATTGATCGAAGCACTCAATAGAGCCCTCGCAGCTTGCAAAAATACCCCCGCAAAGGAGGGAGAAAACCAACCCTCAATGATAATGGAGCTAGAAAGCATTAAGGAGCAGGTGAAAACTCTACTGGGAGAGGAACAGGAGAGGGCACGAACAACCTCTTCATGGGCAGAGCACCTATTCAAAACACAAGAGAAGGTTGATAGAGCTGAAAAGTGGATCGAGGATGCAAAGAAAGAAAAAGATAAGATGCCCGAAGCCACACCGACATCCACTATTATCAATATGACAATTGAGGAGGAGCAAAAGAGAAAGACTAGAGCCCTTCATGTGCGTGTTACAGGTCTCAAAGACATTGGAAAAGTAGAAGAGGTGCAAGAGCTCTTCAAGCGCATGGGTATTTTTGAATCCACACACACAGGGCTTGGAGAGTTGGCAAGAAGGGAAATAATGAGAAAGCAAGACCCAAGGAAAGAGCACTCATTATACGTTTCCCTACACTAGCAACTAGAAAGGAATTCGTGAAGAAGAGACTAACACTCAAGCAAACTAGGATATTTTTGGGTGATGACCTCACTCTTAAACACAGGTAGCACACATGCAAGAGCTGATGCCCGAGATCAAGGCGACGAGGGAAAAAGGAAAAATTGCTTTCTATAGGGGAGGGAGAGTAGTGGTGTTGGAAAAACGCACAGCATGACAATGGGAGACCTATGGGACCAACCTTAAAATGGCATCATGGAATTGTAGTGGATCAATGAAGCTAGATTTAGGCGTTTTTGAGGATAGCTTTAGACATTCATAGAGGGAGATCACTGACTTCTTTAGAGTAGAGACTCGGGAGGCACATGAGCAAGCTTCACAACAGACTTCAGAGCCCACTATGCCAAAGGTATATTAGTTGACAGAACCATTGAGCTTGGGAGAGCTAGACGTCCACGTTTACAAGGACGACCACGGCATCGACAAAGGCTTCGTGAGAGGATCGAGACTATTCTAGGGAGACATCCAACAAAAACGCTATGTATGCAGATATGAGGAAAGAATTGGACAAAGAGATCCTTAGTAAGCATGACGAGATGTACACATCATTGAAGGCTGAGATGCAAACGATTGTGAGGGTAGAAGTGAATATAATGGAATGTATGATGCAAAAAAGATTACAGGATGCTGTCACAAACCTGTGACGTGGCAGCCAGTACACACACACACACACACACACACACACACACACACACACACCCTCCCTTGGCAAGGACAGTCTCGGAAATGCTGGCTGCAGTGTTGACGTGGCTCCGGAGATTCTGTTGCAAAACGCGCTGGCAGTGCTGACGTGGCAGCAATGTACGAACACGCTGTACGGAATTCCGCATTTTACGGCGCCTTTCACGGAGGCAACAACGTACGGCAGTTTTTGGGCCTGCTTTTTATCTACACAATTTAGCAAGAGAGAGAGCTTTAATTGGCTTGCTTTATTTTTATCAAATAAGACTTGAGAGTCAAAGGGGCTTTATTTTTGAATGCTTTTGGGACAGCTTTTGGCGCTCTGCTTTTGGCATTCCTTGTAAACCTTTAAAAGAGTGGTTTGGGCTCCCACTTCTCAGAGCATCTGGACGCAAAGTGTGAGAGTGAGACCCAATCACTCCCTTGTACTTTGAGCATAGATTTTAATACAAAAAGAAATACCGAAAGGGGCGCCAGTCTTTGGGGTCAATACCTCTTGGCACAGAACTCCGCTGGCGGGCCAGTGTCGAATCAAATTGTGAACTGTTTTGAAGTGAATTCCTGTCGTGTCGCGATAGATTCTTGACTTGGAGTGTCCAACTCTGTTACAGTGGTATCAGAGCACGGCTGATTTCTCTTCTACCAAGAAATTGATCCTTTTTGCGCGGCACTTATGGATTCAAGCAAAGGACAGTCGACTTCCTCTGCATTTGGAGATGTGGGAAGAGATCACGAAGAAGATTCGCGCAAGGAGTACGGCCTGCTTCGGCCTACTTAGGCGGAGCTTGAAGAGATGGAACATCGGAGATTGGTCGATGATGTGACAAAGCTGATGATGAATTTTGGAAGGACCTTAAACTTGCAAAACTTTTTACCCTGACCTCCTTCGACGAGGTGCACTCAAAGTGGCGGCAAACCACGGAGCCACCCCTTAAACCGGCACTCAAGAAACCTCCTATTCCAAGGATGTCTACAGAGCAAGAATTAAAAGAGGTGGTTGATGCACGGATTAGCCAGCTTTTTGATGCACAGAACAAAGCCGAAAAGCACGACAAAAAGCAGATGAAAGGCACTGACTTCCCGGGTTATTTGGGTCATCAATCTACATTTGCCTCGGCAAGAAAGCAGAAGAAGCATGTGCGATTTGAAGGAGTACCCAGTTCTTCTTTTTCTTCTTCTTCAGATACTTCTTCTAGCTCCTTTGACTCGAGCAAAGAAGACAGAAAAGGGAAAAAACGAAGCAAAAAGAAAAGCTTCGGAAAGGGCAAGAAAAAGGCAAAGAAGTCTAAATCTTGCCCAGTTTCGGATAGTTCTACAGAGGACTCGTCTTCGGATAGTTTGGACTTCGATGACAACAAATTTTATGCAAGGAAGAAGATTTTTTATAAAGCCAACCAGTATGACTTTCTAGAAGATAAAAGCAAGAAAGTCCGAGAGTTTAAAGGAAGGTGGACAGTCAATTAAATTTGACACGTTTTCTAGATTTCAAGATGCTTCGAAGGCTTTGGCCTTCATACAGCAGTTTGATATAGCTTTCTTTGGAGGATATTACTCAGAGCACTCCAAGATTCGGAGGGCTACCTCTTACTTCAAGGGAAATGCTCGAACTTAGTGGTCCACGCTTCTATTGAACAAGAAGGGCGAGTTAAATGGCTGAAATTTAAGAGGCTTTTTATTTCTTCTTGGTTGACTCTAGAGTACGAATGTGACATACGAACTGCTTGGAACCATTAAATGGCTGAAATTTAAGAGGCTTTTTATTTCTTCTTGGTTGACTCTAGAGTACGAACGTGACATACGAACTGCTTGGAACCATCTTCGGATGACCAAGAAAGATTCATTGGATGCATATTGCGAGAGATTTTGGAGCTCTTTTCTACCAGCCTCTTCATTTAAGAAGATCTCGTTCAAAGAACAGATTGAGCGGTTTATCTTGGGACTTTCTACAGAGATCCGAGATCACTGCTTAGAGCAAAAGTTAGATTCCATGCAGAATTTGATTAGTCATGCGAAACGGGGATTTGACATTCATTCAGGTAGTTTGACCTACCCCACAAATGAAATCATGACACAAAGGACCGACAGACTTCAAACAAAGAAAGTAGAAAGAAGAAGAGCAACCCAGTAAAGAAAGAAAAGGATGCACGACCCAAGCTCACTCTTCGAGAGAGAGCCCTCTACATCAAAGAGGGGAAGTGTTTTGGATGCGGGGAAACGGGGCACATCTTCGTGAAGTGCCCTAAAAATTCACTGAAAGAACAAAACGACAAAGTTGAAGACAGGCGTGAGGGTTCAAAAGCAGCTGAGGAATGTGGACAAAAAGGCAAGATGAAAGCATGACTGGCTCCAGATTGCATGGGTATTGACCCAAGCACGATTGACGAGAGTACAGAACTTTGCCGAGCTTGGGGCAAAGTGAAAGACCAAGAAGCCCTGATTTTTTATACTGGAGGAGCCAAGGCCAACTTCATTTCACCTGAATTGGCGCCGCGGCTCGAGATCACACCCGATCAAATGGGACCACTAGCAGAGGCAGTTCTAGCGGCACCCGACAAGGACGTAGCCATTACACTTGTCATTGTCAAACTTCGGTTGCATTGTCAGGGGTATTTGGGGCACAAGGACTTCTACATAATGCCCTTGGAAAGTTGTGATGTCCTCCTGGGAATTTCCTGGTACCATAAGAACAAGCCGTGGAGGTCGAGGAAGGGGTGAAGACGTGCTGTGTGTATAGACTCGCTCCTCTAGACGACGACCTCGACCATATATGAAGAAGATGATCCTGATGACCCAACAACTTCTACTCATGTGTACCACCATAAAGAGCCACCGCCATCTAAGTCTATCCCCAAACTGAGTGGTGGTGGTGACTTGGCCACAATGTCCACTAGACCACCGTCCGTATCCCTGCCACGTATCACTGCCAGCCCAGAGTGTCCGTCTAGTGTGAACCAAACCAGACCAACTGTACTAATTGTGTGTCCTCTTGTGAAAGTGACACTGTAGCCTTCTACAGGTTGCCCGCCACAAGACCGCTCACCGTCTCGGTGGGAGGATCAATGAAACTAGAAAGAGCAGTGAAACACTAGAAAAAATGCAGTACACTCTGACTGAAGAGGGTGATGTTTGGAGAAGATCTTGAGTTCCCAAAAAGAAGTACCAATGAAACAATGTTGATATTGGCAAAATATGCTGAAGGAGTAATGGCCTCGGCGCAATGAGGTAAAATGACCAGAAGACTGCCAAGATTAACAAGGCACCCGAAGTGAGGAATCTGTAGCTAGTTGCAGTTGGCTAGAGGGGAAGGAGTAGGTAGGGGAGGGGTGAGGGGGGAGGAGGTGGGGACGAGTTGGTGAGGGGGCCTAGTTGGGGAAGAGGACTAGTTGGGAGGGGGGACGAGTTGAGGAAGAGGACTAGTTGGGAAAGGGGACTAGTTGGTGTCACCATTGTGTGACTACTATCTATCCTTTTTGTTGATTTCTTTCTTATTATCTATTTACTTTCACTTTTTGGAAACACCCCTCGGGAAATCTAACTGCCCTGCATTGCATGGCTAGTGTGGAACTGTCCAGAGGGAGTCCAGGCCTGAGGGCAAGAGAGCACTAAGGTTGGACAAGGACTATGGTTAGCCAAGTGGGGTCATTGACTAGCCAAAGTGGAATCCTTTGCTACAGAGGCTACATTTCAGTTTTGGATGTGGCCGCAGTGTACAAAGAGGGTCGGATGACCTAGACAGATACAATGGTAGCATCTCCTAAAATTTAGGGAACTGCTATTTTGGGACTTGAAAATGTGTTGACGTCATTACCTCCGGAATGACAAAGGGAACATTTTCTTACTCTGCCGTGAAGTCAACTGGGCAACCGGTTGGGATATTTTTAGATGGCAACCCCGAAACGGGAAAATGCTTGTAAATGTGCCAAGTGGCACATTCTGGTGCAGTTTCTGATGCAAGAGAGAGTTGGCGCTGAATTTTAAGCTGGGAGAGGCTCATTTGCAGCTTTTGTCAGAGGTTAAGAGCTATGGAGTGCTTGCTTTCCCTCTTATGCACAGTGCGGTGCTAGGAGTGATGCCCTGCACGCTACGCAGTGCCCTCTCTCTCCCCTTTGGCAGTATGTTATGCCCCTCTAGTGGGCTCTTCATTTGACCAATGTACAGTTGTGTGGGTTCATGCGCGATTGCCGAGGCAAGAGCCTCTTGCACAGGTACTGGATTAGCTAGCGGCTAATCCCCCCCGTAGGTACAGGTGAATTCGGAGAGGTTTCACGCCAGAAATCTCGTCCGATTCAAAGGGCAAGTAGCCCTACAGGTGCGGGAGCTTGAGGACTTGCTACGGATGCGACCGGTACACGAAACGGAGCCCGAAACAGTGAATTACAGCCTGCTGTGTATTTTTGCAGGTTTAGGGTTTTGGCCCTAAACGAACCCTAATACCCCTAGGAAGTTCGGGGACGCAAGGGGACCGCTGTACAGGTGATCTGGCGCATTTTCAGGGCTGAAAACAGAGAATTCAGCGTGCTGCAGATTCTCGCCAGGTTTTGCAAAGTGCCCGTATGCGTCGGGAAAGTCATTTAATGTGTGGGAATACTGACCGTGAAGGGTTCTAGTACAGTTATGCTGCCGAAATCAGGCCGGAACAGTTGAAATTCAGCCAAGTTTGTGCGGGGCAGCTTGTAGGGATCCACAGCATTTATTCCCTCTTTTGAACAATAAAGAAATACCGAAAGGGGCGCCTAAGTTAGGGGCCAATCTGGTGTCGGTCTACTCATACAGGTGCAATCTAGCAGCCTGTATCCCTCTCCCCTTTGTTGTGTCTTGAAAGTACAGGTAAAATAGACGACTAATAATGGGTGAAAGCTAAATCAAGGTTTGAAGTAAAGTCTACCGCCCTTTTTGGATTGAACAGGCCGGTTTCATGGTTCCATCGACGGGATTAAATCACTTTTTCCCATAGAAGTGAGCCTTGGTAAGTTTTGGGCTTGAAGACACAGGGGATCATAGACCAGACACAGGGAATTGTAATTATGGCTGACAGACCATATGATGTGATTGAAGAGGTTTCCTCTTCACAGGGTCAACAGACACATGAAGTGGGTGAGTCCTCAAGACCACCACAGACAGATGATGATATATTCAGGACCCAGTTGGCTACTGCTGTGGCTATGTTCACACAAGTAATGTAGAACCCGAGGTTTTGAGCCTTTCTGCAACCTCCTGTTCCGTCTCAGCAAGTTGGGTCACTGGATCATATTCAAAAGCCTGTTAAGGCTCGAGCACAGGTGATTCATACCGCACAGTCAATGCAAACACCTGTACACTTGACGGAGAACATGCTGTCTCCACAACCTATGCCTAAGG
The DNA here is from genome assembly GCF_014529385.1 of Adiantum capillus-veneris. Lineage (NCBI taxonomy): Eukaryota > Viridiplantae > Streptophyta > Polypodiopsida > Polypodiales > Pteridaceae > Adiantum > Adiantum capillus-veneris. The sequence continues at coordinate 104,884,279 of NC_140946.1, forward strand.
TGCAAGAACAGGTGGCTGAGATGCCAGTCTTTCAAGCTGTACCAGTTCAGCCTGCCACCTTTCAGCAGCCTATAGCTGGTTCTAATGGGCAGGGAAGCAACCTACAGGCTATGCAACAAGTCTTCCCACCACCTTCAGTACACCTTGGCTATTTTGGAGGTGGATCGGTATTCCAGAGCATGGCTGGTCATGCACCTGGAAATCAGTTTTACACACCAGGAACAGTGTTCGGGGGTGCTCAAACGATGATGCCTAACCCCATGTAGTGTCATGGGTATGCAACCAGGGTTTCAGAGCACTCAAGGTCAATTTGGGATGCCACAGGCAAATTTTGGTATGGCTGGAATTACAAATCAGCAGCCAAATATGGCATTTCCAAGTCAAGTTAATAGCGGCCAAGGAACACAGATGAACCCTAATAGTGTTCCCATGTTTCAGTCACTTCCATATGACAATTTAACGCCGCTGGAGAGGCCAACTCCGTACAAAGAAGGTGGCAAAGGTGTGTCATTCACGACCTTTACAGGGTTTGATGACAGGAAGAAGGCGCTCTCATTCCTCCAGCAGTTTGACAAGGCCTATGCAGGGGGAAACTTTACAGAGGCTTCAAAGGTCCTCAAGGCAGCCACTTTCTTGACAGGGAATGCGGGACAATGGTGGACAACTTTATTGCTTCAAGGGCAAGCTCCGTCCACATGGATTTACTTCAAGCAGATTTTTGCAGCAGCATGGTTATCTGATGACTTTGAAGCAGATGCCATGACAGAATGGCACCAGCTAAATGCTGCCACTTGCAGAAATCTGGATGATTACAATCGGAAGTTTTGGAAAGCTCTACTTCCACTAACTTCCTATAGGTTTGTGCCATTGACAGAACAGATTGAAAAATACTGTTGTGGCCTACCCAAAGGATTGAGAAAATATTGCACGAAGACAAAAGTCACTACTTTGACGCAGCTCATCGAGGTAGCAAACACTGGGAATGGTTTGCTCAAGGGAGAAGATTGTGAATTTAACACTGGCCTCAAGGCAGGATCAGGCAAGAAAAATTCAGCCAAAAAGCATGTTCCCAATGAGGCTCCTAAAGGGACTCAGGAGTCGGCCAACGCAGGGAAAGATAAAGCTACGGCTGAATCAGAAAAAGGACCAGCAAAGAAATGGAAAAGACGTTTTCCTCGCAAGTCAGAAGAGCAAAAGAAGGTCCCGAGGACAGAAAACAAATGCTTTATATGTGAGCAGCCTGGCCACATTGCTTACAACTGTCCTACAAAGAAAAGGCCAGTTGATTCTGAAGACAAGGAGGACAGGAAAGGAAAGAAGCCCATGGCTGGTCTAGTGCCAGATATGGTGGGCGACAAGCCAAATTCATATGCAAGTGAGCTTTGCAGAGCATGGGGAAAGGTCAGGGATCAAACAATGCTTATCTTCTTTGATCCAGGTGCCAAAGCCAACTTTATTTCCCCAGAATTGGCTTCAAAGTTGGGAATCAGACCTTATGAGATGGGGTATACAGCAGGGTTGTCCACGTTCGACGTACGGGACGTTCCGTACTGTACGACTCGTACGTTCCGTACATGAGTCGTCTTTTTTTTTTTTTTTGCGGGGCGATTTTTGGTGTGGGAATGTTTTGCATCTCGACTGCATTTGAACAAGAGCCCAATGGCTGCATTGGCTCAAACCACCATGACCTATGTGCGACGAGGCTTGGGTAGCGGATCTACTATGGCCGCCACCACTTTGGAGATCATGATTCTTCTTTCTTCGGACATTTCCGTTTCCAATGTCCATGGACAGATCTTTCATGTTCTAACTTGTAAAACTTAAGTTACAAGTATTTAGTACTAAGCAGTGTTAGGAAAAAGCCGGGGTCTAGTGTATTTTAACTGGTTGAAATTATAAAATCCCAGTTAGATTTTGAGCTTGCCTCTAAGAAAACCGGCAAATTTACACAAGTTTTAGTGTAATTACCGGCAAAAGCTTCAAATTTTGACCTGAAAACTCAAGTTTTTCCTTATTTTGATCGGTTAGGAAAAATGTTTGTTTCTAGCCCTGGTACTAAGTACTAAGGTCGATGTCATGACTCATATGATCTATCATGTGTAAGACGCATGATTTTTTTTTGCATCGTACGTTACGTCACCGTACGTCTAATTTTTTTTAGTTCGATTAGTACCGCACGTCTTCGTACGTGTACCCGTCGTACGTGACCGTACATGTCAACTATGGAGGCAGGTTTTGCATGTCCTGGCCATACAGAGGCTGTGACACCCATCATTGGAAAGTTGCGTCTACATATCCAGTCCTATGTAGATGTTGAAGAATTTTACATCATGCCACTGGACGGATGTGATGTGTTGTTAGGTATTCCTTGGTTGTTTCGTGTACAGGGAATCATGGATGCCTACAACAAAAAGATCACTGTACAGAGCAGGGGAAAGACTCACATTCTGGATGTAAAGCTTAAAGGGGAGTCTATTCCTACTGTATCAGCTTCTGCTATTACTTCTGTAATGAAAAAGCATCTTTCTGCGTACTTGGTTTTTGCACGTGAAGTGTCAGATTGTGATGAATCAAATTTATCTGTGCTAGATAAAGAAAGGTCAATGTTTTTACAACAGTATAGTGACTGCTTTTCCGATTCATTACCGTCTCAATTACCGCCAGAGAGACCCGAGGACCATGCGATAGATTTGGTGCCAGGCAGTAGCCCACCAAATAAGCCTCCGTACAGGGTTAGTGCGGCTCAGCAGAAAGAGATAATGGGCCAAGTACAGGAGTTGTTAGAAAAAGGGCTGATTCAGCCCAGTTCATCTCCATTCTGCTCTCCAGTGTTGTTGGTGCAGAAAAAGGATGGCTCATGGCGTATGTGCATCGAGTACCGTGCACTGAACAAGAATACCATCAAGAATAGGTTCCCTATACCTAGAATTGATGATATTATGGACAAATTAGAAGGAGCAGCTATGTTTAGCAGGATAGATCTAAAGAGTGGGTACCATCAGATCCGCATTAGATCAGAGGATGTGCACAAGACTGCTTTTAGAACGACGTTTGGCCTTTACGAATTTTTAGTGATGCCCTTTGGTCTCACAAATGCTCCTGCTACGTTCAATAGGATGATGGACAGAATTTTCCGTCCACACCAGCAGTTTGTTGGTACATTCTTTGATGACATGATAGTCTACTCAAAGAATGAAGAGGAGCATAGGCATCACTTGGCCATTGTGTTCAAAGAGCTACGCAGTCATAGGTTGCTCATCAATGCAAAGAAAAGTGAGTTTTTTCTGGAAGAGATTCACTTTCTGGGACACATTGTCTCAAAGGATGGTGTCAGAATGGATCTTGCAAAAGTTGAAGCGATCAAGTCATGGCCAAATTTGAAGACGCTGCATGATGTCCGAAGCTTTTTGGGACTATGCTCCTATTACAGAAGGTTTATCCGAAATTTCGCTGAGATTGCTTCACCTTTACATGCTCTTCAAAAGAAGGCAATCACCTTTAGATGGACACAGAAAGAGATTTCAGCTTTTAATCTCTTAAAGGAAAAGATGACTTCGGATCCAGTCATTGTGTTGCCAGATCTTAGGAAGTCATTTGTGGTCCAGTGTGACGCCTGTGGTGGTAGCATTGGTGCAGTGCTAATGCAAGATGGCAGGGTAGTAGCCTATGAGAGCAGAATTTTGCAAGGGCCAGAGATGACCATGCAGGTCTATGAGAAAGAGTTACTGGCTGTGATTCATGCGCTCTTAAGTTGGAAACACTACTTGCTAGGTGCAGACTTTGTTGTCCAAACGGACCATCAGACCTTGCGGTACTTCTTGACACAGACAAAGTTATCTGAGAAGCATATGCGATGGGCAAATATCTTGTCCATGTTTCATTTTCAGATTGTGCATGTGGAAGGCAAGAAGAATGTTGTGGCTGATGCCTTGTCAAGGAAGCCACAAATTTCAGCTGTGTCAATTCCTTATCATCATGAACTTGATGATATGAGAGAACAGTATGAAAATGATGAAGATTTTGCAAGGGTCTTCGAGCAACTAATGGATGGACAACGTCATGAACACTATCTTCTTAAAGACGGGTTCATGATGATGCATGGCAGATTGTGTGTCACAAAGCCATTGCAACGCAAAGTTATGGAAGAGAGTCATGTCCCACCGTATGCAGGGCATCGTGGTATCGATGCTACAGTTAAAGCGGTTGAGACATTCTTCTACTGGCCTACATTAAGAAGAGATGTGGATGCCTTTGTGCGAGAATGCCTAATATGCCAAAAGGTCAAGTTTGACAGGCAAAAGGCACCAGGGTTATTGCAACCACTACCTATTCCAGATAAACCATGGGAAAGTATTGCTATGGATTTTATCTTTGATCTTCCGAGAACGCAGACAGGAATCGATGGTATTTGGACCATTATTTGTAGATTCAGCAAACAGGCTCATTTTATTTCTGTCAGGAAGATGATAAAGCTAGATCAGATGGCACGCTTGTTTATGAGCAATATTTTCAAGTATCATGGCATGCCACAGTCGATTGTTAGTGACCGTGATCCACGCATGACAAGTTTGTTCTGGAGAGGCTCGTTTGAGAATATGGGCACCACGCTCAAATTCTCTTCGTCATTTCATCCTCAAACAGATGGGCAGTCAGAAGAGGCAAATTCTACTGTCCTAGATCTGCTGAAGTGCTATGTGTCAGAGCATAAAGGAAAGTGGGAGCAGTATTTGCCATTGGTGGAGTATGCATACAATAATACAGTGCATTCATCGACTGGCAAGGCACCCTTTGAGATAGTTGAAGGTGGCAAGAAAGTTCCTCCCATACTGCATACAAAGGACAAGATATTTGAAGCAGATAAGTATGTTCAGGACATGGATGAAATGTACAAGAAGGTCAAAGTGGCCTTAGAAAAGACTAAGGCAAAGCAAAAGAAAGCAGCTGATCGTCACCGTCGTGAAGTGGTATATTCACTTGGTGATTGGGTGCTTTTATGCTTTGAAAAGGCAAGGTTAAAGAAGATGAAGGGCAAGGAAAGACTGTTTCCAAAGCTCAGCATGCGTTACTATGGGCCTTTTCAAGTGTGCGGCATAATCAGTGATGTTGCATATAGGCTGAAATTGCCTGACAGTTGGAAGATTCACAATGCGTTTCATGTGAGTCTTCTTAGACCCTATGTGGGTGATGTGCTAGAAGATATGCCAGCTGAAGATCAGCCGGAAGTCGAGGAACTTGACGAGATCTTGGTCCCTGAATAGATTTTGGCACACAAAGAAAGGAAAGTGAAAGGCAAGGTTGCTAGGCGTTACTTAGTAAAGTTCAGAAACTATCCACCAATGGATGCTAAGTGGGTGGAAGAAGGTGAACTTGCAGAGTCACCAACTGTGTTATCACTTTACCTTGAAGCCTTCGATTTGCAACCTACCTTGACCCCTTGAGTTTCAAAGCTACATGGATTGTCAGTGTGACAATGGCTTCTGAAACAAATGATGTACATGGTATTTAAAGTGAGCTCAAATGAAATACCTGTTACATGAATGTTAGAGCTGTACAGATTGTCAGTTTGGCAATTGCTCTTATGGAATGTCCAAAAGTTTGGTTAGTGCTATAGAAGTGAGTATTTCTTGTCAGTTTGTCAAGGATACAGTGATTGCTTCTATTCAAGAGAACATGTGTAACTGGATTCTTAAGCTGTCGGTTTGGGTATGCTCGAAAGTGTTACGGGATCCAACGTGTACTATAAGACAGTGGCAAAATGTGCAGCTACCATTTTGTCATTGGAAAGTTAGTGACTCAAAGCAATGGCTGAGTGCGAAGCTATAACTATGTCATTGGGACAGGGTTCACACGTAGGCAATACATGAGTCAACAAGGTGTTGAATACACCAGGGTTGACAATGAGCATGTATGTGTCGTATATGTGTCGACAGGTGTTGAATACATCAGTGTTGACAGTAAGCATGTACGACATAGATGCAAACGAGGACGTTTGAGATTTCAAGAGGGGGGTAATGTCACCAGCGTGTGACTACTATCTATCCTTTTTGTTGATTTCTTTCTTATTATCTATTTACTTTCACTTTTTGGAAACACCCCTCGGGAAATCTAACTGCCCTGCATTGCATGGCTAGTGTGGAACTGTCCAGAGGGAGTCCAGGCCTGAGGGCAAGAGAGCACTAAGATTGGACAAGGACTATGGTTAGCCAAGTGGGGTCATTGACTAGCCAAAGTGGAATCCTTTGCTACAGAGGCTACATTTCAGTTCTGGATGTGGCCGCAGTGTACAAAGAGGGTCGGATGACCTAGACAGATACAATGGTAGCATCTCCTAAAATTTAGGAAACTGCTATTTTGGGACCTGAAAATGTGTTGACGTCATTACCTCCGGAATGACAAAGGGAACATTTTCTTACTCTGCCGTGAAGTCAACTGGGCAACCGGTTGGGATATTTTTAGACGGCAACCCCGAAACGGGAAAATGCTTGTAAATGTGCCAAGTGGCACATTCTGGTGCAGTTTCTAATGCAAGAGAGAGTTGGCGCTGAATTTTAAGCTGGGAGAGGCTCATTTGCAGCTTTTGTCAGAGGTTAAGAGCTATGGAGTGCTTGCTTTCCCTCTTATGCACAGTGCGGTGCCAGGAGTGATGCCCTGCACGCTACGCACTGCCCTCTCTCTCCCCTTTGGCAGTATGTTATGCCCCTCTAGTGGGCTCTTCATTTGACCAATGTACAGTTGTGTGGGTTCATGCGCGATTGCCGAGGCAAGAGCCTCTTGCACAGGTACTGGATTAGCTAGCGGCTAATCCCCCCCGTAGGTACAGGTGAATTCGGAGAGGTTTCACGCCAGAAATCTCGTCCGATTCAAAGGGCAAGTAGCCCTATAGGTGCGGGAGCTCGAGGACTTGCTACGGATGCGACCGGTACGCGAAACGGAGCCCGAAACAGTGAATTACAGCCTGCTGTGTATTTTTGCAGGTTTAGGGTTTTGGCCCTAAACGGACCCTAATACCCCCAGGAAGTTTGGGGACGCAAGGGGACCGCTGTACAGGTGATCTGGCGCATTTTCAGGGCTGAAAACAGAGAATTCAGCGTGCTGCAGATTCTCGCCAGGCTTTGCAAAGTGCCTGTATGCGTCGGGAAAGTCATTTAATGCGTGGGAATACTGACCGTGAAGGGTTCTGGTACAGTTATGTTGCCGAAATCAGGCCGGAACAGTTGAAATTCAGCCAAGTTTGTGCGGGGCAGCTTGTAGGGATCCACAGCATTTATTCCCTCTTTTGAACAATAAAGAAATACCGAAAGGGGCGCCTAAGTTAGGGGCCAATCTGGTGTCGGTCTACTCATACAGGTGCAATCTAGCAGCCTGTATCCCTCTCCCCTTTGTTGTGTCTTGAAAGTACAGGTAAAATAGACGACTAATAATGGGTGAAAGCTAAATCAAGGTTTGAAGTAAAGTCTACCGCCCTTTTTGGATTGAACAGGCCGGTTTCAGTTGGGATGGGGACCAGTTGGGGAAGGGGACTAGTTGGGATGGGGGACTAGTTGGGAGGGGGGAAGAGTTGGGGAAGAGGACTAGTTGGGAGTGGGGACGAGTTGGGGAAAAGGACTAGTTGGAAGGGAGGGGGGGGGGCGAGTTTGGGGAGAGGGGGGAGGGCAAGGATGAGTAAGGGGACGAGGGGGAGAAAGGGAAAAATGGTGGGTAGGGCCGAGGGAGTGGGTAGGGCGAGGGCAAGAGAGAATTTTATAGGGTGGGGGTGTGGGGAGGTGGATAAGGGATGGGTAGGAAACAACAGATCAAAAGCAGATACAGACACAATGCTAACCTAGCAGATACCACCTGAGTTATACAAGCGGTTCTCCTACTATGCTCCGTTGCGAGCTTACCCAGTGTGAATGCTTTTAGTAAAGGGTCAACTGAGCAAATCAACTTCTGTGACTTCTACGCTAGTTGTTGGTTTAAGTGGTTCATTGGGCTCACTACGGTAGGAACACAACAAAAGGGTGTGACCTCAGGCAAGGTTGAATAGATAGTCCATAACAAGGCGTAGAGTTGGTAGCTTCCAACCACTCTAGCAGACCTTCGTTTGACCCTTCTGATGTAGTAGGTTGTTCTTGTTCAGGGTTGGTTTCCATTGACAAAGAAACTTGCTGCACCATGGGATCCATACCTCCTTCTAAGAGAATGGGTTGTATTCGGGAGCCAGAAGTATGTATCCACATGGCATCGTTTCCCCAATCATAAAGTGCCTTAGTATGTCGCAACCAAGGTTTACCAATAAGCAAAGGAAATCCTCCCTCCACCTGGGGAAGACTGACCACCACAAAATCCAAGCTAAATGTGAAGTCTTGTACCTTCAGAGGCACCTTATCTACTATGCCCACTGGATAGACTGTCCTCTGGTCCGCCAATGTAACAGTGAATGGAGCAGGGCGGGTAGGTTGCAAACCTAAAGCCAACGTAGTAAATACTGGCATCAGATTGATTCCAGATCCACCATCCACTATGACGCCTGAGAAATGATGCCCAAGAATAGACAGTGAGACGAGGACTTTTGTAGTCGGTGAGGGGAGCAGCTGGATAAGAAATCATGTAGGACTCCAAGGGCTGCACAGGTAGGTGCCCGCCACTAGGCCCTGCACCAGGATACAGAGACTGGATGATGAAAAGGGTGTCACTTTGAAAAATTGCATCAAGTCGAAGCATGTCGTACAGTGACACTTGCTGAAAGGTGTTTTTCAAGATAGACTGTGTTGTAGGCTTCTCTCTTTTGATGTGATCTTGCTTTGGTATCTTAAGCTTCTGCAAGTCCTCTACCGCTTCCATGAAATCACCATCAACCATAGTTACCGGGGAACGCGTTCTGTAGGCCCTAGAAGGCCGGAACGCCGTTCCCTCCCCCTCTGCCAAGCTGGAACGCCCCGAAACGTTTTGCCGTTCCGGGTGACCACGTGATACCGGAACGGCCGGCCAGAACGGCTTCGGAACGGCCCGGAACGGTCCGGAACGGCCAACTCTCAAAAATGGGAAGAAATAGGCAGTTTTTTGCAAATTTGCAGTGAACATTAGGTGTTTTTTTAGTGTGCAAGGACTCAAAAATTAAAATGCACCCCCTCACACCCATTCCCTTCTCAAGTATTATTTGGGTGTTTTTTATGCCTCCCGTTCTGCGCCGTTCCTGTTCCAGACCCCTGGCCGTTCCCCCGTTCCGCGAGGGTCCCCGTCGCCGTTCTCGTTCCGCGTTCCGGGTAACTCTGCCATCAACATCTGATAGAAGAGAGGTAGGTTGTCTCTTGGCACTACCTGCTGGTTTGTCAACTACTAAGGGAGTTTGATTCATTTGTTTGACTTGAGCGAAAAAATTAGATTGCCAGGGAGGCTAAGACTAAGAGCAACTCTCTGTGCCCGTGTGAGCACACCAGCCGGCTCTTCCACCTGCTTCAACCCATCTTGAGAGGCAACTACAAGAGTGGAAGGCAGGGCCTGTGGAATGGGGCTTACTGTGATGAGGTTAACCTTGGGGAATGTAAACTCTTGCTGGTTCTTGCTTGTGCTTGTAGATGTGGATGCACGTTGTTTTGGGCAGTCCTTACTATAGTGATCCTTAGCTTCAGGGCTGTATCGGCAAGGAGGGGACCCTTCTGGCAACGGACACTTGCTCTGATAACGTCCATATTCCTCGCACCTGTAGCACAAAATTGGTCTATTGGAGGGGCGAGGTGGTCTCGACCCTTGCTTCATGGGGCCGGATGCTGACGTGTAGAAGCTTTGGGGAGCTGAAGGAGTACTAGCATGATAAAAGCTGGGGGATGCAAAGTTGTTGTGCATACCTTGCATAGGAGGTGTTGTCAGCAGAGGTGGCATCGGGTTTTGATGGCCATAGGATGAAACCATGTTGGATGCAGGTGCTATCCCTTGTTGGAGAGAAGGACCTAGACTTTGTTGTATTTGTTGCAATCCCTTGATATAGTAGCAATCCTTGTCTTCATACCCAGACTTTTCGCAGAAGTGGCAATAAGCCCGAAGGGGACAGTCCTATGGAGGATGTCTTGGAGAGCGACACGAGCTGCACCATACCATAGCTTTAGTCTTCTGTTGAGACCGAAGCTCTTCTAGCTCTCTCTTGATTTGATCCAAAGCCTCAAGATGTGGTGGTTTCTCCTGTCTAAGAGAGATTGATTTCTCCTCTTGAAGAGCGCGTTGTAGTTTTAGGGCTTCAAGTTCCCTACGTAAAGAAGTCAATGGATCAGCAGGACTTTTCGAAAACACAGAGGGGGTCTCTATGTGAGGGGAGTTGGTGAACAACTTCCTAGCCCCCTCTATCCTAGTAGCAGCTGCGACGAACTCCTCCAGAGTGGCGTTGGGTCAGAGACTCTCTCGGAGTTTTTGCTGAGAAGTTTTGGGAAGAGCCTTCTCCACCCACTTCTTAACCATAAATTCATCGGGTTGCTGAGGAAGCTTGGCAACCAGAGACTTGGTTTTAGTCATAAGTTCTGCAAAAGTCTCCTCTGGTTGGAGCACCATGTTGGCCAACTCATCCAAAACCTTTTCCTGGTAGTCACCTGGCCTGAATGCTGCACAGAACTGTTGCCTTAAAGCTGCCCAAGTTGCAAAATGGTTCTTTGCAAACTGACTGTACCATTTGTCTGCTAAGCCATCCAAGGTAGATGGAAAGAGTACCAAATAAGCATCTTCTCTATTAAGACCACGACCCCTACAGAGAGATACGAACCTCCTTGCATGGTTGTTTGTATCTTCTGAAGAGTCCCTTGAACGTAGGAAACTTTATGTTTACCTTGGCCAAAACACTGGCCAACGCCTCCATGGCCTCTTGCTCAGGAGCCCGTTGCTCAATAGCCTGCTGTAACAAAATAGGAGAGAGCTTTACTGGGGAAGGTGACCTGGAAGATGTGGAACCGGATGGAGGAATGGGTGATGTCGTATGTGGAGGTATGGGTAATGAGGTTAATGGACTTCTACTAGGTACCAAGGGTCGTCTTCTGTTGTAGTACTTCAGAGGACTCAGTAGTGCGCTTTGACTCTCTAATGACTGCCTTGTATGTGTCATGCAGCTACCGCAAATCCAACCAAGCTTTGGGCAAGAAGACCTTTCACTGCTTTAACTAGCTGAAGACAAGTCTAGACTCTACTAGACCAAGCAAGTGACTAGACCCAGGCTGGACCAGGGATGAGGAGGATTGGACCGGGGACGAGGAAGGATTAGACGAGTTGGACTAGGGCGAGAGAGGACCAGACCAGTTGGACCAGGGTGAGAGAGGACTAGACCAGCATACTATACAGTGCAAGGCAAAGTAGGCGAATCCAACTAGCTTCATGATTTGTACCTCAACAGAGAGTGAGACTTCAGCTGAGGTCCCATCGTGATCGCCAAAATGAGCACCTGTAGCGCGGATAGTGTGTCGTGATCTCTATAGTGGGTGCTCCTCAGTGTAATGTGCGTGACAATCTCACTCGAAACAGACTGAAAACAAAGGAACAATAGATAACAACTGAGCTCAGAGAAACACAACAGTAGACCAGAACATATGACTCGACTATCTCAAAGAACCGATACAGACTCTGGCGTGGTAGCACACTCAGCTCCAGCCCAGGACTCACAGGTACAATGCGGGTGTCGAGGATTAGATGTGCAAGGATGGTGAAGACGTGCTGTGTGTATAGACTCGCTCCTCTAGACGACCTCGACTATATCTGAAGAAGATGATCCCGATGACCCAACAACTACTACTCATGTGTACCACCATAAAGAGCCACCGCCATCTAAGTCTATCCCCAAATTGAGTGGTGGTGGTGACTTGGCCATGATGTCCACTAGACCACCATCCGTATCCTTGCCTCGGCCACTGCCCACCAGCCCAGAGTGTTCGTCCAGTGTGAACCAGACCAGACCAACTGTACTAATTGTGTGTTCTGTGAAAGTGACACTGTAGCCTGCTACAACTGCTCTCCACTGTTGTTGGTTTTGAAGAAAGACGTCTTGGAGAATGTGTGTGCATCTAGTATAGAGCTCTCAACAAAATCACCATCAAGAACAGGTTTCCGATTCCTAGGATCGATGATATTCTTGACCGACTTCAGGGATCCTCGTGTTTTAGCAGGATCGATTTGAAGAGCAGCACTTTCTTTGACAACATCATTGTTTTCTCCAAGGATGAGGCAAAACATAGAGAACATTTGCTGCACGTCTTTCAGGCATTACGAGATCACAAGTTGGTGATTAATGCAAAGAAAGTGAATTTTTTCCTACCCGAGATACACTTTTTGGGACACATTGTCTCAGTAGCAGGAGTGCAGATGGACCCGGCCAAGATAGAGACTATCCGTGATTGGCCCGATTTGAAGAATGTTCATGAAGCTTGTGTTCGTACTACAGGCGGTTCATTAGAAAGTTTGGAGAGGTTGCTTTCCCTTTGCATATCTTGACACAGAAAGGAGTCCTTTTCTCGTGGGGACCAATAGAGGTGATTGCCTTTCAAACATTGAAAGAGAAATTGACTACAGGACCAATCTTTATCGGATTTGCAGAAGTCATTCGAAGTATATTGTGATGCTTGTGGTCGTAGTCTGGGTGCGGTCTTAATGCAAGAAGGCCATGTCATTGCCTACGAAAGCCGATTGTTTTCAAGGCCGGAATTGACAGCACAAATTTATGAGAAAGAGCTTTTGGCGGATATCCATGCTCTTACTCAGTTGCGACATTACCTACTCGAAGCGGATTTTATTGTCTTCACAGACCATCAGAGTTTACGCTACTTCTTGTCACAGAAGCAGCTATCGGAAAAGTAGATGCGGTGGGCGAACATCTTGTCACAGTTTCACTTCAAGATTGTCCATGTGCAGGGACAGGAGAATTTGGTGGCCGATGCTTTGTCCCGGAAGTCGTTGCTTCTGGCTATTTTCGTGATACATAATAGGAGCTTCGAGGATATGATCGATCAGTATGTCACAGATACAAATTTTGCAGATAATTTCACTCGTATACGGAATGGGGAGATAGTAGCGGGATATTCCATTCGGGATGACTACTTGATGAGGAAAACCGTGTTGTGTGTTACACAGCCGTTGAGGGAAAAGGTTATGACCGAATGCCACTGTCCACCTTTAACGGGTCACCGCGGCATTGCTACCACCTTGAAAGGTGTGGAGAGATACTTCTTTTGGCCGATACTCAAGAAGGACGTGGACGATTTTGTATGTAGTTTCTTGGTATGTTAGAAGGTCAAGTTTGACAGGCATAAAGCACAGGGTTTGTTACAGCCTTTACCCATACCCACGCACCCCTGGGAAAGTATTGCAATGGATTTCATTTTTGATCTCTCGAGAACACAGAGTGGTCACGATGGTATCTGGATTGTTATTGACAGATTTAGCAAGCAAGCTCATTTCATTCCAGTGAAGAAAACAGTCAAGCCAGATCACTTAGTGAGACTGTTTGTGGCCCAGATCTTCAGGTTACATGGCATGCCTGAGATGATTGTCTCCGACAGAGACCCCAGATTCACGAGCTTGTTTTGGAAGTCTATTTGGGAGAACATTGGCACACGGTTGCAGTTCTCGTCATCGTTCCACCCGCAGACTGACGGGCAATCTGAGATTGCTAATTCAGTGGTACTAGATTTATTGAAGTCTTACATCATGGATCAGAAGACTCAATGGGAAAAGTATTTACCTTTGGTGGAATTTGTCTACAATAACACGATACACTCTTCGACGGGGAAGGCGGCATTTGAGATTATTGAAGGTGCTACGAAGGTTCCACCCTTCCTAAGCACGAAAGATAACATTATTGAAGCCGATGAGTACACGCGTGACTTGGACACGCCTTTTGCCAAGGTCCGCGAGGCTTTGCAGAAATCTCAAGAAAGACAGAAAAAGGCAGCAGATCGCTATCATCCCGATTTGAAATTGAAGGAGAACGATTGGGTGTGCTCTTACGTTTTGAGAAGGCACGCCTGAGAAGGAAAAAGGGAAAGGAGAGGCTTTTTCCAAGGCTTAGTATGCGATACTACATACCTTTCCCGATTTCTGAAAAGATAAATGATCTCTTTGAGACTGAAGCTTTCCCATACTTGGAGAATTCACAATGCTTTTCATGTGAGTCTCTTGAAACCTTTTAAAGGTGATGTGCCCGAAGATGGAGAGCCTGATGAGCAACCCGAAGTGGAAGAAAACGAGGAGATCCTTGTTCCAGAACAGATATTGGCACATAAAGATAGAAAGATTAAGAGTAAAACGATAAGGCGGTTCTTGGTTAAATCCAAGAACTACCCTACATTGGATGTGAAGTGGATGGAGGAGGAGAACCTAGCAGATACTCCTCAGATTGTGAATCTTTACCTTGAAGCATTTGGATTAGTTTAATCTAAATGGAACCTCGAACTCAGCTTGGGCGGAATCTGGTGCAACGGGTATGCACAAGAGGGGAATCACTCTACTCCTTTGTCAACAGATTGCCTCGATTTTTGATACTAAAGTCACTGATGTCTCTTTGAGTTTCAGGGATACTGTGAGCTGACAGTATTCTGCTGTATGACTTTATGAACTGGAATTCCTGATAATATGATACTAATTTGTTCTTGACTTGTTTAAGTGCAGGAACTAATAGACGAAATGACTGCAGTATTTCGGTCTGAAAGATCTCGATAGACGTGATTGCAATAAGGATTAGTCGATTGGGCATCTATGAGGTCCTGAGTGGATCTAGATGCGATTGCTAAATATGTTGCCGATAAATCATGGTCTGAGATCCGAATGAATTTTGAATGTGATTTGTCATGTGATGTCCTATCATGTCGTGTGATGTGACTGTTGATTGGTACACGTGCTAGATGTGTGCTCCTAGTGCGTCGGTACTAACAGTCAGTGTATGCCAAGACAGTTTATGGCCTCTGCCTGTTTTGCAGTCGTAATCGAGGGCGATTAAATGCTTTCAAGAGGAGGGTATGTCACAAACCTGTGACATGGCAGCCAATACACACACACACACACACACTCCCTCTCGGAAATGTTGGCTGCAGTGCTGACGTGGCTCTGGAAATTCCGCCGCAGAACGTGCTCGTAGTGCTAACGTGGCAGTAGTGTACGAACACGTTGTACAGAATTCCACATTTTACGGCCCGTTTCACGGAGGCAGCTGTGTACGGCAAATTTTTGGGCCTACTTTTTATCTATGCAATTTAGCAAGAGAGAGAGCTTTAATTGGCTTGCTTTATTTTTATCAAGCAAGACTTGAGAGTCAAAGGGGCTTTATTTTTTAATGCTTTTGGGACAGCTTTTGGGTCTTTGTTTTTGGCATCCCTTGTAAACCTTTAAAAGAGTGGTTTGGGCTCCCACTTCTCAGAGCATCTGGACGCAGAGTCTGAGAGTGAGACCCAGTCACTCCCTTGTACTTTGAGCACAGATTTTAATACAAAAAGACATACCGAAAGGGGCGCCAGTCTTTGGGGCCAATACCTCTTGGCATGGAACTCCGCCGGGTCGGTGTCGAATCAAATTGTGAAGTGTTTTGAAGTGAATTCCTGTCGTGTCGCGGTAGATTCTTGACTTGGAGTGTCCAAGTTTGTTACAGATGCACGTGCTGCGTTTGAATCGTGGAAATAAAAAATGGAAGAATGCATGAAGGATGCACTAATCGAAGCACTTAAGGGAGACCTCACAGCTTGCAAAAATACCCTCGCTAAGGAGGGAGAAAACCAACCCTCAATGATAAAGGAGCTAGAAAGCATTAAGGAGCAGGTGAAAACTCTACTAGAAGAAGAAGAGGAGAAGGCACGAACAAACTCTTCATGGACAGAGCACCTATTCAAAACACAAGAGAAGGTTGATAAAGCTGAAAAGTGGATCGAGGATGCAAAGAAAGCAAAAGATATGATGCCTGAAGCCACACCGACGTCCACTACCATCAATATGACAATTGAGGAGGAGTAAAAGAGAAAGACTAGAGCCCTTTATGTGCGTGCTACAAGTCTCAAAGATCTCACTAGAAAAGTAGAAGAGGTGCAAGAGCTCTTCAAGCGCATGGGTATTTCTGAACCCACACACACAGGGGCTTGGAGAGTTGGCAAGAACGGAAGTAATGAGAAAGCAAGACCCAAGGAAAGAACACTCATTTCCCCTACGCTGGAAACTAGAAAGGAATTTCTGAAGAAGAGACCAACACTCCAGCAAACTAAGATATTTTTGGGTGATGACCTCACTCTAACACAAGTAGCACACATACAAGAGCTGATGCCAGAGATCAAGGCAGTGAGGGAGAAGAGGGAAAATTGCTTCTAGAGGGGAGGGAGAGTAGTGGTGGTAGAATGGCAGCAAAGGAGGGAGAAAACCAACTCCCGCAGCAGAGGCATACCCACACTGTGAATCTAGGCCACGACAACGTTCTGGGAGCATACCCCAGAATAGCTGGTATGATGATGAGTGTAGAGAAACCAGAACTCGACTTCAGAGGGAGGTACTTCTAGGAGTCATCACTCACAGGCAATCAAAGATTGCTTCTCGGCATTTGTTACGACGGAAGAAGAGGGTGTTTCTAGCTCGAATAGAGCAGGATTTATATCGGTTGTTTTTGAGACAAGATTTAGGCGAGGCATGGCGACTCCTCCATGAGCACTCTCCCCCACCAGTCATCACTTCTACGGAGGTATGGGGTCAGTATGCGTCATCCCTCTACATAGTCTTGGGGCAGCCACCTCTTCCAGATCCACCAAAGTCATGCCCACACACGTGCTTTCTTTACTGCTGAGATGGTAAAAAATTCCATTGACATCATGATGACCAAGAGAGCATATGATCACGATGGCCCGTAGCGGAGCATTTTATACATGCCAGAGATCTACTTGCAGATCTTCTAGCAGTGATGTTGAACTGTGCCATGTGCGAGGGCCTACCGGATAGTTGGAGTTTGTTCACTATCGTACCTATCTTCAAGTCAGGGGACCCTATGGAACCTGGGAACTACCGCACTATCATGATTGGACACACATTGGCACGGTTGTACGCATCCATCGTCGATCGGCAGTTGAGTAGATGGGCAGAGAGAAAGGGCGTACGTGCAGCAGGACAGGCAGGTTTCAAGAGAGGTTTCTGTAAATCCTTCTTCTTCTTCTTCTTCTGCTTCTGCTAGGGTTTAGGCCCCTTGGCCAGAATCTGGAGGCTGGCCAAGGTTAGGCTGAGGGAGGCGTAACTCTCTTGGTCTTCAGTGGTTGACATGTCAGTAGTTTGTGACAGAGGGGGTGTGTGTTTTGCCAATTCAGAATGCAATTGTCTTGCTCCAATTGATTAGTGCACCTGAAGCCATACAAAAGGCTCCTGCTGGCCTCTCTGCAGATTAGCCTCTTGGCCATCCAAATACAATGCACTGTCATCAACAAACTTTGCATTCAAGAACTCCTCGTGCAGAGGCATGTATAACCCTTTGAGCCCAATGTCCTGAGCCATGAGATAACTGCTCAAAGCCTCCGCAAGAACAAGGGGCAAGTGGGCAGCCCTGTCTAACAAGTCGCGTCAATGCATATCTCGGCCCTCTTCCCTCTACAACCAATACCTGCCTGTGAGCAAGGCTGCAAGCAAGCCTCTATTCTCTTATGCTACTATGACTAGTAGTTGTGTTCATGCAATTCATACTACAAATATTTCTCGTTTGCCTTTGAGCTGGGTCTCCCTATGCTCTAACAATATTAGTGACATTAAGAAAATATCACGTCATTGTCAGGACGGTGATATCATTCTTGTTGATTTAATGGTTTGTAGGAGACAAGACTCTTAAACTTTGTAAACTCGCTATTATCCTTCTTTTCTCTCAGTATTAAGAGCTTCTTGAGCATAATGACAATTTGAGTTTCAAGCGTCCCTTTTGTCTAAAAGGGGTACATGTCCTTGTCATGTGTAACTTTCACCTAATTTTAACAAAAGTGTTTTAGGAATCTCTTTTTACATAGTTGTAGTGGGAATACTTGATGAAACTAGATACTATTGAAACTACTAGTCCTTGGGGGTATTGGCTTTTATAGTCGAGTAACTCAATGTAGCCACATACAACATTTGCTGGTTAGTTGTGGTAGCATTTTTCTGAAATTAAGGAGGCTTTCTTGAATATTCCTTTTTTTGTGATGCTGAAAATGATACTCTTTTCCTTCATTGACCCTAGACAGACATGCTTCACAATTACACACATGAATCTTGACAATGAATGTTGCTTGGCCATTAGTAGTATACATGTCTTGTATAACCAGGGCGTACTGAATATGAATTTTTATTCACCCTCCTGTCTAAAGTCGAGTAACATTTCCTGATAATGAGGAGACTGTTGTTTCCTTCTTTTGTGATGCCAAAAATGACACTCTGCTATATTTTCTGAAAGGTGGTTTGCAAAGAGATTTTTGCACCCAGACATCGTTGCACCTTTTGAGTACATTTTTATCTGGGATGAAGACTTGGGTGTCGAACATTTTAATGCTGAGGAGTAAGTTTTCGCTTGACAGTATCTTTTCTTTAAACTTTATAACGTCACATATCTTGAATACGAATTTACTTGCTGTTATGACCTTGTGTCCAGGTATATACGCTTAGTAAAGAAGCATGGGCTCGAGATATCTCAGCCAGGCCTAGAGCCCAATAATGGTCTTACTTGGGAAATGACAAAGCGAAGGGGGAACTCAGAAATCCATAAGTATGCATTTGATACATTCCCAGTCATATGCTCATGATCACGATTGGAAAACAGGAAAAACCATGTAATCAAACATTTGTTCAGGTTTACAGAGGAGAGACCAGGATGGTGTCATGATCCACTTGAACCACCTTGTGCTGGGTTAGCATTGTTATTCTTCTGTCACAATCTGGAGGTTTGTGGTTGGTTGTAAGTTATCTTTCTTTATGGCAGATTTGTGGAGATAATGGCACCAGTGTTTTCAAAATCAGCTTGGAGGTGTGTTTGGCACATGATCCAGGCATGTCAAACGGTGCCCTTTGCATAATGATTTTTTGTGCTTTAATTAAGCATCTTGATATTAAAATATGGCGGATTGTTGCACAGAATGACCTTGTGCACGGCTGGGGTCTGGACTTGGCACTAGGCAGATGCGTTCAGGTCAGTGTTGTTGTATAACCAAAATAACAGATTTTCTTTTTGAAATTATTACTCCTTTGAAATTAGAATTTCTCCTGTGTTCCTACAGCCACCTCATGAAAAAATAGGAGTTGTTGATGCACAGTGGATTGTGCATAAAGTTGTTCCCTCCCTTGGCAACCAGGTAATTCTACCGAACTGGTTTCACTTTGAATCTCTATACATAGTGAATGCATTTCTTATTGTTCTTCATTTCTGTCTTGCTTTTGGCATAGGGAGAGTCATTAAATGGCAGGGCTCCATGGGAAGGGGTAAGATTATGACTCCATGACATTTGATACTAGAAGGACGTGCAAAGAACTTTCATCTCATGCTTTTGCCAATGTGGCACCTCATATCGCTTTTATCATGAAAGCTCTTTGCTTGAAGCTCGAGTTTCTTTCTGAAAATTTTCTTTGTTATAGGTGAGGCAGCGGTGCAACTATGAATGGCAAGTGTTTCGAGAGCGTATGAAGAAAGCTGAAAAAGAAAGGCAGTCAAGCAAGAAACCAGACAATTGAACAACGCCTAGGATGGTATGCGAATATCAAACTACTGGCCTGTTTTGGAAAAGTCGTGCATTTTACTTTAAGCTGATCTCAAATACTTGTCACTTGCCAGGAGCATGAGCTGTTTTCTTATCTCTGTCATGTGTCGCAGTGCAAAAGATGATGAAATGATCTCAAGTTCTTCACATTTGAGTGCTGAAGAAGAGATCAAAGATGACCAGATCAGTCCCCCTTTAGATTCACACCCACACTCAAGTCTAGCTAGAACAGATCGAATCGAGCTATCTCAAGACTGCAAGACTGCTATGTAGAAAGGGTGCCTTTGGGGGGGTGGTGGGCCAATTTTTGTGGTGATATTCACTGCTACATATGTCGCATTTTTCATTCATTTATTCATTCGATTGGACAGTGAGTATTACTAATGCAGCTTACAAAAATGCTGCTTCACAGTGCCAGATGCACGTGTATTTATAGACATTGATGACATTTATGAACTTACATGAAAAGAAGTTACAACTATGTTCATCCTTGTTTGCACAATCGCAACTTTGAATGACAAGCACATCTGTTTTCAACAATCTCTCACTAACAATATAATTGTGCCCATATCAGCATCTTGCGTAGAGCCACATCCCTCCTCGGTTATTCAATGTGCTTCAGCACAAGGACTTCCGGTATGATGAGCCTAGGGCAGGATTCTTATGGAGTTGCTCGATTGGTACTCAATGATGGTGGATCTCGGGACTGGATTTCAGTGAAGCTCAAAACTCAGTAATACATAATATAGACCAGATCATAGAAAAGTTGTAGGCTCAGTACTTCAAGCTATAGAACATTTGGGGTCATCATTTTCTACGAACAATGCTTTCACAAACGCTAATCACTTCTCAAAAACTGCAAGAGTTGAAAATGCTATTCTTAAACCCATTAGCAAAAGGAAAAGGCTTAACAACGTCGCGCGATCATCGTATTGAGATATGTACTTGTTGAAGGGGATTTTTGATTAGCATATAGACATATCTGATTCATATCTCAAAATCATTTCGGATTGATGCCAAATGATACATTTAGCCCTCTACATGAGTGTTTTATCCATGCACAATATGCATGAGATCTAGCTGAAGTAAACAATGTTGATCATTTGTCATCATTCATCTAAGATTGCATTGAGATATAACAATTCTTTTGTAACCTAGGTTAGGGTAGAGTTCTAAGTAATATTGATATTGTTTTACACCAAAGTGCAGAAAGGTCTTTTTTTCTTGGGGAAAATCACCTTAATGGCCAATGAAATTAATCATTTGAGACGGACTTTTGTAAAGGGGATGAATGGAACCACAAGTACATGAGGTTATTCCTCTAGTATTAAGCATGTATAGGCCATGGATACAAATCTATACATAAAGTTAATTAAAGACTAATGTGGATACTTAGCAATGTCTTGTTGATGCCATAAGAGAGCTCTCGTCTCTTGAAGCACTACTTGCTTATCTTCTCTAGTGCTGAAACATAGTCCTTCTACTCACATCTTGGTTGCCGCAGTTCAAGGACTCCAATTTTTAGCTTAGAGATGGTCAATATGTTATCGTTCTCTCTCTCTGTCACACACACACACACACACACACACACACACACATCACTAAGTAACACCCTCTCTCTCTCTCTCTCTCTCACACACACACACACACACACACACACACACACACACACGCACAACAGTAAGTAACACCCGCATTTATTAAAGGGGGGTAAAGGGATCCATGATGGGGAAGTCCACGCACGAAAGTCAAGGTGATTGCAACCGCACAAGCTATTCAAAAACTAAACCCGGACATGAATTTAACCTCAAAAACTTGGACAGCCTATGTTAACTCACAATATAGCCTCATAAAACTGTGGGGGGTTACACAACGTGCAGTAGGTGAGGTGGTCAACCTGTGTGGCATAAAAGCCGATGCACGAAGGTTCAAATCCGGGTCACGAGGGGGGTGGTGGAGTTTCCATGCTGTCTCGATTTTTGTGTTGGCCAGGTTTAGTTCGCCTCGAGATTCCGCCCTTCACATCTCGCCGTCGATCCCCCCCCCCCCCCCCCTCCCCTTAATAAATGTACGCTGTAACTTAGTGTCAAGGCTTCTCCTTGGATCTAGTAGGATTTCATAATATTGGGTACGGTTTACGCTTAATGTCTACTCTTCACCAGCAGGTTTCTTCTCATCATGCCAGTGATAGTCGTGGCATGTGAATAAATAATGCTTTAATGTCATAGTTTATGAGCCAAAGTTTCTAGATGCCTTACTCCAATCAGCATAAAGTCATTCTCTCGTTGCCTCTCCTGCACCCTTCTCTCTTTATTCATTCATGGGCGTTAAGGAATCCTTAAGGGGTACGGCAAAAAAAAGAGAGAAAAGCGCAGATGCCTGTGGAGATGCTTCTCTCTCTCTCTCTCTCTCTCTCTCCAGCACAGGATCAGAGGCATTCTAGCACGACACCCAAATTGTCATTGAGGGCCTATTCTACATTTTCAGATTTCACATTTCACACTTCATTTTCAGTTTCCATTTTTACTTTCAGTACTTTTTGTACTTGTAGTTCAGACATTGTATTAGATTCACCACTTTGTATCCAATGTCTTAGATTCACCACTTTGTATCTGATGGTCTCATAGGTCATTTTGGCCTTTTGAAGACGCTAATATATCATTTCATTTCATTTCTCCGTCCCCCAAAGCGCATGAGCAGGTATTGATGGGCAATGTGGGAGAGAGCGATGGATGCAGTGTGGGAGCAGGTGATGAATGGCGGGGTGGCCGCGAGCAGTGAGGAGTCGGGAGGGGGCAAGCAACCTTTTCTTAGGTGGATTCGGGCCAGGTAGGTGATACCCATCTTGAAAAAGAAATTGAGAGAAGAATCTATCAAGATTCTCTCTCTATCTCTATTTCACCTTTTGGAAAACAGAAAAGGAGCATGGCGTCTCTCTGTCTCTCTCTTTCTTTCCCTCAATTAACCGCATGGCGTCTCTCTCTCTCTCTCTCTCTCTCTCTCTCTCTCTCTCTCTCTCTCTGCCCAGCCAGCCCTCTACCACCCCTCCTTTTCCCTCTAGGGCCCTTGAATTGATAGTCGGTGGAATTACGCAAGATAACTCAGGTGGACATTACAATTTTCTTTCACAGAGTGAGCAAGCAAACTAGGGTAGAATCTATTGGGTGGAGAGAGAGAGAGAGAGAGAGAGAGAGAGCTATGGCTATGGCTTCTGAGGAGGGGATGATGGCTAGTACATAGGACCAAGGTAAAGCTACGGGCGGGCAGGGAGACTTGAGCATGCGAATGCGGGCCTAGGCACTGTGGGCGATGGTTGAGACAAGGGTTGTGAGGGTAGCCAAACTGAACGGAGGGTGCCCATAATACATTTCGAGACATTTTCAGCCATAGCCGTAAATTGTTTGAAGCACATAAACACTTCGGACTTAGCTTTGAGCGGATATACGCATGCATGACTAGAGAAATCATCATTGAAAGTCACGAAGTAAAGGTAATTGCCCAAGGATGGAGTTTGCATGGGTCCATAAATATCGCTATGCACAAGCTACAACCTGCGTGTAGCCCTAACTGAACCATCTTCGGAAACTTTGAACGTTGCATCTTACCCAAAATACAACCTTCACAAACACGTTCGATAGGTGCTTCAAGAGGTGGCAAAGAAGCAACCATATCAGATTTTTGCAAATGCATCAAACAGGCAAAATTCAGATGTCCAAAACATGCATGCCAAAGTTTTGCATCTGAAATAGCCCTAGAGTCACAGTTGCATTTGCAAATTTTTGCCCACACTTCTCATACAAAGTGAGCTTATACAGCCCATGACATAAAATGTCAGATGCAACAATTTCATCATCGAAACTAAGATTGTGTACTGTACATCTATCATCCACAAATTTGACTACATGTCCAAGTCTAGCAAGTGCAGATACAGACAAAAGATCCTTCTTGATCCCAGGTACATACAATGCATCAAGAAGTGTGAAAGAACTGCCATTTGCAGTAGTAAGCACAAGTGACATTATTCCCATGAGGGATAGACTTAAGAGAGGTAAACAAATCATGATGTGAGGTAATGTGCTTTGTAGCACCACTGTCAAATAACCACGCATGTGAATCTCATAAGTAGACTTTGCACTAAAATCCTAGTTTGCATCTACATTAGCATCAAAATCTCCTTTCACAGAAGACTCTACAATAGCTGCACTTGTATTGGACCATGTAGTTGATCCAACCTTGTTCTTCTTAGCCTCTTTTGCCTTCAATTTTGGGCACTGCTTGATCAAGTGATCATTAGCTTTACAATGATGGCAACGCATCTTCTTTTTGCCCTTATCACGTGAATTCGTAGACAAAGTTCTACCAACAGAAGCATTAGGAGCAGAAGATTTTCCACTTGTAGAGAACCATGAGAAGTGGCTGCATTACTATTACCACTTTTTCTTTGAGCAACAATAAAGGCATGTTCTGCTGCACACTGTTTAGCCCTGTTTTTTCTGGAAGGTGACTCTTGCAATAGCAATGTGCATAATGCATCAAACTTGACAACTTCAGGATTTCCTTGAGTCATAAGTCTCCAAGTACTAGCAAAAGTCTCGTAAGAATTTGGAAAAGCATCAAGAACAATTTTGACAAGGGAACTATCAAAAATGATTTTGCCTGCAAAAATAAGTTGCTCATTTATATCCTTGACACCAGCAAGGAAAGTGTCCATTTCATCTTCCTCATGCATAATCTTCGACTCTAGCTCTTTACGCAGCAATGCAAATTTTGCCTCATTGCGACTTGCATAAAGACCAACTAGAATATCACAAGTCTATTTTGCAGATTTTGTGGAATGAATGTGAGGAGTAATAGTGTTCTTCACAGACAATGTGATCAATGCATGAGCCTATGCATCTCTTACATCCCAATGAGCTTACTCAGCCGTAGGCAAAACAATTCTAATAGCAACAATCTTTGCAGCAAAACTTGCAACATCCTCAACATCGCCTATATCCATAGAACCAGGACGTACATCAATGCCGTGCACAATGTTCCAAATGCCCTTTGACACAAGGACATGTTGCATCATGTAAGCCCACATAGGGTAATTGTCTCCATTGACTCTGTCCTCATCAACAAATATCTTGAACACATTTGTGTTGTTGTTAGCCATGGTGAATGCCTGCACCTAATGTGAAAGCTGCCTGAAAAGAGGAGAAACAAAGCAAGAACAACACGTCACAAACCTTAGAAGACTGTAAAAGGACCTGCTATGCATAAAACAACATTGCCAGAAATTCTACACAAAATAACAAAATAGCATGTGTAGTACTGCTTGTAGTGGAAACGGAGGCCGAAATGAATCGAAATGAAAATTTTGAGCTGACCAGTCTCTACGAGCTCTCCCCAAAGTATTTTTTTACCTGCTTGACTCTCACCAAAGCTCACATAAATTGAAGAAAGTGGGCAGGCGTATGCTGGAGCTGCTAGCGACTAAGCCTGGGAGGATGCAACCTGCGCTGATACTAATTGTTGAAATTAGGGTTGCAGGAAAACACACATATCTTGGAAAAGATGAAGGAAGCTTAAGGCACACAACAGAGAGTATGTTACTTAGTGTGCAATGGAAAAGATAAGATAGCCCCAGAGTGATGGATGTATATACAATGCACGGGGGGAAAAACCTCTTAGTGAGGGAAAAAGTGCCTCGGTGGTCCTAAGTGTGTTCACACACATCACTACCACATGTATATGGTAACAATCAAAGTGGAAGTGTCCCCAAGATAAGGGTTTTGCCATGTGTCAGGCATGCATGCAATCTAGCAATCTCTAGGGCTATGGCCTATATAGAGGATGGTTAGATGGATATGAGCATGCCACAAGACCCAAGTCATTACATTGAGTTTTTGCCAAGTCGTGGTGGAAAAGGGGTTGGGAAGAGGATTGGGGGCGCACAAAAAAAGAAGGATCGGTCGTATGGGCCGCTTGCAAGAAGCCTACATAAAAAAATTGGTGGGATGGGTGACGGGAGGAGGAATGAATGCCAAGGGCTGTGAGCACTACAAGCAGGGGAGCAAGACCAAAAAGGGCGTTATTGTAATCAATTTAAAAAGTTTATGGATCTTGGTATATTTTATGAGCAATGTAATGTTAAGTTGAATTGTGGAAATATAATCGCTTGTCATGTGTTGTGTTAAAAAATCCCGTAATTGGTATGTGTATGAATAAAGCTACCACTGCTGGACTTTGTAGCAACCCCTAGTGTTTTATGGTTTATTAAATTCATAAGTTGATATGTAGATAGCTCATTATTAGAGTGAACTTTTATGAGCAATGATTAACTTTATGCTCAAGTGTGAATTGATGTAATTAATTTTGAGCATTGACTCTACCTACAAATAGAATATGTGCAAAAGGAAAATGCTCTCTTGCATGGAAGGAGATTGCACCCAATGATCGTGTTGATTCTCCGTATCCCTCTCCCTCTCTTCTCTCTCTCTCTCTCTCTCTCTATCTCTTTGTGTGTGTATCATTGTGTCGTGTTTGCATCTCATTGAGTTTAGAGTTAGTCACACTTATCATCTGTTATTAATTCATAGAGTATATTATTATTAAGTATCATGAAGGCTGCTATAACTTTTGCTTGCGTTGTAGCGGTATCAGAGCTTGGTGATTGCTCTTGGAATCGCTACAACTACAGAGATCGTCATGGATATGAGAAGAAGAAGGATGAAAATGACTAGAGCTATTTATCCCTTGTTGCCTGTGAGATAGAAGGAGAAAGAATAGTTTTTAGCAGCAAGCTCAAGAGGTCTCTGACTGTGTGGAGATGAGTCTATGTAGGAAACCAATTCCAAGTGAAGATAAACCAAAGGTATATTTTTTTGATTCATTTATTTCATTATTTTTTATTACTACTTTTGCACCGCTCCCAAGGGTGCCTTGCTCCCTTGCACAACATGGGCCATCTCATCTAATGTTCACAGAAGAAGCCTGTCCATTCCCATATTGCAGGCGACCCCATCGTATTTCCAACAAAATCTGGATATGCCTCATGCTACTCTCCTTCTTTCTGGCAGTGACTTGCAGCCCTCGCTCTGTGCATGTCAGCTACCCACCCTCACCCACAATATCTCTCTCTACGAGCTTCAGTCAATGGCGCTGCCACCCAAGCTCACCTTATAAATTCAAGAACAAAAACATCAGATTACATTGCTGAGTCTTATCACAAGTGCATTTAGTTTATACAGTTGCACTTTTAAAGATGAAACCTCTTTGCGTGATGACAAAATTTTCTCCTCTAGTTGAGCTACCTAGATATCCGCTACATTTATTTGACAGTTTTGAACTACATTTTTTATTGACTCTACAGACTCTTTCATGAAGGACTTAAGGGTGCCATTATCATGGCCATGGACCTCAGTCCAAATCTGCAGCAGGATTCCCTGTAATCTTTCAACCAGGCCTTCCTCCACTCCCTCCAATGTGTCCTGCATGTCAGTGGCCTCCACATCATTCAAACGGGGGCTCCTCCATTATGATCTACATAAACAAGAAAGAACCCAACAAGTTAGATTTCAATGCCAAAAATCTAAGCTTCAAGAAAAAGCAATAGTCATGAATTGAAAACCTTCAAGATGCAACAAGCATTGCCTGTGTACGATGCACGAGAGCCATGAAGTCATCGCCTATCTGTGGGCCCTCGTCATCATCGTCACTGTCATCAATGATGATAGCATTGGCTTTTGGAGCATCTATGTTGGTCGCTTGAAACACGGTCATATCGGTAAGCTCCTTGCTATTCACACACAGTGACAAGTACCTAAAGCAATGAATGCATGGGAAACGTAATAAAATAATTTGATGCTAATCTTTCTATAGCATCCCATCGGGACCTAAACCAATCGATTCTTGGTTGTGCATTGGCATACAAGTCATCGATCACAAAAATGCTCACTATGTCCTAGTAAGTCACGGTCAAAAGGAAAAGCCATGCAGTGCCACATTGCTCTGATCTTCTTCAGGTACATTCCTCGACCTTGGTAAGGAATGATCCATGACAATGAAGGGTAGTATTTTCAGGTCCGCACCATGATGTGCAAGGTGGACATGAAATTGTTCCCTAGAGGGTGCCGCATTTTGAACTTCCAGTACATTGCGGCATGGTCAAAAATATTGTTCGGTGACATACACTGTCTTGAGGTCGTCTACACCGTAGAGGGTGTACAACTCTACACCCTTGTTGATGTCGTCAACAATGACATTGTGAGTTAGCTTTTGAAAGTGTGCCTCCCCTTCGTCCTTCATGCAATACCCTACCATCCCCTGGAAGGTATGCATATTCTTCTGCTTAAGAGCTTTGCACAGGATGTTTGCACCTAGTGGCCCTTCCTTGTCCCAACCCAAGTATGACTTCAACTTCTTGTTGATGGCAATAAGAGACGATGACAACATACGAACCACCATCTGAAAATGTAGATGGAACACATTGCCTCCTCTTTCCATGACGCACATCCTCGCTAATGTTTCCTTCTGTAGGAATTCGTCCACGAGTGGAAGGAGCCGTGTATCTATGTCCTCCCCTCGCATGGAGATTGTGACACTCGCCTCCGTTAGCTTTTTTGGCGTCTTCGACTCCTTTGCGGACCTCTCCTCTGCGGTCATTCGGGGACGCCCCCTCTTCTTAACGGAGGGGACTTCTTCACTCGCGCTATTGGCCGCGCCTCTCACACTATTCTTCAATGAGGCCATTGACACAGAGCAATGAGAACTCGATCACGTATGTGTGCTCTCTCTAAGAAAAGCAAAAAATGAACAAATTAAAAAAAACATTAGTGTCACCCAGTAAATCAGACTTACCACCATTAAGCTCACTACTCTCAATTTCCTATAATGCACCTACCCAACGTAGAGCAAGGAGTTACGGCAAGGGCGATGGTGAGAGGGACGAAGTAAGAAGAGAAGCTCGAGTCGTTGCTAAGGGAGGCGAGGAAGCTAGCTTGAGAAGGAGGGTGTCAAGGTAGTCAAGCAAGGTCGAGAAGAAGGATCTTGAAGCATGGGAACCAAGGAGCCGGAACAAACAAGAAGGCTCAGGGGAGACCAGTAAGAAGGGTTGTGAGGATTACGGGAAGCAAGAACGAAGTCTCTCGTCCTCGACCTCAACTTAGCTTAATAACGGAAAGGAAATTCGACAAGAGCAGATGTCGGAGCTCGGCAAGCATTCAGGGAGTCTAGGGTTAAGTAGCAAGATAAGGGAGCAGTAAGGCAAGAAGGAGAGAGGGTAACCTCTCTCTACCAAGCTTTCCCTCCTTGTTTGTAAACTCTCAAGCTTCCTCTCGCCTTGACCAAACTCCTTCTCAATCTAGCTTCCTTGCCTCCACAAGCGAAAGAAGCTCGTAATCCCCACCTTCCGTTAGCCGAGGACGAGAGAGAGGAGAGAGAGATTTGCCTCCATTAGCCGAGGACGAGAGAGAGGAAAGCGAG
Source organism: Adiantum capillus-veneris (assembly GCF_014529385.1). Lineage (NCBI taxonomy): Eukaryota > Viridiplantae > Streptophyta > Polypodiopsida > Polypodiales > Pteridaceae > Adiantum > Adiantum capillus-veneris. Next base: position 104,913,414 of record NC_140946.1, read on the forward strand.
CTTTTCCTTTCGTCTTCCTCCAAGCTCCCTTCCTTCCTTCGCTTTTCTTCTCCCCGTTATCTCCTCCCCTTATGCCCTTCGTTGATAGCCCTAAAAAAAGTCTCTAAAAAAAATTGCCCCACTACGTAGTCACGGCACCGTGACTGACGTGGCGTGGGAGCAGTCTTGATGATGTGGCAGGTCCGAAACTGACCAGCATGAACTTTGGCAAGACTGGGGCCGAATGGCGGCGCCCTGAGATGTTGGGCCTTCTTCCCTTCTTTGCCACGCTCAACCGATGCTCATGGCACTCGGTGCGAGTCCTCCCTCTCAGGCTGCGCCCCTGCCCGTCATCTGCTCGCCATGACTTCCTCTTTTCTTTTGTTCACACCCTCTTTTACTTAGGGTGGCCATTAAAAGGTTTAATTTTATGGGGTAGCCATCCTTTAGGGTGAAGGTTGGGCGGTCGGCCTCCCTTTGGTGGCCTTTGGGCGGCCTTAGCCCTTAGCCCTTGGGTGGCCACACTTGGTGTGCATGTCGGCAAAGCATTTCCAAGCACAAGATTTTCTCAGCAGTACTTGAACAAATTCCGCAATCAACACGCTCTAGGTGACGACATTCAGACAAAGAGCTCATCAGGAACCTTTTGTGCTTTCATAACGGCACCACATTTAGTATACACATCGGCCAAGCACTGCCTAGCAGCTCATTTTTCTCCAGCAAGCTGCAACCATGTTGGTATTTCCCCGCAATCATTGCATTCCAAAACCCGGTCGAGAGCCAAAAACTCCTAGATGGCATTCCGGTCGAGCGGACTAGATTGGTACAAAATCGGCCCCCGATAAATCTTTAACGGCCAATAACTTGGCAACCATAAATCCGATCACCGATCTGAAAAGACCAATGTGCTCCACAAAGCGAGCACTTTAGGCCCATGTATTTATTTCATTTCTGTCCCCTCAACTGCAGTTGCCCAATCGGGTACGGATCTGTATTAACTCAAACTTCAAACTGCCATCACTTCTTCACCGTAGCTCCAATCAACGAGCCGTAAAGACAGGCCGGTAGAGCACTTCAAGCGCTACAGTTCTAGATCATAATCTCTCATCTATGGTCACTGCAAGCATACTCATTTTTGGCATCATTGAGGTATCTGTTGGCCCTTTTAAGCTGCATCTGGCATACATTAATCATTAAACTTGGTCTGTTAACAAGCCTTGATCATTGCTCACTAAAGGTGTAGGCTTTAAAGAAGCTTATCTTTCATTTCTCTGCTCTTTTTTCCTTCATGGCAGCGGAGCTGCACGACATCCACCCCCTCTGAACCTGCACAGCCTCCGATCTGTGCCAACTGCACTTTAATCTACATCTGCTTTAGGTACCTTAAGCTCTTTCCATCATCAGACTCACATTATGAAAAGCGAAATAAGGCTTATACCCTATCATCAATTTTCTAGCTTAATCATTAGGTAGCTGGCCATCAAAAATCTCTGAACTGTATCTGTTGTATCTTCAAAGCATTCAATTATGAAAAACCTGTTTAGTGAACCCCGCTAGACTCAAGTGCTCTAGTTAATGATGCACACGGCTTGACCATTAAGCTCTCTTTAAGGAACCCTGTCAAGCTCAAGTATGCCTTACTCTGTCTGCACAAGGAATGGCCGTCAAGTCCTTTACCTCAAGTTCTGGTAGCAGAACCAACTCAAAAGATGTGAAGATACTTCATCAATTGTCCAAAGAAGTCAGTTGGAAGCCAACCATGTAATCTTATTGAACGCATAACCAAACACTCTTCTGACTTAACATAATCTAGAAAACAAAACCTTGCATCATGCAGCCTGCTACATCAGGCATTTGGTATCCTCTGCATATGCAACTTGCACTTTAGTAACCCCAGGATCAAATGGGGTAATAAGGAATTGCCCACACATTGGGGCATCATAATATCCACATGAGCATACATTTCCTGTATCAATCAACATCAAGCATTTCTGGTGCAGATATGCTACCCCTGGTTCAAATAGCACGCAATTACTATGCATACTGATCAATATCCATCCATATTGAATCTGCTTATGAATATCCTTAGAATCTCCTGGATCAAACACCATCGAGATCACATAGCATTGATGGGCTCCTGAATATACTAGAGCTTCACCTGAAGCATAGTGCATCACCCACATCCCGTAAACTGTTGGCAACTTAAGCTCGGTACCAGAAAGCATTAAAGAAATCTAACTCCCTTTTACTGGCAGCCAAGACATCACTGACATAAGCATCAATAGGAATAGCATCCAAATCCAGCCAAATCTGGCACATTGTCCAAGCAAATGAAAAACCCTGCACATTTTATGCAGTATCAAGGATGATTTAGCATCATCACCCCCTCTAGCTTCATAGCCATCACGAAAAACCTTGGGAGTCTCTCGAACTGTATCATTAGATGAATTTTCATCTATTGGGATTTCAGCTTGATCATGAAAAACAGCTTTATCATGTAGATCTTTATCCATAGCATCCTCGGGAAAATCACCCTTGGAAGTCTCAACATTAATCAAAATTGTAGGAGTTATCTCCTCATGCAGCCCATGTACAAGCATAGATGTAAAATCCATGTCTACAATCTGTTCACAATCAGCATGATCCGAGCAATCTTCATACTCATCCATATCATCCTCTGCTTCCTCATCTGCACTTAGCAATACATTATAGAACAGTAAAGGCTCATCTGGCATCCCCTCTGAAGAGGTATACACATCAGAAAGCTCTTCTATACTGCCATAAACATGTCCTTCAGATCTAGAAAAAAATTCACCGATTATAGCATCCTCTTCTATGATAGCAACATCTGCAAGCATATTGTTAGTAGCAATCATAGGTTCATTGACATCCTCAGGTTCATCCTGTACTGGGTCCACACTCTTGGCACTTCATCAGCTGTTGTGTATATAATAGCTTTGTTTATGCACTCATCTACAACAAACATGTTATCCTGCTCGGCTATAGTGCTGATAGTTTTAGTAATGTCCTGTAGAGGCTCATCTGCTTGATGAAATCCTTCAGAATAACCCATGTCAAGGTCAACAACTTGTGAACCACTTGTTGTACAATCCATGTCTTCACTGGAACCATTATTGGAGGTAGCGTCCATGCAAGCAATCTTTGAAAAGAATTCATATAAGCCTGTTTCAGCATTAAATTCATCGTTTACCTTTTCTTTGTTGCTCAAAATATGCTCCTCTCGAACTGAATCTGCTAATTCTAGCTCAATATTTTCTTTGGCTTTAATTCTTGCAGAAATATGCTCCCAGAATTCATCATAGTTGAGGATCTGCATCTGATCCCCTTCACCTTTACTGAAGACAACCTTACTTCGTTCAGTAATCTCCTTTATTTCCCGATCTAGCATCCTTGAGCTTTCGTAAATAAATTCCTCTGCAAAATACTCCCACCGTGTGGGATATACTTCTGCCAGTTCTCGAACCTCCTTTTTAAAATTCGAGTTTACAACCTCCTCAAAAGCTGCAATCATCCGATCTTTTGGAACATTTCGGCTCTTCATCTCAGCTTCGTAACATGCAATAAAACCTTCTGGATCATATCCCTGAAAAATATAATATTGCTCCCGAACAGCATCAAGTGCTAGATCTATAGCATCATCAATCTGCTTTTTTAACTATACGGCTTTCGCTTCCTGTAGACATCCCTGAACTAATTCCATCATTTTTGGCAAATCTGCAACTGCCAGATTTTTATCAAATCCATTCAAACTGAAATCGTCAATAAATTGCTTCAATTGGTCTGGTATCTCCATCTTTACCTCCCACCCCGGCTCGTTTCACTTCGGGTTCACCAAGGATATGTGTTCGAAATGTGAGCCAGGCAGGCACCAGGCCTCTGGTTGTGGGAGGTGCGAGAGAGGAGGTCCAAGACACAAAGCAAAAGACTCTGAAAACACCTTAAATGCTTAAAAATTGACAACCGAAATGTTCTAAGCTGCTAATGATTAGCCGAAGTGAAATTCGATTACAAATGTTTGCCGTTAACGACACTGATGGTGTTAGGAGAGTTTAATGCTCTCAAATTAGATCACGACTGTAAATTTCTCACTTATGCCTGCCATTAGAGCCATTTGAAGCTGATCAGGACGTACATATATGGTGAAATTTCCTGCTTGATGCCCTTACAATTCCCAATTATGATAGAGAGAGGTTACCCTCTCTCCTTCTTGCCTTACTGCTCCCTTATCTTGCTACTTAACCCTAGACTCCCTGAATGCTTGCTGAGCTCCGACATCTGCTCATGTTGAATTTCCTTTCCGTTATTAAGCTAAGTCGAGGTCGAGGACGAGAGACTTCGTTCTTGCTTCCCGTAATCCTCACAACCCTTCTTACTGGTCTCCCCTGAGCCTTCTTGTTTGTTTCGGCTCCTTGGTTCCCAAGCTTCAAGATCCTTCTTCTCGACCTTGCTTGACTGCCTTGACACCCTCCTTCTCAAGCTAGCTTCCTTGCCTCCCTTAGCAACGAATCGAGCTTCTCTTCTTACTTCGTCCCAAGCTTCCTCTCGCCTTGACCAAGCTTTCCCTCCTTGCTTGTAAATTCTCAAGCTTCCTCTCACCTTGACCAAAATCCTTCTCAATCTAGCTTCCTTGCCTCCACAAGCGAAAGAAGTTCGTAATCCCCGCCTTATGTTAGCTGAGGACGAGAGAGAGGAGAGAGAGATTTGCCTCCATTAGCCGAGGACGAGAGAGAGGATAGAGAGCTTTTCCTTTCGTCTTCCTCCAAGCTCCCTTCCTTCCTTCGCTTTTCTTCTCCCCGTTATCTCCTCCCTTTATGCCCTTCGTTGATAGCCCTAAAAAAAGTCTCTAAAACAAATTGCCCCACCACGCAGTCACACGGCACCGTGACTGACGTGGCGTGGGAGCGGCCGTGATGATGTGGCAAGTTCGGAACTGATCATCATGAACTTTGGCGAGACTGGGGCTGAATGGCGGCGCCCTGAGATGCTGGGCCTTCTTCCCTTCTTTGCCATGCTCAACTGATGCTCATGGCACTCGGCGTGAGTCCTCCCTCTCAGGCTGTGCCCCTGCCCGTCATCTGCTCGCCTTGCCTTCCTTTTTTCTTTTGTTCACACCCTCTTTTACTTAGGGTGGCCATTAAATGGTTTAATTTTATGGGACGGCCATCCTTTAGGGTGAAGGTTGGGCGGCCGGCCTCCCTTTGGTTGCCTTTGGGCGGCCTTAGCCCTTGGGTGGCCACATTTGGTATGCATGTCGGCAAAGCATTTCCAAGCACAAGATTTTCTCAGTAGTATTTGAACAAATTCCGCAATCAACACGCTTTAGGTGACGACATTCGGACAAAGAGCTCATCAGGAACCTTTCGTGCTTTCATAACGGCACCACATTTAGTATACACATCGTCCAAGCACTGCCTAGCAGATCATTTTTCTCCAGCAAGCTGCAACTGTGTTGGCATTTCCCCACAATCATTGCATTCCAAAACCCGGTCGAGAGCCAAAAACTCCCAAATGGCATTCCGGTCGAGCGGACTGGATTGGTACAAAATCGGCCCCCGATAAATCTTTAACGGCCAATAACTTGGCAACCTTAAATACGATCACCGATCTGAAAAGACCGACGCGCTCCACAAAGCGGATACTTTAGGCCCATGCATTTTTTTCATTTTTGTCCCCGGTACGGATCTGCATTAACTCAAACTTCAAACTGCCATAACTTCTTCACCGTAGCTCCAATCGACGATCCGTAAAGACAGACGGGTAGAGCACTTCAAGCACTACAGTTCTAGATCATAATCTCTCATCTATGGTCACTGCAAGCATACCTAGTTTTGGCATCATTGAGGTATCTGTTAGCCCTTTTAAGCCGCATCTGGCATACATTAATCATTAAACTTGATCTGTTAACAAACCCTGATCACTGCTCAATAAAGGTGTAGGCTTTAAAGAAGCTTATCTTGCATTTCTCTGCTCTTTTTCTCTTCATGGCAGCGGAGCTGCACGACACCGTGTGGCCATGTTCTTGAGTTTATCTCTTAAGCCACCCTCCTGGGCTCAACTAGTATCGGGCAATTGCATTAAGAACTCTCTAATAAGCTCACTTATCAATCTTTTAATTAGTGTGTACACATATCCTAATAAGCTTATAATGGAGCATGCATATTAGCATCTAATCTTACATTTTTCATTTATTCAATTTATTTCTTATCGCATCAATTATTTTCCAAATGAGCCCAGGATCTTTTGAAGGCATTCACATTTTGCCAATTTACACCTATTGGGTCACTAAAGATGGCTCTTAAAGCTTGATTTAATTTAATTTTTTTGGCTTTAATGTTTTGAGTGAGATTGACCTTTCTATTGGGCCTATTCTCAGCTTGGGCAAAGATAAATTTCAACAAGTTTCAAATCCTAGTTTTTCCAAACTGCTTAATAACGTACACATCTTATATAAACACAATCTATAGTACATTCAAGAGTGTATATAAGCGCATCTTAACTTTGAAGGTGGCATAAAGAAGTTGGCAACTCAATCCGTTCATCATATCAAAGCTTGCAATCTAGCAACAACTTGGCAAGTGGTGGAATTATCAATAGTAATTAGGCTAGCAAGGCATCCTCTATGGCCATTCTTGGCAAAGCAAACTGGGTAGGTAGTGCCAACTAGAGACAATAATGTCATGCCAAAGGTAGGATCGGGCAGGGCCAAGGGTCAGGACGGACATGTAGTCAAGGGGGTCCCTATGTTAAGCAGGCCAAGGGCCTATATAGGGCATGGCTGGTGTTACCATATACATGTGGTAGTGATGTGTGTGAACACACTAGGATCGCCGGGGCATTTTTTCCCTCTTTAGGAGTTTTTCCCCCCCGTGCATTGTATATACGCCCATCACTCTAGGGCTATCAATCTTTCCATTGCACACGAAGTAATACACTCTCAGTTGTGTGCCTTGAACTTCCTTCATCTTCTCCAAGCTGTGTGTGTCTCTTTGCAACCCTAATTCCAACAATTGGTATCAGAGCAGGTCACGTCCTCCCGGGCTTAGTCGCCAGCTGCTCCAACACACGCCTGCTCACTTTCTCCGATTTCAATGAGCTTTGGCAAGCGATCGTAGGTCGAAAAATACTTTGGGTGAGCTCGTAGAGTTTGGTTTGCTCAGATTTTCGATTTGGGCTCATTTCGGCCTCTGTTTCCACTATAGGCAGGTCCGCACAGGCAATTTCGTCATTTTGTGCAGAATTTTTGTTAGTGCCGTTTTCTGCACAACAGGTGCTTTACAGTCTTCTACTGTTTGTGCTATATAGCACGTGTTGTTCCCGTTCCGTTTTTCCTATTTTCGGGCAGTTTTCACATCAGGTGCAGCATTTACCATGGCTGACAACAACAACACAAATGTGTTCAAGATGTTTGCTACTGAGGATAGGTTGGATGGGAAAAATTACCCTATGTGGGCTTATATGATGCAACATGTTCTTGTGTCAAAGGACATTTGGAACATTGTGCAGGGCATTGATGTACGTCCTGGTTCTGAGGATGTAGGTGATGTTGACGATGTTGCAGGTCTTGCTGCAAGGATTGCTGCTGTTAGAGTTCTTTTGCCTACGACAGAACAAGCTCGTTGGGATGTTAAGGATGCGCAGGCTCATGCATTGATTGCGTTGTCTGTGAAGCGCACCATTGTTCCTCACATCTGTTCAACGAAAACTGCAAAACAGGCTTGGGATATTCTAGCAGGTCTTTATGCAAGTCGCAATGAGGCTAAAATTGCTTTGCTACGTAAAGAGTTGGAGTCAAAGATTATGCATGAGGAAGATGATATGGACACTTTCCTTGCTAGTGTCAAGGATATCAATGAGCAGCTTATTTCTGCAGGTGAAGTCATTTCAGACAGTTCCCTTGTGCAGACTGTTCTTGATGCCTTACCAGATTCTTACCAGACTTTTGCTAGTACTTGGAGACTTATGACCCAAGGAAATCCAGAAGTTGTCAAGTTTGATGCATTATGCACATTGCTGTTGCAAGAGTCACTTTCCAGAAAAAACAGGACTAGGCAGCATGCAATTGAACATTCTTTTATTGCTTCTCAAAGAAAGGGTGGTAATAGCAATGTAGCCACTTCTTATGGTTCTGCTGCGAGTGGCAAAACTTCTGTTCCTAATGCTTCTACTCGTAGCACTTCGTCTGGAAATTCTGGTGATAAAGGGCAAAAAGAAGATGCGTTGCCATTATTGTAAAGCTAATGATCACTTGATCAAGTCGTGTCCTAAGCTGAAGGCCAAATTTGTGGATGACAGATGTACAATTCATGATCTCAGTTTTGGTGATGAAATTGTTGCATCTGGCCTTTTGTGTCGCGGGCTGTATAATCTCATTTTGTATGACAAGTGTGGACAAAATTTTGCAAATGCTGTTGCAGATTCAAGGGGTATTTCAGATGCAAAACTTTGGCATGCACATTTTGGTCATCTGAATTTTGCCAGTTTGCTGCGTTTGCAGAAATCTGATATGGTTGCTTCTTTGCCGCCTCTTGAAGCACTTGTCAAACATGTTTGTGAAGGCTGTATTTTGGGTAAGATGCAGTGTTCTAAGTTTCCAAAGGATGGTTCAGTTCGGGCCACATGCAGGTTGCAACTTGTGCATAGTGATGTTTGTGGGCCCATGCAAACTCCGTCCTTAGGCAATTACCTGTACTTCGTGACTTTCATTGATGATTACTCCAGGCATGCATGGGTATTTCCGCTTAAAGCGAAGTCCGAAGTTTTTATGTGCTTCAAACAATTTCTGGCTACGGCTAAAAATGTCTCGAAATGTACTATGGGCACCCTTTGTTCTGATCGAGGGAGGGAGTATATGTCTCATGAATTTAATGCATTTCTGGCTAGTCGTGGGATAAAACACCAATGTACAGTGCCTTATACACCTCAGCAAAATGGTGTTGCTGAGAGGAAAAACAGGTCATTGACGGAAATGGCACGATGTATGGTCAAAAGTCAAGCTTTGCCGCATTCTTTTTGGCTTGAGGCCATCATGTGTGCCACTTATGTACTTAACAGGTGTCCTACGAAAGCTTTGCAGTCTATTACTCCATATGAAGCATGGCATGTTATAAAGCCTTCTATTGAGCACATGCGTGTTTTTGGCTGTTTGGCATATGCTTTGGTGCCACAAGTGCAACGCAGAAAATTGGATGATAAGGCTGTCAAATGTATTTTTGTTGGTTATAGTGCTGAAAGCAAAGGTTACAGGTTATATCATCCGCAAACAAAACGTATTCTGGTTTCTCGGGATGTAGTGTTTGTGGAAGATTCTGTTCAGCCCTTGCTGTCATGTACTAGAGACAGTAATGTAAGCTCACATGATATTTATCACACTTTGTTGCCTCTTTTCAGTGGTGGAAATACGAATGTAAGTTCCAATGAGGCAAATGTACAGCCTATGGGGGTTTCTGAAAATGTTTTAGATCAGCCTATTACTGATGTAGATGTACATGATGTACTTGATGAGGAAAGGGCTGAAAATGAGCAAGCTAGAGGTATGCCAAAAGGGCTGGTGCACACTTTGTGTGACAGTAAATTGGATGCACCTTTGTCTAGTCGTACTCGTTCAGGCTCTCGCCATGCCTCTTATGCATCAGATTGTTATGCTTTGGTTGTGTCTAGCTTACATGATATTGAGGAGCCTCTGTCTTTTGATGAAGCACAGAATTCAAAAAATTGGATGGCTGCCATGCAATCAGAATATGAAGCACTTATAGAAAATGACACATGGACTTTATGTGATTTGCCTCCTGGCAAAAAGGCCATTGGTACGAAGTGGGTTTACAAGTTGAAATGCAAGCCGGATGGTGAGATCGATCGCCATAAGGCTCGACTTGTTGCAAAGGGTTATGCACAGCAAAAAGGCATTGATTATGAAGAGACTTTTGCTCCCACTTGTCGTATGACTACTGTGCATTTTCTATGTGCATTGGCAGCTTATTTTGGTTGGGATGTACATCAATCAAACATTGTTACTGCTTTCTTGAATGGTGACATATTTGAGGAAGTTTATGTAACGCAGTCTCGCGGTTTTGTCATAAAAGGACAAGAGGACAAAGTGTGCAGATGTAAGAAGGCTTTGTATGGGTTGAAGCAATCTCCTCGTGCTTGGTATGAGAAAGCTGACACTCATTTGGTTAAACAAGGCTTTCGTAACAGTCCAACAGAAAGCACATTGTATGTAAAGTGTGAGGGTGATGTACTTCTCATTGTGGTTCTTTATGTTGATGATTTGCTGATCACTGGACCAAATGAGAGACATATTGCTGAATTTAAGGCTGATTGGAATGTTACTTTCAAGACGAAAGATTTGGGGCTATTGCATCATTACTTGGGTATACAGTTTAAGCAGTGTGATGGTGGTATTGCCTTGTGTCAGAAAAGTTACATAGAGACATTGCTATGTAAGTTTGGACTTGAGGATTGCAAACCTATTGCCACTCCCATGGAAACAGGTTTGAAGTTGAGTCTACGTGATTCTGGCGATCCTGCTGATGTCACTCTTTACCAAACTGCTGTTGGCTGCCTCATTTATGTATGCAACACGAGGCCAGATATTCAGTTTGCAGTCTCACAGGTCAGCAGATTTATGCATAGCCCAGGGTCTAAGCATTGGCAGGCTGTCAAGAGGATTTTTTGCTACCTTAGTGGCACTTTACATCTTGGCTTGTTTTATCCCAAGGGGGGATCATTGCCACCAGACTTACATGCTTTTTCGGACTCAGATTGGGCTGGTTGTTTTGACACGCGAGTGTCCACAAGTGGTTTTTGTTTCATGCTTGGCAGTTCATGTATATCATGGCTGATCAAGAAGCAACCTACTGTGGCCACTTCGAGTTGTGAGGCTGAGTACACGGCAGTCTTCACAGCTACAGTTGAGTGTGTATGGCTCATACGCCTTATGGCTGATTTGGGTGTTGGACAGGACACTGCCAACACTATCTACACTGACAGTCAGAGCGCATTGGTAGTTGCGAGGAACCCAGTTTTCATGCTCGCACAAAGCAGATTGAGGTGCATTACCACTATGTCGGGGAGAGTCTCTCAGTAGGAGAGATCAGCTTTGCTTATGTGCCAACACATGACAACCTTGCAGATCTTTTCACAAAGGCATAGTCTCGTGAGAAGCTTGAAGATTTCCGCAAATCTTTGGGCTTACTCCCCTTTGTGGACTGATCATGTCCTTAGGGCATGGCACTTCCCTTTACTCATGTGCCAGCTCTCGTTCACCGCATCACTCCAGGGGGGATTTGTTACCATATACATGTGGTAGTGATGTGTGTGAACACACTAGGACCGTCGGGGCATTTTTTCCCTCTTTAGGAGGTTTTTTCCCCCGTGCATTGTATATACGCCCATCACTCTAGGGCTATCAATCTTTCCATTGCACACTAAGTAATACACTCTTAGTTTTGTGCCTTGAGCTTCCTTCGTCTTCTCCAAGCTGTGTGTGTCTCTTTGCAACCCTAATTCCAACAGCTGGGTGGTGATGAGCATGATCCAGTCCCCTCGATCTCTCATTAGTAGCAAAGCCTAGGGGAGAGCAGCCATGGAAGGGGGAAAGGACTCTCTCGATCTCAACATGAGGCATGGCCTCCCTCTCTCTCTCTCTCTCTCTCTCTCTCTCTCTCTCTCTCTATATATATATATATATATATATATATATATATATATATATATATATATATATATATATATATATATCAAGTAGTGACTTGGAATTTTCAAAGGCTACGTTTTCTCTCCCTATCTCGCTCTCTTATCCTCCCACCAAAAAACACGATATCAATTAATTGCTTCTAACCTTAGGCAGCTAACACATTCACTAACCATATCCGTTAATAGAAATTGCCTAAAACTATAAAAAAACCTCTGCGTTCTCTATAAACATACCCAAAGGTATAGTGTTACAACGTTTTTGCTCTGTGCTTCCTTCTAGCCTGCGATAACTGGTATGTTGATACACCTTCAGGCATAATATACCTACTACAACACATACACCAGCTTTCTCTATTGTTTGAGGTATTCGCAGGATATGTAACCTCCTACATATGCCTCTGTAAACACACACAGCAAGCTTACACACACACACACACACACAATCCCTACGGTTCGAGTTGATTCTCAGAGAATGTAACCTACCACATACACCTTTGTGAGCACACACACCAAATTACACACACACACACACACACACACACACACACACACACACACACACACACACACACACACACACACACACACACACACACAGACAATCCTTATTTTCTGAGCTGTTCTCAGAAAATGTAACCTAAAGCTGCATACTACGAGTAGTGACACTCGTACACGCACACATTATTACTCCAATAGCAGTTAACACTACGTGAACCTGCAATAAATGGCTTGAAGGTATCTCTCTAACCACACAACAATCGCGACGACAACCGACAAAACAATACTCTCCTCCAAAAACAACCCTCGACACCTGAGTCATGGCGAGAACTTCAAACCAAGTAGACTTCTAGTCTACTGAGATGGTTTTTCTTACGTTTTAAATAAGGTTTTTAATTAAAAGCATGACGAACATAATCTTTTGTACAAAATAAAGGCTAGACTGTGATCTTTTAAAGTATCGATATCGTACAAGGAAAATTGGAACTGGTTTTAACATACCGTTATAAGGGGTTGCTTCATCATTTTTTTAATAAAAAAAGAATACTATGTTCGTATCACTACAACAAAAAGGGGACCTTCGATGCAGATTTTGATACATTCCGTCGCTATGCATGTCGATATACGCGTCCCTACGAAATCGTCGCTATATGCGTCGATATGCGCGTCGAAAGGTAATTTAATCGATGCGTATTTTGACGAGCTTAGCGACACGCATAGCGACGACCATAACAAAAAAAAAAATCTTGGGCAGAGGACAGGCAGCTTGGCCTGTGCCTAATGAAAAGATGGACACAGCCACAGCCAGACTACCTGTCCTTTGCCCAAGAAAGCGAGCAGCACCAAAATCAACCGTGCTCCCGCAGAAATTTCGGCAGAGTTCCCTTCGTTTTTACATAAAATTTTCAAAAAAAACCATATCATGTATACGCCTCCTATATGCTATCCATGTAGGATCTCACATGAGATATAAGGCCAATGAAAGAAATGAAATGAACTTTTTGCAAAACCATAACCGTACCAACTTAAAAGCATAACCATAACGAACTTAATTTGTGCAAAACCATAACCAAATTAAAACCATAACCGGCCATAACCACTTTGATCAAAACCATAATGCAGATAACCATAACCATAAACAAAATTAACAATAACCATAAGCATAACCAGAAAGTTAAACATAATCATAAACAAAACTTGAACCATAACCATGTCTATACAAAAATAGGAGAAATAACCATGTCTATACAATGACAATGACAATAACCATAACCATAAGGAAAACAATAACTGTCTGAACAATAACCATAACCATATATGTCTATACAAAAAAGAGACACAGAAGCGTGTCTGTGTCTCACAAAGCATATATATGAAATCCGGTCCATTGATGACTAGGCGTCACAACCTGCACATAGGACAACTCACAAAATTAGTATTGATATTACTTCACATATACTTGCTTAATTAAACCAACTCACACATATTAACGTCTCACCTCAAGCGATCAGCGAGACTCTATGGCCTCCCAGTCTATAGGCTCTCCTGAAGCATCAAGATCATTCAATACTTCATAGATACCTCTGCGATATCCATCTGACTCCTCCTGGCGTGTCGGGGCTCGATGCATCGCAAGATTCTGCGTTTATACGAAAATCAAAGTAATAAGAATACATGATTCATCGCGTTTTAAAAAACGCCATAGTTAAGATTGGATTAGAAACTCACAAACTCATAGCGAAAGGTGTCGAAGCCTCCGCTGCCAAGATGAGATGTCCCCTTGGTCATCTGTCGTATCTGCGCGGCCTGATGCTGCTGTCTGAACCGCGTGTCCGTTGTCCGCTCATCCTCCCTGATCTGCAGCCACGTCTCGTGTGGGATGCCCGAAGACTTCGGCGAGCCGGTCCTGAAAGTCTTCCGAGCTGCATCTCGTCAATGTTTCACGGTGTCCCGTGCAACACCCTTGATCCACCTCCTCGGAACAACCTTTGAACCTAGAGCAAGCTGGTACTCTCTCAGGATGGTCTCCACTACACAACATCGACAGAGGCTGCATCAGACGATCCAGGTCACTTTGGCTCGACATGCACAATGCCCGGTCAGACTACTGACCATGGAGGAGATTGATGAGGTCCGCCAGCGACGACAGATGTTGGATCTCCTATTATCTACCTATCCCAGCTAGTTGTTTTAGCTGCTTAGTCCACACCCAGCAGTTGAGGATTCCATAATATTTTATTTTGTCATTTTGTCATCTTGTTATTCTGACTTTGTATCAGATCCACCACATTGTAACTTTCTAGTCTCATAGGTCACTTTGGCCTTTTGAAGAGTTAATATAACATTTCATTTCATTTCTTTCTTTAATTTTAATTTTTTACGCAAACCATAGTTCTCTCTCTCTCTCTCTCTCTCTCTCTCTCTCTCTCTCTTTCCTACACACACACACACACGCCGCTCTCTCTCTCTCTCTCTCTCTCTCTCTCTCTCTCTCTCTCTCTCTCTCTCTCTCTCTCTATCTCTTTCCTACACACACACACACACACACACGATGAGGAGAGAGAGAGAGAGAGAGAGAGAGAGAGGTTGGGGGGGGGGGGGGGGGGGGGGGGGGGGGGGGGAAGAGTGCCATAATACCTGCTGCGCAGGTTTCGGCCAAGATCTGAGCGCGCGCGTTGAGGGCGAAAATGGCCCCTGCGCACCGGTTCCCCTTTTTTTCCCCCAATTTTTTAGCGTCGATATGCGCGTTGATAAGTGCATCGATATACACATGGAAAATTTTGCCTTTCCACTCGTATTTCCATGCCCATATCGATGCACATATCGACGAAGTGTAAGAACGTCGATATCCGCGTGGAAAGGTACGGGCGTCGATATATAGGGCGTAGATAACTTTGGGTTATGTTGTAGTGTATTTCTTGCTTTTACTGCTAGTTGCCTTGTATCAAAATACATGGTGTTTTATATCAAAAATTTCGGATGAAAAATGAGACTTTTGTACATAGCTTGAGCACATTCAAGTGCCAAGTTTGGAATAATCACAAAATTATATGTAAAAATAAATAAATATAGATATAAAGGTTTGGTCAGGATTGGTGGACAGTCTCAATTATGTTAAAAATATCACAATGTTGACACAGTATGGCATTATCAAGAGAATGACAATAGGGATAAAATTCATACATAAATAAAAGCATGAAGATATGAAAAATCCTGGAGGTGAGGTAACCAGGTATGATTCGACAAATGGATTTATTTTTTACAAAACCATCAAAAAACAAAGGAAACTCTGCCAAAATTTTCAAAAATCTAGGAAACCTTGTAATTTTTAAAGTTCTTACATACATAAAAGTTTGTTCTTAAGTTGCTACTTCACATAAAAATAAAAAAACATATGCAATGTGCTTTTCACGTATGTTGTCCTAGTTGGGAAGTTGATATGATCTTCAGCTACCTCACCCTCCTCCTTAATGATCTTTTTACACAGAAAACCCCCTTCCTTTTATCATGAAACTGATTGTACTTATTATATGAAGGGTGATACATGTATTCCGCTCCTAGAGCATAGGCTTTCCTTGGAGGATGCTAATCCGAACATGCATAAGTTTAAGTACTTACCAATGGAAAACTTCGACCGTCTGCCATAAGGGATTTCCCAAAAGGATGTAGACTAGGTTTGTTAGCAAATCTGAAGTTTCCAAAACACTAGACCATACCATTGCAGGAAAGAAAACCATTATGAAAAGGATTATGCCAAAGAAAAAAGCAAAGAACCTACCTCCTAACATATACAAGGAGAGTGAGGGTGGGTCTAGGGCAGTGGGACAGCGATAACAAGCAGAATGGATTGTTTGGATACCTCTTCCCATCAAGGTTGTCCAAGTTCTAATTGGATGTTTTTTTGTTGGATGGTGGCAGGTATAGACCTGTCGATAAGTTCTAGACAAAAATCCATTAGTAGACATCATATGTGTATAATCTCTGAAGGGTGATTATGGCATCCAATTTGACTTTTTGACTTTACACCCATATTTTCCATGTTTTGTTGAGCACATACACTAAGTTTCATTTCATTTGGACATATAGATTGACTATTGAGAGGATTTCACTCCTTCGGGAAATTCCTTGTCAAAAAGTGGTGATTTTGTGCAAGTTTGACTTTCAAAATTTGTTGTGAGCACATGTGCATGTTATACACATCAAGGAGCACCTAGGGTAGCAATAGAACTTCATTCTGACTAGATCGACTTCATACGCGTATGAAGTTTGGAGGCTAGATTTGGGGTCAAAGGACACTGATAGCGGGAAAAAGAGCAGTGCAATCGGGTGGCCTCTGTACTCGTGCACACTCCACAAACCACGCCTCATGCAAACAAGCAAAGAACAAAACAAAGGGGGCACCACCCTAAATTAAGAGGTTTAGGGACCTCACACATAGTGCACATAGGCAAGTGAGACTTCTGGCATTATGATGGCATCAAAACATATGGCAAAACACATAGAAACGAAGCTTAGGGACTTATGTAGCATATATATACACAAGACATCAGCTTAACAATACAACGGCATCTGATCATACATAACAAGGATATAGAGAAGCAAGCCAAGGATGGCATAACCCCTTGTCAAAAACAATCAACCCAGCAAGTAGGTGTGATCCTACTAGCAACACATCAATACCTTAGAGAATGATGGCGAGGATGGTGGCCATGGAGCATGAGAGAAGACTCCTTATTTAGGTTTTAGGGCTAGTAATGTAGCATACTAGAGGGAGAGAGCGAGAGGGAGAGAGAGTAGAGCTCCCTCCATAGCTCCTCGTTGTAAGAAATGTCGTCATAGCTTCATTGCTTGGTGAAGGGGGTGAAGTGTTGTGGTTTTGAGTGAGAGGCCTCCTTATATAGGTTTTTGAGAGGGTTTAGGATTAGGGATAAACATGCTTAAATCCGCTGATTGGGGTTACTTTTTGCTTAGGGTGGTCAACAGATTGAGGTCACCTGATATGTCACCATCAAGATATTCTCTAGAGTGATGTGAGAGGGGAGGGTAAATGCTGATTTTTCTGATTGTGACACATGGGGATATGGCCTTGACCAGCATTTAAGAGCAGGTAGGTGGTTGTTGAAACTGGAGGTTCTGCACATGTCAGGGGGGGGACCTGCTGGGTCCTCCTGAATATCAAATTCTCAAACAATCCTCAACCATGGCTTCTTTTGACATGTGTTCTTTGAAAAAATCAGCATGTCTCTTTTCAACTCAAAAGTCTTTATCCCTGTTGACTCACCTTTACCATAAGATTTTCCCCTTTTCTCCTCCTGTAACTGCATTGTTGATGCCCAATCACTGCTTCTAGTAACAGTGAACTGTTACCTATCAAATACTTATGGTGCAGTAAAAAATATTTACCATGGGTAAAAAAAGTTACTGTAGGTAAAAAGTGATTTGTATTTACCATGTAGGTGAAAAATATTTACTGTAGGTAAAAAATATTTACTGTCGGTAAAAAAGTAAAAACGGAGTATGCTGTGCTGTGAGTCCACACGAACATCCTCGTGTAAATTTCACTAGAAATTCACACCTAGAATGGGCTATTCTGTAAGATATAGGTTGTAGGCATGCATAAGAGCTCGTTCCCACGTATCTTCTGTCCATGGCACTTTTTACTCTTTGGTGCTTGTGAAGGAGATTTTTCTTCTTTTTCGAGATCCCTTGGACTAGAGTATCCTCATCTCCCCAACAACTGACTGTGCCTTTATTGCATCTTCAGAAGGGGTCCTAAAAACCATGCATCATATAGCCCTCCCCCTTAAGCTAGAGGTATTTGATGCCTCTAGCTGTAGGTTGTGCTACAATAGGGTTCTCTTGAATACTTACCCACCTGGTACCAATTGAATTTGCCATGTTACTGCTTTCTTGGCTGATGCACCCTGTTTAGTCCTTTCTGATGAATAATGGTATCCATCCATGACTAACAACTGGTCTCCTAGACCCTTGAAAGCCATACCCCATCCATTGTCAATATCCGCTTTCACTGGTAGCATTCTCTTTTTTTCTTTTTTTCTTCTCTTTTTTTCCTTTTTTTTTTTTTTTTGAAACGACTATGTACATGATTGTTACCTTAGTTGGAGCTCGAATATGATGAGCTCTCCTCTGAACCATCCTTAGCATTGATTTCACCAGCATATGGCTGTGAAAGACGAAATTGGTAGGCCTTCAATCGCCAACCATTTACCGGGGTCTGATGTACCTTACCATCTAGGTCACCTAGTTGGTAACTACCATTTGAGAACCTCTGTATCACTACAAAAGGGCCTTCCCACTTAAGCAAGAACTTACCATCCTTCCTGCGATCAAAGCGATTGTCGTATCTGAGCACTAAAGAACCTTCCTTGATACCTTTCTTGACAAGGTTGCGATTGAACTTCTTTCGTTTCTTCTCTGCCTGGGCTGCATAGTACTTCACTGCTGACTCTCGATCTAGCCCTAACCTCTCCAAATCGATGATTCTTCCTTCCACCTGCTTCTCTTGACTATCCTCTTGATGTGCTTTTAGAACTCGGAGGCTCGCTAGCTCCACTTCTATAGGCAATAGTGCCTCTTGCCCGTAAACCAAGTGAAAAGGTGTATACCCCAAGGATGTTTTAAAGGATGTTCTGTAGGCCCAAAGTGCTGCATCTAGGTGTTTGTCCCATGCCTTAGGATGTAAATGCACTTGCTTAGTGATGATTTTACATATAAGACCATTTACCTTTTCCACAAGACCATTGCACTGAGGGTAGTATGGTGTAGAGTGCCTGCGCTTGATTTTTAACTTGCTCATCAATTGCCCGACTAAATCAGCTCGAAATCCCGATCCCCTATCCGAGAGAATCTCCAAAGGTGTGCCAAAATGGCAACAAATGCATTCAAAAATGAAATCACTCACGTCCTTGGCTATGATGCGCTTTGTGGGACGAGCTTCTGCCCATCTGGTCATGTACTCCACCCCCATAATGATGTATTCCTTCCCTGATTGAGTGCAAGGTAGTGGCCCTATTGCATCTATCCCCCATTTTTCAAATGGCCCATAGGTTTTGATTGGATGCTGATTTTCATGGGTAAGACGCCTTGGTCCAGCTTTTTGGCAAACCTCACATGTGCGGCACCAATGTTGTACATCTCGATGGAGGCTTGGCCACGTGAACCCTGCTTGTAAAATCTTTCTGCTAGTAATCTCTTGTGCAAAGTGGCCACCACACACACCTTCATGACAACTAAACAAAATATCCTTTATCTCTTGGGATGCAGAAACTCTCCTTAAGACAGCATCTTTCCCTCTACAATACAAGTCCTCATTCACTAAGCTATAGCTGGTAGCCTTTTTTGCCAACCACCTACGTTCACTTTTACTCATACCAAAGGGTGCTTCACAATGCTCAAGAAAGTAAAGTAAATCATGCAGCTCCTCCTTTCCCTGGTATAAATGACTTTTCACAAGGATAGCACCTACTATGAGAGTTTGTAGTTCTTCACCTGCTAAGGCATCTGCTTCTCGATTTTGATCTCTAGGTACAAAGTGCACTCGAACTTCTTTAAAACCCTTCAACAAGGCCTTTGCTTCCCTCATCTTAACAGACAATTTGTCATTTTTACAGGCCCATACACCAACCATTTGCTTTACAATCAACATGGAGTCACCAAAAACATTTAGCTTTGTGATGCCCTGAGAAAGACAACATTGCAACCCTAAAACAAGGGCATGGTACTCAGCCTCATTGTTGGAATGAACCTCTTTTAGATGAAACCCTTTTGCAAAGATCTTCTCCTTCTCTGGACCTAATATTACTATGCCTGCTGATGCCTTGTCTTTGGTCCTCTTGTAAGCCCCATCAAAATACAGACTGTGTGCTCCCAGTAGAACTTGAGGCTCCGGGATGGGCGGTACCTTACTAGGGGCCTCTTTCTTGGCCTTCTCATAACACCTTTGTGTGAGGACATCTGCCAAACAAGCACGGGTGGAATCCTCTACTTGTAGTGTGTAGTCAAACTCTTGAAGCTGCACCACCCACTTTGCTATTCTTTGAGACAATTCCATGTGTTGTAGGGCATATGGAAAAACCTCCTCAGTTGTGATCACCACAAATTGTCTCGGAAGTAAGTAAGCCCGAAACTTCTCCACTGCAAACTTAAGAGCTAGCACCAATTGCTCAGTTGCACTGAAACCCTTTTCAGCAGCTGTCATCACTCTACTAGAGAAGTAGACTGGTCTCATGAGAGATGTCTTTGGGTCTTTTTGCATCAAGACAGCTCCTAGAGCTTCTGGACCTACACTAGGATTTACATAGAATAATTCACCCCATGTGGGTTGTAGGACGACAGGCAATGAGCTCAAAATGGTTTTAACTTCTTGAAAGCACCTTTCGCCCTCCTCACTCCATGTCAATGTAGTGTGTTTAGTGAGCTGCTGCAAAGGATAGATTGCCTGAGAAAGGAGATGTATGAATCGTCCCATGTAGCGAACCTTTTGAATGAAGGAGACTAGTTGCTTCACGTTTGAAGGAGTAGGTAAAGCTAACAATGTCTTTACCTTTTCAGGGTCAGCCTCAATACCATCTTGAGACACAACATGGCCTAGTAGAGTGACCTTGCTCTCACCTATGTGGCACTTGTCTTTATTCAATTGCCCACCCAATTGGGCCAGACGGGTGAAACCTTCATCAACCTTGGATAGATGTACTTCCCTAGAGCTGTAAATGCAAAAATCATCAATGAAGACTCGTATGGACTTACCAAAGTAAGGTTGAAACACCAAGTTCATAAACCTCTGGAAAGTAGCTGGGGCATTAGTTAAACCAAAAGGCATAACTCTATAAGCAAAACACCCCCAAGGTGTTATGAAGGTAGTCTTTCTTTGGTCTTCATCTGCAATTCTGATTTGGAAGTAGCCTGAGTACCCATCACACACTGTGTACCTTTCATGACCAGCCACTTCATTTAGTATTTCATCTTGAAAAGGCAAAGGAAAATGGTCCCTTTTTGTGGCTGCGTTTAGAGGCTTGTAATCCACACATACCCTCCACTTCCCATTTTTCTTTGGTGCTACCACAACTGGAGACACCCACTCAGAATCTTCCACTGGGTAGATAAATCCTGCCTTGAGTAATCTTTTTACTTCTTTTAAGAGTGCATCTTGTTGCACTAGCCCTAATCTCCTTAGCCTTTGCACCACTGGTTTGGCACCTTCCTTTAATTGGATATGGTGTTGGGTTACCGTCACTCCTTTAATGTGCTCGTAATTAGTTATAAAGAGGCCAGCATGCTTCTTTAGTACCTGCAAATAGGGTTCTCTCTCTTCTTCTAGTAGGTCCTTAGCTAGCATCTCCTCTAAGCCTGTGGCTTCTTCCTTGTTTAGAGAGTCCTGACCACCTTCTCCTTCTGGGTTTCGCAGCATTATACCCATGACTTCCAAAGAGCTAGCATCCTCCTCAGATGACTCATCCTCAGATGAAGAGCAGCTGCTTGTGCTCCATTCATCCATAGAAGTCTCCATCTCTAGGTCTTGTTGTCTACCCTGCTTCATGTCATACACAATTTTTTGTTGCTTGCCACCTACCTTATGATTTGGTCGCAACTCAAGGGAACCTGTCTCCCAATCTTGCCTAGCTTTCATAGCCATAAGCCAAGGTCTTCCAAGGATTAGCGGATAGCCCTCCCCCTTAGTTGGGATCACATAAGCATCAATTGAGATTGACACACCAAAAGCTGAAACCTTCACTCCATTAACCTTTCCCACACAAGCCACCCTTACATTATTTGCCATCTTAGCTTGTAAGGAAGTTTGCTCGTTTACTTCCAAACCCAACCTGTGCATTAATTTCTCTGTCATAACACAAATCTCGGCTCCACCATCTACGTACACATTGGAGACTCGCTGACTCTTAATCTGTGCATCAATGACTGGCACGATATCCTTCATGCCTCTTGCACTAATAGACCCAACTAACTTTGCCTTAGCCCTTCTGGTGCTGACCATCTTAGACCAGGTCTACGCATCGTTGGGGAAAGGTGGAGGAGTTGCTGCCATGAAATCTTTGGTCCTTGCTTACTCACATCTGCTACCAGGTCGTAAGGTATGGATCCTACCCCAAGTGGAAAGTCTTCTACTCCTATGTGCCTCCTTGACCTACTCTTCCTTTTCTTGTCTCCTATCACTTGGGAGGAACCCTCATTCCATTTATCCGGCTCTGAAGCTTCCATTTCATCAGTTCTTTGTCTCCTAACTCTCTATATTGGCATGGCAACAGCTTCCTCCATTTTTTCTTTCCCTTTATCCTTACCATTGTCAAGACTTATGATTGAGACAGCCCTGTCCTCCCCTCCTGATGGTAGTGGAGGGATCTCTGCTGGTGCTTGTGGTGGTGGAGGAGGGGGTCTCAATATTTGGATTGGTGGAGCCACGTGTGCATTTTGTCCATTTAGTGGCCTAGCTCGAGGAGGAGTGACTTGCTGGCGAGGAGGCCGTCTCTGATTACCATTTCCTTGATAGCGTCGTGGATGGGGGCAATAATACATGCCGTGACCTACCTCTCCACAGTTGTAGCAAATGTACTCACGTGCTTGCCTTTGTCCTTCTTGTCTATTTCGTTCATTTCCTAGCTGGGGAGCCCTTACACCTTGAACCAGATTGATGGACAGGCTCTCTAGTTGATTGGTGATTTGTTGAAGTAATTCTTGTTGAGAGGACTCTTGGTCTGTTGCTCCTGTCCCTGCTACTACCCTTGCCGTAGGTTGAGCTAGCGGTGGAGGATCCATTCCCCCTTGTAGTTGAGCTTGGAATTTTAACTTCCTATCCTTCTCCCTTGCATAAGTCATAGCTTTATCAAAGGTATCTGGGAATTTACCTTTTACCTTTTCTCGAAGGATGGGGTAAAGCCCTGCCAGGAAACAGTCCTTCTTTAAGCATTCTGGCGCCCTTTCTACTTCACCTAGTGATGCACACCATTTCTCCCACAGGTTGAAAAACTTTCCTTCATAGCTTCTATAGTCATTGGGTGATGTTTGGCGTAGCTCTAAGAGCTGTCTCCATATCTCCTCTGGAGGCTCATGGCGGCGAAATTCTTCGATGAAGGCCATCTTTAAGGACTCCCAGTCTCTTCATTCTTCAGGTGCCAAAGTTTGATACCATAATTTTGCACCTTCCCTCAAGACCAAAGGAAAGGCCCTTAACTTAGTAGCTTCGTCATCCCTTCCCGATACCAGAAAGGCCATTTCCAAATTATCCAAAAAGTCTGGAGCAACCTCCTCAGGCTTACCATAAAAATTAGGGAAGGCCATAAGTGAGAGGGTAAACAATTACACAAACAGCTCCAATTTATTTTAAAATAGAGTATGGTAATTACAATTTGGAGCTTTAGCACAACTTAGCTCAAAATAGGATGAAGATCGACACATCAAAGGAATGGTAATAGTCTAGTAAGGGTAGAATGACAGGATGAGGAGAGCGCAAGATTTCCCCAAGTCTCTCGGCTCCAAACAACAGGGCTATTCTTTGCTGATAAAAGATTTTTCTATCAATACAAATATTCACACGGATATGACGCACAAAATGGAAAGGAAACATGCGGGGATCATCATTCTCATTATTGGCATCCATACTTACACACAAGAGCCTAGCTTAGTTGCACCACCTTGGGACCAATGAGCCTGATCAGCCACAGAAGGTCAGCACCTCGGATCACTTCGACTCTTCCTGATGCATCTGTGAAGACGTAAGGCGTGATGGCAACACTTTGTACAATGCTGAGCCTTTTAGCAAGCAACAATTGGATGCTATTACCATAATCAGCATGACGAATGAAAGTGACACCATTAATGTGCAGCACATCATCAACTAAGATAGTTTCCTTAGATTGAGATAACTTCTTGAAAATTAGCAGCAAAGGTAGGGCAGGGAGGCTTTTCACCCGGTCTCCAAAGCACTTTGGACAATATCCAAAGTGATCTTCACGCGGACAGGAGGTTGGCTTGGGATTGGTGGTGTCTGGATTCACAAAGTGCACTGGGAGCACTCGCAGACGGGCGGCAATCTTGTAGGCAAGCCTTCGCCTCTTTGCTTCAGGAGGATTTAGGGGTGAGAGTCGTGGTTGCAAGTTGGAGGTTGAAGTTGGTTGCTCACTAGCCTTTTTCTTGCCTGTAGTGGTGATGTAATCCCTTATTAATGAAATTAAGCCAAATGTTACCTTACGCTTGAGCACGCGCTGCGGCCTTGGGCCACTTAGGTGTAGAGGTGATCTTCCTCCTCTTAGTCGGCTCCTCAGGAAAGAGAGGTCTGGTGATGCTTTCTCTTCCCTTAATGTGTGTCACAGTACCTTCGTGTATGTTGATGTAGAATATTTCAAGCTCGTGTGCGTTGGAGGTTTCTGGAGCACTCATAGGTTGAGAGGAGAGGTATATCAATCTCTTCTTCTTACTCTCCTTCGTTGGCGACGATCACGAACAAGGCATGTAGAAGAACTTACTTCTTGAATTTCAATGACACTGCAACCTGGTAACAAGACCTTGATGAAATCTTTTAAGGCCTCTAAAGCCTCCTCCTCTTCTGTTCTCCAATTTGCAAACTCCTCACGCCATTCGTCCATGTTGTAGATTGCACATCTTCATTGCTTGTGGACTGAAGGTCTGTGTAGCCCTTCTCCGTGGGTGCACCAAAATGATAGCGGGAAAAAGAGCAGTGCAATCGGGTGGCCTCTGTACTCGTGCACACTCCACAAACCACGCCTCATGCAAACAAGCAAAGAACAAAACAAAGGGGGCACCACCCTAAATTAAGAGGTTTAGGGACCTCACACATAGTGCACATAGGCAAGTGAGACTTCTGGCATTATGATGGCATCAAAACATATGGCAAAACACATAGAAACGAAGCTTAGGGACTTATGTAGCATATATATACACAAGACATCAGCTTAACAATACAACGGCATCTGATCATACATAACAAGGATATAGAGAAGCAAGCCAAGGATGGCATAACCCCTTGTCAAAAACAATCAACCCAGCAAGTAGGTGTGATCCTACTAGAAACACATCAATACCTTAGAGAATGATGGCGAGGATGGTGGCCATGGAGCATGAGAGAAGACTCCTTATTTAGGTTTTAGGGCTAGTAATGTAGCATACTAGAGGGAGAGAGCGAGAGGGAGAGAGAGTAGAGATCCCTCCATAGCTCCTCGTTGTGAGCAATGTCGTCATAGCTTCATTGCTTGGTGAAGGGGGTGAAGTGTTGTGGTTTTGAGTGAGAGAAGGCCTCCTTATATAGGTTTCTGAGAGGGTTTAGGATTAGGGATAAACATGCTTAAATCCGCTGATTGGGGTTACTTTTTGCTTAGGGTGGTCAACAGATTGAGGTCACCTGATATGTCACCATCAAGATATTCTCTAGAGTGATGTGAGAGGGGAGGGTAAATGCTGATTTTTCTGATTGTGACACATGGGGATAAGGCCTTGACCAGCATTTAAGAGCAGGTAGGTGGCTGTTGAAACTGGAGGTTCTGCACATGTCAGGGGGGGGACCTGCTGGGTCCTCCTGAATATCAAATTCTCAAAAAATCCTCAACCATGGCTTCTTTTGACATGTGTTATTTGAAAAAATCAGCATGTCTCTTTTCAACTCAAAAGTCTTTATCCCTGTTGACTCACCTTTACCATAAGATTTTCCCCTTTTCTCCTCCTGTAACTGCATTGTTGATGCCCAATCACTGCTTCTAGTAACAGTGAACTGTTACCTATCAAATACTTATGGTGCAGTAAAAAATATTTACCATGGGTAAAAAAAGTTACTGTAGGTAAAAAGTGATTTGTATTTACCATGTAGGTGAAAAATATTTACTGTAGGTAAAAAATATTTACTGTCGGTAAAAAAGTAAAAACGGAGTATGCTGTGCTGTGAGTCCACACGAACATCCTCGTGTAAATTTCACTAGAAATTCACACCTAGAATGGGCTATTCTGTAAGATATAGGTTGTAGGCATGCATAAGAGCTCGTTCCCACGTATCTTCTGTCCATGGCACTTTTTACTCTTTGGTGCTTGTGAAGGAGATTTTTCTTCTTTTTCGAGATCCCTTGGACTAGAGTATCCTCATCTCCCCAACAACTGACTGTGCCTTTATTGCATCTTCAGAAGGGGTCCTAAAAACCATGCATCAGACACCTTTGACTACACCCTTGTGATCTAGATCAGTTAGGAAGAAATTCTATTGAATTTGAAGCATTTTTTGTCTTGTAAAGGCCAAGAGACGGATCTAGGTAAAGTGAATGCTTGAATTGATCATATCTAGCACAAAAAGTATTGAAATTGAGCTTTGAAAGCTGTTGTGAGTTGGTTGTGTGGAGGGAGACCTCTGGAGTGAGTCTCACCTCATTTTGACCAGCTGAACACCATACACGTATGAAAGTCTGAAGGAAAGTTTTAGAGACCAAAGCTGACATGAGCTGATCAGAGTGTTTAGCCCCACAAAACAAGCTTAGAGATCGAGTTTCATCCAATTTATATCATCTTTGACTTAGAAGACCTCCCAAAGAAATGACAACAACTAAGACAGAATTAGGGGGAGATTGACATGCCTACAAGTGTTAGAATCACAAAGTAGGACTGGATTTGGACATAACACATCAAGGAGAGTATAAATTTCAAATTTGGGCTAATTTTGAGCACTTAGACCATACGCGTATGAAGTCTCGAGGCTCAGTTTAGGGCTCAAGAAGTGATTTTGACTGTCCAAGAGCCTTCCTTGTGACCCTAGGATCCGATCTGTCTCCTTAGATCAATGCATGGGACTCGCATAGGGAATCAAGTCCTTATATACAATTTTTTGATTGGGAATAATCCTCTAGTTATACCAATTAACATCGTAAAGTACTTAATTGAGAATCACTATTTTGACAACGAATTATAGAGTTAAAAGTTTTGTATAGATAGCCAAAACCAAGGATTCTGCAAGTTGGTGATCATTTTGGAGTGCAAATTACTTTACAAATTGGGAAAGCGGGTTTGAAAGTAGATCCGATTAAAGAGCAGCTTTAAGCAGACTTGTAAGGTAAGAGGTTTGGGTTGATAGTTGTGTGTGTGAAAGATTTGATGAATTTGAGATCCGGTAGGTGTCTTCAGAGAGACCGAAGAGTGGGAGGAGATCAAGTTAGCTTAATGTCAACAGAAGAGCGTGTAAACCAAGCAAGGATAGATCCACTAGCACCAATCATAGAAGAGGGCAATGATACTGACACCTCTTTCGATGAATCATATCAATGGATGGCTAACCAACAACTGAGGTTTCCAATAGCAAGGGACTATGTGGGGTAGCACCTCCCAAAAACCCTTAAACATACCAAAATATACGGCAATCTTCCTAAAGGGAACAAACGTCCATGGTCCCCTGTGTATGTGGATGTTCAAGGACGCCAATGCATCTACATTGAAGAACGGCTAGCAAGAGGATTGGCAATAATCATAGTAAATGAAGATGGTGATAGGTTCCGTGAAAAGGGAAACCACTTCCTCATTGTCAAAGACCCAAAAAATTACAATCGGTATGGAGACAACGTAGCAAAAGGGAAGATGATTATGGAGACCGAAAATTGCCTTCTAAACTCACTCTTCCTGGAGCATTCTACATTCATGAAAAGAGAGTAGTGAGAGTGGCGACAATTCATAAAAATATTGGGATTTACAAGCACGGGGAGGGGATAGTCACCTTGTACTACCATTGCATGGAACCCCTTGTGAATGAATTAAGCAAGGAGAAAGTCCTGCACCGGCTTTGAGCACAGGTGCATTGGTTTTTGACACCAATCTACGGCTATTCAGCTAGCCACTCCCGTCTGGTGGCAAGAGACGGCATCAACATTAATGATTAGAGCCATTTCAACATTGACTCTCACGTTTTGGCATCGTCTCTCATTACTACCATTACAGGCAAATTTTTGAACATCTGATCCGAGACCATTTCATGCGGATGACATTTTTCCATGATTGACAGTTGTACTTGCCACACACACAAGGAACGTGCCTCTACCATAGAGGAGTGACACCCAACATTGGCACCGATCGCGTTGTACGGCATGATTTTTGGCTATGCCACCTTTGGCGGCTATTCGACTAGCATATTTCTACCCGGCGGCAAAAATTGGCACATAGCGACACCGACACGCATGATACACATTACAAGGGGCTTTTTAGCCGATTTACACACACATTCTCTAGGTTTCTAGACACAACTCTTTCACAGGAAATTTAGCCGTCTTTTTTATAACAATTTCTCTATGGACAGATGTGTTGACAGATGCATTTTTTGTGTGAGCACATCTAGTGCTAGTGAGCTCCCTTGAGAGCAGATATCCCCACAAGGATCATTTTTATTGCATGCAATAGTTCTTGGTGCATGTTTGTGCGTGGTTCACTCATGTACGTTGAGTTACGGACACTGCCCACTGTACTACGTGTGGAGTCATTTTTGGCTATTTTGGTAATTTTTCCCATCCATTTTGAGACTCAAGCCCTTTTTGATATTGTGGCTAGTCCATTTGTGTCTACATTAGCCTTTGTAGGGTCGATAGAATGAGGTTTTCTTTGAGATGGGTTGTGCTTGAATGTTGAGACACCTTCGGTGATACAGATAGCTACAGTTCCCCATTTTTTGTACCCTCGTCATAGGAAACGGTTTCATATGCTTTTGATGCCAAGTTGGTGGACACACAATTGTGATTTTGTGCAGTAAATGCCCAGTTAGTGCAGTTTGCACATTTATGCATATTTTAAGTTGAGTTTTGATTCCTCATACAAAGGAGACTCTGCCGGATTTCCTTCCCGTGAGTCGTGACTTTTATTGTTGGCACCTTTTGACCCTATTTTGGTTGAGATTTTACTCCTGATACAAAGGTTACTCTACCAAAATTTTGTAGCTTCTTGCCATAGTTTGGCACTTCTCAAACCCTCTCGTCAGCAATGGCTTCTTCTTCAAAAAAGAAGGAGTATTTCATTTGCAAGTTCAATGGAAACAACTTACCATGTGGAAAGAGCACATGAAAGATGTTTTGACAAACAAAGACCTATCAAAACCGTTGAAAGAGCGTGCAGAGAATGATGATTATACGCAAGCTCAGTGGGAGCTTTTGGATGTGAGAGCCATGGCTACGATACGTCTACATCTAGCCGACTCAGTGTTCTTCACTATCACAGGGAAGACAACAACCAAGGAACTTTGGGATAGCTTATGGTCAGCATGGGAGAGCAAAAGTGCATCCAACAAAGTTTTTCTCATGAAAAAGCTTATGAAGCTCAACATGAAAGAAGGTAGAATAGTTTTAGGTCACTTAAATGAGTTCAACTCCTTGTTTAGTTAGTTGACATCTCAGGGCTTTAAGGAGTTTGATGACAAACTCAAGTATATATTCTTTTTATGCTCTCTACCTAGTTCATTGGAAATTTTTTGCATAGCCAATTAGCAATTCGGCTACGAATGGCAAGTTAGTGTTCAATGCTGTCACAGATGCAGTTGTCATTGAATAAATTCAATGTAAATCTTTCAACAGTGCTAGTCATGGAGATGCATATATGGCTGGCAGTTCAACAAAGGCAAGAGCCCGCGATAGGAACAAATACAAAAGCAAACGTAAAGAGAAAAATCCTTGTAGTCCTAGCAGACACAGGAACTCAAGTAGAGACCATAGTGCCAGAAATGTCGAGTGTTACTATTTCCACAAGAAGGGCCATTACAAAAAGGATTGTCACAGTTTCCTAAGAGATTAAAAAAACATGCAAAAGGATAATTCTAGCAAAGGCAAAAGTACAGTAAAGATTGAGGAGCTCGATGTGGTTGAGTCTCCCATAAGTACCAGTGCAGTAGAGGATGCTCTTCCTCCAATGATGAATATTATGCCATTAGAGATTCATGCAGAGGTGAGAGAAGATCCCTCATATGTTCTCATTTTCACTTTAGATCTCACTCCAGATGCTTTGGTTGCACAGGATGAGGGTTATGCACAATATTTCATTCTTGATTCTGGTGCAAGTTTTCATGTCCCACCGCATAGAGAGTGGTTTTCCTCTTATGCATCCATGCATGGCATATTCAAGCTTGGTGATTCCTATGAGCTTGACATAATTGGAACTGGTGATGTGATACTTCAGATGCATAATGGCACTACTTTTGTGTTTCAAAATGTCACACATGTGCCCAAGCTTACAAAGAGCTTGCTTTCTATAGGGAAATTGGATGATCTTGGCTACACTACAATTTTTTGTAATTGTTCTTGGTTGATCTGCAAGAACAACCTTGTCATATTTGAAAGGTCACAAAAATAGATCCTTCTACTCTATGTTTGTTTCAAGTGTCGACGGACACTCTATCTATGTTGCCGAGTTGTCGTCTACTGAGTTGTGGCATAGCCGGCTAGGACATATTAGCCAAAAGGGAATGAAAACACTTCAGTGTTTTGGCTACTTACCTGTATTAGATTACACGAACTTTCCATTGTGTGAACATTGTCTATATGGCAAATAGACTAAGTTGACATCTTCGCCATTGAAAAAGAAACTAGGTGAACCCCTAGACTTAGTGCACAGTGATTTGTATGGTTCAATGCCACATGAAACTCTAGGGGGGGCAAACTACTTTCTCACCTTCATAGATGATTCTACCAAAAAGATGTGGATGTATCTCATTAAGCATAAGGAGGAGGTCTTTTCTACGTTCCAAAAATTTCTTGCCAGAAAAAGTTCAAAGCTTTTTGCGTGGACAATGGTGGAGAATATGTCTCCACGGAGTTCAAGGATTTTTGCAATCAAAGAGGCATTTGTCGGCAGTTTACTGCTCCATACACACCTGCACAAAATGGGATAGCTGAAAGACTGAATCGCATGATTCAAGAGTGAGTTATTTCTATGATGTCTATGGCAAGGCTTACTCCAGAATTTTGGGGGGAAGCTATTCTGACAGCAATGCACATCAGCGACAGGTCACCAAGTTCTCCTTTGAGTTTCAAAATTCTACAGGAATTATGGACTCGGAAAATGCCAAGCTATGAGCATTTACGTGAATTTGGATGTGAGGCATATGCACATGTGCCGAGAGAACTTCGTCGCAAGTTAGATCCCACATCACACAAATGAATTTTTATCGGCTATGGTGCAAAAAGAGGGATGGGCTATCGTCTCTGGCACCTAGAATCTTGCAAAGTCATTAATAGCTCACATGTGATTTTAATGAATCAAAAAGTCACAAGAAGCCCATTAAAGAAGTTGAGTACAGACACATTCCTTTTGAGGATGTAGCCTCCAAACCAACTCAGTTCAATAGTGTTGCACCTAATCCTCAAGTGCAAGATACAACTATTGTTCCGGAGAGGATAGAGTCCAACAGTCAGGCATTGAGACGCTCTGTAAGAGTATCATATGTGCCCAAGCAATTTGAGCCGAGTATACACCACATTTTAATCACTGATAATGGAGAGCAAACATGCTACAAAGAATCTATACAAATAGACGATAGCGTTAAGTGAGAGCAAGCTATGCAATCAAAATACAAGTCGATTGTGGCTAATGAGACATGGGATTTGGTTGAATTAGCAAAAGGCAAAAATGCTTTACCTTACAAGTGGGTATACAAGAAGAAGTATACAACAAAAGATCCCAAGCCTAGTACAAGGCTCGTCTAGTTGCGAAGGGTTTCAAGGAGCAAAAAGGTGTGGATTTTGATGAGATTTTCTCTCGAAAAGTCAAGATGATTATACTTCGCATTGTGCTTGGCTTGGTTTCTATCTAGGACATGGAACTTGTCCAAATGGACGTGAACACAACAATTCTTCACGGGGATCTAGATGAATATGTCTACATGAAACAACTAGAGGGTTTTATATGTGACACTCAAAAGCCAACAAGGGTAGAATTGGTTTGTAGACTTAAAAAGACACTCTATGGCCTCAAGCAAGGTTCAAGATAGTGGTATCAAAAAATTTGACAAATTCATGCAGTCTTAGGGTTACATAAGAAGTCAAGAGGATCACTGCTTATACAAAAAAAGGTTTTTCGATGGTTCTTTAATCATCCTAATCTTGTATGTCGATGACATGCTTATCACAAGCAAATTAATTGATGAGATCAATCAATTTAAAAAGATGCCAAGCACTCAATTTTCCATGAAAGATTTGGGAAATGCCAATCACTTTCTTGGTATGTATATCAAGAGGGACAGGCAACATGAAATTCTTGAATTATCTCAAGAAAAGTACATCCACAAAATTTTGCAACGTTTTAGTATGCAGGGGGGGAAGTCACCGAGTACCCCAATGCAAGCATACTCCAAACTTAGCAAGGAAGATTCTCACAAGACAATTGCTAAGAAAGAGGAAATGGAAAAAGTGCCATATTCTTCAACAGTTGCCAGTTTGATGTACGCTGTGGTAGCCACAATACCAGACATTGCACTTGCGATGGGAGTGGTTAGTAGGTACATGGAAAACCCTCGCAAGAAGCATTGGGAAGCAATGAAGAAAATCCTCAGATACTTAAAGGGTACAGCTAGCATGTGTTTACGCTTTGAAAATAGTGATGCATCTATTGTAGGTTACACAGATGCGGATTATGCGGGTTGTGTGGATCGTAGAAGATCCACACCTGGCTATATGTTCATGTTTGTTGGAGCATCTAGTTTTTGGAGATTGTGTCTCCAAGACTACACATCTTCATCTACCATTGAGGTAGAATATGTTGCTGTGTTTGACGCAAGCAAGGAAGCCATATGGTTAGCTCATCTAGTGGGAGATTTGGGCATTCACGAGGTTCCAGTACTGCATTGTGATTGTCAGAGTGCCATTGTTTTGGAAAAGAATCTGGTGTTTCACTCAAAGTCAAAACACATATGTTGGGTTATAAAGCCCAATGTGGTCGCCCAGGTAAGTGGGCGGGCCGCCAGGTATGGACACATATTCTTTTGTAAAAACCTAATAAGAACTCACTATGCTCTACACATTACAGTAGAGCGAGTTCACCATATCGTCGTGCTCTTCTTCTCGCACTCTCTCTCGCGTCGCACTTCCGCTCGTACTCCTTCAACTGGTATCAGAGCTCAGATCGAGGCTCGGGGCAGCACTGCAGGAGGCTAGAGTCACCAGCTCAGATTGGAGTGAAATTCGACAGGCAAAGACACGACCCCAAATCTTGTGGGTGATCCCGTAGCGCTCGGTGCGCTCAGAATTTCATTCTGAGGTCATCTCGGTTACCGTTCGGCTTCGACAAAGTTCTGTGCAGGCCATTTTCGACTACGTGGTCTCAGCGGGTGCAGATCCGACTTTGCAAATTTGGGGTTTTCGGCCTACGACTGCAGGTGCTAAGGATATCGACACTCCCAGAGTGTTGATTTGTGGCTGTCTACACATCGAAGGACGGCTCACAGTTCTTGGAGGCGTGTCACATACGATACGGGTGCATCTACACACAGACTGTAGGTGACATCCACTAGTTCATCAGGTAGCTTGTGTTTGCTGCTTGATATTCTAGATTTCATCCTAACATTGCAGGTACTTCCACATGGGATATATTGTCAGAGATGATGTATGTTTGTTGAGGGTTTGCTGGCTGTGAGTCACGCAACAAACAACCGCCGCATCGGTTACAGCATACAGTGGGAAATTTGTGGATGTATGACTTTGTGGGAACTCTATGTACTGTCAGATTTACTGCAGCCTTTGTTGAGGGTCGAGTGAGGTTTTATTAAGCTGGGGGATTCTTGAATGTTGAGATCCTTTCGGTGATACAGGTCTTGGAGCGATCCCTCGAGCACCCTTAGATAGGCAGCTAGGATGTATTGACTGTGAGTTAGACAGTTGGGA
Source organism: Adiantum capillus-veneris (assembly GCF_014529385.1). Classification (NCBI taxonomy): domain Eukaryota; kingdom Viridiplantae; phylum Streptophyta; class Polypodiopsida; order Polypodiales; family Pteridaceae; genus Adiantum; species Adiantum capillus-veneris. The sequence goes on from NC_140946.1 coordinate 104,947,466, forward strand.
TTGCATCTTTGCTTTACTGCTGTTGAGGCATTGTCGCAGTCTATGCTTACAGGACAGTGATAGGACAGTCAGAGACAGTACATGTGCAGGACAAGTTTACCCACAGCTTATAGTGTCAGAGAGACAGTGTTTTTTGAGCTGTTTTTTAGTCTGTTTTTGAGTACACCAGAGCCATTTTACAAAGGAGACTCTGCCGAAATTTATGCAGAATCTGAAGCTTTCTTGGTTCATTTGACAGGTTGATATTGGTTTAGAGGTCAGTTTATAGGGGAAACTATGCCAAATTTTTCCCAGGAAAGTAAACTACTGTGAAGCGTAGCTATGGCTGGATCACAGGACACTGCTCTTTACAATATCAAGAAGCTGGATGGAACCAATTTCCCATTGTGGAAGCAGCAGATTTGGCACGTGTTGGTACAAAAGAAGCAGATAAAACCTATAAAGCTCAAGGGGATAAAACCAGAAGATATGGACGAAGATGAATGGAGCGAAATGGATGAATTGGCACTTTCTACCATTATGCTGACTTTGGCAAAAAGCGTTTACTTCAATGTAGCACACGAGATGTCGGCTTATCAAGCATGGTTAAAGCTGAGTGATCTTTATGAGAAGCAGAGTGCAGCTTCACAGGTATATTGGCTTAAGAAGCTTGTTGACTTGAAGATGAAAGAAGGGACACCTATGTCCAATCATCTGAATGAATTCAACACAATCTATAGTCAGTTGTCAGCTCAAGGTGTCAAGTTTGATGAACCTGTTAGAGCTATGTTCCTGTTGATCACATTGCCGGAAAGTTGGGACACTTTTCGCACAGCTTTGAGTAATTCTGCACCTCCAGATGGTTTGAACATAGCAGGTGTAGAAGGAAGTCTGCTTACTGAAGAAACCAATAGAAAGACAATGGACAAAGGCAAAGGAACAGCCTTAGTTGTCAGGGGAGGGACCAAAGAAAAGTACAAAGGTGGAAAGAGGAATCAGTCTCGTAGCAAGTCCCGCAGTGCTAAAGGCAAGAGTGACATAGAATGCTACCATTGTGGCAAGAAGGGTCACATGAAAAGAGACTGCAGAGAATGGAAAGCAGAAAAAGGGAAAGAGAAAGTTGAAGACCATGGTGAGAAGAACAAGTCCTCCGTGAAGATTCAAGAAATAAATGTGACAAACACTGTTGCAGAGGATGACAGTCTAGTGTCAGGAGACATCTACTTCTTGAAGAATACAATGGACTCAGCTCTTCTTACATCATCTGATGGAAATGCATTGAGTGACTGGATTATAGACTCAGGGGCATCACTTCATGTGTCTCCAAACAAGGAGTGGTTTACCTCTTATGTGACCACTAAAGATCATGTTCGGCTAGGCAATGGGCAGACATGTGAGATCTTAGGTGTTGGAGATGTTCAATTGAAGTTTCAGAATGGCTCTTCTTTCACGCTGTCAGGAGTTTTTTGGAGCAAGGGATTGCGCATATGTACATATACATGCATGGTGCATCAAATAAAGAATTGGCCATTTTTCAGAGCCAGGTGGTTACGTGGGGCCCACATGTGTACAGGTAGGACAGGGTGTACATAGTGCATCGATTTTCACTATTATCAGTACTAGTGTGTTTTTCCTACAATAAGGAGGATTTGGTAGCGCGTAAAACTTCTCGAGAAAGCTAGCCGCGGGCCGACGACATGAGGTAAGCAGGTGCGTCAGATGGCATCAAGTGGCGTCAGGAGGCCGAACGGGGTCAATATTTGCACATGGAAGAATACGGACACAAAGTGGTGTTTTCTTGTGAGAGTTATGCAGAAAGGTCATCATTAGGACCACTTTTGGGGGCCACTTCACGTTGTGGAGGGATGCATTATTGGAAAAATTTGAGTGCCAGGTGTGCGCATGGATGCAGCAGGGTGACAATTATGCACTGCGAGGTCAGTTTTTGGCCTGTTCGGGGTCCGTTTGAGGTCATCTAAAAGGCCAAGGGTGCCCAACTAATAAAGCTAAGTGTGGGAACTGAAAAAACAGAGAAAAGACCAGAAAAAATGTGGAGAAGAGAGGAGGAACAGCCGCAACTGTGTTTTTGGGGTTTTTGGAGCCTGTTTTGGCCGTAAACTGCTTATCCGAGGTCGGATTTGAGCACTTTGACATTGTAGACTAGGGTTTTGGTCCGTTCCGAACGCGATGGCGTTGTCCATTTTGCCAAATTCCTCACTCTTTTTCTGTTGTTTTTGCTGTGTAATTTTCTCCTATGAGCGAAGCTTTTGCTCCAGTTTGTGATTGTATCTGGCTTATTTTACCCATATTGTGTGAGCTATTTGCCCCATTGGTGTTGGCCCAAGCTCAATTGTATCTAAACATCAGAAATTCTCCTCTTTTGAGCTGAGTTTTTTGGGTGTGTGTGTGTGTGTGTGTGTGTGTGTGTGTGTGTGTCTGTGTGGAGTGGGCAAGTGGATAGTCTCTCTCCTCTCACTCCAGAGGTGTGTTCCCTGTCTCGGCCAGGTGTGTTGTGTAAGCCGAGTGGTGCCCCATAGTGTGTGTGTCTATCCTTCCAAGAGTGTGTGTTGGGTCGTTATAGAGGCACTGTGTGTGTTTTCATCCCGCTCACATTCTTTTGGCGCCCCCACTGAGGATCTTCTTCGAGTACCTTCTACTTCGAGCTTCAAGCTTCGAGATTCGGGATTACAGGTTACAGGTTACAGGTTACAGGGACAGGTACAGGTACAAGTGATTCACACAGGTACAGGTAGCTGGAGTACAGTGATATACTAGCAGTGATGTCACTTGCAGTTGTTGTGGGTATGCATCACTTGGCGCCTATTTGAGCGCATTGTCTGCTGGATTGTACGTTACTTGTGGAAAATTCCATTGTACGCATTTGTGGAGCCATACTTGGTTGTCTTTGGCAGTCCCAGCCATTTCTGAGACTTGGTCTGGAAGATAGTCATTTCTGAGACTTGACTATACGCGATTTTCATTAGCCTTCGTGTGAGGGTCGATAGCGTGAGGTTTTTATTGAGCTGGGGGATTCTCAAATGTAGAGATCCTTTCGGTGATACAGGTAGCTGGAGCACCCTTTTTGTGACCTCGCCATAGGCTATGTACTAGTGAGTCCTGCTTGATGCTCGGGTTCTATTGTTGACAGTTTATGCATACATATACAGTCTATATTTTGGGTTCCTACTGCTCTATTTCTGGGGAAACTCTGCCAAAATTTTTCCAAGTTATGATAGCTGGTTTTTTGGTCTTTTGAGCCATTTATGCTGTTATGTTGTTGAAATTTTGGCAAAATCAGAGGTTAAGTCAGTGTGCCTTCTTGGGAGCTTCATGGTTGGCTTTAATGGATGATCAAAATGGCCCTCAATTCACTCCATTTCATTTAACTCAAAGAATCCAGATAAATGTTCATGTGTCCAGGAAGATTTTTTTCCAGCAGCGCATAGTCTTTATGTTCGGGCCAAGAAGATTACGAGAGATCTTGGAATGTCCTTTGCCTGTTGTAATTCCGATGATCAACTATGAAAACTCATTTGATGTGCATGTGTTTGTTCTTATCTAAAGTTGAGCTCCATTGAAGTTTCTGGGGATTGGGTAATCAAAAGTTTTGGGTTCTTGCACGTGTGTTCAAAGGGGTTCTCAAAACATTGTAACTTGGGTAGCCATGGCTTTCTCTTATCCAGAGTTTCATGGAAGAAGTGATGAAGATGTGGAAGAATTTTTGGAAAAGATGGAGGTTGCCTGCATTAGCAACCAGATTCATGACCCTGCACAGATGTTACGTCTTCTCCAAATTTGTTTGAAGAGTGATGCACGAGTCTGGTCCAAAACATTTGAAGAGGAGTTGCGTGCATCGAATCCACCTGTAAGATTGAGTTGGGACAATCTAAGGCATGGGTTGGAAGTGGAGTTTGTGAAGATAGAAGATCCTGACAAAGTGTGGCAAGAAGTACAAGGTTTGGTGCAAAATGAAGGTGAGCCAGTAGATGCGTACATACGTAAGTTCTCATTGGCATGGGAGCGGATGTGCAAGGCCTTAGCACCACAGGTACCCCCGCCTGACATAATGAAGAAGGACAGGTTCTTGGCTGGTCTTTGGGAGAATATATGTTGGAGAGTGGAGCTAAAGAAGCCTAGGACATATGAAGATGCACTAGAGGTAGCAAGGAACAAAGAGTGGAAGTTGAAGAAAATGAGCCAGTTAGGGGTGGAGTCTTTGCCCATGAGGTCTGAATTTCAGCCTATAGCGTCTTTACAAGGTCGCATGTCAGGGGTTCATCACGAACCAGTGGTTCCTGTTACTACTCAGGTTATGCCAGCAGTGGTCACTACAGCAGTGTAAGATGATGGGATAAGGCAAGACATGAGGCAAATGGTAGATTTGATGAAGAATCTCAGCCTAAACATGCTAGGTCAAGTGGGAAATAATCGAGGTCGAGGGAGGTTTGCAAATCAGCCAGGAGGTGAAGAAAGGCCTAGGAATGGTGTTGGACAAAGCAATGGTAGGTTTTGGAGGCAGACGCCCACATGTTATAATTGTGGAGAGTTGGGTCACATTAGCCCGCAATGTGATAAGCCACCAAGGATGGGGGGAGACATGTATCCATTGCCAAGACAGGTGCTAACTAGGTCAAATGATTATGGCATCGAAATTAAGGGAGAGGAAGGAACCAGTGGACTGACCCAGGAGGAAAAGGGAAAGACAAAAGTGCTAAGTGTAGTCACTTTGGAGAAGGCATCAAAGCTAGAGGATACATTAGTGATGCCTATTGGGAAGAGCACCACAGAGGATAAGGAAGGAAGAAGTGCCCCAGGTCCTAGTAAGAAGAAAGGAAAGAGCCATGAAGGCGAAGATGTCAAGGCCAAGAGGAAAAGGAGAGCTCGTCGAAAGTTTCATGTTTCAGATTTTCCACTAGGGGATGGGCAATTAAGCTATGACTTGAAGGATGATCTGACGAGCAGGAAGGCAGATGTTACTTTTGGGCAGCTTATAGAGATGGTGCCTCAGCTAAAGCGACAGTGGAAGAGTATGGTTAACCCAATGGAGAAAGATCCAGAGAGAGGTTCAGTAAAGGTGTTGGCAATGGATGAGCTACCAGACATTTTTCCAATAGTAGATGTGTGGCATAAAAGGAAAAATTTGGGACAAGGTTATGTGGATGGAGGAGCCCAAATATGCGTCATAACACACTCATGCATTGAGAAGATGGGTCTCACAGTGGCTAGGGTGTCAGGGTTTCGGATCAGATTGGCAAACCATCAAAAAGTAAAATGCTTGGGTGTTGTAAAGAGCTTAGAAGTGGAGGCATATGATGCAAAGGCAGTGGTTGATTTTCATGTGATGCCAGCAGGGTTGGGAGCATATCCTATTATACTGGGCAGACCATGGTTACATGCAGTGGGAGCTGTTCAGGATTGGCGACATGGTACGATTAGCCTCTATGGAAAGACAGGTACCAAGAAGCTTTATAATATGGACACAAGGAAACGATTAGAGGAGCTTTATGAAGATGAGGATGGGTCTAGTGATGAAGACTCTTCCACGGTGACAGACGAGGACAGTGATAGCACTACCAGCAGTGATGAGGATGTTGATGTTGCATTTCTTTTTATGGACAAAGAAATCCAGGAGTTTGGTTTAGTTGCATTTGCGAATGAGGTTGAAGATGAAAGTGAAGGGCCTTATGAAGTGATTGAAGGGCTGATGAAAACCAAGGTTGAGTTGTCAAAGAAGCAGGAATTGATGACACAAATGATCAGTGGAGACCTCTCAGCTATGGAGAAGGATATATATTTATACATGCTGGTTAGTTTTCCTGATTTGTTCATTACTTCATATGAAGAGATCAGAGGGTTCAAGGGTGAAGAGATGCATATATAGCTGAAAGAAGGTTCTAAGCCCGTGCAGCAAAGGCTAAGAAGGATGGGTCAAGAGCAAATGGAAGCCTTGCGAGAAGAGGTGGACAAGTTATTGAAGGCAGGGTTCATAGTCCCTGTGGAGACCACAGAATGGGTGAGTCCAGTTGTAGTCAGTCCAAAGAAGGATGGGAAGTGGAGAATTTGTGTAGATTTTAAACCCTTAAACGCAGCCACTAAGAAGAACCCATATCCTCTTCCATTCATCGATCAGATCTTGGATTCAATGGCAGGTTATGAGAGGTACAGTGTGTGTGATGGTTTTTCAGGCTATTTTCAATTGAAGATTTCTCTTAAAGACCGCACAAAGACCACTTTTATTACGCTATGGGGCTGCTATTGCTACACAGTATTGCCATTTGGGTTGTCAAATGGACCTTCCTTCTATCAAGAGAGAGCAAATTGGGTATTGGAACCATTCATTGGTAGTTGTCTTAAAGCTTTCATGGATGACTTCTGTGTCTACAGCAGTAGGGTTGAACACCATGAGAAGCTGCAAATGGTATTGGCTCGATATGATGAATGTGGAGGACAACTAAATCCAAAGAAATGTCATCTAGCACAGCCAAGGGTGAAGTTATTGGGCCATATGGTGTCAGAAAATGGCATTGAGGCTGATCCAGAAAAGGTTAAGTCTATTATTCTTCTTCCATCACCTACGAGTACGACGCAATTGGCAACTTTTATACACAAAGTGAAGTACATGGCACGGTTTATTCCATTGTCTTCGCAGCTTCTTTATCCATTACAGCAAGTGGCAAAGCATGATCCATTGCAATGGGATGACAAGTGTGAAGAAGTGTTTCAAGAGGTGAAAGAGGTGTTAGGGGGGTTGTCAGCCATGCAGGCTCCTGATTGGGAGAAAGTGTTTTATGTAAATCCATCAGTAGCGGATGATGCCATTGGATCCATGCTATTGCAAAAGGGGAAGGGCAGCCATTATATGAGGCCAGTGTATTGTGCAAGCCGAGTGAAGCTTGTAGCAGAGAGAAAATTCTCGGAAGTAGAGCTAGTGATGACCAGTGTAATATTTGCTTGTCGACGATTTCGTCATTACTTGCTACCACGACCTTTTGTTTTCTTGACGAGTTATGCCTTTTTGCCACAGTTAATTAATGGCACTAACATGCCAAATGTAGTCAAGAAATGGGTAATTGAGCTGCAAGAATTTGAGTTCTCTTTTCTAGTGGAAGATAGTACAAGGGCTACCCTAGCTGATTTGTTGACCTACAAGGAGAATTTCCTTATTGTTAAGGAAGAGGTAGTGAGAAAGGTAGTTGAAGAAGTGCCACAGATCAGCAATGCACATGTGTTGTTCTTTGATGGTTCATACAGAAAGAGCCATGATGCGTCTTCAGGGGGTATTGAAGCAGCTCAAGGCATGATTGGGGAGCTATTTGTGTTGAGGACCACTTTACCTCTCTATCATGGCCAGGAAAGTTTGGCTCAAGAAGAGGAGTTTTTGCTAACAGGAATCATTCCAAAGGAGATTCAGAAGTCTAAGAAGTATGGCTTTGTGCGTAGAGCATACAGGTACAAATTGATTGGTGATGTCTTATACATGAAAGGGGCTGATCTCGTGTTCAGACGTGTACCTTGGCGGGAGGAGCTTTACAGAGTGTTGGAAGAGAATCATGAAGCCGCATGTGGTGGCCATTTTGCTCTAAAGATCACCTTGCATAAGATTTTGCAAGAGGGGTATGTATGGCCTACTTTGCACAAGGATGTTCACCATTGGTGTAGGTCTTGCAATAGGTGTCAAGCATTTGGGAAGAGAGTGTTGAAGCCAGAGCTACGAGAAACCATTATGGCGTTTGATGTGTTTGAAAAGTGGGGGATTGATGCAATAGGCCCGTTACCTATCACAAGCAGGGGAAAAAGCTATATCTTGACGGCAGTGGACTATCTCTCTAGATGGGCAGAGGCTATAGCAGTAAAACAGATCACTGCAAAGGATGTGAAAAAATTTGTGTATGATGAAATATGTTGAAAGTTTGGGGTGCCATTAGAGCTACTTTCAGATAAGGGGCCAGCATTTAGAGCTAAACTGCTAGACTTCTTATGCACAAAGATGAAGATTAGGCACCAACATACCACTCCTTATCACCCGCAGTGTAATGGCTTAAATGAAAGATTCAATGGTGAGTTGGTACAAATTCTTTCTAAAGTGACAGAGCACCAAGGAAAGAATTGGGATTTGGAATTGCCTAGTGCATTATGGGCTTACCGTACTTCGGTGAAGACAGTGACGAAGGAAATTTGGAATGGCGGCCTCTACACCAAAACAAACTCCATTGCGCCACAAGGGAAATGAGATGAGGGCACCACCTAGTCTTGGAAGCGTGGACTAGGACCGCTACACAAAGAGAGAGAGAGAGAGAGAGAGAGAGAGAGAGAGAGAGAGAGAGAAGGAGAGAGAGATCACTATGAATGAAGCATTAACCGTGGTGTGTGTACAAGGAATGGATGACTTCAAACACTCCCAACACAAATAGCATATAGATTACCAAACAGTCACTCAAGGATTAGCCAAGATCACATCAAGCACTCTCACACGCATATAAAACATTTCTCTTAATTAACATAAGTAAGAGGAGGAGAGGTTACTAGCATGAAACAATTTGCACTCTAGGATGTGCAAGAATAGAGTGAATGAATGAGCTTATGGGCTCATGGTGAGTGATACAAAGGCTCAATGGGCTGAGGGAGGCTTGAAATTACAAAGGGGAAGGCCTCTTTATATAGGAAAGAGAGTGATTAGGAGTGAGGTTAAGATACAAGTGTAATTTGTACAAATGAAGCTTGATTAGGGACATTCGACCAATGAAGAAGCTCCTTCCAAGTGATTTGTTGACCAATTAGCTCCATCATCACTTGTGTTGTCTTCACTCCTTCCTCCATAGCTTGAGTCCAAGAGCTTCCTTATTTTAAAATGTAAAGAATCTACATAAAATCAATACATATCTAGTAATAATAGAAAGGGGTTGAATGAGAACTTATGAATTACAACAAGATTAAGCATGACTTGAGAGGTGATTAGAAGAGGAACTTTGATGGGTTTTTGAGCTTGAGAGAGAGGAGGAAGGAGAGGAGGGTGAGAAGACTAATAGCTGATTTTTAAGAAGGTCTCAATGTGGAAAAGGAAGGGTGTGTGTGTGTAAAGGTAGGGGGGTGGTCTCCACCACAGTTGAAAAAACTGGCGTCCACCATTTTGGCCATATCTCCTAGACCGTAGATACAAAAATTATAAAAAAAATATGGCCAGAATCTTCAGCTCGTCAGTTACAACTTTGATGAAGACAACTTTTCTTGGATCGGAGTGGAAGTATTTTTTAAAAATTCAACAAAATCATGTTCCTGGTTTCTTCCTTTACCAAGTCTTCCACTTGGGTCCCATTTGTTTGAATCATCATATGGCTCCAAAGCCATGATGATATGAGCCACTCATGACCCTTGAATCATGGGTGCATGGCTCCACAACCACATCATATCTTTTCTTTTCACATTTACATATTTTCCCTTCCCTTTACCACTAGGTTCTCCCTCTACCTTTCACCTCCGGTGAACTAGTCAAGAAAAAATCATTTTTTTTAAAATTTTTCCAAGAGGTTGTTCTCACTCTTTCTTTTATTGTAAACCTCTAGAAGCAAGGAAAACCAACAAAATATGATAAACAAAAATTTGTGATAGGCTCGGATCAACAGGTACAGGGTTTACTCCATTTCATTTGGTGTATGGGAAGGAAGCACTATTGCCTGTGGAGGTAGAGTTGCCTGCGGTCAAGATGTTAGAGAAGGTGCTTGGGCCGTCTAGTGATGCATTCAAAGAGAGGCTCTTGCAGTTACAAGAGGTCCAGTTGGATAGGATGAGCGCATTGGAGCATTATGGGCAGATGCAGGATAAGGCTTTGGCAAAGATAAATGACTTGGTTTTGCGCTACAACAGTAAGCTGGACAACACCTTCCAAAAGAAGTTTCAAATTAAGTGGGAAGGCCCTTTCAAGGTAGTGGAGTGTTTTCCAAATGGCACATATCAGCTGGCTAACCTGGATGGTGTTCTACATAAGTCAAGGGTAAATGGATTGCGTCTTAAATTGTATCATGCTAGATTGATGATGGTGGAGCAAGATGAGCTGTCTGTGGATAAAGCAGTGTTGGTGAGGGATGAGGAGACCTGTGATGCGGCGAGTCTCATATCTCTCTTTGTTGTTGCTGATCATGAATGATCTAGCAAGCTAGGGGATGGGCAAATTATGTCAGGAGTTTTTTGGAGCAAGGGATTGCGCATATGTACATATACATGCATGGTGCATCAAATAAAGAATTGCCCATTTTTCAGAGCCAGGTGGTTACGTGGGGCCCACATGTGTACAGGTAGGACAGGGTGTACATAGTGCATCGATTTTCACTATTATCAGTACTAGTGCGTTTTTCCTACAATAAGGAGGAGTTGGTAGCGCGTAAAACTTCTCGAGGAAGCTATCCGCGGGCCGACGACATGAGGTAAGCAGGTGCGTCAGATGGCATCAAGTGGCGTCAGGAGGCCGAACGGGGTCAATATTTGCACGTGGAAGAATACGGACACAAAGTGGTGTTTTCTTGTGAGAGTTATGCAGAAAGGTCATCATTAGGACCACTTTTTAGGGCCACTTCACATTGTGGCGGGATGCATTATGGGAAAAATTTGAGTGCCAGGTGTGCGCATGGATGCAGCAGGGTGACAATTATGCACTGCGAGGTCAGTTTTTGGCCTGTTCGGGTCAATTTGAGGTCATCTAAAAGGCCAAGGGTGCCCAACTAATAAAGCTAAGTGTGGGAACTAAAAAAACAGAGAAAAGACCAGAAAAAACGTGGAGAAGAGAGGAGGAACAGCCGCAACTGTGTTTTTGGGGTTTTTGGAGCATGTTTTGGCCGTAAAATGCTCATCCGAGGTCGGATTTGAGCACTTTGACATTGTAGACTGGGGTTTTGGTCCGTTCCGGACGCGATGGCGCTGTCCATTTTGCCAAATTCCTCAGTCTTTTTCTGCTGTTTTTGCTGTGTAAGTTTCTCCTATGAGCGAAGCTTTTGCTCCAGTTTCTGATTGTATCTGGCTTATTTTACCCATATTGTGTGAGCTATTTGCCCCATTGGTGTTGGCCCAAGCTCAATTGTATCTAAACATCAGAAATTCTCCTCTTTTGAGCTGAGTTTTTTGGGTGTGTGTGTGTGTGTGTGGAGTGGGCAAGTGGATAGTCTCTCTCCTCTCACTCCAGAGGTGTATTCCCTGTCTCGGCCAGGTGTGTTGTGTAAGCCGAGTGGTGCCCCATAGTGTGTGTGTCTATCCTTCCAAGAGTGTGTGTCGGGTCGTTATAGAGGCACTGTGTGTGTTTTCATCCCGCTCACAACGCTGAAGAATGTGAGACATGTTCCCGCAATTACAAAGAGCTTGATCAGCACAGGTTTACTTGATGATGCTGGCTACGTCACCACTTTTGGACAGAACATGTGGAAGATATCCAAGGGTTCTATGACAGTAGCACATGGAGTAAATTCTGGAGGACTTTACATGATTTATGTATCAAATGTCTCTAAAAATGTAATCAATGTATCTGTGTGTGTTTTTCATCCCGCTCACACGCTGAAGAATGTGAGACATGTTCCCGCAATTACAAAGAGCTTGATCAGCACAGGTTTAACTTGATGATGCTGGCTACGTCACCACACTTTTGGACAGAACATGTGGAAGATATCCAAGGGTTCTATGACAGTAGCACATGGAGTAAATTCTGGAGGACTTTACATGATTTATGTATCAAATGTCTCTAAAAATGTAATCAATGTAACCGAGCAGCCGAACGTTTCTTTGTGGCATAGCCGGTTAGGACATATGTCAAGAAGGGAATGGAAATCTTGTCTTGTTCTGGTTATTTGCTGGCTTTTCATTTAATGATTTTGAATTCTGTGAACATTGTCTGTATGGTAAGCAAAACACAGCAGCCACATAAGCATAGAAGCAGTAGAAGAGATACACAGTTGGCACTTGTTCATAGTGATTTGTGTGACCTATGCCTAACCTACTCTAGGGGGAGCTTCTTACTTTATGACATTTATAGATGATTACTCGAGGAAAGTATGGGTTTACTTTCTCAGCACAAGGATGAAGCGTTTAGTGTTTTCAAAACGTTTGTGACACTTGTGGAGAATCAGAGTGGCAAGAAGCTAAATGCTTACGCACTGACAATGGTGGAGAGTATGTTTAAAAGGCCTTTCAAGGACTTTTGTGAGTCAAAAAGGTATAAAACGTGAACTTACTGCTCCTTACAATCCTCCTCAAAATGGTGTTTGCTGAGAGGATGAATAGGACCATACAAGAGAAGGTCAGAAGTATGTTGTCTAATGCACAGCTGCCAAAGGGTTTTGGCTGAAGCTGTATCAACACTGTTCATCTTGTAAATAGATCTCCTTGCAAGGTTTTTAGAAAGGGGTTGAGGAGCTGAGAAGAGTTGTCTTCCAAGAAGATGGACCTGCACGTGCAAGACAAAATGTCAGGGCTCAAGAGGGGCAAGGACAGGATAGAGTGGAACCACAGGTTGTGGCTGAGCCTGAGCCACCTATTGTGCGTAGATCTGGACGTGTCACGCGACCTCCTGATAGGTTTGTTCCATCTATGAACTATGTCATGTTGACTGATTGCAATGAGCGTTCATGTTACAAGTAAGCGGTGCAAATGAAGGACTCCGGGAATTGGCAATTGGCCATGCAGTCAGAGATGACAGCTCTGCATAAAAACAAGACATGGAAGCTAGTTAAATTACCACAGGGCAAAAAGACTCTACCTTGTAAATGGGTTTACAGTTATAAGATCACCGCTCATGATAGTCAGCCAAAGTAGAAAGCAAGGCTTGTTGCCAAGGGCTTTAAGCAAGAACAAGGCATTGACTTTGATGAAGTCTTCTCTCCGGTGGTCAAGATGACTACATTGAGATGCTTTCTTGCATTGGTTGCCATATTAGATTTGGTGTTGCACCAAATGGATGTCAAGACAACGTTCTTGCATGGTGATTTAGATGTGGAAATTTACATGCAGCAGCCACAAGGGTTTGTTGAGAAAGGCAAGGAAGATTGGGTATGCCAGTTGTTAAAGAGTCTTTATGGCTTAAAACAATCACCGAGGGCATGGTACCATAAATTCCACAAGTTTATGCTTTCTCAAGGCTACAAACGTAGTGAGTTCAATCACTGTGTATATACAAAGAAGGCTAAGGATGGTAGTTGGTTGATCCTTATTTTGTATGTGGATGACATGTTGATTGCTGGCAAGCACTTGGAAGAAATTTCAGCTTTGAAGTCAAAGATGGCAAAATCGTTTGACATGAAAGACATGGGTGAGGCAAGTCATATACTTGAGTCTCATAGGTCACTTTGGCCTTTTTAAGAGTTAACATAACATTTCATTTCATTTCTTTCTTTAATTTTAATTTTTTACCCAAACCATAACTCTCTCTCTCTCTCTAGTTTTAATTTCCTACGCACATTTTTCTCTCTCTTTAATTTCCTACATGCACACACACTTCTCTCTTTCTCTTTCTTTCCTACACACACACACACACACACACACTTCTCTCTCTCTCTTTCCTACACACACACACACACACCGCTCTCTATCTCTCTCTTTAATTTCCTAATACATAGAAAATGTTAACCCTTCGTTTAGCCTCTGATCAAGAGCACTAAAGCCTTCAAAAATTAGCCCATGAAAGTTGCATGAGAGAAGCAAAGAGAGTTATTTAGCATTGTAGGAACAATCACAAGAGTCTTGTGAGTGTGTGTGTGTGTGTGTGTGTGTGTGTGTGTGTGTGTGAGAGAGAGAGAGAGAGAGAGAGAGAGCAAATTATTCTAGGGTTCAAAATGAGAAATTAGAAAGCCCATTGTTTTAGTGAATTCACAATAGCTTTTAAATATACCAAGATAAATTACAAAAAAAACCATGAATATTAGATGTGTACGTACCTATGGCTATATATACAAATATAAATATGTACACACACATATATGTATATGTCGTTGATAGCTTGAAGGTCTACGTCAGGGTATGTCTTTACATTGGCTGGTGGAGCAGTATCATGGCGTTCTAGATTACAAGATTGTGTTACTCAGTCTACTACAGAGGCTGAATATGTTGCAGCATCAGAGGCATGCAAAGAATCAATTTGGCTTAATCGACTAGTAACAGATTTGGGAATCAAAGAAGAGATGCCTGTGTTATATTGTGATAGTCAAAGTGCTATACAATTGGCTCGGAATCCAGTTTATCACTCAAAGACAAAGCATGTGGATGTGAAGTATCATTTCATCAGGGAAATGCTCGAGGATAAGCAACTTCAGCTTGTCAAAGTTCACACCACAGAAAATCTTGCTGATCTACTTACAAAAGGACTTCCCTCAGAGAGCTTTGCGCATTTTCGCAAGCAGTTAGGTGTAGGGTAGTACATCACTTCTCTACATCTCTTGTATATTAGCTTGTATAGTAGCTTCTCTCACACTTAAAGTACCACATTGGACTTTAAGTGGGAGGTTGTTGGGGTATAAAGCCCAATGTGGTCGCCCAGGTAAGTGGGCGGGCCGCCATGTATGTACACATGTTCTTTTGTAAAAACCTAATAAGAACTCACTATGCTCTACACATTACAGTAGAGCGAGTTCACCATATCGTCGTGCTCTTCTTCTCGCACTCTCTCTCGCGTCGCACTTCCGCTTGTACTGCTTCAACATAGAGGTCAGATACCATGTCATACGAGATGCATTGGCTAGCAAGCACATTGATCTTGTCAAGGTTCACACTGACAACAACCCCACATATGCTCTCACAAAGAGCCTAGCCTCGGAGAAATTTTCTCATTGTATAGAACTTATGGGTGTAGGATGAATCCTAGGAGATGCTTCATCAATTTTGTATAGGCTAACTATACTGATGCCACAATTGGCCACCATGACCTTCAAGTGGGAGGTTGTTGGGATGTAGGACAGGTGGTCGTGGGAAACCACCCTTACTCATATTTCTCTCCCTAATCAATATAGGGAGAGAAAGTGAGAGAGATGACTCACTCTCTCACTTTCCTCTCCACTAACCCATTGTGTTGTGCAACTTCTCCTTCATCCCCTTCCCCCTTCTGCTTCTCTCTCCTGCACACTCCTTCCCTCTCCTGCACACTCGGTAGCAGAACCCATATTTGTCACGTTGGGCAGAAGCTAAAGCTGTCAAACAAATTACCAATAAAGAAATGGTAAAATTTGTACATGAACATATATGCTGCAAATTTGGTGTGCCATTGGAACTACTTTCTGATAGGGGACCGGGGTTTAGAGGAGAGATGTTTGATTTACTGTGCAAAAAGCTCAATATACAACGCAGATACAGTTCTCCTTATTATCCACAATGCAATGGTCTTAATGAAAGGTTCAATGGAGAATTGGTGAGCCTTCTTGACAAAGATGACCCAGACACATGGGAAAACTTATGATTCAGAGTTTCCTTGTGCATTATGGGCCTATGGAACTGCTATCAAAATGAGCACAAGGTTTGATCCTTACCACTTGGTTTATGCCAAGGAAGCTTTATTACCAATTCAAGTGGAGACTCCTGCACTTAAATTGTTGTCATTGGGAGATGAAGAGCAAAGAGATCCTTGGCAGAAAAGGTTGTTGGACTTACAATTTTTGCAATTGGATAGAGTTTTGGCTTTGAGCTACTATGAAGAAGTGTCAAAGAAAGCTCAGATAAAGGCTAATGAGTGTGTGAAGGACAAGGAAATTGAAAAAGGTGATCTTGTTTTACGATACAATAGCAAGTCGGACAATACTTTTTATAAACTGTTTCAAATTAAGTGGGAAGGTCCTTTTACTGTTGTGAACAAGTTTGACAATGGAACATATTAGTTGGCAGATTTGGGTGGTGCAAAGCATAAGTATTATGTTAATGGTTATATATTGAAGAAACATCTAGGATGTTTGATGACAATTGTGACGAATGAGATGCTATCAATGGAAGAAGAAAATGCAAAGATATCTGAAGATGTGAATGAGGTTTATGGGAATGGGCTACAACAGTTGTTCACCGTAGAAACCTCAGCTTGTCATGAATGATCAAGCAAGCTAGGGGGTTGGCAAGCTATGTCAAGAATTTTTTGGATGAACATAAAGCTAGTAGACCATGCCAATAATCTCGCTAACTAGCCTCATGTATCTATGTGTACATAGTGCTTTGAGTCTTGGGAGTGACCATGTAAAAATTCATTGTTAACTGAGTCAACGTCAGTTAACAGAAGCTACTAAAGACCAAAGACGTACGGATGCACATCGAGGATGAATATGAAGAAGCAGTAAAGATTGGAATTACACATTTTCCACATTTTCCCAAAATGGTCACGTATTGTAAATTCTCATTTTATTTCAAGCCATTGTAATATTTTAATGTGTTACGGGCTCAATGGGAGTTCCAAGTTGTAAAGAATAGGTCACTTATTGTGCCTAGGTTGCAGATTCAATAAGTGGTGAGACCTAAAGGCCTTGGGCAGCTGGACATTGCATATTTTTAATCTAGGTATATTGTTAGCAGCGGCTAACGGCTACACCAATTATGAACCAAGCTGTGGATGTGCCATAGTGCACAATATTTGCTTTTCATTGTATAGGGCTTGGGCTCATTTAGGAGTTCCAAAGTTGTATGAGTTTAGGCTAGAGAGCTCACTTTATCCCATAGTGATAAAGTTTCTCTACTTTCCTTCATTGTTTTGAAGTGTTGATCTTCTCTAATCTAACTCTTACTTATGCTAAGCTACTCCGATTAGTGGAGTCCTTATCTAACTCTCTTGATTAAGCGGAGTGGGCTTACTCATGATTGAGGGATTAGATTTGTCCTCTAATGGTGTGCTTGTGTGTGTGTAGGTTTAAGAAGCCTTGAGCTTAATTTGATTATGTGTGACTTGATTTGGACACCATGATTGGCATGGTTGGGGTGGCCGACTTGAATGTGATCTTGTGTGCTTAATCGTCAATGCATGTAATTAGAGTTGTGCTCGAGAGACTCCAAGATTAGTGTGTTTCACTCCGTTGCTTGATGTGTGTAGATGATTGCTTGAATTGATGCTTGATGTGCGATTAGCATTAGTTGTTTGGAATGATTTCTATATGCATTGGAGGATGCCCGCTCTTGAATCCTCTCAATCTTTGCATCCGATGACGCTCTCGCACATTCTTTGAGGCATCACACAAAGAATGTGCGAGAGCGTCATCGGATGCAAAGATTGAGAGGATTCAAGAGCATGCATCCTCCAATGCAAATAGAAATCATCCCAAACAACTAATGCTAATCGCACATCAAGCATCAATTCAAGCAATCATCTACACACATCAAGCAACTAAGTGAAACACACTAATCTTGGAGTCTCTCAAGCACAACTCTAATTACATGCATTGACGATTAAGCACACAAGATCGCATTCAAGTCGGCCACCCCAACCATGCCAATCATGGTGTCCAAATCAAGTCACACATAATCAAATTAAGCTCAAGGCTTCTTAAACCTACACACACACAAGCATACCATTAGAGGACAACTCTAATCCCTCAATCACGAGTAAGCCCACTCCGCTTAGTCAAGAGAGTTAGATAAGGACTCCACTAATCGGAGTAGCTTAGCATAAGTAAGAGTTAGATTAGAGAAGATCAACACTTCAAAACAATGAAGGAAAGTAGAGAAACGTGATTGACAACATAATGAAGACTAGATTAATTAAGAGAGGATTACACTAATTACATGTGATTAGCACTAGCCTTCTAAGCATGGGCATTAAGCTCAAAGGCTAGGCCATCAAGACCTCCTCTAGGGGGAGAGTTCTCAAAAGGACCACTCAAGAATGACCTCTCATTAAGCATAGGGCTCTTTTATAGCTTTGGGCCTCAAACCCTTCAACTATGGGATAAAGTGAGCTCTCTAGCTTAGACTCATACAACTTTGGAACTCCTAAATGAGCCCAAGCCCTATACAATGAAAATTAAATATTGTGCACTATGGCACATCCACAGCTTGGTGCATAATTGGTGTAGCTGTTAGCCGTTGCTAACATATATAAGGCAGTGTGTAAAAGAAAATAGGATTCTCAAGTCATTTGTTGAGAGCACTCTTTGGTGAGAGATCTTGAGGTGGGTGGCTATGGAGTCCTTGAGCTTCTCCTTGCTCATGAGACTTGATTAAGACTAATCAATGATTCATTCTCTCTCACTATGCCTCTCTGTTACCTCTTATGATTGCCTATGATGTTTAGATTAACTAGATCTTAACTAATTAGTGGTTAATCCCTCTCTAATCTTGTGTGATTGCCCTCTTTTGCTTGTGTGTGCATGTAGGTTTGATTGGAGTGTGGTGCTCGATAGATCTATGTGTGTGTGCTTGCGATTAGTGTGTTGCATGATAGGATTAGTGTTGTGTGCGTCTTGTAATCGTAGTGTGTGTGATTGGTTTGATTAGAGGTGAAGAGAAGTGGATATGGAGATTGCCCTTCATTGCGGCTTCACTCCTCCATAGGCCGAGAAGCTCACCTCATAGAGTTAACCATTTGTGTTGCCACTATTAGCTCACTAACCATGTGAGTGTTTCCATGCCCTAGCCAAGTAGCTCATCCCTCCGGATTGATAATTTTGTTGGTCATTGGAGCTATTGCAACGATGGGACCCCCAACATTTGGCGCCGTTGCCGGGGACGATGGCCTACGCTAGTATAATTGTGGCATAAACGAATGTGTTCCCTCACTAATTTCACTTGTGTGTTTATGTTTTTGTGGATTTTGAATGTGTGTGCATGAAGCATTGTGTTCATAATTCCCTAATGTGTGACCATATCTTGTCAATTGTGTGTTTACACACTCTAATTTCTCACTAACCCCTTGCTAATTTGACTAATTTTTGCTAATTTACTAATGTGCTATGAAGGATTGGATCAATTGACCATTCAATTAAGCTTCAACGGAAAGGTAATTAAGGTGGTATTCTCGTGACCTCCCTAGAATCTAGAGATGTGTAGAATTATGTAGATAGCCCACCATGATGCAATGTAATGTGATGCAATGTAATGCTATGCTATGTTGATGCAATGCAATGCTATGCTATGTTGATGCAATGCAATGTTGATGTTGTGGATTGAAAATTTTGTGATTTTTTATTTTCACGCCATTGTAATGCCGAAATTTTTTAAGAATTGGCGGCGCATGAATTTGATAAGTTTTAATTGCTAATTGATGAATGTGTGTTACTAATTGGGTGCTTAATTGAGTAGATTGCATGCTTTGATGGTCAATTTTAAGTGTGTGTGTGTGTGTGTGTGTGTACTAAAATCAAGTGTGTATGCATTCTAATTGAGTGTGTGCATGCTAATTTTAGGTGTGTGGCACTATTTTGCCCATGTTTAAGCACCTAGAAATCAATGTGTGCATTATGATTTGTGAATTGTGATGATTGATGTGTGTTGTGCTTATGTCTAACTATTGATTTGTGAAGTCGCATTGCAAATCCGACAAATTTCACCCTTTTGTGTGCGCACCTAAAGATTGGTAAAAACTGCCAATTTTTTAGTGTGTGTGCACCTAAAAAGTGTGTAATTTGCATGGTTAATTGAATGTTTTGATTACATAAATGATGTGTAATGATGAAATGCTATGTTTTTGTGCTCAAAACAAGTATTTACACAATCTAATTGCGTCAATTTTTGACCTATTTTTATCGGTAATTTTGTCGCGGTAATTTTGTCGCGGTAATTTTGCCGGTTTAATTGCCTAGTCTTGATTTTATTGATGAAATTAATTGGCAATTGAATTGATGTGATTTGTGCAATTTTATTTGGCTGCACCATTTTCCAATGTGGAGAATTTGTAGAAATTTTTTGGGTATTTTTCAGATAATTTTTGTAAATTTTTGGCAAGTTTTTGCTAATTTTTGGATAATTCCATAAAATTTTGGATTTGCAATCTTTACGAGCTATCTTGTGTATGCGTATTTACGGCATCATTTTGTTCGCATTCATGCCCTCCGTGGTCGAGTTTTGAGCGTTTTGCTATTTTCAGGGACCGGGTTGATATTTTTGTCGTAAATCGTGTTTTCTATCAAATATGCTATTTTCGGTGTGCATTTGCGTATCGAAAATGTTCGGTTGTGAATATTGGTGATTTTTTAAGATTCCTAGAATTTTCCGAGAATTTTTTGGACTCTTTTGACAAATTTTGGGATTTTCTGTTGATTTTTGGAGTTTTTGGCTAATTTTTGGCATTTTTGGAAATAAAAAATAAACATAAAAAATAAAAAAGAGAAAGGCCGTTTCGGGCTTCGGTACCATGCCTTGCGGCGCATAAAGTTCTCCGTCAGGTAGATCTTTCCGATAGTTTCCTTCGACGTTAAAAAATAAAATTTAAAAAATCTTCTTCTTTTTCCTCTATCGTCTACTCTCGTCTCGCTTTGCGTGAACACCACCCAGCACACACACACACACACACACACACACACACACACTCCTGTCACACTCACTCTCTCTCTCTCTCTCTCTCTCTCTCTCTCTCTCTCTCTCTCTCTCTCTCTCTCTCTCTCTCTCTCTCTCTCTCTCTCTCTCTCTCGTTGTCCGTGTGTGACCAAGTTTAAAAAAAGACAAAGAAAAAAAAGGGGTCCGGTGTATTTTAACCGGTTGGAATCCTAAAATCCCGGTTAGATTTTGAGCTTGCCTTGAAGAAAACCGAGAAATTTTTACAAGTTTTAGTGTAATTACCGGCAAAAGCTTCAAATATTGACCTAAAAACCAAGAGAATTTCCGGTGGCCCTTATTCTTTCACCGTGCGAACCCCACCCTGCTCACTCATCTCTCTCTCTCTCTCTCTCTCTCTCTCTCTCTCTCTCTCTCTCTCTCTCTCTCTCTCTCTCTCTCTCTCTCTCTCTCTCTCTCTCTCTCTAACTCTCACTCCCTCTCTATCTCTCCTTTCTTTCTCTTTCCCCCACTGCACCACGCATGCACCCCTCCCTCTCTCTCTCCCACTTTCTCTCCACCCACGTGCACCTCTCCTTGTCTTTATCTCTCATTTAGCAAACCTGCACCCATGCGTGCCTATCTTGCTGCAGTCAACGCCGCCTTCTGCGCTACTGCAGTGCTTCTCTGAGTGTGTCTCAGCTTTGTTGCGCGCCAGGCCCCGGAATTTTAGCGCCAGGCTCTGAAGTCGTACGCTATCGTGGGATATGTTTTCGCTACGTGAGCCGGGCAAGCGCCGGGCCTCTGGCTGTGGGAGGTGTGAAAGAGAGAGAAAGGGAACAACAGATGTAACTGAATCTGGGAATCACCGTAATCATCAATTAATTGAATACAACCTAATTCTTAGCTAAGGCGGGCTGTTAACAGCACCGTCACTTGGATCATCTGCTAACTAGGAGTTTAAGCTCCCACTTTACAGAATTAACCGGGCCGTTAACGACACGGGGCTTAACAGATTGATTAATCAACCTTCAGACTGATGATGGTGATGGAAACTTTTGCCTGTCACTTTATCTTCTTCATCTACATTCAAGTTTCTGCAAACATCATTTAAGTTCACTATGTCGATCATCGTGCTTCAATTATTGCCGACTGTCTTGTAGCTTCCTGCTCTGTGTGCTTTGCATTGGCTTAATTTTTGCTCACAAATTTCGTCATCTCCTCTAATCAACTTACTTTGATTCTCGTCAGGCTTTGTATGCCCTTGGTAATTTCTCTTTTCCAGTTCGACCTTCTTCTTCTTGCTTTGATTGGAGATGGATAGAGAGAGAGAGAGAGAGACCTCACCTTGGCTCCTTTCTCCTCGTAATCTCTTCCCTCCTCTTCGCTTGGAATAGTCCTCCCCATGCAAAAGAAATCCAAGCTATTAAAAGCTTGCCCCTTCCTTAACAGTAGCGCCGGCGCTAATGATGTGGCACGAGAACGGCCGCCATGACGTGGCAGAGTAGGATTTCGGGTAGCTTCAAACGCGACGGGAATGGCTCCAAATTTGGTCGCGCAGGGCTGCTGATGCTTTCTCATTTCTTGGTCGGTGGCGTCCGAGCCTTCCAGCCCCCAGCGCGAGCTTCGCTTCTTCTCCTGCGATCTGCTCTTCGCTGCTTGCTTGCCATGGGCTCCTTTATTTCACACACAAAAACCCTTTTTTAATTTGGTGGACGGCCACTAGCCCTTGGGCGGCCGACCATTAAGTGGCCTAGCCTCTTTGTAATGGCACCACATTTGGCCAAATCATGTCGGCCGAAGCATTGTCAACTACAAGTGAACATCAAAATGTTTTTTGCCAAGCACGACATCTTCCCACAACAGTCCTTGACTAACAATACCTTCGTGACTTTTACTGTGCATACTAGCATCTCGAATAATGCCTCATGCTTCGAAGATGCACGTATATGTGATTGAACTTGCCAGAAGTCCCTTTGCACTCGGTTTTTAATAGCTTGCATCAGCTTCTCAGATAATGCCGAAATTATCCAGCTCAACACAGTGCCGGCAGCTGACACCGGCCTCAGTCCATATTATCTCATGAACCCGGACTCGGTTTGGCGACTCGTTAATTCCTTTAGACTTCCCAAACTCCATAGAGCGCATACAAACCCTGTTGAGGCTATAAAAATCCCAGATGGCACTCCGATCGAGCGGACCGAACTGGTATAGAGCTGGCCCTCGGTGAATCTTTAACGGCCAATATCTTGGCAATTGTAAACCCGATCAGCGATCTGAAAAGACCGACGGGCTCCAGAAATTGAGCACTTCAGGCTTGTGCGTTCATTTCATTTCTGTCACCTCGGCTGCAGTTGCCCAATCCAGTACGGATCCACAATCGACTTAAACTTCAAAGTGCCATAACTTCTTCACCGTGGCTCCAATTGACAAGCCGTAAAGACAGGCGGGTAGAGCACTTCAAGCACTACAGTTCTAGATCATAATCTCTCATCTATTTTCACTGCAAGCATAATCATTTTTGGCATCATTTAGGCATCTGTTGGCCCTTTTAAGGCGCATCTGGCATACATTAATCATTAAGCTTGGCCTGTTAACAAGCCCTCATCACTGCTCAGTAAATTTGTAGGCTTCAAAGAATCTTAGCTTGCATTTGTCTGCTCTGTTTCTCTACATGGAAGCGGAGCTGCACGACATCCACCCCCTCTCAACCTGCACAGCCTCCGGTCTGTGCCAACAGCACTTCAATTTGCATATGCTATACAAGTACCTTAATCTCCTTACCATCATCAGACTCACTTAACTGGTAGACATATAAAAAATGAAATAAGGTTTATACCCTATCGTCAATGTTCTAGCTTAATCATTAGATAGCTGTCCATCAGAATTCTCTGAATTGTATCTGTCGTATCTTCAAAGCATTCAATCATGGATAACTTGTTTAGTGAACTCCGCCAGACTCAAGTGCTCCGGTTAATGATGCACACGGCTTGACCATTAAGCTCTCTTTAAGGAACCCTGTCAAGCTCAAGTATGTCTTACTCTGTCTGCACACGGAATGGCCGTCAAGTCCTTTACCTCAAGTTCTGTTAGTAGAACCAACTCAAAAGATGTGAAGATACTTCATCAATTGTCCAAAGAAGTCAACTGGAAGCCAACCATGTAATCTTATTGAATGCATAACCAAAACTATTCTGACTTAGCATAGATCTATAAAACAAAAATCTTGTACCATGCAACCTGCTACATCAGATAGCTGGTACTCTTCAAATCCACAACTGGCACTTTAGTAGCCCCCAGGATCAAACTGGAACCTAATCATCTGTCCCAGTGTGAGCATTCCTTTAAAACATTTGCACCATCCTCCAGGATCATAGGGAATATAACGTAAATAGCTAGCATGATAACCTCCTGGGTCATAAGGTAGTGGATGATCATATTTCAAGTATATTGCATCTCCACAAACTTTCTCATAGCATAGGAACAAAAAGTCCCAAATTCCCATCATAGCAGAACCCAGTGGCAAAATCAATTCAATCACTATGGTTTCCAAAATATCAATCTGCATTTGTGAGTCATTGAATTCCATCACTTCATTTGATACCACAAACGCTGCATGGTTGCCTTCTCTAGTAGGCACAAACTCCTCTAGAGCCTCATCCAAAAGAGACACAAGCTCTTCATCATATGTTGCAGGATGTTCTTCACTACTCTTGTCACAAGGAACTCGAAATTCCTCTAGCGCATCATCAAGCAGATCCATAAGCTCCATATCTTCCTCCTTGGAAGAACCACCTAGTTTGTGAGTATTATCACAGAAAACCTCATCGCGTGTTTTGTACATAGACACAAATTGTTCTGGTAGCTCCACACTTCCATTCAAATATCTTTCTACTTCAATAGCACAAGTCTCAGCATGCATTACAAAGATAGCATCAATTTATTTTTCCATAACATCATCATAGCAAACCCTGTAACCTGTAGCAGTCATAGACTGATCATCATCCATCACCCCCTCTGAATATGCATTTCCATAATCATAATCTTTGTCTTGGTTCACATCAAATACATATGGTTGAGCATCAAATACATCTACATCATCATCAATGTCTTGAAATGTAGCCATAGACATGAAACCCTCTTGTATAGCATCATCCAAAACAATTGCTTTTGCATGTAATGTTGCATAAGCATTCTCTTCATGTTCTACACCCAAAGAGCACTCCAAATGGGCATCCACATCACATATTGACTCTAACAAACATGTTTCTTGATCACTGCTAGCAACTATGCTTGTATGCAAACCATGTACTGGCTTTGAGAAACCCGCTTCCTCATTTATGTCACTTTGAGAGGGTATGACTGCATGCATAGCATCCATAGAGTCATATCTGCTTTGGAATAAAGAAGACAATCCCAATCGAGCATAAACAGTATCTACTGTGAAATCATCATCTACATGCAATAATGTCTCGTCTTCCAGAAGACATGCCTCGATAACAGCTTCTAGCTTAGCATTTTCTTTGGCTTTACTTCTTGCAGAAATATGCTCCCAGATTTCATCATAGTTGAGGATCTACATCTGATCCCCTTCACCTTTACTGAAGACAACCTTACTTCCTTCAGTAATCTCCTTTATGTCCCAATCTAGAATCCTTGAGCTTTCGTAAATAAATTCCTCTGCAAAATACTCCCACTGTGTGGGATATTCTTCTGCCAATTCTTGAACCTGCTTTTTAAAATCCGAGTTTACAACCTCCTCAAAATCTGAAATCATCCGATCTTCTGGAACATTTCGGCTCTTCATCTCAACTTCGTAACATGCAATAAAATCTTCTGGATCATATCCCTGAAAATTATAATACTGCTCCCGAACAGCATCAAGTGCTAGTGACGGGAGCAAAGCGAACCCCGAACCCCGACGGCCTCTAAAACACCGGGGACCGAATGGCGCGCCTCGAGCCTGTCATGGTAAAGCAAATAGGGGGCACCACCTAGCTTCAGCGGCTAGGACGCAAACAACACACCACCATAACAAAGTTTTCATCCAAGAGAGATGGATGCTTGGGAGCAATGATGAAGAGGAAAGGGAATGAGATCAAGTAAGAGAGAGAGAGAGAGAGAGAGTGAGTGAGGGAGGGGGTATAGCGGCTTAGTACTTAGGCACCACAAAAGGATGGCGAATCCGCACACCCTTCACACATACACAAGCTCACTCCAAACACAAGACTAGGTGGCGATTCCGCACACCTCACATGGGCAAAACATTGCAAGAAAACATACTCACAAAACCTCAAGCTTTATTTAGAGAATAAGGCGATGAAATGGGGAGCATAGGGTAGGGGAATGAGAAGGGAGAGCGTGGTAGAGCACATGGCGGATAGGTGGGAGTTAATGGCGAGGAATCGCACGAGGGTTACCGCCATCATCCTTCATTTAGTTTCCCTTCATCTTCCATAGCCCAAGGGTGTAGAGGTCATGCTTAAGACGAGCATGGTGATTGCGGTGATGGTGATGGTGTGGGTGTGTGTGTGTGCACTAGGCACACACAGTGCATAGTGTACTCTTTGGTGATGGTGTGTGTATTAGTGTGATGGTGACCCCTCTGTATATAGGGGAGGAGGGGGGAGAAATTCTAGAATTTAGAAATGAAGAAATCATTATCTACATAGGCCATGTGACTGTGGGCCCCACTTGTCTGGCTGTGTGTATATGTGCCAGAATAGCAGTCTCATGAGAGAGAGACTAAGAGAGAGAGATGGGTTGATGAAAAAAAGTGAGAGGTGACATGGAGAATAAAGTAATTACAAGAGGGGAGAGAGGGGAGTGTGTTCAGAGGTGAATCTGTGTGCAGATGTGTGTGAACACAAGAAAAATCAGGTAACCACCGGGTGGGAATGGGTCTGTGGGCACCTTTTTCAGTGAAACTGAGTGTGTGTGTGAGTGTGGGGGAGGTTATTTAGCTACAAGACAAGAGACATGGCGCCCTTTAGAGAGAGAGGGGGGGTATTTGGGTCATGGGATATGATAGGAGAGAGAAAGAGGGGGTGGGGTATACTATTTTGGAAGATAGGATAAGTTGCATGTGAGTTAGGGTGCATTATTGGTGAGTTATAATGCATTATTGGTGAGAGGTGGGGTAGCTTTAGGGGAGATAGAAAGGAGAAAGAACAAGGGGAAGAGAGAGGGGGTTGACCTTTTGAGTGGAGGAGAGGAAAAGGGACACCCGACGGGGCAACAGTGAAGAAAAAGGAGGCAAGGTGAGGATGGGCTACCCCGCAGGCATGAGGTGGCCTATTTTACCTTTCTTATATATTTACATAATCATACTTTATTTTTTTTCTTACTTTTTCCAATGCCTTTTATCACTCCCTCCCTAAGAGGGAGTTTTCATGGGGTGGGGACGAGAGAAGAGGGGTATGGGAGCTTGGCTTGTGAAAAGCCCCCATCATTAGCCCTCCCCTTTTGGCTAGAGGCATTCATGTCTCTAGCTCATCTGTTTGATCATTATCGTCGGAGGTGGAGGCTGATGGTGTGTCCTCATCTGGAATGTCAATTGGTGGAGCCTGGTCAAATCGAAGAAAATAAGGTTTAAGTCGCCAACCATTTACCCTGGTTTTATGAAGTTTTCTATCAGCCTCCATAAGTTGGTAGCTTCCATTAGCATACTTTTTCCTGATGATGAAAGGGCCTTCCCATCGGAGCAGGAGTTTCTTATCCTTGCGCGTGTCGAAGCGATTGTCGTAGCGGAGTACCAACATTCCTTTCTTCAATTCTTTTTTCCAGATTGCTCGTTAAAGTTAAGCCGTCTATGCTCTGCTTGTGCTGCATAATAATTTATTGCTTCTTCTCTGTCCAGCTGCAGTCTTTCCAAGTTGATGATGTGATCTCTCAAATGCATGTTTGGTTGTTGAAGTTGGCTTGCCATTACTCTGAGACTTTGTAGTTGCACCTCAATGGGCAAGATTGCTTCCTTACCAAATACTAGATAATACGGTGTGAATCCCAAGGATGTACGAAAT
Organism: Adiantum capillus-veneris; assembly: GCF_014529385.1. Taxonomy (NCBI): domain Eukaryota; kingdom Viridiplantae; phylum Streptophyta; class Polypodiopsida; order Polypodiales; family Pteridaceae; genus Adiantum; species Adiantum capillus-veneris. The sequence goes on from NC_140946.1 coordinate 104,974,864, forward strand.
GAAGTTCTGTAGGCCCATAAAGCTGGTAGTAGATACTTATCCCAGTCTCCGGGATGATTGTTTACCTGCTTGGTAATAATTTTAGAAACCATTCCATTTACCTTTTCAACTAGGCCATTACATTGAGGGTAATATGGTGAAGAGTGCCTCCTTGTAATGCCCAATTTTTGCATTAATTCTCCTACCAAGTCTGCTCTGAAACCTGGCCCTCTATCAGAGATGATCTCTAAAGGTGTGCCAAACCTACAGCATATGTGCTCGTAGATAAATTTAGCTACCTCTACTGATGTGATTCTAGTGGTGGCTGTAGCCTCTGCCCATCTAGTCATGTAGTCGACCCCCATGATAATGTAGAATTTTCCTGAGTTGGCCCTAGGTAATGGCCCAATGGCATCGATACCCCATTTTTCAAATGGGCCATATGAGAGAATAGGTGTCTGTGGTTCAGGCATAAGTGACCTAGTGCCGGCCTTTTGACACAACTTACACGTTTTGCACCAATGGTGTACATCACGGTTGAGGCTAGGCCATATGAAGCCTGCCTGCAAGATTTTCCTACTTGTTATGTCTAGGGCAAAGTGACCACCACAAACCCCGTCGTGACAGCTAGCAATTACTCCCGTGATTTCGTGAGAGAGAGGGACCTTCCTGAGTATTTGGCCCTTACCCTTACAGTACAAACCATCATTGATGAGTCGATACCTTGTGGCCTTCCGCGTCAGCCATTGCTTCTGTCCCTTTGTTAAATCTGATGGGCATTCCCCTGTTTCCAAAAAATGCATGATGTCAGGCAAGGCATCACTGCCTTGAAATAGAGGGAGCTTTAGTTTTATTGCTCCAACCACCACTTCCTGTAGTCTTTCACTTGCTAGGGCATCTGCTTCTTGGTTTTGAGCCCTTGGGATATGGTGTATTTGAACTTCTTCAAACTTACCAAACAAGGTTTTTACACCACTTAAGTGAGTCCTTAAACTAGGATTCTTGCATGTCCATGCTCCATTTACTTGCCTTACCAGAAGTAGAGCATCCCCAAATACATTAAGGTGTTCTACACCTTGCGAGACGCACCATTGTAGACCCTTGGTTAGTGCTGCATACTCAGCTTCATTGTTAGAATGTGAATCTAACAATTGGCCCAACGAAAATACCTTTGTCCCTTTGTCATCAAAGACCACTATGCCTGCAGCTGCTTTGTGGGACGCTCGCTTGTAGGCTCCATCAAAGTAGAGAGAGTATGCTCCTTCTACCATCGGTGGTACTGGAGGTAATCGGACTTCTCCTTCCTTAGATTGCTTCTCCTTCCTTTCAAAGTCTTGGTAGGTCATGAGTCCCCCCAAACTTGCCCTTGTCGTGCTTTCTACCTATACCGTGTAGTCAAACTCTTGCAGACGAACTAGCCATTTAGTCATTCTAGCAGACACATCCATGTGTTGTACAACATAGGGAAATATTTCATCCGTGGTTAGAATCACAAATTGCTTAGGCAGCAAATATGACCTAAACTTTGTAGTTGCAAATCTAAGAGCTAGGACTAAGTGTTCCACATGGGTGAAACGTTTCTCTCCTTCTGTCCTCATTCGACTAGAGAAGTAGATTGGCCTCATGAAAGATGTCGTCGTATCCTTTTGGAGTAGCACAGCCCCCAATGAGTCATCACCAACACTTGAGGTGACATAGAATTTTTCATCCCACTTAGGTGGTGAGATAGTTGGCAGAGTGGCTAAGACCTCCTTTACCTTGTTGTAGTGATGTTCGCTTTCCTCGTCCCAAGTGAAAGTTGATCTTTGAGTGAGTTGTTGCAGTGGTAGAACAAGTTGTGATAGTAGATGTATGAATCTACTTAAGTACCTCACCTTCTGTAGAAAAGAGACCAGTTGACGTGCAGTCGTTGGTGAAGGTAGGGCTATGAGTGCGGACACCTTACTTGGGTCGGCGTTGATACCTTTTGCTGAAATTTCATGGCCTAGTAGAATGACTTTACTCTCCCCAATGTGGCATTTATCCACATTTAATTTCCCACCTAGGCTCTGCAACCTGGCCAAACCTTCAGTTACCTTTTCTAAATGTGAAATACGGGAGCTATATATACAAAAATCATCAATGAACACTCTTATGGATGTTCCAAAGAACGGTTGAAAAACATATGTGACATATCTTTGGAATGTGGCAGGTGCATTTGTGAGACCAAATGGCATAACCCTGTATGCAAAACAACCCCATGGCATGATAAAAGTGGTTTTTAGCTGATCTTCCAAGGCTATGCGTATTTGAAAGTATCCAGAATAACCATCACAGACGGTATAGCATTCAAAACCCGCTACTTCATTCAGAATTTCATCCAAGAAAGGGAGAGGAAAGTGGTCTCTCTTTGTAGCTGCATTTAGTGGTTTGTAGTCAACACAGACCCTCCACTTACCATTCTTTTTAGGCGTCACCACTACGGGTGACACCCATTCTGAGTTTTCTACAGGATAGATGAATCCCGCCTCCAGTAGTTTCCTTACCTCGACCAAGAGTGCCTTTTCTTGTATGACCCCCAGTCGTCGTAGCTTTTGCACAACTGGTTTTACCCCTTCCTTCAGCTTAATATGATGTTCCACCACTGTAATGCCTGTGATTCTTTCATAGTTGTCAATGAACAGGTTAGGAAATCCCATCAACATTTGCAAAAAACTATCTTTCTCCTCAAGTGTTAATTCCGTAGACAACATACCCTTCAACCTACTTCCTCCTAGGCTAGGAAATCCCATCAACATTTGCAAAAAACTATCTTTCTCCTCAAGTGTTAATTCCGTAGACAACATACCCTTCAACCTACTTCCTCCTAGGCCAGGTGATTTGCTCTCCTCTTCATTGGGTTGCCCTTTTGGTGATGGATCACACCAGTTGTGCTTACCCTTTGTGGATCCTTCATAATGATACCCATCACATCAATGGAATTGTCACTTTCGTCGGTGGATGTGGTCTCCTCCTCAGAACTGGAAGATTCGCTAGTGGTTTCATCTGCCGATGTTTCTAGATTCATTTGCTTCTGCTTGCCAATCCTCATGTCGTAGTAGATTGTCTCCCCTTTCTTACTGGTCATGCGTAGAAGGCCAGTACCCCAGTCCTGTTTTGCCTTCATGGCCATCAACCATGGCCTTCCCAAAATTAGTGGATAGCCCTCCCCCTTAGTAGGCATTACAAAAACATCTACCTCTACCTCAGTGTTGAAAGCTTTGATTTTCACGGCACTTACCACACCCACACACTTTACTTTTGCGTTGTTTGCCATCTTTGCCTTGCATGGAGAAGGCCTGTCAACCTCGAGCCCTAATCGAAGCATCATAGCTTCGCTCATTACACAGATTTATGCACCTCCATCAATGTAGGTGTTTCCAACCCTCTTTCCTTTTATGTTTACGTCGGCAATTGGAAGGATGTCATCCATGTTGCATCCCGAAATTGCTCCGGCTACCTTTGTTTTGGAGCGTCTTGTACTTACCATTTTAGACCATTGTCGCCTTACTTTAGGTACAAGATGTAGCAGCTGTGGCCATGTAATCTTCGGTCCTTGCTCTGCCACATCCAATGTTAGATCATAGGGCTTAGAACTTTCCCCTAGCTTGAAGTCGGTGATGCCCAATTTCCGTCGTGGCCTGGATGGCCTCTTGCTAGTTTCTCCTCTCATGCTTCTCTCATCATCTGATTGTGTAGCCTTCTCCCTCCTAGCTCTTTTCACAGTCATGGCCTCAAGTGGTTCTAAAAAGGTTACCTTCTCCTTACCCTTGTCCCTCACCTTTGCTCTGGGTGGATCCACTACTACAGCTTTTCCTTTCTCTTCTAGCCTTATGATGTTTACAGGGCGATCAGGTGGTGGGGCTGGTGGAAGAGGTGGAATGGATGCTTGTAGTGGTGTCTGGGGTGGACGTAGAATTTGTGTTGGTGGGGTTGGTGCTCGGGGTGGGGGTGTTCTTTCTCTAGGGGGTGACAATTGGTTCCTCCTACCTCCTCTAGTATAGTTTTGTCGTGGTTTGGGACTGTAGTACATACCGTGACCGTCTTCTCCGCAGTTGTAGCAATGATACTCCCTGTTTTGTCGTCATGCTCTTCCAGGGTATTGATCTCTTTCTTGACTCCTCCCTTGTTGTATTAAGTGGACAGACAAATTCTGCAGTTGGTCAGTAATATGGGCCAACATATCTTGTTGGTCATCTCTTACCCCAAGAGCCGGTGGTGATGGTGGAATGGTGGTTGTCGTAGTTGCTGGTCGACGTGATGTTGCTGTTTCTGTTGACTCGGTTTCTTTGGCTTTCATTCGCAGCTTCTTGTCCTTAAGGCGAGCAATCTCAACGGCTAACTCGTACGTAGCCGGGAATCTACCTTTCACCTTCTCCTTGAGAAGCGGCCATAAGCCATGCGTGAACCGATCTTTTTTTAGGAAATCGGGTGCAGCTTCCCCCCTTGCCAGTGACTCAACCCACCGTTCCCACAAATCCACAAATTTGGACTCATAGGTGGCATATTCTAAAAGACCCTCCTACTTCAAGTCTCTCAACTTGTCCCACAACTTTTCTGAAGTGGTACCTCCCCCAAAGCGCCTCTTAAAAGCGGTTTTTAAGGGTTCCCAGTCATCCTTGGTTGCTTGTGGAAGTGCATTGTACCATGATCTAGCTTCTAGCTTCATGAGATGCTTAAAGATTCTAACCCGGGATTCATCCGTATCTTTGTTGCTCACTACACATGCTACTTCAAAGTCATCTAGGAAGTCTGTTACCAAATCCTCCCCCTTCTTTCCTTTAAATGTTGGAAATGCTACACTTGCCATGATTACTGAGAGAGAGCTAGAAAGACACACTGCTTAACTTGCAAAAGTTTTTTTCTTCTTTATAAGGAGGCGTATATACCCTCTTATACTAGGACATAGATTAAAACTTCAAACGGTACATTGCCTTGTACCAAAGGTAGGACAAATGGTTGATCTGATGCCAGAACCTCAAAAAATCGCTCCCCACCCAGCATGGTGTCAATGACGTGTTGGTAGTGAGCCTTCAAATCCAGTATTACCTTGATTGAGCGTACACGTGTTGGTATGTGTGATCTGTCTTGAGGTAGGTTGTACTGATTCATGTGAAGCTTAGAGGTGCTTAGTCACTGTCCAAGCTTGTGGGAGAGGGTGGTGTTCTTTCCTGAAACAAACTCAGTAGATCCCTAGTTTCTCTAGTGAGAGTGTGAGCCAATGATTCCGTTATCTGTGCTGCAGCATCAGGTGCGACTTGAAAACTGACTGTGATAATTACCTCCTTGACTTTAGTTACCCGATTCTCAAAGTAGAATAGTGTTGATTCTCTATTGTGTAGAGCTCCTTCCATTTTGTTGTTGTGCGTTGGTTGTAGGTTGCGGACATGGTTTCGACCTTCTCCTTCTTCTTCTTGGCACTTGGCCTATGTATATCCACTGGGTTTGGCGTGTTGGTTGACTCTCCCACTGCAAATCGATTACCGTTACGCCTGGCACTCGAGCTTCGATGGAGATGCGGAGTTCGTCTAGTTGTGCTTGGAGCTCTTCTTCTTCTGTCGTCCAATTAGCAAATCCTGCTAGCCATTCCATTCACAATAGTTTAGGGGTTTCAGTCTTGTAAACTGAAGGGTTTCATGAAAAGATCCTCAGTGGGGGCACCAAATGCCGGGAGCAAAGCGAACCCCGAACCCCGACGGCCTCTAAAACACCGGGGACCGAATGGCGCGCCTCGAGCCTGTCATGGTAAAGCAAACAGGGGGCACCACCTAGCTTCAGCGGCTAGGACGCAAACAACACACCACCATAACAAAGTTTTCATCCAAGAGAGATGGATGCTTGGGAGCAATGATGAAGAGGAAAGGGAATGAGATCAAGTGAGAGAGAGAAAGAGAGAGAGAGAGAGAGAGTGAGTGAGGGAGGGAGGGGGTATAGCGGCTTAGTACTTAGGCACCACAAAAGGATGGCGAATCCGCACACCCTTCACACATACACAAGCTCACTCCAAACACAAGACTAGGTGGCGATTCCGCACACCTCACATGGGCAAAACATTGCAAGAAAACATACTCACAAAACTTCAAGCTTTATTTAGAGAATAAGGCGATGAAATGGGGAGCATAGGGTAGGGGAATGAGAAGGGAGAGCGTGGTAGAGCACATGGCGGATAGGTGGGAGTTGATGGCGAGGACTCGCACGAGGGTTACGGCCATCATCCTTCATTTAGTTTCCCTTCATCTTCCATAGCCCAAGGGTGTAGAGGTCATGCTTAAGACGAGCATGGTGATTGCGGTGATGGTGATGGTGTGGGTTTGTGTGTGTGCACTAGGCACACACAGTGCATAGTGTACTCTTTGGTGATGGTGTGTGTATTAGTGTGATGGTGACCCCTCTTTATATAGGGGAGGAGGGGGAAGAAATTCTAGAATTTAGAAATGAAGAAATCATTATCTACATAGGCCATGTGACTGTGGGCCCCACTTGTCTGGCTGTGTGTATATGTGCCAGAACAGCAGTCTCATGAGAGAGAGACTAAGAGAGAGAGATGGGTTGATGAAAAAAAGTGAGAGGTGACATGGAGAATAAAGTAATTACAAGAGGGGAGAGAGGGGAGTGTGTTCAGAGGTGAATCTGTGTGCAGATGTGTGTGAACACAAGAAAAATCAGGTAACCATCGGGTGGGGATGGGTCTGTGGGCACCTTTTTCAGTGAAACTGAGTGTGTGTGTGAGTGTGGGGGAGGTTATTTAGCTACAAGACAAGAGACATGGCGCCCTTTAGAGAGAGAGGGGGGGGTATTTGGGTCATGGGATATGATAGGAGAGAGAAAGAGGGGGTGGGGTATACTATTTTGGAAGATAGGGTAAGTTGCATGTGAGTTAGGGTGCATTATTGGTGAGTTATAATGCATTATTGGTGAGAGGTGGGGTAGCTTGAGGGGAGAGAGAAAGGAGAAAGGACAAGGGGAAGAGAGAGGGGATTGACCTTTTGAGTGGAGGAGAGGAAAAGGGACACCCGGCGGGGCAACAGTGAAGAAAAGGAGGCAAGGTGGGGATGGGCTACCCCGCAGGCATGAGGTGGCCTATTGTACCTTTCTTATATATTTACATAATCATACTTTATTTTTTTTCTTACTTTTTCCAATGCCTTTTATCACTCCCTCCCTAAGAGGGGGTTTTCATGGGGTGGGGACGAGAGAAGAGGGGTATGGGAGCTTGGCTTGTGAAAAGCCCCCATCACTAGCTCTATAGCATCATCAGTCTGCTTTTTTATCTGCATGGCTTTTGCTTCCTGTAGATACCCCTGAACCAATTCCATCATTTTTGGCAAATCTGTAACTGCCAGATTTGTATCAAATCCATTGGCACTGAAATCTTCAATGAACTTCTTTAACTGTTCTGGCATCTCCATCTTTACCTCCCACCCCGGCTCGTTTCACGTCGGGTTCACCAAAGATGTCGGGGGATATGTTTTCGCTACGTGAGCCGGGCAAGCGCCAGGCCTCTGGCTGTGGGAGGTGTGAAAGAGAGAGAACAAAAACAACAGATGTAACTGAATCTGGGAATCACCGTAATCATCAATTAATTGAATACAACCTAATTCTTAGTCAAGGCGGGCTGTCAACATCACCGTCACTTGGATCATCTGCTAACTAGGAGTTTAAGCTCCCGCTTTACAGAATTAACCGGGCCATTAACGACACCGAGCTTAACAGATTGATTAATCAACCTTCAGACTGATGACGGTGATGGAAACTTTTGCCTATCACTTTATCTGCTTCATCTACATTCAAGATTCTGCAAACATCATTTCAGTTCACTATGTCGATCATCGTGCTTCAATTATTGCCGACTGTCCTGTAGCTTCCTGCTCTGTGTGCTTTGCATTGGCTTAATTTTTGCTCACAAATTTTGTCGTCTCCTCTAATCAACTTACTTTGAATGTCGTCAGACTTTGTATGCCCTTGGTAATTTCTCTTTTCCAGTTCGACCTTCTTCTTCTTGCTTTGATTGGAGATGGAGAGAGAGAGAGAGAGAGAGAGAGAGAGACCTCGCCTTGGCTCCTTTCTCCTCGTAATCTCTTCCCTCCTCTTTGCTTGGAATAGTCCTCCCCATGCAAAAGAAATCCAAGCTATTAATAGCTTGCCCCTTCCTTAACAATAGCGCTGGCGCTAATAATGTGGCACGAGAACAGCCGCGATGACGTGGCAGAGTAGGATTTCGGGCAGCTTCAAACGCGACGGGAATGGCTCCAAATTTGGTCGCGCAGGGCTGCTGATGCTTTCTCGTTTCTTGGTCGACGGCGTCCGAGCCTTCCAGCCCCCAGCACGAGCTTCGCTTCTTCTCCTGCGATCTGCTCTTCGCTGCTTTCCCGCCATGGGCTCGCCATGGGCTCCTTTATTTCACACACAAAATTCCTTTTTTGATTTGGTGGCCGGCCACTAGCCCTTGGGCGGCCGACCATTAAGTGGCCTAGCCACTTTGTAATGGCACCACATTTGGCCAAATCATGCCGCCCGAAGCATTGTCAACTATAAGTGAACATCAAAATGTTTTTTGCCAAGCACGACATCTTCCCACAACAGTCCTTGACTAACAATATCTTCGTGACTTTTACTGTGCATACTAGCATCTCGAATAATGCCTCATCCTTCTAAGATGCACGTATAGGTGATTGAACTTGCCAGAAGTCCCTTTGCACTCAGTTGTTAATAGCTTGCATCAGCTTCTCAGATAATGCCGAAATTATCCAGCTCAGCACAGTCCCGGCAGCTGACACCGGCCTCAATCCATATTATCTCATGAACCCAGACTAGGTTTGGCGACTCGTTAATTCCTTTAGACTTCCCAAACTGCATAGAGCGCATACAAACCCTGCTGAGGCTGTAAAAATCCCAGATGGCACTCCGATCGAGCGGACCGAACTGGTACGGAGCCGACCCCCGGTGAATCTTTAACGGCCAATATCTTGGCAACCGTAAACCTGATCACTGATCTGAAAAGACTGACGGGCTCCAAAAATTGAGCACCTCAGCTGCAGTTGCCCAATCCAGTACGGATCTGCAATCGACTTAAACTTCAAAGTGCCATAACTTTTTCACTGTGGCTCCAATCGAGAAGCCGTAAAGACAATCCGGTAGAGCACTTCAAGCACTACAGTTCTAGGTCATAATCTCTCATATGTGGTCACTGCAAGCATAAAGCAGAAGAGAGAGCTCAACATTGGTATCAGAGCTTTGGTGTAGAATCCTAAGCTTGGATCAAATTGCGGACAAGAATCTTGGAACTCCAGAGAGGGTAAATTTGGAAACGGTTTGGGAGTTTCTGTGGCCAATCTCTTGGAATGCAAGAACGATACACATTTTTGAGATCTTGCAACTTCAACATGGCCCCCCTTGCTCAATCGCCAGCGACATTGACCAAAATCAACTATCAGCTATGGAAAGCAAATCAACCATCCAGTTAGTGGCCTATGCTCGAGAAAACTTCTCAAGAAAATTGGAAAGTTCTTTGGCTTGAGATTTTGAAGCCAAAAGCAAATGGATGAGTTTGCTAGAGGACAGAGGCAAGAAAAAATGCTCAAAAGACATATAAAAGCAAGATCTTGAGCACAAGATGGATGAAATGCAGAAAGAAGTGTTTTGGGAGATGGGATGCATTACACTTGCTACATGATGCCTCTATTGACTTCCAAGTGAATGAATCTTTTCTACAATGTCAATGTATTACGACTTGGGAGGAATTCAGTTTGTCATACTTTAGACATTACACCACCCATATTGCCCCATGTTCTTCACTAAACATAAAAGGGTAATCACCCTTTTATGGTTGAGAATATCCCCTTGTCAATGATACACACTATCGCAACCATTCAGCTTAGCTCCCACTCCCCTTGATGAAAGATAGGGTATTGGGGCAATGGAGATGAGTAAAATTGATTGTGGACATTATGCTTACTACAATTTTGAGAGTTTGAATACCACACACTACTAGAGTGCTTAGCTTTTGGTCACATCCGAACTTGCTTCCCCCACATGTTTAGCCATGACTTAGACCTACACACTTTCCTTTCCCAGCCACAGTGTGGGCTCTCCATTGTGACTTTCATCACAACATTTTGGTGTTAGAGTTATGGCATCTCAAGTGAGCTTCCCAATGTGATCACATTATTTAGATTGGCTTTTAGGTATTTATTTCACTTATTTGTCAAAGTTTGGGTGATGTAGTTTACTGAGGTTGGTATATAAGAAACCCTCAGCCCCCATTGTACAAGTATCAATTCATTGCCAAGGTTGGTTGGTTTTGGACTCTCTCTCTCTCTCTCTCTCTCTCTCTCTCTCTCTCTCTCTCTCTCTCTCTCTCTCTCTCTCTCTCTCTCTCTCTCTCTCTCTCTCTCTCTCTCTCTCTCTCTCTCTCTCTCTCTCTCTCTCTCTCTCTCGTGCTTTTTCCCCTTGCTCTCTATGCTTTCGCATCGTCGACTTTGACATGGTATCAGAGCCTTGGTGGAGCAAGGAGTTTTGCAGAGAAGAAGAAGCCATAAAGACTTTACTTTCCCTTGTCGCCAGTGCAATCATCTCCAACTACCCTCTGCTAGCATCATCCCTAACCCTCCCTCCCCTTACAGCTTGCATTTTAGGTCATAGTTGGTGAGGGTGCCATTGTCAACTCCCATCGATATGTGCATTATGGGCATTGCATGCTGTCGGAGCCTTTTGAAATGTTGAGAGCAAAAGATTGTTATCGGCATTGTTTTTTGCCTCCCATTCCGTTGTGAGATGCCCAAGAAACAAAAGAGCTAGGCGATAGTGCACCCCCCTCACGATGGCGTTTAAAAACACCATGTAGCTACGTTTGGAATCTCCCTCAATCTTGCCTGCATTTTGAGAAACTCATTGCGCCCAAGCCTTTGCAACCAATGGCACCCAACCCCTCCTCTACTGTGTGCATTTTGAAATGCACCTAATAGCACCCCCTTTCTTATCCCCCTCGACACAGTGACAGCAAGATCAACAGTTCTCCAGGCGGCGAGCAAAAGTATCCTTACCCTCACTTTGTGTTTTAAAATGTTCAATCCCACTTGGGCAATGGAAGTGACTGTTGAGCTCCCAAAGTGGATGACTTCTCACACACACATCGCAAGGAGAGCAAGTAGACAAGAGAGAGAGAGAGAGAGAGAGAGAGAGAGAGAGAGAGCTCAACAATTAGTATCAAAGCTTTGGCATAGAATCCTTATCTTGGATCAACATTTTTCCGCCTTACATTAAGTGGGTTCAGTCCTACAAGAGCTCAAGGAAGGTGGCTGAGATGTCGAGTATGGTGCTACACAAGCAACATAGGATATAATGGAAGCAATTGAGTGGCAGGAATTGAGTGCACACAGAGCAGTTTTCTTTTGTTGTGTGCTCAACAATGGCCTCCTTGGGTGATTGTCTTGGATTCTGGAGTACAAATTTTCCAAGCGTGTCCCCTCCTTGCAGAATTTGGTGAGAAGGTGGGTCTTTTGATCCATTGTAGGAGGTGCAAAAACGGCTTGGGAGAGTTTTGAGAAGCACTTTGGAAGGCAGAGATTGGAGCCCATTAAGGGGTCATGTCAAGCCTTGAGAAGCGGCTTGGAAGATAAGGAGATTGGAGCACTAGAGAGGGTAAATTTGGGAGCCGCTTGGGATTTTCCATGGCCAACCTCTTACAGTGCGAGAAGGGGCCGTGCTGAGCATTGAGAAGCAGCCTGGAAGAAAAGGAGATTGGAGCTCCAAAGAGGGTAAATTTTGAAGCGTCTTGGTAGTTACTGTGGCCAACCGCTTGGACTGCAAGAAGGATACACATTTTCTATATCTTGCAACTTCAACATGGCCCCCCTTGCTTGACCGCCAACGACATCGACCAAAACCAACTATCGGCTATGGAAAGTAGATCAACCATCCAGTTAGCGGCCTATGCTCAACAAAACTTCTCAAGAAAATTGGAAAATTCTTTAACTCAAGATTATGAAGCCAAAAGAAAATGGAGGAGTTTGCTAGAGGATAAAGGCAAGCAAAAAAGTTCAAAAGACCTATAAAAGCAACACCTTGAGCATGGGATGGATGCAAGACATAAAGAAGTGGTTTGGGAGATGGGATGCATTACACTTGCAACATGATTACTCAATTGACTTCCAAGTGAATGAAGCTTTTCTACAATGTCAATATATTACGGCTTGGGAGGAATACGGTGGGTCATGGTTTTTGGGTGATAGCATGTTTAGGTGGTACCAAAAAGGAGTGTCTTGGACACTCCTTTGGGAGGAGATAAAATGGGTGGTGGGTTATTCATTTTCATTTCATATAAAGGAAAGATAAAATATTTTTGGCTGAGAGGTTGGAATTTAGGCGGGTTGGAAATTCCATTTTACTTTAATACTAAATCTTAAAGTAGCAAACTGCCTACGCATTTAAATTCCGTCTTGCCGCCACTCCTCTGGGCTCTCTATAGCGCTACCACAATGGGTCCCTCCGCCTCTTGTGCTCATTCTCCCTCTTTTCCCCTCTCTCTCTCCATAGCCTCCGTTGTCGGGATCATACAACGTTTGCAGGCTTGTGGGATCAGTGCTCTTTCTCTCTCTCTCTCCTTCTCTCTCTCTCAATCCTCCATAGCTGCTGCTGCAGGTGCTTGCGAGTGCAGCACAAATCCATATCAACCAGCTCCTCATTGCCAGTCATATTCAGCTTGAACAAAACCTCTCTCTCTCTCTCTCTCTCTCTCTCTCTCTCTCTCTCTCTCTCTCTCTCTCTCTCTCTCTCTCTCTCTCTCTCTCTATGAGTACTATGGCACTATTTTGATTGCCTTCATTGTCATGTCAATAGCATCGTCGCACGTTCCACATGGAATCACATAATACTCATAATGGCAGTACAAACCCCCTTTACCTTCCTCCATTATCTGCTACACAATATATCCCAAGGGATCTTCTACCGAGTCTACGAAACTACTGGGCTGCAAAGAAGAGAGAGCAAAGAAACATTCAAAAAAGGATGGCATGAGCACGAGAGTATGTTGACATTGATGAGCAGAAGGCAAAGAAAATCTGTAGGGCATTTGCTAAGTCTTGGCATAATCAAACAAACGGGATTTTTGAGGGTCTTCAATGGAGCATTCTACAGCAGCTTCTTAGTCATCCAACATTCTCTGTGTTGCAACCCACATCGAAGACTGATCGGAGGCAAATTTTCTCTAGCATTTGTCATACATTGTCTGAGGTAAAGACTCCTCATTCAAACAATGAGCTATTTTTGAAACGGGCTACTGTCATGGCATGCCTCAATGGAGTCAATGGGGCTCACAATGTAATGAGCAATAATGCTGTTGCGAAGGTATTAGGACTTCATTGAAGAAATGTCGCGAGAGCCAATTTTCGATTGCAAACTGATATGGAGGAGCGGTCACTTCCCTTAGACACGTGTCAACGTCAACAGCATAGGACCAGCACCTTAACAATTGAAATCAGAGAAATCGTGTTTCAATTCTGGTCAATGGAAACACGCATCTCCCCAAACAAGAAAGATGTCGTTCGAAGGAGAATCGGCAGGAGGTCACATGTGGTGCATCCGGTGCATCTCCTCGAATTAACTCAGGTATATCAGCCATAACATCTTGAAAGTGTGTCACAATGCTTTACTTAGTATGTTGGGTGCTTGCAAAAGCTTTGAAATGCTTTACAAGTGTCTCAAAGTGCTTCAAAGTGCATCACTTAGAGCCTGCAAATGCTTGAAAGCGCAAGAAAAGTGCATCTCTATGTGCATGAAAGCGCTAAAAAAGTCCTTCATAGTATTTCAGAGCGCTTCTAAAGTACACTAAAGTGCTTCATGGTGCTTGAAAGTGCCACAAAGTACTTTAGAGTGCTTTCTAAACTCTAAAGTTCTTTGGAGTGTTGCAGAGTGCCATAAAGTGCCTCAGAATGCTCTTAAATAGCACTGAAGTGCTTTTAAAGAGCCCTTAAAGTGCACTTCAGAGTGCTTTCAAGTGCCCAAAAGTGCTTTAAAGTGTTGCAGAGTGCTTCAGATTGTTTCAAAGTGCTTCAAAGTACTTTAGAGTGCTTCAGAGTGCTTTGAAGTGCCACAGAGTGCCTCAGAACGCTTTGAAGTGCCACAAAGTGCTCAAAAGTGCTTTCAACTACCACCAAGTAGTTTAAAGTGCTTCCAAAGTGCACCAATGTAGTTTAAAGTGTTGGTAAAGTGTGCCATCAAGTGCCTCAGAGTGCTCTTAAAGTGCACTGAAGTACTTCAGAGTGCTTTCAAGTGCCCCAAAGTGCTTTACAGTGCTACAAAGTGCTTCAAAGGGCACCAAAGTGCATCATAGGTTGCTTGAAAGTGCCATGTGGTGCTTGAAAGTGCCACAACGTGCTTCACAGTACTTTCAAGTGCCCTAAAGTGCTTTAAAGTGCTGCAAAGTGCTTCAGAGTGTTCTCCAAGTGCACTTCAGAGTGCTTTCAAGTGCCCAAAAGTACTTTAAAGTGTTTCATAGTGCTTCAAAGTGTTTCAAAGTGCTTCAAAGTACGTTAGAGTGCTTCATAGTGCTTGAAAGTGCCTCAGAGTGCTTTGAAGTGCTACCAAGTAGTTTAGAGTGCTTCCAAAGTGCACCAATGCAGTTCAAAGTGCATCAAAGTGCTGGTAAAGCACTTCAGTGTGCTATCAAGTGCCACAAAGTGCTCTTAAAGTGCATTGAAGTGCTTCAGAGTGCTTTTAAGTGCTCCAAAGTGCTTTACAATGCTTCAAAGGGCACCAAAGCGCATCACAGGTTGCTTGAAAGTTCCACATGGTGCTTCACAGTACTTTCAAGTACCCCAAAGTGTTTTAAAGTGTCGCAAAGTGCTTGAAAGTGCTTAAAAGTGCTTCAGAGTGTGTAAGTGTTGCAACTAGTTTTTGTACTTTATAGTATTTTTAAATGTCTTTTGTGTGGCAGAGGGATTTGTACATGCGGTTCCATGAGGCTAATCCTAACATTAGGATGTCCCTTAGATGCTTTGAGGGTCTGAAGCCCTACTTCGTATGCAAGTTGAAGGACCGCAACACCTGCTTACGGACGCAAAGCGGACCCCGAACCCCGACGGCCTCTAAAACGTCGAGGGCCGAATGGCGCGCCTCGAGCCTGCCACTGTAAAGTGAACAGGGGGCACCACCTAGCTTTGAGCGGCTAGGACGCAAAACCACAATGATATGAACACCGCAAACTTACACACCGAGAGAGAGAGAGAGAGAGAGAGAGAGAGAGAGAGAGAGAGAGAGAGAGAGAGAGAGAGAGATTTGCAAATGATGAAAACCCTTGGGGGTGTGAGGGTGAATTATTTCTGCATATTTACAAGTGGCATGCCGTGGTGGTAGAGAGGTAGGGAGAGGAGGTGGTGCAACCTACTTGGTGCGTTCTCTAAGACGACTCAATGATTGTGAATACTTACGACCAAGAGAGTGCATACATGTGTGCATCGACCATTGGAGTCGAGAGATGGATGTGGTTCCCTTCGCATGGTGCAATTCCCAAGGCAAACCCAACACACAAGCCCCCCTCCCCATGATGGTGATAGTGTCAATCCTTCCCACTACACTCTACCAAATGCTTGGCTCCTCATGAATTGCCCCCCCCCCCCCCCCCCCCCCCCCCCCCCTCGATAGTGACCTCTCAGTGCCAATTTATAGGTGTTGGCTGCTTGGATTATGGTAATCCCAGTGTGGTTAGGGTAAGCTTAATCGGGGAGACAAAGCAAGTGGTGGGCCCGGTGTGGTTGACCCTTGCTTTTTTTTGGGAGTTTATTAAAAGGTGGGAATCTCTAGGTGGGCCTTTGTGACCATCACCTAGAGAGAGGATATTTACAAAAAATGGAAATTTACAATGGCTCGGGTGAAAACTGAAGATAATGATGAAAATAACCTATAAATTACTGGGATGGCGTCATGGTTGCGTGTTGCCGGCGAATGGTGTGCTGCTCGTGCGTCGGTGTTGAGCGTACTTCTTTTCGGAGTCGACCGGGGCATGCCTTCGACGCATTTTCTCTTTTTGTTGTTGGCGGCGCGTGCTTTGGATCCTTCTTCTTTATTCGTCAATGTCGTAGTCGTTTTTCCTTCGTATTGTGGTGCGGTGCATAGATGCGTGTGTGTGTGTGTGTGTGTGTGTGTATGTATTTGTGCATGAGGACGGACGTGTGTATGTATAGATATGTGTGTGCGCAAAAACGTGCGTGGGAAGGGGGCTTTATATATTTTATATATATATATATATATATAGTTTTTTTTTTTTTAATGGCGGACGGCCAGCGGCCTGCTTCTACTGCGCGAGGCGGATGGGGGGGGGGATATGGGGTAGAGAGATAGGGGGAGTGTGTGTGTGTGTGTGTGTGTGTGTGTGTGTGTGTGTGTGTGTGTGTGTGTGTGTGTGTGTGTGTGTGTGTGTGTGGAGGTATGGTGTGTGTGTGTGTAGTGTGTGTGCTGCGGTGCGTGAGCGCCCGGGTGGGAGAGAGGGTGGTCCTGCGGACTGAGCACACAGCACCAAAGGGAGGGGGGGTGGGGTGATGGTGTGTGTGTGTGTGTGTGTGTGTGTATGGTGAGAGACAGAAAGGGAGGCCCTATTTTCTACAGTCCGTGAGAAGGAGAGAGAGAGAGAGAGAGAGAGAGAGGATTCCTCTGCGTGGCCTAAGCGCCCGAGTGAGAGAGAGAGAGAGAGAGAGAGAGAGAGAGAGAGAGAGAGAGAGAGAGAGAGAGAGAGAGAGAGAGGAAAGAGAGAGAGAGAGAGAGCGGTGTCCGTGGACTGAGCTGAGAGAGAGAGATTGTGAGGGAGAGGGAGGGGTGAGGTGTGGATAAGAGAGAGAGAGAGAGAGAGAGAGAGAGAGAGAGAGAGAGTGAAGGAGAGGGAGGCGTGAGGCTTTGGAGTGGGGTAGGGGAGATGTGTGGGTGAGAGAGAGAGGGGGGGGTTCTACTGTCTTGCATGGGAGCTTGAGGACGAGGGGAGGGAAACAACCAATGGGTGGAAGTGAGGGAATATATCAGCGGGCCAAGGGGGGGGGGGGGAATGAGGCCGAGGGGAGGGTGAGGCGAGCGGGTGGGGAAGAGGGAGGAGGGGTCGGGGAGGGAATATTAGCGGGCCGGGGGGGGTTAAAGCTTCCGCCTGGTCGGGGGGTTTTGAGAGTGGGGGTAAAGAGGATACTGGGGGGGGGGGGGGGGGGGGGCATGTAGGGGAGAGAGAGAGAGAGAGAGAGAGAGGAGAGAGAGAGAGAGAGAGAGAGAGAGAGAGAGAGAGAGAGAGAGAGAGAGAGAGAGGGTGTTATTTCATCCAATGCCTGTCGGCGGGGGGGGGGAATAAGCTACCGGGGGGGGGTACTGAGAGGGGGGGGGGGGGGGGGGGGGGGGGGGGGGGGGGAATAAGCTTTTTTTCTTTGATTTTCGAAAGTCGGCTATCATTAGCCCTCTCCCTTTAGCTAGAGGCATTCATGCTTCTAGCCCTTCTTCTGCTTCTTCAGCTGAAGAGTTAGAGGGTTCTCCCTCTTCTGGAATGTCTAGCATGAATTCTGGGTCAAACCTAAGAAAATACCTTTTCAGTCTCCATCCATTGACCCTAGTCTTGTGAATTCTCTCATCTGCTTCCATCAGCTTATAGCTATCGTTGTCATAGCGTTTCTTGATGATGAATGGCCCTTCCCATCTGGGTTGAAATTTCTTATCCTTTCTAGTGTCAAATTTGTTGTCGTATCGCAGTACTAGCATGCCTTTTTCCAGTCCTTTTTCTTTAAGCCCTTGGTTGAAAGTGAGCCGACGTCGTTCTACGTGTGCTGCATAGTGATTGATTGCTTCTTCCCTATCCAGTTGGAGTCTCTCTAGATCCAGGATGTGGTTTCGGAGGTTTACAATTGGATGATGTGTCTGGCTAGCCAAGACTCGTAAGCTGGCTATTTGTACCTCAATGGGTAGAATTGCCTCCTTCCCATAAACTAGATGGAAAGGAGTGAAACCTAGTGATGTTCGGAACGTTGTTCTGTAGGCCCAAAGAGTTGCCATGAGATGTTTATTCCAGTCCCCTGTGTGGTTGTTCACCTGTTTTGTGATGATTTTGCAAATCATTCCATTTACCTTCTCTACCAGACCATTGCATTGTGGGTAGTATGGTGTGGAATGCCTACGTGTGATGCCTAACTTCTTCATCAGTTCTCCCACCAAATCACCTCTGAATCCTGGTCCTCTATCTGATATTATCTCAAGAGGAGTGCAAAAACGGCAAACGATATGCTCAAAAATGAACTTTGCCACTTCTTGGGCTGTAATGCGGGTAGTGGCCGTTGCTTCTGCCCATCGAGTCATGTAGTCTACACCCACTATGATGTACAGTTTACCTAATTGGGCCCTTGGTAAGGGACCAATTGCATCTATTCCCCATTTTTCAAAAGGACCATATGAAATGATAGGGGTTTGTGACTCGTAGGTTAACGTGCGATCATTGGCCACTTGACAAGCCTTACATGTTTTACACCAATGGTGTACATCCCTGTTCAAACTAGGCCAAAAGTATCCTGCCTGTAGAATCTTCCTACTGGTGATCTCTAGAGCAAAATGACCGCCGCAGACGCCGTCATGGCAACTTGAAATTACCTCTGTGATTTCATTGGAGGTTGGCACCCGCCTGAGAATTTGATCTTTGCCCTTACAATACAAGTGGTCGTCTATAAGGCGGTACCTAGTAGCCTTCCTACCAGCCATTGTTTTTGGCCTTTGGTGTGTCCTGCTTGACATTCTCCTGTATCTAGAAAACTGATGATATCAGGCATAGCATCACTACCTTGGAAGAGGGGTAGTTTTAACTTGATTGCTCCTACGGGAACGTCTTGTATTCTTTCTTTAGCTAGCGCATCTGCCTCTTGATTTTCTGCTCTGGAGACATGGAAGAGTTTCACTGCTTCAAACTTCTTTAGAAGGTCCTTAACTTGGCGAAGTTGACCAAGTAAAACCTGATTTTTGCAATCCCAGGTGCCATTTATCTGCCTTATCAAAAGCAAAGCGTCGCCAAACACATTTAGGCGTTGAATTCTTTGTGAAATACGTTGTTCCAACCCAAGGATTAGAGCTGCATATTCTGCTTCATTGTTGGAGTGGGAGTGTAATAACTGCCCCATGGAGAATACTCTTTCTTGCTGTTCATTGAAAATGACCATGCCTGCTGCAGACTGATCCATTGTTCTCTTGTATGCTCCATCAAAGAAAAGAGAGTGAGCTTTCTCTAGCTTAGGACTTGGTGTTCCTTCCTCGGCTTCGGTGTTGACCTTCAGCTTCTTCTCATAATGGCGATGAGTGAGAATTCCCGCTAAACTAGCCCTATTGGAGTTTTCTACTTGCATGGTGTAGTCAAACTCTTGTAGTCTAATTAACCACTTTGAGATCCTAGATGAGACATCCATGTGTCGCATTACATATGGGAAAACCTCCTCCATTGTCAGGATTACAAAGGATCTAGACAGGAGATAGGGGCGGAACTTTGTAGTAGCAAACATTAGTGCCAAAACCATGTGTTCTACTTCGGTAAATCCTTTTTTTGATGGGGTCATGACCTGACTAGAGAAGTAAATAGGGCGCATGTAAGAAGTTTTGGGATCCTTTTGCATTAGCACTGCTCCTAGTGTATCATTTCCCACACTAGGGTTCACATAAAATGGCTCGTCCCACTTAGGAGGTGAAATAGTGGGAAGCTTAGCTAGGATTTGCTTCACCTCAGTAAACTGCTACTCGTTCTCTTCACTCCATGAGAAGACATCCCTCTGGGTGAGTTGTTGTAGGGGAAGGACCACTGGAGATAGCAGGTGAATGAACCTGCTTAAGTATCTTACCTTTTGAAGGAAAGAAACCAGCTGCTTGGCGGTGGTGGGTGATGATAAAGATACCAGAGCCTGAATCTTGCTAGGGTCAGCCTCGATTCCTTTTGCTGAAATTACATGACCAAGGAGAGTGACTTTGCTCTCACCAATGTGACACTTGTCCACGTTGAGTTGGCCACCCAAGGTTTGCAGCCTGGTTAAGCCATCATAGACTTTGCTTAAATGAAGGGCTCGTGAGCTATAAATGCAAAAATCATCTATGAAAACCCGTATTGATGTTCCAAAGCAGGGTTGGAAAACAAAAGTTACATAGCGTTGAAATGTGGCCGGGGCGTTAGTGAGGCCAAACAGCATCACTCTGTAGGCAAAACATCCCCAAGGTGTGATGAAGGTTGTCTTCTTCTGATCCTCCTCCGCAATGCTAATCTGGAAGTATCTTGAGTAGCCATTTCATACTTTGTAGCGTTCGTGACCTACCACTTCATTGAGTATTTCATCCTAGAATGGGAGGGGAAAGTGGTCCCTCTTCATGGCTGCATTGAGACGTTTATAATCCACACAGACTCTCCACTTACCTTTTTTTTTTTGGTGTGACTACTACTGGGGAGACCCATTCTGAGTCTTCGACAGGATAGATGAAACGTGCTTGTAGCAAACTTCTCACTTCTTTAATCAATGCCTCTTGTTGGATTACCCCAAGTCTTTTGAGCTTTTGTACTACAGGTTTACTGCTTTCCTTGAGCTTTATGTGGTGTTGTACTATTGTAATTCCTGTGATCTTATCATAGCCATCAATGAACAAAGTAGTGAAGTTACCTAACATGGAGACGTACTCCTTCCTTTCTTCATCGGTTAACTCCTTTGAGAGCATTTTTTGTAGCTTACCTGCATCCTCCAAGGACTGCATACCTGATGATCCCTCTTGGTTTGCTGAGGTTGCTTCAGATTGTGTTAATCTGTTTGGGTCTTTAAGAATGACTCCCATTACTTGGATGCTATTGTCGCTTCCATCGGTGGTGGTCGTCTCTTCTCCTGAGGTAGACGAGTAGTCGCTTGTGGACTCATCTTCTGAAGCCTCCAAGATCATGTTGCGCTACTTTCCAATCCTCATGTCGTAGAATATGGACTTCCCTTTAGCATCCTTCATCTGGATCATTCCAGTGCTCTAGTCTTGTTTAGCTTCCATAGCCATAAGCCAAGGTCTTCCAAGAATGATGGGGTAGCCCTCCCCTTTGTGTGGCATGACGAAGATGTCTACCTCCACTTCTGTATTGAATGCTTTTACTTTGACCGCATTTACAATGCCTACGCATTTCACTCTTACATTGTTTGCCATCTTGGCTCGGCAGGGTGCCGGCCTACTTACCTCTAGACCTAGATGGTGCATCATCTTTTCACTCATGACGCATATTTGCGTGCCACTATCTATGTAGACGTTTGAAATCTGTTGCCCGTTGATGTGAGCATCCATGGTTGGCAGGATGTCGTCGAGATCCCTCCCAGAGATAGCCCCAGCTATCCTAGGTCTTGACTTCCTGGTACTTACCATTTTCTTCCATTGCCTCCTCATTCTGGGTGCAAGGTAGAGTAATTGGGGCCAAGTTATCTTCGGGCCCTGCATTAACACATCCTGAACTAAGTCATAGGGTTGTGCATACTCCCCTAGTGAGAAGTCCACGATGTCTATCTTCCGCCGTGGTTTAGCTGCTTGCTTGCTAGACTCGGCCTTCCCTTCATCTTCTCCTCTCTTTGAGATGCCTCATCGTGCCTTGCACACTTCACTCCCATAGCATCCACTTCTTCTACCTTTGCTTTTCCTTTGTGCTTCTCTCGAGCTGATTCTTCTACCTATTCTTCTACCTTCGCCTTCCCTTTAGCCTCTAAGCTAATAATACTCACCGCTTGGTTCACAGCAGGTGGTGGGGGTAGTGGCGGAATGAGAGGTTGGGGTGGTGGTTGTTGTTGTACAGGTGGTCAAAGGATTTGGACCGGTGGGATTGGTCCTGGCTGCCTAGGTGGTGGTGGTCTTGCTCTCGGCGGAGAGATCTGATTCTGTCTCCCTCCTCTATTGAAATTTTGCCTCCTCGGGTGTGGGTAGTAGTACATTCCATGGCCATCTTCCCCGCAGTTGTAACAGTGGTACTCTGGGTTCTGCCTTCGTTGTCCCCTTCCTTGTTCTAGGTTTCTGCCAGATGCATGCCCTTGCTGCACCAGATGCACAGATAAACTCTCTAGTTGGGTGGTGATGCGACTCAGCAGGTCCTGTTGTTCTTCTGATGCCTCCTGCGGTTGGACTCTAGGATTGGTTGTTACAGCCACTGGGGTTGGTCGGGCCGAGCTCATTTCCTCTGACTCGTTTACTCTTGCTTCCATTCGCAGCTTCTGTTGGGGTATAAAGCCCAATGTGGTCGCCCAGGTAAGTGGGCGGGCCGCCAGGTATGTACACATATTCTTTTGTAAAAACCTAATAAGAACTCACTATGCTCTACACATTACAGTAGAGCAAGTTCACCATATCGTCGTGCTCTTCTTCTCGCACTCTCTCTCATGTCGCACTTCCGCTCGAACTCCTTCAACTGGTATCAGAGCTCAGATCGAGGCTCGGGGCAGCACTGCAGGAGGCTAGAGTCATCAGCCCAGATTGGAGTGAAATTTGACAGGCGAAGACACGGCCCCAAATCTCGTGGGCGAGCTCGAAGGGCTCGGTGTTGTCAAAATTTCATTCTGAGGTCATCTCGGTCACCGTTCGGCTTCGACAAAGTTCTGCGCAGGCCATTTTCGACTACGTGGTCTCGGCGGGTGCAGATCCGACTCTGCAAATTTGGGGTTTTCGGCCTACGACTGCAGGTGCTGAGGATATCGACACTCCCAGAGTGTTGATTTGTGGCTGTCTACACATCGAAGGACGGCTCACAGTTCTTGGAGGCGTGTCACATACGACACGGGCGTATCTACACACAGACTGTAGGCGACATCCACTAGTTCATCAGGTAGCTTGTGTTTGTTGCTTGATATTCCAGATTTCATCCTGACATTGCAGGTACTTCCACATGGGATGTATTATCAGAGATGATGTATGTTTGTTGAGGGTTTGCTGGCTGTGAAACACGCAGCAAACAACTGCCGCAACAGTTACAGCATATAGAGGGAAATTTGTGGATGTATGACTTTGTGGGAAGTCTATGTACTGTCAGATTTACTGCAGCCTTTGTTGAGGGTCGAGTGAGGTTTTATTGAGCTGGGGGATTCTCGAATGTTGAGATCCTTTCGGTGATACAGGTCTTGGAGTGATCCCTCGAGCACCCTTAGATAGGCAGCTAGGATGTATTGACTGTGAGTTAGACAGTTGGGATTGCATCTTTGCTTTACTGCTGTTGAGGCATTGTCACAGTCTATGCTTACAGGACAGTGAGAGACAGTACAGGTGCAGGACAGGTTTACCCGCAGCTTACAGTGTCAGAGAGACAGTGTTTTTTGAGGTGTTTTTTGGTCTGTTTTTTGAGTACACCAGAGCCATTTTACAAAGGAGACTCTGCCGAAATTTATGCAGAATCTGAAGCTTTCTTGGTTCATTTGACAGGTTGATATTGGTTTAGAGGTCAGTTTACAGGGGAAACTCTGCCGAATTTTTCCCAGGAAAGTAAACCACTGTGAAGCGTAGCTATGGCTGGATCACAGGACACTGCTCTTTACAATATCAAGAAGCTGGATGGAACCAATTTCCCATTGTGGAAGAAGCAGATTTGGCACGTGTTGGTACAAAAGAAGCAGATAAAACCTATAAAGCTCAAGGGGATAAAATCAGAAGATATGGACGAAGATGAATGGAGCGAAATGGATGAATTGGCACTTTCTACCATTATGCTGACTTTGGCAGAAAGCGTTTACTTCAATGTAGCAGATGAGATGTCGACTTATCAAGCATGGTTAAAGTTGAGTGATCTTTATGAGAAGCAGAGTGCAGCCTCACAGGTATACTGGCTTAAGAAGCTTGTTGACTTGAAGATGAAAGAAGGGACACCTATGTCCAATCATCTAAATGAATTCAACACAATCTATAGTCAGTTGTCAGCTCAAGGTGTCAAGTTTGATGAACCTGTTAGAGCTATGTTCCTGTTGATCACATTGCCGAAAAGTTGGGACACTTTTCGCACAGCTTTGAGTAATTCTGCACCTCCAGATGGTTTGAACATAGCAGGTGTAGAAGGAAGTCTGCTTACTGAAGAAACCAATAGAAAGACATTGGAAAAAGGCAAAGGAACAGCCTTAGTTGTCAGGGGAAGGACCAAAGAAAAGTACAAAGGTGGAAAGAGGAATCAATCTCGTAGCAAGTCCCGCAGTGCTAAAGGCAAGAGTGACATAGAATGCTACCATTGTGGCAAGAAGGGTCACATGAAAAGAGACTGCAGAGAATGAAAAGCAGAAAAAGGCAAAGAGAAAGCTGAAGACCATGGTGAGAAGAACAACTCCTCGGTGAAGATTCAAGAAATAAATGTGACAAACACTGTTGCAGAGGATGACAGTCTAGTGTCAGGAGACATCTACTTCTTGAAGAATACAATGGACTCAGCTCTTCTTACAGCATCTGATGGAAATGCACTGAGTGACTCGATAATAGACTCAGGGGCATCACTTCATGTGTCTCTAAACAAGGAGTGGTTTACTTCTTATGTGACCACTAAAGATCATGTTCGGCTAGGCAATGGGCAGACATGTGAGATCTAAGGTGTTGGAGATGTTCAATTGAAGTTTTAGAATGGCTCTTCTTTCACGCTGAAGAATGTGAGACATGTTCCCGCAATTACAAAGAGCTTGATCAGCACAGGTTTACTTGATGATGCTGGCTATGTCACCACTTTTGGACAGAACATGTGGAAGATATCCAAGGGTTCTATGACAGTAGCACATGGAGTAAAGTCTGGAGGACTTTACATGATTTATGTATCAAATGTCTCTAAAAATGTAATCAATGTAACCGAGCAGCCGAACGTTTCTTCGTGGCATAGCCGGTTAGGACATATGTCCAAGAAGGGAATGGAAATCTTGTCTCGTTCTGGTTATTTGCCTGGCTTTTCATTTAATGATTTTGAATTCTGTGAACATTGTCTATATGGTAAGCAAACACAGCAGCCACATAAGCATAGAAGCAGTAGAAGAGATACACAGTTGGCACTTGTTCATAGTGATTTGTGTGGACCTATGCCTAACCTATCTCTAGGGGGAGCTTCTTACTTTATGACATTTATAGATGATTACTCGAGGAAAGTATGGGTTTACTTTCTCAAGCACAAGGATGAAGCGTTTAGTGTTTTCAAAACGTTTGTGACACTTGTGGAGAATCAGAGTGGCAAGAAGCTTAAATGCTTACGCACTGACAATGGTGGAGAGTATGTTTCAAAGGCCTTTCAGGACTTTTGTGAGTCAAAAGGTATAAAACGTGAACTTACTGCTCCTTACAATCCTTCTCAAAATGGTGTTGCTGAGAGGATGAATAGGACCATACAAGAGAAGGTCAGAAGTATGTTGTCTAATGCACAGCTGCCAAATGGGTTTTGGGCTGAAGCTGTATCAACAGCTGTTCATCTTGTAAATAGATCTCCTAGCAAGGTTTTGCAGAAGGATTCAGTGCCAGAGATGGTATGGTCAGGCAAAATGCCCTCATACAAGCATCTCAGAGTCTTTGGCTGTGAGGCATATACTCACGTTCCAAAGGAATTTAGGAACAAACTTGAGCCAAAGAGTAGAAAGTGCATCTTTCTAGGCTATGGTAATTCTGGTGAGATGGGGTACAGACTTTCGGATCCCGAATCCAGAAAGGTTGTCCACAGTAATGATGTTCACTTTAATGAATCCAAATATCATTCTAAACCAGAAAGGGTTGAGGAGATTAGAACGGTTGTCTTCCAAGAAGATGGACCTGCACGTGCAAGACAAAATGTCAGGTCTCAAGAGGAGCAAGGACAGGATAGAGTGGAACCACAGGTTGTGGCTGAGCCTGAGCCACCTATTGTGCGTAGATCTGGACGTGTCACACGACCTCCTGATAGGTTTGTTCCATCTATGAACTATGTCATGTTGACTAATTGCAATGAGCCTTCATGTTACAAGTAAGCGGTGCAAATGAAGGACTCCGGGAATTGGCAATTGGCCATGCAGTCAGAGATGACAGCTCTGCATAAAAACAAGACATGGAAGCTAGTTAAATTACCACAGGGCAAAAAGGCTCTACCTTGTAAATGGGTTTATAGGTATAAGATCACCGCTCATGATAGTCAGCCAAAGTACAAAGCAAGGCTTGTTGCCAAGGGCTTTAAGCAAGAACAAGGCATTGACTTTGATGAAGTCTTCTCTCCGGTGGTCAAGATGACTACATTGAGATGCTTTCTTGCATTGGTTGCCATATTAGATTTGGTGTTGCACCAAATGGATGTCAAGACAGCGTTCTTGCATGGTGATTTAGATGTGGAAATTTACATGCAGCAGCCACAAGGGTTTGTTGAGAAAGGCAAGGAAGATTGGGTATGCCAGTTGTTAAAGAGTCTTTATGGCTTAAAACAATCACCGAGGGCATGGTACCATAAATTCCACAAGTTTATGCTTTCTCAAGGCTACAAACATAGTGAGTTCGATCACTGTCTATATACAAAGAAGGCTAAGGATGGTAGTTGGCTGATCCTTATTTTGTATGTGGATGACATGTTGATTGCTGGCAAGCACTTGGAAGAAATTTCAGCTTTGAAGTCAAAGGAGGCAAAATCGTTTGACATGAAAGACATGGGTGAAGCAAGTCATATACTTGGTATGCGCATTGAGAGAGACAGATCAAAGAAGTTGATTTGGTTATCTCAAACAGAGTATATTGACAAGGTTTTGCAACGTTTCAATATGGAGAAGGGAAAGGCACTGAGTGTTCCATTGCCACCATATGTGAAACTTAGCAAACAAGATTGTCCTGTGTCTGAGGAAGAACGGGCTGAAATGGATAAGATTCCATATGCGTCTGCAGTGGGTAGTTTGATGTATGCAATGATTGCTACTCTCCCAGACATTGCATTTGCAGTGGGAGTAGTAAGTCGATACATGTCAAACCCAGGCAAGAAACATTGGGAGGCAGTGAAAGGAATATTGAGATACCTGAAAGCTACAAAGAGTATGCGTATATGCTATGGGAGTCAGGAGCTAAGTGTAAAGGGTTTTACAGACTCAGATTATGCAGGTGACTTAGACCCGAAGGTCTACGTCAGGGTATGTCTTTACATTGGCTGGTGGAGCAGTATCATGGCATTCTAGATTACAAGATTGTGTTACTCAGTCTACTACAGAGGCTGAATATGTTGCAGCATCAGAGGCATGCAAAGAATCAATTTGGCTTAATCGACTAGTAACAGATTTGGGAATCAAAGAAGAGATGCCTGTGTTATATTGTGATAGTCAAAGTGCTATACAATTGGCTCGGAATCCAGTTTATCACTCAAAGACAAAGCATGTGGATGTGAAGTATCATTTCATCAGGGAAATGCTCGAGGATAAGCAACTTCAGCTTGTCAAAGTTCACACCACAGAAAATCTTGCTGATCTACTTACAAAAGGACTTCCCTCAGAGAGCTTTGCGCATTTTCGCAAGCAGTTAGGTGTAGGGTAGTACATCACTTCTCTACATCTTTTGTATATTAGCTTGTAAAGTAGCTTCTCTCACACTTAAAGTACCACATTGGACTTTAAGTGGGAGGTTGTTGGGGTATAAAGCCCAATGTGGTTGCCCTGGTAAGTGGGCGGGCCGCCAGGTATGTACACATGTTCTTTTGTAAAAACCTAATAAGAACTCACTATGCTCTACACATTACAGTAGAGCGAGTTCACCATATCGTCGTGCTCTTCTTCTCGCACTCTCTCTCACGTCGCACTTTCGTTCGTACTCCTTCAGCTTCTTATCTTTAAGGCGGGCTACTTCGTTTGCCAACTCATATGTTGCAAGAAACCTTCCCTTCACCTTCTCTCTAAGCGGCAATCATAGACCAGCAATGAAATGGTCCTTCTTTAGGAAATTAGGTGCTCCTTCGCCTTCCTCCAGTGTGGCAACCCATCTCTCCCATAAGTCCACAAACTTTGACTCATAGGTGGCATACTCCAGCAGGCCTCCCTGCTTTAATTCTATCAGTAGCTGCCATAGCTTCTCCGAGGTTGTGCCTCCACCAAACCTCTTTACAAAAGCAGCCCTTAACACATCCCATGCATTCTTGCTAGCCTGGGGCAATGCATTATACCAGGACTTGGCCTCTACTTTCATCAGTAGAGGAAAAATTCTAAGTCGTGAAACGTCGTCATCTTTGTTGGAGACGACACAAGCAATGTCGAAATCATCCAAAAAGTCGGTGGTGAGATCCTCTCCCTTCTTTCCACTGAACGTGGAGAAAGAAACACTTGCCATGGTGGTGACTCAAGAAATTACAAACCTTCTTACTTTTTTTTTCTTTTCTTTTACATCAACAGTAGCGGCTCATAGCGGCTTTTTACAGGGGTGGATGGATAGGTCAAAACAGGATAAAAATAGAGACATTAAAGGAATGATGGTAATCTAATATGGGAATAATGATAGGGTTCGGGGAATTGAGAATTTCTCCTAGTACCGTCGCACCGAATAGGTATACGATCTTCTGTTGGTAGAAGATTTTCCTATCTACATAGATATTCACATGCATATGCTGCAGGAATCTGAATGGGAATGCCGTTGACCCGTTTTCCATCATGCACAGAGGGTGGAATACTTACTTATACTCTTACCGCGCCAGTGTTGATGAGTCAGCACATCCACAAGAGGTCGTCGCCTTTCATGGGCTCTACCTTTCCTTCGTTGCTCAGCACGTATGGGGTGATGGCGACGCGTCTGACCACTCCCAGCCTCTTGGCTAACAGCAATTGCAGGTAATTTCCGTAATCGGCGTGTTGCATGAATTCTACTCCATTCAGTTGCAGCTCGTCTCCAGCCCACTGGGTTTCTCCCATGGTAGAGAGCTTCTTCAAGATAAGTTGTACAGGGAGAGGAGGAAGGTCCTCCACTCGCTTCCCAAAACAGTGAGAGCAGTAGCCAAACCACTCTTCTCTAGGACATGGGAATCTTCTTACCACTTCTTCTTCTAGATTGTCGAAGTGGTTTGGTAGCACTCGCATGCGTCGTGCAAATCGGTAGGCGACCTTCCGCCGCTTAGCTTTGGATGACTTCTTCTTTGACAAAGTGGGTACAACCCGGCTTTCTGAGCTTGAAGCACTTGCTTGGCCATATGTAGCCAAACCACTCTTCTCTAGGACATGGGAATCTTCTTACCACTTCTTCTTCTAGATTGTCGAAGTGGTTTGGTAGCACTCGCATGCGTCGTGCAAATCGGTAGGCGACCTTCCGCCGCTTAGCTTTGGATGACTTCTTCTTTGACAAAGTGGGTACAACCCGGCTTTCTGAGCTTGAAGCACTTGCTTGGCCATATGCTTCTCCCTTCGGGGTCATGTGTTTCTAGACTGGCTTATCTTTTCCTTGCCTTTGGCTCGAGCAGCCCCTTTAGGCCACTTTGGAGTTATTTCTTTGACTGTAGCTTCCTTAGGGAAAAAAGGTCTCACCGTTTGCTTCCCTTCCTTGACGTGAATGATTTCTTCACGATGAATGTCGATGTAGATGACTTCAGCCCTTTTGCTACCTTCGTTGCTGGCACTCATTGACAGTGTGCCTTGGTTGACAACAGTGATGACACTTCACCAATCTCCCACCTGATGCTTTTGATTTATAGTTAGAACGAGCGACATGAGATGGAGAATTTACCTCTTGAATGCTGATGACACTGGAGCCTGGCAGTAGCACCTCAATGAAGGCGGCTAGTGCCTCAGCCACTCGTCCATGATTGATAGTGGGCGTCACTTTCAGCATTGTAAACTGAAGCGTCTTAGAAAAGCCCTCCTCAGTGGGGGCACCAAATGACGGACGCAAAGCGGACCCCGAACCCCGACGGCCTCTAAAACGTCGGGGGCCGAATGGCGCGCCTCGAGCCTGCCACGGTAAAGTGAACAGAGGGCACCACCTAGCTTTGAGCGGCTAGGATGCAAAACCACGATGATATGAACACCACAAACTTACACACCGAGAGAGAGAGAGAGAGAGAGAGAGAGAGAGAGAGAGAGAGAGAGAGAGAGAGAGAGAGAGAGACGGAGATATATTTGCAAATGATGAAAACCCTCGGGGGTGTGAGGGTGAATTATTTCTGCAATATTTACAAGTGGCATGCCGTGGTGGTAGAGAGGTAGGGAGAGGAGGTGGTGCAACCTACTTGGTGCGTTCTTTAAGACGACTCAATGATTATGAATACTTACTACCAAGAGCGTGCATATGCATCGACCATTGGAGTCGAGAGATGGATGTGGTTCCCTTCGCATGGTGCAATTCCCAAGGCAAACCCAACACACAAGCCCCCCTCCCCGTGATGGTGATAGTGTCAATCCTTCCCACTACACTCTACCAAATGCTTGGCTCCTCATGAATTGCCCCCCCCCCCCCCCCCCCGATAGTGACCTCTCAGTGCCAATTTATATGTGTCGGCTGCTTGGATTATGTTAATCCCAGTGTGGTTAGGGTAAGCTTAATTGGGGAGACAAAGCAAGTGGTGGGCCCGGCGTGGTTGACCCTTGCTTTGTTTTGGGAGGTTATTAAAAGATGGGAATCTCTAGGTGGGCCTTTGTGACCATCACCTAGAGAGAGGATATTTACAAAAAATGGAAATTTACAATGGCTCAAGTGAAAACTGAAGATAATGATGAAAATAACCTATAAATTACTGGGATGGCGTCGTGGTTGTGTGTTGGCGGCGAATGGTGTGCTGCTGGTGCGTCGGTGTCGAGCGTACTTCTTTTCGGAGTCAGCCGGGGCATGCCTTCGGCGCATTTTCTCTTTTTGTTGTTGGCGGCGCGTTCTTTGGATCCTTCTTCTGTGTTCGTCGATGTCGTAGTCGTTTTTCCTTCATATTGTGGTGTGGTGCGTATATACGTGTGTGTGTGTGTGTATGTATTTGTGCATGAGGACGGGCGTGTGTGTATGTATAGATATGTGTGTGCGCAAAAACGTGCGTGGGAGGGGGGCTTTATATATTTATAATATATATATATAGAGTTTTTTTAGTTTTTTTTTGTTGATGGCGGACGGCCAGCGGCCTGCTTCTACTGCGCGAGGCAGATGGGGGGGAGGGATATGGGGTAGAGAGATAGGGAGAGTGTGTGTGCGGTGTGTGTGTGTGTGTGTGTGTGTGTGTGTGTGTAGGTATGGTGTGTGTGTGTAATTGTGTGTGTGTGTGTAGTGTGTGTGCTGCGGTGCGTGAGCGCCCGGGTGGGAGAGAGGGTGGTCCTGCGGACTGAGCGCACAGCGCCAAAGGGAGAGGGGGGGTGGGGTGATGGTGTATGTGTGTGTGCGTATGGTGAGAGAGAGAAAGGGAGGCCCTATTTTCTGCAGTCCGTGAGAAGGAGAGAGAGAGAGAGAGAGAGAGAGAGAGAGAGAGAGAGAGGATTCCTCTGCGTGGCCTAAGCGCCCAAGTGAGAGAGAGAGCGGTGTCCGCGGACTGAGCTGAGAGAGAGATTGTGAGGGAGAGGGAGGGGTGAGGTGTGGATGAGAGAGAGAGAGAGAGAGAGAGAGAGAGAGAGAGAGAGAGAGAGAGAGAGAGAGAGAGAGAGAGAGAGAGAGAGAGAGAGAGAGTGTGAGGGAGAGGGAGGGGTGAGGCTTTGGAGTGGGGTAGGGGAGATGTGTGGGTGAGAGATAGAGGGGGGGGTTCTACTGTCTTGCATGGGAGCTTGAGGACGAGGGGAGGGAAACAAGTCAATGGGTGGGAGTGAGGGAATATATCAGCGGGCCAGGGGGGGGGGGGGGGGGGGGGGGGGGGGGGGGGGGCGGGGGGGGTTCCATGCGGCTCACACCGAGGGAGCACGAGAGAGGGGTCGGGGGGGGGTTTTAAAAGCTTCGGCCTGGCCGGGGGGTTTTGAGAGTAGGGGTAAATTGGGAAAGAGGATACTGGGGGGGGGGGGGTGTAGGGAAAATGAGGGGGACACACACACACACACACACACACACACACACACACACACACACACACACACACACAGAGAGAGGGTGTTATTTCATCCAATGCCTGTCGGGGGGGGGGAATAAGCTTTTTTCCTTTTTTTCTTTGATTTTCGAAAGTCGGCTATCACTGCTCTTGTGAATACCATGTTCAACTTGTTTACTTGAAGGAAGGCTTAAATCAGATGCGTCATGGAAGATACGGGCTCATGGAACGTCATGCTTTTGTAGGTGTCTTGTGTGCAATGCGAGTGGTGGAATAGCGCAATGCACAGCATCAAAAGCCACTTTTTCATCCTTGACAAAGCTATGGGAGTTTGTATTGTGTCCAAAGCCAATTGATAGTGCTTTTCACCGCAGCAAATGTCTTTTGGGAACATGCACTGATTGCCGAATTAAAAGGCTCTTGTTGTGTCCCGTTGAAGAGAGTGATGGTATCTCTAGAATGACTGTCAAGCGTTTTGACAAGGTTCCTACACGAGAAAAGGATGAAGAAGGTCTAGATAAATGTCAAAAAGAACTCATGGTTCAGCAGCTCAGTCCAATGAGTTTCATTTCTATGCTCAAAGGGAAACTAGGGAAGTTCATCAAACACAACTACTTGTATAGGTGGCAAGCTCAATAGTTCAAGGAGTGTTTGGCCAATTTTCTTGACGATGTAGTGGTGGATAATTGCAGAGAATTACTCCTTCAAGGTGCAAAACAAGATCCAATCAATGCATTGGTATTCATTGGTGTTCACATTTCATACTTATGTGATGCGCTTGGTGCTATACAAAAGACGACTCACTTCTACATCTCTGACGACAAGACACATGACACTTTGTTTGTGCAACACTGTTTTCTTTTGCACAATGAATGGTTGAAAAGACAACACTATAGTGTCAAGCCACATTGGGTGTGGTCAGATGGTGCTACGTCACAATTCAAAGCAAGGTGGCCATTCTATTTTGTTGCACAATTCTTCAATATGACAGGTGTCAAAATGACTCACAATTTCTTTGCTTCAGGCCATGGAAAGGGTGAACACGACGGGGCTGGTGTAGTGGTCAAAAGAGCCCTCGTACAAGAGCAGTTGAAATTTGATGGGTGGGAGCTGCATAACGCTTCAAGCGTTGTTGTTGCATTCCTCAATGCAACTCTCAGAAATCAATGCCCACGGACAGGCAAGAAAGTCAATTGTGCTTTCTGGGAGGTCAAGCTTGGTGATGTCAATAGAGTTATAGAGTGGGATTGCAAGCGCATGACAGGGTCTTGATCCTGGCACTGTGTCAACGGCTACAGTCAAACGGATATGCACGGACTAAGGCACAGACTGCTCTCTTGCTTTTGTGGTGCGTGCATCAAAGGTCAATGGAGGAGATGTGCCAACAAAGATCATGTGCAGGGGTGGGTATACTTGCAAATACAACCCACAGTTACGGATGAAAGCGATGGAGAAGCGTCGAGTGAGGATGAGGATGAATACGCCCCCATGTATGCTGACCACCATGATGACCTGAGTGATGCTTTGATGGTTCGCCAGAACTTTGCAATGACTGCAGAGGAGTCAAGTGCAGACTTCTATGTCCTGAAATGCACCAACACAAAGCACCTGGCCAAAACAAAGGAAAAGGATCAATGGCACAACATCATTAAGAAAAATTTGTATATGGTTGAGGACCTATTCTATGACAAGGTAAATGGCCAAGATGATACTTATGTCCTTTTGGACAACAAGCCCACTACTCTAATCTACTCCCATCTGGTGCGATGCATCACGTTTTCCATGTCCCCGAGGGAAGGTGAGCATAATGTATATGATATGTCAAATGACATTTTTAAGCAAATCTATAACAGCATGCCCCCAGAGGAGAACTTGTAAGATTCATCTTTGTAAATTTGACTTTGGCCAACACTTTTAACAGTAGCTAGCACTTTTTATATAGATATATAGGAGGCAGTGACCTATATTGAAGAGAGTCAGGAAGGATTACATCAAAGCGGGGGGGGGGGGGGGGGATTCACCTAACTACTGCCCTCTAAAATTACAACTAATCACCCCTGCTAAAAAGCTAGCACTTTTCATAGCAGAGTGATCAAAGACGTCTTTTAAAACACTTGAAAGCACTTTTGAGCACTTGGCTAGTTGACCAGCACTTTACCAGCCCCCTTGAACCACTTTACCAGCCCCTAAAAACACTTAAAAGCACTTTTGAGCACTTTACCAGCCCCCTGTACCACTTGACCAGCTCTTTGAACCACTTAGGACCACCTGACCAGCACTTTTAAGCACTTTATACTACTTGACAAGCACTATCAACAAGCACTCTGAACCACCTGACCAGCAATTTGAACCACTTGACCAACCCCCTGCTCCACTTGGACAACACTTTGTTCCACTTAACCACAATTTACCAGCCCCCTGAAAAACTTGACCAGCTCTTTGGACCACTTAGGCCCACCTGACTAGCACTTTTAAGCACTTTATACCACTTGACTAGCCCCTTGAACCACTTAACCACCCCCCTGAAGCACTTGGCCAGCACTTTATACCACTTGACAAGCACTCTAAACCACCTGACCAGCACTTTGAACCACTTGACCAATCCCGTGAACCACTTGGACCGCACTTTGTACTACTTGACCACCACTTAACAACCACTTGACTAGCTCTTTGGACCACTTTGGACCGGCACTTTATACTACTTCACAAGCATTATGAACCACTTGACCAACTCTTTGCACCACCTAAGACCACCTGACGAGCACTTTGGACCACTTAGGACCACCTGACCAGCACTTTGAAGCACTTTGTACTACTTGACAAGCACTATTGACCACTTGACCACCACCCACTTTAAACCACTTGACCACTTAAACAGTAAACACAAATTCCGGTTGACAGCAGTAGTAACAGTTGACTTTCAAAATTCTTCATAGTATATTCAGGTTTAGATACAAGGACAGTTTGCTTTACAGGGAGTTAGCATTTTCAAGGAGTAAAGTCCGTTAGTTAGTAGACTCCTCTGGCCATTATTACCTATGTGGCCGCTTATAATTGGTTGCTGGACCTAGCATTTTTGGTGCAAGAATTTCCTGATGTGCACATACTTTTCCATGTGTCAGATTCCAGTTCATTTGTGCACGTTCATCCATCCTGGCATCAAATGGACATTCCCTAACACTCTTGGCTCTGTCAAGAGTCTCAACCCACTGTATTATAAATGAGGCAACATCTTCTTTGAGGAAATTTTCCCACTACCTCTCATTTTGCTTTTCAATCCTAGGCAGAATGACAAAGTTACTGGGATCATTGAAGTATATCTTATAAAGGGAATCATCCAGTAGTAAAGTGTTAGACTTCGTGAACTTAGGAAAGAGGTGCCAAAAGGTTTCAAGTTTTTTGAAAAACATTTGCTTTGGGGAGTTTCCAAATTCCCAATTGCTAACATGGCAGCAGTTTTGTGCCAGCCACCCACTCAAACAACGCTTGGCCTGAGATAGGCACTTGTCCATACCCTTCTCAAGATTGTGGCAGGCACGCGATGACCACAGAAAAGTCTCTGCTATCTTACTGGGTCCAAGCAAGAATAATTCTGCATCGTTCTGTGCATAGTAGGTGACAGTATCATCCATCTTTACTTTGTCAAACTACAGCGTGTTTAAATCTGGAACCAATCCTTTACGCTTATCATGCACACAAGCAAGCACATTGTTGAAGTCTACAATTACTAACAAATCTCTATGGACTGGGAAGCGAGACATTTTGTAGCAAGGAAGCTGGAGATCAATGTGCTCTACCTCATCAGTGGGCAGTGGGGGTTTTGAGCCAACCACAAGAATTTTAACTCTAGAGAACAAATGGAGAGAAACTAAGAGAGAATTCTTATTGCCGGGAAAAAAGATACAAAGCTGGAATCTAAAAAAACTAGATTGAAAAAAAAAAGATACAAAGCTTCAAGAAGCTAAAGCTTCTTGCATGCTCTGGTTTTTGGGGGGAGTATGCCAGTACTCTTTTTGGGGTCCTGGGACAACTCGTCCTCCATCTGCTTTTTTCTCTTCTTCTGCATCTCCACCGCTACAAATTGCAGGGTTGATTGCATTTCAAGATCCTCTACCTCAGCTACATTGTCCTCCTTACAAGCATTAGTATCTGGGTAGCATATTGTGACCACAATGAACATGGTGACCATGATTCAGACATGCGGGGAGACAGATATACAAAACTGACATTACCTTGGTTGCTTCCGGGCGGAGCTGTCTCCTTCAGAATGTCTCGATCACCACCCTCAACAGTTTTCCCACCTTCAAAGTTCTTGTACTTCAACAGCATGGTGTCAAGGTCAAAGACCTCGTCCACATCATGCATGGACGACGTGGAAGCTTCTTTCTCAGCCACTGGCTCAGCTGAACCAATGCACACAATTAGTCTCCACAACATATTAGCATAAGTTCTGTTGTATAAAATGACCAACCTACCTTCAAGCTCCTCATAAGAATTCCCAAGTGCCCAGCATCTTGCTATATGGGGTATCTCCCATTTACAGCTCGGTACAACACACTTGGGATCAGTCGCGCTGACCACTGAAAAGCAGAATGGATGGTATATGTGGGCACACGGTAGTTGAAAGACATCGGCTGCATATTTGCCCGACAGTTCTTGACCACAAGACACACAATTTCCAAATAATAAAACAATATCCACACTAAATTTAGACTTGGAAGGTGGACTGGGCACAAGAAGGGCCCTGTCCTCACTTTTCATGAACTTGTTGGATCCCTTCATGAAGAAGGCCTGCCTTCCCAACTCACCAAGCTCCCTGTCCATTTCCTGAACTATTTTCTATACAAAATTAAAAACAAAGGAAGAGTATTTCACAACCAACCATAATGGGGGACATGCAGGCCCCAGCAGGCACGTGCAAGCACCTTGGAGCACTTGCTGGAACATTCAAGTACTTGTAGACACTTGGAAGTGCTTCCAGGTGCTCAATCTGTCCACTTGCAGCACTTTGAAAGGCACTTGCTAGCACTTGGAAGCTCTTTTTAGCACTTTCAAGCACTTGCAAGGTCTTAAAAGTGGTTAAAAATGCCTCAAAGTGCTCTGAAGTGATTGCAAAATAAACTTTTAAGCAATTTGAAAGCATTTTAATGCAAGTTTAAGCACTTTGAAGCACCTTCAAGCACTTGCAGGACTTTGCAAGTGGTTGAAAGTGCTTCAAAGTGCTTTAATATCCCTGCAGAGGTGGTTCAAAGTGCTTGCAAGTGCATAAAAGTTAGGCACTTTTTAGCACTTGCTGGCATTTGTAGGTGTTTAAAAGTGCTTAAAGTACTTCCAAGTGCTCAGTCTGTCCACTTGCAACACTTTGAAAGGCACTTGCTAGCACTTGGAAGCTCTTTTTAGCACTTTGAAGCACTTTCAACTACTTGCAAACTCCTGCAAGTGCTTGCAGGGTCTTAAAATTGTTTCAAAGTGCTTTAACACTAGAATGGTAACCTAACAGGACATAAAAGTGTCCTTTCAGGGTTTTGGGAAAATTTTCCAAAACCATAGTAGATCAACTCATTTTGAAAAATCCTTTCATGAGCTTATAGTTCAATAACTACTACATATGGAAAAAATGAGAAACTTGTAATTTTTCTCATCCCTTGGTCACTACAAGCCTCCAAAGTTGATGGACCAGTGCATTTTGCCCAAAACAGCAATTTCTTACGGTTGATTGCATATAAATAAGAGTGGAGATTTTTGTAGGACATGATATAAAATGCCCCGTTAACTTCAATGGGTTGGTGACCAAAACATATGGTTGCTTTTACCTCACTAATTTTTTTTTGGGCAAAAAAAATAGGTACAAAAAAGTTACATTTTTGCCATTCTGCGGACCTATCATCAAAGTTTTCTATAGTCACGCTCAATACAGATACTATATACATGTTTTCTTAGTTCCCTTTGGGCCTCTGGATTCAAAAGGATCCATGGAGCATGTCAAAAGGATAATGGATCTCTTACAATCGGAACCTTGGGGGCAATGATAAAGTGCTAAATACAGCAAACATGAAAAAATTGGGTTTAGCATTATGACCTCTAGAAACCCATAGAAACTACTCAATATCTAGCCAAGTTTGTAGTCTATGATTAGATATGGTTACTACCTACAAAATACACACAATTGGCCTAAGAAACTAGTAATATTGAGAAAGTTATACTTGCTACTCTAAAATGTATCGTATTCTTCAGCAATCAAAAAACTCAACCATCATCATATACTATGCTATATAACATATTAGGTCCCCCAAAACTCAAAGAAGATTAGCTTTATGTTATACATTACACTTAAACAATCGAAATTGAATTTGGATATCAAGAAAGCCACCAAAAAAATCATAAAAGTGCTAATTTTGGCCAAAAAACAGGATTATGCAATTCTTGTAAATTGATCATAACTTTCAATTTTAACACTTAGCTCTCCCTACAAGCATCAAAACATGTTGAGAACTATGAAGGCCTAACCTCTAGCCATCTAAACCTCACAAACATGAAGTTTAGAGTGGTATAGTTGCCAAAAATTGAAAAAAAACCAAAAACATGACCCGTTTTTTCACACAGTTTAGGTTCAAAAATGTTGTGCAAGAGTAAGGTTAATGGTGAGATCGATACTCAAAAAAAAATGCTAAGTTTTTTTCAGCTCATAAGGCAACTTTGTGGATATATAGCACCTAAAAATTCATTTTCATACTCTTCAAATAATTCAAGCAAAATGGTCACTTAACAGGACACAAAAGTGTCCAAGGACATAAAAGTGTCCTATTACCATTCTAGTGTTAAAGTGGTTAAAAGTGCTCTGAAGTGATTGCAAAAAGCACTTTTTATCACTTTGAAAGCATTTTGAAGCAATTTTAACCACTTTGAATCTTCTTCAATCACTTACAAGAGTTTGCAAGTGGTTGAAAGTTCTTCAAAGTGCTTTAATGTGCCAAATGGTGGTTCAAAGTGCTTGCAAGTGCTAAAAAGTGCCTAGCATGCATTTTTAGGTGTTTAAAAGTGCTTGGAAGTGCTTGCAGGTGGTTAAGGTGTTTGTAAGTGCTAAATATTCAAGCATTTTTTAGCACTTGCAAGAACTTTTAACCACTTTTATGCACTTGCAAGTACTTGCAGGTATTTCCAGATGTTTGTATGTGCTTAAAAGAGCCTGTAGGTGGCTGAAAGTACTTGCGAGTGCTTAAAAGGTGATCACTCTCAACCACTGTTAGCACTTTATACACTTTAAAGATAGAGAAGACTGGAGTACCTGCATGGCTCACACCTCCCCCTTCATCCTTGTAGCATCATTGAATCCAAAGGACTTGGAGAGTACCCTTGTAAGGGCTCCGATTTCAGCCTCCTTTTTGGCAATCGCAACTGCGTTTTTTGTTCGAGAGGCTTTCAGTTTCTCCACCTCCTCCCTGAGGCTCTCCACCTCTACAATGATGGCTGCACAAGCTGAGGAGGTACCTTCGTTGCGCAACCATAAGTCCCGCTTTGCAGCTAGGACTATCTTTGCAGACTTCACCTTCTCTTTTGCCTTCACTGCCTGCTGCTCAAGGTCATTGGCAAGATTATCCACCCATGATGTGCTGAGAGGTTGTCCACATGTGTTGTAGAGGGTGGCTAGATGCCACAGGACCATCCACAGCATTCTCTATCAGTCCTTCAAATGTGGGGGCTTTCTTCACACCGTATTCGCACATGAACTTTTGTATTTTCTGATTAAGCCCCTTTTTTGGCTCTTGACATTCTCTAATACTTGATCCCCAACCAAATTCCATGCAATCTTATGGCTGTCGGGGTCTGCTTTGGTAGCATCGTAGTATTCATATGCAAAACCCCTCGCAAACCTCGTCATGAGCTCGTCGTTGGAGGGGGCAACCTGGTAGACCTGCATGCATTGTAAAGGTGGTCATGCACCTGGTGGAGGAAGATCTTAGTCTTCTCCTTCTCTGGAACCTTGAACATTGTTGACCACTGTTCAAGTAGCAGGTCCTTGTCTGTTAAATCAACGTACCCTTCATGCTCAGTCTATATTCCTCATGCAACTGCAATGTAGAATAGCAAAACCAGGAAAGTATCGGATACTCCAGCGATACTGCAAGCAAAGTCATGGAGAAAAATGATTTGCAACCAATGCTAAAAGAAGGATTTTTGGCCATGCATTGCCATGAGGCGCATAGACATGAAGCGATGTAAAACACACCTTTCCAAGCATATTTTTCAATCAACAACATGCATTTGGAGAGGGATGTTTCGGTAGTTGTGTTTGTTGATGGGGTCTGCAGCATCATGTTGGGGTGGCAGGGGACTGCTGTGTCGTGGTTGTTGAAGGTGTCGGATGTGTCGGATGTGTTGGGAGGATCTCATGTGTGGTGGCTATTACGGGGGTCTGTTGTGATGTGGTGTTTGTTGTAGGGGGCACCTGTTATACCAACTCCATGCTCTGAGTTGGGTTTTTTCGCTTCTTGGATGGAGTGTTCTTCTTGGGAGTCATCTTTGCAGAGGGTGCTACTACCGCCTTTATGCTTCCGTGCTGGGGAGAAATGGGGGCAGAGCTCCACCAGGGATATGGCAAAGCGCGGTGGGTGCAATGTGGGGTAGAGCATGACGGTTACAGCATGCGATGTGGGGAGCACGAGCTATGGGAGCAAAGCGAGCACACAAGTACAGGTGGGATTCTCAATGACAAGCTAGTTGCGTGCAAGGAAAGGAGAAAGAGAACAAAGGCCATGATGACTGTAAGTTCGAAAAAAGGGGACCCACTCCACCCCATAATGGCTCGCATGCATCTAGATTATTGGTACATAAATTATATTGCATGCAAATTTAGAATTTCCCTCTCCCTCTTTTCACAAATTTGAAAAATGTTGAATTTCCCTCCAACTAGGTGCTATTGGTGGTACCACCAAAAGGTGCAAAAAGTGGTACCACTTAAACATGCCATCACCCTTATACATTGCACCACCCATATTGCCCCCAGCTACAAAACAATGTTCTTCACTAAAAACTAAAACCATAATCACCCTTATATGCTTGTGCCTATCCCCTTGTCAATGATACGCACTATCGCAACCATTCAGCTTAGCTCCCACTCCCCTCAATGCAAGATCGGGTGTTGGCGCAATGGACATGAGTCAAATTGATTGTGCACATTATGTTTCACTACAATTTTGTGAGTTTGAATACCACACACTACTAGAGTGCTTAAGTTTTGGTCACATCTGAACTTGCTTCTGCCACATATTTAGCCATGACTTAGGCCTACATACTTTCCTCTCTCAGCACACTGTGGGCTCTCCATAGGTGCTATTGGTTTTACAATGGACTCACTCATTTGTGAATCACTGTGCTGAGAGGATGTGTCATCCTCTTGACTCTTATAATCCTTATGTAGCCGCATCATCTTCTAGAGTCAGTCAGAATCCCACAAACTATGTCGCAAAATTTGAAACTTTCTCTGCTTTAATTACTATCTAAAAGCTGCTACGTAATCTCTCAGATCTTTATCTTCAAAATATTTCCTGTTTACCCATTTCTGGATCTGGGATGGTCTAACCCGCCGATTGTCTACAAGTCTAACCATAGACTCTCCCAATCATTCTCTCGCTTCAGGCATTCTACTATGGCTAGGTTCTTCTTCAAAGGGATTGGTCATTCTGTTGGAGATTGGTCCATTAGGGAGATTCACTTGAGGAGGCATCTCTGTGATCATTTCATATCTTGTTATTGCTTTAGAAGGGAATCTAAGTGGCTCCCTTTTTGGAATTCTCGTGTTTGGTGGAGGTTTTTGTGGTCCTTCATTGACCAAATATCCACCTCTTTCCAATGCAATCCATGGATTTGTGCTTTGTATAACTCTATATTCTCGTCCATACTTGTCAAAAACTATAGATTTCCATTGACAGTCAACTCCGTATGTATAGACATATAAGAGCTTGTAATCTTTCAGCTCTCTTGGGTATGCTAAGCACCTATAAAGGTTGACCTTACTATCATCAACATATCTAAACAAGCTTTTATTTTCATGATCTGTTATCCAAACTCTCTCAACAAAATTGGTCTTTATCAAGTGCAAGTTTGGAAGATCCATTATGGGCGGATGCTCCTCTATTGTTGGGGTTTTGGAGCTTTTATGAGCTGAGTTTGAATCCAAAGAAGCCGTGATTTTTGGGTTTAATAGCTCTATCTTTATGTATCAAGACTCATTCAATGTGTTCAAGTGCTTTGGTAAGGAAAAAGTCAAAACTGTTTCCTCACAATTCTCTCAAATTGTCACTTTTAGACACCCCTAACTTTCGGATGAATTTTGAGGCCTTAAAACGACATTTTTTCAGATACAGACCAACAATGAATGACCCAAAGGATCTTTGATTGTTGTTCAAGGGTTGCATTGATAATTGTAGAGCTACGCTGGAGCTCATTTTGATAAAAGAAGTTTTTGAAATCCGATACCGGGAGCTCAAGTTATGGCCCAGAATAGTTTTTTCTTGCCTTCAATAATCATGTAGGTCAATTCTAGCAATTCTAGAGTGCCAACACTCGATGCATGCATTGATCCACTTACAAGTGTCAAAATTTGTTTTGGATTGATATTTGGGATTCTAGGGTCAAAAGGAAGGCCTTTGATTGATCAAAGTTACTATCTAGTCTTAACCTATGCCTAGAGACTTCATACGCATATGATGGCCCCTAACTCAAATTTGCTCCAAACTTTAAATGTAGACTCTCCTTGATGTACTCTAACCACTCCAAGTCTCAATTTGTGATTCTGACACTTTTAGACAGGTCTATCACTCCTTTTCTATTTGATTTCTTGCAACTTCTCGGGGAGGTTAGCTAAGCCAAAATTGATCCAAAATGAATGAAATTTGGTCTCTGGGCCTATTTTGTGATGGCAAACACTTTTGTGAGCTTAGATGTAATTTCTGACCTCTAATGTGTCACTTGAGACATCATATGTGTATGATGTCTTTTGTGGAAAAATGAGGTGACTTTTATTCCACAGACTCCTTATCACTCAAGCAACTCTCAGCAACTTCCAAAATTCAATTTAAACACTTTTTGTGCAACTTATGATCAATACAATCATGCACCTTGCAAAATTTCTGTCTTCTGGTATTTTTTAGCCCAAATGCGCTCCAAATGCAATGAAATCCTGGCTAG
Source organism: Adiantum capillus-veneris (assembly GCF_014529385.1). Classification (NCBI taxonomy): domain Eukaryota; kingdom Viridiplantae; phylum Streptophyta; class Polypodiopsida; order Polypodiales; family Pteridaceae; genus Adiantum; species Adiantum capillus-veneris. The sequence goes on from NC_140946.1 coordinate 105,017,936, forward strand.
GGACTTATTTTATGCTTTATGACACTAGGGTATACTCAGATGTCTGAATTGACCCATATCTGGCCTCTAAGACATCATATGTGTATGAAGTCTTTTGGCTCAGATTTCACTTATGCTTCTACCCAAGGTGCTCCTTGATGCATACAACAAGAATATGTGTTCACAAAAAAATTTCGATGTCAAAAATGCTCAAAAATCACCACTTTTTCACCTTTACCTTCTTGGATCTACAAAAATATCCTTAGATTCAAAGATATGTGTCCAAATGAGATGAAATTTTGCAAACAAGCTTAACACATGCATCATTTCCAAACCCCCTGTGTGGTCAAAAGTGCAATTGGACTTTCAGATCTTGACCTGAGACATCATACGCATATGATGTCTATGTGCTCAGAATTAGCCCAAATTTGGTCTCTAAGCTTGTTATGTGGTGCTTAACACCCTGGTATTCACTGATGTCAACTTTGGTCCCTAAAAGTGCCCTTTAGACATCATACGCGTATGATGTGTAACTGGTCAGAATGAGATGAAACTCACTCCAGAGGTCCCTCGTTACATTGGTAACCCACAACAACTCTCAGAATTGAATTTCACCACTTTTTCTGCTAGATATGCTCAATTCAAAAATTCATTTTGCCTAGATCCCTTTGTGGCCTTTACAAGCCCAAAAATGCTTCAAATCTGTCCTCTAGCAAACTCTTCCATTTTCTTTTGGCTTCATAATCTCGAGCCAAAAAAAAAAAAAAAACCATTTTCCTTGCGAACTTTTGTCCAGCATAGGCCGCTAACCAAATGATTGATCTCCTTTCCATAGCCGATAGTTGGTTTTGGTCAATGTCGCGGGCGATTGAGCAAGGGGGCCATGTTGAAGTTGCAAGATCTAGAAAATGTGTATCCTTCTCGCAGTCCAAGAGGTTAGCCGCACAACTCCCAAGCCACTTCCAAATTTACCCTCTCTAGAGCTCCAATCTCCTTTTCTTCCAAACCGCCTCTCAATGCTCAACATGGCCTCTTCTTGTATTCTAAGAGGTTTGCCATGGAAAATCCTAAGCGGCTCCCAAATTTACCCTCTTTGGAGCTCCAATCTCCTTTTCTTCCAAGCCGCTTCTCAAGGCTCTACACGGCCCCTTAATGGGCTCCAATTGCTCCTCAAAACTCTCCCAAGCCGTTTTTGCACCTCCTATAAAGAATCAAAAGCGCCACCTTTTCACCAAATTCTACAAGGAGGGGACATGCTCCGCAAACTTGTACTCCAAAACTCCAAGTCAGTCACCCAAGGAGGTCACTGTTGAGCACACAATGGAAGAAAACTACTCCGCACGCACTCGGCCACTGCCAGTGTATCTTGTGTTGCTTGTGCAGCACAATATTCGACTTCTTAGCCACCTTCATTGAGGTCTTACAGGGCTGAACCTGCTTGTTGCAAGGTTGAAAAATGTTGCTTCTATTGCTCTCTTGCAAAGTGTGTGTATGCCCCCAAACCATTCCCACACTCTTAACACCATTTGAGAGCTTGTGGGTGCCCAAGATGGAAAAAGCAAGAGATGTGGCAACTATAGTGACATCCATTCTTGCTCGATCTCCATCTCCACACACTCACAAAAAAATGTACGCAGAAGTTCATGGGCCTTCCTCTCTCAAAGGTTTGCCACTCAAGCTCCTTGTCTGCAATCCGATCTTAGCTTAGGATTCTACACCAAAGCTTTGATACCAATTGTTGAGCTCTCTCTTCTGCTTATCTTCTCTCTCTTGCCTGCTTGCTCTCCTTGCCATGTCTATGAGAGAAGCCATCCGTTTTGGAGATCAACAGTCTCCTCCTTTGCCCAAGTGGGAGTCAAAAGCCTTTAGCCTTGAGCATTTCAAAGCACAAAGGGAAGGTAAGAATATTTTTGCTTGCCGGCTAGAGAACTATTGGCCTGTTGTCACTACTTCAAGGGGGAGAAGGAAGGGGATGTTGTCAAGTGCATTTCAAAATGCAAGGAGCAGAGGAGGGGTTGGGTGCCTTTGGTTGCAAAGGCTTGAGTGCAATGAGTGTCTCAAAAGCAGGACAGGTTGGGGGAGATTCTAGACGTAGCTACAGGGTATTTTAAATCACCATCATGAGGGGGGAGTGCTCTATTGCCTAGCTCTTCTGTTGCTTGAGCATCTCACAATGCAATGGGAGGTTTAAAACGTTTTTTCTCCCAACGTTTTAGAAGGCTGCAACAACAAGCAACACCCAGAATGCCGCAAGCACAAATTGAGGGGAGTTGACAATGGTACCCTCACCAACTACGTCCAAAAATGCAAGTTGTAAGGGGGGAAGGATTAGGGATGATGCTAGCAAAGGGTAGTTGGAGATGATTGCAATAACGACAAGGGAAAGTAAAGTATTCACGGATTCTTCTTCTCAGCAAAACTCCTTGTTGCACCAAGGCTCTAATACCATGTCAATGTCGACATTATGCAAGCATAGAGACAAAGAAGAAAAAGCACGAGAGAGAGAGAGAGAGAGAGAGAGAGAGAGAGAGAGAGAGAGAGAGAGAGAGAGAGAGAGAGAGAGAGAGAGAGAGAGAGAGAAGCTCCTAAACCAATCAATTCATTGCCAAACAACCTTGGCAATGAATTGATACTTGTACAATGGGGGCTGAGGGTTTCTTATATACCAAACCTAGTAAATTACCCCATTCAAACTTTGACAAATAAGTAAAATAAATACCTAAAAGCCAATCTAAATAATGGGATCACATTGGGCAGTTCACTAGACATGCCAAAACTCTAACACCAAAATGTTGTGATGAGAGTCACTATGGAGAGCCCACAATATGCTAAGAGAGGAAAGTGTGTAGATCTAAGTCATGGCTAAATATGTGACAAAAGCAAGTTCAGATGTGACCAAAAGCTAAGCGCTCTACAGGCACTCTAGTGTTGTGTGGTATTCAAACTCTCAAATTTGTAGTGTGCACAATCAATTTGACTCATTTCCATTGCCCCAACACCCGATCTTGTATCGAGGGGAGTGGCAGCTAAGCCGAATGGTTGCGATAGTGTGTATCGTTGACAAGGGGATAGGCACAAGCATATAAGGGTGATTACGGTTTTACTTTTAGTGAAGAACATGATTTTGTAGTTGGGGACAATATGGGTGGTGCAATGTATAAAGCATGACCCACCATATTCCTCCCAAGCCGTAATACATTGACATTGTAGAAAAGCTTCATTCACTTGGAGGTCAATTGAGTCATCATGTAGCAAGTGTGATGCATCCCATTTCCCAAACCACTTCTTTATGTCTTGCATCCATCCTGTGCTCAAGGTGTTGCTTTTATAGGTCTTTTGAACTTTTTTGCTTGCCTCTGTACTCTAGCAAACTCCTCCATTTGCTTTTGGCATCATAATCTTGAGCCAGAGAATTTCCATAGCTGATAGTTGGTTTTGGTCGATGTCGTTGGCGGTCGAGCAAGGGGGGCATGTTGAAGTTGCAAGATCTAGAAAATGTGCTTCCTTCTGGCATTCCAAGAGGTTGGCCACAGCAAATCCAAAGCCGCTTCCAAATTTACCCTCTCTCGATATCCAATCTCCTTTTCTTCCATGCCACTTCTCAACGCTCAGCACGGCCCCTTCTCGCACTCTAAGAGGTTGGCCATGGCAAATCCCAAGCAGCTTCCAAATTTACCCTCTCTAGAGCTCGAACCTCCTTTTCTTCCAAGCCGCTTCTCAAGGCTCAACATGGCCCCTTAATGGGCTCCAATTTCTCCTCAAAACTCTCTCAAGCCGTTTTACACCTCCCTCAACGGATCAAAAGACCCACCTTTTCACCAAATTCTACAAGGAGGGGACACGCTCCGCAAATTTGTACTCAAAAACTCCAAGTCAGTCACCCAAGGAGGTCACTGTTGAGCACACAATGGAAGAAAACTACTCTGCACGCACTCATCCGTTGCCAGTGTATTTTGTGTTGCTTGTGCATCACCATACTCGACTTCTCAACCACCTTCCTTGAGCTTTTGTAGGGCTGAACCCGCTTATTGCAAGGCTGAAAAATGGTTCTTTTATTGCTCTCTTGCAAAGTGTATGTACGCCCCCAAACCATTCCCACGCTCTTGAAATCATGTGAGAGCTTGTGGGTGCCCAAGAAGGACAAAGCAAGAGATGTGGCAACAATAGCGACATCCATTCTTGCTCGATCTCCCTCTCTACACACTCACAAAAACATTTACACAGAAGCTCATAGGCCTCCCTCTCGCAAAGTTTTGCCACTCAAGCTCCTTGTCCACAATTTTATCAAAGATTAAGATTCTACACCAAAGCTCTGATACCAATTGTTGAGCTCTCTTTTCTGCTTATCTTCTCTCTCTTTCCTGCTTGCTCTCCATGCCATGTTTATGAGAGAGGCCATCCGCTTTGAGAGCTCAACAGTCACCTCCATTGCCCAAGTGGGAGTCAAAAGTCTTTAGCCTTGAGCATTTCAAAACGCAAAGGGAGGGTAAGGATACTTTTTCTTGTCGGCTAAAGAACTATTGACCTCTCTGTCACTACGTCAAGGGGGAGAAGAAAGGGGACGCCGTCAAGTGTGTTTCAAAATGCAGATAGCAGAGGAGGGGTTGGGTGCCTTTGGTTGCAAAGGCTTGGGTGCAATGAGTGTCTCAAAACTCAGGCATGATCGGGGGAGATTCTAGACGTAGCTACATCACATTTTAAAACACCATCGTGAGGGGGTAGGTGTACTATGGCCTAGCTCTTCTGTTGCTTGGGAATCTCACAACGCAATGGGAAGCCAAAAAAATTTATAGATGACAATCTTTTGCTCCCAGTGTTTTAAAAGGCTACAACAGCACACTGGTGTAGCCAAAGTTGGTATGTGCATGAAAGTGATATATGCCAAGCTATGGGTGTCAGCATGTACATGATAAAGTGTTAAAGCCAATGAGGAAGACCTAGGCAAGGAGGTGATAGCCTGAAGTGGGGAATAGCAAGTAAAGGTATCCAAAGTGTCAAGATAGTACTCTAGACTGTAGTGTTCAAGGTGTTGTGCAAGCTGGTCCAGTTGGTTCATCAAACGGAGCCCTGATGTGGAAGACATTGCAGTTTGAAGTTAGAAGGTGTTGCAGAGTAGCTGGGGACAGGTGGCCCAGACAGGTGCAAATGGCTACACATGAAGAGCTTGGATTATGGAGCATGCTTGTCTTCTTGGATTGAAAATTGGATCTCTAGATTGCAAGTTATGTCCATTTGAAGATTTTTTGGGGGCGAGGTTTGTGCCCACCTAGTCGCATTGGGAATCTTGCCATTTGGCAGGTTTTCTGGGATCGACCAGGTCTAGAGAGTAGTACACGTCATCGAAAGTGAGTAGGAAGTCACGACTCAAAAATTGAAGTCCTGATGATCAAGCTATGCCAGCGAGGAGTTTGATGGTAGTTGTCGATGTCGTGCCGCTTTGCCCCCGTAAAAGAAAAATGAGCAAAGGAAAGCCAATTAGGTGTATTTGAATCCTGCATGATTATTCAACAGTTGTAAGGGTTTGCTAACAAGCCAATTTATAAGATAAAAGTATACCAGATGGGCCTCTAAGGGCCAAAAGATGTCTTGGTAATGCTAAACAGTGAGTATGCTTGAAGTGGATATAGCTGGGATTTTATTAATCAGAGTTGAAGTGCTCAATGTGCTCTACCAGCCTGTCTTTACGACTCGTCGATTGGAGCTACGGTGAAGAAGTTATGGCAGTTTAAAGTTCAAGTCGATTGCAGATCCGTGCCGGATTGGACAACTGTAGCTAAGGTGACAGAATTGAAATGAATGTACGGGCCTGAAGTGCTCACTCTGAGGAGTGCGTCGGTCTTTTTAGATCAATGATCAGGTTTACAATTGTCAAGTTATTGACCGTTTAAGATGCACCGAGGGCTGGTTCCGTACCAGTCTGGTCGGCTCGGCCGGAGTGCTATCTGGGAAATTTTGAGCTTTATCCAGGTTTTGGAATGCAATGATTGTGGGGAAATGCCAACAGGGCTGCAACCTGCTGGAGAAAAATGAGGTGCCAGGCATTGCCTTGGCCAACATGTGTTCCGGACCTGAAGTCCCAAGCTTTGCCTTAGCCGACGTGTGTACCGGACATAAAGTCTTTTGCAACATTGCATGGCCGGTAAATGTGCCCATATGCCGCCATTGGGAAGTTTAGCAATGCACTGCTCGATAGCTATGCCAAATGTGACGCCCTTCTTGAAATGGCCAAGGGCATAAGGCCGCCCAAAGTAAAAATAAAGTGCCTGCCCAATTTAACCAAAGGTCTAAAGACAATGGCCACCCTATTTTTAATAGGGTGTGAAGCCAAGCAAAAAAAACATGGCGTGGAGCTCCAAACAGCGAGCACACACGCAGGAGGCTGGAAAACCGCTCATGCCGGCCTGCACAAGGCTTGGGTGAGCTTGACGATGAGACAAAAAATGCCAAGCAAGGCTAGGCGCTCACGTTCAAGCCAAAAACCAAGTGATTTGGCGCTGTCCACAATCCGGCCCTGCCACGCACGTCACCAAGGGGAGGGGGGACCCATTAGCAACATTGCTAATGGGTGCCTAAGCTTTTTTTAGCAAGTGAGAGCCATGCAACCTATAAAAAGGGGAATTCGTGTGCTTGTGGGGCTCTCTAGTTTTGGGGGGAAGCTCTTCTCTCCGGAGGAGAATAGCAAGCTAAGCAAAAGCCCTCTTACTCAAGGAAGGCAATTAAGCTCGGATTACCAAAGTTAAGCTTTTTTAGCCATTCAAATCCTCAAGCTTAACCTCACAAGCTCTCATTAACCTACTCTTAAGTTCATAACCTCTCATGAACCTACTCTCTAATCCCATAAGCCGAGCCTCTTAACCTCTTAAGCCAAGCTTCATAGCCTAATCTCGCCCTTAAAACAATCTAATCCTAATTTCCTTAAGCCAAAGCTTCTAAGACATCATTAGCCATTCAAATCCTCAACCTTAAACCCCATAATCCATCCTAATCTTATTCTAAACTTGATTAGCCATTAAAATCCTCAAACTAAACCTCCATTAGCCATTTGAATTGGGAAGCAGAAGAAAAAATTAGACGCCCATTGGAAGAAGAAACTCCTTTGCTTTATCGGAAAGAAGCAAAAGGCGGTTCAAATCAGGTCATTGATAATTTTCTTGATTAGCACTTGGATTAAGCTAGGTTTCATCTTGTAAGGAGCATTAATCCTCCATTAGTGATTGATTAACCATGGATTCTATTGATTAACTGGAATTAAGCGAACTGCTTGTTTTAAACTCTGTTGTCGTTAATTGTGTTTGTTGCACCTCTTTTCCCCGCACCTCTCACAGCCAGGGGCCCGGTGCCTTCTCGGCTCACCTTTCGCACAATTATCCCCCGACATTCTTGGTGAACCCGATGTGAAACGAGCCCGGGTGGGAGGTCGGGATGGAGATTCCAGCAGAATTGAAGCAGTTTATTGAACATTACAACCTCAATAGATTTGATAAAATCTAGCAGCAGCAGATCTGTCAAAAATGTTGGGCTTAGTTCAGAAATGTTTGCAAGAAGTAAAAGCTATGAAGATGAAAAAGCATCTTGATGATGCAGTGGAGATGGCACTTGATGCCCTACATGCACAGTATGGAATTTTTCAAGGGCATGATCCAGCTGGACTCCTTGCATGCTATCAAGCGGAGATGAAGAGCCGAGGAATACGAGAAGATCGGATGGTTTCGACCTTTGAAGAGATTGTAACCCCCGAGTTTAAAGATAAGGTACGAGAACTGGCCGAAACATATCCCACGCAGTGGAACTATTTTGCAGAAGGGTTTGTTCATGAAAGCTCAAAAATTATCAAGTTAACAATGAAGGAGATTACTGAATGAAGCCAGATTGTTTTCTATAAAGAAGAAGGGGATCATATGGAGTTCTTTGATCATGATCAATTTTGGGATCATATTTCTGCAAGAAGCAAAGCCAAGGCAAATACAACTTTGGAAGAAGCAGATTCAACTTTAAAGGACCATATTTTGAGCAACCAAGCAAAGGTACATAATGAATTTACTGCTGAAACACAAATGTATGAATTTTTTTCGAAGATTGCTCGCATGGAAGTTATTTCGAATATTGGTTCTAGTGAAGAGCTAGACTGTACAACAAAATTTTTTCAAGCTATTAACCTTGGCATGGAATGCTCTCAACAAGTCTATCAAGAAGATGAGCCACTACAGGCTTCTAATGGTTCTATCGACACTATAGCTGAGAAGGGCAGCAGATTTATTACAGATGATTGCATAAACAAATCTATTATATACACAATAGCTGATGAAGTGGCCGAGGCTGTGAACCTATCACAGGATGTACCTGATAATGCCAATGAACCTATGTTTGCTTCTGGAAATATCTTTGTTGATTCTATTATCACAGAAGCAGATTCCATAATTGATGGGTTTTTGGCCCAATCTGAGAGAAGGTTATAATAGTATAGCTCAGCTTTGTGATGTATGTACCCCTTCAGAGGGGGTACCTGATGAACCTTTTCAAAGTTATAATGGTTTGCTAAGTAGCATGGATGCAGATGAGGAAGCAGAGGATGTCAGTGATGAAGGTTCTACTACCGAAACTTGAAGCAAAGGACTTGAGGACCATTCCATGTGCAGACAGAGTAAGGCATACTTGAGCTTGACAGGGTTCCCTAAAGAGAGCTGATGGTCAAGCCGTGTGCATAAGTAACTAGAGCACTTGAGTCTGACAGGGTTTCAGATAATAGAGCTAGACTATTGATGCTATGATTTAAACCTTCTTTTGTTTTACATGTCTTTACCAACTACGTGAGCGGGATGACAAGTAACTTAAGGTGTTTATAGAAGATGCAGCTAGAAGGCCGGTTGGCACAGACCGGAGGCTGTGCAGGTTCAGAGGGGGTGAATGTCGTGCCACTCCGATCCCATGACTAGAAAATGAGCAAAGGAAAGCCAATTAGGTGTATTTGAATCCTGCATGATTATTCAACAGTTGTAAGGGCTTGCTAACAAGCCAATTTATAAGCTGAAAGTGTACCAGATGGGGCTCTAAGGGCAAAAAGATGTCTTGGTAATGCTAAACAGTGAGTATGATTGAAGTGGTTATAGCTGGGATTTTATTAATCAAAGTTGAAGTGCTTGATGTGCTCTACCGGCCTATCTTTACGGCTTGTCAATTGGAGCTACGGTGAAGAAGTTATGGCAGTTTAAAGTTCAAGTTGATTGCAGATCCGTGCCAGATTAGACAACTGCAGCTAAGGTGACAGAATTGAAATGAATGTACGGGCCTGAAGTGCTCACTCTGAGCAGCACATGAGTCTTTTCAGATTAGTGATCGGGTTTACGATTGTCAAGTTATTGACTGTTTAAGATGCACCGGGGGCCGGTTCTGTACCAGTCTGGTCGGCTCGGTCGTAGTGCTATCTGGGAAATTTTGAGCTTTATCTAGGTTTTGGAATGCAATGATCGTGGGGAAATGGCAACATGGCTACGGCTTGCTGGAGAAAAATGAGGTGCCAAGCATTGCCTTGGCCGACATGTGTTCCGGACCTGAAGTCCCAAGCTTTGCCTTAGCCGACATGTGTACCGGACATAAAGTCTTTTGCAACATTGCATGGCCGGTAAGTGTGCCCGGATGCCGCCATTGGGAAGCTTAGCAATGCACTACTCGATAGCTATGCCAAATGTGATGCCCTTCTTGAAATGGCCAAGGGCCTAAGGCCGCCCGCCCAAAGTAAAACTAAAGTGCCCGCCCAATTTAACCAAAGGCCTAAAGACAATGGCCACCCTTTTTTTAAGAGGGTGTGAAGCCAAGCAAAAACAACATGGCGTGGAGCTGCAGACAACGAGCACGCACGTAGGAGGCTGGAAAACCGCTCGCGCTTGCCTGCACAACACTCAGGTGAGCTCGACGATGAGAAGAAAAGTGCCGAGCACGCCTAGGCTCTCACGTTCAAGCCAAAAACCGCGTGATTTGGCGCTGCCCACAATACAGCCCTGCCATGTCACCAAGGGGGGGGACCCATTAGCAACATCGGTAATGGGTGCCTAAGCTTATTTAAGCAAGTGAGAGCCATGCAACCTATAAAAAGGGGAATTTGTGTGCTTGTGGGGCTCTCTAGTTTTGGGGGGAAGCTCTTCTCTCCGGAGGAGAATAGCAAGCTAAGCAAAAGCCCTCTTACTCAAGGAAGGCAATTAAGCCCGGATTACCAAAGTTAAGCTTTTTTAGCCATTTGAATCCTCAAGCTTAACCTCATAATCTCTCATTAACCTACTCTTAAGCTCATAAGCTCTCATGAACCTACTCTCTAATCCCATAAGCCAAGCCTCTTAACCTCTTAAGCCAAGCTTCATAGCCTAATCTCGCCCTTAAAACAATCTAATCTTAATTTCCTTAAGCCAAAGCTTCTAAGCCATCATTAGCCATTCGAATCCTGAACCTTAAACCCCATAATCCATCCTAATCTTATTCTAAACTTGATTAGCCATTAAAATCCTCAACTAAACCTCCATTAGCCATTCGAATCGGGAAGCAGAAGCAAAAATCAGACGGCCATTGAAAGAAGAAACTCCTTTGCTTTATCGGAAAGAAGCAGAGGGCGGTTCAAATCAGGTCATTGATAATTTTCATGATTAGCACCTGGATTAAGCCAGGTTTCATCTTGTAAGGAGCATTAATCCTCCATTAGTGATTGATTAACCATGGACTCTGTTGATTAACTGGAATTAGGCGAACTACTTGGTTTAAACTCTATTGTCGTTAATTGTGTTTGTTGCACCTCTTTTCCCCGCACCTCTCACAGCTAGGGGCCCAGTGCCTTCCCGGCTCACGTTTTGGACAATTATCCCCCGACACCGAGAGAGAGGATGTAGATGATTTTCTCCTTTCCTTATGGCCTTGGATGGCAGGCTCAATGTGGTCCGAAGGCGGTGAAGCTTGCACGATTTGTAATGGGCAATGAGGGGTTTCAAAAGAGTTGCGGCTTGACCATTGGATGCAGGAGCAATAAATGAGAGTGCTCTGAAGAAGTAGGGAAAAAAAGGGTTTTTTTTTTTAAAGGCTTGAATGAATTTTTTTGAAGCTTGGGAGTTGAGGGCATCGATGGATGCCACGTGGTGCGGTCTTGTCTCACATGCACAAAGCGGACTCCATAGCATGGGGTAAAATTCCAAGATGGGGGCGTGAGTTGGGATATCGAGCTCCCTTCTCATGGCGATGGTGAGTGTTGTGATGAGCGTTGTGCGCGATGGCAGGTGGCTCTTGAGCAACGGTTTTGATTGGTGTAGGCGGCGACGGTGCCCTACACCGGTGGTCGCGGACCGATGGCAGACTTGGCAGTAGTGACGTGAGTGGACATGGCATGAATTGTCAAAGAGGCTTAAATATTTAGAATGTAGCTCACATCTATGCACAAAAACGAAAGCAAAACCAATTTTTTGATTCACATCTAGTCACAAAAATCTTCAAAAAGGGGACCTAGTATTAGTTTATTCCCTTAAGAAACACATTCCCAAATTCAAGAAAAAGGAAAATGGACCGTTTGTCATCGAAGATGTATCTCCAATTGGAGCAGTTAAATTGTCCATTATAGATGGTGGACCAATGGCTAACTGGATTAGTGGATGCCAAGAAGTACCATTTGCCACTAACCAATGATTTGCTAGAAAAAATGCATACAGCAAAGCATAGAAACACCTGTAAGGGGCCCCCCATTTTTTAAGGTGAAGCCGAAACCCCCCCCCCCCCCCCCCCCCCCCCCCCCCCCCCACAACCCCACATTAGCGAGGTCCTAGTGCTTGGGGCCTAGGGGTAAGGGAGGCAGCCCATGGGAGAGAGAGTAAGAGTCAAAGAGAGCCCAAGGGGTTGAGTGAGTCTGAGGCGGTTAAAGCCAGTCGAGGGGCAATTCCAAGGTGGCAAAGTGGAGAATGAGAAAGAGCTAAATGGGCAGATTAAAGGGCCAAATAAAGCAGTTCAAGGGTGGGAAATAGTCAAAGGTTGATCAACGGGGAGAGTTCCCAAGGTGGAAAGAAGAAAAATAAAATAAAATAGAAAAGGCTAGGGACACAAGCGATGTCGCTAGTTCCCCCCCTCAAGTGCAAATAAGAGAGAGCAGATTAAGCAACGGCGGCTACCCCCCCTTCCCAAAAAAAAAAGCCAAAAAAGGGTGCCAGATGGACCAATCAGAGCCAAGTTGCCCAAATTGAAGGGTGCACCCATATAAAAGTCATTTTTTAGTCATTTTTTAAGGTTCTTAGACTGCGGTTTGCAAGGGAGCCAAGGTGTATTTGGGTATTTTCCTAAGATCTTTTTTGTGTAGAGGTGTGTGCCTGCAAAGCCCCAAGTGTGCGTTTTCTTGCTGGCGACCATGTGGGTGTGCCGTTTGATGTAGAAGAGTTGTAAATGTTGTTTGAGTAGTGATGAAGCTTTCATGGTGTTTCTCTCACGTCGTTTCCCCTGCTCCTCCTTCTTTACTTCTTCTCCTTGTGTGTGCGGTGTCGGTGCGGATGTGTATGCCCCTCATGCCACTTATTTGTGTTCAGAATGGAAGTGAGAGTGTGGTGGGGAAGCTGTGTGTGGCTAGAAACAAGCAGTGAAATGCGTGGCTAGCTGAGTGTGTTCATGTTCACGCATCAAAGTGTGTGTGGGTGATGGCCTACTAGCATGTGTTGAGAGTTTTGAAGGTGAACTCTAGTGGATTGGGGTGTTGTGTAGGCCATGGGCTATAGAGAGGCAGTCTTTTTGTGTGTTGGGTGTGTTTCCCCATTCCTCCTCTCCATCTTTTGGTGCCCCAACTGAGGAGCGGTATGATGCTCCTGGTTGAAGTTGAAGTGGTGATTTTGTTGATGCCAAAGGTGCAGCCTTTGAAGAGCAGGTGTTTCTAGAAATGGGGTGGCCCATTTTTCCCATTTTCATTGGGGTCAAAGATGCTGAAACCTGGCTTCAAGACTATGGATTGTTCGTGTTGGAAAGTGGTTTGTCAAGAGAAGAAGGTGCAGTACAAGTGTTCCCACTCCTAGTTTAGTAAAGCGAGGCTATTGTTAGATGGCCTGTAGGAAGAAGAAAAGGCAGATTGTGATCCCCTAGAGGAGGCTTTTTGAAGAAGATATGTAGAAGATGTGCAGCTGGATGAAGTGAAGAGAAAGCTTGACGGTTTGAAGCAGAGCTTGGAAGCGGATTTTCAAGCGTTCATATGGGAGTTTGAAGTCCTTTGGGGATAGCTAATCAAGGTAATTGCTGCAAAAAATGCCGATTTTTTAAAGTTGACTAAATTCATGAGGAAGTGCACGAAAAAGTCGAGATAGATGGCCCGGTGTCATATGAAGAGGTGGTAGCTCTAGCGAAAGGGCGGACCAAAAAGATTCTAAAGAAGAGCGAAGCTAGGTAGAGTTTGCCAAGTGCGGTGGTCCCAAGGCAGTGTGATGCGATGGTAGCCGAGCCACATGTAGTGCTAAGTGATGTGCATGTGCGTGAAGAGCCAAGGGTTCTTTGGCTATAGAGAGATAGGATGGTTCCTATGCCAAGAATGCCGGCTAGAGCGGCTCTGTTTGTGAGGATGTGCAGGTGGTTCCAGAGTGGACAAAGGATGTGTTACCAAGTTCAAGTGTGACTATATAAGTTCCATTGAAGTGTGGTGAAGGTCAAAGAGTATGGTTTGCAGACAAGGTCAAAGCAGTGAAGCTAGAGCAGATTCTTGAGCTTGAGACAGAGGAGGAGATTCAGCCAAGTGATAGTAGCTCTATGGATGCAGACACAAGTTGGGAGATCGAGTCATCTCAATCCAGGTATGATAAGTATGATCTCTTCCATGTGAGTGCGAGGTGAAGGATGAAGTGCAAGCCAAGGTGCCTAGTGAAGACCGAGTGGAGCAGTTGAGGCCTACAAGTGATGATGTGCAGGTGAAGGTGATATATGGTTCCATGCTAATGGCCATGTTGGTGAAAGTGAAGGTGGAGTGTGCTTTGGTAGTACAACAGGTGCAAAATCTTGCTAGGAGAGATAGGACAGCCTTGCCTATGGTAGTGGAGCATGATGCAACAGTAGAAGAGGTGATAGAGGAGCAGGTGCTTGAAGAGCGGGTGTTGGAAGATGATAAGCAGGTGGTGCTAATCAACCTTGAAGGGTCAATTGATAAGGAAGAGCTCGATGATGCGGGAATTGAGTGCATGGCAGGTGAGAAGGGCAGTGTGGAGCCACAGGTAGAAGAGCTCCACTGCAGCAACTGCACTCTATGATAGGTGATGCGAATTTTGGGACGGTGTCCAAGCTTTCTAAGGATGAATGTGAGTGGTGGTTGAAGGGGATGTTGATAAGTGCAGTTGTGCAGTGGGCTATTGAGCAGGTACATGATTTGCTGGAAGAGGATCTCGCTTTAAATGGTTGGGAGGGAGGGTCAGGTACATGTGCAGGTATGTCTTTGGATGGCAAGCACGATGGTGTTCTATTTGGTGTGTTTAGAGATGCTTGGTTGCAAGTGGACAGTGTGCCAATGAGATCATGGAGTAGTAGAAGTATGCTATTGGCAACGTTTGTGTGTGGTTGGTTATGTGCCTTGGTGTGGCATTGTGCAAGGGTGTTACAAGTGGATGGAGGTGATCAATGGTAGGTGTTTAACCCAGGTGGTGACTATGCGGTAAAGCAAAGGGTTGGGCAACTCGCATGAGAAAAGGTGGCGGGTAGAAGGTGCCAAGTTTTTTACATATGCTAGGTGGTTTTGTGGTGTACAGTGTGTGTGTTGGGAGTTGCATTTTTTTAGTTCAATAAGCATGTGTGTGGTTGAACATAAATGTTCAACTAGGGGGTGGGCAATGATGGTGCAACTAAAGTTGGTCTATTCAAAAAAATGATCTATGCCAAGCCATGGGTGTCAGCAGGTACATGATAAAGTGCTAAAGCCAATGAGGAAGACCTAGGCAAGCAGGTGCTAGGGGAAGTGTATGCCTATTGCGGCTTTTTAGGCCAAAAAGGCTCCAAAGTGGTTCAGATGGGATAGCAGATAAAGGTATCCAAAGTGTCGAGTCAGTGATCTAGAATGTAGTGTTCAAGGTGTTGTGCAAACTGGTCCGGACGGCTTGTCAAACGGAGCCTCGATATGGAAGATATTGCAATTTGAAGTTAGAAGGTGTTGCAGATCCCCCACAAATAGGGCAGCTAAGGACAAGTGGCCCGGATAGGTGCAAATGGATACACGTGAAGAGTTGGCCCACCTGGTCACATTGGGAATCTTGCCATCTAGCGGGTTTTTTGGGATCGGCCAGGAGAGTGTGGTTTCATGTGCGGTGGCGGCTCAAAACGAGCAATAAAATGCGTGGCTAGCCGGAGTGTGTGCAGGCGATGGCCTACTGGTGTGTGTCAAGAGTTTGAAGGTGAACTCTAGTGGATTAGAGTGATGTGTACACCATGGCCTATAGACAGGCAGCCTTTTTGTGTGCCGGGTGTGTTCTTCCATTCCCCCTCTCCAATGCCTAGAATGCCGCAAGCACAAATCAACGAGAGTTGACAATGACGCCCTCACCAACTACGTCCGAAAATGCACGTTGTAAGGGGGGGAGGGTTAGGGATGATGCTAGAAGAGGGTAGTTGAAGATGATTGCACTAGTGACAAGGAAAGTAAAGTCTTCACAGCTTCTTCTTCTTCTCAATAAAACTTCTTGCTCCACCAAGGCTCTGATACCATGTCAAGGTCGACAATGGGCAAGCATAGAGACAAAGGGGAGAAAGCACGAGAGAGAGAGAGAGAGAGAGAGAGAGAGAGAGAGAGAGAGAGAGAGAGAGAGAGAGAGAGAGAGAGAGAGAGAGAGAGAGAGAGAGAGAGAGAGAGAGAGAGAGAAGCTCCCTAAACTAACCAACCTTGGCAATGAATTGATACTTGTAAAATGGGGGTTGAGGGTTTCTTATATACCAAAATCAATAAATTACCCTGTTCAAACTTTGCAAATGAGTAAAATAAATACCTAGAAGCCAATCTAAATAATGGGATCACATTGGGCAGTTCACTTAGATGCCAAAACTCTAACACCAAATTTTTGTGACAAGAGTCACAATGGAGAGCCCACACTATGTTGAGAGAGGAAAGTGTGTAGATCTACATCACGGCTAAATATGTGACAGAAGCAAGTTTAGATGTGACCAAAAGCTAAGCACTCTAGTAGTGTGTGGTATTCAAACTCTCAAAATCATAGTTAGCATAATGTGCACAATCAATTTGATTCATTTCCATTCCCAACACCCAATCTTGCATCGAGGGGAGTGGGAGCTAAGCCGAATGGTTGCGATAGTGTGTACCATTGACAAGGGGATAGGCACAAGCATATAAGGGTGATTACGGTTTTACTTTTAGTGAAGAACATGGTTTTGTAGTTGGGGGCAATATGGGTGGTGCAATGTATAAAGTATGACCCACCGTATTCCTCCCAAGTCGTAATACATTGATACTGTAGAAAAGCTTCATTCACTTGGAGGTCAATTGAGTCATCATGTAGCAAGTGTAATGCATCCCATCTCCCAAACCACTTCTTTATGTCTTGCATCCATCCTGTGCTCAAGGTGTTGCTTTTATAGGTCTTTTGAAATTTTTTGCTTGCCTCTATCCTCTAGCAAACTCCTCCATTTGCTTTTGGCATCATAATCTTGAGCCATAGAATTTTTCAATTTGCTTGAGAACTTTTGACGAGCATAGGATGTTAACCGGATGGTTGATTTGCTTTCCATAGCCAATAGTTGGCTTTGGTCAATGTCATTGGCGGTCGAGCAAGGGGGGGCATGTTGAAGTTGTAAGATCTAAAAAATGTGTATCCTTCTCGCATTTCAAGAGGTTGGCCACAGCAACTTCGAAGCCGCTTCCAAATTTACCCTCTCTAGAGCTCCAATCTCCTTTTCTTCCAGGCCACTTCTCAACGCTCAGCAGGGCCCCTTCTCGCACTCTAAGAGATTGGCCATGGAAAATCCCAAGTGGCTTCTAAATTTACCCTCTCTCGAGCTCTAATCTCCTTTTCTTCTTCTCAAGGCTTGACACGGCCCCTTAATGGGCTTCAATTGCTCCTCAAAACTCTCCCAAGCCGTTTTTGCGCTTCCCACAACGGATCAAAAGACCCACTTTTTCACCAAATTTCTACAAGGAGGGGACACACTCCGCAAATTTGTACTCCAAAACTCCAAGACAGTCACCCAAGGAGGTCACTATTGAGCACACAATGGAAGAAAACTACTCTGCATGCACTCAATCGCTACCAGTGTACCTTGTGTTGCTTGTGCATCACCATACTCAACTTCTCATCCACCTTCCTTGAGCTCTTATAGGGCTGAACCCGCTTGTTGCAATTTTGAAAAATGTTGCTTCTATTGCTTTCTTGCAAAGTGTGTGTATGCCCCCAAACCATTCCCACACTCTGGAAACCGTTTAAGAGCTTGTGGGTGCCCAAGAAGGACAAAGCAAGAGATGTGGCAACAATAGCGACATCCATTCTTGCTTGGTCTCCCTCTCTACACACTCACAAAAAAAATTACGTAGAAGCTCATGGGCCTCCCTCTCTCAAAGGTTTTCCACTCAAGCTCCTTGTCCACAATCTCATCCAATCTTAGGATTCTACACTAAAGCTTATGATTCTACACTAAATCTCTTCTACTTATCTTCTCTCTCTTGCCTACTCACTCTCCTTGCCATGTCTATGAGAGAAGCCATCCACTTCGGGAGCTCAACAATCACCTCCACTGCCCAAGTGGGAGTCAAAAGCCGTTAGCCTTGAGCATTTCAAAACACAAAGGGAGGGTAAGGATACTTTTGCTTGCCGGCTAGAGAACTATTGACCTTGTTGTCACTAGGTCAAGGGGGAGAAGAAAGGGGACGCATGTGCAGCCAAAGTTGGTATGTGCAAGAAAGTGATCTATGCGAAGCAGTGGGTGCTAGCAGATGCAAAACAAAGTGCTAAGGCAAGAGTGAAAGACCTAGGCAAGTAGGGGTTAGGGGAAATGTATGCCCGGTGCGGCTTTTCAGGCCAAAAAGGCTCCAAGACTGGTTCAATTGGGATGACAAGTAAAGGTGCCCGAAATACTGGTTTGAGGCCCTAGAACATAGTGCTCAAGATGTTGTGCAAGTTGGTCTAGACGGCTTGTCAAACAGAGCCCCAGTGTCACAAGATATTAAAGTTCAAAGCTAGAAGTTGTTGCAGATCCTCAACGGACAAAGTAGCTGGGGACAGGTGGCCCGGGTGGATGTCAACGGATAGACACATAGTGCTTGAATTATGGAGCATGCACGTCTTTTTGGATCATGAATCGGAGCTCTGGATTGCAAGTTATGGCAAATAGAAGATTTTTGGGGGCCAGTTATAAGCCGGATTGATCGCATTGGGGGAGGTGCCATTTGGAATCTTTTGGGCCTCGATGGGGTTCTAGAGGGTGGTATGCATCATTGAAGTCAATAGGAATCGACAACTTGACAATTGGAGCTACGATGATGGAGATATCATGGTAAAAATTTCAACGGTGGTTGCCGACAAAGCAATCTCGGATGTTTTTTCCCACTTTCGCGACCTTGATTCGCGGCCTTAGGGATCTTGAAGTACGGCATGGATCGACAAGCTCAGAGTTTGGATCATTGGCTCTTGGTGATATTTTACTGCTCCAAAATTGGATCTTAGAGCAGGTATTCGTGGGGGTTTGAAAGTGAAACAATTCAAAGGGTTTTTTTGACAAGTTTTGTGAAGTTTGGGAAGGTTTCCAAGGGCGAGGCCCTCACAGCATGCCATGTGGAGGACAGCATGAGCCCACATGCACTGTACGAGACGGGAATTTTGTGCTATATCATCAGGGCTGTGTCCCTTGGGTTGGTATGTAAAGGGAGTGAGAGAGCTCTCTCTTGCATGTAGCTAGACTCCATTGCGAAGGGGGATGTTGATAATTATGTTTGTCTACTACAAATTGCGGTCTAAAATAGAGGGTTTGTGGCAAATAAACTCAACAGTTTGCTTGCCACGTCTTTGAATGGAGTAAAATAACTCGTAAGCCCACCTCCAAGCACTATTATTTGTGGTGGATGGCATATGCTATGTTCTTGATGTAGAAGCACTACAATCGCATTGAGCGTTGTTGGTGCAAGGGTCGGCAATCAATTTTCGATTGATTTTGGCTTGGGCATAATGAAGCACTCATGTATTGGCTAGAGAAAGTGCGAGATCTTTTAGGAGTGCTGCTATGGCTAAGTGCAAGCAGAAGATGCCGCTCTCAAAGGCTCAAGTCAGAATATGTGCGATGATAGTGAGAGTGTGTGTGTTTATGTGTGATTCCTTAGTATCCATAGTATGGTTGTGTATATATTCTCTTTTGCAATAGTAGGGAAAAAATGAGATCTGTGAGACAAATCTTAGTTGCACCAAAAATAATATGTTATGGTAAAAGTATGTCCCTATGATTTTTGATAATCAGTGGGAATGCGAGAATCTAGGCAGATGCCAAGGCCTCCAGCAAAACAAATTTTAATTTTGTAACGCTGCATGCTAGCCAATTTTGGTATCGCGACTGGCAGCTCGATTGCATGGAATCTTGAGTGCACTACATAATGGAGGCTCGTAGTGTCTGCAGGGCAAGTTCCAGGAAGGCAGGTGGAATTGCTTGAAGGTGCGCTCTCTCTCTCTCTCTCTCTCTCTCTCTCTCTATCTATCTATCTATCTCTCTATTACTAGAGTCACAATCACTCCATTCAGTTGGAAGGCCATCGCAACGGATTTTCAGGCAGGATTTGTTGAGGAAAGATGGAGGACAAGGATGCACACACTCCACTGTAGGTATGGAGGCAGCCCGATTGCATGGGGAGTGTCAGTTGCCGCAATATGCATGTGGGCTGAGGGAGAGGAAAAAGGGGGTGGATGTGGGGGGGGGGCATCACATGGGGAAGGGAAGGGCCATTGGCTAAGGGGGTAACTTGCTGCACCATCGCTCTTTGTGTGTGCATGAGAGAGAGAGAGAGAGGGAGTGTCAGTTGCTCAGATATGCAAGCGGGGGTGCGGGAGAGGAAAAAGGGGGCGGATGATGGGGGGTAGCGCAGGGGAAAGGGAAGGGCCATTGGCTAAGGGGGTAACTTGATGCACCATCACTCTCTCTGTGTGCATGAGAGAGAGAGAGAGAGAGAGAGAGAGAGAGAGAGAGAGAGAGAGAGAGAGAGAGAGAGAGAGAGAGAGAGAGAGAGAGAGAGAGAGAGAGAGAGAGATCAGCTTTGCATTAGTGATGGTAGGTGCGTTATAGGAAATTGAGAGTAGTGAGCTTAATGGTGGTAAGTCTGATTTACTGGGTGACACTAATGTTTTTTTTAATTTGTCCATTTTTTGCTTTTCTTAGAGAGAGCACGCATACGTGATCGAGTTCCCATTGCTCTGTGTCAATGGTCTCATTGAAGAATAGTGTGAGAGGCGCGGACAATAGCGCGAGCAAAGAAGTCCCCTCCGTTAAGAAGAGGGGGCGTCCCCGAATGACCACAGAGGAGAAATCCGCAAAGGAGTCGAAGACGCCAAAAAAGCTAACGGAGGCGAGTGTCACAATCTCCGTGCGAGGGGAGGACATAGATATATGGCTCCTTCCACTCGTGGATGAATTCCTACAGAAGGAAACATTAGCGAGGATGTGCATCGTGGAAAGAGGAGGCAATGTGTTGCATCTACATTTTCAGATGGTGGTTCGTATGCTGTCATCGTCTCTTATTGCCATCAACAAGAAGTTGAAGTCATACTTGGGTTGGGACAAGCAAGGGCCACCAGGTGCAAACATCCTGTGCAAAGCTCTTAAGCAGAAGAATATGAATACCTTCCAGGGGATGGTAGGGTACTGCATGAAGGACAACGGGGAGGCACACTTTCAGAATCTAACTCACAATGTCATTGTTGACGACATCAACAAGGGTGTAGAGTTGTACACCCTCTACGGTGTAGACGACCTCAAGACAGTGTATGTCTAACATCGAACAATATTTTTGACCATGCCGCAATGTACTGGAAGTTCAAAATGCGGCACCCTCTAGGGAACAATTTCATGTCCACCTTGCACATCATGGTGCGGACCTGAAAATACTACCCTTCATTGTCGTGGATCATTCCTTACCAAGGTCGAGGAATGTACCTGAAGAAGATCAGAGCGATGTGGCACTGCATGGCTTTTCCTTCGACCGTGACTTACTAGGACATAGTGAGCATTTTTGTGATCGATGACTTGTATGCCAATGCACAACCAAGAATCGATTGGTTTAGGTCCCGATGGGATGCCATAGAAAGATTAGCATCAAATTATTTTACTGTGTTTCCCATGCATTCATTTCTTTGGGTACTTGTCACTGTCTGTGAATAGCAAGGAGCTTACCGATACGACCGTGTTTCAAGCAACCAACATAGATGCTCCAAAAGCCAATGCTATCATCATTGATGATAGTGACGATGACGACGAGGGCCCATAGATAGGCGATGACTTCATGGCTCTCGTGCATCGTATAGAGGCAATGGTTGTTGCATCTTGAAGGTTTTCAATTCATGACTATTGCTTTTTCTTGAACCTTAGATTTTTGGCATTGGAATCTAACTTGTTGGGTTCTTTCTTGTTTATGTAGATCGTAATGGAGGAGCCCCCATTTGAAAGATGTGGAGGCCACTGACACGTAGGACACATTGGAGGGAGTGGAGGAAGGCCTGGTTGAAAGATTACAGGGAATCCTGCTGCAGATTTGGACTGAGGTCCATGGTCATGATAATGGCACCCTTAAGTCCTTCATGAAAGAGTCTGTAGAGTCAATAAAAAATGTAGTTCAAGATTGTCAAATAAATGTAGCGGATATCTAGGTAGCTCAACTAGAGGAGCGAATTTTGTCATCATGCAAAGAGGTTTCAACTTTAAAAGTGCAATTGTATAAACTGAATGCACTTGTGATAAGACTCAGCAATGTAATCTGACGTTTTTGTTCTTGAATTTATAAGGTGAGCTTGGGTGGCAACTCCATTGACTGAAGCTCGTAGAGAGAGATATTGTGGGTGAGGGTGGGTAGCTGACATGCACAGAGCGAGGGCTGCAAGTCACCGCCAGGAAGAAGGAGAGTAGCATGAGGCATATCCAAATTTTGTTGGAAATTCGATGCGGTCGCCTGCAATATGGGAATGGACAGGCTTCTTCTGTGAACATTAGATGAAATGGCCCATGTTGTGCAAGGGAGCAAGGCACCCTTGGGAGCGGCTAGCGCTAAGCACCATAGGGTTTGGCAACGAGGTGCATTGATGTTGTGGCTCGATTCAACAGTGCAAAAGTAGTAATAAAAAATAATGAAATAAATGAATCAAAAAAATATACCTTTGGTTTATCTTTTTTTTTTTTCGAAATCTTCACTTGGAATTTGTTTCCTACATAGACTCATCTCCACACGGTCAAAGACCTCCTGAGCTTGCTGCTAAAAACTATTCTTTCTCCTTCTATCTCACAGGCAACAAGGGATAAATAGCTCTAGTCATTTTCATCCTTCTTCTTCTCATATCCATGACGATCTCTGTAGTTGTAGCGATTCCAAGAGCAATCACCATCTGATACTGCTACAACGCAAGCAAAAGTTATAGCAGCCTTCATGATACTTAATAATAATATATTTTATGAATTAATAACATATGATAAGTGTAATTGACTCTAAACTCAATGAGATGCAAACACGACACAATGATACACACACAAAGAGACAGAAAGAGAGAGAGAGAAGAGAGGGAGAGGGATACGAAGAATCAACACGATCATTGGGTGCAATCTCCTTCCATGCAAGAGAGCATTTTCCTTTTGCACATATTCTATTTATAGGTAGAGTCAATGCTCAAAATTGATTACATCAATTCACACTTGAGCATAAAGTTAATCACTGCTCATAAAAAGTTCACTCTAATAATGAGCTATCTACATATCAACTTATGAATTTGATAAACCATAAAACACTAGGGGTTGCTACAAAGTCCAGTAGTGGTAGCTTTATTCCATTTGACCGCTATCGCATTATTGTCATACACATACCAATTATGGATTTTTTAACACAACACGTGACAAGCGATTATATTTCCACAATTCAACTTAACATTACAATGCTCATAAAATATACCAAGATCCATAAACTTTTTGAATTGATTACAATAACGCCCTTTTTGGTCTTGCTCCCCTGCTTGCAGTGTTCACAGCCCTTGGCATCCATTCCTCCTCCCGTCACCCATCCCACCAATTTTTTTATGTAGGCTTCTTGCAAGTGGCCCATGCGACCGATCCTTCTTTTTTTGCGCGCCCCCAATCCTCTTCCCAACCCCTTTTCCACCACGACTTGGCAAAAACTCAATCAAAGAGAGGATTGAGAGACCCTTGAGCTATGATACCAGTGTAATGACTTGGATCTTGTGGCATGCTCATATCCACCTAACCATCCTCTATATAGGCCATAGCCCTAGAGATTTCTAGACTGCATGCATGCCTGACACATGGCAGAACCCTTACCTTGGGGACACTTCCACTTTGATTGTTACCATATACATGTGGTAGTGATGTGTGTGAACACACTTAGGACCACCAAGGCACTTTTTCCCTCAGTAGGAGGTTTTTCCCCCCGTGCATTGTATATACATCCATCACTCTGGGGCTATCTTATCTTTTCCGTTGCACACTAAGTAACATACTCTCTGTTGTGTGCCTTAAGCTTCCTTCATCTTTTCCAAGATATGTGTGTTTTCCTGCAACCCTAATTTCAACAATTAGTATCAGAGCAGGTTGCATCCTCCCAGGCTTAGTCGCCAGTAGCTCCAGCATACACCTGCCCACTTTCTTCAATTTATGTGAGCTTTGGTGAGAGTCAAGCAGGTCAAAAAATACTTTGGGGAGAGCTCGTAGAGACTGGTGAGCTCAAAATTTTCATTTCGGTTCATTTCGGCCTCCGTTTCCACTACAAGCAGTACTACACATGCTATTTTGTTATTTTGTGTAGAATTTTTGTCAATGTTGTTTTATGCATAACAGGTCCTTTACAGTCTTCTAAGGTTTGTGTTGTATAGCACGTGTTGTTCTTGCTTCGTTTCTCCTCTTTTCAGGCAGCTTTCACATTAGGTGCAGGCATTCACCATGGCTAACAACAACACAAACGTGTTCAAGATATTTGCTGATGAGGACAGAGTCAATGGAGACAATTACCCTATGTGGGCTTACATGATGCAACATGTCCTTGTGTCAAAGGGCATTTGGAACATTATGCACGACATTGATGTACGTCCTGGTTCTATGGATATATGCGATGTTGAGGATGTTGCAAGTTTTGCTGCAAAGATTGTTGCTATTAGAATTGTTTTGCCTACGGCTGAGTAAGCTCATTGGGATGTAAGAGATGCATAGGCTCATGCATTGATCACATTGTCTGTGAAGCACACTATTACTCCTCACATTCATTCAACAAAATCTACAAAACAAACTTGTGATATTCTAGTTGGTCTTTATGCAAGTCGCAATGAGGAAAAATTTGCATTGCTGCGTAAAGAGCTAGAGTCGAAGATTATGCATGAGGAAGATGAAATGGACACTTTCCTTGCTGGTGTCAAGGATATAAATGAGCAACTTATTTTTGCAGGCAAAATCATTTTTGATAGTTCCCTTGTCAAAACTGTTCTTGATGCTTTTCCAGATTCTTACCAGACTTTTGCTAGTACTTGGAGACTTATGACTCAAGGAAATCGTGAAGTTGTCAAGTTTGATGCATTATGCACGTTGCTATTGCAAGAGTCACTTTCCAAAAAAAATAGGGCTAAACAGTGTGCAGCAGAACATGCCTTTATTGTTGCTCAAAGAAAAAGTGGTAATAGTAATGCAGCCACTTCTCATGGTTCTCTGCGAGTGGAAAATCTTCTGCTCCTAATGCTTCTACTGGTAGCACTTTGTCTAGGAATTCACGTGATAAGGGCAAAAAGAAGATGCGTTTCCATTATTGTAAAGCTAATGATCACTTGATCAAGCAGTGCCCAAAATTGAAGGCAAAAGAGGCTAAGAAGAACGAGACTGGATCAACTACATGGTCCAATACAAGTGCAGCTATTGTAGAGTCTTCATTCACATGTGTGGTTATTTGACAGTGGTGCTACAAAGCACATTACCTCACATCGTGATTTGTTTACCTCTCTTAAGTCTATCCCTCATGGGAATAAAGTCACTTGTGCTTATTGCTGCAAATGGCAGTTCTTTCACACTTCTTGATGCATTGTATGTACCTGGGATCAAGAAGGATCTTTTGTCTCTATCTGCACTTGCTAGACTTGGACATGTAGTCAAATTTGTGGATGATAGATGTATAGTACACAATCTTAGTTTCGGTGATGAATTTGTTGCATTTGACATTTTATGTCATGGGCTATATAAGCTCACTTTGTATGAGAAGTGTGGGCAAAAATTTGCAAATGCAGCTGTGACTCTGAGGCTATTTCACATGCAAAACTTTGGCATGCATGTTTTGGACATCTGAATTTTGCACGTTTGATGTGTTTGCAACAATCTGATATGGTTGCTTCTTTGCCACCTCTTGAAGCACCTATCAAACGTGTTTGTGATGGTTGTATTTTGGGTAAGATGCGACGTTCAAAGTTTCCAAAGATGGTTCAGTTAGGGCTACACGCAGGTTGTAGCTTGTGCATAGTGATGTTTATGGACCCATGCAAACTCCGTCCTTGGGCAATTACCTTTACTTTGTGACTTTCAATGATGATTTCTCCAGTCATGCATGCGCATATCCGCTTAAAGCTAAGTCCGAAGTGTTTATGTGCTTCAAACAATTTATGGCTATGGTTGAAAATGTCTCGAAATGTATTATGGGCACCCTCCGTTCAGATCAAGGGGGGAAGTATACATCTCATGAATTCAATGCATTTTTGGCACCAGTTGGAAAACCCAAGGATGTGATCCTTGTCCCACGTACACCAGTAATCCCACCAAAACTAGGAACAAAAAGAGCCAGATCCCAGTCACGAGCACGGGCCAAAGTTGAAGGACCCAACATTAGAACCAAGGATAGTGTTGAATACCACAAATAACTCTTTCAAGGGATTTAACATAGTTATAGTGCTGCTATACTTGAGAGTTGTAAAGAAATATATGGTCTTGACAAATTATGGAAACAAGTCAAAGAGGCCAATGAAGCGAGTGAACTAAGCAGACGAGTATTTCATATGGATGATGGGAGAGGAGTGTCTCTTCCACCAAAAGAGGAAATTAAGATTGGATCTCAAATGAATTCAGAAGTGCAATCATATTGGGGAGACAAAGGATCTGTACAGTCTATAGACAGTCAACCTCATTCTCTAAGAACACTACTGTCCTATACGGGGGAGCACAAGACAAAGTTAGATGTTGTTGCAGTCTCCTCATAGATACTGTCTTCCAACAAGTTCATCGATTCAAAAGGGCTGATATATCTTTTATCGACACTAGTCACCTTTACGATAACGTTAGCCGAGTTGCTCAGGATAAGATCAAACATGTGGACTACTGTGGAAAAATGCCTAGAGAGATTTGATGTGAAAAGCTCAATGACTCAAATCGAGGAAGGGATCAAAGAGCTTGAAATGCCTCAAGCAGCTAAACAATAGGCTAGTGCCATTAAACAAGGTAGGTGAGTACTATGAGGGAGAAGATGGGCCGCCACTCTTCCTGTGAAATTCCAAGGTGTAAAAACCATGGCAATTTTTGACAACGGAGTTGGTGTTTCCATCCTAACAAAAGAGATCTGAAAAAACTGGGAAAAACCAGCAGTGAGGGCTACCAGGATGAAACTGCAGCTTGTAGATGGACACATAGAAAGGCCCATAAGACTGTTAGAAGAAGTAGTTGCTACTTCTTGCGGCATTGAGTATGAGCATATCTTTGCTATTGTTGACTTTTGCAAGAAGAACAACTATGATATCATTCTAGGAAGACCATTCATGAGGCAACTGAAAATGGTTTGGGATTGGGGTTATGACCATATCTACTTGAAACATATAGAAACCACAATAAGGATAAACTTGAAAGACCATAATTACAAGTACGTGAATCGAACCCCTCTGGAGGAGTTTGATTTCGCTACGATAGCAGGATCATAACTTCCAGCATGGTTGGGTAAGCATAAAGAAGTGTGGAGCTTCACAATTGGGAAGCTTAAAAAGAGAGGAATGTATCCTAGAAAGGGCAATCAAAGATAAGGATTATGTCATAGAACCATTTCTTGAGGAAGCATTAGAGCCACTTGAATGGGAACACATCTTGTCTACTCTGTATGTGTGCGCTATTCAAGACAGTCCAACAACAAAATTTTGTGATAAAGATGGCTATGATGTCGTTCCTTATTTTGCAGTGAGTGTCATCCAAGGAAACAAAGAGAACAAGGCATCAACAAGTCCCCAAGATGAAGAGCAAACAGAGGAATGCCACAAATCAAAAGACAAAGAAGAAGACGAGTTCTATGACTCAAGAAGATGTCGACAATGAAAATCTCGACAACCCAACAGGTGACATGAACAACACCTTAACTAATGTACGGTTTTATGATTATCCACATCAAATATCCAAGAACCAATGTCACCACTACAAGAATAAAGTGTATCAGAAGTGGATTCCAAAATCCATGTTGGTGACGCAACTGCATCAAGCATCCTCATACATGGCTCCTATACAGGAAGAAAAGACTCAACCAAGAAGAACACAACCATGTCAATGGGCTAACAATGTTTTAATCAATTGGCTAAAAAAGCCCTTCCAGAAACATCAATCCAACAACAAACATATAGTAACTTTCCATAACCAGCCAAACCACCAAGGGAAAGTGCCATAATTCAACCTTGTTGAGGATAGTAGCGACAGGATGATTCTTATGATATACCCCACCAAAAACTTAGGTCATCACCTCACTAGTAACTTCTGTAACAACAATGGAAGGCCAAAAGCAAAGAACAACAAGCTAGAACCAAAAAGTTCGACAGATCTGGATACCAAAGAGCCAGCTTGGCCAAAAGCAGGTATGGATCAAGAAGATGAAGATCTCTGATGAAAAATCACAAGCTCCAACACGACAAGAAAAACAATCAAAATCTGCAAGAACGGCTAATAAAATCACAAAGTCACAAGCTGTTGCAACTCAAATTTGGGTTCCAAAGAAGTTGACTCAAGTAGAAAGAGGTCATGAATTTATTTGGATCCCAAAACAGTTAAAATATCAATTCTTAAAGTTTGGATCCCGTCCCAACCAAGCATACATGGACTGAAGCAAAGACCACTGATGACTCACACAAAGACAAGGTGGATCCCAAAGAAGTCTCTTCAAACACAAACAAAGAAAGGACAAGTATGGGTTCACAAATGAGTGTCATCAACAAAATAACTAGTCATCATAAAGAAGTGGGTCCAAAGGAAACCATTAAAACTACTATCACACTGCACGTCGCTTGAATTCTTTAAATTCCTCCTACGGTTGTAGTACAGCTAGAAGCAAGCAAGTTGCTCACTTCATTACTGCATGTTGCACAAGGGTTATGGATCAGAAGATGAAGTGAAGGCACAAGAAAAGCTCAGAAGAAAAATAACCAGAGGCAACCAAAGAGGAAGTCCAAATCTCTCTACAACCTTCAATCAAGCAAACGGCACAGAAACTTCAAAGACCATCACATTGCTTAGAATAGGAAGACTCGCAACCAAATGCCAATAAGCCAGTGGGATAAAACACCAATGTACAATGTTGTATACACCTTAGCAAAATGGTGTTGCTGAGAGGGAAAATAGGTCACTTACGAAAATGGCACGATGTATGGTCAAAAATCAAGCTTTTTCGCATTCGTTTTGGCTCGAGGCCATCATGTGTGCCACTTATGTCTCCTACAATATCTTTGCAGTCTATGACTCCATATGAAGCATGGCATGATAAACAACCTTCTACTGAACACATATGTGTATTTGGTTGTTTGGCATATGTTTTGGTGCCACAAACACAGCACAAAAAATTGGATGATAAGGCTATCAAATGTATTTTTGTTGGTTATAGTGCTGAAAGCAAAGGTTACATGTTGTATCATCCGCAAACAAAGCATATCTTGGTCTCATCGAATGTTGTGTTTGTGGGAGATTCTATTCAGCCCTTGCTGTCATGTACTAGAGACAATAATGTAAGCTCACATGACATTTATGACACTTTGTTGTTGCTTCTTTTTAGTGGTGGAAGTTCAAAGGTAAACTCCAACGAGGAAATGTACAACCTATGGGGGTTTCTAAAAATGTTACATATCAGCCTATTACTGATGCAGTTGTACATGATATACTTGATGACGAAAGGGCTGAGAATGAGCAGGCTAGAGGTATGCCAAAATGATTAGTGCATACTTTACGTGATAGTAAATTGGATGCACCTTTGTCTAGTCGTACTCGTTCAGGTTCTCGACATGCATCTTATGCATCAAATTGTTATGCTTTGGCTGTGTCTAGCTTATGTGATGTTGAGGAACCTTTGTCTTTTGATGAAGCACAAAATTCAAAAAATTGGATGGCACCATGCAATCAAAATATGATGCACTTATAGAAAATGACACATGGACTTTATGTGATTTGCCTCCTGGAAAAAAGGCCATTGGTACGAAGTGGGTTTACAAGTTGAAACGCAAGCCGGATGGTGAGATTGATTGCTATAAGGCTCGACTTGTTTCAAAGGGTTATGCACAACAAAAAGGCATAGATTATGAAGAGACTTTTGCTCCCACTTGTCGTATGACTACTATGCATTTTCTATGTGCATTGGTAGGTCATTTTGGTTGGGATGTACATCAGTCAGATAAGGTTAATCTTTCTTAAATGGTGACATATTTAATATGTAACGCGGCCTCGCGGTTTTGTCAAGAAAGGACAAGAGGATAAAGTGTGCAAATGTAAGAAAGCTTTGTATGGGTTGAAGCAATCTCCTTGTGCTTGGTATGAGAAAGTTGATACTCATTTGGTCAAACGAGGCTTTCATAATAGTCCAGCAGAAAGCACACTGTATGTAAAGCGTGAGGGTGATGTACTTCTCATTGTCGTTCTCTATGTGGATGATTTGCTGATCACTGGACCAAATGAGAGACATATTACTGAATTTAAGGCTGATTTGAATGTTACTTTCAAGATGAAAGATTTGGGGATGTTGCATCATTACTTGGGCATACAATTTAAGGAGTGTGATGGTGGTATTGCCTTGTGTCAGATAAGTTACATACAAACATTGTTATGTAAGTTTTGACTTGAGGAATGCAAACCTATTGCCACTCCCATGGAACCAAGTTTGAAATTGATTCTTCATGATGCTGGTGATCTTGTCGATGTCACTCTTTACCAAACTACTGTTGGATGCCTCATTTATGTATGCAACACGAGGCCAAAGATTCAGTGTGCAGTCTCATAGGTCAGTAAATTTATGCGTAGCCCAGGGTCTAAGCATTGGCAAGCTATCAAGCGGATTTTTCGCTACTTGAGTGACACTTTACATCTTGGGTTGTTTTATCCCAAGGGGGGATCATTGCTGCCAGATTTACATGCTTTTTCATACTCACATTGGGTTGGTTGTTTTGACACACAAGTGTCCACTAGTGGTTTTTGTCATGCTCGGCAGTTCATGCATATCATGGTTGGGCAAGAACTCAGCAAGAAGCAACCTACTGTGGCCACTTCTAGTTGTGAGGCTGAGTACAGGACATTCTTCACAGCTACGATCGAGTGTCTATGACTCATATATCTTATGGCTGATTTGGGTGTTTGACATGACACTGCCAACACTGATAGTCAGAGCGCATTGGCAGTTGCAAGGAACCCAGTTTTTCATGCTCGCACAAAGCACATTGAGATGCATTACCACTTTGTCAGGGAGAGGCTCTTAGCGGGAGAGATCAACTTTTGACCTATGTGCCAACACAGGACAACCTTGCAGATCTTTTCACAAAGGCATTGTCTCGTGAGAAGTTCAAAGCTTTCCGCAAAGCTTTGGGCTTACTCCCCTTTGTGGATTGATCATGTCCTCACATGGCATCGCACTTCCCTATACTCTCTGTGCTAGCTCTCGTTCATCGCATCACTCCCAGGATTTGTTACCATATGCATGTGGTAGTGATGTGTGTGAACACACTTAGGACCGTCAGGGCATTTTTTCCCTCACTAGGATGTTTTTCCCCCCATGCATTGTATATACGACCATCACTCTAGGGCTATCTTATCTTCCCATTGCACACTAAGTAATACACTCTTTGTCGTGTGCCTTGAGCTTCCTTCATCTTCTCCAAGGTGTGTGTGTTTTCTTGCAACCCTAATTCCAACATTGACTAGTGTGACCATAGGATTGTTGTCCTAATGAAGCCACAAATGCAAGACTATGCTAGGGTGAATCATGGACACTAATCTTCCAAACAACAAAAGACTTCCAAGTTGATAAAAAAATGTGTTGAACACAATTTCAAGGACACAACTGCCAATTCAACTTGCAAATGCACACACATTTTATAGGTTACAAGGCTTGACCATGGATACAATAGCTTTTGACCCTACTGGAATTACTACCCATGGGTTGTTCTACATTGCTTTGTTGCTTGTCAAAGATATTGGAAATCCCCACATTCTCAATCTAATCCATTGTAAAGAAATCATTGTTGACAATGTTGTGCTTTAGAAACTTGAGAGATTGTACTCAACAACACAATTTAAATATTTGTGTGCTCCTCCCTCAACATTCAAGGACATCCATTTCATCATTCAATCATTGAACATTGTTTTTGTCCAGATATACATTCGCACATCAAATGAAACCCAAACATCACGTGCTTTCAAAAAATAAGATAATTGACAATGCAAACTTTCTTGCACCAAATTTTAATCATGTCATCCACAATCATGTCTTTGGATTGTCCATATACTTCACTCTAGCTATAGTCCACAAAGACTCTTGCTTTGAGATACTACAATGCTTCTTTGCCATTCATGAGTGCATGGATCTGCATTTGATAGTCTTGTACAAGTCACCCAAGACCCCTTTTTTTCCCTTGATACTACACCTTGATGCATTGACAAGAGAAAATCACAACATAATGAACATCATCATTGATGGCTTCAACATTGACATTGATGAAACAAACAACCATTATCAAAAATTGCATGCTATCCTGCACCCAAGACATTGCAGCCAAATGATCCAGGAAATGATAACAATCTAAACCATATTTGGCTCAGGAATTGCCCAAGGAACTCTAAATGTGGAACAAGTTAGTGCTTTTGGTATGATCACTCTTCATACATGTGTTCCTTTCAAAACGAGCTAAAACCTATGCTCCATGTTGTAGCCTCCTCATTGGAAAGACACTTCTTTGAGCCCCCCCCCCCCCCCCCCCCCCAAAAAAAGAGCACCTTTGTAACGCTTGGCAGTTACACATGAATTATGTGTCACCAATTCTTGTGTTGCTTGTGTTCATCTCTTCAAGCGTGTGAAAAATGGAAACAGCGAACGATGAAGAAGGTGGTCAGGACAGCAACCTCGCAGGCCGAGTCGTGCCCTTCGCTTGGTCGATGCGCTCTGGGTTTGCACTCGTTGACAAATTGTAAAAAGTGGATGCATGAAGCTCGGCGTCACGACGAGACTGGGGTGTCCATCATTCTGGAGCTGCAATTTTCAATGTAATTTGCTGCATGTAAAGTCGTTGTCAGTGGTCGCAACACCCACCTATCTCCTTGAAGAAGTCCATTTTACTCTGGTCCATGCAGACCTTGAATCATATGCTTCCCTGTTGCGCGAATGTACCTCCTCCAAATCCCTCCCCTTCGGCCAACTTCTCCATGACCACATCGTCAAAGCTGGGCTCGAAGGCAATGGCTACCTATGCAATCTCATAGTGGACATGTACGGGCGTTTTGATGGCTCCTTGCCCACAGCTTTTTGGCTGTTCTCAAAAATGTCCCACCCTGATTTTTTCTCGTGGAACTTCATCATTCGAGCTTACCAACATTCAGGGCTTAACATTGAAGCACTTGGGCTCTTTCAGCAAATGCTTGGGCAAGGTGCTGTGCTTCCTGATCAACACATCTATGTAAGTCTCCTCTCTGTGTCTGCTAATATCAATTCCATTGAGCATGGCAAACAGCTGCATGTCCATATTATATGGAATGAATTTGAACCAGAATTCATTGTTGCAACATCCCTCATAAACATGTATGTAAGGTGCGGAAGCATATGTGATGCATGGTCAGTATTTGACAGAATGCCATCACGGGATGTTATTGCCTGGAGTACCTTGATTGCTGCATGCCTACAAAATGATTGTGGTAAACTTGCTGTTCAGCTTCTGAAGCAGCTTCTCGAGGAAGGCCTATTGCCAAACAAGGACATCATTGTGGCATTACTTGATGCTTGTGGCATCAATAGATTGTTAGCAGAAGGAAAGCAAATTCATGCCTGCATTGCAGGCTGTGTATTAAGACTAGACTCAATGATACAGGCATCTTTATCCAACATGTACATGCTTTGTACCAACAACAGTAACCAGCATGCATTTACACCATTAAGTGGTGAGCATGATTACCTGCTCAGTATAGCAGACCAATCAAAGGGCTGGCCTATGACAGTAGATCTCAGTACCTCTCCTAACCAGTTTTTAGGAGAGACAAGAGCAGCTTTAGATGGATCACTACAGGGAGCCCTGAAGAAGTTTTCTCAGGAGGGGCTCATATATGATGCATTACAGACTTTGGAGCAGATGAAATTTCAGAGAGTGCTTCCAGATAGATACAGTCTTGCAACTCTACTCTCTGCTTGTGCTAGTCAGTCAGCAGTTTTAGAAGGAGAGCAGGTGTATGCATTCATTTGTGAAAATCATGTTGAAATTGATGGTTATCTGGGCACAGCACTCATCAATTTGTTTGGAAAGAGTGGGAAGCTTGAGGTCGCAATAGCATTGTTTGATAGAATACTCATCCATGATGTGGTGTCTTGGACTGCCATGATTAATGCATATGTGCAGAATGGAGAAAGCAACGAGGCGATTCTGCTTTATAGGCAGATGAAACTGAGAGGGACCCTACCAAATGAGATGACTTTTGCATCGATTGTAGATGCATGTAACTTAAATTATTCTTTGACTGAAGGTCAACAATTACACCAAGAAACTATTGCTTGTAAAATGGATCAAAACCTCATTGTAGGAACTGCACTTGTCAATTTGTATGCTAGGTTTGGTTATCTTGAGGATGCAACTGTTGTATTTGATAAAATGCCTTGTCGTGATGTAATTGCCTGGAATGCATTGATTGCAGCTGCTGTACATAGTGAAGACAGCACAAGAATATTCCAGCATGGCCGACAAATGCAGGAGGAGGGTGTTCTGCCAAGCAAGGTGACTATCATTAGCATTCTTAATGCATCTGCATTGTATACATGTCTTTTGGAAGGTAAACAGTGGCATGCCCAAATTGTGGCACTTTATTTTGAATCTGATGTCGTGGTTGGGACAGCTCTTATTCACATGTATGGTAAGTGTAAAAGCTTAACAACGGCTAGGTTAATTTATGACATGATCCCAAATAAAGATACTTTTTTCTGTACCGCTATGCTTGCCGCTTACGCTCATTATGGAGAGATTGATGAAGCTTTTGCTATATTTGATGAGATGCTTTCAAGAGGAATTGAACCAGACAACGTTAGCTGTATCAGCATTCTGTCTGCATGTGTCAATAAGACAGGACTAGATGATGGAAGGCTAATGCACATGCGTTCAATTTTTTGTGGACTTGATCAAGATGCAAGAGTTCTATCTGGGCTCATCAACATGTACGGGAAGTATGGCAGCCTAGAAGATGCAATACGAACTCTTGAGGTATCTTCATGGAGACGAAAAGACATGTACTTAAGTGCCCTCTCCGCTTGTGCAAACCAACCTGATCTAGTTGAAGGTAGAAGAGTGCATACGCATGTTGTGGAAATAGGAATTGAGTTGGAAGTACCTGTGGGGAATGCCCTCATCAACATGTACAGCAAATGTGGGATATTACAGGAGGCAAGAGCGGTTTTTGAGAAGTTGCCTGAGCAGGACATCGTTTCATGGACTGTCATGATAACATCTCATGCTCAGCATGGACAAGGAGCCTATGCTCTTTACCTTTTTGATCTAATGCAATTGAAAGGGATTAATCCAAACAAGGTTACATATACTAACATACTCAATGCATTCACCCATGCTGGCATGGTTGATGAAGGATTCCAATACTTCGGTTATATTTGCCAAGGACAGAGCTCAATACAGCCATTGGTGGATCATTACAATGTAATGGTAGACCTACTTGGGAAAGCAGGAAGGCTAAATGAAGCTGAGGACTTGATAAAGAAGATGCCTTTTCCAGAAACTGTTTGTACATGGACAAGCATGCTTGATGCTTGTCGAAGCCATTTGGATGTAGAGAGAGGTGAGCGACTTGCTGAGCATGCCTTTAGAATGAGACCTAGCGATCGAGCTCCTCACATTATGATGCATAACATTTATGCCTCTATTGCTAGGTCAGATGATGGTGCAAATTCTTTGTATAGGTCAAAGGATGGAACCAGCTAGCCATTAACATCTCTGAATTTGAGGAACCAAAAACTACAATTTTAGGGGGAAGATCTTTGTTGATGGAAATGAATGGAAGCTTGGGTTGAAAATGTGGTTCTGTCTGTACAGAACCTTGGTGAATATAGGGGACTGAATTGTAGGAAAGGAGCTTCTACTGTGACAAAAGGCTGCTTGTCAGAGAAACAAAGTTACTTTGTTGTTGAGTTTGACTAAGGCGAATGAGTGTGATTGGAAGGTGAAACAGTGGCAGATGTTTCTCATGGCTTTGCATTGATAGTCCATTCAAAAGACAACTGAAGGAGCGACACTGAAGGTGGTGAGAGCAAGAGTACTCCCCATCGAATAGCAGGACATTTGTTCCATGTGGACGTTTCTTATTTGCTCATGCTCATAGACCAAAAGCTGAATTTCAGCACTTAGAAGCATCAAATTGTGTTATTTCTGTCTGAATGACGTGGACAAATGTCAAATATGTCTGGCCAATTCCCGTAGTGCTTTTGTTTGGCCAAAATGGTTGGATAGTGGAAACTACTTATGGTTGCAATTACTTCAGAATTGGTCCAATTGCTTTTGGGATCTGACCTCTCTGGCCAGTTTTGAACATGAAGAATGGAAGTTTACCGTTGTTTCGCCCTAGTGGCCCATGGAGGTGGATTCAGTCCTCATGAATAAGGTTCACAAATCAAAGATCCAGGTATGGGCGAGTGTCTTCAATTTCCATAAATCTTAGATTTTCAATCTCATTTACAGAAAATCCTACTGTTTGATTGCAGAATCAAGCTTGCATATTGTGGATCCAGGTATGGGCGAAGTGTGTGAAAGATTTTGATGTGCCATAATTCATTGTCTGCTTAATGCTAAATTATGCTATTTGAGTGCAGAATCAAGCTTGCATGTTGAAGTTTGATGCCAGTTCTGGATATATCATTGGCTCCTTTCTTTTGATCATTTTTCCTTTGATAGAGATGGTAGTTAAGGCTGCCTCGCTTTCTCAATAGGTGCCAGAGGACTCAATGAAGGTTCAGCCAAAACCGTAAGTGCCTTTTCCTTGAAATACCCCTTTTTCCTCCTTCACTTTTCATTTCACCTTTTCCCAGCTCATCAAAACAGACAATTGTGTCCTATGTAACTGATCCTCTGTCACAAGACGGGCACCACGTACCAATAGAAAAGAACAGACTAAACAGACTTTTAACACTTCAATAACAACTGAACTGAAAGAGAGAGACGACACGCGACATGGAGTGGCGGAATTCCACTTCACAGAGTATTGGCCCCAAACCTTGGCTCCCCTTTCGGTATTTCTTTATATTGCATCAACACAGTACAAGCCGGTACTCCAGACTCTACACCTTTTCCAAGAAGCATGTCAGAGAATGAGCCCTAACCTCGTATTTAAAGGCCCTTGGCCTAAAAAGCAATTACAATAAAAAGCCTTTAAAACTCAAAAGCTTCTAGTCCAAAAAGCAATGCCAAAAGCTGCCAGCGTAATTTACGAAAATTTGTACAGCCTGCCACATCATCAGCCAGCGCAAAACATGAAAACCCGTACAACTTATCATGCTAGCGCAATTTACGAAAATTTGCCACGTCATTAGTTTTTGTGTGTGTGCGGGTCCTGCTTTATTTTAATCCTTTTATGTCACTAGGGTCCCATCGGACGGGGTCCCCATAAGTTGCTAGGACTTCTTCTTCTTCTGCTACTTGTTATTCTTAGGAGCAGTTTGTTACATCTCCCCTTCTTGAAAGAGAGTAATCGTCCACAATTACAGCATATCTGCAAAACAACTCAAGATAGAAAAAATAAATTCCAAGGGACATTCTGAGGGACAATCAGTTTGCTCTTTTTTTAAGGAGTTAGCTTCTCCTTTCTGCTCTTTTGATCAAGGAGTTAGCTTCTCCTTTCGATTGTTTTGATGAAGTAGTTAGCTTCTCCTTTCTGCTCTTTTGATCAAGGAGTTAGCTTCTCCTTTCGTCCAGATCGAAACTCTTGATATTCTGGCGTAGTAAAATTAGCCATCACACCCAGATCGTACTGATCTTCCACGGGTGTCTTGATGCACTGAAAAAATTACAAACTGAGGCAGTCTCATCCAATTAGGAATATTCAGTAATTGGCACATCACAATGCAACACAAATGCTAACATATGCATGTTACAAGACATAGAAACATAAAGCCGTCGATGAACACTCTCCCTGCAAATAACCATCCAGGTCCGGGCCATGAGCTGGTCCGGGCCATGAGATATAGAGGCCTTTTACAACCAAACACCCCCCAGATCGTAGCCTGCGTCGTTTGGAGGTGTTGAGAGTAACCACTGCTCATACTTCTTAATACTCCCCCGCAAATAACCATGCAGGTCCGCGCCATGAGTAACAACAACAATACTCCCCCCTTGCAAATAACCACAAGGGTCCGGGCCATGAGTAACAACAACAATACTCCCCCCGTAAATAACCACAAGGGTCCGGGCCATGAGTAACAACAATACTCCCCCCGTAAATAACCACAAGGGTCCGGGCCATGAGTAACAACAACAATACTCCCCCCGTAAATAACCACAAGGGTCCATGCCATGAGTAAAAATAACACTTTTCAATCATTCAATACTCCCCCCGCAAATAACCACAAGGGTCCGGGCCATGAGTATGAACAAGCAGTCTCAAACATCTTTTCTCACTACTCCACCCGGGAGTAAAATCACCAATCATTAAAACCAGAGTCAAACAGTTCAAATCGGCACCAAGACAGGTTCAAAACAGATACCATCCATTTCAAACAGATTCCAAACAAGATCCAAACAAGATCAAACAGAAGTCAAACTTAAAAGCAATCTCGACATCAGTCGAGCTCGAAAAGCCGACTGACTTTCCACCTTGGAACCTGCACCAAAAATTACGGTTAGGTTCATTTCGTAAGGTCGTAGCCGAGCACAGCATGGTCCATCAGCTCTTGGACAGACAGTGTTTCTTTGGCGGCGATGGTAGTCCCAAGATAGCAATCACACTGGACCTCCAATGTCATCTGCTAATGAAGAGACATCTACTGAGAGATGTCAAGAAATTTCAAGTTATAATCTGCTAGGGTTTCCATGGCAAGCATTTCAGGATACCCCACTCTACCAGAAGTTGCACTGCGAAGGAAGATGTCAGAAACCATATAACTTCGGGCAATTTTTTTTTTCTTGAAAGCTTGCCAAGTACTTGGAGTATGCTGCTTGGTAGCTGTAGACATCAACATCTGCATGGCACTGCATCTGAGAAAAACAATGACCTGAAACAAATCTGGATTCTTCTCTTGCAAGTGATCTTAATTGGCTTATGCCCTGTAAGACATGAGTGGTGAAGACGGGAGCACGCCCGATGCGCGATGAAGTAAGGGTGAGAGTGGCTAGTAAGTCCGGGTTGCAGGGCGAAGATCCCTCGAATAAAATTCCAATAGCTTTGTCTGCTCTTTTGTAGGACCGGTATGCTTTCAGAAAAGCACACGCCTGATGCTCTAATACCACTGTCACAAGACGGACACCACGTACCAATAGAAAAGAACAGACTGAACAGACTTTTAACACTTCAATAACAACTGAACTGAAGAGAGAGAGACGACACGCTAGACAGAGTGGCGGAATTCCACCCCAGAGAGTATTGGCTCAAACCTTGGCGCCCCTTTCGGTATTTCTTTATATTGCATCAACACAGTACAAGCCGGTACTCCAGACTCTGCACCTTCTCCAAGAAGCATGCCAGAGAATGAGCCCTAACCTCATATTTAAATGCCCTTGGCCTAAAAAGCAGTTACAATAAAAAACTTTAAAAACTTAAAAGCTTCTGGTCCAAAAAGCAATGCCAAAAGTTGCCAGCGTATTTTACGGAAATCCGTATAGCCTGCCACGTCATCATACTAGCGCAAAACGCGAACATCTGCCACATCATCAGTTTTGCGTGTGTACGGGTCCTGCTTTATTTTAATCTTTATGTCACCGGGGCCCCATCGGACAGGTCCCCATAAGTTGGTAGGACTTCTTCTTCTGCTACTTGTTCTTCTTAGGGTTTAGGCCCCTCGACCGGCATATGTAAGTTGGCTCCCTTCTTTAGGCTTTGACACGTCAGCAGTTTGTTCGATTAGGCCTATGGATTGCTCGACCCAGCCTTTCAGGGGCTACGTAAGTAGCCCTTGGCCTCGTATTGCATGATCACACTCAGTACCTAGTATCCCTTGGGCACAGGCGCCCTAGCACCTCATTAGAGTACCTAGCGTTTTTACCTCAGCCATCAACCTCAGCCATCGGCACCCATCAGCATCATTTGCGTTTTGGAGCAGATTCACTTGGGTGTAGCAGATCAACCCTAGCGCTATGACTTCAGCTATCATTGCTGGTGTTTTTGCAGTTTTCAGCCTAGCATTTTCAGTTCATCAGCCATCAGCCTCGTCGACATTATCAAATCAGTAATCCTGACATTGTAGATACATGTCAGAATACTAGCGTTTTGTAGTTTCAGCCCTTAGCCTCTCAGATCCAATTGGGCATCTATGGCAAGATCCCATGAGCATCTCAACAATTAGATCCATTGTATCAGCATTTGTGCAATCTAAAGCAAATACTGTCATGTGCGGCAGAAGGGTTTAAGGATTTAAACTTAGAACTAGCAGTTCGTCTATAGTGTTGATTGTGTGCACTTGGCCGATGGTTTGGTGTTGACACTGTAGATGTAAGAGATGTTTACTTCTCATTATCTAGTGGTGCATCCTAAATGCTTCGACATGTGTGCTATGTTCTTCATTTGAGACAAAGCTTGATCTCTGTGATACTGTCAGCAAATTGTGGGTGTCGGATACTGCCTAGAGTGTAGTCATTCCAGATGCATTGCAGATCACTTGTGATTGCCGGGGGAGTTCGGAGTGGCTTTAGATATCCTATGGTTGTATCTGAGGTATGAGACGACATATGTAAGGTGCAGCGGAAGTGAATGTTGAACTTCGCTCAAGATGAGTGCTCCGAACTGTGCTCAAGGTTTCTTTTACTTACGGAAGGGAGAGCCTTCCGTTCCTTTAGTGAGAGAGTGCAATGGACACAAACAAAGTGGTGAACACTGTGAATGAAGATGCTGAGACTGAGAGACAGAGAGAGAAGAATACGACACCAGAATGTTGTCAAATCCTCCTTCGAAGGCCCCACTCTCTATGGGGAGAGCAGTTTACTATTTATTGCACAAATCTCTACAATGCCTGGACTTACCGACCATGTCAACGACGATGAGGACGATGACAAGACGGGCTGAAATCTGAGAATGCTGAGGGCTGAAATCTGCAAATCTTTATCCGCTGAATTCTGACTCTATGTCGGTGACGACGGTACGACGACGACGGGCTGAAAACGCAGATGCTGAAATCTGTTGTTTCCAGGCTGAAACCGCAAACTATGGTGGATCTGACCGTGCGGCGAGGATCTGCTGCGGGAAGGTGAGATCTGCGAGGTTTGGGACTTCTTCTGCGGGTTCTCACTGCTGAAAACTGAAAATGTTGAGTCTAGGGCTGATTCCGTTGCGAAGATCCGCAAAAACGCTGAGGTGTCTTGCAGATGCAAAAACGCTAGGGCTGAAAATCTTCTACTGCGGTGGAAATCTGCTAACTACTGGAGAATCTGCCAACGCTAGTGGATCTGCTGTCTGCTGTGGTCGCAGGGGCTGATCTATTGTGCAAAAACGCCAGTGTTGATGCTGTGTTGCAAAAACGCTAGGTCTTGCTGGGGGGGGGGGGGGGGGGGGGGGGGGGGGGGGGGAGGGAGGGGTCTTGCTGAGAAGTTGCCTGTTGAGCAAGGTGCTCTTGCTGCCTCTTTTGCCAGAAAGTGCTAGAGCTAGGTTTCTATATATACAAACTTAGCAAAATTACCCTACCTAGTTTCCAACAAAAGTACATTAAAAAATAATAAGTGAAAAATGTCAAAAAAGGTCTATGCACTGTAAAAATGCTCCTGATGGGTTCTGATGGAAATCTGATGATCATGTTGCATGCAACCAGAGGATATGCATCTAATCTAAGTGTCTGGACATGCACGGTCTGCGAATAGACTCACGAAAGTCCCAGATCACTTCCTATTTTAGACTGACTTGACTGAACTGAACCCTGGTCATGCTGTAGCTTGTCCACAGACACATAGGGTTGGATGTGTCACGTGACATCCCCTCCTTTTCAAAGTGAGGTACTGGTATTGAACTGTATGGCGTCGAGGGAGATCGCCAACAGGGTTTGGAATCTTGGGAAGGACTCTTCGCTGGCCCCCTCTGATCCGTGGGTCATGCGATACTTGAACTTCATAAAGGTCTGCAACGCTTGCTTCTTTGGGCCGCGTCGAAAGCGACACAAAGTCTTCTGTGGCTCCTTCAATGCTTCAACTTCATCTATAGTCATGCGTCTACTCACGAATCTCTGAGGTTGAAAATTCATGAAACCACTTCCAACACAAAAGCATGAACATACCCATTCCATGTAAAATGACTGGAAAAGCTCGTCTTCTCTAAAAACTGTGCATGCAATGCAGATGAACATAGAGACGGA
This sequence comes from Adiantum capillus-veneris, assembly GCF_014529385.1. Lineage (NCBI taxonomy): Eukaryota > Viridiplantae > Streptophyta > Polypodiopsida > Polypodiales > Pteridaceae > Adiantum > Adiantum capillus-veneris. Next base: position 105,060,054 of record NC_140946.1, read on the forward strand.
GTGCTAAACCGTTCATCAAAACACATGCAAACAATGAGATCGAATCTTGTCTTTTTGATCTAATTCAATTAAATGTGGCAAAACATAATGGAAATGCCGATTCTTGATGTTCAATCCTTCTTGTGCTCTTTCTACGACTGTGTCATGCCAGGGAAGAGACATGGAATGTGACTTCCTTGAATGCATACTTTTCAGCTTTTCATGAGAAATCCGCATACATCCGTGCTCATTTATGAGTGAATCATGCTCAACGTACAGTATGGCATGCCTTTAAAAAAGGATCACATAAAGACGCTGACTAGAATACAGGAAACGGTCACGAATAAAATACTCGATCAATGCGTGCTGACTAATCATGCAAACACATAATACTTCCTTGGGGGGGGTGGTTCTGTGGACCTAGGCTCAAGAGCCAAAATCGGTTCTTGAGGGGTTCTTTGGACCTAGGCTCCAGAGCCAAGATCGGTTCTTCCTGATTGGTCGAATCGTCCTGTGCAAATTCTTTGGACCTCGACTCGAGAGCCAAGATCGGTTCTTCGTAATTGATCGTCTCTGCAATGAGGTTAGCTTCACTAGAGAGGCCATTTGGTTGGGCAAACTTGCAAAAGAACTTGGCATGCCTGCTCATACACCTGTGTTGGGTTGTGATAGCCAGAGTGTTGTCTATTTAGCTAAAATGCCATGTTTCATGGGCGTACCAAACACATAGATGTACGGTACCACTTCATACGACAGGTATTGGAGGATGGTCTAGTGAGCTTGACTAAGATCCATACACAGGTTAACCCTGCAGATGTTCTCACCAAGAGTCTTGCTAAGGCTCAACATGAGCATTGCATACAGCTGGTGGGAGTTGGTTAACTTAAAGGCATCATTTATGCCTTTAAGTGTGAGGTTGTTGGGTTAAAGACCTAAATAACCCCTTTTTGTACATTTTTATACTTTGTCCAGGTTGAACCTGGACACATTTTTTAAAGGTCACTTATAATAAAAGTGGGAAAATCGAAAACTCACTCATTGAGTTTTTCCCAAAAGCGTGAGCTCTCTCTCTCTCCCTCTTCGTTCTACTAGCGCTTCCCTTCTGCAGCAAGTGCCTCCGCTTCAAGTCTCAAGGCCTGCACATCTTCGCGTGCTCTATCTGTCACAAAGTGATGACGTGGCGGACAACAGAAACCCTAATTTCTGCCAGAAACCCTAAAATTCCTGCAAACCCTAATTTTTGCCAAAAACCCTAAATTCCGGAAATCGCGGAGGCGGATTATTATTATTATTTTTTTTTTTTTTTTGGGAAAATGATGAGCGACGCGAATTTTGCTTTTGCTTTTTTTTTATAAAAAAAAAAGAGAAAAGACTCTCTAAGAGAAAGAGAGAACTGATGCTTTTGATTTTAAAAGCTTTTGGGGCTCTGCTTTTGGGCATCCCTTGTAACCTTTAAATTAGTGGTGAGGGCCTCACTTCTGAGAGCATCTGGACGCAGAGTCTGAGAGTGAAACCCTAACCGCTCTCTTGTACTTTGATGATTGATTAATACAAAAAGAAATACCGAAAGGGGCGCCAGTCTTTGGGGCCAATATCTCTAGGCACGGAACTCCGTCGGGCCAGTGCAAATCTATTGTGATCTGTGAATTGTTTTGAAGTGGTTATTTGGTGCTGTCGCGGTTGATTCTTGACTTGGAGTGTCCAAGTTTGTTACAGTGGTATCAGAGCCCGACCGATTTCTCTTCTACGGGAAATCCGATCCCCGAATTTTTTTTTTTTTCCGCGGCACCTATGGCTTCAGGCAATGATCAGTCGACTCCCTCTGCATCTGGAGATGCGGGCTGGGATCACAACGAAGATTCAGACAGAGAGTATGGCCCACCTCGGCCTACTCAGGCGGAGCAAACAGAGATGGAGCGTCGTCAATTGATTGGCGATGCAACAAAGATGATGCTCAATTTTGCCAAGGACCCGAAGATGGTAAAAATATATGAACCAGACCTCTTTGAAAGAGGTACAGATGGAGTGGCAGAGAACCACAACACCACTCCCGAAACCCGCTCTCAAGAAACCTTCTACCTCCAAGAAATATACGGAGAAGGAACTGGAGAACGTGGTTGATGCACGGATTGCTCAGCTTTTCGACGTGCAAAAGAAAGGCAAAAAGCACGGCAAAAAGCAGAACAAAGGTACTGACTTCCCGGGATATTTGGGTCGTCAGTCGACATTCGACAAAGCAAAGAAACGGAAGAAGCGTGTTCGATTTGAAGGAGTACCCAGTTCTTCTTCTTCTTCTTCTGACAGTTCTTCTAGCTCCTCGGATTAGAGCGAAGAAGACAGAAAAAAAGCAAAAAGCGAAGCAAGACACAAAGCTTCGGAACGGGCAAGAAAAAGGCAAAGAAGGCTACATCTCGCCCAGAGACTGACAGTTCTACTGAGGACTCGTCTACAGACAGCTCAGATTCCGATGACGGAAAGTTTTATGCGAACAAGAAGAATTTTTACAAAGCCAACCAGTATGACTTTCTCGAAGATAACAGCAAGAAAGTCCGAGAGTTTAAGGAAGGTGGCCACTCGATCAAGTTTGATACTTTTCAGGATACTCAGATGCTTCGAAGGCTTTGTCTCTTATACAGCAGTTTGACATCGCTTTCGCGGGAGGACGCTATTCAGAGCACTCCAAGATTCGGAGAGCTGCCTCTTACTCTGAGGGGAATGCTCGTACTTGGTGGTCCACGCTTCTATTAAGCAAGACTGGCGCCCCTTTCGGTATTTCTTTTTGTATTAATCAATCATCAAAGTACAAGAGAGCGGTTAGGGTTTCACTCTCAGACTCTGCGTCCAGATGCTCTCAGAAGTGAGGCCCTCACCACTAATTTAAAGGTTACAAGGGATGCCCAAAAGCAGAGCCCCAAAAGCTTTTAAAATCAAAAGCATCAGTTCTCTCTTTCTCTTAGAGAGTCTTTTCTCTTTTTTTTTTATAAAAAAAAAGCAAAAGCAAAATTCATGGCTGAAATTCAAGAGGCTTTTTATTTCTTCTTGGTTGACTCAAGAGTTTGAGCGAGATATACGAGCTGCTTGGAACCATCTCCGGATGACCAAGAGCGATACAGTGAATTCTTATTGTGAAAGATTCTGGAGCTCTTTTCTACCCGCCTCTTCATTCAAGAAGATCTCGTTCAGAGAACAAATTGAGCGGTTTACCTTGGGTCTACCTACAGAGATCCGAGATCACTGCTTGGAACAGAAGTCAGCTTCTATTCAGGAGTTGATGAGTCATGCGAAGCGGGGCTTTGCCATTCACTCTGGCAGTCTGACCTACCCCACAGATGAGGCCATGACACAACGAGCCAAACAGACTTCTGGGAATGAAAGTAGAATGAAAAAGAGCAACCCAAAAAAAAAAAAAAGGATGCACGACCCAAGCTTACTCCTGAGGAGAGAGCTCGCTTCATCAGAGAGGGGAAGTGCTTTGGATGCGGGAAACATGGACATATTTTCGCAAAGTGCCCTGATAAGGCACAGAAAGAACAGAATGATAAAGACGACGACAGGTCTGAGAGTTCGAGAGCAGCTGAGGAATGTGGCAGAAAAGGCAGATAGAAAAGCAGAACTGGTACCACATGGCGTGGGACTTGCACCGAATCAAATGAATGAAAGTACAAACTTTGCCGGTTTTTTTTTGGGGCAAAGTGAAGGATCAAGAAGCTCTTTTGAAGGAGCCAAGGCCAACTTCTTTTCACTTGGAATTGGCGGCTCGATTTGGAACTGCGCCCGACAGACTGACGCCACTGGCGGAGGTAGTTCGACTGGCACCCGGATGGGATGTTGCCATTACACCGAGCATTGGCAAACTTCGTTTGCAATGACAGGGGTGTTCAGGGCACGTGAGTGACGTTCTACTCGGGATCCCTTGGTACCACAAGAACTACGCCGTGGTTGACTACCGGGCCGAGAAAGCGACTTTGATAAATGAAGGGCTTAGAGATTGTACTTGATGAACTTCAGTTTTCTTACTCATTCTTTTGGGAGAACTGAACCATGGATAAAAGTTGAATATGTTTTGACCTGAAGAAAAGAACGCCAAGATTTTTTTCTCCACACTCATGCCGATTGCTTTTGAGAGGGCCTGAAGATCATACCATTGATCTGATATCTGGAAGCACACCACCGAATCGGCCACCTTATTGTGTGAGCCGAGTACAGAATGAAAAGATTATGAACTCAGTGAAAGACCTCTTGGAAAAGGGTCTTGTCCAGCTTAGTACTTCACCGTATTGCTCTCCAGTGTTGTTGATTTTGAAGAAAGACAGATCTTGGAGAATGTGCATCGATTATAGCACTCTCAACGAAATCACCATCAAGAACAGATTTCCGATTCCTAGGATCGATGATATACTCGACAGGTTACAGGGATCCTCGTGCTTTAGCAGGATTGGCTTGAAGAGTGGATATCATCAGATCAGGATAGCGCCAGGAGATGTCTACAAGATAGCTTTTCGGACGACTTTTGGGTTATTTGAGTTTTTGGTGATGCCTTTTGGCTTAACCAATGCTCCTGCGACATTTAACCGGATGATGGACAGGATTTTTCGAGAGTACAGGCTATTTGTTGGCACTTTCTTTGACGACATCATTGTTTTCTAGAAGAATGAGGCAGAACACAGAGATCATCTGCTTCAAGTCTTTTAGGCATTACGAGATCACACGCTAGTGATTAATGCAAAGAAAAGTGAATTTTTTCCTACCATGGATACACTTTTTGGGACACATTGTGTCAGCAACACAACAGGAGTGCAAATGGACCCGGCCAAGATAGAGACTATCCGTGATTGGCCCGATTTGAGGAATGTCCATGAAGTTAGAAGCTTCTTGGGACTATGTTCATACTACAGGCGGTTCATACGAAAGTTTGCAGAGGTTGCTTCCCCTTTGCATATCTTGACACAGAAAGGAGTACCTTTTTCGTGGGGACCCACAGAGGTGACTGCCTTTCAGACATTGAAAGAGAAATTGACTACGGGACCTATTTTGACTTTGCCGGACTTGCAGAAGTCATTCGAAGTATATTGTGATGCTTGTGGTCGTAGTCTGGGTGCGGTCTTGATGCAAGAAGGCCATGTCATAGCTTACGAGAGCCGTTTGTTCTCTAGGCCGGAGATGACAGCACAGATTTATGAGAAAGAGCTTTTGGCGGTTATCCATGCTCTTACTCAGTGGCGGCATTACCTACTCGGAGCGGATTTTATTGTCTTTACAGACCATCAGAGTTTGCGCTACTTCTTGTCACAGAAGCAGCTTTCGGAAAAGCAGATGCGGTGGGCGAACATCTTGTCACAGTTTCACTTCGAGATTGTCCATGTGCAGGGACAGAAGAATGTGGTGGCAGATGCTTTGTCTCGGAAACCGTTGGTTCTGGCTATTTCCGCGATACATCATAGGAGCTTCGAGGATATGGTCGATCAGTGTGCCACAGATACAGATTTTGCAGATATTTTCACACGGATACGGGATGGGGAGACAGTAGCTGGATACTCCCTTCGGGAAGGCTACTTGATGAAAAAGACTATGTTGTGCGTTACACAGCCGTTGAGGGAAAAGGTTATGACTGATTGCCACTGTCCACCTTTTACGGGTCACCGCAGCATTGCTACCACCATGAAAGGGGTAGAGAGAGATTTCTTTTGGCGGAGACTGAAGAAGGATGTGGAAGAGTTTGTGCGCAGTTGCTTGGTATGCTAGAAGGTCAAGTTTGACAGGCATAAGGCACAGGGATTGTTACAGCCTTTACCCATACCCACCCACCCGCCCCTGGGAAAATATTGAAATGGATTTCATTTTTTTTTATCTCCCGAGAATACAGAATGATCACGATGATTTTCCGATTACATGGCACGCCTGAGACGATTGTCTCCGACAGAGACCCCAGATTTATGAGTTTGTTTTGGAAGGCAATTTGGGAGAACATTGGGACGCGGTTGCAGTTCTCGTCATCGTTCCACTTGCAGACTGACGGGCAATTTGAGATTGCCAATTCAGTGATTTTAGATTTATTGAAGTCTTGTATCTCGCATCAGAAGACTCAATGGGAAAAGAACTTACCTTTGGTGGAATTTGCCTACAATAACACGATACACTCTTCGACGGGGAAGACGCCATGAGAGATTGTTGAAACTGCTGCGAAGGTTCCATCCTTCCTGAGCACGAAAGATTAGAAATTTGAAGCGGATGAATATTCGCGAGATTTGGATACGGCTTTTGCCAAGGTTCACGAGACTTTACAGAAGTCTCAAGAACGACAGAAAAAGGCAGCGGATCGCCATCGTCGCGACTGGAAACTGAAGGAGGATGATTGGGTGCTCTTACTTTTGAGAAGGCACGCCTAAGAAAAAAAAAGGGAAAGGAGAGGCTTTTTCCAAAGCTTAGTATGTGATACTACGGACCTTTCCAGATTACTGACAAGATAAATGATGTCTCCTTCCGATTGGACCTGCCAGATACTTGGAGGATTCATAATGCATTGCATGTGAGTCTCTTGAACCCTGTTAAGGGTGATGTGCCTGATGATGGGGAGCCTGATGAGCAACCCGAAGTGGAAGAAAACGAGGAGATCCTTGTTCCTGAACAGATTTTGGCACATAATGATACGAAGAAAGGTAAAGTCCGAAGGCGGTTCTTGGTTAAGTTCAAGAACTTTCCTGCATTTGATGCGAAGTGGATGGAGGAGGAGGACCTAGCAGATACTCCTCGGATTGTGAAACTTTACCTCGATGTTTTGGTTTAGCATAGTCTACTCCAAACGGAACCCAGAAACTCAGCTTGGCCGAAGATCTGGTGCAGTGGGATGCACAAGAGGGGGGTCGCTCCACTCCTTTGTCAACAGATGCCTCGATTTTGATACTAAAGTCACTGATGTCTCTTTGAGCTTCAGGGATACTGAGAGCTGACAGTATTCTGCTGGATGACTTTATGAAATGGAATTCCTGATTATGATACTGATTTGTTCTTGACTTCTTGTGAGTGCAGGAACTGATAGCCGAAATGACTGCAGCATTTTGGTCTGATTGATCTCGAATAGACATGGTTGCAATAGGGGTTAGTCAATCGGACATCGATGAGGTCCCGATTGGACCTAGATGTGATTGCTAGCTACATTGCCGATAAATCATGGTCTAAGATCCGAATGAATGTTGAATGTCATGTGATGTCCTGTGATGTCTGGTGATGTCCTGTGATGTCGTGTGATGTGACTGTCGATTTTGTACATGTGCTAGATGTGTGTTCCTAGTACGTAGGTACTAACAGTCAGTGTCTGCTAAGACGGTTTATGGCTTTTGTCGGTTTTGCAGGCGTAATCGCGGTCGATTACAATGCTTTCAAGAGGGGGGTATGTCACAAAGTGATGACGTGGCGGACAGCAGAAACCCTAATTTCTGCCAGAAACCCTAAAATTCCTGCAAACCCTAATTTTTGCCAAAAACCCTAAATTCCGGAAATCGCGGAGGCGGATTATTAATTTTTTTTTTTTTTTTTTTTTTTTTGGAAAATGATGAGCGACGCGAATTTTGCTTTTGCTTTTTTTTTATAAAAAAAAAAAGAGAAAAGACTCTCTAAGAGAAAGAGAGAACTGATGCTTTTGATTTTAAAAGCTTTTGGGGCTCTGCTTTTGGGCATCCCTTGTAACCTTTAAATTAGTGGTGAGGGCCTCACTTCTGAGAGCATCTGGACGCAGAGTCTGAGAGTGAAACCCTAACCGCTCTCTTGTACTTTGATGATTGATTAATACAAAAAGAAATACCGAAAGGGGCGCCAGTCTATGGGGCCAATATCTCTAGGCACGGAACTCCGCCGGGCCAGTGCAAATCTATTGTGATCTGTGAATTGTTTTGAAGTGGTTATTTGGTGCTGTCGCGGTTGATTCTTGACTTGGAGTGTCCAAGTTTGTTACACTATCACTTGCACACACCGCTGCGCGCTCATCAAGGTTCTTGCTTGGAGGAAAACGCCACCAAGGGGGATCTTGCTGAGAGAGAGGGAGAACCTGCTGCATGTAGCCTGTGTTCTCCTTCTCTGCTGCCAATTAGTGCTAGCCTAGGTTTGCTTATATACAAACTTACTCAATTTGCCCTACTTACTTTCCAACAAAAGTCACTTAAATTAATAAGTAAAAAATGTCAAAAATAGGGAAAATAGGTTAAATGCACTGGAAAATTCCCCTGAAGGATTCTGATGGATTCTGATGGGAATGCTTATGATCATGCTGTGCGCAACTAGAGGATATGCATCTACACTAAGTGCCTGGGCATGCACGGTCTGCGAACAGACTCACAAAAAGTGCTAGAACACTTGCTAATCTAGATTGATTGGATTGACGGAACCCTTGTCGTGCTGTAGCTTGTCCACGGACACATAGGGTTGGATGTGTCACGTGACACGGTGATGGTTCGGTTCCGAACCTAGAGAGTCGCATCATTCTTGTCGTGCCAAGGCATGCCCAAGAGAACGTCGCAATTGCCCAACTTCATGATGTGGAAATCAGCTTTTCCATGATAATCTTGAATAGTCACTGGAAGAGCACCAATGAGTGGTACCACTTTCTGAGTTTTCCCTGTGGCTAGCTCAGCTTCAATTTCTCCACCCTCTGCGTCATAATCAAAGTGCATCTGCTTTAAGAATTTTGGATGGATGAAGTTCTCTGTAGCTCCGGGGTCAAAGAAAATAAGGGCTTTGAAGCCATTGACTTTGCCATATGCTCGACACAATTCATTTGTACTCTCAAGGCGTATGTCATAACCGTTGGTGCGGGTGTCGGCTCCTCTGGTCTATCAGTGCGTTTGGGACAATTAGAATGATTATACCCTGTTTGAAAGCATCCAAAGCATCGGACTTCTTGTAGCAAGGTGTCTCGTTGTTGAGGCGTCAAACGAGGCCTTTGTGGTTGATTTTTGCGAGACTCTCGAGAATTTGTTCGTTGTTGCCGAGAGTTGTGGTTAGTGGCCGGAGATTCTCTCTAGCTTTCCCGTTCATCAGTTTGTAGCCGACCGCAGCATGGTCCATAAGTTCTTGCATGGTAGAGACTTGCTTGGATAGACAATATTCCTTCAATGGTGATGGTAGTCCAATGGTGTATGCTTAAAGTTGAGTACTTGTTTTAAGCTAAGTAAGTTGTGTCATCTTATTTTACACATGCCTTTTCTAAGAACATTTTTAAGTTAATAATGTTTTGTTTTATTTAGTTTTGTTTCGTAGCAAACTAAGTGATTTAGTTTGTTTGTTTGTGTTGCTAATTGGACTATTTTCTTATTTTTATTGATTAATTTCTTTGTCAAGGATATTTTATTGTGTACACTAAGAACTGTTAAAAGATTGTAGCTACAGGAATTGCCATCAAGAACGGACAACTCTGATGTGTCATTTGATGGGTGACGGTAAAACATCGCGAAGGAGTTTCCGTAAGTTCGGTGGAAAGGGCCGGGTTACGAGTGTCCCTGATGCGTCACATGATGGGTGACGGGTGCATCAGAAAGGGGGCATTCCGTAGGCTAAGGAGGAAATCAGAACTGAGTAAGAAAATACGCGTAAAAACGCAAGCACAAGAATAAAGATGGGTTCAAAGAAGCTTTTTACGAAAAGCAGGAACTTTCGCAGGAGGGCAGATGCTTTCCCGCGAGGAAGCTATGTCTGCATTGCATCTGTTCCGTGTTCTGCACCCGAGGACGCCTGGAATGTGTTCATGTAGCATTGTTTTCACTAACTGAGTGAGTTTTTAAAGTTTAAACAAGTTCACACTTTATTTTATAAAGTGGCCGGCCACTTTTAAGTGACCGGTCCCTTTTATTAATAAAATAAAGCATCCCCAAAATCTTACGTAAAAAACCTACGCAAGCTGTACGGATGGGCTGAAAACAGCTCTCTCTCTCTCTCTCTCCCTCTCTAGAAGCGCCAGAAACAGCTCTCTCTCTCTCTCTCTCTCTCTCTCTCCTCTCTCTAGAAGCGCCAGAGCTTCTGTTTTTGTGCCCTATTTTCTGCCGGGTGCACGGGCCTATAAAAAGGCAGCAAGCGTTACAGTTTTGCAGGAACGCAAGGAGCAGCAGAAGTCCCAGCGCTGAGGATTCTGGAGCAAGTGTTGGCGACGGAAATCTGCAAGTGTTCGTGTGACGACTGAGTACGGAGGTCGCTTTTCCGAGCAAGGAGCTACAGGTATAATTTGTTGATACGCTTTGCGAGCTGTTGCTTTGTGTGGTTTGTTTTGCAGGAATCTCCCTTCTTACGGGAAAGTCCCTCACGGGAAGTACGGCTTCACGCCTAAGTCCCTTACAGGAAAGTACGGCTTCGTGCCTAAGTCCCTTATGGGAAAGTACGGCCTTGTGCCTAAGCCCTTTACGGGAAAGAACGACCTTCGGGTCTAAGATTACAGAACGGAGGGGTTTCCTCGGGTTCTTGTGCTTGTATACGAATTCTCCCTGAATAAAGAATACTCTTGACGGGGGGGGGACCAGCCCATCTTCTGGTCCCCAATATTGTGTCGATCTTCTCCCTTCTCTCACATTTGCAAAGTATTTTATTTTTCTAATTCCTAAGTGCTCGTGTACGCTTCCGTTTTGTGACAGTGGTATCAGAGCTCGGACCCCTCTCTTTCTCTGCAAAGAAGGACGATTCCGGGAAGAACAGGAAGAACCATGTCGAGCCAAGGGAGAAGCGTTGAAGAGGAGCTTCAACAAGTGCTAGCTCAGCTTGCGGATTTGCAACAAGTCTTACTATTGCCAGATGTCCAAAAGCTCTTGGGCGGAATGAAGAGAATGAATGGAACCGATGCAGCCGGGCATCCCGACCACACTGTTGGTGTGAGACCACAGGAAGAAAGAGAAGAAGAACGTGCGGAGGTGCACAAAGGATCTTCGGATCAGAATGAACGGCCTACTCCAAGGAAAGGCCAAGAAAAAGCGCTCTCTTTGCTAGACGAGAGCAAGGACATCTCTATCTCATCTCCATCTTACTCTCCTGATTATACTTCTACTTCTCAATTGTCTCGCCAGAAGAAGGAAGCCGCTACTACTACTACCCTACATCAACCTAAAGATAAGCCTCGATTCAAGAAGCATGGTTGCAAGTCTCAACATTGCATGAGAGTCTTCAAATCGGGCGACAAGGACATCAAGTTCGAAACCTACAACGGACGGAGAGATATCTCCAAAGCACCGTCCTTCATCAGACAGATTGAAGTCGCCTTTACCAATGGGCACTTCACAGAAAGATCCAAATTGTGCCATGTGGGGATGCACCTCAAGGAAACGGCAAGTAATTGGTGGTTAGCCAAGATTCTGGAAGGTTCTCAGGCCAGAACTTGGGAGAGATTCAAATCTGAATTTTATGAACAATTTCTTCCACCTGACTTCGAGCAGGATATACGGAAGGAATGGGACTGGCTCGCCCAGAAGGAACATGAGAGAGTCACGACCTATGTGGACAAGTATTGGTCGGTTCTTTTGAAGGTCACTCCCTTCATGAAGATTGCCGACGAGGAAAAGGAACGAAAGTTCGAAGCGGGTCTCCAACCGCAGCTTCAAAAGAGTATGAAAGTGTATCCGCATGACACTCTTCAGAGGATGATGGAGTCAGCAATCATTGCTGAGGATTTGCACTCGACTGGGACGCCCAGAAAAATGGAGCATAGCACTTACCGTGCGAGACAAAGAGGGGTCTACGATGACCAAGGGGGCCAAGGAATAAAACGTCCTCCATCTAGGGACTATGATCATTCTAAGAAGCCAGAGGGCAATGGCAAGCGAACTAAGTATCTCTCTCCCACTCAACTTCAAACCTTCAGAGAGGAAGGAAGATACTTCTACTGTGGCGAGAAAGGACATATGAGACCGGATTGCCCGTTAAAGCAGCAACGGCAAGAACACGCCCCTACGAGGCAAGATAAAGCAAGGAAGGAACCCGCTCCACCAAGCTCGAACTCTATTCGAGATGTTCAAGGAAACACAGAAACAGAGAAAGGGAAGCGTTAGCTTTTGAAGGGCTGGAGGTCTTTGAACAACCAGCGAGTACTAATTCTTTATGATCCAGGATCCACGGATAACTTCATCTCCCTGGATACTGCAGAACGTTTGTGCCTCACACCGGCTCAGCTTGGCACACCGGTTACATCCGGATCGGCATTCGAGGGGTTGACAACCAATGCAACTCCCGTGCAAGGACAGCTCAATCTTCGGATTGGCGAGTACAAGGACTGCGAGTCATTTTTGATGGCACCCATCGAGGGATGTGATATCATCTTGGGTATGCCATGGCACTTCCACATGACACTTGTCCCCGATTATGTGGAAAAGACCCTCACTCTTGATCATGGGGGTAAGAAAATAAAGATTCATGCTGATGTAGGAGATTGGCAGTTCCCAATTGTAAGTCATATCTCCATTAAGAAAGAAATGAAGAAGTGTGTTTCTGCTTACTTGATTTTTGCACGTGAGAAGGATAAAACTAGTGGGGATTCACTCTCTAGTCTGGAAATTAAGCGTTTTCAATTTATTGAAAAGTACAAAGATTGTTTCACGGAAACACTCCCTGATGAACTACCTCTGGTACGCCCGGCATAGTTACATGGGACGGCGGGTCGGGGTCGGGAACGGGGACGGGACGGCAAAAGTCAGGAAACGGGGACAGGGGTCGGGACGGCAAAAAAAAATTTAGAGTTTTTTTTGCATTTTTTGACCTATATACATGCCACACACATAGAGCATCACTTTGACCACAAATTTACACTAAATAGACCAAAGAACATGAGTCATATAGACGCAAATGTGCTAATAAAACATCGAGAAATGAGGACCCAAAGGGTGGCTTTTATAGCCATTGGGGTGCTTCAAAGTTCAAACATATGGCTATTAGAGAGAAACTAGCCTCTAGAAATGATCAGGTTTTCAAATTTTAAAAAAAGTCCCCTCCCATCCCCTCCCGTCCCCTGCCGTCCCCTCCGTCCCCTGTCGTCCCCGGGACGTTTTGCCTGTGTTCCCACTTGGCAGCCATTTTTCCGTCCGTCCCCTGCCGTCCCCACCCGTCTCCGTCCCAGAAATGGGCGTCCCCCGTCCCTAGGGTCCGTCCCCTCCGTCCCCTCCGTCCCCTGTAACTATGACGCCTGGAAGATCACCGCATAAATCTCATACCGGGTAGCTCGCCTCCCAATCAACCCCCTTATCGGGTGAGTCTTGCTCAGCAAGAGGAAATTTTGAAGCAAGTCAACGAGCTTCTAGAGAAAGGGTTAATACGGCCAAGTGCTTCACCCTACTCTCTCCAGTTCTACTGGTGCAGAAGAAAGATGACACGTTTCGAATGTGCATAGACTATAGGTCTTTAAACAAGGTCACGGTCAAGAATCGCTTTCCGATCCTTGATATACTTGATAAGTTGCAGGGTGCAAGTGTCTTTAGTCGCATAGACTTAAAGAGTGGGTATCATCAGATACGGATCGCCCCTGAGGATGTCCATAAGATTGCTTTCCGCACAACCTTTGGACTATATGAATTTTTGGTAATGCCATTCGGCTTGACCAATGCTCCTGCGACGTTCAATCGCATGATGGACCGCATTTTCAGCCCGTATCGAGCTTTTACGGGAGTATTCTTTGACGACATACTCATCTTCTCTAAGTCAGAAGAGGAACATCGGAAACACTTGGACCTAGTGTTTCAAGAATTGCGAAAGCATGAGTTGCATGTGAATGCAAAGAAGAGCGAGTTCTTTCTTTCAGAGATACACTATCTCGGCCATATAGTCTCTCACAATCAAGTGAGTATGGATCCTGCCAAGATCCGAGTGGTAGAAGATTGGCCTATTCCCACTACGGTACATGATGTACGTAGCTTCCTTGGATTATGTTCGTATTATCGAAGGTTTGTCCGAGGATTTGGCCATGTAGCAAGACCACTTCATGACTTGACAAAGAAGAAGATTCCTTTCAGATGGGGATCGAGACAACAAGGAGCTTTTGATCGGCTCAAGTACTTGCTAAGCCATGGACCTATTTTGATAGTGCCTGACTTAAGGAAACCATTTGAGGTTCACTGCGATGCTTCAGGCGATTGCATCGGAGCAGTGTTAAACCAAGAAGGCCATGCAATGGCCTACGAAAGCAGATGGCTTAAGGATGCAGAGTTGAATGCATCAATCTACGAAAAGGAACTTAGGGCTGTGATTCACGCCTTATCCAACTGGAAGCACTATCTTCTAGGAGCGGATTTTGTGATCAAGACTGATCACCAGAGTCTGCGGTATTTTCTTACGCAAAGCAAACTATCTGAGAAGCAGATGAGATGGGCAAACTTTTTGTCTATGTTTCACTTCCAGATCCTTCACACAGCTGGGAGTAAGAATGTGGTCGCGGACGCATTGTCTAGGCGGCCAAGGGTGAACGCTATCACTTCGGTGTATCACCAAGAATTAGAAGCACTACCGGATTTGTATCCGAATGATCCAAACTTCTCCACCGTTTGGGGAAAGCTACATCGTGGAGAGAATGAATTTCCCTATTCCATTCGGGACGGTTATCTCTACCACCATCAGGCCATATGTGTAGCGGAACCATTAAGAAAGAAGATCATGGATGAAGCACACGCTTCGCCTTATGCGGGTCATCGGGGTATTCTCCCTGCGACCTTAGCAATGGAAAGATATTTCTTTTGGCCTAGCCTTAAAGCAGACATTGATAAGTATGTCAGGGAATGCTTGGTTTGCCAAAAAGTGAAGTATGATCGGCATAAGACGCCTGGGTTGCTACAACCATTGCTTGTGCCTAATGAACCTTAGGAAAGTATTGCCATGGACTTCATCATGGACCTCCCTAGAACTCAGACTGGAAATGACGCGATCTTGATCATTGTGGACAGGTTTAGCAAGCAAGCACACTTTATACCAGTCAAGAAAACGATCAAAGCAGATCATATGGCTAGGGTCTTTCTGGCACAGATCTTTAAGCATCATGGAATGCCTAAGTCTATTGTGAGTGATCGAGATCCTCGCATGACAGGAAATTTTTGGCGTGCCTTGATGGATAATCTTGGTACGAAGTTGAATTTTTCATCTGCCTACCATCCTCAAACGGACGGGCAAAGTGAGATACCCAATTCCACAGTATTGGATATATTAAAATCTTATGTGTCAGACCGGCAATCTGACTGGGAGAAATATTTGCCTCTTGTCGAGTATGCGTATAACAATACCATACACTCATCGACGGGGAAAGCACCTTTTGAGATTCTCTATGGTAAGCCTTTGCTTCCACCGATCCTTTTAACTAAGGATAAGATATTTGCAGCAGATGAATTTGTCCGGAATTTGGACACAGCCTACGGGCAAGTTAGGAGAGCTATTCTACGCTCTCAAGAAAAGCATAAGAAAGCTGCAGACAAGCACAGGAGGAATCTAGACTTAACAGTCGGACAGTTAGTCTTACTCAAGTTTGAGAAGGCAAGACTTAAGAAACAAGCGTCTCATAAGGGGAAGGTGGTAAAACTTTCTACCTGTTATTATGGGCCATTTAAGATCACTAACCAAGTGAATGATGTCACATTCCGGTTAGAGCTACCGCCTAATTGGAGGATCCATAATGCTTTCCATGTCAGTTTACTCCGGCCGTACGTGGGACTGCCTCCGAGTCAGCCAAGTGCTGAGGAACCTCCTGAGGTTGAGGAAACATAAGAAATACTCCAACCGGAACAGATAGTAAGTCATCAGGAGCGGCCCCTCAAGTCCGGAAAAATAACACGGAAATATTTGGTTAAGTTTAAGAACTATTCGAATTTAGATGCTCAGTGGATGACGCAGGAAGAATTAGCAGCTTATCCCGAGATACTGGAGGTATATGTCCAAGCACTACAGTTGAGGTCAACTGTTTAGAAGCCAGAGGGATGTTGCTAATTGGACTATTTTCTTAATTTTAATGATTAATTTCTTTGTCAAGGATATTTTATTGTGTACACTAAGAACTGTTAAAAGATTGTAGCTACAGGAACTGTCATCAAGAACGGACGACTCTGATGTGTCATTTGATGGGTGACGGTAAAACATCGCGAAGGAGTTTCCGTAAGTTCGGTGGAAAGGGCCGGGTTACGAGTGCCCCTGATGCGTCATATGATGGGTGACGGGTGCATCAAAAAGGGGGCATTCCGTAGGCTAAGGAGGAAATCCGAACTAAGTAAGAAAATACGCGTAAGAACGCAAGCACAAGAATAAAGATGGGTTCAAAGAAGCTTTTTGCAAAAAGCAGGAACTTTCGTGGGAGGGCAGATGCTTTCCCGCGAGGAAGCTATGTCTGCATTGCATCTGTGCCGTGTTCTGCACCCGGGGACGCCTGGAATGTGTTCGTGTAGCATTGTTTTCACTAACTGAGTGAGTTTTTAAAGTTTAAACAAGTTCACACTTTATTTTATAAAGTGGCCGGCCACTTTTAAGTGACCGGTCCCTTTTATTAATAAAATAAAGCATCCCCAAAATCTTACGTAAAAAACCTACGCAAGCTGTACGGATGGGCTGAAAACAGCGAGCTCTCTCTCTCCTCTCTCTAGAAGCGCCAGAAACAGCGAGCTCTCTCTCTTTTGTCTCTAGAAGTGCCAGAGCTTCTGTTTTTGTGCCTTATTTTCTGTCGGGTGCACGGGCCTATAAAAAGGCAGCAAGCGATACAGTTTTGGAGGAACGCAAGGAGCAGCAGAAGTCCTAGCGCTGAGGATTCTGGAGCAAGTGCTGGCGACGGAAATCTGCAAGTGTTCGTGTGACGACTGAGTACGGAGGTCGCTTTTCCGAGCAAGGAGCTACAGGTATAATTTGTTGATACGCATTGCGAGCTGTTGCTTTGTGTGGTTTGTTTTGCAGGAATCTCCCTTCTTACGGGAAAGTCCCTCACGGGAAGTACGGCTTCACGCCTAAGTCCCTTACGGGAAGTACGGCTTCACGCCTAAGTCCCTTACGGGAAAGTACGGCTTCGCGCCTAAGTCCCTTATGTGGAAGTACGGCCTTGTGCCTAAGCCCTTAACGGGAAAGAACGACCTTCGGGTCTAAGATTACAGAACGGAGGGGTTTCCTCGGGTTCTTGTGCTTGTATACGAATTCTCCCTGAATAAAGAATACTCTTGACGGGGGGGGACCAGCCCATCTTCGGGTCCCCAATACTGTGTCGATCTTCTCCCTTCTCTCACATTTGCAAAGTATTTTATTTTTCAGATTTCTAAGTGCTCGTGTACGCTCCCGTTTTGTGACAGTTTGTTTGTTTTTGTTTTTCTTTTCTTTTCTTGTGTCCCTATTGTTTTATGAGTGCTTTATTCCCTCTTATAATTCGTGAGTTCAGACTATTCTAAACTTATGAAGGTATATATAAAAGTATCAACTAAACCATCAACCTTGTGACAAGTACATCATCATGCTCGTGAATAATCACATCATCTTCCTGTAAATCATCATGCGTATGAGAAATCACATCTTGATCATGCAAATAATCATGCTCGTCATTGTCATTCAAATCATCATGCTTGTCATTGTCATGCAATTCTTCATGCTTATCCTGATCATGCTTTGGAAAAGAAGAGATTGAGAGAGATTGAGAGAGTCTCCTTCTCCTGATCCTTTGCAATCTGTGCCTGCACATTAGAAAAGAGTCGCAACAACTCTTTGCAGTCACGTGCTATGGCTGCCATTCTTTCATTGTATGTACGCTCTATGGTTGTCATTCTTTCTGTGTGTTCTGCCTTTCTTTCTGCTTCTCTTGCTTCACGTTCTAACTTCCTGTCCATCATCATCTTGTCAAAAAGCTCCATAGGAGTTTGTGCAATCCTTGGCATAGATGGGAAGGGGGAGGGTCAGAAAAACCTCCTGGTGGGGAAAATTCTTCTTCACCACCCTCATGCTCATCACCTCCATGCGAAGTATCGCTGCCGCTTCGGGTGATGACCATCCACTGAAGTTGTGAGTTCTTGTGGTCTTGGGTTCTTAAGTTCACAAAGAACTTGGGTTTTTGGTTCCTGGGGTTCTTGAGTTCTTGAGGTTCTTGAGGTTCTTGGGTTCTTCTTTCGCTTGCAATCTGTGTTAGAGAAGGATCTTCTCTTCACTCGAGTTCTGCTCTTTTCTGCGGGCGCACCCCTTTGCGGCCTTGCGCTCACACCAAGGTTGCTTTTTCCCACCGCATGTCGATTGGCCGGCTGCTAAGTGCACGGTCCGCTTTCAACGAGTGAAGAGAGACACAAGGGGAGGCTGGACAAGCCCTTCTTTCTTGGGTTTCCTGTCATTGTTCAAAAACACGATTAGGAGTCGACACGCCCAAGAGGACATGGGTTACGTGCAATCTCAGCAAGCAAAAAAGATTATGTGGTTCTTGTGGTTCTTTCCTTGAGTGATACAGAACACTGCCAAAGCTCTGATACCAATGTAAGGTGCAGCGGAAGTGAATGTTCAACTTTGCTCAAGATGAGTGCTCTGAACTGTGCTCAAGGTTCCTTTTACTTACGGAAGGGAGAGCCTTTCGTTCCTTTAGTGAGAGAGTGCAATGGACACAAACAAAGTGGTGAACACTGTGAATGAAGGTGCTGAGACTGAGAGACAGAGAGAGAAGAATACGACACTAGAATGTTGTCAAACCCTCCTCCGAAGGTCTACTCTCTATGGCGAGAGCGGTCTACTATTGATTGCACAAATCTCTACAATGCTTGGACTTACTGACGACGACGACGACGACGAGACGGGCTGAAATCTGAGAATGCTAAATCTTTATCTGCTGAATTCTGACTCTATGTCGGTGACGATGTCGATGACGACGGTACGACGACGATGCGCTGAAAACGCAGATGCTGAAATCTGCGTTTTCCGGGCTGAAACTGCAAACTACGCTGGATCGGACCGTGCGGCGAGGTTCTGCTGCGGGAAGGTGAGATTTGCGAGGTTTGGGACTTCTTCTGCGGGTTCTAACTGCTGAAAACTGAAAACGTTGAGTCTAGGGCTGATTCCGTTGCGAAGGTCTGCAAAAACGTTGAGGTGTCTTGCAGATGCAAAAACGCTAGGGCTGAAAATCTTCTGCTGCGGTGGAAATCTGCTAACTGCCGTAGAATCTGCTAACTCTAGTGGATCTGCTGTCTGCTGTGGTCGCCGGGGTTGATCTGCTGTGCAAAAATGCCAGGGCTGGTATATGGTGCAAAAACGAGAGTGTTGATGCTGCGTTGCAAAAACGCTAGGCTTGCTAGGGGGGTCTTGCTGAAAAGTTGCTTGTTGAGCAAGGTGCTCCTGCTGCCTCTTCTGCCAGAAAGTGCTAGCGCTAGGTTTCTATATATACAAACTTAGCAAAATTGCCCTACCTAGTTTCCAACAAAAGTCACTTAAAAATAATAAGTGAAAAATGTCAAAAATAGGGAAAATCGGTCTATGCATTGTAAAAATGCTCCTGATGGAAATCTGATGATCATGCTGTGTGCAACCAGAGGATATGCATCTAATCTAAGTACCTGGACATGCACAGTCTGCGAACAGACTCACAAAAGTGCCAGATCACTTCCTATTCTAGACTGACTTGACTGAACCCTGGTCACGTTGTAGCTTGTCCACAGACACATAGGGTTGGATGTGTCACGTGACAACATAGTTCCGATTTTGTTGCTGGCATGTGTTGAGCGAGAGACGAGATGTGTCTCCTTCGCGAGTGAGCTCCACCATACTCACGAGACAGATCTTTTAACTGTGTAGGATATGTCAGTAGACTCTGTAGAGATAGAGTGCTTTAGTGAGACATAGCAGGTGTCATCGAAGTTTGTGCAGACAGAGGTAGAGCGGATCTGCTCCCTGGAGACACAAACAGAGATGATGAACATGGGGTTCTTTGATATGTCCATGCTAGAGGTTGATGAGTTCATGCAAGGACAGTTCCTCTTATGGATGAGAGGGACGTAGCCATCCTAGTGTTGGCGATGACACATCCATACGTGATGAGTAGTCTTGATGATGCAGTGCATGTAGATAGCGCTGGGGAGGCTAGTACAATTAGGTTTGCGTAGATTTCGTTAGTGTTCGAGCGTCTCATGTATGACCCACTATTGTTGAGGCCCGACTTAGTAGTTGCAGTGGGAGAATTTGTTGAGGCCTGACCTAGTAGTTGCAGTGGGAGAATTTGCAGTAGGGGTTGTCAGTCGTACGGTGACTGACACTAGCATGATGCATTGTGGAGCTATGCAGACCATACAGAGTTCTCTGTGGGATTTGCATATAGGCTCTAACGTGGATATGCACGCTGGCCTATCACTAGAGCCAATACGACTGCATGTGAATCCGACTGCCCACACTTATCCTTATTGCTTGTATATATACAATATAAGGAACACTTTCATTGCTGTCACTTCTGCTGAGAGGTTGCTTCACCCACATAGTGTCGCCTCTCCTCTTGCCCACTTTTGCTGAGAGGTTGGTGTAAAGGCGGTGCGTCTTACGTTGGACAGACATTGAATCCGACCGCCCACCTTTATCCTTATTGCTTGCATATATACAAACAATAAGGAGCCCTCTCACGGCCACTTCTGCTGAGAGTCCACCCTCACAGTGTCGCCTCTCCTCTTCCCCTTTCCCTTTCCGCACGTATGCATTGCGCACTCACACCAAGGTTGTAAGGTACGTAGTATTCGGTACGTGTTCGGTACGTACTGTACGTTGTACCGTATGGATTGGGCCATAAGGTACGTAAAATTCGTAGTATATTTTTTAAAAGCTAAAAATACAAAGAATTTCAAATTTATATACAACCTATCTAGTTTAAAAACACTGCACAATACTTAAACATAGCCACAACTTTCAAAAAACACTTAAAATCACCCCACAAGTTAAGTAACCGCTAGATAACTCTGCAACACAATTAACGCACACTTCCAAGTTGAATACAAAACTTACAATCTTTCGCGAGGTCAGGACTCTAGAGTGCCTCCTTGCAGACTCCAAACACAAAGAGAGGGAGGGAGGGAGGGAGGGAGAAAGAACCTTATCGGTGGCGGCAAATCCTTCCTTGGTCTCTGTGCAGAGACTCTATTCTACTCTCTGATTCTCTGTTGTGATAATAACCAGTATAGGATAGGTGGACTTATTAAAGGCCTCGCCCACCTAATCCGACCACGGGGAATAGGCAGCGTTGGCGATTTTTTTTTTTCAGAGGTTTATTTTTTCAGGTTTATTTTTTTGTTTATTTTTTTGTTTTGTGGGTACGTACGGAATCGTACGGTGCGTACGGATACCGTACGGACGTACCGTATGGTACGGAACCATACCGTACGTACGTACGGAAACAACCTTGACTCACACTTGATGCCAATGCTGAGAGTGAGTCCTTGGCCAAGCTAACTGAGAGTGTGAAGCTTCTGCTAAGCATGGCTCAAGAATCTTATTCATGGCAGGCTAATTAACAAGCATTGTCAGGATGTTACTATCAAGGAAGGGGATTGGGTGTATCTTAGAATCATCTTAAGCAAGTAGGAAAGAAGCTTCCCAAGTTGTCTTTTAGGATGTGTTTATAAAATTGCGGTTGCCTAAGAGAGAGAAGATGGAGAGAGAGTGGACAAGTCCTCTAGGGACAACTTTGCTACATAAGAGAGGTACAAGGCTCTGTACACAATGTCAAAATGGTGGCGCGGCCCTCTTCTATGCAAGTAAGCCTACACGTCCCACAACAGAGTATCACAAAGGTGAACAACCTTTGACTTGTTTGCCACACCATCTATCACGTGCACATGGCTTTGTGTCACGTGACACATTCAACCCTGTGTGTCCGTGGACAAGCTACAGCATGACCAGGGTTCAATTCAGTCAAGTCAGTCTAGAATAGGAAGTGATCTGGCACTTTTGTGAGTCTGTTCGCAGACCGTGCATGTCCAGACACTTAGATTAGATGCATATCCTCTGGTTGCACACATCATGATCATAAGCATTCCCATTAGAATCCTTCAGGGGAATTTTCCAGTGCATTAAACCTATTTTCCCTATTTTTTGATATTTTTTACTTATTTATTAAGTGACTTTTGTTGAAAAGTAGGTAGGGCAATTTTGCTAAGTTTGTATATAAGCAAACCTAGCGCTAGCACTTTCTGGCAAAAGAGGCAGCAGGAGCATTGCTCAACAGGCAACTTCTCAGCAAGATCAACCCCCAGCAAGGCCTAGCGTTTTTGCCCCACAGCAGCTACACTAGCGTTTTTGCATCAGTAGACCAGCCCTGGCGTTTTGTTCAGCAAATCAGCCCCGCGTCATCATGACACAGCAGATCCCCTAGCGTTAGCAGTTTCCATAGCAGGAAGATAGTTTTCAGCCTAGCGTTTTTGGAGATCCCCTAGCGTTAGCAGTTTCCATGGTAGGAAGACAATTTTCAGCCTAGCGTTTTTGGAGCAGCATAGACACTCAGCGTTTTTGCAGTTCCGGCGCGACAAGACCATCAGTAACCCTAGCGTTTTCAGTTGTCAGCATTCCGTACCCGCAGTAGAACCCCCAAACCTCGCAGATCTCTCCTTCCCGCAGCAGTTCCTCGTTGCACGGTGGGATCCATCGAAGATTGTAGTTTTAGTCGGGAAAACGCTGATTTCAACATCTGCATTTTCAGCGCGTCGTCGTCGCACCATCGCCATCGACATCGTCCCCGACATAGAGTCAGAATTCAGCAGATAAAGATTTGCAGATTTCAGTCCTTAGCATTTTCAGTTTTCAGCGGTCTCATCGTCGTCCTCATCGTCGACAAGTCCAAGCATTCTAGAGATTTGTGCAATTATAAGTAGACTGCTCTCGCCATAGAGAGTGGGGCCTTCGGAGGAGGGTTTACAACGTCTCTGGTGTCGTATTTTCTTCTCTATCTCTCAGTCTCATGCACTTTCATTCACAGTGTCCATTCACTTTGTTTGTGTCCATTGCACTCTCATTAACAACGGAAGGCTCTCCCTTCCATAAGTAAAAGGAACCCTTGAGCACAGTTCGGAGCACTCATCTTGAGCAAAGTTCAACATTCACTTCCGCTGCACCTTACATTGGTATCAGAGCTTTGACAGTGTTCTGTATCACTCAAGGAAAGAACCACAAGAACCACTGATTTTTTTTGCTTGTTGAGGTCGCACGAACCCAAGTTCACTGGGCGTGTCGATTCCTAATCGTGTTTTTAAAGAGTGACAGGAATCCCAGGAAAGAAGGGCTTGTCCAGCCTCCCCTTGTGCCTCTTTTCTCTCATTGAGAGCGGACTGTGCACTTAGCGGCCGGCCAATCAACGTGAGGTGGAAAAAAGCAACCTTGGTGTGAGCGCAAGGCCGCCAAGGGGTGCGCCCGCGGAAAAGAGCAGAACTCGGGTGAAGAGAAGATCCTTCTCTAACACAGATTGCAAGCGAAAGAAGACCCTCAAGAACCAAAGAACCTCAAGACCCTCAAGAAACCAAGAACCCAAGACCCACAAGAACCCAAGTTCCTCGTGAACTTAAGAACCAAAGATCATAGTGCATACTTATCACCCGAAGCGGAATGGATACTTCGCATGGAGGTGATGGGCATGAAAGTAGTGAAGAAGAATTTCCTCACCATGGAGGTTTTCCTGACCCTCCGGAGGCCCTTCGCCATCTACGCCAGGGATTGCACCAAATCCTATGGAGGCTTTGGTGAAATCAATGATGGACATGATGGCACAACAACAAGAAGCGAATCGCGTTGCGCTGGCACAACAAGAAACGACGCGCATTACTTTGAAACGCGAGTGCGATGCACGAAAAGAAAGAAAAGCACAAAGAAAGGAGGACGCCGAAGCAAGACGAGCGGCCTTGGAGACCGATCGTGAGGCTCAGAGAGACCTACGTACGCAAGAATTGGTTCGACAGGTTCTTGCTTCAAAGTCCGAACTAGCAAAGATGTTGGTAGTTCCTCAAGTGACGCAAGCCGCGATTCGGACTCCAACAACCCAGTCACAGAGAAGTTGACTTTCAGTAAGTATGATGGTAAGATGGATGCTACGGTTATTCATTCTTGGTTGCATCAATATAATGCTTATTTTGCGACAACCAAGAAGACATGAAATAGCAAGGTTTTGACGGCAGCTATGCACCTTGCCGGTGATGCCATCAATTGGTACCACGCATGGCAAGAGGCACAGTTAGCCGCGCACCTAGAGGAAGCCGACGAATTCACGCCCCTTTCCTTCAATTGGGCTGATTTCCAAGACAAGCTCAAGGCGCGGTTTATGCCACCTCAGTATCTCGCACGATTGAAGGACGATTGGCGCGCTCTCAAGCAAAATGCTATGCCAGTTATGTCTTTCTCTAATCGTGTTTTGCAGCTAGGTACCCAATTACGCAAGTCGTATGATGAGCGCAAAGAGGCATTCCTTTATGGATTGGACGAGTATATCAAGTATGATGTTGAGGTGCTCGATCCAATCGATCTCAACAAGCGGTAGCGATTGCTCTCGCATAGGAGATGAAGCACAACAAGGGAAAGCCTAAGGAAAACAAGACATCCACAAGTACCTCTCAAACTTCGCAGAACCCTCAGAACGATAAGAACGGTAAGACTGGTAAGAACGGTAACTCTTCTAACCAATCTTCCAATTGTCTCTCAGAAAAGAACTCTCAAAGTGAACCTAAGGGTAACGCTAACACAATTGCTAAACCTAAGCTCACTCCAGATAAAAAGGTAGCACAAGGAATTTTAGGAGGATACATCACGTCGGAAGAGCAAAGCACTTATTCTAAGGAAGGTCGTTGTTTTCATTGTCACATTAAGGGCCACATAAAAAGAACATGTCCTAAGCTTGACTCTAATGAATCTAAAGAATCCACAGAACCCACTTCCTCTGTCAGTGCAATAAATGACAACACGAGTGTGCCCCAAGTTTCTCATGACCCTCCCATTGATGAGTCTCTCATTAAATGTTATGGTCATATGACGGGGCAGCGTTTTGTCATAGTGTTTGACCCAGGCAGTATGCATGATGTGATCAGTCCCTCTCTTGTTGAGAGAGCCTGCCTAGAGGTTAGTCAGAAATCTCTTCTCGAGGTCTTTGGCTTCGCTCCCGGTATGGACTCTCTCATCACGAATGAGTGCTTTATGTGATCAGTCCCTCTCTTGTTGAGAGAGCCTGCCTAGAGGTTAGTCAGAAATCTCTTCTCGAGGTCTTTGGCTTCGCTCCCGGTATGGACTCTCTCATCACGAATGAGTGCCTTGATGTGTTGTTTACAGTTCAACAAGCTGCTTTTCGTATAAATTTTTTTGTCTCTCCTCTCTCAGGATGTGATCTGATTTTGGGCATTCGATGGTTTCGTAAGCATAACCCTCTCATTGATTGGGCGGAAAATACGTTCACTTTCAATGCCAAAAGTGACTCTCCCATTCTCATTCATGGAGAGCAAGTTGTTTATTCTCCATCTCTCATTTCTAATGTGCAGGCGAAGATTGAACGGATTCAGGAGAAGGAGACTCTCGGTTTCGTCTTCTCCAAAGCATGATACACAGGATTCGCATGATGATAAGCATGATGATTTGGATGACAATGACAAGCGTGATGATTTGCATGATCAAGATGTGATCTCTCACGAGCATGATGATTTGTATGACCACGATGTGATTGTTCACAAGGATGATGTAGTAGTTGATGCTTTTTCTAGCGAAGCTAACCTCGTTTTAGATTCGATCAATCACGAAGAATCGATCTGGACGTTTGAGTCGAGATCCACAGCAATCCCCCCCTCCCACAGGCAGATTCGATCAAACACGATGAAGAGATCTTGGCTATCGAGCCTAGGTCCAAAGAACCCTTACAGGAAGTACTATGTGTTCGAATGATTCGTCAGCACGCATTGTTCGAGTGTTTCATTCGTGATCGTTTCCTGTATCTTAGTCAGCGTCTTTATGTGATCCCTTTTCCTAGGCATGACATATTGTACGTTGAGCACGTCTCACTCATGAATGAGCACGGATGTATGCGGATTATTCATGAAAAGCTGAAAAGTATGCATTCAAGGAAGTCACATTCCATGTCTCTTCCTTGGCACGACACAGTCGTAGAAAGAGCACAAGAAAGTATGAGCACCAAGCATGGGCATTTCTGTTGTTAATTGCCGCAGTTGTTTGCTTTAGATCAGAAGAGAAAGATTCGATCTCATTGTTTGCGTGTGTGTGGTGAACGGTTTGGCACTCCGTCTCTTTGTTCCATAGTTACCAGGAACGGGAAATTGGAACGGGGAACGGGGAACGGCAACATGCATGAAATGCCATTCCCTGTTTCGAATACTCACGTTTGAAACACGGAACGGGGATTCGGAATGGGAAATTGGGATGGGAACCGGGACCTGAAAATGGCCATTCCCTGTTACTATGCTTTGTTCATCCACATTGCATGCACAGTCTTTGAGGAAGACAAGATTTTTTCCAGTCACTTTATATGGAATAGGTATGTTCATGTTTTTGTGTTGGAAATGGTTTCAGGAATTTTCAGCCATGGAGATTCTTGAAGAAGGAAGAAGCATGACTCTAGACGAAGTTGAAGCATTAAAGGAGCCACAAAAGACTTTGTGTCGCTTCCGACGCGGCCCAAAGAAGCAAGCGTTGCAGACCTTTATGAAGTTCAAGTACCGCACGATCCACACATCAGAGTGGGCCGGCGAAGAGTCCCCTCCAGAATTCCGGATGCTATTGGCGATCTCCCTCAACGCCATATAGTTCGGTATCAGTACCTCACTTTGAAAAGGAGGGGATGTCATGTGACACATTCAACCCTGTGTCCGTGAACAAGCTACAGCATGACCAGGGTTCAATTCAGTCAAGTCAGTCTAGAATAGGAAGTGATATGGCACTTTTGTGAGTCTATTCGCAGACCGTGCATGTCCAGACACTTAGATTAGATGCATATCCTCTGGTTGCACACAGCATGATCATAAGCATTCCCACCAAAATCCTTCAGGGGAATTTTCCAGTGCATTAAACCTATTTTCCCTATTTTTTACATTTTTCACTTATTTATTAAGTGACTTTTGTTGGAAAGTAGGTAGGGCAATTTTGCTAAGTTTGTATATAAGCAAACCTAGCGCTAGCACTTTCTGGCAGAAGAGGCAGCAGGAGCATTGCGCAACAGGCAACTTCTCAGCAAGATCAACCCCCAGCAAGGCCTAGCGTTTTTGCCTCACAGCAGCTACACTAGCGTTTTTGCATTAGTAGACCAGCCCTGGCGTTTTGTTCAACAAAACAGCCTGACGTCAGCATGACACAGTAGATCCCCTAGCGTTAGCAGTTTCCATAGCAGGAAGACAGTTTTCAGCCTAGCGTTTTTGGAGCAGCATAGACACTCAGCGTTTTTGCAGTTCCGGCGCGACAAGACCATCAGGAACCCCAACGTTTTCAGTTTTCAGCATTCAGTACCCGCAATAGAACCCCCAAACCTCGTAGATCTCTCCTTCCCGTAGCAGTCCCTCGCCGCACAGTGGGATCCATCGAAGATTGCAGTTTTAGTCGGGAAAACACAGATTTCAGCAGCTGCGTTTTCAGCGCGTTGTCGTCGCACCGTCGCCAGTGACTCCTCCCCGACGTAGAGTCGGAATTCAGCAAATAAAGATTTGCAGATTTCGGCCCTTAGCATTTTTAGTTTTCAGCCGTCTTGTCGTCGTCCTCATTGTTGTCGACATCGTCGGCAAGTCCAAGCATTGTAGAGATTTGTGCAATCATAAGTAGACCGCTCTCGCCATAGAGAGAGGGGCCTTCGGAGGAGGGTTTTACGTCTCTGGTGTCGTATTTTCTTCTCTATCTCTCAGTCTCATGCACTTCCATTCACAGTGTCCATTCACTTTGTTTGTGTCCATTGCACTCTCTCATTAAGAACGGAAGGCTCTCCCTTCCATAAGTAAAAGGAACCCTTGAGCACAGTTCGGAGCACTCATCTTGAGCAAAGTTCAACATTCACTTTCGCTGCACCTTACACTTTGTGTGCCACGTGGACATGCTACATCGATTTTGATAGCCAATGTGTCACGTGCACATCTAACCCTATGTGTACGTGGACAAGCTACTTCATGACAAGGGTTCAATCCAGTTTAGTTAACCTAGATTAGGAAGTGTTCTGGCACTTTTGTGAGTCTGTTCGTAGACCGTGCATGTCCAGGCACTTAAGAGTAGATGCATATCCTCTGGTTGCACACAGCATGATCATCAGATTACAGTCAGAACCCAATCAGGAGCATTTTTACAGTGCATAGACCTTTTTCCCTATTTTAGCCATTTTTCACTTATTATTAATAAGTGACTTTGTTGGGAAATTGGATAGGGAAATTTGACTGAGCAAGTATATAAGAAAACCTAGCGCTAGCATTCTCTGGTAGAAGAGGCAGCAGGGACCAGACATCATACAGTGCACCTTCTCAGCAAGGAACCCCCCCCCCCCCCCCCCCCCAAGCAGAGGCTGATCAGCCCTAGCGTTTTTGGATGATGCAAGATTGCTAGTGTTTTTCAGTTTTCAGCCCTACGACTTCGTAGCATAGCCCTTGTGGTAGCAGATCCTCACCGCCTTGACTTGCCCGCGACAGACAGACCCTAGCGACAGCAGAGTTCCTCAGCAGATCACTAGCATTTTTGCATCAAACACAAAATTCAGCCCTAGCATTTTTGGATCAGCAGAACAACATAGCGTTTTGCAGATTCGCCGCGACCAACCAGCATAGGCATCAGCGTTTTCAGTTTTCAGCAGTCAGACTCCACAGTAGAACCGCCAAACCTCGCAGATCTCACCTACCCGCAGCAGATCCTTGCCGCACGGTTAGATCCACCAGCGTTTGCAGATTCAGCCCAGAAAACGCAGATTTCAGCATCTGCGTTTTTAGCGCATCGTCGTCGCATCGTCGCCATCGCCGTCGTCATCGACATAGAGTCAAAATTCAACAGATACCAGATTTGCAGATTTCAGGTTTTAGCGTTTTAACATTTCAGTCCGTCTCGTCGTCGTCCTCATCGTCGTCGACATCGTCGGCAAGTCCATTGCATTGTAGAGATTTGTGCAATCAATAGTAGACAACTCTCGCCATAGAGAGTGGGTCCTTTGGAGGAGGGTTTGACAACATTCTGGTGTCGTATTCTTCTCTCTTTATCTCTCAGTCTCAGTACCTTAATTCACAGTGTTTACCACTTTGTTGTGATCATTTGCACTCTCACACTGAAGGAACAGAAAGCTCTCCCTTCCGTAAGTAAAAAGGACCTTGAGCACAGTTTGGAGCACATATCTTGAGCAAAGTTCAACATTCACATCCGCTGCACCTTACATTGGTATCAGAGCTTTGGTAGTGTTCTGTATCACCCAAGGAAAGAACCACATAAGTTTTTTTGCTTGTTGCGGTCGCATATAACCCTAAGTCCTCTTGGGCGTGTCGATTCCTATTCGTGTTTTTGAAGAGTGGTAACTCTTCTAACCAATCTTCCTCTAGTCTCTTAGAAAAGAACTCTCCAAATGAACCTAAGGGTAAAGCTAACACAATTGATAAACCTAAGCTCACTCCGGATGAAAAGGCAAAAAAAGAAATTTTAGGAGGATACATCACGTCAGAAAAACAAAGCAATTATTCTAAGGAAGGTCGATGTTATCATTGTCACATCAAGGGTCACATAAAAAGAACATGTCCTAAGTTTGAATCTAATGAATCTAAAGAACCCACAAAACCCACGTCCTCTGTCAATGCAATAAATGAGAACATGAGTGTACCCAAGTTTCTCATGATCCTCCCATTGATGAGTCTCTCATTAAGTGTTATGGTCATGTGAAGGGTCAACGTTTTGTTATATTGTTTGACCCGAGCAATATGCATGATGTGATTAGTGACTCTCTTGTCGAAAGAGCCCGCTTGGAGGTTAGCAAGACATCTCCTTTCAAGGTGTCGGGCTTGGCTCTCGATATGGACTCTCTCATCATGCAAGATTGCTTTGATGTTTTGTTCAGTGTTCAACAATTGTCCTTTTGTAGGAAATTTTTAGTATCTCCTTTTTCAAGATGTGATATGCTTTTAGGCATTCGATGGTTCTTGGGGGTCTTGGTTCTTGGGGTTCTTGAGTTCTTGAGGTTCTTGCGGGTCTTGAGGTTCTTCGTTCGCTTGCAATCTGTGTCAGAGAAGGATCTTCTCTTCACCCGAGTTCTTCTCTTTCCTGCGGGCGCACCCCTTGGCGGCCTTGCGCTCACACCAAGGTTGCTTTTTCCCACCTCACGTCGTTTGGCCGGCCGCTAAGTGCACGGTCCGCTCTCAATGAGTGAAAAGAGGCACAAGGGGAGGCTGGACAAGCCCTTCTTTCTTGGGTTTCCTATCACTCTTCAAAAACACGATTAGGAATCGACACGCCCAAGAGAACTTGGGTTACGTGTGACCGCAATAAGCAAAAAAATTCTTGTGGTTCTTGTGGTTCTTTCCTTGAGTGATACAGAACACTGCCAAAGCTTTGATACCAATGTTAGGTGTAGCGGAATGAATGTTGTTCTTTCTCAAGGTGAGTGCTCCATAATGTGCTCAAGGGTTCCTTTTTGTTCTTATGGAAGGGAGAGCCTTCCATTCTTAATGAGAGAGTGCAATGATCATAACAAAGTGAATGGACACTGTGCGTGCAAGTGTATGAGACTAAGAGATAGAGAGAGAAGAGAGATACGACACCAAGACGTTGTAAAACCCTCCTCCGAAGGCCCTACTCTCGTCGGCGAGAGTGGTCTACTATTGATTGCACAAACGGGTACAAACTGAATGCATGTGACTGATGCAAGTCTAGGCTAGGTCGATGTCGACGATGGGGATGGCGAGACCGACGCTATGGTTGAAATCTGCTACTCTTTATCTGCTGTCCAAAAACACTGATAGGCTGAATTCTGCTGCGGCTGAAAACGCAAGAGAAAACGCTGCCATTGCTGGTCTTTATGGCTGAAAATCTACGGGTCCTTAGGGCTGAAAACTGCAGGTCTTTGTTTGCTGAAAACGCCAGGGTTGAGGGCGATCCTGATATGCTGAAAACGCCAGCAAAGGGGGTGGTCTATGGCGATAGTTCCTGGGAGGAAAAACGCTAGGGCTGTGGGGTCTCCTGCGGTGAAGCTTGCTGATGAAAACGCCAAGGGCTGAGGTTGATGAAAAACGCTAGGCTAGGGGAGTCTTTTGCTTGGAGGGAAATCGCCACCAAGGGTTCTTGCTGAGAAGTTGCCTGTTGAGCGATGGAGCTCTTGCTGCCTCTTCTGCCAATTAGTGCTAGTCTAGGTTTGCGTATATACAAACTTACTCAATTTTCCTTACCTACTTTCCAACAAAAGTCACTTAAAAATAATAATTGAAAAATGTCAAAAATAGGGAAAATAGGCTAAATGCACTGGAAAATTGTCACGTGACACATCCAACCCTATGTGTCCGTGGACAAGCTACAACATGATCAGGGTTCAGTCAGTCCAGTCAGTCTAGATTAGAAGTGATCTGGCACTTTTGTGAGTCTATTCGTAGACCGTGCATGCCCAGTCACTTAGCATAGATGCATATCCTCTGGTTGCACACAACATGATCATCAGAATTCCCATCAGAATCCTTTAGAATCAGTTAGGGGAATTTTCCGTGCATTTAGCCTATTTTGCCTATTTTTGGTATTTTTCACTTAATATTTTTAAGTGACTTTCCAACAAAAGTAGGTAGGGCAATTTTGCTAAGTTAATATATAAGCAAACCCAAGTTAGCACTTTCTGGTAGAAGAGGCAGCAGGAGCACATGCTCAACAGGCACCTTCTCAGCAGAACCCCAGCAGGACTCCTGGCGTTTTTGGTCCCTACATCCTCGCCATAGAAGAACCCCTAGCGTTTTTGGATTCCCTCAGCATCCCCATCTAGCCCTTGGTGATTTCAGCCCAGATCCTCGCCAACAATCCCCCAAGCCTGGCGTTTGCAGTTGCACCATCGCCAGCATACCAGAACAGCCAGCGTTTTCACTAACGCTGCTGAGTTTTTGCCCAAGCCCCCATATCTGCCAGCGTTTTGGGTTTTCAGCCATTCTGCAGGAGAAGAAACAGCGTTTTCAGCCTTTGTGGACAGCAGACCATTCAGCCCTAATTGGATGCATAAGAATCCCCATTTTCAGCCATAAAAACGCAGCCAAAACAGTCATTTTCAGCCACCCAAAACAACCCAAAGAATTTGCAGATTTTCAGCAGTTAGAAGACCACAGATTTCAGCCCTAAAGTCGTCGTCGTCATCACCGTCGTCGTCATCGGCATAGTCCCAGATTGCATCAGTCCATTGCATTGTCATTGTACCACTTTGTGCAATCATAAGTAGACCACTCTCGCCGACGAGAGTGGGGCCTTCGGAGGAGGGTTTTACAACGTCTCTGGTGTCGTATCTCTCTTCTCTGCCTATCTCTCAGTCTCATACACTTGCACGCACAGTGTCCATTCACTTTGTTGTGATCATAGCACTTTCCCTTAAGAACGAAAGGCTCTCCCTTCCATAAGAACTAAAAGGAACCTTGAGCATAGTTCGGAGCACTCATCTGGAGCAAAGCGCAAACAATCATTCCGCTGCACCTTACATTGGTATCATAGCTTTGACAGTGTTCTGTATCACTCAAGGAAAGAACCACAAGAACCACATAATTTTTTTGCTTGTTGAGGTCGTACAAACCCAAGTTCGCTTGGGTGCGTCGATTCCTAATCGTGTTTTGTTGAAGAGTGACAGGAATCCCAAGAAAGAATGGCTTGTCCAGCCTCCCCTTGTGTCTCTTTTCACTCATTGAGAGCGGACCGTGCACTTAGCGGCCGGCCAATCGACGTGAGGTGGGAAAAAGCAACCTTGGTGTGAGCACAAGGCCGCCAAGGGGTGCGTCCGCGGAAAAGAGTAGAACTCAGGTGAAGAGAAGATCCTTCTCACATACGATTTGCAAGCGAAAGAAAACCTCAAGAACCTCAAGATCCTCAAGAACCCAAGAACCCAAGAACCAAGACCCTCAAGAACCCAAGTTCCTCGTGAACTTAAGAACCAAAGATCATAGTGCATGGTCGTCACCCGAAGCGCAATGGATACTTCGCATACAGGTGATGAGCATAAGAGAGGCGGCGAAGATCTTTCTCCACCAGGAGACTTTTTCGACCCTCCCCCTTCGCCATCTACGCCACGAGTTGTACTAACTCCTATGGAGATGATGGTCAAGTCGATATTGGACATGATGGCACAACAACAAGAAACGAATCGAGTTGCGTTGGCACAACTCGCAAGCAAAGCAGAACAACAAGAAGCTAAGGACTGTGAGTGCAACGAAAGAAACGCAAGATTTGCCGCACAACAAGAAGACAATCGCCTTGCTTTAGAACGCGAACGCAACGCACGAAAAGAAAGAAAAGAACTAAGAAAAGAGGAAGCGGCAACACGAAGCGCGGCCTTGGAGACCGAGCGTGAAGCTCAAAGAGAACTACGAACTCAAGAATTGATTCGGTAGGTACTTGCCTCGTAAATTGAACCACCCAAAGATCGTGGGAGTTCATCAAGTGGTGCAAGCCACGATGCGGATTTCAACCATCCAGTCATAGAGAAGTTGACCTTTAGTAAGTATGATGGTAAGATGGATGCTATGGTTATTCATTCTTGGTTGCATCAATTTAATGCTTATTTTGTGACAACTGAGAAGACAGGAAATAGCAAAGTTTTGACGGCAGCTATGTACCTTGCCGGTGATGCCATCAATTGGTACCACGCATGGCAAGAGGCACAGCTAGCTGCGCACCTAGAGGAAGCCGACGGATTCACGTCCCTTTCCTTCAATTGGACTGATTTCCAAGACAAGCTCAAGGCACGGTTTATGTCACCTCAGTACCTCACACGATTGAAGGACGATTGGTGCTCTCTTAAGCAAAATGGTATGCCGGTTATGTCTTTTTCTAATCGTGTTTTGCAGCTAGGCACTCAATTACGAAAATCGGATGATGAGCGTAAAGAGGCTTTTCTCTTTGGATTGGACGAGTATATCAAGTACGATGTCGAGGTGCTCGATCCAATCGATCTCAACAAGGCGGTAGCGATTGCTCTCGGACAGGAGATGAAGCACAACAAGGGAAAGCCTAAGGAGAACAAGACTTCCACTAGTAGCTCGCAG
Organism: Adiantum capillus-veneris; assembly: GCF_014529385.1. Taxonomy (NCBI): domain Eukaryota; kingdom Viridiplantae; phylum Streptophyta; class Polypodiopsida; order Polypodiales; family Pteridaceae; genus Adiantum; species Adiantum capillus-veneris. The sequence continues at coordinate 105,094,127 of NC_140946.1, forward strand.
ACTTCTCAGAACCCTCAGAACGGTAAGAATGATAACTCTTCTAACCAATCTTCCAACAGTCTCTCAACAAAGATTTCTTCCAATGAATCTAAGGGTAAGGCTAACACAATTGCTAAACCTAAGCTTACTCCAGATGAAAAGGTAGCACAAGGAATTGTAGGAGGATACATCACGTCGGAAGAACAAAGCACTTATTCTAAGGAAAGTCGTTGTTTTCATTGTCACATTAAGGGTCACATAAAAAGAACATGTCCGAAGCTTGAATCAAATGAATCTAAAGAACCCACAGCACCCACTTCCTCTGTCAATGCAATGAATGATAACACGAGTGTGTCCCAAGTTTCTCAGGACCCTCCCTTCCATTGATGATTCTCTCATTAAATGTTATGGTCGTACGTCGGGGCACCGTTTTGTCATATTGTTTGACCTAGGTAGTATGCATGATGTGACCAGTTCCTCTCTTGTTGAGAGAGCCCGCCTCGAAGTTAGTCCGAGATCTCCTATCGAGGTCTCTGGCTTTCGTCCCGGTATGGACGCTCTCATCACGGAGGAGTGCCTTGATGTATTGTTTGCAATTCAACAGACTGCCTTCACTAGAAGATTTGTTGTTTCTCCTCTCTTAGGATGTGATATGATTTTGGACATTCGATGGTTTTGTGATAATGACGCCCTCATGGATAAGACTAACACTATAACTCTCAATGCCACAAGTGATTCTCCAATTATCATTCATGGAGAGGACATTGCTCATTCTCCATCTCTCATTGCTAATATGCAGGACAAGATTGAAAGGATTCAGGAAGAGGAGACTCTCTCAGTCTCTTTTTCTCCACAGCATGATACACAGGATTTGCTTAATTATGAGAAGCATGATGATTTGAATGATAATGATTTGCATGATGGTTTGGATGATAAAGACAAGCATGATGATTTGCATGATCAAGATCTGATTTCTCACAAGCATGATGAGTTGCATGAAGAAGATGTGATTGTTCACAAGGATGGAGTGTTAGTTGATGCTTTTTCTAGCGAAGCTAACCTCGTTGCAGATTCGATTAATCACGAAGGATCGATGTTGGCTCTTGAGTGTAGGTCCAAAGAACCCTCACAGGAAGTATTATGTGTTCGCATGATTGATACGCACGCATTGTTCGAATGTTTCATTCATGATCGTTTCCTTTATTTTAGTGAGCATCGTTATGTGATCCCTTTTCCTAGGCATGACATATTGTATGTTGAGCACGTTTCTCTCATGGATGAGCACGAATGTATGGGGATTTTTCATGAAAAGCTGAAAAGTATGCATTCAAGGACGTCACATTCCATGTCTCTTCCTTGGCATGACACAGTTTCCGAACGAGCACATGAAAGTGTGAACACCAAGCATGGGCATTTCCATTGTGTTTTGCCACAATTGATTGCTCTAGATCATAAGCGAAAGATTCGATCTCATTGTTTGCATGTGTTTGATGAACGGGTTGTCACTCCGTCTCTATGTTCATCTACATTGCATACACAGTCTTTAGAGAAGACAAGATTTTTTCCCTTCACTTTACATGGAATGGGTATGTTCATGGTTTTGTGTTGGAAATGGTTTCAGGAATTTTCAGCCATGGAGATTCTTGAAGAAGAAGGAAGCACGACTCTCGACGAAGTTGAAGCAAGGAAGGAGCCACAGAAGACTTTGAGTCGCTTTCGGCGCGGCCCAAAGAAGCAAGCGTTGCAGACTTTTATGAACTTCAAGTACCGCACGACCCACACAGCAGAGTGGGCCGGCGAAGAGTCCCTTCCAAGATTCCGGATGCTATTGGTGATCTCCCTCGACTCCATACAGTTCGGTACCAGTACCTCACTTTGAAAAGGAGGGGATGTCACGTGACACATCCAACTCTATGTGTCCGTGGACAAGCTACAGCATGATCAGGGTACAGTCAGTCCAGTCAGTCTAGATTAAAAGTGATCTGGCACTTTTGTGAGTCTATTCGTAGACCGTGCATGCCCAGTCACTTAGCATAGATACATATCCTCTGGTTGCACACAACATGATCATCAGAATTCCCATCAGAATCCATTAGAAACAGTTAGGGGAATTTTCCAGTGCATATAGCCTATTTTTCCTATTTTTGGTATTTTTCACTTATTATTTTTAAGCGACTTTCCAACAAAAGTAGGTAGGGCAATTTTGCTAAGTTTATATATAAGCAAACCCAAGTTAGCACTTTCTGGCAGAAGAGGCAGCAGGAGCACATGCTCAACAAGCACCTTCTCAGCAGAACCCCAGCAGGACTCTTGGCGTTTTTGGTTCCTCCATCCTCGCCATAGAAGAATCCCTAGCGTTTTTGGCTTCCCTCAGCATCCCCATCTAGCCCTTGGCGATTTCAGCCCAGATCCTTGCCAACAATCCCCCAAGCCTGGCGTTTGCAGATGCACCATCACCAGCATACCAGAACAGCCAGCGTTTTCACTAACGCCAGCAGCAAGTTGCAGATTGGCATAGTGTTTTTGCCCAAGCCCCCAGATCTGCCAGCGTTTTGGGTTCTCAGACATTCTCCAGCAGAAGAAACAGCGTTTTCAGCCTTCGTGGACAGCAGACCATTCAACCATAATTGGATGTAGAAGAACCCCCATTTTCAGCCATAAAAATGCAGCCAAAACAGTCATTTTCAGCCACCCAAAACAGCCCAAAGATTTGCAGATTTTCAGCAGTTAGAAGACCACAGATTTCAGCCCTAAAGTCGTCGTTGTCATCACTGTCGTCGTCATCGGCATAGTCCCAGATTGCATCAGTGCATCGTCATTGTACCACTTTGTGCAATCATAAGTAGACCACTCTAGCCGACGAGAGTGGGGCCTTCGGAGGAGAGTTTTACAACGTCTCTGGTGTCGTATCTCTCTTCTCTCTCTCTCTCTCTCTCTCTCTCTCTCTCTCTCTCTCAGTCTCATACACTTGCACGCACAGTGTCCATTCACTTTGTTGTGATCATAGCACTTTCCCTTAAGAACGGAAGGCTCTCCCTTCCATAAGAACTAAAAGGAACCTTGAGCACAGTTCGGAGCACTCATCTTGAGCAAAGCGCAAACAATCATTCCGTTGCACCTTACAAAAATTCCCCTGAAGGATTCTAATGGATTCTGATGGGAATGCTTATGATTATGTTGTGTGCAACCAGAGGATATGCATCTAATCTAAGTGTCTGGACATGCACGGTTGGCGAACAGACTCACAAAAGTGCCAGATCACTTCTAAATCTAGACTGAGTGGACTGATTAAACCCTTGTCGTGCTGTAGCTTGTCCACGGACACAGGGTTGGATGTGTCACGTGACAGGGACAGGGATGCAGCAGGGGGGAAAAGCGCGAGGGTGGAGGTGGGGAAGAGAGGGAGAGAGATACTTCTTGCTCACATGAGAGCGCGGGGGGGGGGGGGGCTGTAGAGGTAGAGAGCGAGAGAGCGCGAGAGGGGGAGCAGGGCAGCAGAGTGGCGGGGAGCGTGACGAGGGCAGGGCAGCAGAGTGGGGGGTTAGCGCGATGGGGGGCAGAGAGAGAGAGAGAGAGAGAGAGAGAGAGAGAGAGAGAGAGAGAGCATGCAACGATCACAATCACAAAATGTGAGGGGTAGAACCCCTGCGGATGTGCCAGGGTAATTATCGTGTAACAGTTGCATGCTACGTGAATAATTTACAGTTACTAATATTCAATGTTTTTTATTTTGTAGATGTTTATTTCATTTTGCAATGGAGATATTTTTACAGTTCTTTCTTGGCCATTGATCTTTTTGACCCTTGGTTTTCATGTGTGCATGTGTGTGTTACGCGCGGGCGCATGCATACACATACTTGTGTGCATAACAAAAGCTTTGTGGGCTTCTTTTCTGTACCACACAAATGTGCTTTACAGCTTCTCACAAGATAACAATTCAAAAAAGGAGTTCATGTCCATTGTGGGGATTGAGCACTCATGCTTATGCCTGAATAGAGCTGGCAGTTTGCAACTGAGAAAGAAAAGAGTACAGACTCATTGTTAACATGCTGGCCATGACGCAAAAAAGTGCATTGTGAAGGAATGATTTGTGCCGCATGAAAACTCTTGTTTGTGTAGGACGATTTGAGATTCAAGCTGCAGATGCCAAGACGAGAATTCCAATGCCGATGTGAACCATTGACTGTTGGACAATTTGATTGATAGACTTCGCAATTGAAGTTTCTTTGCTTGCCCCTAGCTCTCTCCATAGCGATAGCATCTTGGCATGGAGAGGTAAAAGGCTGAGGGTCCCAATTGTGGCAAGTGCTTGTGCCTTGGCAGCCAACAAGCCAATCTGTCAGCATAAAACTTGATCAGTCATCAAACAAGAGAGTAGCGTGCCGAAGTTAGATAACGGGTTAACCGCCGAAAGCTTGTTCATAGTATCTTCACGAGGTATAATACTATGCATGATGAAGTTGATGGTTATATTGTCTTATGGATGACTACCATGAGTCTATAGCTGCACTTCATAAGTGAATTTGGGCCATTCCTGGATTCATCTAGGTATATGGATTGCAGATCAAAGACAAGTTTGGACTTTATTACCAAAAAAACAGTGGTTGTATGATGAGTAGTTTCTTACTAGCAATGCATTTGCTGCTGCAAGACAGAAGCTAGCAGTTAGAGTACCGATTTGACCTCCAAAGCGGACTGCTAATGTGTTCACACCAGCTGCTTTGTCTCCAACCATGTCTCCCACATCCATTACGAGCTCTCTACTTAGAATGCATAGGAACAAAAAAAGCGCTATGGTGATGACCACAGGGTTTTGTAACTGTTTTGTACCCCCTGCATATCAAGAAGAAAGCTTTGTATTGTCATGTAGAGTCTTTTACAGTAGCGCAACTTGTATGCAAGGCATTCCTTTTATATACAGATGGGTTTCATGAAATTTAAAGTAATACACAAATGGGTTTCATGAAATTGAAAGGAACAATGGTTTCTGCATTGTGATATGTTAGCTTAGTGATCACGCCATTGCGACTCGCAGTCAGCTGCCTGCTGGCGCCACGCAGACCTGCGTCACCTACATTTTGCCCAAGTTCATTTTTTGTAAACTAAGGGCAACCTCGCCCCCTCTGCCACACGGACCACACGGATTGCATCTGCTTTTGCGCCCCAGTTCTCCGCCCTTGACCCCATCAAAGGCTTCACGGAATGCACGTAGCATGTAGCGTTGAGGGCCTGCCCGGCTACACAGGCAAGTGCTAACAGCAGGGCTTGCATGCATGAGGTGACAAATCTTGGACAACTAGTTCTCTCTCTCTTTCATGCATGCAACAAATCTGGGAATCAAAACTATAACTAGCCACGAGCGACCGATGACGGATCTCCTGTGATTTAGCTCTTTTGAGGATCGTACATCCTGCTGATCTTATACCAACCTTTGTATCAGCTCCTACCCAGTATATCCCCACACCCACACACACACACACCCACATTGTGTTGTATTAGCCCTCATTATTTAGGATTCTATAGTACCCCTTTTTTTTAGTACCTTTTTATTTTTGGTAATCAGATATTGTATCAGATCAACCGCGTTGTAACTATTTGGCCTCAGGTCATTTTGGCCTTTTGAAGATGTTAATATAACATATCATCTCTCTCTCTCTCTCTCTCTCTCACACACACACACACACACACACACACACACACACACACACACACACACACATATTAGCTTTTTTGGCATATATGAGGCCTTCGTAAAGCATGGAATTCTTGAGATCAATCGTGGTCCATTGAATTAAGCTTGTGTATTGGTGCCACATTGCAAGCTAGTGATGACCTTCCTACTTTTGCGAGCAATTGTGATCCGTTGGATTAAGCTTGTTATTGGTGCCACATGGCAAGCTAGTGATGATCTAGGAGAGGCATTAGCTAAGCACTGCCTCTTGTCTGCCACATGGACAGCACAGATCGCATATGCTTTCATGCCCCAGCTCACTGCCCTTGATCCCATAAGGGCTTCATGGAATGCACGTAGCGTGTAGTCTTGAGGGCCTGCCCGGCCACATGGGTTACATGCTTATAGCAGGGTTTGCATGCATGAGGAGACAAATCCGGGAATCGAACCTACAACTAGCTCTCTCTCTCTCTCTCTCTCTCACGTGCTCACAGTTTACCTTTTTTTGGCACATGAGGCTTTAGTAAAGCATAGAATTCTCGAGAGCAATTGTGGTCCGTTTGTGGATTAAACTTGTGGATTGGTGCACATGGCAAGCTAGTGATGACCTACTTTTTCTAGGAGAGACATTAACCAAGCACTACCTTCTGAATATGTAGATCATTGTGAGAGATGGTTGACATTTGTCTTCCTATTTCAATGAAAAGGAGCCATTGAGTAGTGGTTCACATGGTTTGTCTCGTCGTCTTATGTGGGCCATTGTGACTTTCACCTTGTTAGTGTTTTGCTCGCTCTATATTGGACATTTGGATCATACGACGACGATGTGATGTGATATTTTGGTCTCATAGAGGTCTTTTAAGCCTTTTGCAGATGTAAATAAACATTCATCTCTCTCTCTCTCTCTCTCTCTCTCTCTCTCTCTCTCTCACACACACACACACACACACACACACACACACACACACACACACTTCCCTCAATTATGACATTACCTATGGCTAGGGCCCCTGCTAGTATGGAGGAGGAGGCACTTGCAGAGACCACTATGTTCTTCACCATTGTAAGAGGTTTGAGGATCGGTGTGTATATATAGGTTGCCACGGCAATTCCTCCTATGAGCAATCTCAGGCTCATGGGCTCCAAGTAGCAAAGCCCAATGACGGTTGTTCCATATAGGCAACCAGTAACAAACTCCACCTTAATGTGTACATATTCAACAAACACCACAATTTGGGCTCATTTCAACACAATAGAACACTACTATACAATAATAGTACCATATCGTGAGAAGATTGTAGTACATTTTCAATTTTATTCTTAATTTTCTATTGAGACAAAATGGTTGACATTTTTCTTCCACAAAACATTATATGAATTGTCAAAATGTTTTGAAGTAAATGAAGTACATCATGGAATACAATTTAGGTGTAAACTTTTTAAGCAAGGAAAGGCAAAGTAATTAAGGGCGACCAAAGGCTATTAATGTAAACAAATTATCTTCATTAAGTTTTTGTCTTTTATTGCAAGTAACCCAAGCATCTTACTCATTGCATAAACCAAGAAGCATATTGTGCCATGAATGATAAACAAGTCAAGACACTTTTGCATCTAGAAACATTATAATAGCGATGAACAAAATGGGGTTGGTGCTAAAAGACATGGAACATCATTTACCATTATCTAATGCCTAGTTGTATCTTCCTTATAAGAATCTAGAGAGAGAGAGAGAGAGAGAGAGAGAGAGAGAGAGAGAGAGAGAGAGAGAGAGATTTAACTAGGAAATACATGTTCAATGTGGTATGAGTGATGCCTTGAGTATGACATACATTAGAGAGAATGCACTTAAGGTGGGTTGAGATGCCTCAAAAAATTTGTCAAAATATTATCTTGAATTTGAGCTAGGTGGACATATTTTGAATGACATACACATTAAGTATCATGGAAGAGTACATCTATTATTTCATGCCCCTAATATGGTCCTTATTGCTCCCCACTCGACTAGGATACTATTGGCCCAAAACAATCAATAGATATTTGCATCATTTGTGTATACAAGGTTGCAAATAGTGTCAACACTTCCCAAGGCCTCATGAATTGTGCATATAAATATCAGCACGAGTGCATCCACGAGAAGGATATTTTTAAATGCTTGAATTAATTCAAGCACAAGGATGTATTTTTATGACAATTTCCATCCAAAAGTGACACTTCCAACAAATGAAGGCGGCATTGAAATGAAACTTACATGGTGAGGATGTACTTGACCTTGTAGCAAGGGGCTTGTTCTTCCATTAATGTGGTCGATACCCGAGCGAAAATCAAAGATATCATTGGCCAACATGGACGCTATAGTAATAAGACCTGTGCACCCTGCCGCGATCCACACCTACATTGATACAATCTATACAAATTGAATTATGATTGCAAAAGAACTTGCCTCTATAACAAATATCTATAATATCCAAGTCACATTTTATTTAAAGGATTATCCAACTATGATTTATTGGTATTACAAGCAAAATGAACTAGTGTGAAAGTTCTTTAGAGAAGCAACTTGCGGATTGCTTGTGCTATGTAATTTGTAGAAGAGAGTTTTTTTTCTAATCGATTCAATCAAGATGAAACTATCATGTGATAGCTTAGATGATAAACCTTGTTACCTGTCCAGGTCTCATGAGTGCTTGCATGTTGCTGCATCCATTTCCTATCCATCCACCAAAAAATACAAGGGCCGCTGATGGTAAATAGTTCTCAAGTCTGCTCATTTCCAACACCCCCTCTAGAAACCTTACCAAGTAAAACACGTTAGCCTAGGACTTCAATGGTACTCTAAAAGTAAAACCATTTTTTAATCTCTAAATAAAGCTACAACATAATAATGTAACAATGTTAAAAGAGCTATGTGCTAAAAAATAATATATTTCTCCTATCATTTATTTACAACTCTAGCACACAACTTCCATTAGTCGAAGATAGTTCCAGAATGCTTGATATATTTGGATTTGTAAAATAGTGTTGTGGTGAAGACACTTTTTTCAATAAATGCATGAAGAGCCATCTACTTTCCAATAAAAATTTTGTATTTTTTGTTTTAGCATTTGGTCCTCTATACACACACACACACACACACACACACACACACACACACACACACACACACACACACACACACACAAAACTTCACCTAGTATAACTCAATTCTTTTTGCTAGACAAGTGTCATTTAAGAAGACAATGAAAGAGAAGAGGACAAGCCATTTTCATATGGATAGGAACAATCCTCAAAGAAAAAATGAGAGAGAGAGAGAGAGAGAGAGAGAGAGAGAGAGAGAGAGAGAGAGAGAGAGAGAGAGAGAGAGATTTATTGACCTCGAAGGTCAAATCCTACTTAGCATATGGGACGAAATGGAACATGTCATATGCTTTATGTGAGCTAATCAATGGCTATTGATGATTGAAGACAATGGATATGAGGATGGTATTGAGAGTCCATGAAATGGTCAGGAGAGAGGTATATAGGGATTGGTATAGGGTGAAAATGTGACGAAAGAAAGCTTGCACGTGATCAAAAGTGGAGCACTCAAGTAGGTTATGATGCTCAGACTCTTGAACTTGCAAGGGGCTTAGTGCGCATACATGAAGCGAACTTTTCCTAGTGCCCTAACACCCGGTCTCCCGTCAAAGGGAGTGGGAGTGAAGCTAGATCATTGCTTCATGTGGATTGTAGATAAGGCAATAGACTCAAGCATGTGTGGGTATGTAGCATCTCCTCTTATAGGGGAGAATATGCTTTTGTAATCGGGTGCAATGTGGGCATAAAGTGTGAGCCTATGGATCTTTCCAATGCTACCATCCCTTGATGTTATATGAAAGCCTTAATCACTATAGGGTCTAGTGATGCACCATGATGCAAGTGTGTTCTGTTCAATCTTCCATCCACTTCTTGATGTCTTGTATCCATCTTGAGCTCAATATTTTGCTTTTGCGAGTCTTTTAAACTTTGTTACTTGTCTCCCATGCAATTTTGGAGAGCATCATGGAGAGATTCGGCTCTTCGTAACTCTCCACATTCTTATAATCTCAATAGAAAGTGATCTTGAATCAAGGGGAAGGAGCACGTAAGGTGTTTGTAACTTGGAGAAAGTTTGTAAAAGAATGTTGCAGACCCATACTTTAGTCCTCTAAAGAAGTTCATACCATAACAAGGTATCAAAGATATGTTTCTTAAAAATTCAACATTTGATATCCTTTTACAGACACATGTTTCCAAATGCATGATAGAGTCTCTTCCTTGCATGTGTGTTACACCATTTGTGACTACTTGGAACCTTAACGCCAAGGTACTTGAAATTTTATGCTACTTCATATAGCTCTTGAATATACAAAATGCATGGTTTCTCCTTGTTGAGAGTTTCCACAAGCATAACCTTCATTTTTAAAGCAATCACTATCAAACCAGTATGCAAAGCAAAAGTTTCAAGCATGGTCATGAGCAATTGTGCATTGTCTTGAGTATGAGCCAAAAACACTACATCAATTGGCATATAGCAAAAGCATGACCACAACATTATACCAATAACAACTTCAATTCCTGCTTTATGCATGTATGCAAGAACTATGTCCCCCGATTCATCAATGCATAGCCCAAAACGAGTTTATGAAAATGGGTATCCTTTCTTATACAAATATTACTTAGAGAATATTGTTAAAGTTTTCTTTCAATGCGTCTCCAAAGGTTCTCTCAAGTAGCCAATATCACAAGCCTCAACGAGAGAGAGAGAGAGAGAGAGAGAGAGAGAGAGAGAGAGAGAGAGAGAGCCTCTTCTCTCTTTTTGTACGTGAGAATGCCTAACTCTCATTAGGATAGATTTTGTCTCCTAGAATTTTTTCCCAATTTATAGCCATATGGCTCAATTGTAACAATCTATGCAAGTTTTGTTAGCTCTAGGTCTACATGCCAAGCTTAAACACAAATTTGCGTTGCCCTTTAGGTACGCTTGTGAGTATCTTCAAAGGTTTTCTAGTGATAGAGCGCAACTCTGTGCCCAGAGAGAGAGAGAGAGAGAGAGAGAGAGAGAGAGAGAGAGAGAGAGAGAGAGAGAGAGAGAGAGAGAGAGAGAGGGGGGGGGAGAGGGAGAGAGGAAATCAAGATTGTGTTTTACATTGTAATCCATCTAGCAAAACATAAATAAAACCTCGAGTACCTCATTTTTTTTGCTTCATGTGCAAATATTAACCCTATGCTGGCTCTTATGATTATGGCTCTAATTCAAAATAGAGAATATCATCATATGGTTTACAAGCATTGGCCCTTATAATAACCCATGGTTGAATCAGAGTAGATGTGTGATGTTTTCATATCTTTTGGAAAGTTAAAATATTTTAGCACCAAAAAACAATAACGCAAGGAGAGATGGAAGATGCACATGAGAGTTGCCAAGCGAAAAGATATAGTCTAGCAACTTAAGAGATTGTTGCCTGTTGACCATAGCACAACACCTGACTTTGCAAGCCAAAACTCATATGTTACTTTCTTCGCATCCCATGGAGAGTACTGTTCAAGTGCGTGCTTCTATTCATACATTGAAAAATCAAATGAGAAACTAAAGGTACACAACTTTTGAATTAAGCAAAGATTAGTATAGATGATGTTTTTTTGAGAAACTAAAGGTACACAAACTATTGAATTTAGTATAGATGATGTTCTTTGGTTATAAACCGAATAAGCACGCAAGTATGCTAGCATTTGCTTAATCCAAAACTTGACCTCTCAACCACTTTGCTTGTTTGAGAGAGAGATGCTCATGTTAGAAAATATCTCATGGTAAGCATTGAGCAAGTGATTTTAATGGCATTGTTGATCTTCCAAGACAACTTGATGGACCAGCAATGAAAGGCTACATTTTGCCATGCACAAATGAGAATGTATTCCTAGATAACTAGCTAAGGGTCTATGCCAAATTTATGAGCCTAGTTGATCAACAAGCTCATTGAAGCATCCATGGCAAACTATAAAAGTGACCACAGACTCATGGCTGACAAGTTGTTATGTAAGTTGTTAGTCCCTGCTGGATCCATCTTGCTCATATGACATGACACAAGCCATACTCACACATAAACAAGCGTAGAGAGCGGACATTAGACTCACCTCCTAGTAATAGAGTCAATACACGCTCTCCCCCGAGCCACAGAGCTTGCAGCCAACGCGCTAATCTCTACCACAAGGGTTGGTATCGCATAACACCAAGCCCACACCAAACAAGTGTGCGGGTAGAGCTACCAATGGCCTTGAGTCCAAGTGTGGCGATCACACAAGATAGCTCACAAATGAGCCAAGGGTTCTATTTACAGGATTCCTTACTCGCCCCCAAACCTAGGGCCATGTTCAAACTTGGCTAAACATAGCTTAGGCACCTATCCTGATGTTTGGGGACATAACATAAGTAGCACATATAGCTTCCTTTCAATGCTCAAGCTACCCCCATTGCTAACATGAGCATGCTTGGACTTTGATGCAAAGCGGAATGGAATTACATCCTTGATTGTGGAGGGCACCTCTACTGAGTCACAAGACTAACGGACACTGCCACAATCAAGAGGGATCGACGGCTCACACTCATTAGACAAGGTGGGCCATTGATTGATGGAAAAAGAGGAAACAAAAGGTGCCCTTGATGGCTCCCTCGAGGTTAAACCCATGACATCTTGGTTGGGAGGCATGTGCGTTACCATTGAGCTATCACATGTTCTTGACAAATATAGGTCCAATTATATGGGTGGCGTTCACCTTTAGTCCACTTGGAGTTCATTTGAGAACACATGAGCTCACATGAGGTTTAAGTTTACAAGTGTCGAGAGATGGACACTTGTAAAACGGTGAGCTTTTTTGGCGGCTCACTGTCGTTTAATATATAGAGATATTTGAAAATTACCAAAATACCCCTTTAATTTGTGGAGATTCCCAAAATACCCTTCAAATTTTAAAAATCCCCCATATACCCTCATATTTTGTCAAAACTTCCCAAAATGCCCTTCAAATTTTCCAAAATTCCCAAAATACCCCTGGTTGTGAGAGTAAATTTTTCCAAAAATTAAAAAAAATTGTAGCTTTTCATAAGAAGACTGATTATCTATAAATACAAGATACTAAAACTAGGATTTGAGCTGGTTATGTAGGCTTTGGAGATGAATTGCTTCATTATTTGGTCACTTGGAGTTCACTTGTATTGGACGGTGGTGGGCATTTAATCCTCTGTGTGTTGCCATGGATGCTGTGTTATGAAAATTGAAGAGAAAATTGGTAATTTTTTTTTGCCTGAGTCCCCCTCTCTACTTCTTCTCCTCCTCCTCTCTTTCTCTCTTGAACAACACTGAACGGGTCTTGAGCTCAAATCTTGGTTGTGTAAATCATTTAGGTCTACCCACGTAAACACTTTTCTTCTCTTTCCTCTCTCTCTCTCTCTCTCTCTCTCTCTCACACACACACACACACACACACATACCCACCTTCCTCTCTCCCCCACAAGAGGATACCTTGGATAGCTGTGAAAATCAAGCGACGGGGCCGGTTCTATGTCCACATGAGGATGACGATGCTGATGGCGGGAAACGGTAGAAGCGATGTCTGTTTGTGGTGCTGTATATTCCACGTGAGTGCCGCCGCAGCCAATTAGCTGCAAAGTATGTCGGTGTGATGGAGTGGGAAACGGGCAGCTGAGGCTGGGTACAAAGCCGGAGGCCCATGAATCTCTGCGTCTCCTCTGATGATGAGCGCTTGCTTGTCTACCTATCACACAAGCAGCTTCATAGTGATACGAGGGCAGGCTCATCATTTTACTACTGCAGCCCTTCTTCTTTGCTGCACAAAATTTACTCCAAATCCTTCTTGCTAAATTTCTGAACAATATGTGGTCTATCTAAATCTAATATAAATATGAAACTTGGTGAATAAAGCAAAATCGCTCACCGTCCGTCCTTCCACACGTGACTTATTATGTTGGCATATGTTTTTTTATTTTCCTGTGATCCTACACACACATGTACAAATTACAATGCCCATGTAGCTATCACACTTTGAATTATGCCTCCCCTCCCACGGCCGGCCCAGCCAGTGGTCCCCATTGTTTTCCAAGCAAATAGAAAAATTTTGGCTTTTGAAATTTTAAGGGTTTTCCTCCAAAAATTTTGTACTTTCTTCTGAAAATCATAACTAAACTAGGAAAACTTTTTAAAGTTTTTCAAATTGCAAATTTTTATTTTATATGTAGAAACCAAAACCTAGCAGGTGCGTTGTCATTGTTTACAGATTTTCTGTGAACATTGGTGGTCCCTCTCAGTTTTCCCCTTTCAAATTCCAATGTAAAATAAATATGACATGTCATCAATGTGGAATAGGCCGGACACACACTAGCGTGGAAGTCCACACAAATCTGGCCATCCCTTCCCTAATTTTGTAAACTTGGAGATTTGTGAATGTGAAAAACTGCATCCCATTGAATTGATGACTTACATATGTGTCAAGTGATGCCCATGTTAGTAGTATGACATGCACGTGTGTGTGTACACAATGTACACATTCTACAACCATCAAATGACAATAAAAGGGGAGAATTGTGCAGTGTTAATTGTGTGTGTGTGTGTGTGTGCGTACATTCTACCACCATCAATGACAATAAAAGGTGGAGAAATGTACAATGTTAATTGTACATTCTGCCACCACCAATCTATATTACTCTATTATGGGGAAGGAGATTCAGGCATACCATGTGGCATTGGAAGAGGGTGCAAAGCAAGGGGTGCCCTAGAGTCCTGCACTCTAGTAGGCTCAAATTTCGACAGCTAAGAATTACGTGGCGGTACCTGCTACCTCCCACCCAGTACACATAAGATGTAGCCTGGTAGGGAGCTAAGGGAGACACACGCACAGAGACAGAGAAAGGGGGGGTGGGTTTACATTACGAACGCCAAGAAACTGACCAACTTCACTGGACCCACATTTAAGCAGGTGTGCTACATGAGTGGTGTGTTGTTTGCATTGGCACAACTTGCACGAGCAAGTGTTGCGCTTCATGGATAAATAGCAAAATAGCAATAACGGTGAGCGCTCTGTGAGGCATGCTCTAAGTAGCCCCCATTTGGCGAGCGATAGGAAGAGAAGGATCGAGAAGAGGAAAAGGGAGCACTACTAGGCTGGAAGGGGGGTTACAGAAGGAGAAGCTTACTAGAGGAGCCGTCTGGTGCTGCTGAAGCTAGAGAGAGAGAGAGAGAGAGAGAGAGAGAGAGAGAGAGAGAGAGAGAGAGAGAGAGAGAAAGAGTCGACTCGGATTCGGGTTTGACACATGGCACTATTTTTTGCCTTCGGCCACTTCTTCGAGCCTTGCGTTGCTTTACTGTGCGTCGTCCTTCCAACACTAGCAGCTCACCGGCCTCCTTCCAAGGCATGCTACTCTTGTGCTAGGATGGTTAATTTGCCTCCTCTTGAGCTGAAGTAATTTCTCTAATCGCTACGGGTACTCTAAGCATACTTAAAGGGTTTATAATGCGTGCGCATGAGAGAGAGAGAGAGAGAGAGAGAGAGAGAGAGAGAGAGAGAGAGAGGAGGAGGAGGAGAATTTTAATGTCGCATGAACGAAGGGAGTCAGAGAGAAACACTACGAAACAATTTATACAATCTCTCTCTAAGAAGAATTTTAATGTCGAGAGAGAGAGAGAGAGAGAGAGAGAGAGAGAGAGAGAGAGATTGCTACAAAACAGTTAGTAAAATCTCTCTCTCTATATATATATATATTATAGTTAGTATATATATATATATATATATATATATATATAATATAATATATACACACACACACACACACTCCCATGCATGCTAGATGTGAAGCCCGTCCTTCATTGGCCTTAGCCTAACCTTCCCTGGACCATTTTACGCCTTCAAGAGCCGAGCCTCCTTACCAACCTTGGAGCTTGATTGAGAGAAAGACGTACAATTTAAGTGTACATACCAACCATTGCTCATAATTTATTTTTTCTAAGAAATTTTAGAGATAAATTTACTATATTTGAAGGTTTTTGGCCTACCCAAAGGGCTAAGGCCATAGTGATGTGTTCACTTTTTGTTAGTGAAAAAGAGAGATTTTGATTTTGATTTTTTGATTGGCCTAGCACACAAAGGATACTCGTTGCAAAGACAAGGGTTAATCATGAACACTGTGTTGAGGTGCAAAAGTTCTCTCAAAGAAAATCCGAGAGAGCGATTGTCCTTGTTATGATTATGATTAGTCTCCGAGTCTCTAGATGCACGTCGTTAATTATTAGGAATTTTCAAACATTGTAATCGTATTTTGTAGTTGGTGCTACGCATGATTGAAGAGCGTGGGGTGCCCAGGGCTCTCCTTCTGCTAAATAGAAGAAGACGAGCCATCACAGATCTTTATCTTTTCTAGTTAGTCCATTGCATTCGTTCGATGATCTGAGCCTGAAAAAGATATCAAGCGTCGACGTAGCTCATTCATGCAGCAAAAGCCACTATTCAATAGTAGTAGTACATCAAAGTGATAGATAGGAGTCTTCATGGGATATAGAGCTGCAACACATCAACATGCAGCAAACAATTGTGTGTCTTCTCTCTCTCTAGCATTTTGCGATGTATACGGATAATTTCAAGAGCTAGAGTTGGTTGAAGTATCTAGAAGGTCACAAAAGCTCATGATGTTGAGGTAAGTCACAATGTGGGAATTATTGTGAGAATTTGTCCAAATTGGATTCTTTCCAATTGAAATGTCACTTTAATGTTCACTATACATCTTGGTTTTAAGCTACCAAGACTTCTTCCACGGCCCTTAGTTTGGCTTTTAGCTTGTCATTCTCTTGTTTGTGCCTAGCAAATTCTTCATGCTCAGTGGTGAGGGCCATGGTGGTGTTGATTACTTGATGTTGCAAAGCCAAATTCTCTCTTAGAGGGACATTTGGAGAAGTAGGTTACGATAGGCTGGTGTCCCTTCCGCTCCATGTAGCCATATCCTTGAGCAAGGCTTGTTGGGAGGAGACCAATTATAAGAGAACTGTACTCCTCTACAATTTCTTTGGCTCTTCAAATCTTTCATGCTCATCATCGACACATCATGTTTTCTTGATGATGGACCTGCACCACTTTATTTATTTTGTTTTTTTTGCCACCATCTTCTCAATTTTTGCTATGGAAATCTCCTCTTGTGTGAGAATAGCACAATGGCATCATTGTATTTTTGCATAGCCATGTGTAGGAGGTTACTTTGTTAGAAGAGCCTCTCACAGAGCTTCATATGATTGTTGAGACATGATGTTATGAGCTTAGTTGTGAATGCTAGCTCTAGCGCTACCACATCTTTAGAAAAATAGAAGGTGAGGGACAATTTATTGTCCTACCTTACCCGCGGTATCTGTTTAGGTAGAATTGGCTCCGATGGCTCCATCCTTGGCCAAGAATATGGCAATAGATTGTGGTAGATGGGGCTTGTTTTGATGGTGATTGGCTTATTTTTTTAAAATTTTTTTAATTTTGCAAAACTCACAATTGTGAGTGAATTATATTGATCAACCCAAAAAATTACAAGGTCTTGTCATGCTCGTGTTGAGCCATGACACCATCCAGGGACCACATTACATCGGCTATCAAGGCAGCCACTCCTTCCAACCCGCCCTCTTATACTTGATTGGCTTAGTTTTACCATCACATCTATGGATCTTATTTTAAATGGTGGGGTTTTTCCTCTTTGCAACCTTCCTCATCACTTTGGTAATCTTTCAAGTGAAGGCTTGGACTCTAGGATCTATGTGCACTGGAAGTCAATGCATCCTCCGGTGTGGGCATGTGAGGGCTTTTGCCTATTCTTGTCTCCATTTCCACTTTGTCAATTTCTTTAGTGGGCAGGGCACTTTGGGCTTTTGTTAATCCTTTTGTATCTCTTTCGACACTAGACTCCACATTAGGAAATCTAGCATTAATTCTTCCTTTTGAGTGGTTTATTGATGGCTATTGGTTGTTCTTCAAAGGGTGGTACTATATGGGTGCAACCGTTTGTGTAGGAGTTGTGGCGTGTTTTGCCATTTTTTTGTCTACCCTCCCCATGGAGGTCTTGATCTTCCCTTATTGTGCATCTTTCAAAGATTCTTATATTCTTGCATATAAGAGGGCCTCTTCCGCTAGGAGGAGCTCTTCAGAGTTGTGTTGGATGGGTGTGCTCGTGCCACACTATATATCAACTCTCCTATGGTGTCTTCCCCTTGCTTCTCATGTATCTAAATTTGTGTTTTCATTGTCTTGTCCAACAATTTTTGCATTTCTTTATCTTTGATGGCTTGGAGGTGGGCTCTTCTTCTTGATCATGGGTAAGGATGGATTTGTTTTTATCCTTTTGAGGGTGGGAGTGGGTGCTTGACTAGAATCTATAGCTTGGCTAGTTCTAGGTAACTCCTTGGATGCAGCTTTGATTGAATCCTTTTAGGCATCTGTCTCCACTTCAAAAGGTTTTTTTCCATCTTTAGAATAAATGGGGTATGGCAATATAGTAGGACCCTTGTCCTTTGCTTGATTATTCTGCTCCTTATGTAAACCATCGTCGTTGCCCTTATTCCCATAATTTGACATGAGTGTGTGTAAGCCACTTGGAGGTGTAGTGTTGGGGTGTGAGTTTTACCTATGAGAAATTAAACTCGACTTGTATTTAGTGCTTGAAAGGCTATCTTCTTCATCCTCATTTAGCGATGATAGGACTTCAGAACTCCTCACTGTTTTAATACCTTTTTTTGATAATTTTGATAGGATTTCTACAAGAGATTTAACCATAGTGGGTAACTGTGGGACGCATGTCTAACCTCACCATCCTATCTTATTGCAGTATTAGCGAGAACCATGATTAATTTGTCAATCCATGGGATGAAGCTGACTTGGTTAGTGTATAGAGAGAGGGTGTCAATTTCTCAGAAAACAACTAACTCGCATCTAACTCAAGCTACACTCAAGTGATGAAATCACCAAAAGCCAATTGTTCATCGGCAAACAAATCACATCCGTTACAGCATCAGATGGCATCCAAACGTAACGAAACTTCTAGGACAAGTTTATAAAACCTAAGCACACATGCTTATGGTCTCAAACCCCACTTTAGGTCAAGTTCCAAAATCATGATTATTAATAACAATGGATTTTTGACCTAGTCGTTTTTGACCCAGAATGCATCTAAATACTTAGGAATGATGTCCCAATACCCCGCCTATGCTTAGTTTTTGATTTGAAAGTGTAAATTTCTGATTATGATGAAATTAGGCCGCAGGTTGGCGATGCCAAAAGTTATGAAATATAGTGAACTGCTTACGTCAATGCGTAGAGCTCTTACCTGCGGTTGCAATGCAACAAACGCAACTGTAATGTGACAACCGAGGAGGGAGTAGGAAGCACAAAAAGGAGAGGAGTGAGCGCGGTTGGCTCACGCTGTGTATTTCTTATCCAAAAACTTACAAAATTTGGCTTTTATACCTTAGCCAAGGTTTTTGGGTGGTCAAAAACTAATAATCTGGAGTTCTACCAAAGCTGGGTAATGACAGGTTGATACAATTTGGAAGCTTGTAGCCCCGGCTCATTAATTACAGAGTTTATCCAAGAATATAGGAGTTACAATATTCCCGATTTATCAAAATAATAAGTGTTTTACAAAGAGAACTCCGAAAAATGGTGTCCGTGTTAGCTTGCTGCTAACATTCCCCCCCTCTTCGCTTGTATCGTCCCTTGACACAGCTTTATGGGCTGAAATAATCTAGATTTTATTATTATTATGATTTTTTAAATAAATAAATCAAACAACCTAAAAGATGTCATATCCTTCACAAGGAAATTTATTTACAAGTGATGGCATGGTTGCCTTCAGATGGCAACAATTAAAAAAAAAGGTAAAATAGATCTCATGTAAGCCTGACCAACCGTTTGAACCAATTAGCTTTGTTTAAAACCCATCTCTCTCAAATCCTAGTACTCTGAATCATAGTGCCAACAACATATAGTTTTAACCCTTAACACTAGAATGGTAACAGGACACTTTTATGTCCTTGGACACTTTTGTGTCCTGTTAAGTGACCATTTTGCTTGAATTATTTGAAGAGTATGAAAATGAATTTCTAGGTGCTATATATCCACAAAGTTTCCATATGAGCTGGACGGCTCGCGAGGCGGTCTTTAAGCACATTCAGTGCCTTCTGGTATCTAATTTTTCTTTCTTTATCTGGCACTTGCAGAAATTGCATGGTCACTCTGTTCTTCAGCTCCACCACTGAGTAGCCTACAAATCTGGATGTGAGGTTGCTGATCATTGGCGCAAAATCCTTTGTTCGTCAAGTGAAGAATCCCGTGTAGAAAGATTCCTCGAACGCCAACATATTATGTGATGGCAAGAACATACACCGGTCGTAGAAGCCATAGAGTACTTCTTCGGAAGGCTAACCACTGAGATCATAGCATAACCCTTTATTTCCCTCGAGGAATGACATCCACGGGGTGCCTGCTTGCTCTCGCTCATGAAAAACTTCAATACAAGTGAGCCACATTCGGTATATCTTATATAACATGGCGCATGAGAGATTTGATAGACTCTTGAAGAAAGACATGGCGCCCGTTAGGGTTTTCACCATGTATTCCTCTGTTGCTTCGCCTTTCTCTGGAGCTGGCAGTTTTGGGTAGTTCAGCTAGGTTGGCCACTTCTTCGTCAATGTCTCATGCTCTTTCCATGTCCTTACTCTGGGTACAGGAGAAAAACTGGGATCTCTTTGCAGGGCTACAGGTGCTCTTGTGAACAGAATCAAATACCTCGGATTCTTGTTCAACCAGCTCAACCTCCACTTTGGGTGGTCTTTATCTGTGCCATCTTCTTGCATGTCTTTGTAGAGCCTCTCTTTTACCTGGCGTAGTTTCACTTTTATGAGAGGGTATGACAGGGATTGCTGATGCCATTGTACATTGATCTGATTGGGAGTGAGTTGAGTGACGTTGACAGAGTGAAGAACTCTCAACTCCCAATCCATCGAGGCTTTCCACTTCTCATCCACCTCTTGGGTGATCTTTTTTTTCAGTGCATCCTCCTCAGCTTTTGATAGCTGGACCATAGGCACTGTGTCTGCATCTGTAACATTTATCTAAAAATTCTCTTTCACCATACGGCTCTGCTGTGGACTGTGTCTTCAACTCAACAAATGAGACCGAGGGTATATCTATCTGCGGCGGCTCTGAAGTGCCTGCCACTTCTTGCGTATCTGGCTTTCCTTCTCTCAGGACCTGGTTAACTCTCTTGAGCTCAGCTATTTCTTTTAGGATCTCTTCTTCTCTCTAGACCCGCATTAAAGCCAGGTCTCTGTGCTGAGATTGTTCCAGCTTTAATTCTAACTCGAGGTCCTTGTTCTTTTTCTCTAGTGCCTTGTATACTTCATCTGTCCCTTTGATCAAGGCCACGGCTGGAATCTCTCTGATTTGCCGTAAGAAGATTGCCTGATCATTTTTTCGATGTTCAGAGTATTGTAAAGAGGCATTGGCAACATCTAACTGCACTTGAATTTTCTAAGCTGTCAGGGTTGTCGTAAGAAGTTCATTTGTAACTTCTGTCAGCTGTTTGTCTTTTGCCTTGCAAGCATCTGATAACTTGGTGGGTAGATCACCTAACTCTTCCATTTCGTTCTGCTGTCGATCTCTACCTAGTTGATGTTGTTCAGCTTTGGATTTCATCTCCTGCACTTGCCTCTGAAGATCAGTGATGACAATCATTTTGTCTTCTAACTGTCCTTGGAGAGCGTCAATCACCATCTCGAGTTCATAAGCCTTTGTGCTGTGGCTAAGTGATGCTGATAGGAGTCTCTCCCTCATATCCTGCATCTGCCTTGCATATTCGTTTACTTGCAGTATAACCTCTTCATTAGACTGCCAATCCTCCTATCTTGCCAGCTGAGTTGATGTGCCTACAACCTCATGTGTGTCTTTTGGCTGTGTCGTAGCTGATGGTTCTTCTTGCGTGGAGGTAGAGGGTCGGTCTTTTTATTTGTCATCCAGAGGCCTTGTGGATGCCTCAACTGTTTCTTGCTGTGTGGAAGTAGAGGATGCTGGCTCAGACTGTGTGGTCTCTTCTGGTGCGTGACTCAATTCCTTCTTTGGCTCAGGTTCTTTCTGTTGTTGCTGCTCTTGTGTAGCAGTGGCCTCTTGTGCAGATTCACTTGCCTTTTGCTCTTTAGGCTTTTGCGTAGCTGTTGCTTTCTCTTGTTCAGGCTCTTTTTCTCTCTTTTTATTACTCTTGCTGGTCAGCCTCTTGTGCAGATTCTGTGTCTTTAATGGATTCAGATTCTGTGACTTTCTCTTTCTCAGGTTCAGCTTCTTTAGTTGGCTCTTTTGCGGCGTCTTTACCTACAGGTGATGGTGGTGGGCTTGGCATAGGATGTTCCTATTGTGTCATGGACGGTGAAGTGGGTCTGGGAGACTCATAGCCTTGTTCTTGGGCTTCTTCCCTTGCCGTTTCTTCAGCTTGTCTCTGTTCCTCTGTCTCTTTGGCATTTCTAGATGCTTCTTCAGCTTCTTTCAGTTTGAGGGCTTCAACTTCTTGGTACATTTTTTCCAAAGTCTCTGTCGGATCTTCAACTTCATTTCTAGTGTGATGCTTTGTCCTTGGGCCCTTAAGTCCACTAGGTATCCATTTCTCTGGGTCCTTCCCTTGTGCTTGTTGGCTGCGTTGGTAGGCGTGTTTTTCTCTTTCAAAGCGAGCTTGTTTCTATGTAGGCTCTTCTTGGTGGGTGGCCACAACTTTTCTCTTCATTTCTTCTCTTCTCACTCTGTTCTCCTCGTTATCAGAGCTCTCACTGCTGTGCCTTTCCGACGAGCTTTCAGCCGACTCTTCATCTGACTGATAAGATCTCTTTCTGACCTTGTAGCTCTAGGGGACGGTTGTGCTGCCAATATCCATGTGTTTTGGTCAGGGACAAGTGGTAGATTGTCAGCCATGCCGATGGCATGGTATGCTATCCTTGTCAAGACTTTTGGTGCACCCAAGTAAGTGACTTGCCTTCTTTCTTGGTGCCCTTCAAGGTGGTCAGGACGTATTGGGCATGGTCCACTTGTTTCCTGGTTGTTGACTTGAGAACTTGGGTAAAAGTAGTGGCAACCGCGTGATATGGCGTAGTGTACCTTGGTGGCCTTTTGCCCAAGAAGTGGAAGTGCTGATGGTATAATGTGGCTGGATCTTCCACTTGTTTGTGAATCAAATCGGCAAAAGTAGCTGCAGCGGCCTGTTTGGTAAAAGTTCTTGCTGTTTTTCTGTCTCTTGCTCTCATGGTCATTCCTTCTGTGCGAAGTCTGAGTGCTTCTGCCAATATATCTTTAGTTATGACCACTTCGACCTTGTTTTCTTGAGTGTCAGATATTTCTGCAGTCCCATCTTCTTTAATTGTGGATAAAAGCTCGTAAGCTTTCTGAAAATCCACTCCACAAGGATCCTGTTTGTAGAAGTCTCTGATTCCTAGCCTGTGGTTGGCTTCTTTGGTCTCACGCTTCACGGCAACATCATATACTTCCTTAGGTAGGAGTTGCAACTCCACTTGATATCCCTCTTCACTCTTGAATCTACTGGTGAAGATTGTGGTATGATGCTCTTCTAGCTGTCCTTTGGAGAGGTATGCTGCCTTGGTTTCTTTGACTGAATCGGGGTCTAATTGATATGCGGGCAGTTCCTGCAACTTTTCCTTTTGGTTGAGCTTCTTCTTGGCTCTCTCTGCTGCTTGCATGGCTCTTGTTCAATGAATAGAGTGCAAAGTTAGGGGATTTGTCGGAATTTCCTTAGAAATGTCCATTAGTCTGAAATGCTGACAATTTTGGTCCAATTTGCTTCAAATCAATTTTTGAACAAGCATAGATGCATAAAAACATGCAAGGAACAAAACTGTAGACTCAAAACAAATTTTTGCAACCAAAGTAAATAATCACGATTATTTACAACTAAGTATTTTTTCCAAATTTTTGAAAACTTGGCATCACAGGCTTGAAGTATATACCAAATACATACTCTGTGTGAAATATGGGCTCATTTGGATGCATAGGGTGAAAATGTAAGATCTCTTTGCTGACCTTGTAGCTCTAGGGGGCAGCACACGCTTTCCTGACCTTGTAGCTCTAGGGGATGGTTGTGCTGCCAATATCCATGTGTTTTGGTCAGGGACAAGTGGTAGATTGTCAGCCATGCCGATGGCATGGTATGCTATCCTTGTCAAGACTTTTGGCGCACCCAAGTAAGTGACTTGCCTTCTTTCTTGGTGCCCTTCAAGGTGGTCAGGACATATTGGGCATGGTCCACCGGTTGCCTAGTTGTTGACTTGAGAACTTGGGTAAAAGTAGTGGCAACCGCGTGATTTGGCGTAGTGTACCTTGGTGGCCTTTTGCCCAAGAAGTGGAAGTGCTGATGGTATAATCTGGCTGGCTCTTCCACTTGTTTGTGAATCAAATCGGCAAAAGTAGTTGCGGTGGTCTGTTTGGTAAAAGTTCCTGCTATTTTTCTATCTCTTGCTCTCATGGTCATTCCGCAAGTATGAGTGCTTCTGCCACTATATCTTTAGTTATGACCACTTCGACCTTGTTTTCTTGAGTGTCAGATATTTCTGCAGTCCCATCTTCTTTAATTGTGGATAAAAGCTCATACGCTTTTTGAAAATCCACTCCGCAAGGCTCCTGTTTGTAGAAGTCTCCGAGTCCTAGCTTGCGGTTGGCTTCTTTGGTCTCAGGCTTCACGGAAGCATCATATACTTCCTTAGGTAGGAGTTGCAACTCCACCTGATGTCCCTCTTCAATCTTGAATCTGCCGATGAAGATTGTGGTATGATGCTCTTCTAGCTGTCCTTTAGAGAGGTATGCTGCCTTGGTTGCTTTGACTGAATCGGGGTCTAATTGATATGCGGGCAGTTCCTGCAACTTTTCCTTTTGGTTGAGCTTCTTCTTGGCTCTCTCTGCTGCTTGCATGGCTCTTATTCAATGAATAGAGTGCAAAGTTAGTAGATTTGTCGGAATTTCCTTGGAAATGTCCATTAGTCTAAAATGCTGACAATTTTGGTCCAATTTGCTTCAAATCAATTTCTGAACAAGCATAGACGCATAAAAACATGCAAGGAACAAAAGTGTAGAGTCAAAACAAATTTTTGCAACCAAAGTAAATAATCACGATTATTTACAACTGAGTATTTTTTCCAAATTTTTGAAAACTTGGCATCACAGGCTTGAAGTATATACCAAATACATACTCTATGTGAAATATGGGCTCATTTGGATGCATAGGGTGAAAATGGTACCAGATTTTGGCTTTAGGTCTCTGAAATAGTAGATATAAAGGAAATTTGAGATTTTGAGCTCCAAATTGGTTCAAACTTGGCTAGTGGGCTTAACACATCATGTACTTTGGATGTATGATGGCAAAATATCAAAACTCCCCAATTTTGGCTAAAAAGTAAATAATCACGATTATTAACTTTTCTTTCAAAATTAACCTTTTTTGGTACAATTTGGTTCTAGGCATTGTGTAGATCCCATGTGTGATATATGAGGTGATTTGGATCAAGAAATATTGTCTATAACCCAAAAATTGGCTTGCAAAGACTTCTTTGCGTTTTCTTGCAATTTTCCAAGTTATAGGTGCTCATTTTGGCTCATACTTGATTTTTGGCATATAATAGGTGTGTACACATGATAGGTAAGGTGATGTGACAATTTCCAAGCAAAAATGATACAAAAATAAATAATCACGATTATTTACAAGAGTGACAAATTCTTTGCAAAATTTATAACTTTTGACCTAGACATATTCTATACACCTAAAACAAGTCCTAAATTGAATTTGGTCAAGTTTGGTCATGCCAGCATCACTTTGTGCTTTGTCGACTCTGAAATCATCGTTTTGTGACTACACTACCTGTTGGGTTGGTCGGTCAAGTTTGAGGCTTTGGACTTGTCCGCAACATAGTCGTGAAGTAACTCATCCAATTCTGGCTCACTTGGAGTCAGTTTGACCTTGTATATCGAATTTGACGCTTTGTAGCCTTCGAGCCAATTCTTGCTTTTCGAGGGCTTTGCTTGATTGATTCTACTAAACCAATCATATACATTATATATGAACCTCGTAGGCAAGCTATCTGTGGAGTCAGATCGGAATTCTGGCATTTGCCAAAAACCTAGCTTTTCTACTGGGGACCCCCTTGACCCCTACCGAATGGTCAACTGATGATATAGAAAGGTTCTATTATGTTAGGACATGCTATGGTTCAAATCCCATTTGATTTGGTTGAGCTCACAGACCGCTATGGTCAGTTTTTGGTCGTAGGTCTTCGTGCACTGCTCGGTTTCTAAGGTTTTTTCTAGGGGTTTAGATTAGCTACCGGCCGTACAAAATGGATCATTGACGAGTAAAGAACTCACCCCTCATGTCTTGTGTGAGACGTTGCTGAAAATGGTCAACTGTGGACTCTAGAAAAGACGCGCGAAAGAGGTCGAAAGCTCTCTCTACAAAGCTGCAAGTGGAAATGAGGTGGTTTTCGCCTACTTTGGATATCTATACCCGGACTTCCCGAATCAATTTTCCCAGATTCCTCCGTTAGTCCTACTAGGCCGTGAAATCTATGTTAAACTCAAAAATTTCCTTGATCGGACTCCTGTAGCTCATTCTGCAAGAATTTTGCAAAAGTGGGCCTGACCGCCTAATTTAGGCTTCCCGCTTCCATCTTCTGATTTCATTGAAAATTTTTGTGCTTGACCGCCTTATCTTCTGATCAGCATCGTGTCTTCCATTTTTCCATCTGAGCTTCTCTGCTATTTATTATTAATTTTTGACCTGTTTATTTGAAAAAATCAAAGAAAATAGCAAAATACTCTAAAAAAGTAAAGTGAAAATCCAATAATTAAGAAAATCCTTTGAAAAACACATCTTTATTATTTTTTGTTGGATTTTTCTATTTTTAAGCCTCATTATCAATAAAAACGATGAAAAATACCCAAAAAGGACTATTTTTAATGATTTTTTGATAGTATAAGCACTATTTATACTCATCGGGAAGATATTATCAGTGAATTTTTCCCTTGATCATGAATTATAAGGACATTATTAGGTAATTTTGCAAAAAATCGCACGTTAATATCGAACTTTTTTCCTCCCTCTTCAAATATTTTCCTTAATTACTTAGTACTTAGTACCCTTCCCCCCCTCCTAGATGGTGTACTCCGGGATGACTATGTGCATGGGTTAAACAATCGTGTCTATGCATAGCCGTGGTTGACTCTACCATGTTATGAAGATCAATGCAATTCAAACCAATATGCTGTGCAAGAGCTGGGTCTGGATAATTAACTGAAGGATTTTTGATGTCAAGGTTTACTGTTGATGTCTTCCAAAGAGAAAATCTTGTAGCTTGTGTGCTCTCTGTTTGATTGTACCATCAGGATGCTTCAACACACTAATTGCTTGAGCTGTTGGTAACACTTTTATTTGTTGTCAAGCTTTTTCTCGCCATCATTGGTAGTTTGGTCTGCTGGGTGCTGTATGGTGTGGTGGAGTCTTTTGAAACTTAACTCGCCATTGCTTGATTGGTGTTATGGTTGGTGGAGAAGATAAGTGCTCCTTTTTCTTCCATACCAATCTCATGCTAGGTTCCTTGCTTGGAGATGCTCGTCTCGTTGGAACCTTCTTTTGTTTTGTTGGTGAAGTTTTAGGCACCCAGATCTGAATCGGTTTATCCTTAAGTTGTGCTTTTGGTACCCAAATTTGCTTGACTCCTTGCATGCTACTTGTAGCATTTCCTTGTCGAGGGGATGGAGAAGATTGACTACTTCATGGTTTGGTCTGCTAATTGCTTCCTTTCCATTCCTCATTGCTTGGTGCAATTGGAACAATGAGTTGCCCGTCTTTAGGTGATAGCTTTAGCTGATTTGTATCCCAATCTGGTACTGCTTTGTATGTCCGCATCCAGGGAATTCCAAGAATCATCGTCTCATTCATGTGTTCATCTGGTAAGCATTTAAATAAATGAGGATATGACATCCATGTACTATTACGTTCAAGTTGACTACTCCTAATGTTGGGATTGGGTTCTTGTTGCATCCTTTGATTGTCGCTATTCCTGCTGTCAATGCTTGACTTGTTGCTTTCTTATACATGGAATAACTGACTGCATTTACTCTAGCTCCTGTGCCGATCAAAGCATTGGTGCTATGATTGTTGAGTTGTACTTTGATGCGCAGGTCCATTCCGTCTAACCAGTCAAATTGCGTCTTTAGGTTATTCCCATTGTTGGTCATCTATTTCCAAAGTGTTGATGGGAATCGGTATCTGTTGATTCTTGAGAGTAGCTTTCCATTTGAGTACCCGAAGCTGAGCTTCCTCTTGGGCTTCATCAATAACCTGCTATCGTTTAATCTTTCTTTGCTTGGCTGCATGCATTCTTTCTAGTAATTCATTGGTTAGCGGCAAATTGTATTTCTTTAAACAACATCCACTAATCCAATTAGCCATTGGTTCACCATCTAGGGTGGACAATTTTACTGCTCCACTTGGAGATACATCTTCAATGATAAACGGTCCGTTTACCTTTTTCTTAAACTTGGGAATGTGTTGCTTAAGGGAATAGACTAAAACTAAGTCCCCTTTTCTGAAGATTTTGGTGATTAAGTGGGAATCAAAAAACTATTTTTGTTTTCGCTTTTGTGCATAGATGTGAGCTACAGCAGTTAGCCTTTGCTCATCTAGCTTTTTCAAATCTTCAAGTTTTTCTGCCAATTCATGTCCAGTCCACTCAAGATTTCTTGATACCCTTAATGTCGGCAATAGAAATTCTATTGGAAGTTTGGCATCAAGACTATAAACAAGGTTAAAGAGTGTAGCTGTTTTGAATGAAGCTCGATAAGCCCATAGAGCAGCATGGAGATTCATTTCCCAATTTGTCCTTCCTGACCTAACCACTTTAGTCAGCACCGAGCTAAGAATTTTATTTGTATGCTCAGCTTGTCTGTTTGCTTGTGGGTGATAGGGAGCTGATTTGTTATGGATGACCATAAACTCATTAAGCAAATACTCGATTACCTCATTGAGGAAATGAGTTCCCCGATCATTGACAATTTCTATTGGTAGTTCATATCTTGTGAATACATACTCATATAAGAATGCAGCAGTGGTTCTGGCATCATTCTTTTGAGTTGCTTTAGCCTCGGTCCACTTGATCAAATAGTCCATAGCTACAATGATATACTGAGCTTGGGTTCTATAAGCAGGTGGCTATATTGGCCCAACAAAATCTATACCCCATTTTGTGAAAGCTCTAGCCCGCATCATTGGTCTTAAGGGCATGCTATCTACTCGTGTTGGAATTTTTACTTGTTGACAAGCATCACACCTTCGAACATATTCTTTGGTATCTGCAAAAAGTGTTGGCCAGCATATGCCTGCCATTAAGATTGCTTTTGCGGTGGTCTCACTAGAAAAGTGACCTCCAGCTAATCCAGCATGTGCTTGTTCTATAATCGGAATAAACTCGTTTTCATTTGCACTAAGATGCAAATGTTGATCCTTACCTCTCTGATACAATTGGTTCCCAATAAGAGCATAGTCTCTTGCTTCAGTTTCAATTGCTCTTTGACGGCGTTTACTCATATCCTTAGGAATGTTCGGCTTGATAAGTAAGTAACTAGATAGTTACTCCACTTAGGAACATGTGACATTTGAAACAATGTTACATGGGGTATGGGTTTTTGTTTTTGACATTGAGGGCAATCCTTTACAAAAGATCGAACATCTCTCCTGATAGTCGGCCAAAATACACCAAGTCTCAAGATTCGTTGCATAGTTTGGTCTTCTGCAAAGTGAAGTTCTACTATGATAACATGTGCTTGACTTAGGTACTGTTCTTTTTCTTCAGGATTAATGCATACAAGCAATATCCCATCTTGATTTCTTTTGTATAGCCTACCAGCTAGTAATTGATACATAGCCGATTGCTCGATTAATTTGCTCGTGATAGGAAGTGGTATTTGTGAATCCACTTGAGCTATTGTCATCAATGACACAATGTTTTTCGACCATCTAGATATCATTTGCACGTAGAACAAATAGGGATCTGGTAGATCATCGTCTACCCCTTTAGGTGATTCTCCTAAATAATCCTTGACAAATGATCTGCTCGTTGATGTGTAGTGCCCTTTTTTACAACCATAGTGAAATTAAATTCCAGAAGAATGATGAACCATCTCACTATTCTTCCTGTGCTGCATGGCTTGTTGACCAAATACAACAAATCTTGGTGGTCCACAAAGAACACAAACTTGTTGGCTAATAGGTAATATCTATACTTTTTAACGGCATAAATGATTCCTAATCCTTCCCTTTTGGTGGTGGTGTAATTCTTTTCCGCCATGTTCAATTGTCAGCTAGCATAAGAAATAGAAAAGCCAATTTTCCCATCTCCTCAGTTGAGCTAGTATACAACCGATAGAAAAATTGGAAGCATCTACATGTACGTGGAATACCTTATTCCAATCTGGTGCTTTCAATATTGGAGCTGAGGTGAGAGCTTGCTTAAGCTTCATGAAGGATTCTTCACATGCCTTGGTCCATTCAAAGTGTGTAATCAAGCTATACATGGGTTTTGCAATTATAGCGTACATGTAGATGAACTGTTCGTAATATCCACAATGCCCTATGAAGGCTTGTACCCCCTTTACTGTTGTTGGTCTAGGCAAATCAACAATGACATGAATCTTATCAATATCAGTAGATATGCCATTTTTAGACACTATATGTCCAAGAATTTTTCCTTGTCTACCCATGAAAGTCCACTTTTCAGGATTTAAGCAAATCCTATAAAGTCTACATTTTTCAAATACCTTCTTGAGGTGTTCAAAATGATCAGCTCGAATTGATGAATGTACGCATAGATCATCCATATATACTTTTAAGAATTTCCTAAGATATTCTTTGAAAGCATGGCTCATCAACCTTTGAAATGTGGTTGGAGCATTAGTTAACCCAAACAGCATGATCCAATAGGCAAATATATCCCATTCTGTTGCAAAAGCAGTTTTATGCTGATCTTTTGGGTAAACCAAAAGTTGATTGTATCCTGAAAAGCCGTCCAAGAAGTTGTAAGCTTCTTTTCCTGCAACTCGTTCTAAAACATGCTCAGTGATTGGAAGAGGAAAGTTATCGCTAATGGTAGCTGCATTCACCTTCTTGAGATTAACACACACTCATAATTTTCCATTCTTCTTGGGTACTACCACAATCGGAGACACCCAATTGTGTGTTCAATTTCCTAAATGAATTTAGCTTCCCTTAGTTTTTCAATCTCTTTTTTATCTTCCTGGCAAATGTTTCATTATACGTGTATGGCCTTTGTCTGCTTGGTTTAGCATCATCTCTCATGGGTATGATATGTTGACAAATTTCTGGATCAACACCCTTGCGATCCTTATAAGACCAAGCAAAAATATCTCGGTATTACTTTAACAGCAAGAGCTCGTCTTCTTCTTCTGTTACGTCATTCGCAATGTAAGCCGGTCTAGGCTCTTCTCCTGGTTCAGTCAAGTCTATCTTTTTAGCGTTTTCAAGCCCTTCATAAGACTCGCTCTGTTTTCATAGTTCCCTAACAGGTTGTTCGACTATGATTTTTTGATTTTAGAGAGTATACTTTTTGTAATGGGAAGGAACACGTATTACATCCTTACCATCCTCTTCTGTAGTTTCCATTTTGGTTGTGTATATCTCCTTTAGAGCTTTTTTCAACTCTTGATATTTTCTTTCCGCTCGACTCGTGTCATGAGTGGTTTCTTATCCTGTAGGTTTGCTTGAGTATCCTTCCTTGTTTTTCTCAATGTTTGAGACCTTTTTGAATTTTTGTTTGAAGGATATCTGCCAGTGATTTGTCTTTGACACAATCATTTGCATCTATTTGCATCAAGAATTGTGTTCTACTGGAGACTGATGGCATAGGTCGTGTTTTAATGTATCTTGTGTCTCTTTTCCGTGTATACCATTTTTGTCTTTTTGATTTCTGGTTTGGAAACTCAAAAAACTTTTCCTCCCCTCCTTTTAAGAGTAGCTTTTCTCTCATATGTTCTTTTTTTGACCCCGAACCTTCTGAGGTAGATGAGTGTTCATCTAACTCGTCAGTTGCATCGTAATAGAGGTTTGAAAAGACTTGTTGAGCTTTCATTAAGTCCTTGGGTTCCTCATCTTCGTCTTCAATGTTGAGGATTGAAATCATTTGGATGGGAATTATGTCATAGCCATCCTCATTGCAAAATTGAGTAGGCACAGACATATCCACACATACATCCATGCTCGCTAAAATTTGAGTCCATTCAAATTGCTTAAACAAATGCTTTGGAAAGGGTTCAGGTACATAGGCTTTGTCTGTGCAATCCCTTTCTAGGATACATTCTTCTCGTCTTAAGCTTCCATTTTCTGAAGCTCCACACATCCAAATAGGAGTGTTTTTGTTTAACCAGGATGGAAGTTTAGTTTCAACCGAAGAGACTGAATCAAACTCTTGGATGGGTGTTTTCAAGACATCTCTATAAGTGTGATCTTTTAGGTTTACTCTTGTTATAGATCCCACTTTCTTCAAGTACAGATAATTGTTTCCCCAATCTTGGATAAGCTGTACCTGTGGCATGAAAGGTCTTCCCACTATGATTTCATAGTTGTGTTTTTTCCCAAAGTCTACTATGGCAAAAGTGTGTTGATATTCAATTCCACAGGAATTGGCTATCACTTTTTCAAGCAGCCCTAATGGTCTCTCAATGTGTTCGTCAGCCAATTGCAATCTCATTCGAGTTTGTCTAATGGCTAGCTGTCCCCAGGATTCCCATACTGCTTCAGTGGCTGTAACATTTAATGGTCTAGTAACTTGTGTGTAGCGGAAAATAGCATGAACATAGTGAGCATTTCATTAGAATAGATTCCTAATGAGATTAACAAGAGTGCTTGGGTGGAGAGAGCAACAAAAAGTATAACACCTAATTAGATAGCATGAACAATACTTCAAAAGAGAGAGAAATTAAGCAATTGACAACAATTGAAGACTGGATTTGCATGGAGCCGGTCCCCCGTCCAAAAGGCTTTGTATTATGGTTTCTCCTGACGGCCGGTTTTCGAAACCGCGACCGCAAGAACCATACCCCAAGAAGGAGAGAGCATATTACCAAAGGAAAAACAAAAAAAGGGAAAGTTCTTTAGCATTCACCACCCCTCTAGGCTTAACCACTAGCGGGGTGCCACCAATTTGGCCACACCTCTCCATTATCGCCAGAAGACAGAGTCTCTCTCTCTCTTACTACTCGGCTCCGCCAATTCTCTCTCTCTCACTTACTCTGCCGCTGCATCATCTGGCCCAGTGGGTGCATAAGACGGGATACCACTGTCACACCCCTCTGGCGGGCCGTCACACATTTTGTATATTCTCTCTCTCTCTCTCTCTCTCTCTCTCTCTCTCTCTCTCTCTCTCTCTCTCTCTCTCTCTCTCTCTCTCTCTCTCTCTTTGCTCGTCCACATCCCAGCCCTAGCGGGCCGCCATATACCGCCCCCCTCTTCCCTCTCGTCCACACCCCTTGGCTTCACTCTCCTCCCTATACACCCC
Organism: Adiantum capillus-veneris; assembly: GCF_014529385.1. Lineage (NCBI taxonomy): Eukaryota > Viridiplantae > Streptophyta > Polypodiopsida > Polypodiales > Pteridaceae > Adiantum > Adiantum capillus-veneris. Next base: position 105,127,433 of record NC_140946.1, read on the forward strand.
CCTTGTTTTCTTTCCACCGGCGGACCACTGCCCTACCTCTTCCCCTATCCCCCCCCTCACTCACACACTCTCTCTCACCCCCCCACGGTGGGAACCCGCCATAAGGAAAATACTCTCTCTCTCTCTCTCTCTCTCTCTCTCTCTCTCTCTCTCTCTCTCTCTCTCTCTCTCTCTTTGTCTATAACTCCTAACCCCCCCCCCCTCCTCGCCCTCCGACGGCTACACCCCATTCAGGCCTCGCGCTCGTCCACACCCTCTCTCAATCGCGCCCTCTGCATCACCACAGCCACACGAGCACTCTATCTTCCCCCCCTACTCCTTATCCTCACCATCACCCTCCCAATCCCTCGCGCTCTCTCACCCTGCATCAGGTAGCCCATGCGGGCGCATCAGTAACCAGAAGCTCTCTCTCTCTATCACACACACACACATGCACACACACACACCCCACACTCACCTCATCCGGGCCTATCACCCGCTCACCCTCGCCGTCGCATGCTGGCTCATCTTTCGCTCTCTCTCCCCGTCGCGCTTGCCGTGAGCAGCCCAGTGTTCGCAGGGTAAATACACACGCGCACACACACACACACACACACACTTCACCCCCATTGTACTCACACTCACACACACACACACACACACACACACACACACACACACACACACACACACACACACACACACACACACACACACACACACACACACACACACACACACACACACCCACCCTCCCCTCGCACAGACTCTCCCTCTCTCACTCACGGCTTTGCGTTGTCGATTCTCTGCAGTAAGAAAAATAAAATAAAATATATGTCATCACGCTCGTTCCCACGCACATTGGTCGACACACATATACACTCAGAGACTCACACATATACACGCATGTATATACGCACACTCACAACATAAAAAAAGAAGGAAAAACCGAACGACATCGACATCGACAAAAGAAGGAAGACGACCAAAATCTCGCGACACCAACACCAAAACAAGCAAAGGCGCCGAAGGCATGCCCCGGTCGACCCCAAAAGAGACGAACACGCTACACAGACACACCAACGAGGCTGCCATTCACCGGCATCGCATCCACGATGCCCTCTTCAGTAAAAACCATAGGTTGTCATCATTTTTTTCCGAGTTCAACCAAACCTTGTAAAAAAATCCCAAATTTGTAAATTCTCATCTCTCTAGGTGATGGTCACAAAGGCCCACCTAAGAGGTTTTCCTTATAATATTTCCCAAGACAAAGCAAGGGTCAACCACCCAGGGCCCACCACCTTGCTTTGTTTCCCTGATTAGAATACCCTAATCGCATCAGATTATCCTAATCTAAAGCAGCCAACACCTATAAAAAGGCACTGAGAGGTCGCTATCGGGGGGGGGGGGGGGGGGGGACAAGTTCATGAGAGGTCAGCACTTGGTAGTATTTTGGTGGGAGTAATTGGCAACATTTGCATCACAAGAGAGGGGACTTAGTGTAGTGGTTTGCTTTGGGAATTGTATTATGTAAAAGAAGCTATGTCCACATCTCGACTCCAACGGTCGATGCACACACATCCATGTTAGCAAGTTTCCATGTCAATGAGTCATCTCTAGAGAACGCACCGAGTAGGTTCACTATCTCTCCCTCTACCTCTCTATCACCATGATGTGCCACCTCGCCGAAAATAAGGTTGCTGTTATTTAAGAGAATAATTCTCCCTCACACCCCCAAGGGTTTTCATCACCTGTCTATTCTCTCTCTCTCTCTCTCTCTCTCTCTCTCTCTCTCTCTTTGTGCAGAGTTTGTGATATTTCAAATCACCGTTGTCTGTGTCCTAGCTGCTCAAAGCTAGCTGGTGCCCCCTGTTCGCTTTACTGTGACCGGCTCGTGGCGTGCATCAGCTCCCAGCGTTTTAGAGTCCGTCGGGATCCGTGTCGCGCTTTGTGCTCGTCATTTGGTGCCCCCACTAAGGAGGGCTTCTAAGAAACCTTTAGTTTACAATGATGAAAGTAATGCACGTCATCAATCATGGACGAGTGACTTAAGGAATTTTCTAACTGGAGGACAGAAGAGGAGGAGACTAAAGAGGCACTAGCGCCTTCATTGAAGTACTACTGCCAGGCTGTAGTGTCGTCAGTATTCAAGAGGTAAGCTCCCCATCTCGTGCTGCTTGTTCTAACCACAAATTGAGAGCATCAGGTGGGAGGCCTATGAAGTGCTATCACTGCTGTCAAACCAAAGCACACTATCCATGAGTGCCAACAACGAAGGCAGCGAAGGGGCTGAAATCGTCTACATCGACATTCACTGCGAGGAAGTCGTCCATATCAAAGAAGGAAGGAAAACGGTAAGGCCTCTCTTTCCTAAGGGAACTGCAATCAAAGGTATAATCTCTACTCCAAAATGGCCTAAAGGGGCTGCTCGAGCCAAAGGTAAGGAAAGGCTAAGACAGTTTGGAAACACATGACCCCAAGGGAAGAAGCATCTGGCCAAGGGAGTACTTCAAGCTCGGAGAGCCGGGTCGTACCCAGTTTGCCAAAGAGAAGGTCATCCGAGGCTAAGCAGCGGAAGGTCACCTACCGATTCGCACGACGCATGCGAGTACTGCCAGTCCATTTTGACAATCCTGAAGCAGAAGTAGTGAGAAGATTTCCATGCCCTAGGGAGGAGTGGTTCGGGTACTGTTCTCGCTATTTTGGAGGATGGGTAGAGGGTCTTCCTTCTCTTCCCATACAACTTATCCTGAAGAAGCTCTCCACCATGGGTGAAACCGAGTGGGCTGGAGATGAGTTGTAGCTCAACGGAGTGGAGTTCATGCAACACGTCGACTACGGTGATTATCTGCAGTTGCTACTAGCCAAAAGCCCATGAAAGGCGACGACCTCCTGTGGATGTGTCGACTCATCAACACCGGCAGGGTAAGAGTATTACCTGCTAGACAAAAGGCTGGGAGTAGTCAGACGCGTCGCCGTCACCCCGTACGTGCTGAGTGACGAAGGAAAAGTAGAGCCCATGAAAGGCGACCACCTCCTGTGGATGTGCCAACTCATCAACACCGGCACAGTAAGAGTATAAGTAAGTGCTCCGCCCTTTGTGCATGATGGAAAACGGGCCAACAACGTTCCCGTTTAGATTTCTGTAGCATATGTATGTGAATATTTATGTAGATAGGAAAATCTTCTACCAACAAAAGATTGTGTATCTGTTTGGTGTTGCGGTGCTAGGAGAAATCCTTAGCTCCCCAAACCCTATCATTCTCCCCATATTGGATTACCACCACTCCTTCAATGTTTCCATCTTTATCCTGTTTTAATCTATCCGTCCAACCCTATAAAAAGCCGCTATGAGCCGCTACTGTCATTAATATATATATATATAAAAGTTTGTAATTTCCTGAGTCACTACCATGGCAAGTGTTTCTTTCCCCACGTTCAGTGGAAAGAAGGGAGAAGACGTCACCACCGACTTTCTAGATGATTTTGACATCGCTTGTGTGGTTTCCAACAAGGATTACAATGCCTCATGACTTCGAATTTTTCCGATGAAAGTAGAGGCCAAATCCTGGTACAATGCTTTTCCCCAAGCTACCAAAAATGCATGGATGTGTTACGTGCTGTCTTTGTGAAGAGGTTTGGTGGAGGCACAACCTCGGAGAAGCTATGGCAGCTACTAACAAATTGAAGCAAGGAGGTCTGCTAGAGTATGCCACCTACGAGTCCAAGTTTGTGGATCTGTGGGAGAGATGGGTTGCCTCACTGGAGGAAGGTGAAGGAGTGCCTAATTTCCTAAAGAAGGATTGTTTCATTGCTGGCCTGTGGTCGCCACTTAAGGAGAACGTGAAGGGAAGGTTTCCTGCAACATATGAGTTGACAGTAGAAGTAGCCCGCCTTAAAGACAAGAAGCTGCGCATGCAAGCAAGAATCAACGAGTCAGAGGAATCAAGCTCAATCCGACTAACCCCAGTGACTGCAATAGCCGTTCATAGAGCCCAACCACAAAAGGCATCAGAAGAGCAGCAAGACCTGCTGAGTCGCATCCATACCCAACCCGAGAGTTTATCTGTGCATCTGGTGCAGCAAGGGCATGCACCTGTCAGAAATCCAGAACAGGGAAGAGGATAACGAAGGCAAAACCAAGAGTACCACTGCTACAATTACGGGGAAGACGGCCATGGCATGTACTACTACCCATATCCAAGAAGACAAAATTTGAATAGAGGAGGGAGACAAAATCAGATCTCTCTGCCAAGGGCAAGACCACAATCACCCAGGCGACCAGGGCCGATTCTACTGGTCCAAATCCTTCCACCTATACAACAACAACAACCACCACCACCTCTTATTCCACCACTAAACCAAGCGGTGAGTGTTATCAGCTTGGAAGCTAAGGGGAAGGCAAAGGTAGAAGAACCAGTTCGAGAGAAGCACAAAGGGGAAGCAAAAGTTGAAGAAGTGGATGCCATGGGAGTAAAGCATTCCAGGCACGAAGAAGCCTCTCAAAAAGAAGAGAAAATGAAAGAGAAAGGCGAGTCTAGCAAGCAAGCAGCTAAACCATGACGGAAGATAGACATCGTGGATTTTTCACTAAGTGAGTATGCTAAACCCTATGACTTAGTTTAGGATGTGTTGATGCATGGCCCGAAGATAACTTGGCCCCAATTACTCCATCTTGCACCGAGGATGAGGAGGCAATGGACGAAGATGGTAAGTACAAGGAAATCAAGACCAATGATAGCTGGGGCTATCTCTGGGAGGGATCTCGATGACATCCTACCAACTATGGATGCCCACATCAAGGGAGGCACAATCTCAAATGTCTACATAGATAGTGGCGTGAAAATATGCGTCATGAGTGAAAGAATGATGCACCATCTAGGTATAGAGGTGAGTAGGCCGGCACCCTGCCGAGCCAAAATGGAAAACAACGTAAGAGTGAAATGCGTAGGCATTGTGAATGCGGTCAAAGTAAAAGCATTCAATACAGAAGTGGAGGTAGACATTTTTGTCATGCCACACAAAGCGGAGGGCTACCCTATCATTCTTGGGAGACCCTGGCTCATGGCTATGGAAGCTAAGCAAGATTACAGTACCGGAATGATTCAGATGAAGTACGCTAAAGGAAAGTCCATATTCTACGACATGAGGACTGGGAAGCAACGCAACATGATTTTGGAGACTTCAGAAGATGAGTCCACCAGTGACTATTCGTCCACTTCAGGAGAAGAGACAACAACAACAACTGAAGAGAGTGACAGTAGCATCAAAGTGATGGGGGTCATCCTTAAAGACCCAAAAAGATTGACACAACTTGAAGCACCCCTGACAAACCAAGAGGAACCACCAGGTACGCAATCCTTAGAGGATGCAAGTAAGTTACATCGGATGCTCTCAAATGAGTTAACCGATGAATATGTCTCCATGCTAGGTAACTTCACTACGCTGTTCATTGATGGCTATGATAAGATCACAGGAATCACAGTAGTACAACACCGCATAAAACTCAAGGAAGGAAGTAAACCCGTAGTGCAAAAGCTCAGAAGACTTGGGGTAATTCAACAAGAGGCACTACTCAAAGAAGTGAGGATTTTGCTACAAGTAGGTTTCATCTACCCCGTCGAATACTCAGAATGGGTCTCTCCAGTAGTAGTCACACCAAAGAAGAATGGAAAGTGGAGAGTCTGTGTGGACTATAAACCTCTCAGCGCAGCCACAAAGAGGAATCACTTTCCCCTCCCACTCCAAGATGAAATTCTCAATGAAGTGGCAGGTCATGAGCGCTACACAGTATGTGATGGCTACTCAGGATACTTTCAAATTAGCATTGCGAAAGAGGACCAGAAAAAGACAACCTTCATAACATCTTGGGGATGCTTTGCTTACAGAGTGATGCCTTTTGGCCTCACCAACGCTCCGGTCACATTTTAACGCTATGTGACCTTTGTCTTCCAACCATACTTTGGAACATCAATACGGGTTTTCATAGATGATTTTTGTATCTATAGTTCACGCTCCCTCCATTTGAGCAAAGTCTATGATGGCTTGACCAGGCTACAAAAAACTTGGTTGGCCAACTCAACGTAGATAAGTGTCACATAGGTGAAAGCAAAGTCACTCTCCTTGGCCATGTAATTTCAGCAAACGGGATTGAGGCTGACCCTAGCAAGATTCAAGCTCTGGTATCTTTGTCATCACCCACCACAACTAAGCAGTTGGTTTCTTTCCTTCAGAAGGTAAGATACTTAAGCAGGTTCATCCATTTGCTATCTCAAGTGGTTCTCCCTCTATAACAAGTCACCCAGAGGGACGTCTTCTCATGGAGTGAAGAAAATGAGCAGCAATTTACCGAGGTGAAGCAAATCCTAGCTACGCTTCCCACCATTTCACCCCCCAAGTGGGACGAGCCATTCTATGTGAACCCCAGTGTAGGAAGTGATACACTCGGAGCCGTACTAATGCAAAAGGACCCCCAAACTTCTTTCATGCGTCCTATTTACTTCTCTAGTCGTGTCATGACCCCATCAGAAAAGGGATTCACCACAATAGAACACATGGTTCTCGCATTGATGTTTGCTACCACAAAGTTCTGCTCCTATCTTCTGCCTAGACTCTTTGTAATTCTGACAATGGAGGAGGTTTTTCCGTATGTAATGCGGCACATGGATGTATCATCTAGGATCTCTAAATAGCTGGTTAGGTTACAAGAGTTTGACTACACTATGCAAGTAGAAAACTCCACCAGGGCTAGTTGAGCGGGTATTCTTACTCATCACCACTATGAGAAGAAGCTGAAGGTCAACATAGAAGCAAAAGAGGAGACACCAATGGTAGAAAGTCCTAAGCTAGGAAGATCTCACTCTCTTTTCTTTGACGGAGCATACAAAAGAACAGTGGACCAATCTGCAGCTGGCATAGTCATTTTCAATGAGCAACAGGAAAGGGTATTCTTTATCGGACAGCTATTACACTCGCACTCCAACAACGAAGCACATTATGCAGCTTTAATTCTTGCGTTAGAACAATGTATTTTGCAAGGATTCAACGCCTAAATGTGTTTGGCGATGCTTTGCTTCTAATAAAGCAGATAAACAGCACTTGGGTTTGTAAAAATCAAGTTTTACTTGGTCAACTATGCCAAGTTAAGGATCTTTTAAGAAAGTTTGAAGCAGTGAAATTATTTCATGTCCCTAGGACAGAAAATCAGGAGGCAAATGCTCTAGCCAAGGAAAGAATACAAGACGTTCCCATAGGAGCAATCAATTCGAAACTACCCCTCTTCCAAGGTAGTGATGCTATGCATGATATCATCAGCTTTCTAGATACGGAAGAATGTCCGAAAAGGTACACTAAAGGCCAGAAATAGTGGCTGGTAAGGAACGCTACAAGATACCGCCTTGTAAACGACCACTTGTATTGTAAGGGAAAGGATCAGATTCTCAGGCGAGTGCCAACCTCCAGTGAGATCACAGAGGTAATTTCAAGTTGCCATGATGGTGTCTGTGGCAGTCATTTTGCTGTAGATATCACCAGTCAAAAGATTCTACATGCAGGATACTCTTGGCCTAGTCTGAACAAGGATGTACATCATTGGTGTAAAACTTGCAAAGCTTGTCAAGTGGCCAATGATCGCACACTAACCTATGAGCCACAGACTCCTATCATCTCATATGGTCCATTTGAGAAATGGGGAATAGATGCAATTGGTCCTCTACCAAGGGCTCAATCAAGAAAACTATACATTCTAGTTGGTGTAGACTACATGACCTGATGGGCAGAAGTAGCAGCCACCACCCGAATTACAACCCAAGAGGTAGCAAACTTCATATTTGAGCACATCTGTTGCCGTTTTGGCACTCCTCTAGAGATAATATCAGATAGGGGACCAGGTTTCAGAGGCGATCTGGTGGGAGAACTGATGAAAAAGTTAGGCATCACACACCGACATTCCACACCATACTATCCATAATGTAATGGCCTAGTAGAAAGGTAAACGGAATGATCTGCAAAATCATCACAAAGCAGGTGGACAACCACACAAGAGACTGGGATAAACATCTCATGGCCGCTCTATGGGCCTACCGAACGACGTTCCGAACATCATTAGGTTTCACCCCTTTCCATCTAGTTTACGGAAAGGAGGCAATTCTGCCCATTGAGGTACAGATAGCCAGCTTATGAGTCATGGCTAGGCAATTACAACGCCCAATTGTAAATCTCTGCAACCACATCCTGGATCTCGAAAGTCTCCAACTAGATAGGGAAGATGCAATCAATCACTATGCAGCACAGGTAGAGCGACGCTAGCTCACCTTCAATCAAGGGCTCAAGGAAAAGGGCCTGGAAAAGGGCATGTTAGTGTTGAGATACAACAACAGATTTGACACCGGGTTGGACAAGAAATTTCAACCCCGATGGGAAGGACCATTCATTGTCAAAAAGGCGCTATGACAATGGCAGCTATAAGCTGATGGAGGCAGATGGGAGAATTCACAAGACTAGAGTCAATGGATGGAGGCTAAAAACGTATTTCCTTAGGTTTGATCCAGAGTTCATGCTAGATATTCCAGAAGAGGGAGAACCCTCCAACTCCACAACTAAAGATTCAGAGGTAGGGCTAAAAGCATGAATGCCTCTAGCCATGGGAGGGCTAATGACGGTCGGTTTTTGAAACCTCGACCGCGAGAACCATACCCCAAGAAGGCGAGAGCATATTACCAAAGGAAAAACAAAAAAAGGAAAAGTTCTTTAACATTCACCACCCCTCCAGGATTAACCACTAGTGGGGCGCCACCAATTTGGCCACACCTCTCCATTATCGCCAGAAGATAGAGTCTCTCTCTCTTACTACTCAGCTCCGCCAATTCTCTCTCTCTCACTTACTCTACCACTGCATCACTTGGACCAGGGGGCGCATAAGACGGGATACCACTGTCACACCCCTCTGGCGGGCCGCCACGCATTTTGTATATTCTCTCTCTCTCTCTCTTTCAAATATTCTCTCTCTCTCTTTGCTCGTCCACATCCCAGTCCTAGCGGGCCACCATATATCCCTCCCTCTTCCCTCTCATCCACACCCCTCGGCCTTACTCTCCTTCCTATACCCCCCCCCCCGTTTTCTTCCCACCGGCAGACCACCGCTGTTGTGCTGTGACACGTACATAGTGGGAAAGCATGCTGCAAGAATTATCTTGTAACTTTTTAGATACATAGTTATATTTTCTATAATGTACATATGCATATCTAAGTACAATAATAAGCTTTCTATCTCATTCTATTATTTGTCTCAAAGGTAACCTATTCTTACTTTACCATTAGAAAATACTATGGGAAAAGCGTCAATAGCTCCGCCTCTTTAACTTGGGGCAAAAATCATTGATTCTTTATTTCTACTATCTCATTATCATCTTACACCCTAGCTAGAACCTATATCGAGGGTAAACTCCAATATATATATATTCTATGTATTTTTTATATTTTTCTTATATTTCAGCTACTAGGAGGGAATCAAATCCTAGTGGGACACTAGGTGGCATGATTTCAAAGATAAATTTATTTTAATGCATTATTGCAAGCATGATTACAAAACTTTGTCAAGGAGCAATGTCATGCTTTCATATAGAATGAGATGTCCTTTGGAATCAAATGAAAGTCTAGGCTAAGGGGACCACATGAAGACTTTTGCTGCCAGAAATGGACCCTATTTTGATAATTTTTTTTACACAAGGTTCCAATCCGAATTGGAAAAAGGTTTTAAAATGGAAGTCGTAGCTAATGAGCTGATTTTTCTGCCCATATTTTTACTTTTTTATTTGGAGCCACGGTTGAGGGGTTATGATCAAAATACTGGACCCCAGTCTGCCCACATCATGTAGGGACAGTTCTGTTCAAGCTTTTCCAATTTTTGTTCCCATTGGCTCTTCTCTTCTTGTGTAAACCCTTGGGGGTTCCCTTCACCTATAAAAGGAGACCTCTGCTTCCTTGAAAACCACTCAAGAATTCAAGCCATTGATGAGAGGAATTCATGAGGGAGTGAGTAGTAATGCCAAATTGTACTTAGCCATTAACATAAGCCTAAGCCTACACTTTCTCCTAGAGGAAGACTAGCCATTCTTGCACACTATCCTTGAAAGATCAACTCTAATAAAAGAAGGTCTTGCACTTGGCATATCAATCAAAGTTGAATTCTCCCCTCTTATTCTCTCTCCATCAATAATGGTACCGAAGGGTTTGTGAAGTAAGATGTGTTCTACATTGATGTTTTCTTGATTTCTTGTTGTTTTCTTTTTCATCTCTAATCCAACATATATATATATATATATATATATATATATCTAATCTCATCTCCTTAACCAAACCTATCTTTATCACTCTTAGTAATTCATCCTCTCTACAAATTTTAGGTTCTCCTTGGTACAGGTACATCTCTCTCCGCAATATCCTTATTGCCTACGGGCAAGAATGTTAGGAAATAAGACGTAGCTAAATAGATAATTGAGTAGATTACTTAATGGAGAGAGACAGATTTATATACACGAGATTATAGAGTAGAGAGAGAGAGAGAGAGAGAGAGAGAGAGAGAGTACACACGATATACGTGGTTCACCCAATGTGGGCTACGTCTACGGGAAAGCAGCCACTCAATGGCTTTAGTACTTCAAAACAAGAAGTAGTTTACAAAGGGATTATACCCTTAATGGAGCTCCCGCCTTGCTTCACTCTCACCACCTCACACTCACCTTGTTGCATCAACTTCACACTATGAAATGTGTGTAGAAATGGCCTCCTTTTATAGGCCAAAAGGGCTGCCCTCTCTTATGAGAGACAGCCATGTGTAGCCGCCCTTGTGCGAATAAGTCCAAATCGGACCCTCCAATCCGCCCATCTGTGGCTGCCCTTGAGAAGACAAGTCCGCTTTTGAATTCGGCCACCGGCCATTGACTTCGGCCACCGGCCACCGGCCATTGACTTCCGACCACCGGCCACCGGCCATTGACTTCCGACCACCGGCCATCGGCCATTGACTACCGGCCACCGGCCAAATGACCGGTTGTTTTCCGACCACTTTCTGGCCGCCGTCCGGCCATAATATTCCGGCAAAAAAAAAGTCTTGGGGGCCTCCGCCCCCAAGGCCTTTAAAGTTGCCCCTGATTCTTGTCCGTGAAAATTTTGGTTTCCGGTGAGTGATTTTCCTTCACGCACGATGGCTTCTCCTCATAATGGGGGCCTTACAAATGTGCGCTTTTACCACATAAAATTACAAGGGTAAATCAGGCTCCATACTTAACAAAGAATAGGGCTTGGGAGGGAAACTCTCTTTTCTTCTCTTCCCTTCTCTTCTCTCATATCTACATTTTGCACATACTAGAGTTATCGTAGATGAATAATCCACATGATGATAATTTCTATCGCTTTCACTCTGTATGATCTATTAGAATTAACGTATGGATTAGCCATAAAATACACTTTCAACAACGTATAGTGTTTCTCTTTGGCCTAGAAAGGCTCAACGAAATACTTCTATCCCGGATCCCATCATATTACCTCTCATAGACTGACGTAAGCGTAGTTATCTTGCTATGAACCAAGAGGATTTGTACACAATTAATTCCAATCACTACACAAAATATATATATTATGGTAAGCACAAAACTAAAATTCCAAAGAACAATTTGTAGCATATTTGGTCAGCCAAGATTGTATGCCATTAACTCATCTATTAACCCTTTCATATTACCCATGATATGATATGACCATAGCCTTGATGTTTTCATCTTTGTTTTGTTTTGACATTCTCTTTTGTGTTCTTTCTTTGTGTGTGAGAGTGCAAGAGCGAAAGAGTGGAACTTCTTTGATTGCACTTCCTTCCAAACCCTAGAGTTCATGGCATCTATGGTTTAAGTCCTTCATATAGTTTTTGGATTTCTCTCACAAACTCTCACAGCCAAAAGCCCGGTGCTTTCCTGGCAAGACCGCAAATTTCTCGACATATTTTTGGTAAACCCTACGTGAAACTGCTAAGGTGAGTTTTTGGGTAACCATGGGTGAGTCATGCTAAGCAACAGGGTATGCGTTTTGACCCAGAAACAATGCAAATGTTTCAAGCATTTGCAATGTTCATGCAGCAACAACATGCCACTGGCAGAAGGGAGATTTTAGCAATGAAGGCCATACAAACGGTCGTCAATAGAATGGATCAATTCAATGGAAAAGATGTAACCAAGTACTTACGCGAGTATGTGAAGGAGATGTAGCTGCATGGTGTGTCAGAAGGTGAGATGATTCAAAGCTTTGAGCTAGTTGTTGCGCTAGAAATTAGGGAACATGTTAGGGGAATTAAAGATGGGCATGGGAGAATCTGGGAAGAACTCAAAGTAGCTTTGAAGGAGGAATATTTCATGGAGGACTCTGAGAGAGTAACCAAAAGGACATTCGTAGAATGGGTAGTCAAGCCAAAGCAAGGACTATCAATAATAGAGCTACTTAGGGAATTTGAGCGGCGCTATGCACAACTCACCAGGACAAAAAGGGCCACACTAGATGCAGAGAAGACATATCTTTTCTTACAAGTTGCAGGTAAAGAGTTTCAAGAAAATTTGGAGCTTATTCTTGAAGATAAATATGCTGAGCAAGGACTAAAGACTGACTGGAATGAGGTTGAAGGTGCTGTCTCACTGCTTGCCAAACGACAAAGAAGAAGGGACAAGATGGTAGTAAACACTACAAGTCCTTTCACCTCAACTTATGACAAAATGGTAAAGCCTACTTTTATCGCTCCTAAGTTTGATGAGTCCATGCTCGATGAGCTTGTGAAGGGAATGCGTGACTTGAAGATGAAGCTTTCAAAGCTTGAAGAAAAAGGCCAACCATCAGGGCCACTTCCTAGGCAAAGACAACAACCCAAAGAAGGGTTTATTAATAGATGTATTTGGTGTGATAGTACAAACCATGTAAGAAGGGGTTGCGATGATTTTAGTGATGCTTTGTCAAAAGATGCTATCTTTTTTAAGGATGGTAAAATCCACTTAAGAGAGACAAGTCTACCCTTGAGAACTAACTTTGGGAAGGGGGGGAATGCAAACCTTAGTTGAAGATATGGCAACTAACCATGCCACCTCTTCAGTTGAGGTAGCTACTTATGGAGTAAAAATTGAGCATCTTAGTAATGAAGAGGTGAGTGACCATCATGGTCAAATTTGGCCAAATGTCATGCAATTAGCTTAAAAGGAAAAGCTTACAAAAGAGATTCTACATGAAGCAGGTGATTGCATACGTCTAGAAATGGGATGGAATGATCTAGTGGACTCATTGTCAGTGCATGCCTACATTACAAAATGCCAACAAAATGAGGCTATTGTAGAAGAGAAGCGCACACGTGAGAATGCTGATGAAGGACCATCAAAAAGGGCTTCTAAAAGTGGGGGAAGAAGCAACTCAATGCCTTCTCAAACACCCGTGACACAAGGAGCATCTCCACGTGAAGTACTCATGGAGGAGTCTACAACAGGAAAGAAGAAAGAGCCAACAAAAGGTAAGACAAAGGCCCAACTTATAAACTACAATCTGATATTGAGCTTGCTACAGATTTAAAGAAAGTCTTGGAGGAAAGGATTTTGAATAGCAAGATTGAGTTCACTCTGGGAGAAGTCCTTGGCATGCAAAGCGTGAATTCCACGAGGAGATCATTGACATCATCAAGAGAAAGAGGCAAAATCTTGCTTAGGTTACTCGTCCACAGGTTGACGGAGAAACCTTGAAGACACAAGGGATTCAGTTGCAAAATAAGGAGGATGATGGAGGTGTGGTAGGATGCTACCAATCTAGTGGGACAATAAAGCAAATGCATTTCTCAAATGATGATGACGAAGATGAAGCTATTCCTAGGAGCTACTATTCACTAAGTCACTGGGCAAGGGCTACTACAGAAACTTTGGTCAAGGTTGGTGATCTTGAAGAACCATTTGTTGCCTTGATTGACCATGGTTCAGAAATAAACATAATGTCAAAGAGTCTCTACAACAAATGCAAATGGCTGATGGACACAGATCATGGTTGGATGGTAAGAGTGGCAAACAATTCATCCTGTGAATTGTATGCAGCATGTCCAGGTGTGAAGGTGACAATAGGTGATGTAAAGATTGACCAAAACTTCTTTGTACAGGATACATCTTCATATCATCTCATTCTTGGACAGCCCTACATTGTGGAAGTTCGAATGGAAACAAAGGTAATGGATGATGGTTCAACATATGCTAGGATACGTAGCAAAGATGGTAAACGTGCTGTCCAATTTCTTACAGTTTGTGTAAACCATGAAAGAAATTGTGACAACCTCAGAGAACATCCTCTACCAAAGGTGAGCAAAGAGTTTGATGTTCATAGGGAAATGATGGGTTGTGGCCAAGTACCATTGTAAAGCGGGATTGCAGAGGTACAGAAAGAAAAAGGGTCTCACCTGATCCAAAAATAGGTGAAACTTTCTCAACGGGCTCCTTGGTAACAAGGAATGGATCAATATGTTTTACAAAACTTGAAGATTTGAAGAGATATAAGAGGCAATATGTACATAATGTACAAATGGGCATGAACGAGAGTGGGTTTCTAGAGCCTACTGAAAATGTTTGGGTTTGTGTGAACAAGTTTCTTTTGTAGATACTATGGGTGAGCTTGATGCTATAATGGGGTCTAGTTTGCATCTTGAAAATGAAGTTGTGGAAGTTTGCTCTATGGAAATGTATCAAGTAATAGAAGCTTTTAAAGAAAACCAAACAGTTGGCCCAGAAGTCCATGTTGAAACTAAATACAAGAGTGTAGCAAAGAAGGTGAAACCAGTAGCTTCACCGTTACCACCCAACAACAGGGAAAAGTCTGAGCAAGCTTCTTTGCAACCAAGTTTAAGGAATCCTAAAAAGATCGGTCATACCTTTACAAAGGAGTCTTTTCAAGAGTTACGGATTGTTTGCGAGGAGTTCCTAACACAGGAGGAAACAAAGTGCTTCAAAGAAATGATTTCAAAGCATGGTAAGGCTTTTGCATTTGAGCCACATGAGATAGGATGTGTTGATCCTTCTATTGTAGCTCCTATGGTAATTTTCACAATACCTCATGTGCCTTGGAATCTACGGCCTGTTCCGGTTCCAAAGGCTCATTTGCCAAAGTTAGTAGAGCTACTGAATGAGAAGATCAAAATGGGAATTTTGGAGCCTTCTTGTGCTCCATACTCAAACAGGTGGTTCACAGTTCCAAAGAAGAATGGTGCTCTAAGCTTCATTCAAGATATGCAACCAGTGAACAAGGTGACAATTAGAAATGTAGGTACAGGTCCAATTGTGGATGAGTTTGCAGAGGTGTTTGCAGGGAGGGTAATCTACTCGATGGGGGATATCTACTCAGGGTATGATCAATTTTAGCTTGCAATCAAAAGCAGAGACTTGACAACCATGAGGACACCTTTGGGTTTGGTAAGGATGTGTACCTTGCCGCAGGGAGCAACCAACTCAGTTGCACATATGATGAATGGGATGAATAAGGTCTTACGTGACTTTATTCCTCAAATGACAATGCCTTTCATTGATGATTTGCCTATCAAAGGATGTGAAGAAAGTGAGAAAGATGAAGCTTTGGATCTCAGGGGATGTCGCAGGTTTGTGGTAAATCACATAAATGATTGTGATAAAATTTTGTCTAGGTTGGAGGAAGTGAATCTTATTTTGTCAGGGAAAAAGTCTATGTTTGGTGTCAATGAAGTGCTCATTGTACGGCACATGTGCGGGCCATATGGTAGGAAACCTTGTCCAACAAAGGTAGATGCCATCCAAAGAATGAAAGAAACGTGCACTAGCATCACCGAGGTTAGAAGGTTCCTGGGAGCATGTGTCTTTTATATTATTTGGATTCCACATTATGCACATGTAGCCGATCCTCTTTATCAATTGCTTAGAAAGAATCAAAAGTTTAAATGGACAGAAGCACATGTAAAAGCCATGAGAAAGCTAAAGGAGTTGCTCTAGTTAGCACCAACTTTGAGAAAGGTAGACTATGAGTGTCAAAGGCCAGTAATTGTGACAGTAGACACCAGTCCTACAGGGATTGGATGGGCAATAGGACAGGATGACAAAGAAGGACACAGGTATATGGTGAGATTTGGAGCAAAGGTACTAAGTGTTCGTCAAAGAAACTATCCATCGATAAAGAGAGAGTTATGGGGTATGGTTATAGCCTTGAAAAATGAAAAAGAGTACCTAATTGGTGCATGTGTGGTTGTAGAAACAGATTGTCTACCACTTCTTGGGATGATTACAAGCTGATCAACTCCAGACATTGCTATGTTGCGGTGGATTGCCTACATTAAATCCTTAAATCCCGAGTTTAAGCATATTGCAAGTAAAGAAAATACATTGGCAGATATGCTATCAAGGGCAAGGTATGAAGATGAGTCACAAATGATTGACGAGGGAGATGATGTAGGCACAAAGTTCTATTCTATCTCTCATGTCAAAGGTAATAATATCTGCTTATTGGAAGCTACTTGAGTACTCTAACAAAACAGGATGATTAGTCTGAACAAAAACTCAAGAGGATACGCAGGAAAGCATATGGGTACTTTTTGAGGGATGGTTACTTGTGGAAGAATCCTAAACAAAAGGGTGCTACACCACAACGGGTTATATGTAAAAAAAGAGACTCAAGTAAAGCTCATGCAAGACTTTCATGAGAGTCTATGGGCTAGACACAGGGGTGTGTGGGCAACCTTCTCCAAGTTGAAAGAAAAATACTGGTGGAAGGGTATGTACAAAGATGTATCTCAATTTGTAGAGTCATGTGTAACTTGTCAAATGTATTCAAAATTTTGACATCATGATGGATTGCACCCACATATCCACTAGCCGTGCACTATAAATGGGTTGTGGATCTAGTCACAATGTCTTTAGGACTCTGGCAGATGAGATACTTGGTTCTTGCACGAGAGGACCTAACTAATCAGGTTGAAGGAAGATCATTAAGAGCTAAAACCATGGAAGCTGTGTGCAAATTCCTTCTTGATGAGGTGATTTGACGTTATGGTTGTGTGGGAAAGATCACTGCAGACAGAGGTGAACTGGATGCCGAAGAAGCAAGGGAGTTCTTTTCCAAATTAGGAATCAAGATTTCTCTTACTACAGCTTACAACCCTGAAGGCAATGGAAAGAGTGAAAGAGGGCATCCTCCTATCATCAAAGCTTTGGTCAAGGCTTGCGACGGAAGAGTTGGTGAGTGGCCAAAATTGTTACCATATGCTTTATGGACTGATCGTACAACACATAGCTCAGTAACTGGCTACATGCTTGCGGAGCTAATGTATGGTCAAAAGCCAGTGATGCCAATTGAAAATACAATTCCCACATGGAATGTACTACATTGGCAAGAGGGGCTTAACACGGAAGGTCTACTTGCATTGCGCATAAGGCAACTAGAGAGAAGACCTGGAGACATTGAGGCTGCAAAAGAACGACTCAAAAATGCAAGGCTGAAAAACAAGGACTACTTTGATAAGCGGCATCGGCTCAGGAGCAAAGCAATTGACAAAGGTGACTGGGTTTTAGTATATGATAGTAGCCTTGATAACCAGCACACAGTCATGCGTAAGTTCTCAAAAAGATGGTTTGGACCGTATGTTGTAAAATATGTGCATGAAAATGCTACTTATAGCTTGTCTGAACTAGATGGTACAAAAGTAAAGATTCCCATTGCAGGAAAAATGATCAAAATGTTTAAGAGAAGAGGAGACAATGATCCAGAAGATGTCGATGAGGAAGAAGAACAAAACACATCTGAAGATCAAAGTGAAGATGAAGCTTTGGAATCATCCAGTGAAAAAGAAAGCAAGGAAGATGTACAAGAGCGCTAATCTTATAAAGAGACAATGTGGCACATACTGGAGGATGTGCAAGTTTAGAGGGGGTGGATGTCGTGCTGTGACATGTACATAGTGGGAATGCATGCTATAAGAATTATCTTGTAACTTTTTAGATACATAGTTATATTTTATATAATGTACATATGTATATCTAAGTATAATAATAAGCTTTCTATCTCATTCTATTATTTATCTCAACGGTAACCTATTCTTACTTTACCATCAGAAAATACTATGGGAAAAGTGTCAATAGCTCCGCCTCTTTAACTTAGGGCAAAAAGCATTGATTCTTTACTTCTACTATCTCATGATCATCTCACACCCTAGCTAGATCCTATATCTAGGGTAAACTCCAATATATATATATATTATATGTATTTTTTATATTTTTCTTATATTTCAGCTACTAGGAGGGAATCAAATCCTAGTGGGACACTAGGTGACATGATTTCAAAGATACACTTATTTTAATGCATTATTGCAAGCATGATTACAAAACTTTGTCAAGGAGCAATGTCATGCTTTTCATATGGCATGAGGTGTCCTTTGGAATCAAATGAAAGTCTAGGCTAAGGGGACCACATGAAGACTTTTGCTACTAGAAATGGACCCTATTTTGATGATTTTTTTACACAAGGTTCCAATCCAAATTGGAAAAAGATTTTAAAATGGAAGTCGTAGCTAATGAGCTGAATTCTCTGCCCATATTTTTACTTTTTTATTTGGAGCCGCGGTTGAGGAGCTATGATCAAAATACTGGACCCCACCCCAGTCTGCCCACATCATGCAGGGACAACTTAGTTCAATCTTTTTTAGTTTCTGTTCACATTGGCTCTTCTCTTCTTGTGTAAACCCTTGGGGGTTCCCTTCACCTATAAAAGGGGGCCTCTTCTTCCTTGAAAACCACTCAAGCATTTAAGCCATTGATGAGAGGAATTCATGAGGGAGTGAGTAGTAATGCCAAATTGTACTTAGCCATTAACATAAGTCTAAGCCTACACTTTCTCTTAGAGGAAGACTAGCCATTTTTGCACGCTATCCTTGAAAGATCAAATCTAATCAAAGAAGGTCTTGGACTTGACGTATCAATCAAAGTTGAATTCTCCCCTCTTCTTCTCTCTCCATCAATAATGGTGTCGAAGGGTTTGTGAAGTAAGATGTGTTCTACATTGATGTTTTCTTGATTTCTTGTTGTTTTCTTTTTAATCTCTAATCCAACACACGTATATATATATATCTAATCTCATCTCCTTAACCAAATCTATCTCTCTCACTCTTAGTAATTCATCCTCTTACAAATTCTAGGTTCTCTTTGCTACAGGTACATCTCTCCCCGCAGTATCCTTATTGCCTATGGGCAAGAATAGGGCTTGGGAGGGAAACTCTCTTCTCTTCTCTTCCCTTCTCTTCTCTCATATCTACATTTTGCACATACTAGAGTTATCCTAGATGAATAATCCACATGATGATAATTTCTATCGCTTTCACTTTGTATGATCTATTGAAATTAACGTATGAATTAACCGTAAAATACACTTTCAACAACGTATAGTGTTTCTCTTTGGCCCAGAAAGGCTCAATGAAATACTTCTATCACCGGATCATACTACCTCTCATAGACTATAACTTTTCGTTTGACGTAAGTGTAGCTATCTTGCTATGAACCAAGAGGATTTATACACACGATTAAATTTAATCACTAGACGAAATATATATATTATGGTAAGCACAAAACTACAATTCCAAAGAACAATTAGTAGACTATTTGGTCCAGCCAAGATTGAATGCCATTAACTCATGTATTAACCCTTTCATATTACCCATGATACGATATGACCATAGCCTTGATGTTTTAATCTTTGTTTTGTTTTGACATTCTCTTTTGTGTTCTTTCTTTGTGTGTGTGATTGCAAGAGAGAAAGAGTGGAGCTTCTTTGATTGCACTTCCTTCCAAACCCTAGACTTCATGGCATCTATGGTTTAACTCCTTCATATAGTTTTTGGAGTTCTCTCACAAACTCTCACAACCAAAAGCCCGGTGCTTTCTTGGCAAGACCGCAAATTTCTCAACACCACCCTACCTCTTCTCCTATCACCCCCCCCCACGGTGGGAACCCGCCATAAGGAAAATAGTCTCTCTCTCTCTCTCTCTCTCTCTCTCTCTCTCTCTCTCTCTCTCTCTCTCTAACTCCTAAAACCCCCCCGCCCTTCTTTTTCCAGTGACATACCCCCCCCCCCCCCCCCCCTTTCTCGTCCTCTGTCGACTAGACCCCATCCGGGCCTCGCACCTGTCCACACCGTCTCTCACTCGCGCCCTCTGCATCGCCACAGCCATACGAGCACTGTATCTTCCCCCACTACTCCTTATCGTGACCATCACCCTCCCAACCCCTCGTGCTCTCTTGCCCTGCATCAGGTAGGCCATGCGGGCGCATCAGTAATCGAAAGCTCTCTCTCTATCACACACACACACACACACACACACACACACACACACACACACACACACACACACACACACACACACACACACACACACACACACACACACACACACACACACACACACACACTACACTCACCTCATCCGATCCTATCACCCGCTCACCCCTGTCGTCGCATGCTGGCCCATCTTCCGCTCTCTCTCTCCTCGTCGTGCTCGCCGTGAGCAGCCCAGCAGGCTCAGGGTAAATACACACGCACACACACACACACTTCACCCCCATTGCACTCTCTCTCACACCCCCCCCCCCCCCCCCCCCCCCCCTCAGAGACACACACACACACACACACACACACACACACACACACACACACACACACACACACACACACACCTCGCACACACACGCACCCTCGTCGCGCTCGTCATGAGCAGCCCAGCAGGCGTAGTGTAAATACACACGCACACACACACTTCACCCCCATTGCACTCTCACACACACAAACACACACCCCTCACACACACACACACACACACACACACACACACACACACACACACACACACACACACACCTCGCACACACTCCCTCTCTCACTCACGCCTCTGTGTTGTCGATTCTCTGCAATTAGAAAAAAATTTATAAATATAAATATAAATATATATATGTCATCACGCTCGTTCCCACGCACATTGGCCGACACACATATACACTCACACACTCACTCTAACGCACTCACACATATACACGCACGTATATACGCACACTCACAACATAAAAAAAGAAGGAAAAACCGAACGACATCGACATTGATGAAAGAAGAAAGATAACCAAAATCTCGCGACACCAACATCAAAACAAGCAAAAGCGCCGAAGGCATGCCCCGTCCGACCCCGAAAGAGACGAACGCGCTACACCGACACACCAGCGAGGCTGGCATTCACCGGCATCACATCCACGATGCCCTCTTCAGTAAAAACCATAGGTTGTCATTATTTTTTTCCAGTTTCAACCAAACCTTGTAAAAAAATCCCAAATTTGTAAATTCTCATCTCTTTAGGTGATGGTCACAAAGGCCCACCTAGAGGTTTTCCTTATAATATTTCCCAAGACAAAGCAAGGGTCAACCACCTAGGGCCCACCGCCTTGCTTTGTCTCCCCTGATTCGATTACTCTAATCACATCAGATTATCCTAATCTAAAGCAGCCAACACCTATAAAATGTCACTGAGAGGTCAGTATCGGGGGGGGGGGGGGGGGGGGGGGCAAGTTCATGAGAGGTCAGCACTTGGTAGTATGTTGGTGGGAGGAATTGGCAGCATTTGCATCACAAGAGAGGGGACTTAGTGTAGTGGTTTGCTTTGGAAATTGTATTATGTAAAAGAAGCTATGTCCACATCTCGACTCCAACAGTCGATGCACACACATTCATGTTAGCAAGTTTCCATGTCAATGAGTCATCTCTATAGAACGCACCAAGTAGGTTCACTATCTCTCCCTCTATCTCTCTATCACCATGATGTGCCACCTCGCTGTAAATAAGGTTGCTGTAAATATGGCAAAATAATAATTCTCCCTCACACCCCCGAGGGTTTTCATCACCTGTCTATTCTGTGTGTGTGTGTGTGTGTGTGTGTGTGTGTGTGTGTGTGTGTGTGTGTGTGTGTGTGTGTGTGTGTGTGTAGAGTTCATGATATTTCAAATCACCATTGTGTGTGTCCTAGCGGCTCAAAGCTAGGTGCTGTCCCCTGTTCGCATACCGTGACCTAGTCGCGGCGTGCATCGGCTCCCGGAGTTTTAGAGGCCGTCGGGGTCCATGTCGCGCTTTGCGCTGGTCACTCCCATGAAGAGAGACATTTTACAATACAATTCTTTCTGTTCCTTCAATATTAGCTAGAGCAATGAAGATGGAAACTTCATGCACTAAGCAAAACACTTATCAAACACAACCTCAATTCCCTTATAGTCTCAGACCCAAGACCTCACACACCTTCGAAGATGGTGAGAGCTAGGGGGGTATGAGAGTAGATTGAGAGGAAGAAGGAGTATTCTTACAAGAAAGATGTACATCTCCTCACATAATCACTTATATTAGCATAGCTTAGCTTAGTTATTAGCATGGTAGAGGAGATGAGCATGCATTGAAGCTTGGCTCTTGGTTGGATTTGCATCACAAAGCCAAGAGTTGTTGGTGTAGGCATCCCTTCTCACAAGCTTGGAGTAGGTGGTAAGCTTTCCATTAAAGCTTGAGAAGGAGAGAGAGTCTTCTTTGCTTCACACATGAGATTGTGTGAGTGTGTGTGTGATAATGCCTTGCAAAAATCAACCCCCTCTCTCTCTTGGTCGACCTCCCTTGCTAATTACTCATGCTACAGCCTATTGGACCTCCCCAGCCTCAACCAATGGAAATTAAGCAGCATAAGTGATAGCCTTCTGACATGTGTCCCCCTTTCCCATTTTGTGAGAGCTTTAGGTAATTAATAAATGCAACTAAACCCTCATTGGACCCCTTTGCCTCTTGGCCAATAGGAATCGGGCAAGCCATTCGACTGCTAAATGCTCATTGGTCCCCTTGGGAGACTGTCCAATAGTCTTCTAGAGAGCTTAATTCTTATTGGTTCATTTATTAAGTGTTTTTAAATTAATTAAACTAGATTTACTCTAGCCTAATTCTCATTGGTCCACCTCCAAGCCCATCCAATAAGAATTGGGTACACCTTGTGGGCATCTCGACTAGGGAGGTGACATGTGTCCCTCATTCCCTTTGCGTAAAAGGAGCTTGTGTGTGTGTGTGCGAGTTTCTCTCTCATCCCGTACTTGCAAGGTTCACCCCCTCCTATGTAGGGATTGACAAAGACTTTTTGGGACACACACAAAGCATCCATTTCCCCTAATGTTTGACCTTTGGACACAACCTTTAATTTTGGAACCTTAGCATTTTGGAAGTCTTAATGGGCTAAACCTTAGGGTCTTTTGAGCCCATTGTTGCACATAGCTCTTTTGCAGAGGCCCCCCCTTTGGATCCCTACTGTGGCCGGTCTGCTAGCTTAACCAATATTCTAGCTTTTTCTCCCCTCGCACTTCTCCATATTAAATGATCAGTTTAACATGAGAAAATCATTTACGAGAATTAGATATTGATTATTATGACATTACCTCTCTCTTGAAATCATAGTCGTCCTCGACTATGGGTTAGAGAAGATATAACATATTCATTAGTCCTTTTCATAGTAGGTAGAGGATCCCTATGTTACCCTACGACATCGTTCTAGAATGGATGACTAGTCCATTTGGCGCTTGAGAGCCTAAGCTGCCACAAGCATGTCTGCACATTAGTCCTATCAGTCTTTCATAGTAGAGTGACAAGCTCTACTTGGTGTTCGAGAGACGTCGTCTCCGCAAACTTGATCTAAGCATGCATACTACTTCATTTTTGTGCACAATAAAGAAAAAGAGAATATTATAAGACAAAAACTTTGTTCATTTTAAACATTTGTACATTTGCTTACTCTAGGAAAGCATTGTAAGCATTGACAAGGTTTAGGTTATCCTTTACTTGTATGCCTTGCATCCATCTAGCATCTTCAAAAGGATAATTTTTAAACTTAATAAGGTATCGTCGGTTAGTCTTACCGCCTCTTAGTACCTTGTATTCATGTCGGAGAATGGACTCGGGCTGCAACACCTCTTCTTGGTCCTTGATCTCCGGTGGGTCTTCAATAGTTGGTTCTTGAGGTGGCTCTCCTTTGTAAGGCTTTAATAGGCTCACATGGAAATCATTGTGTATGAGCCAATGACTGGGCAACTTGAGTTGATAGGCCATCTCACTGATTGGCCTAAGAATCTGGAAGGGACCATAGTACCTTTTTGCTAACTTAACATAGTACTTTTGGTGTCCCGTAGGATTCTTGCCCGTCGTGTGCCTTAATCGAGCCTTGGGAAATTTGAGTAAGACCCAATCATTTTCTTTAAAGGCTTGGGCTCTTCCGTGCTTGTTAGCAACAGCCTTTTGCCTTTGCTGTGAGATAGAGATAGCATCCTTAATCTTTTGGAAAGATTCTTGTAGGTCTCGGATATAGTCATCTGCAGGTGAAGATCTTCCATTGTACCTTAAGTAGCAAGGGACTTTTTGATCTTCCCTCAATTACCTCAAAAGGTGCTTTTCTTGTGGAAGTATGTACAGTGTTATTGTAGGCATACTCCACTAAGGGTAAGTACTTCTCCCATTGGGATCTTTGATCTACTTCCGTTACATAGGCTTTTAGTAGATCGAGAATTGTTAGGTTAGCTATTTCACTTTGGGCATCCATTTGCGGGTGATAGGCCGAAGAAAAGTTTACCCTTGTTCCTAAATTCTCAAAGAGACCCTTCCAAAAATTACTAGTCATTCTAGGATCTCTATCCGACACTATGGACATTGGCAAGCCATGGTACTTGAAGATTTGTGAAATGAAGAGGGTTGCCATTTGATGGGCTTTGATAGTCTTTCTCACAGATGTAAAATGAGCTTGTTTACTGAACCTGTCTACTATCATCCATATTCCCGTATTCCCATGGATAGACTTAGGCAATCCAAAGATAAAATCCATGGATATGCTCTCCCATGTGAATTAGGGATTGGCAAAGGTTGAAGCAATCCGAGTTGCTTCCCTCTATCAAACTTTGTTGTTTGGCATACCACACATTTAGAAACATACTCTTGTATGTTTTCTTTTATGGTAGGCCAATGGAAATATGTTTCAATCCCCTTTAGGGTAGACTGAATCCCTCTATGCCCTGCATAAGGAGGATCATGAGATCCATACATTACTTTCTAACGTAGTGATCTAGTAGCACATAGTCTATTGCTGTAGAGAAGATAACCATCTTGTAAAGTAAATGGTTCCTCTTTTTTCCCTAGTGCAAGGGCTGAAATCAAATCTCTAAAATCGGGATCAATAGCATACTCATCTATCATAGAAGATAGATCATTGTGAGTTGCTATGGAAACCGCATTCACTCTCGGCCGTCTTGAGAGTGCATCGGCTACTTGATTATGCTTGCCAGCAATGTGAGCAATATGAAAATGAAATTGCGAAAGGAAATTTGCCACCTCATTTGTTTGTCGGAGAGCTTGGTCTGCGTCATGAAGTGCTTAAGACTTTGGTGATCCGTTCGCAGAATGAAAGGAGTCCCCAATAAATTGTGTCCATCAGTCTAAGGCATGTAGAACTGCGAGGAGTTCCTTTTCATATATTCCTAGAGCTTGCTCAACAGGGTCGAGCCTTTGACTTTCATAGCCTATAGCATGCCCTTCTTGAAGCAAAATAGCTCCAAGGCAATCACCACAAGCATCACATTGGACCTCAAATGGCTTTGAGAGATCCGGTAGTGTAAGCACAGGTTGAGAGATAAGCTTTTCTTTAAGCTTTTCTAAAGCATTGTTCTCCTTGGCAGACCATGTGTACCTAATGTTTTTCTTTATTAGGTCATGTAATGGTCCTGCTATCAGTGAGAACTTTTCTATGAAGCGTCTATAGTATGCACACATACCTATAAAGCTTCTTAACTCATGAAGATTCCTTGGTTTAGGCCATCCTTTTATTACCTCTAACTTTGATGGATCCATTTGGATGCCATCTTGAGAGATAGTGTGACCTAAATACTGAATCTCTTGTAAGAAAAATTCACTTTTCTTTCGATTAACATAAAGTTTATTCTCTCTTAGAACTCATAATATTACCTGGAGGTGTTGCTTGTGTTCGTCTAATGAATTAGAGTAGATGATGATATCATCAAAGAACACTCCAGTAAAGGTTCGGTGAGGCTTGAATAGCTTCTCCATCAAGCGGTTGAATGTGGCTGGTGCATTGGTTAAGCCAAAAGGCATGACAATGCATTTGTAAAGACCAAACATAGTGCAAAATGCGATCTTTACAATGTCTTGATCAACTATCTTTATTTGATGATAGCCGCTTTTTAGGTCGATCCTACTGAAGTAGGTGGACCCTTGTAGCTTATCAAATTGGTCTTCTACCTATGGAACGGGAAACCTATTTTTGATAATGATCCTATTTAGTGCTCTATAGTCGACACACATACGATATGTGCCATCTTTCTTTTGCATTAGTAGCACAGGAGAACAAATGGAGATGAGCTAGGCCTAACCATGCCCTTCTCGACTAACTCATGCACTTGCCGCATAATCTCCTCTTGTTGAGCTTGAGAAACTCTATAAGGAGGTTTGTTAGGCGGTGAACTTCCTAGAAGAAGTTCAATTGCATGGTCATCATTACCTCGTTTAGGAGGTAGCTCACAAGGGATGTCGTCTATAAAGACATCTTGAAACCCCTTGAGAAAATTGGATAACTCTAATTCCTTTTGATTGTGTATATTTTCTTTTGCTAAAACATTAGGTTCATTTTGAGAATCTTTAACAAAAATCAGGTACACGAAAATAGAGCTCTTTATTGACTTGTTGAAAGCTTGTGTATGTACAATGGGTATAGTGTTACCCATTTCCTTAGCATCTATATACATATCTTTTTCCCTAAACTTAAAGGAGATTCTCCTTTCAGGGAATTTAACATTGGCAGCCATGCAATCAAACCATGGTGCCCCTAGGATTACATCCTCATGCTTGAGAGGAGAGATAAAGAAGTCCTCTTTGTCCACATAGCTTTGGACATGGAGCCTCAATTTCCCGATTAAGGGAGTGACTGAAGCTTCTTGCCCCTTGAAAGCACCGTCTGCGGTAGGACATCTCCTATCTCATAGGCTTGTATGCCTAGCTTGGTGGCCAACTCTATAGATATAAAATTGTGAGTAGAACCAGGGTCAAAGAGAATAAAAGCATCATGTTCTCTTACCTTTCCCCAAGCATGGCATAGAGGAGATCCTTTGTGGTGAATTTCCTCCTCTTGGATTTTGACCAAGGTAGCTGTAGGAGGTTCATGGAGAGTGTTCTTTTGGGGACAAGCAGGGTACGCATGCCCTTGCTTGCCGCACTTGAAAAAACGGTTATCCTTGCGATAATGCTCAAGCTCTTTAGGAGAGAGTTTATTTTTGCCTTTATAAACTCCCTTCTCTTTAGCTTTGTTGGAGTTGCCCTTAGGAGACTTTTGGACATTAGTCTCATCGGAACCCTTGTTTTCCGTGGGCTTAGAATTTATTTTAGCCCCCGTTTTGAAATTGATTCGAGAGGCCACCATAGTATGGTGTATAACCGCCGATATGGTGCGTGGCCTTTGGGAGTTGACATACTCCGCCATTTCTTCAGTTAAGCCCACATAAAATTGCTGCTTTTGCTCTCCAAAATTCAACTTTTTGAAGACAGTGGCTTTGAGTTGTAGGTCCCAAAACTTGTCTACATATTTGTAAATGGATTCGTAAGGAGAGAGCTTTAAGCTTCGCCGTTTGGTGAGTACTTTGCCTTTGGCATCGGTGGCCAAAAACTGCTTCACAATGGAAGCTCTTAAAGATTTCCATGTTCGTGGAGCTTCACCTTTGGCCCGTAGGCTAGACCACCATTGCTTGGCGGACTTTTGAAAGTGCATATCTACATGGCGTAGCTTAGAGGACTCCGTGAAGCCCTCATCTCCAAACGCCTCATCAAATTGTTGGATAAAGGCCAAGACTTTGTCCGTAGCACCAAAAGTGCCATCGTAGGTAAGGAAAGAGATGCTCTTCCCTCCCTCTTTGAACTTCTTGAGCTTGGATGACCGCTTCCATGCGGCATAGGATATCCTATGGCCTCTTCTTTTTGATGGTTCAAAGGTTGCACCATCACTTTCTTCAGAAGATGAAGAATTTGAGGAAGATGGAGAAGAGGGTGACCTCTTTCTCGCCTTTTTCTTGCCTTGATCTTCATTGTCTTCACCATCACTTTCATAAGAGGAAGAGGATGAAGAAGATGGAGAAGAGGGTGCTCTCTTTCTCGCCTTTTTCTTCTCTTGCTTTTTGTCATCCCTCTTTGAAGTATGGTGTTGAGAAGTATGCGATGGTCTTCTCCGTTTGGGAGGCGATGGAGAGCGTTTAGCCCGCCGCCTTCATGGAGCCATCTTCGTCGAGGTGGCGGGAGACTCACTTCTTTCTCGTTCCTTCGGTGGAGGCTCTTGAGTTCTTCTTTGAGAAGGAGATGCGTCATCAAGGAGCAAATTTTTGAGCCCTTCATAGGGATCCTCTTATTCTTCCTGAATCGGAGAGAGACCTCTTTTGGAAGTCTCGCAAGGAGGCTTCCTAGGTGCTCCCTTGTCATGGTGGGGAGCTTGGAGAATCCCATGAGCACGAAGCTGTCGTTGCACTTCAATTTGGAGGGATGGATTGCCCATGGCTTGTTGAAGCCTAGAAACAAGATAGTTCACAAGCATCGGGGCATCGTTAGTAGCTTGCACATTAGCAAAATCAAAGTTGTCAACATTAATTTCACTCTCTTTACTATTATTATCCATTCTAACAAATTTTAGGTGTAAAATTTTTAGGTGTACTTTGGCACTTCAAGCCCTAGTTGCTACTCCTCTTTACCCCTTTAGAAAAAGCACTCAAGCTACTGTACCCGTGGCTCAAATACCATTAGTTGCAAGGAATAGAAGAGAGGGTCATTCAACACCAAAACAACACCGGATCCTGTCAAGCTTCTAATAGCTCAATAGTGGTTAAGCCGTAGGCAAGCCCCAAGGACTCCGCTATTAAGACCATAGCCCTCGACGCTGATGCCCCCTTAACTGCACAAAGACAGGTGCACTACAAGGCTGAAAAATCCCTATTCTACTTACTCACATGCAATTAATAGTACTAACCATTTATAGCTAGCTTGAGGACCTCCCTTCTTGAGCAAGAAAAGAGAAACCTTGTGCTCTGATACCAATGTAACATTTAATGGTCTAGTAACTTGGGTGTAGTGGAAAATAGCATGAACATAGTGAGCATTTCATTAGAATAGATTCCTAATGAGATTAACAAGAGTGCTTGGGTGGAGAGAGCAACAAAAAGTATAACACCTAATTAGATAGCATGAACAATACTTGAAAAGAGAGAGAAATTAAGCAATTGACAACAATTGAGGACCGGATTTGCATGGAGCCGGTCCCCCCTCCAAAAGGCTTTGTATTATGGTTTATCCCATCAAGAGAGACATTTTACAATACAATTCTTTGTGTTCCTTCAATACTAGCTAGTGCAATGAAGATGGAAACTTCATGCACTAATCAAAACACTTATCAAACACAACATCAATTCCCTCACGGTCTCAGACCCAAGACCTCACACACCTTCGAAGATGGTGAGAGCTAGCGGGATATGAGAGTAGATTGAGAGGAAGAAGGAGTATTCTTACGAGCAAGATGTACATCTCCTCACATGATCACTCATATTAGCATAGCTTAGCTTAGTAATTAGCATGGTAGAGGAGATGATCATGCATTGAATCTTGGCTCTTGGTTGGATTTGCATCACAAAGCCAAGAGTTGTTGGTGTAGGGATACCTTCTCACAAGCTTGGAGTAGGTGGTAAGCTTTTCATTAAATCTTGAGAAGGAGAGAGAGTCTTCTTTGCTTCACACATGAGATTGTGTGAGTGTGTGTGTGATAATGCCTTGCAAAAATCAACCGCCTCTCTCTCTTGGTCGACCTCCCTTGCTAATTACTCATGCTACAACCCTATTGGACCTCCCCAGCCTCAGCCAATGGAAATTAAGCAGCATAAGTGATAGCCTTCTGACATGTGTACCCCTTTCCCCTTTTGTTAGAGCTTTAGGTAATTAATAAATGCAACTAAACCCTCATTGGACCCCTTTGCCTCCTAGCCAATAGGAATCAGGCAAGCCATTGGGTTGCTGAATGCTCATTGGTCCCCTTGAGAGATTGTCCAATAGTCTTCTAGAGAGCTTAATTCTTATTGGTTCTTTTATAAAGTGTTTTTAAATTGATTAAACTAGATTTACTCTAGCCTAATGCTCATTGGTCCACCTCCAAGGCCATCCAATAGGAATTGGGTACACCTTGTGGGCATCTGGACTAGGGAGCTGACATGTGTCCCTCATTCTCTTTGTGTAAAGGGAGATTGTGTGTGTGTGTGTGTGTGTGTGTGTGTGTGTGCGAGTTTCTCTCTCATCCCCTACTTGCAAGGCTCACCCCCTCCTATGTACGGATTGACAAAGACTTTTTGGGACACACACAAAGCATCCAATTCCCCTAATGTTTGATCTTTGGACACACCTTTGAATTGTGGAACCTTAGCATTTTGGAAGTCTTAATGGGATAAACCTTAGGGTCTTTTGGGCCCATAGTTTCACATAGCTCTTTTGCAGATGGCCCCTCCTTTGGATCCCTACTGTGGCCGGTCTGCTAGCTTAACCAATATTCTAGCTTTTTCTCCCCTGGCACTTCCCCATATTAAATGATCAGTTTAACATGAGAAAATTATTTAGGAGAATTAGATATTGATTATTATGATAGTGGCTATTGCTATGCCTACTCCACTATTCAGCATCGCCATGGTTTCAATGTCATTATGTTTCACTGGGAGGGTGGTGTTTCCTTCTTCCCCTTCATAATATTCTCTAACTTTGTTCATTGGAACAGATCGAATCTCTTTGTTGTCCATTTCACTTTTCAATTTTTCCAAATTTTCGAGATTAACCCCCTTATCCCCACCTTCTCTAGGGTTTTCTGTAAATAATTCCATAAGTATGGTCTGAGTTTTAACAGTTCTCCCAAGGTAAGAGTGCATTGGACGGACGTAGACATGATTGAATGAATGTTGGCTACTTCTAGGTTCTGTTCAGCTCTTTTCACTTGAGTGGCCTTACACACTATGGATTCATCTTCGTTATCTCCCAAGCAAGAAGGTAACGTTTTCAAGGTCAATGGTTTTGACATTCCTGAAGCTTCAGATTTGCAATCCCCGTACAAGGATTCCTGAAGCTTCAGATCCGCAATCCCCGTACAAGGATTGTACATCCATGTTTACATCAGAAGGTAGGTTATCCAACCATACTTCCTCTATAGGAGCTGACTTTAGAGTTAAGCTCCCATCATTGATCTCTCTCACTTTTTATCGTAAGTGTCCTGGCCAGTCTTCCTCTATGAATGGAATTCTGTCTAAGGCATCTTCGTTGTTCGGCACTATAAGCTCTAGTTCTTTTGCTTCAAGGTGGGGTTCTACCACCACATCAGATTTTTCTTTAGTGTCTCTTACCACAAGCTCTTCAGGTTTTACAATACTCTCAAGCTTGGGTTTTTGTTTTTCCAATAGTTCTTGCCGGATTCTTACCAAATTTTGATAAGCTTCCAGCTTAGCTACTTCCATGTCTAAAGAAGGATAGTTTTTCCATTTGTTTTCCATGTTTTGGCCTGCTTTAGTTCCTGCTTGGTAGGCTTCCAAGGCTGCATTAATAGCCTCAGAATTTTATCAACCAGAATGGATCCTCTAGATTTCATGATTGTTTCCTTGAATTCGCTTTTCGTTTCTTTCAACTTTTCCTGGAATAGCTTTTTTGCTTTCTCCTTGATTTCAACCCTTTATTTTTGTTTTCTCACCTCATATATTTTGCTTCTGCTTCTTTTGATTCTTTGAGAGAAAACCTTCGTATTTTCCAAATCATCAGAGGAGTTGTGTTTCTTTTTCTTGGCCTGGGCTCTAGTGAGTACCTTGATTGGAACAATTGGTTCACTCTCTGATGAGCTACTAGGTATCACTTGGACTACGTTTACTACCGTTTTATCCTAGTTCAAAGGATTTTTAGGACAATCTTCCAGAAAGTGTCCTCCCTTTTTGCAACATTGTATGCAATAGGCTTCAACTGGTTTGAGGTTTTTGTCAAGCTCTGGACATTCATTTTTCTAGTGATCATCTGCACCACAGTTATGACAGTTTTCTGTTCTTGGCTTAATCATGGGTCTTACCATGCAAGGTCTGACACCTTGATTAGCTACATAATACATTGGTGCGAGCTCTAGTGGAGCATAAGTCACGGTTTCTTCCATTGGTGGTGGATGTGAGTTATATCAATTTCCTTCTACCATTGCCGTAGATGGACTAGGCTCCACATAGGTATAATAGGCACTGATGCTTGTTCATCTATGACTCCTTCAGAGTGCATGTATTTTACAGGCAGTGCATTATGTCCTGGGTACGGAGGTTGTTGTCCTAACACAG
The DNA here is from genome assembly GCF_014529385.1 of Adiantum capillus-veneris. NCBI lineage: Eukaryota > Viridiplantae > Streptophyta > Polypodiopsida > Polypodiales > Pteridaceae > Adiantum > Adiantum capillus-veneris. Next base: position 105,159,887 of record NC_140946.1, read on the forward strand.
GATGATGTCTTTCCATACCCATTGGTGGTCTTTGAGGCTCGGCCATACTAGGATGATATCTGTATATGGGTTATCCTTGTGGCCTCATGGGTACGTACTGAACATTCCCATCATACTTTGGTCTGAAATAGCACTCATGAGTCTCATGGTTGGTCCATTTACGCTCGATTGCACACCATTTTTGTGGCCCAATTGGTTGTCCCTGTTGAGGTGTCCCCTGTCCTGGTCCTCTCATAGGTGCTTTTTGCATGTTGTTCATCATGTCATTCATCCTTTTAAGCATATCTTCTATGGCTGAGAGTGGTGCTGCAGTAGCCGTTCCCACTTGTGTTGGTTTAGTAGATGTTGTTTTCTTGCTTTGGTTATCCTTAAGGACATCTTTTTCGTTGAAAATCTTGCAATTATCCCCTAAGTCAATAGCATCTGACACACACTCCTCTAGGGTTGTATGCTTTTTACTATAGAGTATAGTATGAAGTTCTTTGTTTAGCAGTCCCTCTAGAAACAAGGATACAAGTCGTTCTTCTGCAAGTATCTCTAGCCCTGGGCATCTGCCAATGTATTGTTTCATTCGAGTTGCACAATTCCTAACAGACTCACCATGTTTCTGTTTAAAGATGTAGATTTGAGCTACCGTATTATGTTTGATCCCCGTTTTGGAACAAACAGCTACAAATCCTTGAGCTAATGTGTTCAAGTCCATAATTGACCTTGGTGGAATGTTTTGGAACCAAGTCAATGCTTTTCCTTCTAATGTCATTCCAAACCCCTCGAATTGAGTATGGAAATTGAATATACATTCTGCTCTTAGCACTTGCTTAAAGCTTGCTAAGTGGTCGTATGGATCCCCTGATCCACTGTATTTTCTGACCCATTTCTGAAAATCAGCTGGTCTGATGTGTCTGTTTGGTTCAAATCCCGGTCTCTTGGCAATTGATCCTATTCCGAGTCCTTCAAACTAGTCTGTTGGAAATAGTGACTCATGTAGCCCTGGACTGGCCTTAGTGTCACCCGGTTTTCTATGTGATGAGGTGGTTTTTGGTTTCTTAACATTACTCTCAGATGATCTCTCATGGTGTTCATCTCTTGGAATGATTTCTGGTCCTTGTCTCAATATCCAATCCCTTATGGAATACCCTTGGTATTTGATTTGTTCTACCTCCTCAAGAGTCATCATAGCAAAGTTGTTGTTATAACAATCCCTAAACAGGTAGGTTGGTAGGTCTGCCGATCCCTTATCTTTGATCTTAAAGATATAGATGATCTTCATGGCTGTTAGTTGTCCTGGTTTGGCATGCAAAGTCCACAAAAGATCTTTTATGTTTCTATCTTCCCAACAATAGCCTCCGATCCTAGGGTTATCCGTACTAAGCCGTTTCAAAGGCTTCAAATCTACTTGATCGTATCCCTTGAATTCTAAAGTTGGTGGTCCTTCTTTTGCTAACATATCTAGGATTATGGTGTTTACTTCTAACCCCCATTTGTCTACCACATCAGGGTTTTCGACTTGTACATATTGAGTTTAGTTTTTGTCCATGTACATTTTTCCTTGTTTGTTTGCCCTAATCTCTTCTTCGAACTCAATACCATGGTCATCAATGCAAATAGCATACTCCTCGTTAGGGTCCAAGTAAACCTGGGTCCATGATGGTTAGTCTTGTAAAAAGAGAGTATATGCTTATAGCGCATTGTTGTTCCAGTTTCCGAGTGAGTCGAGTAAGAAGACATTTTGGATGTTGAATATGAAAAAGTGTCTGAGATTTCTTCAAGAATTGTGTGCAAGGAATTGCCTTGATTCCCACTTTCTTCGGTGGATACTCTACTGGAGGTTTCTCCAAGTATACCCTGATTTCCTAGTACATGACCAGATCTAAGGTTCATATAGACTTATGAAGCCCTGGATAGAATACTTACCTTTGGATTGACTTGTCGTCAATTTCCACTTAATTCGATTGCAACTTTTTTTCAAGCCACTCATTCCTCGTCTGCAACCTGATTGTTGTACAAATTTGATCAAGTTAGCTATTCTTCTATAAAGACAGTAGAGTTTTTGCTAACTCTCGTGATTGGTCTATGTGTATCACTTCAAATTGAGCTATGGGAGTCAAAATTTGACTTTCAGATTTGACTTTAGCAAAAAATCAAAGGTTTAATCTGCAACCTAGAAAGTGAGTGAACATGTACCAAGTTTGATCTGATTGAACCCAAAATTGCCCGGTGGCTTTATATTATGTTGGCCTAACACTGTAAAAGCTCAAAAGTCAAAATTGATATCTCTGGATAGCAGTAGTAAATAATCACGATTATTTATTTTTCTCAAATTTTTGCACTTTTTTTATTGGTTTGGCAAGTATACCACTTGTTAAAGTCCCTGGACAAGTTTCAACAAGTTTGGACAAAATCTGATCAAGTTTATCAATTGTTTTTTGTCCGTAGACTCTGATTTCAAGAATCTGGCTTAAGTCTCACTTTTGGGATCCAAATTTCACCAAAATTGATTTGTGAGGTCTAGTTGATGTGCTTAACCTTGTGGTATACTCAAATTTGCAAAATTATCATGTTTTGAAGTAGATGTAAATAATTCTGATTATTTACTCCAGCTATATTTTTGTAACTTTTTACCCCAACTTTGACACAGATCTGTTAAGCACCTCCTCAAGTTAAGGTCACTAGCCAAGTTTCATCAAGTTTGGACAATTTTTGGTCAAATGGTAATCAATTATCTGTCCGCAGACTAACTTTGCAAATTTGGTCACAATTTTCAATCCAGTGATCCAAGTCTTACCAAACTTGGTTTGTGGGCTTATTACAACATGATAGTTCTCGGCTTAGAGATGCTCTCTTACAAAATAATTTTACAAGGGTTTCCCGCAAGAATGTGACTCCTTCTCTGGAAACCATTGCTTCGTTGCTTCGTCCGCCAAACACTCCCCCCTTCCTTATCCTTGCACGTCCTCGTACACGTTCAGAGCTTTGGTCGTTGATGTGGCTCCAAGGAGGCAAGAGTTGCTGAAAATCTCCGCACGCGGAGTACCGCCCCCAGGGCTTCTTGATGCTGTCTGAAAGGATTTTCACTTAATGTGTACTGGTATGCTACGTACCGTGCCTTGAGGTCCTTCGCCATAGGATGAAAGATTCTTGAGTCGATTTCGAAGAAATCTGTGAGACGAAGGCCTCCTCGAATGTCTGCAAGTAATGTGAAGGCAGGTACATGAGTCTGAGTACATTGCCATTAGGATATGTCGTGGCGGAGAATCTTGCAAATTCCAGAAAATTCCTCGATGCCCTTCTAAGAATAGGTTTCACGGATGATCGTTGCCTTCAGTGTCTTTGAACACCTGGATGCAGCTGATGATCATTCGGGCTATCTTTACCAGCATCTGACAGGCCATGTCGGGGACATCCCACAGCAAGGTGATTGTCAAATTCAAGGTGTTGACTACATAGGCTATTGTAGGAGGATTTTGTGCTGTGAGGAATGGGTAGTTCAGCTTTTGCATGTGCGTCTTCTAGGGACTGGGCAGAAAGTAGGATCTATTTGAATGTGCTGAGGAGAATTGTGGTAGTTGGTTAGATCCTGTGGCCGCTTGTGCAACCACTTCTACCTCCACTTTGGGTGGTTGTCGATGAGTACATGTGCTTCTTCAGCTGTCAGTGCAACACCTTCGTAACCCCCATCTTTGTTTCGTGGCAGGGTCAGCTGCATCTTCTCCTTCCATAGGATTGCTTCGTGGCATGTCAAGGGAAAAGGTAGGTACTCATGACCAAACCCCTCCACCTGCTCTTCTGGCTGTAAGAATGCCAGGGCCGGTGACTCCATTATCTTCTTTTCGTATATCATGTAATCTTTTAATGGTCCCTCTGGCAGGTCCTTGATGCTTTCAGTGAGCTCATCTCTAATATCTAGGCCTGCCTCGGCCGATCCTTGTCCCTGCTCTCCTTTCATGTGAAGTTTCAGGCAAATCAGGCATTTCTTGGCATGACAACAGTTACGGTTGCACTTGGGCTTCCACTGTTCTGATTTGTGGTTGAGAACTCAATGCTCAATGCTTCTTTTTCTTTCAGCAATGTGTCGCTTATCTGTTTTTGAGTCTCTAACTTGGCCCTTGCTTGTGCGAGTTACTGCTCCAGCTCTTTTACCTTTTGCTTGTTGGCCGCCGTCTGGGCCATCATTCATGATAAGAGCAGCTGCCTCTGAAGTCTTTCTTGCTCTAGCTCCCCTTTCAGCGCCGCTACGGTGTTCACTGCTGTGGCATTGTCTGATGTGGAGACCAATGCTCCAGCAAGTTCCTGGTTTGCCATCAAGGTTGTCAGAGTACTTTTGACAGTGAGGTATGAAGTGTTAACTCTCTGAAACCTTGCGCTTTCGTAAGCAAGCTACTCCGTTGCTTTCTGTACCTTTGCTGTCAATTCTTGGCATTCTTTTTCCTTGGTTGTCAACTCCGTCCTGACGTCCACCAGATCTCTGATCAGAGAGTGAGCCTGCTGTCGCTCAATGTCTCTTTCCTTCGTTGTGAGCTCCAATTGTGCCCATAGGCTCTCTAACTCCTCTTGCCCAGATGCTTGCTTTTGTTGAGCCTCCTGTACCTACTTTTCTTTTTCTCTCAGCACCATGTGCTGTCATTGGAATTGTCTTTCTAATTCCTGTAAGGTTTTCCTATAGTCAAAATCAACAATAGCCTGACAGACTTCTTGGTATCTTATTGCTTCCATAGGAGGCATAGACTCTTTTTGTGAGGATGAAGGAGGAGGAGGTGGTGGTTTTTGGGTTGATGGAGAAGGAGGAGGAGGAGGAGATTTCGGTGAGGGAGGAGGTGGTGATTTCTCTGCTTCTTGTTCACGCCTCTTTTTCGATGCATCTTCCCTTGGCTGCAAGCAGACGCGTCCGCTTTTCTTTTCTTTAAAATCTTTATGATTCTTTGGCGAGTCAAATCTGCCGCCCGTCGTGCTTCCACATTCCTCTCTCTTTGAGCTTTCTTTAGCTGCTCTGCTTGGTTCGTATCATCAGCCGCTTCTTTCTCTTTTGTTCCTTCAGTGGACTGAGAAGATACGTCCACTTCTGCAACCTTTTGTTCCACGGCTATCCTTTGTTTTTCAGCTTGTATTCGAGCTGCCTCTTCTATTGTTGCCTGTCTTTCCCTCTCGAATCTTCGTTTTTTTGTTTGTTGTGTTGCAGCAGCTCTCGCTTTTCTGTCAGCCCGCAACTTGTTCCTTGTTTCCTCAACTCTTTGTTGGGCCTCTGCATATGCTTTTTGAAGGTCGGACTATGGCACTGTACTTCTTTCCCTCTTTCTTTTCTCAAGTGGTGTGCTAGTGTCTTCCTCCTCACTTTCTTCAAATTTCAATGGTCCTTTGTCTTTAGGCCCTTGAGAGTTTCCCTTGTCTTCAGTCTCTGTCGCTTCTTCATCACTCGAGCTTTTGTTGGATGCCATGGCCGAGCGCGACGATGTTGCGCTAGTGGTCGTCCTTACTGAATGAGCAACCAGCTTTGCTTTCTGAATCAGGGCCGTTTGAGAACTGGCCACCAACAGATCTTCAATCATTCCCAAAGCTTGGTATGCTATTTTTGTTAGCATTGGCCCTGCACTCATGTAGCTTTTGTTCTTTGTCGAGCCTTTCAAATTTGCTTCGACCAAGTTCTCCAAGATGTAAGAACCATAATCACAGCGGATGGTTCTGTTTTCAGCTGTTGCTAGAGCCATGACCACTGCAATGTGCAGGATCAGCTCGGTGTACAGAGGAGGCTTTTGTACTCTGAAATGCTGAGAGATCAATCTCATCGGTAATTCTAGCTCACCGTATATCATGTCACTGTATTTGTACTTGTTTCCTTTTGCTTTGATAAATGCCTTCTCGTTATCCAGTGACTTGGTCTTTGCCAGCAAGTCGTGTTGCCCTGGAAAGAAATGCAAAGCTTCGTTGATGATTTCTTTTGTGATCTTTACTTTTACCTTTGATCCATCCTTGTCAGTGAGCATTGCTTGCCCATCATACTGTATCGAGCTCATGAGCTCGTGAGCCCTCATGTAGTCTGTTCCCCATGGCTGCAATCTAAAAAACTGCTCCAAATGCACAACCCGCATGGCTTCTGTGACCTCCGGCCTTCGATGGAGTTTCCATATTTCCCGTGGCATGATAGTGGTCTTTACCATATCACCATCAACATCCCTAAACTTCGCGATGAAAATGTGAGCAGGGATCTGAGCTAGTATTTCATCCGAGATGTGAGCTTTTTCGTTTGTAGAGAGCTCATCCACTCCATATGGTGTTGCTGTCCACTGCCTTGCTTGCTTTTGGCGAGGCATTCTGTGTCATTAGAATCACAAGCTGTCAGGATTTTTCTTTCGCAACCAGTAGCATTTAGACTTTTAGTAAAAAGCAGTTCAAAAGTTAAAATTGATCATAACTTGAACAAATCTCATCCATTCTTGTCCATATTTCACCAGTGTGACTAGGAAGACTAGAGCTATGACTGATTGAAATCTAAGCCAAATCTGGGCCTGAGGTACACCGATTGCGATCGTAGTATAGATGCCAAAATGAGATCTGATCACATGAGTGGTTTGCTGATAGCTAGAGGGTCATTTTGGTCCACTCTGTCTTTTATTTGAACCACTTTTGAGTTTATAAGTCCCAATTTTGGGTTATAAAGGGAGTTTTGGACTAGACTTTGATTTTTCATGGGTTTTTGATGTCCAATTGGCTTGAAACTTGATGGGTGACTTGAACAAGATGTGTACAAGAGATTTGTTAGGTTTTGGTCAAAATCTGATGCTGAGGTACATTGATCGCGATCGTAGTACCTGGGATTTTTTGGGTGAAAACTGGATGGCTTTGGTCTCCTATGCCTACCTAGCCCACTGATGATTTATTTTCAAGTTTGGACTTAAAATGAACAAAATTAGAGCAATTTTTCACTGTTGGGTAAAAGCTCAAAAACTAATATCACATAACTCCAGGCCCCAACCATATTGGGTTTTTCTGATGAATTCTGGTTGGGGCCTGGAGTTATGTGATATTAGTTTTTGAGCTTTTACTGCTTCCATGATGTGTTGCTACCATCAGCCTACTCCGCTGTCTGATTCTAACTTGATCAGGCACTTTTTACCCTGTCTTTGGAGATTTTCCAGACTTGTGCATTTTTCAGGCATTCTTTGGATACCAATGGGATAATTGGGCATCTCTAAGTCGCCTTTTAGTCTTTGGCATTAGTTCGGCCAAATTCTTCCCTTGTGTGATCACTCGTGACTGAAATGGTCATCTTCGTCCTTGTAGGAGATTCTGAGCTCCATTCAGGGTTTTCTACTACTGTGCTGACTCCTAGTCGGACAAGTATGTCTTTCAAACCATCCGTCATAATTTTCAGCCAAATTTTGGTAGTTGTAGGTCAAATTTTCCCGATTCGGGTGTGTTTGACAAATCTGGCCCATTCCATGAGCAAAATTTGTGCATTTTCCATGAAATTTCAAGAGAGTGTATCCCTCACTGAGTTCTAAGCTTGGGCCAAGCCAAAAGTTGCAGAACCTGCATTTGGGGGCACCGATCGCGATCGTTGCATAGTTCCCAAATTGAGTTTTGACACCTGCAGGTTGTTGGCGAAGCTGAGGGGATGTCTTTTGCAGTTTCTGTGCCAAGTTTGGTCAGTGGGGTACACCGATCGCGATCGTTGTACCACCACCAAACTGAGATTTGATCACATGGCTTTGTTCCTGACATTGTGGGGAGCACATTGATGTGTTCTATGCTTGAAAAAAGTTTTGTTTTGATGCCTCTAAGGTCCCTTGACCTATTTGACTCAATCCGACTTTGATTTGATCCATTCGCCCGTTTGTGCAATGATTCGCGCTTGCATGCGTAATAGACTTGATCTTTACTTGATAAGGAACATACCTGTGAAATCTGGTATGAAGTGCTGGCTCTGATCGTCCGTACGGGGTAGAAATGTGGCAGCTCGCTCTAGGTCAAGAAGCTCTCTTCTTCTCTCTCAAAATGTGAAAATGAACAATGAGCTAGAATTTGGCCTACCTGATGCATATCTTTCCGAGGTTTTCGTGACATAGGGCTGATTTTCCTTACCTTTGATCCTAATATAATCTGCATACCATCTGTGGGTCGAACCGTTCATCATTCTGGCGTCGTATGACCATTTGATGCGATTCTGGCGAAATGTGGTCATGATCATTAAGGTTGAAAATCGACATCTTCAGATTACCTTCATATCTTCCATGCTTGATAACCCTATCATGATACTTCGGCGTTTGCTTCCAAAACTTGATTCCGACACTGTGGGCGATATTTTTTAATTTTTGGAAGATTATTAACGAAAATCAAACAAAATAATTTGAAAATACTTTTTAACTGGCGAAAATTAGCCAAAAATTATTATACTCACCCCTAAGCATATATTTTCACTAGAAGCATCCCAATGCTCCAGATTTTGTCATTACAGCTCATTATTATGCTGGTTGGATGATAAAAATGCTAAAAATGCCAGATTTTGATCAAATTTGTTCGAAATTGAACTTTAAAAAATGAAAAAAAACAACAAACACACACATTATGTACATATATACACGTTGGACCCCTCAATGGTCCTGACTGCTGCTAGATTCAGCAGTTACTCCCCCTTTCCTAGACTGAGTCGTCTCGGACGAAGGTTGTGTGCATGTGCATGGGTTTTGAAATCTGTGTCTATGCACGGCCGTGTAATGTGGCCCTATCCTCATGTTTGAGACAATGCATTGGGTAACAACGTGCTGTGCAAGATGCGAGGACTGAATGTAATATTCAGTGGCTTTGGATGGCTAGGCTAGCTGTTTGTGGAACAGAAGAGCTTGCAGTTCAATTGCTCTCTCCTTGATTGTTGGTGTTTTGATGGTAACTATTTTTGGAACCCATTTGTATTCAATGTTTTTTATAGTTGCAAATTTTAATGTAGGTTCTTGAATTTTCTTAGGTTTCCATTGCCATTTTGTTAGTTCAGGCTTCCTGTATTGACTTTTTGGTCTCCCTTCGATCTTGGTCACCGAATTGTTGGTTGTCTCCAGCTTTGGTTGCCATTTCCTCTCTGGATTAGCTCCTGAAGGTCTTTGATATGGGGTTGTTGTCTTCGGGAGTTGTGCCTTGGGTAGCCATATCTGTCTCTGTTTGTTCTGCACGACGGTTTTCTTTATCCATACTTTTCGAACAACCGTTTTCGGTGTTTCTAGCTGATGAGCTGATTGCTTTTTGTTGATGGGGATAATCGGCCATGAATGATCTGTTTTGGCGAATGGAGTCATGTACGTATTGGAGTTGTGTGTGTACATCAGTGCATGTTCTGACCATTCGGTAACTGCACGTTCTCATCCATGGAACTCCCAAACATATTGATTCTCTGATTCCTCCGTCTTTCATTACGAGAAATTGATGAGGACAACTATTTCCATCAATATTGATTGGTAAGTTTACTATGCTCAATGATGGCATTTTTGCCCCGTTCGCGGCTTGTAAATATCGTGTGGAATGCACTAAGGGTTCGTCGGTAAGCATCTTGTAAGTGGAGAAGTTGACCACATTGACTCTTGCCCCTATGTCAATCAATGCTCGTTGATATCTGCCATTCGGAAGTCTGACATTGATACGAACATCGATTCCTATTTCCCATTGCTCATCAGTGTGAATTATAGAAAGAGGAATTTGAGCCGTATCTGTTGGTTGAGGAAGTCCTTGTTGTTGTAATTTCTGTTTTCGCTTAAAAATCCTGATTCTGGCCTCCTCCTATGCTTGAGCTTTTGTCTCATTTGCTTTGTTTTTGCGATCCTTCGCAGCGTGGATTTTGGCGAGCATCTCTGAGATTAGTGGTAGGTTGTACTTCTTTAATCTGTAGCCACTAATCCAATTAGGCATCTCCTCTCCCTCTAATGTCGCAAGCTTAATGGCACCGCTAGATGATATGTCATGAATCACATAGGGTCCATTGCCTCGCTTTTTGAGTTTCCGGGAATGTTGTTTCAAGGTATACATTAAGACGTAATCCCCCGTAGCAAATTTCTTGCTGATGACATATTGGTCAACGAATGATTTCACGTTTCATTTTGCACGTAGATTGATGCAACTGCTCTCAATCTAGTTTCATCCAGTTTCTCCAAGATATCTATTTGATTGGATAATTCATGGCCCGTCCATTCTAATTCTTTAGCTACCCGAAGTGTGGGGATAAGAAATTCAAGTGGCAAAATCGCTTGAATTCCATAAACCATGTTGAACGGAGTCGTTCCGATTGAGGGTTTTTGTATGCTACTCTATATGCCCATAAAGCTGAATGCAGATTCTGATCCCAGTCGGCTCTCGATTCACTAACAATTTTCGTGAGAATTGTCACCAAAATCTTGTTCGTACTTTCTGCTTGGCCGTTAGCTTGTGGATGATATGGAGATGACTTCTTGTGAATTACCATGAATTCATCCAATAGGAATTCGATCACTTCATTGACCAAATGAGTCCCTCTATCGCTCACTATCTCTATTGGTAAGCCATACCTGGTGGAAATGTTCTCATACAAAAACTGTGCTGTCGTTTTTGCATCATTTTTGGTTGTGGCTTTCGCTTCAACCCACTTTGTTAGATAATCTGTTGTCACAATAATGTATTGAGCATGCGTTTTATATCCAGGAGGCGCAATTGGTCCTACAAACTCTATTCCCCATTTTGCAAACGCTCTTGCCCCCATCATTGGCCTCAAGGACATGTCATCTCGTGCTCTAGGAATCTTTGTCCTCTGGCAATCGTCACATCGTTTCACAAACTCTTCAGCATCCATGAATAGTGTAGGCCACCATATGCCAGCAATAAGAATTGCTTTGGCCGTTTTGTAAGCTGAGAAATGTCCTCCAGCTTGTCCGCTATGTGCTTGCTCTAAGATAGGAACATATTCCTCTTCCGCCGCACACATTCTCAATTGATTGTCTTTTCCCCTCTTGTAAAGATTGTCCTCAACCAATACATAGTTTTTTGCCTCTTTCGTGATCATTTTGATACGTGATTTACTCATCCCTTCAGGTAGTATTCCGGTAGTGAGGTATTCTACAATGTAGTTACTCCATCTGGGTGCTACAGATAATTTGAATAGAGTCGCGTGTTTTATCGGCTTTTGAAAAGTGCAGATAACACATGATTTGATATGCATATGAACACTTTGTTGCATTTTTGGCCAATATAAACCCATTCTCATCAATCCTTGATACGTATGTGCATGCCCATTGTGAATTCCCGTTGTTTGTACATGAGCCTGGTTTAGATACAAGTTCTGTTCACTTGATTCAACACAAAGCCTAAGGATTTGATCCGATCCCTGTTTGTATAGCCTTCCAGCCAGCATTACCAATGATCTAGATGCTGCAATGGTAGATGGTTTTCTTGTCAAATTCAATGACCCAATAGTCAACAAAGGAATTACATCCTCGCTCCATCTTAGAACCATTTCTATGTTGAAGAGATATGCATCTAGCAAATCATCATCAACTCCTACAGGATTTTCTCTATGCACCATTCTTGTCAAATTCAATGACCCACTAGTCAACAAAGGAATTACATCCTCGCTCCATCTTAGAACCATTTCTATGTTGAAGAGATATGCATCTGGCAAATCATCATCAACTCCTACAGGGTTTTCTCTATGCACCATTCTATATAAATGATCCTCTCTTTGGTATGTAGTTCCTTTTTTGACTACAACCGTGAAGTCAAACTCAGGCAGTATGATGAACCATCGTACAATCCGCCCCGTACTACAAGGTTTGTTTACCAAGTACAACAGTGCTCGGTGATCAACGAAGAATACAAATTTATTGGAAAGTAGGTAATGTATAAACTTTTTCACAGCATAGATCATACCCAAACCCTCCCTTTCAAGTGTTGTGTAATTATTCTCTGCACTGTTTAGTTGTCTACTGGAGTAACTAATTGGAAAATCCATGTTGTTTTCTACAGGTTGTGCAAGTATGCATCCTATAGCATATGTTGATGCATCTACATGGACGTGGAATATCTTTTCCCAATCCGAAGCCTTCAAAATTGGAGCGGATATCAATCTTTTCTTCAAAGTTTGAAAAGCTTTCTTGCACTCATCTGTCCACTCAAATTTAGTTATCAACGCGTAAAGTGGTTTTGCAATTATAGCGTATGAGTAGATAAATCTGCGATAATATCCACAATGGCCCATAAATACCTGTACCTCCTTTACCTTTACTGGTCGTGGTAGATCAACAATTACGCTGATCTTCTCCATGTCTGTCAAAATACCATTTTTGGACACTATATGTCCCAATATTTTGCCTTGTCTTATCATGAAGACACATTTCTCCGAATTTAGGCAAATCCGATACAGTCTGCATTTTTTGAACACTTTAGTCACGTGCTCTATGTGCTCCAATCTTACGAGAGAGTGAACGCACAAGTCATCCATGTAAATTTCTAAGAACTGTCTTAGATATTCCTTAAAAGCATGACCCATCAGCCTCTGAAATATGGCTGGTGCATTCGTTAAGCCAAAAGCCATTTACCCTGAATACAAAAATGCCTCATTCAGTTGCAAAAGCCGTCTTTTGCTGATCCTCTGGCTTTATTGCGAGTTGGTTGTAGCCTGAAAAGCCATCTAAGAAACTGTAAGCTTCTTTTCCTGCCACTCTTTCTATTACATGATCAGTAATGGGTAGGGGATAGTTGTCCCGAATTGTAGCAGCGTTTACTTTCTTGAGATTGACGCACACTCTCAACTTTCCGCAATCAGTGAAACCTAGTCAGCGTGCTCAATTTCGTAAATAAACTCTACCTCTCTCAGCTTATCTATCTCCTCCTTGATCTTCCTTGCAAACATCTCATTGTAAGTATAAGGACGTTTTCTGCTTGGTTTGGCGTCATTCTTAAGAGGTATTGTGTGTTGACAGATACTTGGATCCACCCCCTTAAGATCTTTGTATGACCATGCAAACACATCTCTATACTGTTTTAGAGTAGCTATCAAAAGCTTTTCCTCTTCTTCAGTGAGATCTTGGCAATATATGTAGGTTTTGGATCTTCTCCTGGCTCAACTAGATCTATTTGTTTGGAGTTTTCAGGACCGTCGTATGATGTACCAGGTTCCCTCAATTCTCTCATCGGTTGTTGCACTATGATTTTTCTATCTTGTATGGTATACTTCTTATAATGGGACGATACATCCATCTTGTCAGAATTCGTGTCCTCATCTGTTTCCATTTTAGTTGTCCATATGTCTTTGAGGGTCCATTTGAGCTTATTGTACTCCATTTTCCTCTCTGTTTTGGTCATTCTAGACCCTGTTTTCTCCTCCTTATGTGTCTCACTCGTTTGCTTTTTGTGCTTGTTCTTCTTGTTGTTTTTCCATGGTTTAGTTTTGATAAACCGGCCAGTGAACTTGTCTTTGACACAATCGTCAGCTTTTACAAGCCTTAGATATCCCGTTTTGTCATTGACAAGAGGCATGGGTTTATGCTTATTCGCTCTTGATTTCCTTGTTCTTTTTTATCTATACCGCTTTTGTTGACTAGGTTTTTGGTTAGGAAACTCGTAAAAGCATGGTGAACACCCAAAGACATCATATTCATTAGCTCCCTTATGCATATCATGAGCCAGATTTAGCCATTGAGGAAGTGCAAAGTAATGATCCAAGGTAATCACCCACTAGCCATTACAACAATCACCAACATCAGTAGTTCAAGGATAGGTGTATGTGTAGCTAGATGTAGTAATCATAGTCAGTGAAGTGACCAAAAGTAAGTATGTGTGTGTGTCTCTGTGTTTAAGTTACTTATAATAACTATGTCACAAATGAACATTACATGCTCATAGACCATCATACACCAGCATAGTACAGAGGTCATGTACAAATACCATTCGATGTTTAAACAATATGTACACCAAAATATAAGTGATGACGGGCTACAACGCCCCGCCCAACAAACTAATGTAGACATGGAATCATACCACTCCTGTAGTATTTTGCAACAGCAACAATCCAATTTCTACAAGCATGAAGGAAGGTAGCCCTCACCTGCACCCATAGCCACAAGAAAACACTTCATTAGCAAGTGACTAGACATAGGTGATGCATCCCAAATGTTATCCGTGTCACCCAAATGCAGCAAAAGAAATGAATTGAGTATTGTTAAGATATATATAATTTAACAAAGCCACCCATAAATGTGACAGGATGTATTCTAATCATTACATCATCATGACCTAAGTGAGTCAAAGCAAAAGTTAGACATTTATTTTTTAAACATATGAGTCCCTCTCCGAACTTATCCGATTCAGCATTTTGCTCCTGAAATTAGTACTGATGGGGGCTTTTCACAAGCCAAGCTCCCATACCCCTTTTCTCTCGTCCCCACCCCATGAAAACCCCCTCTTAGGGAGGGAGTGATAAAAGACATTGGAAAAAGTAAGAAAAAAATAAAGTATGATTATGTAAATATATGAGAAAGGTAAAATAGGCCACCTCATGCTTGCGGGGCAGCCCATCCCCACCTTGCCTCCTTTTTCTTCACTGTTGCCCTGCCGTGTGTCCCTTTTCCTCTCCTCCACTCAAAAGGTCAACCCCCTCTCTCTTCCGCTTGTCCTTTCTCCTTTCTCTCTCCCCTCAAGCTACCCCACCTCTCACCAATAATGCACCCTAACTCACATGCAACTTACCCTATCTTCCAAAATAGTATACCCCACCCCCCCTTTCTCTCTCCTATCATATCCCATGACCCAAATACCCCCCCCTCTCTCTAAAGGGCGCCATGTCTCTTGTCTTGTAGCTAAATAACCTCCCCCACACTCACACACACACACACACTCAGTTTTACTAAAAAAAGGTGCCCACAGACCCATCCCCACCCGGTGGTTACCTGATTTTTCTTGTGTTCACACACATTTGCACACAGATTCACCTCTGAACACACTCCTCTCTCTCCCCTCTTGTAATTACTTTATTCTCCATGTCACCTCTCACTTTTTTTCATCAACCCATCTCTCTCTCTTAGTCTCTCTCTCATGATGCTGCTGTTCTGGCACATATACACACAGCCAGACAAGTGGGGCCCACAGTCACATGGCCTATGTAGATAATGATTTCTTCATTTCTAAATTCTAGAATTTCTCCCCCCCCTCCTCCCCTATATAAAGAGGGGTCACCATCACACAAAAACACACAACATCACCAAAGAACACATTATGCACTCTGTGTGCCTAGTGCACACACACACACCCACACCATCACCATCACCGCAATCACCATGCTTGTCTTGTGCATGACCTCTACACCCTTGGCTATGGAAGATGAAGGGCAACTAAATGAAGGATGATGACCATAATCCTCGTGCGAGTCTTCGCCATCAACTCCCACCTATCCGCCATGTGCTCTACCACTCTCTCCCTTCTCATTCCCCTACCCTATGCTCCCCATTTCATCGCCTAATTCTCTAAATAAAGCTTGAGGTTTTGTGAGTATGTTTTCTTGCAATGTTTTGCCCATGTGAGGTGTGCGAAATCGCCACCTAGTCTTGTGTTTTGGAGTGAGCTTGTGTATATGTGAAGGGTGTGCGGATTCGCCATCCTTTTGTGATGCCTAAGTACTAAGCCGCTATACCCCCTCCCTCACTCTCTCTCTCTCTCTCTCTCTCTCTCTCACTTGATCTCATTCCCTTTCCTTTTCATCATTACTCCCAAGCATCCATCTCTCTTGGATGAAAACTTTGTTATGGTGGTGTGTTGTTTGCGTCCTAGCCGCTGAAGCTAGGTGGTGCCCCCTGTTTGCTTCACCATGACAGGCTCGAGGCGCGCCATTCGGTCCCCGGTGTTTTAGAGGCCGTCAGGGTTCGGGGTTCGCTTTGCTCCCGTCATTTGGTGCCCCCACTGAGGATCTTTTCATGAAACCCTTCAGTTTACGAGACTGAAACCCTTAAACTATTGTGAATGGATGAATGGCTAGTAGGATTTGCTAATTGGACGACAGAAGAAGAAGAGCTCCAAGCACAACTAGACGAACTCCGCATCTCCATCAAAGCTCGAGTGCCAGGCGTAACGGTAATCGATTTGCAGTGGGAGAGTCAACCAACACGCTAAACCCAGTGGATATACATAGGCAAAGTGCCAAAAAGAAGAAGGAGAAGGTCGAAACCATGTCCGCAACCTACAACCAATCCACAACAACAAAATGGAAGGAGCTCTACACAATAGAGGATCAACACTATTCTACTTTGAGAATCGGGTAACTCAAGTCACCGAGGTAATTATCACAGTCAGTTTTCAAGTCGCACCTGATGCTGCAGCACAGATAACGGAATCATTGGCTCACACTCTCACTAGAGAAACTAGGGATCTACTGAGTTTGTTTCAGGAAAGAACACCACCCTCTCCCACAAGCTTGGACAGTGACTAAGCACCTCTAAGCTTCACATGAATCAGTACAACTTACCTCAAGACAGATCACACATACCAACACGTGTACGCTCAATCAAGGTAATACTGGATTTGAAGGCTCACTACCAGCACGTCATTGACCACATGCTGGGTGGGGAGCGATTTTTTGAGGTTCTGGCATCAGATCAACCATTTGTCTTACCTTTGGTACAAGGAAATGTACCGTTTGAAGTTTTAATCTATGTCCTAGTATAAGAGGGTATACACGCCTCCTTGTAAAGAAGAAAAAAACTTTTGCAAGTTAAGCAGTGTGTCTTTCTAGCTCTCTCTCAGTAATCATGGCAAGTGTAGCATTTCCAACATTTAAAGGAAAGAAGGGGGAGGATTTGGTAACAGACTTCCTAGATGACTTTGAAGTAGCATGTGTAGTGAGCAACAAAGATACGGATGAATCCCGGGTTAGAATCTTTAAGCATCTCATGAAGCTAGAAGCTAGATCATGGTACAATGCACTTCCGCAAGCAACCAAGGATGACTGGGAACCCTTAAAAACCGCTTTTAAGAGGAGCTTTGGGGGAGGTACCACTTCAGAAAAGTTGTGGGACAAGTTGAGAGACTTGAAGCAGAAGATTCTTTTAGAATATGCCACCTATGAGTCCAAATTTGTGGATTTGTGGGAACGGTGGGTTGAGTCACTGGCTAGGGGGGAAGCTGCACCCGATTTTCTAAAAAAAGATCGGTTCACGCATGGCTTATGGTTGCTTCTCAAGGAGAAGGTGAAAGGTAGATTCCTGGCTACGTACGAGTTAGCCGTTGAGATTGCTCGCCTTAAAGACAAGAAGATGCGAATGAAAGCCAAAGAAACCGAGTCAACAGAATCAGGAACATCTCGTCGACCAACAACTACGACAACCACCATTCCACCACCACCACCGGCTCTTGGGGTAAGAGATGACCAACAAGATATGTTGGCCCATATTACTGACCAACTGCAGAATTTGTCTGTCCACTTAATACAACAAGGGAGGAGTCAAGAAAGAGATCAAGACCCTAGAAGAGCACGATGACAAAAGAGGGAGTATCATTGCTACAACTGCGGAGAAGACGGTCACGGTATGTACTACTGTCCCAAACCACGACAAAACTATAATAGAGGAGGTAGGAGGAACCAATTGTCACCCCCTAGAGAAAGAACACCCCCACCCCGAGCACCACCCCCACCAACACAAATTCTACGTCCACCCCAGACACCACTACAAGCATCCATCCCACCTCTTCCACCAGCCCCACCACCTGATCGCCCTGTAAACATCATAAGGCTAGAAGAGAAAGGAAAAGCCATAGTAGTGGATCCACCCAGAGCAAAGGAGAGGGACAAGGGTAAGGAGAAGGTAACCTTTTTAGAACCACTTGAAGCCATGACTGTGAAAAGAGCGAGGAGGGAGAAAGCTACACAATCAGATGATGAGAGAAGAATGAGAGGAGAAACTAGCAAGAGGCCATCCAGGCCACGACGGAAATTGGGCATCACCAACTTCCAGCTAGGGGAAAGTTCTAAGACCTATGATCTAACATTGGATGTGGCAGAGCAAGGACCGAAGATTACATGGCCACAACTGCTACATCTTGCACCAAAACTAAGGCGACAATGGTCTAAAATGGTAAGTACAAGACGCTCCAAAACAAAGGTAGCCGGAGCAATTTCGGGATGCAACATGGATGACATCCTTCCAATTGTCGATGTAAACATAAAAGGAAAGAGGGTTGGAAACACCTACATTGATGGAGGTGCACAAATCTGTGTAATGAGCGAAGCTATGATGCTTAGATTAGGGCTCAAGGTTGACAGGCCTTCTCCATGCAAGGCAAAGATGGCAAACAACGCAAAAGTAAAGTGTGTGGGTATGGTAAGTGCCGTGAAAATCAAAGCTTTCAACACTGAGGTAGAGGTAGATGTTTTTGTAATGCCTACTAAGGGGGAGGGCTATCCACTAATTTTGGGAAGGCCATGGTTGATGGCCATGAACGCAAAACAGGACTGGGGTACTGGCCTTCTACGCATGACCGGTAAGAAAGGGGAGACAATCTACTACGACATGAGGATTGGCAAGAAGAAGCAAATGAATCTGGAAACATCGGCAGATGAAACCACTAGCGAATCTTCCAGTTCTGAGGAGGAGACCACATCCACCGACGAAAGTGACAGTTCCATTGATGTGATGGGTATCATTATGAAGGATCCACAAAGGGTAAGCACAACTGGTGATCCATCACCAAAAGGGCAACCCAATGAAGAGGAGAGCAAATCACTTGGCCTAGGAGGAAGTAGGTTGAAGGGTATGTTGTCTACGGAATTAACATTTGAGGAGAAAGATATTATTTTGCAAATGTTGATGGGATTTCCTAACCTGTTCATTGACAACTATGAAAGAATCACAGGCATTACAGTGGTGGAACATCATATTAAGCTGAAGGAAGGGGTAAAACCAGTTGTGCAAAAGCTACGACGACTGGGGGTCATACAAGAAAAGGCACTCTTGGCCGAGGTAAGGAAACTGTTGGAGGCGGGATTCATCTATCCTGTAGAAAACTCAGAATGGGTGTCACCCGTAGTGGTGACGCCTAAAAAGAATGGTAAGTGGAGGTCTGTGTTGACTACAAACCACTAAATGCAGCTACAAAGAGAGACTACTTTCCTCTCCCTTTCTTGGATGAAATTCTGAATGAAGTAGCGGGTTTTGAATGCTATACCGTCTGTGATGGTTATTCTGGATACTTTCAAATATGCATAGCCTTGGAAGATCAGCTAAAAACCACTTTTATCACGCCATGGGGTTGTTTTGCATACAGGGTTATGCCATTTGGTCTCACAAATGCACCTGCCACATTCCAAAGATATGTCACATATGTTTTTCAACCGTTCTTTGGAACATCCATAAGAGTGTTCATTGATGATTTTTGTATATATAGCTCCCGTATTTCACATTTAGAAAAGGTAACTGAAGGTTTGGCCAGGTTGCAGAGCCTAGGTGGGCAATTAAATGTGGATAAATGCCACATTGGGGAGAGTAAAGTCATTCTACTAGACCATGAAATTTCAGCAAAAGGTATCAACGCCGACCCAAGTAAGGTGTCCGCACTCATAGCCCTACCTTCACCAACGACCGCACGCCAATTGGTCTCTTTTTTACAGAAGGTGAGGTACTTAAGTAGATTCATACATCTACTATCACAACTTGTTCTACCACTGCAACAACTCACTCAAAGATCAACTTTCACTTGGGACGAGGAAAGCGAACTTCACTACAACAAGGTAAATGAGGTCTTAGCCACTCTGCCAACTATCTCACCACCTAAGTGGGATGAAAAATTCTATGTCACCTCAAGTGTTGGTGATGACTCATTGGGGGCTGTGCTACTCCAAAAGGATACGACGACATCTTTCATGAGGCCAATCTACTTCTCTAGTCGAATGATGCAGCAGGAGAGAAAGGTTTCACCCATGTGGAACACTTAGTCCTAGCTCTTAGATTTGCAACTACAAAGTTTAGGTCATATTTGCTGCCTAAGCAATTTGTGATTCTAACCACGGATGAAATATTTCCCTATGTTGTACAACACATGGATGTGTCTGCTAGAATTACTAAATGGCTAGTTCGTCTGCAAGAGTTTGACTACACGGTACAGGTAGAAAGCACGACAAGGGCAAGTTTGGGGGGACTCATGACCTACCAAGTCTTTGAAAGGAAGGAGAAGCAATCTAAGGAAGGAGAAGTCCGATTACCTCCAGTACCACCGATGGTAGAAGGAGCATACTCTCTCTACTTTGATGGAGCCTACAAGCGAGCGTCCGACAAAGCAGCTGCAGGCATAGTGGTCTTTGATGACAAAGGGACAAAGGTATTTTCGTTGGGCCAATTGTTAGATTCACATTCTAACAATGAAGCTGAGTATGCAGCACTAACCAAGGGTCTACAATGGTGCGTCTCGCAAGGTGTACAACGCCTTAATGTATTTGGGGATGCTCTACTTCTCGTAAGGCAAGTAAATGGAGCATGGACATGCAAGAATCCTAGTTTAAGGACTCACTTAAGTGGTGTAAAAACCTTGTTGGGTAAGTTTGAAGAAGTTCAAATACACCATATCCCAAGGGCTCAAAACCAAGAAGCAGATGCCCTAGCAAGTGAAAGACTACAGGAAGTGGTGGTTGGAGCAATAAAACTAAAGCTCCCTCTATTTCAA
The DNA here is from genome assembly GCF_014529385.1 of Adiantum capillus-veneris. Taxonomy (NCBI): domain Eukaryota; kingdom Viridiplantae; phylum Streptophyta; class Polypodiopsida; order Polypodiales; family Pteridaceae; genus Adiantum; species Adiantum capillus-veneris. Next base: position 105,180,533 of record NC_140946.1, read on the forward strand.
GGAAGTGATGCCTTGCCTGACATCATGCATTTTTTGGAAACAGGGGAATGCCCATCAGATTTAACAAAGGGACAGAAGCAATGGCTGACGCGGAAGGCCACAAGGTATCGACTCATCAATGACGGTTTGTACTGTAAGGGTAAGGACCAAATACTCAGGAAGGTCCCTCTCTCTCAAGAAATCACGGTAGTAATTGCTAGCTATCACGACGGGTTTTGTGGTGGTCACTTTGCCCTAGACATAACAAGTAGGAAAATCTTGCAGGCAGGCTTCATATGGCCTAGCCTCAACCGTGATGTACACCACTGGTGCAAAACATGTAAGTTGTGTCAAAAGGCCGGCACTAGGTCACTTATGCTTGAACCACAAACACCTATTCTCTCATATGGCCCATTTGAAAAATGGGGTATCGATGCCATTGGGCCATTACCTAGGGCCAACTCAGGAAAATTCTACATTATCATGGGGGTCGACTACATGACTAGATGGGCAGAGGCTACAGCCACCACTAGAATCACAGCAGTAGAGGTAGCTAAATTTATCTACGAACACATATGCTGTAGGTTTGGCACACCTTTAGAGATCATCTCTGATAGAGGGCCAGGTTTCAGAGCAGACTTGGTAGGAGAATTAATGCAGAAACTGGGCATTACAAGGAGGCACTCTTCACCATATTACCCTCAATGTAATGGCCTAGTTGAAAAGGTAAATGGAATGGTTTCTAAAATTATTACCAAGCAGGTAAACAATCATCTTGGAGACTGGGATAAGTATCTACTACCAGCTTTATGGGCCTACAGAACTTCATTTCGTACATCCTTGGGATTCACACCGTATCATCTAGTATTTGGTAAGGAAGCAATCTTGCCCATTGAAGTGCAACTACAAAGTCTCAGAGTAATGGCAAGCCAGCTTCAACAGCCCAACATGCATTTGAGAGATCACATCATCAACTTGGAAAGACTGCAGCTGGACAGAGAAGAAGCAATAAATTATTATGCAGCACAAGCAGAGCATAGACGGCTTAGCTTTAACGAGCATCTCCGGAAAAAAGAATTGAAGAAAGGAATGTTGGTGCTCCGCTACGACAATCGCTTCGACACGCGCAAGGATAAGAAACTCCTACTCCGATGGGAAGGTCCTTTCATCGTCAGGAAAAAGTATGCCAATGGAAGCTACAAGCTTATGGAGGCTGATGGAAAACTTCATAAAACCAGGGTAAATGGTTGGCGACTTAAACCTTATTTTCTTCGATTTGACCAGGCTCCACCTATTGACATTCCAGATGAGGACACACCATCAGCCGCCACCTCCAACGATAATGATCAAACAGATGAGCTAGAGACATGAATGCCTCTAGCCAAAAGGGGAGGGCTAATGATGGGGGCTTTTCACAAGCCAAGCTCCCATACCCCTTTTCTCTCGTCCCCACCCCATGAAAACCCCCTCTTAGGGAGGGAGTGATAAAAGACATTGGAAAAAGTAAGAAAAAATAAAGTATGATTATGTGATATATGAGAAAGGTAAAATAGGCCACCTCATGCCTGCGTGGCAGCCCATCCCCACCTTGCCTCCTTTTTCTTCATTGTTGCCCCGCCGTGTGTCCCTTTTCCTCTCCTCCACTCAAAAGGTCAACCCCCTCTCTCTTCCCCTTGTCCTTTCTCCTTTCTCTCTCCCCTCAAGCTACCCCACCTCTCACCAATAATGCACCCTAACTCACATGCAACTTACCCTATCTTCCAAAATAGTATACCCCACCCCCCCTTTCTCTCTCCTATCATATCCCATGACCCAAATACCCCCCCCTCTCTCTAAAGGGCGCCATGTCTCTTGTCTTGTAGCTAAATAACCTCCCCCACACTCACACACACTCAGTTTCACTAAAAAAGGTGCCCACAGACCCATCCCCACCCGGTGGTTACCTGATTTTTCTTGTGTTCACACACATCTGCACACAGATTCACCTTTGAACACACTCCTCTCTCTCCCCTCTTGTAATTACTTTATTCTCCATGTCACCTCTCACTTTTTTTCATCAACCCATCTCTCTCTCTTAGTCTCTCTCTCATGAGACTGCTGTTCTGGCACATATACACACAGCCAGACAAGTGGGGCCCACAGTCACATGGCCTATGTAGATAATGATTTCTTCATTTCTAAATTCTAAAATTTCTCCCCCCCCTCCTCCCCTATATAAAGAGGGGTCACCATCACACAAAACACACAACATCACCAAAGAACACACTATGCACTTTGTGTGCCTAGTGCACACACACACACACCATCACCATCACCGCAATCACCATGCTTGTCTTGAGCATGACCTCTACACCCTTGGCTATGGAAGATGAAGGGCAACTAAATGAAGGATGATGACCATAATCCTCGTGCGAGTCTTCGCCATCAACTCCCACCTATCCGCCATGTGCTCTACCACTCTCTCCCTTCTCATTCCCCTACCCTATGCTCCCCATTTCATCGCCTAATTCTCTAAATAAAGCTTGAGGTTTTGTGAGTATGTTTTCTTGCAATGTTTTGCCCATGTGAGGTGTGCGAAATCGCCACCTAGTCTTGTGTTTTGGAGTGAGCTTGTGTATATGTGAAGGGTGTGCGGATTCGCCATCCTTTTGTGATGCCTAAGTACTAAGCCGCTATACTCCCTCCCTCACTCTCTCTCTCTCTCTCTCTCTCTCTCTCTCTCTCTCTCACTTGATCTCATTCCCTTTCCTTTTCATCATTACTCCCAAGCATCCATCTCTCTTGGATGAAAACTTTGTTATGGTGGTGTGTTGTTTGCGTCCTAGCCGCTGAAGCTAGGTGGTGCCCCCTGTTTGCTTCACCATGACAGGCTCGAGGTGCGCCATTCGGTCCCCGGTGTTTTAGAGGCCGTCGGGGTTCAGGGTTCGCTTTGCTCCCGTCAGTACCAACCCAAATTAGAAATCATCTTGCAAACCTCTTTTTAATTGTCTACAGTATACTCACTCATGTAGTGAATTCTCCACCCGATTAGTAGAGCATAAGTCACTACCAAATTATGTACTTTTAGCAAAGGAAAGCCTTGAATAACCATTATATTTGATAGGGTTTACAACCATGAGGATTCACTACATTACACCAAAGTAGATCTGCATTTGCGAATAGTGAAGCTTCAGTCAGGGAAAAAAATAGAGCCAGGTCAAAAAATCACATACTATACTCGGATAGGAACTCAAATATTTGGAAGATCTCATAGTCACCACTTGTACCTCTACAGCTTAATTTAGAAATTAAGCCCACACAGCCAGCTACAAAGATTAGTTCATGTAATCTCAAGAGAACGAAAAATCAAGTACACATGAATCACTTTAGGATCGCTGTGAGTAACAAAAATTGCAATACTCTCAGTTTAGACGGATCAATAATCATCCTTAAACTCTTAGATAACCATCTTCAGTATGGTGATTATCAAAGCCCAACATGACCATATCCAATATCATTTTTACGCACAGTAAGCAAATTTTCAGAACCAGTCAGAACAAAAACACCTCAGTTATCAAACATTGTTCTTTAGACAGATAGTTGTTTCAACACATATCACAAATCACACTCAAACCTCTTGTGAACCATCTCTAGTGTATTAGGGTCAGATGAATTTTCAGCCCCAACTAGTGGCCGACCGGCCAAATGCTAGGTGCCTATTTCCGACAAAGATAAATCCTATATTGTTGACACCGTAAAAGACAGATTCACCAAAAGACATGTAAGATCTAGCTTAGAAAAACCAAGTAGGCATCATCGCCATGTACAATGAGTAGATAAATAGCCAAACATACACAACCAGTTTGGGTTTAGTCCAGTAGATTAGTGCAGTAGATTTCAAGAGAACATAAAAGTGCATGGAAGTCATGCATAGGTGAGTGTACCCTTCACACATAATCACCTCATGTCTTGTGTGAGCAACAAGTCCATTGCACCCCCATCCCACCTAAGCCACCAGTCAGCCCACACCCTTTTAAATAAGCCTCATTAGCTCAAAATATAACAAAGCCCAAAGAAACATTTTCAGCATTCGCCTTCAACCAACAGTAAGAAACCTTTCATCCCCAGTAGAACAAAACCACCTTAGTTATCAAACCCACATACTAGACAGATTAATCGCCATCACCCCACCTGGAGTGCTTTTTCATGATTATATACTTGTTGAGAAGTTGCAGAAGCATGTTCTATCACAGCGAGCTTGTCCTTGCCTTTGGCCCCGTTCAGAGAGAATCAACACGTATTGCGCATACAGATTGAAAAGAACAGTAATCACAAGCTAAGTGAGTCTCTCCAAGAGGACTCACCTGATAAAATAGGTTTCAATGGCCTATATTTGGCATTTCCATCTACTGCTCTATACTCGGCAACCCTATCTACTGCTGGTGGTCCCATCTAACCACAAGCCCTTGTGACTCCACTTATTTCATATGAGCTGGGAATCGGGAATCGAAAACCACCATTCCTAGTTGAAATTCACAGTATGAGCCATAACGCACCACCATCCTCATGGATCCTCGGCCCCTCATACGCTCTCATGCATTGCTATTAATGGAAAGCATGGGCATCTTCAACGTCAATCGTGCAGAATTGTTATAATATCCCTATGTTTTTTACCCTGCATGTATACAAGATTTAGTTTAAGTATAGGTAACATAAACCCAGAGCATGTAAGTTTTCCATTATTTTCTTCAACATATATTTTTAGCCTTGGGTAGCTCTCTACTAACCCAGCTTAGGTTACGAGTTCAGAAGCATAGAGGTACCATGGGGATAGAGTCCAACACATGGTGATGCAATTCCTTCCCAGAAAAATCGTCGATGGCGTACAACTATCCATCTGTGTATTATGCACATGTAATTGTGATATGGCGAGAATAACAAACAAACAGGACATGGTATACCATAAAAACAAATAGAAATACCCCGAGCCTTAGTCTTTCAAAAATTGGCCCTGTTTTCTAGCCAAAATAAATAAATTCAGTAGTCGCCTTTCATCCACAACAAAGCACCCATTTCATAAAAGAACAATTTCTATAAATATAGATATCCATTGAGTCAGAGACCTAGTGTGTGTGTGTGTGTGTGTGTGTGTGTGTGTGTGTGTGTGTGTGTGTGTGTGTGTGTGTGTGTGCGCCCACCCATTCCCAAGCACCATACTCTGTGGGCTTACTGCCTAATTAGAGTACATAAAGTAGCTGGATCAAATTTGACCCCATGTGAGTTGTGAGACAGAAGAGATTTGTAAATACAAGAGATTAAGTCCCTTTTTTTAATCCATTGCTGCAAATTTTACGCATAAGTGTACACAACTCCTCATAAGATGTAAATACATCGGAAGACGAATAAGCAATAAGAAAAACAATGCCAAGACATGTGTGCAAGGAATTTTTAAATCGTTTATTGATCTTTCGCTTTACAAATTCAGAGGCAAGTAGACCCAAATTATCTCATTTCCAAAAGAAGCGGGTCGAATAGTCACCCATGAAGGGGGTTGATAGAGTAAAACGAATATTTAAGTAGTTAGTCTCGGTAACAAACCACCTACCATTTCTGAGTTCCGTATGCAATTGGGTTGGTTCATGGTTCAACTTTTCAAAAAGAAGGATATATGTCACTTAGATACTCTAAAAACATAGGATTATTAATACTAGTAGATCACCCATGAAGCAAAAGGTGTGATTAAAGTTTGAGAGTAGTTTGACCTTATCCAAATCAGCCATCATTTTTAATACCCATTTATATTCAAAAAAGAAAAGATATAGGTTACACATGATCAGAAGCAAGAGCATCCCATAGGGATGCCTAGAATTTGCATGTAGCAAGTATCACCCAATTGAATGAAACAATGATTAATGATCCATATAATATATTGACGAAGATTCGCTTCATCAAAGTTACGAGGAGCCCTAAGCTTAGAGTTCCGAACCCAGCAGGTTTTTTTGCTAAGTGAAATACTCTTATAGCCAAGAGATGCTATATGTGCAAAAGCTAGCAAGGTTAATTCTCATAGAACATCCAGAAGGCCAAATGTACCAGTAAGTGATATATTCTCATAACATTGTGTTATGTCAACAGTGAAGATGTTAAAGATATCTTGGGGTAGATTGATAAAAACTTCTGCTAAATTTTTTACCGGCCAAAACAAACTATAAATATTTTGAAATTGTTTTAAGTCACTCCTCTTTGTAGCACAGATCACTTCAAGTTTGAGGAGTATTAGATTTAAGCACTCTGTAACATCAAACGTGATATTAGTAAACACCCCATTGGATGCATCTGAGATCAAACAGAATTTATGTTTGTGACTTTTATATGTGGGGAATAAGACAGGCAATTTTGTAAACCCAATCTTATAGCCCGGTTTGCTCAGCTCCTCATTGAGTAGGATGGCAATCCTATCAGGTGAGTCCCGGAGTTTATGGACCTCATTGCCATTGAGCCGATTAGTAGCCGCCACAAAGGTCAATTGTTTACACATATCAGATTTGATGCTTTTTCCAATCCAATCATGAACAATTGATCTGTAAGTCTAGAGAAAGAAAACATAATCTCAGGTGTGAGCCAATTAGTTTCAAGGCTGAGCCGGCTTTGAGGTAAGTTACCAATTTTACTGAGAAATATAGTGCCCAATGTATGGGTTATGTTTTGTTGAGCTTTTTTCTCCAGTTGGAGCTTTAAGGCCAAGGTTGCTAGACAATCTAGTAGGGCTGCAAAGGCTAGTTGTGGATTAAGAGGGTGAAGGGGAATATGATTCAACCCCTTACTTAGGAGGCTTCTAACAGTAGAATCTGCAATAATTGTCAAATCAGTACTACACACATGCTCACCAAAACCTTCAAAAATTTTACAATAGTCAAAAAACAAATGACAATTACATTCAAAAACCAAAATCCCTACAAAGAAAGTCATTCGAAGATACAATTGATTTAACTGAATCAAGATATTTCTAGCCAAAGGTGATATTCTAAAACAACACGTGAGCCACAAAAATTTCATCAAAGCATTCAGATATAATATTCCTAGGAGGAATAAATTCCATAAGTTTGCTAGTAAAGAGATAGTGGATAGACATCCTATCCGCCACACCATCCTTCTCTGGGAGGCAAAGTTATCTACCCTCCTTTCTCCACACTTGCAGGTTTACATCTCCAGTGCTTGATAGGAAACCTCTGCCTCTGCCCCTCGTAAAGCTTTTAGACTTGCCTCTTCCAAACACAGAATCAGTAAAGACGAGGGAGTTAAAAAAGAAGTGAAAGAAGAGGATGGAGAAATAGGCGTATTGGGACGTTTGAGGGCTTGTGACTCCTCATCTTCGACACATGGTTTGATAAGACTCACCATGTTCTTAATCCCTTTGTAACCCACCATAAGTATTTAGGAGCGTGCACACTCATCGGACCCTAGCTCCTTTAGAATGTCACACATTAATGATCAAAACTGAATAAATGCAATCTGTGCCAAAACAAGCTCCTTAGCTTGCACCCCGACTTTAGACAAATAGTTGTTTCAACACATATCACAAATCACACTCAAACGTCTTGTGAACCGTTTGATGAATTTTCAGCCCAACTAGTAGACCGACCAAGTGCTAGGTGCCTATTTTCGACAAAGATAAATCCCATGATGTTGACACCATAAAGACATGATTCACCAAAAGACATATAAGCTCTAGCTTACAAAAACCGATTAGGCATCATTGCCATGTACAATGAGTAGATAAATAGCCAAACATACACAACTAGTTTGGGTTTAGTCCAGTAAATTTCAAGATAACATAAAAATGCACGAAAGTCATACATAAGTGTACCCTCCACACATAATCACCTCATGTCTTGTGTGAGAAACAAGTCCATCACACCCCCATCCCACCTAAGCCAACAGTCAGCCCTTACTCTTTAAATAAGTCTCATTAGCTCGAAACATAACAAAGACCAAAGAAACATTTCTAGCATTCGCCTTCAACCAACAATAAGCAACCTTTTATCCCTAGTACAATGAAAAAATCTTAGGTATCAAACCCACATACTAGATAGATTAATCACCATCACCCCACCTGGAGTGCTTTTTCATGCTTATATACCTGTTGAGAAGTTACAGAAGCATGTTCTATCACAATGAGCTTGTCCTTGCCTTTTGCCATAGCCCCCCGTTCAGAGAGAATCAACACGTATTGTGCTTACAGATTGAAAAGAACAGTAATTACAAGCTAAATGAGTCTCTCCAAGAGGACTCACCTGGTAAAATAGGTTTCAGTGGCCTATATTTGGCATTTCCATCTAGTGTTGTATACTTGGCATTTCCATCTAGTGCTCTATACTTGGCAACCCTATCTGTTGGTGGTCCCATCTGACCGCAATTTCATACCAACTAGGAATCGGGAATCCGAAACCACTATTCCTAGTTGAAATTCTCAGTATAAGCCATAACGCACTGCCATCCTCATGGATCCTCGGCCCCTCATATGCTCTCATGCGTTGGTATTAATTCAAAACACGGGCATCTTCAGCGTCAATCGCCCAGAATCGTTAGAATATCCCTACATTTTTCACCCTGTATGTATACAAGATTTAGTTTAAGTATAGGTAATATCAACCCAGAGCATGTAAGTTTGCCCTTATTTTCCTCAATATATTTTTTTAGCCCTGGGTAGCTCTCTACTAACCCAGCTTAGGTTATGAGTTCAAAAGAAGAAGTAGAAGAAGAAGAGAATTTCAGGAAACTATCCCAAGATACCTTAAAGATCTTTCCGAGAGGCGTTATATTAACATCTTTAAGAGGCCAAAATCACCCATGAGACCTAACAGTTACACTCCGATGAATCTAATATAATGTCTGAAAACAAAGTTACCATAGATCCAAAACAGCTAGGTAGCCAGTTGGAATTGTGTCGTAAATAAGTAGGGTTTTGACAATAGCTAATGAGTTCCCAATACATAGTGGTGCGGAGGGCAACAGGTAAGAGCTGATATAAAGAAGAAGGATCTGGTATTTCATTTGCAAATGGTACCTTTTTAAAGTCCAGCATAGATCGGTTGTTTTGCTCAGAGATCTATATGCAAGCAAGCATAGATGTACCATGGGGACATACTCCAGCATATGGTGATGCAATTCTTTCCCAGAAAAACCGTCGATGGCACACATCTACACCATCTCTGTATTATGCCCATGTAATTGTGATATGGTGAGAATAACAAACAAACAGCACATGGTATACCATTAAAAAAAATAGAAATACCTTGAGCCCGAGTCTTCAAAAACTGGCCTTGTTTTCTAGACAAAATAAATAAATTCAGTAGTTGCCTTTCATCCATAAGAAAGCACCTCTTTTTTTAAAAAAAAACAATTCCTATAAATATAGATATCCATCAAGTCAGAGACCTAGTGTGTGTGTGTGTGTGTGTGTGTGTGTGTGTGTGTGTGAGAGAGAGAGAGAGAGAGAGAGAGAGAGAGAGAGAGAGACTTTCATAGCGCATGTGATGTTGCAGTAGAGAGAGAGAGAGAGAGGGAGGGGGAAAAGAGATTTGATAATTGCGTCCTTTTCCCTTGCCAGGTGCCTGTCTCTATTTCCTCTCCTCCCTTCCCTCTAATCCAAAAGGCATTTGAAACACTTTTAAGGCCCGTGCACGGGTGCACATGTGTGTGGGCAATTTCTATTTTATTCATTTTCAACCCACTAATGCCAACTTCAATCTGGTAGGTCTACATTTCTCTTGAAATGCTTTCAAGGACGATTCATGGACGCAGGGGCCTATATGCAGGTTCTATTATGGTCATGTGCAACACACCAATGTCATCGACATTGTTAGAAGTAAAAACTGGGATCCATTGTATTTTAAGCGGCTGAAATTGTAAACCCAGGTTATTAGATTTTGAGCTTGCCTTTAAGAAAACCCAGAAATTGACTCAAGTTTTAGTGCAATTATTGACAAAATCTTCAAATTGTGACCTAAAAACCATGAGAAGTTTGAATTTGCCTTTATTTTCACCAGTTAGGAAAAATGTATTTGTCTAGCCCTAACCAGCGTGCCAACAACATTTTCTCTAGCCGAAGGAAACAAGGGCACATTTATAATTTAAGGAGTTAGGTCCAAATTTGAAGCATTTGTCGATATTTACAGCTAAACTTTCCAAAAGCTTATCGGCTCAAAATCTCATCAAGATTTTGCAATTTTAGTGAGTTAAATTTATGCTAAACCCTGTTTTTTGCAAACAGATGGAATGTAAGAAACAATTCACACGCGATTATAAAGGTCAACTCAGCCAATTTAACTTCACACGGTGTGAGAAAACTACGAGAACATGTAATTTTGATTTCTTTAATTGTTAGAAAAGATTACTTTAACCAAAAAGAGAATGTCTATGCTAGACCATGTTTGTCATTTTCATGTTAGTCTTTCTATTCTATTTACACTAGCAGCAAAGTAGCTAAACGAGAATTTAGTACTTGATAGAGCCTAGAAGCCGGGGACTTGGTAGATCTTTTCTCGAGAAGTGAAGCGATTTGTGAGTGAGATAGCCAAAAGCATTTCATTCTTCTCATTACCTATAGATTGTTATACGGTTTTTTGCTACGACTTTTATTAATTATTTACCAAAGTACTAACACTTAACCTAGCACTACAACATGTAAAATGGTAAGCACATGAAGGTGAGCAAGCAACCGAAGCTTCACAAGGTGGAAGAGCATGATCAATGGTGACCGCTGCACCAAGGCTCGCATCGAGGGTGGAATCTTTGACTTCTCAAGGGGGAGAAGCACAATCAAGCGTCAAGATAGACAAGCTTTACAATGAATGTAACACTGCAAAGTGTGGGGTAATCAAGGAACAACTGGAAAGGCACAAGGCAAGCATCTTTAGGGGTTGGTTCAATACATCATCTAGGGAGGAAGTGATCACACAAGTCCCAACCATTACCACATAGAAGCTTCAAAAATCTCAAGAAGAGGTAGAGAGTCTATGGGAGGTTTTTTTAATTCTAGAATGATTCAATCTTGAACCATCGGGCCCAACTCACCAAAGGGCATACAAGCTACTCCATAACTTGGATGCCATAGGCAACACCATTATCCGGACTTGCAAGGGAAACCCTACTAAGTGACCATCAACCCCACTCTAATCCAAGAATCTCTAAATGTTCAGCCAAGAAAATAGACCTTAACCCATATAATTCATGGCCCAGATCAACGACAATTGAGTTTCAAAGAACACCAGGATGAAGCCAACACCGATGGATCTTGGGTTCCAAGAGATAGCACTTCCAATGCAACTACATAAGCAACACTCTCACTAGGAATATCCGAACCAATTCTCTAGCCTTGAACTATAGTTGATTGGCCAAAAAATACACGGACCAACACTCCAAAAAAAAAGAACCGACTCTTGATATGGGGATGACATTATACCCTGATCTACAAAGGGCAGCTCATAGCATTCTCAGCACTCACAACAGCAAGGCCAAGAGGAAAAGAGAGAGCTACCTCGGCAAAACCCTCCTAGATTGGACAAGCATTGCATATTCCATGCTTGGTCCGTAGAAAAACGTACCACTGCCTAGTGTGCCACCTGCAGATTATTTCCAAACAAGGCCTAAGAGAGAAAAAGATTAGGACCCTCTTCTAGAGAATCCCAAATGACCAAATAGGCAATATAGATAGCCAATAGGGAGTGGGCTTCTCAAGGCCCAAAAAAATGGTTTTTTTCTAGAAATTAAGAAATTCTTATGCGAGATATGCGAAAAATCCACCAAAAGGAGGAGACTCTAAATCTTCTTCCCTCTCCTACTCTAAACAATCCAGTCATTACAAGCACTTAGAGGAAGAGACAAAGACCAACAAAAACCCACCCACAAGCAAAAAGGAAATACTACTACTGTTAGCAGTAAGCTAACACGGACACCATTTTTCGGAGTTCTCTTTATAAAACACTTATTATTTTGATAAATCGAGAATATTGTAACTCCTATTTCTCGGATAAATTCTGTAATTAATGAGCTGAGGCTACAAGCTTCCAGATTGTATCAACCTGTCCTTTGGTAGAACTCCAGATTATTAGTTTTGACCACCCAAAAACCTTGGCTAATGTATAAAAGCCAAATTTTGTAACTTTTTGGATAAGAAATACACATAGTGAGCTACTGGTGCTCACTTCTCTCCTTCTCGCGCTTTCTATTCCCTCCCCGGTTGTCACATTGCAGTCGTGTTTGTTGCATTGCAACTGTAGGTAAGAGCTCTACGCATTGACGTAAGCAGTTCACAGTATTTCGTAGCTTTTGGCAACGCTGACCTGCGATCTACTTACCTCATAATTAGGAATTTACACTTTCAAATCGAAAACTAAGCATAGGCCGGGTATTGGGGCATCATTGCTAAGCATTTAGATGCATTCTGGTACGAAAACGACTAGGTCAAAAATCCACTACTGTTAATAATCGCGATTTTGAAACTTGACGTAAAGTGGGGTTTGAGACTATAAGCATGTGTGCTTAGGTCTTATAAACTTGTCCTAGAAGTTTCGTTACGTTTGGATGTCATCTCATGCTGTAACGGATGTGATTTGTTTGCCGATGAGCGATTGGCTTTTGGTGATTTCAGTCACTTGAGTGTAGCTTGAGTTAGATTCAAGTTGTTGATTGTTTTCCGAGAGATTGAAACCCTCTTGTAGCCTCTAGGCACTAGTCGAGTCAGCTTCATCCCATGGATTGACAAATTAATCTTGGTTCTCGCTAATACTGCAATAAGATAGGATGGTGAGGTTAGACATGCGTCCCACATTTGGCGCCGCTATCGGGGATCGAAGAGACCTAAACTAGGAAAAAACACAAGCGTCTTGTGAAGTTATCCTTTAACTTCCTCTAGGTTCACCTAGAGTTTAAATCTTTCTTTTTAGAAATTGCATAGCTTAAGATTGTCGTCTTTTGCTGTGTAGAGGTAGCTTGGAAGTAATCGTACTTGCTGAGTGCCTTTAAGATTGTAGGATTGTAGAAATAGATTAGTATTTTGAGAATGATTGGTAGACGAGACAAGTCTTAAGATCAGTGCTCGGAAAAACATAAAAGACAAGAAAACGAGTGTTTGTGGACACTTTCCACAACCCTATTGCATGAGAATCTAGGAGTAGGGTAAGTAGGATCCGAGGTGGATTTCAGAACATTGCTCTCTTTGAAAGAATTAAATGTAAGTTGTTATTGGAAGTTGCAGAATTTCAGGTCTACAGCTAGAAATAGCTTGAAAAGACTCGAAACTACTCAATCCGACTGAAGAGTAAGCTTAAAAATTGTCTGAACCAGTTGGTAAGCTCAAAGATACTTCGAGGTAAAAATTTCAAGAGTTTGCCAAAACTCATATTATTTACTTTTTCTTGACATTTTAGGCCAAATTAAGTTTTTACTTGTTTGATAGGCTTAAAATAGCTCATGTAAAGACTGTCTTTGATAAAATTGCAAAAAAGTGTTCATTTCAAGTCTGAAGTTAATAATCACGATTATTAACTTTCTGTTCTAAATTGACCAAGGTTCATACCATTGACTCATTGCATGTGTACAAACAACTTTTATAAAGGCCCAAGAGATTTGGATCACCAAACTGGCAAAAAACTGGGTAAAAACTGAAGTTTGTACTTAGTTTTTGAATCTTGAGTGTAACTTTGGAAGAAAATTGTCCAAACTTCTTGAAAATTGATTCACATGCTCAGTTAACCAAAAAGATGCAAAAACTTGTCAGTTGTAAATAATCGCCATTATTTACATCTGTCCCATTTTTTAACTTTTTTGACCAAGTCAGCATACCACTAGTTTATGATTATTTTTCTGGGAGCAACTGTATATTAGAGAGCCAGTTAGAAGTTTAGGAGCTTTTGGCCGGAAAAGCCATTTGTAAAGACCTAAACTATAAAGGTCAATTTTGTAAGTTTGAACATAATCTTCTTTTATCACAAACTGAGAAGACAGCGTACGTTTGAGAGCTTCTTCTTGCTCCAACTTGTAATCTTCGCTACTGTGGCTACAGTAATCCGAATTTAGATTCGTTTATTGCATTGTGTTCCTCTTACTTTGCTCTTCCATTCAAGTGTATTCATTCAAGATTCGGTGTAGGTTTTTAACTACGAGTTTGAGACCTTAAGTTGCTGTTTTGAGTGTTTAAACACGTATTTTATGTTGTTTTGACCCTAGGAGAGGCTTTAGGGACCCTAAAACGACCCTTTAGGATCACCTGTTTGCTGGTTTTGCTGACTTTGAGATGAACGATCGCGATCTTTGTACCTCTCCAGAATGCTGTGACAGTGATAGGATATGCTCCTGATAGTCCCCTGTAGCTTCCCTTTAAGTTTTGTGCGAATCCGATATGATTTGCATGGTAAATGGGCGTGATGACTGTAGAGCTGTGTAGAAGGACATAGGCAGATTACTTGGCTTTAGTGCGTATGATTTGCTTTCAGAGTTAGTAGTTGCATCTCTTCGAGTTCACTTCATTAGGATTGACACCCTAGTGAGTTTCCATGCCTCATCCGAGTCGCTTCCCTTGTATTGATATTTTATGTTGATGCGTGAGAGCTATGCCATGGACGTCCGTCGCGGCGACCCGCAAACAGATGGCCTTCTACTTGCTTACTATATTTGGATGGCCTCGGGAAGATTGCTTTTCTCTGGCCTTGGTATGATTTGCTGAGACCTACTAACATGGTTTACCCTCTCAAGTGCTTACTGGTGTTAATTGAATTCTCAACAGTAGTTTCAACTTGATATTTGGTGATGTGTACTGGTTTATAAGCTAGTATATATTGGCCTTTTTATTAAATTAGGTATGGTATTTATTAACCCAATGGTTTAGATTATACTACTTTTACTCAAGAATAGTATGGTTATTCCCGTTTGTCTCCTTCTTGAAGAGAATCACTCAATTTTATGATGAAATTATAGCTGGATTTAATCGATAAACTATATCATTTTATTGAGCATAAGAATGGTGAATTGATGGTGTAATTGACTTGGCTTTGTTTTTGGCTAGTATGGAGGATGAGTTGGTGGCTATCTCCTTTCTGGTTACTAGGTTGGATATATCTTTTTCTAAATTAGGGTTTTGGGAATTTTACTATTATAACTTTCTGCCATATGTTGTTGAAATTTGGCCTTTTTATAACCTATATGGGGATGACATGGTCTGTTTGGTGTGATTGGGGAATTGACTTTGACTAATACTTCAATACTAACGTGTTGAAGAAAAGGAGCCCAATCACACCTATCCGGATGGGCCAACAAAACCTTTTTCCCTCATTCATTTATTTTCCGCCTAAGCCAATGTTGTAAATCTTGAACTCGAAAGAGTTTGATTATTTTTGAACCATTTTGTACTTAATGAAGAGGCTAGATGCCAGAGCCCATCACATTTTGGAAATATTTATCCCTTTTTAGCCAAACCCAATTTTCCACCTCAAGTATATAAGCTAAAATTTTGTCATTATTAGAGATCTATTTGAAGTGGTTTACAAATCAGTCGAATATTGGGAATTTGTAGATGGATGGTAAGAGCTAAAGTAGATGCATTGGCTTGAATTTCTCATCTTATGGTGCATGTCGGTCTTTTTGATTGGCAATCTGAGTTTAGATGGCCAAGATATGAGCAGTCTATGAGAAACCATGGTATCCAATAATGTATTTCTCATGAAGCACTTGTTCAATCTAAAAATGGTAGAGAGTGGTTCAGTTGCAGAACACCTTCACAACTTTAACACCAACATAAGTCAACTTCGATCGATGAAGGTCAATTTTGATGATGAAGTTCAAGCCCTCCTTATACTATCATCTCTACTGGATAGTTGGAACATCCTTGTGATGGCTGTAAGTAACTCTATCCAATGACACAAAGACTCTTCAGCTTGAAGATGTTGTGGGTGTTTTTGTAAGCGAGGAAATGTGAAGGAGAAGCACAAGTGAATCATCAAGTGTTGCACTATTAACAAAAACAAGGGAAAGATCAAAGGAGAGGCTCAAAAATCAAAAGGGTCGTGATCGCTCAAGTCGAAGCAAGTCACGCATGAAGTCATGGTGGAGCAAGTCACTCATAAAGTCATGGTGGAGCAAGTCACTAATAAAGTTATTCCTTGAATGTTGGAGCTGTAGCAGGAAGGGCCACGTCAAGAAGGATTGCTAGTCCAAGAAGAAGAAGGAGTCAAAGTCTCAAGACAACAAGCCAATATCAAAGGCCAATGTGGCGGGTAAAGTAGAGCAAGACACTCTAATTCTCTCATTAGACAATGTGTTTAATTCCTGGATAGTAGACTCTGGGGCTTCATTCCATGAGACACCACACAAGCAACATTTTCAACATTACACAAAAGATGAATTTGGATATGTATACTTGGGAGATGATGAAGCTTGTGAAATTGTCGGCAAAGGTACAATCTGTGTAAAAACTGCAAATGGAAATAAATGGAACCTTAAAGATGTTAAGAATGTTCCTTCTCTTTGCAAAAAATTGATCTCTACAAGACAATTGGACGATGAAGGTCACAACATTGCATTTAGAAACAAATGTTGGAAGATCTCAAAGGGATCTTTCGTGGTTGCCAAAGGAGAAAAGGTTGAAACACTTTACTTGTGTACTGTCAACATGCAATCTTCAATTTATACAACAGCTATAGAAGTCAATAGGGCGGTGTGGCACTACCGGCTTGGGCATATGAGTGCCAAAGGAATTCAAATTCTTCAATCATAGAAGCTTCTATCAAGTTTGAAAGAAGTGGACTTGGAGTTTTTTGAAGATTGTGTTTACGATAAACAAAAGAGGGTAAAATTTCAAAAATCATGAAATGAAAGAAAATATAAAAACCTTGAATTGTAGAAGCCAAAGGTCAAAGCTTAGATGCAAAGTCCAAAATGTGTTTCTTCATTGGCTTTGGAGAAGCTGACTTTGCGTATCGCCTATGGAATCCTGAAGATGGTAAAATCTTTAAAAGTAGGGATGCAAAGATTACATGGAAATATAATCCGTTTTTAGAGGATCCGAGTAGTGGGCATCTGTGGGAGGACCGTTGTCATAGACCCTGACCCAACAGCTCTTGAGACTGGACACTAGAGGTTGTGGGCTTGGGAGTGTTGTCCACTGACACGAGTACAGTGGGATCTTGGTGAGTGGCTATGGAGGGATCCCTTCTCTTCTGTAGACCACCAAGGAGTCCCGTTCTTTCAGTACACTGTTCGACTGGGACGTCATATACTAGCAACACAGAGAGAGGCCCGCCCCGCTACAGCACCTCATTGGCAGGTGGAGGGGCTCACAACTGAGTTCTTGGCAGTTTTTTGGGAGAGGTTGTGGGACTCCAGAAAGCCGAGATGAGTCACCTTGTTTCAGTGGCTGGTTGCACATAGAGCTATAGCAGTCGGGAGATGGCTAGTGCATAGTGGTCTCTCGGCCGCATGTGCAGCTTGTGACCACCTTGTGGAGAGTCAGCGTCACTGTCTTTGGGATTGTCCCTCGGCCCAGCAGGTGTGGCTACGAGTTCTTTAGCTCATGCCTGCTCTCTCCACGGCTCGACAGTACACTTGGGGAGCAGCGGCTTGGTCCACCCTCTCAAGCCCGGCCCTTTAGTTTGAGTTATCTTCCACCAGTAGGATGATAGTGATGCAGGAGGAACGACCTACACTCCAGCCTACTACAGAGCTTACTCCACAAGAGTGGTGCAATGAGAGAGAGAAGTGTTGGGAGCTTATCAGTGGCTTGGCACTCTAGTTCATCTGGCGGGCCCGCTGCTTCCTCATCTTTGAGGCTCGCCCCGTGCCACCAGCAGAGACTGTTTGCGATTTCTGGCTACAGCTGATCCACACTCTTAGAGGACAGCTCGAGGGACTACAGGGCAGCTCCAACCGCATGCGGGAGTGCAGAGAGGCTTTCCTTCGACTTTGGTGTCCTAGGCCTTTCTACACCATGATCCAGGGTGTACTCCGATGGCACTATCGATCACCTGTGTGGCTTTTCCCTCCCCCCATTTCTTGATTTAGCCCCATTGTACATATGCTAGTTTTTTCATTGGGAGAGTCTCCCACCATGGTTGTTGTAGCCCTCTCTTAAAGAGGTGGTTGTAGCCCTATGGGCAGTTTCAGTAACTAATAGAAGGATCTTTTTCTCGGAAAAAAAAAGATTACATGGAAATAAAACAAAAAAAGACATAGGTTATGAGTACATGGAGCTTAAGGACGGTGAAGACTCAAGGAGTACAAACGGTGACAACGTGCAATAATGTCAACCAAATAAGGAGCCTCAACCTATTCCCCAAAGATCTACAAGAGCAAATAGACCTCCAGAAAGGTTTGTTCCTTCCTTCAACCATCTCTTGGTCTCATATTCTGGAGAGCCAGAATCATACAAAGAAGCTATGCAACATGAATCCAAAGAAGAATGGATGAAGAGCATGCAAGTGAAGATGGACTCATTACATCGCAACCAAACATGGGAGCTAGTTGAGTTGCCTAAAGATAAGTGGGCAATGTCGAACAAATGGGTATACAAGCCGAAGGAATAATGAGGAAGAAAAAGGTGGGAAGAAAAGGTACACGTCCAGGCTTGTGGTAAGAGTGTTTTCTCAAAAGAAAGGTATTGACTTCAATGAAATATTTTCTCCTGTTGTAAAAATGAACTCAATTAGGCTTTTGTCTTAAGCCTTGTGGCTGCTCATGACTTAAATCTTGAGCAAATGGATGTAAATACGGTATTCTCTCATAGTGACTTGGAGGAGGAAATTTACATGCTTCAACCAAAGGGGTAAGCCTCACACTCAAATACTTTGAGAAATGCATAATTCATCAGTTTACCTGTCCATGCCTCTCCTGGAACTCCCTCGACCAATGGTGTGGAGGGTGACCAGTTGATTAAGTAAACAGACATACTTACTGCTTCCAACCAAAACTCAAGTGGTAGGCATGTATGTAGCTGCATGCTTTGTGCTCACTTCATGATTTGGCTACTCATCCTTTCCAAAATGGCATTTTTTTTGAGGTGTCCTTGGGGCTTTCTTTTGCCTTTGAATACCATTTCCAGTACAAAAGCTTTCAAAAGCTTGGTTGCAATATTTGCCTCCATTCTCAAATCCGAGGCATTTAAGCTTGGTACCTACTTTATTCTCTAGAAAGGCTTTTCACCTTTGAAATATGAAAAATACATTAAATTTATTCTTCATTACATAAACCCTTAATTTCCTCGTTGCATCTATGAATGTTACATAGTACAACGAGCCACAAGAGATGGTATACTTGCAGGACCCAAAACATCAGAATGAACATAAAGGGTAAGGAGAAAATGGTTTGCACATTAAAGACAATGGTACTTGAAGTTTGATCTAATGTGGATGCTGGATCACAGATTCAAAAGATACAACTTAGATCACTACGTCTACACAAAGAATTTAAGAGATGGGAAGTTCATCATCCTAATATATATAGGCCCCTGGCCCTCTTCCATATATAGACCCCTTTATTGCATGTGTGTCCGGCACATTGCCCGGGATGTGCCCGTCTAGTCCTACCCTTGGCATGACATTACTCCCCCCTTGGAAAAGCATTTTTGTCCTGTGGTGGTATCTTCATAAGAACACTAATGTTTTCCATCGTGGCATCCCTCATGGATCCAACGGTTTGTTGAATTGGAACCCGGTTCAGTGGGAGGTTCAATGAAATCAAGAGTAACGTCTTGATTTTTGACATTGTTGTCCCTGTGCAACCATCTTGGTTAATCAACCCATAATCAAAAGAGCGTGAAGACTCCATTTAGAACTCACTTGAGAATGCTAAACGAGTTATCACAACTAAGAGGTGTCTAAATGCATACCCAGGTTTCAGACTTTCTAAAGGTACTGACTGGAATGTGCAATACAACCTCGGCTCATCTTTCCATGAAAGTACTATGCTGACATACTCATCAGCAGCAACCAAGTCCTTGACTTGCTGCGATTTCTTGCCAGTAGCCAACCTCATCAAAACTGATGATTAAGGTTGATAACTTGAGAATAACAGGTAGAGACTAAAACTAGCCGTAACATTCCTTTCATCATATGAAGCAAACTTCAAACCAGAAAGGTAACCGATCTAGTTGTTTCACTTCTTGCTAACGTATGCACTCAACATATCCTTTAGCGTAGTTTACTAACATATGCACTTTGCATATCCTTTAGTACTAACTACAATGCTTGTAAGCTGCCCATCCTACGCGAGATGAATAGCAGCAGTAAGAGTGAGGTGATTTCCCCCAACCACTTACATACAATCGCCCACAACTAACGACAAACTATGACGCAATCATTGAGTATCTAGCCATATATTCGATATGTAATGGAGACAACCAAGTAGGTTGAAAGAAAATTGGAGTTTCAAGCAGCCAATCACGAATACCCATACTCAGCCATTACCTTGTATGGCAGGGTGTAAACTCATACTAAATCTGCAAGTGCATATGGTCCAACTTTTTTTGCAAAGTATGCTATATTCATGAGAATATCTCATGGTTGGTACCTAGGTGTGACCGGGTTGTCACATTCTATTATGGTCCAAATTTGTTGCAAGTACGTACCATGGAAAGTCTTGTCATGGAATTGCTGTTCGGATATGTTCGTGTTAAATGCATGCACACTAGGTGTTATGGGCCCTAGTGCTTAACACAGATTTATTCGGAGCGGCATGCAAATTCATGGACTTTATTTTTTCTGCACCCTTTTGCACTGCCAGTGAAATCTCTCTTGCAGATTTAGTATGAGTTTACACCCTGCCATACAAGGTGATGACTGAGTATGGGTGTTCATGATTGGCTGCTTGAAACTCCAATCTGCTTTCAACCTACTTGGTTGTCTCCATTCCATATCGAATATATGGCTGGATACTCAATGATTGAGTCATAGTTTGTCGTCAGTCGTGGGCGACTGTATGTAAGTGGTTGGGGGAAAGCACCTCACTCTTGCAGTATGGCAGGGTGTAAACTCATACTAAATATGCAAGAGAGATTGCACTGGCAGTGCAAAAGGGTGCAGAAAGAATAAAGTCCATGAATTTGCATGCCGCTCCGAATAAATTTGTATTAAACACTAGGGCCCATAACAGCTAGTGTGCATGCATTTAACACAAACATATCCGAACCGCAATTCCATGACGAGACTTTCCATGGTATGTACGTGAAAGTCTTGCAACAAATTTGGACCATAACAGAATGTGACAACCCGGTCACACCTAGGTACCAACCATGAGACATTCTCATATATATAGCATAATTCACAACAAAAGTTGGACCATAACAGAATGTGACAACCCAGTCACACCTAGGTACCAACCATGAGATATTCTCATGTACATAACATACTTAGCTATATCTAGAAACGACCCTCCGTGAAGGTGGTTTCATAGCACTTGTAATTGTAACAAGTTTGTACTTAGTACCCAAAAATTTTTGGCCACTGAAATTGCTCCTGATATTGTGTGCTCAAAATGGTCGAACCAATGGATGCGACCAGCACCTAGGGACTTCGTCGCGACACATTGTTAGAAATTTGGTGCCAGTGTCAGTCCCAAAGACTCATATTCTCCACATCTGGAATATGTCTCAAACAAGGATATCAAGAAAAGAGACCTCCATCAAGTACGAGCTGGTACTTGTGTGTGGAGGTAACTGCAAACACTCCGCGACAAGAGTGAGAGGGACCCTCATTATCATGCTCCACACTGGCTAAACTGAACTCCTTGAGTTCTTAGATCATGTTGTATCCCATGTGACAACATGGGATCTAGGAACTCCTTGAGTTCCTAGATCATGTTGTATCCCATGTGACAACATGTGCCAAATCGAACCCTACAACTAGGTTCGTAACAGCATAATGTATAGTGGACACTACGGTCCAAAATACTCTATTCCAACATGTCCTTAGCATGGATTTGAAACATTCAAGTGTATTTATACGACTTGCACTCGAAACCGTGGGTGTTGGCTGTGCAATCCAACCCCTTTGGTTAACATCTACGTAGTCAAACCCCTTGGTAAGACCCTCTGTAGAAACTGCTCAACTAGCAGGTAACGGTAACCAACATAGTTAACCATGTACATAATGATTGGAATCAACTCAAAAAGTTGAATTTGTCCGCTATCGTGTGGTAGATTGTGGAATTCTTTCCTTGAAAGAATAACTGGGAGAGATCAAACTGTGATCCTCAATGCCTATGGGGTGATTTAGCAGTCACCCGCCGGGTCGTACCCCAAACAATATGTCCATAGACACTCTGTAGTGCTATAGAGAGAGCGGGGAATCCACACAAGTGAACTGCCTAGCTCTTATGGACAGCCATGCTGTCGGAACTGATTGCTGTATCTATACTTCCTTGTAGAGATCAACGGTTGTGAGTTGAAGATTATCACAAACTCAACTTGAGTGTCGCATTGAAAACATATAGTGCAAAAATGACACCCTAAACATTCGTAATGACAAGACTCTTGCGTGTCCATTAACATCGATGTGTACTCCCTTGGGTAGGCCTGTTCAATCTTGAGAAAAATCACCCAAAGAATGCCAATAGTTGGGTCTTACTCTTGGCCTGACAATGGCTCTTAGCCTGTGAGGCTCATAGCCCTTGTGCAAATTAGTGTTCAATGGACGAACCGATGAAGACTAATTTTAGTAGCATCTTAGCCACGTGTTAGTTGAGAGTTAGAGCACCTTGGCTCAGGCTGACTCACGAGCAAAACACATATCAAAAGCTTCTCAGAAGATTTTCATTTTCCCTTAAAGAGAGAGAGAACGAGAGAAGAAGAGCATGCTGGGCTGAGGAACTTTCCTTAAGTTTTTTAAGTGTGTGCCCAAGCTGTGTGCTCTTACGCATCTTATGCCTGACTTGCAACTTATCGTATAAGCATTCCACAGTTTTTCGATATGACGCGCTCATTGAGAGAGGTAACAGAAAAACACAACCACATCTTGACTTACCTTCCTTGCAGGGTCGTGATTCTATGAATATGACTTAGCATTGGCACTTTGCCTGTGAAATAAGTCCTAGATTTAGGTTCCTTTTAGTGTTGTTGGGTGTTGATAGCAACCAGCCATCAGGTTCAACAATCCATCACTTAGTCTATCCTTGATAGAGTTGCGAGTGTGATAGTGGAAGCATAATGCATGAAGTGGTGGAATCCATGCCACCTGCTTAGCATGCCTTGCATGCAAAAGCGTAAGCCTGTGGCTACTATGACGGTCTCAAGCGTGAGAACCAAAACCATAAGTGCCTTGCACATAATAAACTGGTAGGGATTGTTTGAGCTGACATTCCCTATGTTTCCAGTTCCCCAAACTTGTGTGCCAATGCCCGTGATTCCAAATCAATGGGTAGGATCTCGGCACAAGGGAGAAGCCTTGCTTCATATAAAATTGCCAAAGCACTTTGCTTTGCACAATGATAGTAATTGCCAAGTAAAATGTAAACATGGAAAATATAAGAAAAACTTAAGCTTGGCTAACCAATGTGGAATCGTGTGAGAACTTCCATACTCTTACCTGCTAGGTTTGAGTGCCATGGTTCGTGATAATTAGCACCCTAGCATTAGTGCTTGTATCACCACATGGTGCGATTTAAAGATGTATACGTATAGAAGCCTTGATTCTCTGCACCCCTAAACTCAGAGGTAAAGAAAGAAAGGCTCTTGCTAGACTTTCAAAAATTGACCATGCCGATCATCAATTTGTCCATGCAAAAAGCGGTGCATCCATGATGCAAAACAGCATGGAAGCAAGAGCAATCTTTTACATGCCGCTGCCAACAAGCATGTTGGAATAAATGTAGTGGCGTACCTCATGAACGCATGCTCAACAAGATAAAATTAAAAAAAAATCAACAGCATACCTGAGGCAATGCGTACTTCGCGCCCCCTTGTCGACTATATGGCTTCTTTGCCCTTGGCACCTTTCCGATGCGCAGTGAAAGAACTTTGCTTTCTCCATCTATGGCCCCTTTTGCGGAGGCCCATGCATGACCTGGAAATATTCCTCTGTCATGGTAATCACGCCGCCAATGAGCATCATCACGTTGTATGATCCAAGAAGATTTGCAGAAAAAGCGGCACACATCCCTGTGCAAATTCTGCAGATTACACATCGAAAACTGCTCGCAAGAAACGGCTGCCTCAATACAGGTCGTAGGAGCCATGGGGCTTGGCCCTTACCGGTGCTAGGGTTGCCCCTTGGGCGCCTAAGGGCAGCCATGTACCATGAAAAAAAAAAAAAAAAACCTCTGGTTCCAGGCATGGCAGCGACAGCGCAGGGGAAGAACAATCCATAACGCGGGCAGGGTTGCTCGCCTCGCGCCGTGCCCATGACAAGATCTAATCTGCTGCCTATTGCGCACCCCACGATGGCCGCCATGCCCAATTCTCTGCAGGTCGGCAAAACCCCTTGGGTGTTGGTAAGGGTTTATTCCCGCGGGTCCTTCCTCAGTCGAAAACCCCGCCATGTCTCCTCCTTGAGGCCGATTCCCCTGCTTCGACTTCATCCTCGACTTCATGCAAATCCATGCAAGAACACTTCTCCATGATTCTTTTACCCAATTCTTCTCCTCCATGAAGAACGAGAGAGAGAGAGAGAGAAAGAGAGAAAGAAAGAGAGAGATCGCCATGCTTCCCTCCTCCATAGCTCCCTGCTGCCCCCTCCTCTCCACCTTGCTCTGATAGCAATGTGAGGATAATGGGTAGACAGACATGCAAATAACCTCCCAACCATCCTATATATAGGCCCTTGGCCCTCTTCCATATATAGACCCCTTTACTGCATGTGTGTCCGGCACATTGCCAGGGCCATGCCCGTCTAGTCCTACCCTTGGCATGACAAGTAAGCAAAGAGATTATGTGGCTTCACAGATTCTTGAAGGAGCTTAGATACAAGCAAGACAATTGTGTCTTGTACAGTGAAAATAAACATGCCATTCATCTTGCAAAGAATTCAGCCTTTCACTCAAGGACAAAGCACATTGAGGTGAGATTCACTTCATATGTATTCTTTTGCAAGAGGGATAGCTAAAGCTAGGAAAGGTACACACAAGTGAAAATCCTACATACATGTTTACAAAGGTGGTTAACAAGGAGAAGTTGAGATTTTTGCTCATCTTCAATCAAAATCCAAGGACATGAAGCCAAGATGGAAAGGAGTCACAGGTTTGGTGTGGAGATCGGTCTCCAAGTGGGAGATTGTTAAGTATAGAGCTAGATTTATTTCCTGGAAAAGTCTAAAAAATGCACATTTGAAAGGCCTCCATTATGAGGAGATGCCATTGTGTGTAAGAAAAAAAATTCACGTCCATCACCAAAATATTCCTGTTTTGCTGGAATATTATGGACGGAAGTCGACAGGAAACTGATCGAAAAACGATCAATCGATTGGTCGGTGGCCAGTAGTCAATGGCCGGTGATCAGTGGTTGAAATTCAATGGACTGTGGCTGATTTCTAGGCCAACTTGTCTTCTCAAGGACGGCCACACATGGGCACATGGAAGAATTCAAGCTGGACTTGTCTACACAAGGGCGGCTACACACGGCTACTTCTCATGAGAGAGGGAAACCTTTTTAGCCTATAAAAGGAGGCCTCTTCTACACACAAAATGTAGCATTGTGGTGTATTGTGAAGTTGATGCAATAAGGTGTATGTGAGGTGGTGAGAGTGAAGCAAGGTGGGAGATCTGGTATAATCCCTTTGTAACCTACTTTTAGTTTGAAGTACTAAAGTCATTGAGTGGCTGCTTTCTTGTGGACGTAGCCCACATTGGGTGAACCATGTATTTCATGTGTACTCTCTCACTCTCTCTCTCTCTCTCTCTCTCTCTCTCTCTCTCTCTCTCTCTCTCTCTCTCTACTGTATAATTTCTCGTGTGTGAAAAATTATCCATGTCTATTAAGTAAACTACTATAATATCTACTTAGCTATATCCTATTTCCTAATAGGTTGTGTTGCATGATTTCTCTTGGTTGTTCCAGATGGAGCTAGACCTTCTGGTAACCATATTTGACTGTTACCTTTATAAAATCCTTGTGCTTCGAATAGCTTGCCTATCTTTTTTGGGTAGCTTGGTTGAATTCTAACTATGGTAACCACATTTATCGCATTGCTTGTGGCTTTAAAGGTCCCTTTTGATGCCTTTTGCGGTTGTTCCTTCTCTTGTTTGAGTTGTTTGTCTATCGTTGATTGCCTGCCTTGCTCTTTGTAGAAGTCTTTGGTTGAGGTGAGTGTGTCCAGCTATTAATTTAGTCTTTTTGACCCAAACACTGGTGTTTCCTTGAAAGTATTCCTGAGCAATGATTGACTCATTTGATGCAACCCACCCGATGACCTTTGGTTGTTGAAGTTGAACTCGTGCTTGATGTATCCAAACTGGGTGTTTGAATCTGATGTACTCTTAGATACCAATACTTGGTTGATTCTCTTCGGCTTATTTTGGATGCTTTTTTGTGATGGAAACTTTGGTTGATCGACTTTTTGCTTTGGTCTCCATTGCATTGTCAATGGTGTGGGTCTTGATGTAGAGGCTACACGGTAAGTTTGATGGAGGCTTGTTGAAGGTAAAGTCATATTGCAAGGTTGATCTACTTATGTTTCTTTAGCTTTACCTTTTTCCACGATGCTTGGTTGCTCCCTTTTTGCATGGACTTGAGGTGCTTTTGGGTCCTTTGATAGTGTTGTTGTTGAAGCTTTTCCCTGTGGTTGAAAGAAGACGTCCCTCCAGCTTTCTTTCAGGAACATAATCTCTTTTATGTGATGGGAGTCAATTATGTAGAAAATGTCCTTGAACTCCCCAGTACTCAACTTGAGTACAGTTTTTTCCACTTCGAAAGCTAGGGATTACCATTTTAGAACTTGTGTACATTGTTTCTTATAGCTTGGTGATTGGTGACTTTCCCATCATTATCCACGTTCTATAATACATTAAATTCTTTGCTGCATCTTGATCTATCACAGCTGAACATGTGATTTTGAGTCTTGTTTCTCCGCATGTGATGAATTTGACCGTCGTAGAAGACAATCGATCTTCTTCGTTATCCTTGTTCTTCTCTTGATCTTGCGTTTGTTGAAAATTTGAAATTGAACTTGGAAACTTTTCTCCTTAATCTTATTCTAGAGTTGGCAAATTTTGTTGATTCTTAAGGTATGTCGATGATGAAATATTCTTGTGGTTGCTCTACTTCCTTCCTTTGCACTTTGGCAACATGCTCCATGACGTAGCTATATGTCTCACCTTTTTTATTTTCATACTCACAAACCTCATTATCTTCCTTCAACACCTTTATCGTAAATAAGAGAGTGATGTCAACGCTTTTCTTTATCCTTGCAATTATAATAGATCCAAACATCTACTTGAAAGTTCATCTCTAGCATTGATCTTTAAATCATCGCTCCTTAAATCATGGTATTTGTCCTCATCATTGTGTGGAATATCCCGTATAGAAGCTTCGTCCACTATTAAATTGCACTTTCTTGTTTGTTTAATCTCAGTGGTGTCAAAAATGTTTTATGTTTCATGGACTCCATATACCATTAGACAGGGTCTTATATTGTAACCATCTTTCTCGCAAAACGTAGTATTGGTCACCTCATTTATGCAGATGTCAAGAGTCACCAGTATTTTCTACCATCCAAAGGGTTCAAACAACTCCTTTAGAAATGGGTCCTTCATGTTGTAGTAGTCTTCTATTGAACGCTCTAAGATGCACTCTTCCATTTTGATGCCCCGCACATCCAAACGTGAGCATCCTTCAGTAGCCAAGCAGGCAATTGTGTTCTGTCGTCCGTAGTGATAGCAAAGTCTTCTATCGGAGTTTAGTTTACATCCCTATAACTATGATCCTTGGTGTTTGCCTTGGTTATGAATCTCTTGTGCCGTCAATAGAGATGGTCATAGCCCCAGTCTTGAACCATTTTGAGTTGATGCATAAAGGGTCACCCCAAAATAACTTCAAAATTGTTGCCTTTTCCAAAATCTACTACCACAAAGATATTTTCATATTCTATCTCGCATGAGGATATTATTACTTGTTCCGGAATTCCCAAGGGTCTTTCCAAACACCCGTCTTTCATGCATGTTTTTTTGAGAGCTGGCCTTCCCTATTTCTCCCACATTCCTTTTGTAGAAAATCTATTTCGACCTCACTGTCAAGTATTGTTTTCGTCTTTACTCCTTTGTATTATAGGGGTAAGGTGGTGTTTCCTTCTTTTCCTACACAATAGTCTCCTACCTTACTCACTGAGACAGGTTTCACTTTTGGATTTTTAGGATGATTTATTGTCTAAATTTCCTCCACGAGGTCATCTTTTGGTTAGATCTTAACTCCTATCTTTTCCAAAAAAATTCTCATTTGTTCCCATAAATATGGTTGCTTTCAACAACTCCGTAAGAGTGATTGTACACCTTATATGAGAAGACAATAAATCATGCAAGCTCTTTGTATTCGTCACTTGTGGAATATAATTCCATCTTTTCTATTTTTGATCTTTTTCCACAGTGATTGTGGCCACAGTTCTTCTACCTTTGGAATTGGTTGCATCTCATTGACAATTGGCCTCATTCATTGTGTTCGTGATAATTTTTGTAGTCCATGGTTTTTCCTTGTCTGCTTTCATAAGTTTGATCTTGTTGTCTAGATTCTCAGAGCCATTTATGGGCAGATGATTCCTTCCACAAACATCACACAATCATTTTATTTTATATTTTTCACCTGTGTTGGTTTCCCTCGCGTTCCTGTGTTTTCTTTTCCCAGCTCATGCGTTACAGGCTCATGAGTATTTGAACCTCCAAGCTATAGCTAGGCTTGAGCAGTTTCTACTAGTCTTTTGCACACCTCCATTCTTTTGGTTTCATCTTCTAGATGTGGATAGGTCAACATTATTTTTTCTAAAGTTTGGTTGTTATTGAGCCCTGCCTCATAGACTTTCAACTTAGCATCTAGTTGCTTGTTCACGTTTTCTACCAAGACTGAACCATCTAAGTCAGTCTTTGACTCTTTTGATCTCTTTGCGTTTTTCTTGCTCTCTTGCTCATGCCTAAGCAGTTCTTTTGTTCGGTTCAATTCCACGTTTAAAGCTCTTTTTTTCTTCGGTCTTTTTTCTTTCATTTAGTTTTTTTTTTATTTCCACAATTTTCTTGCAATTCTCACCAATAAGTTTTTGATTTCTATTTGAGGTGACAATATGTTTTCCTCCTCAACTGGTGGGTTTTTGGCATCTTCTTGAGCTTGAGCTTGAGTCATCACCTTTATAGGAATCACTGGTTCTACCTCAGATCTGCTTGAAGAAGGCATCACTTCCACAACATTCATGGTTGCTTTCCCCCTATTATTTGGGTGTTTTGGACAATCGTGAACTAGGTGTGTAATAGCACGTTCTAGACAATATTGAAATATCTCCCGTTTTTTACTCGACAAGGATAATCTATTGGTCAATGATTACCTCCACAATCATAGCATGGTTTTGGACAATCGTGAACTAGGTGTGTAATAGCACGTTCTAGACAATATTGAAATATCTCCACGTTTTTTACTCGACAAGGATAATCTATTGGTCAATGATTACCTCCACAATGATTACCTCCACAATCATAGCATGGTCCTACTTGTTTCTTAGTTGCTGTTGTAGCCAATGGTTGTTCTTTCCTGGTAAGAATGTTCTTTGAACCATGCTCTTGATTGGCTATGAACATGAGCGTATTCTTGTCCATAGAATATTGATTTTTTGTTGGTGGTGGCACATACGCTGGTTGAGTGTGTCTGACTACTATTCTATCATCATCCAAAAGAGGTGGTGTTGCCCAAATATATGTTGCGATTTTAGCTGAGTGTTACACCATGGGGGGGGATGATCCCCTCCACATATATCACACCTTCTTGTAAGTTGTTGTCGTTCATTCAAGTTATTTCCGTAGCCTTGGTTTATTCTTCTAATCACCTTCTTGACCATTTGACCAACTTTTGGTTCTGTAGGAGTTTGAACACATGTAGCTTTGTTGCGGATTCGCTCTTCAGAGATGAGGCACTACTAGTCACGTTTTCTACATCATAAGTGACCTCTCTGTAGGTCTTGCAATTGTCAACTAGATAAGAGCTTCTCTAGTGACTTGCTCAAACGTTGTGTATCCTTTCAAATGCAAGTCCTTTTTTAGTCATTTCTCAAGCGCTCAATGAAGAGAATTGATAAACTCTCATCTTGCGTTAACTCTCGTGCGGTACATCTCTCTATGTATTGCTTGAAGGGAAGCAAAGCTTCCTTCACTCTCTCGTTGTTTTTCTATTTGAAAGCATAGATCTGTGACACCGTTTTGTATTTAATTCCCTTTTTCAAGAACTCCTTTGAGAATTCGTGCAAGAGTTGTGTTATGTTTGAAAAATCATCTCTGTTCAATGGTTGGAACCACGTCAAGGCTATTTCTTTGAATGTCATCCCAAATCCTTCATATTATGTATGAAAATCCGCAATTTGTTTAGCCCTCAAAACTTGTTTGAAGAGTGATGCATGAGCATATAAATCCCCTAAACTTGTCTTGACACATTGGTCCACTTGATATGGTCTTAGTCGTTGGGGTCCAGTTAATCAATTTGTGGTCTCTTGGAAAGATGTTGGGAAGGGAGAAAGGGAACACACTCGCCACATAGTCAACACACCTCTGTATAGCTCAGAATATATACATCACCCCTAACCACTAATGTTCACCTTCAAAATTGGACACTCTCCTCAATCACCCCATGCAGCTCAATTCACGACCTCCACCACACACACAACCTCTCTCAATCCCTCTATGCACAACAGACCATCGGGGGGGCACAACTAGCGACACACACAAAACAACACACACACACAACAACAAAGGAGAGAAAGGGCAAGGGGGAATTGACATAGATTACAACAATGATGGCTTCACTTTTCAAAACACAACCAATTACATGACTCAAAGTCGCATCCCAATCAGCAGCCCTCTAGCTCCGTCTCATTACCATAGCCACACATTGGCCCAAAAAACATTGGTTTTCCGGTTCGATTTTCTCGAAAAGGAACCTTATTCACTTCATGAGCACCCCCTCTTATAGGGCATTAAAAAACTCTAACTAAAACAAAAATTGGTTTTTTTTTGGCTCGTGGAACCCATGATAGTATTTTGCTTGCAGTGCACACATGTCACACTCCAAATTTGATATCTTATGATTGGCCCGAACATTTGGCCAGCTTTACACTTCATCTATAGGTGAACAGTCCACTGCAAACCTTGGGACCTCAAACCCCACATGATCAACCCCTAGGTGATCCTCGGGTTTGCCTTCAAAAAAAAAAGGCCTTTATGGGCACAGGAACGACCCCCCATGGGGTGCCACATCACCAATTTCTTGACGACCCAACGTCGCCCCATGATAGTATTTTTCTTGCGGTGCACACATGTCACACTCCAAATTTGATATCTTATGCCTGGCCCGAACATTTGGCCAACTTTACACTTCATCTATAGGTGAACAGTCCACTGCAAACCTTGGGACCTCAAACCCCACATGATCAACCCCTAGGTGCTCCTCGGGTTTGCCTTAAAAAAAAAGGCCTTTATGGGCACAGGAACGACCCCCCCATGGGGTGCCACATCACCAATTTCTTGACGACCCAGCGTCCCCCCTGACCACCATCCACACCATCGCGCATTGTCAACGGCCGCCCAGAGCAGCGCCGCTTTTGCTGGAAGCCATGGCTCCCCAGGAGAGAGCTCATGAGAGCCTCTCTCTCCAACTCCTTGCTCCAAATGGGGAGCTTGCTTGCGCTCAAACACCTTGGCTGCTTGGCCCTTAGATGCGCATGTGGGACCTCTCTAGGCCACATGGCGGGCCCACGGTAGCTCACCTCCAAGACTCCTAAAACTCCATGGAAAATTCCAAAAACATCTTTTTTTTTTAATCCCTACTTCAAGGCCCTGCCAATTTCTTCCCAAAGCTCCTCTCCTCGAACCATAAATTTCCTTTGAAACCCCATGTTTTTGGCTCTGGTCCCCTCTATCTCGGCCGCACTTTGACTTTGTTGGGCCTGCCAATTAGGCCGCCAAAACCACAAAAATCAATCTAGTACCGCAATGTCGGTAATGAGCGTCAATTTTCTCTTTCAACAACTCTCTGATCCGGGCTCCGATCGACACACAGTCACTTCCTGCTAGCTCCTATGTTGTCCATCAAGGTTCAAAAACCTTTGTTGGTACATTTTCCCAAAGCGGGCAAACCGGCTCAGAACTGACCCCCGGCAAAGCTTTAACTACTAATATCTTGACATCCGGAACTCAAATTGCTCATCTGAAAAGACCAACAGGCTCCATAATTCAAGCACTACACATCCATAGCTCCAAACTAGCTTGGACTTACTAGCATCACCTACCCTGTCCGTCTCAAATTTGCAAACACCTTTAGCTTTAAACTGCCATGTCTTTCACATCATGGCTCTGATTGATGAGCCACTTGGACCTCTTTGTAGAGAACTTCAAGCTCCTCATATCCGGGCAAAAAGACTTTCCCTTGAACCTCTTTCATTTTCCACCATAATTGGCCCTTTCTGGTGTTCTTTAGGTCCATGAAACCACATTATCCATACACATCAAATGATGCTACCTGTCTGCCGAGGCGCTTTGTAGCTATTCCAGCCCTTTTCCATGCACCTGCTATCATGTATATACCTTCTTGTGCCACTTTCTATGGTCGCCACACTTTGCTTGCACCAACATCTCTCGTTCTCTCCTCTCGTCGTGGAAAAAATCCTAGTGGAGTTCTCTTTGGATCGCGCTCTTGCATCATTTTTGGGCTGAAAATAAGTAGAGATCGAAGTACCCTTGTATGTATACCTTTCTAGGTCAATTAAATCTACAAGTTTTTACTCTCATCCATACTTATCCACAATCAAAGCTTGCAATCTGTGGACATCTGTATATGTGAATGCATAGAGGTTCTTATGGAATGTCAACTCTCCAATATTGGGTTCTACACACTTGTAAAGATATGTTGATTCCTATTTTTGAACCTATAGAAGTCCTCATAACTGTAATGTGTTAGAACTCTCATGGCTTTGTTGGTTCTTATGAATTTTACATTCGGTTTGTTGATCAGAGGTTTCCTCTCCTCTATGTCTTCATTGATTCTCACTCTCAAAGGTGTTGCAGTGTTTCTTGAGTCTTTCATGTCTTTGAGTGGAGTAGAAAACCCGCTGGTGGATGATTTGTCATGTTTGAGGCTCACTCAATAATCTCAAGGCAATCTCTAAGAAGTCCTCTTTGGCTTAGTGCAACTTATTCTTTTTTGCCCCTGATCAGGTCTCTCAAAAGTTACATCTTTGTGATCCTTTGGTCTTTGAAACTGGTCTTGGGATACCCTAAAAGTTTAAAATTAGGAAACCTAAAAAAAATCAGCTCTAAAACCAACTTAGATGTGTCCTATTGCCCGCAATATTTCTTCATGGTTATACCTCACTCAGTTTGGAGTTGTCTATCAAAAGTTAGAGCAATTTTGGTGAACTGCACTTGAAACAACACTCAAAATAGTCCCAGGACCAGGACACGGGAACTTTGGCTTGTATCTTGGTCTTGAGAAGGTATTTTTAGCTCAAACTTGAGATTTGAGGTGTACTCAAGTATGCCTATAAGCTCATCAACTCAAACACTCCCACTATAAAGAGGTACATGGATCGTGATCCAGGACCCCCTGCCAAATATTTTTTTTGAAATTTTGAGAGTATGTAGACAAGGTAATGCACAAGCTCTATACCAAATCTCATCAAATTTTGAGGTTGGGGAACATGGATCGTGATCCATGTTCCACCACATCTGGACTTGATCTCTTAGGAGGTTCGTTTCTGGCTATGTCCACAAGTTAACTCTCAACTCTTTTTTGAATTTGGACTTTTTTTGATAAGTCAAATGCTCAACACTAGGTTTGCATTGTGATTTTCAGTTTGTCGCTTGTTTTGCTTCTTCTTTATTCAAATTTGCTGAATTTTTGGACTTGGGGCTATGTTTCCTTGTATATGCACTTCTAATTTGGAAAAGTTTAGTTCAAGCTTTCACTATGGGGACATGGATCGCAATCCATGTTTGGAGCCCAAATTGACTCTTCTTGGTACCATCCGAATCAGCATGACCAGTAGGTCCTATGGTATCAAACATTTTTGAAAATGAACCTTTGGAAATTAGGTCATTTTTTGCACTTTGTCAGAAGACTTGATAGTTCTAAGATTTTGTCTTGATTTTTTATATTCAAATTCAGGTTTGAAAACATCACTAGGCTCCTTATGATGTGGTCTAGCTATGATACAAGTTTGGTCTCAGTTTGTGAATAAGGGGCCATGGATCATGATCCATGTACCCTTGTGTCAGATTGCATTGAAACTTGGCACATAGCTTCCCCTTCGTCCATTGATCTCTTCTATATGGTTTTTGTGTGGTTTGAACTTGATTAATTTAAGCAAAAGTCAATTCCTAGGTTTGTATGACGGTTTTCACCTTCAACTATTTTTTGCTCTTTTCACCCACTTTTTGAACTTTTTTGAAAAACCTCCTTCGAGGACTTTTGTTCACAATGGTCTTTGCTCCACGCTGATTTAGTTTCTGTCCAAAAATTCACATGGGATTCATGGATCACGATCCATGTTCCACCACTTTTGGATCTGAAATTTGGTATGCTGATAGCTTATGATGTTTGTAATTTGCTCCACAAAAAAAAAAAAGAATTTGGAGCAGTTTTGCCCAACCAAAAATGAATTCTGCATTCTACATTTTGAGAATGTTTTGTTTTTTGCTCTTTTGATCACTTTTTAAAACTTTTTTACAAATGATACTTTGGGAAAGTTGTTCCAAATCGTGATCCATGTTCCACCACTTTTGAACATGAAATTTGGTCTGTTAACGCCCTTAATCAACAAATTTTTAAATGTGGATCACTTTTCAAGCCTCTACCAGAGTTATGGTCGTTTCGGCCAAAATATGGTTTCCACCCTTTTCTTCTCTCTTTCAGCCCAAATTTGATGGTGATAGTTTCTACTTAGTACTTACCCTACTCCTAAGTACTGAAATGAAACTAGAAAGAAAAACAAACAGAATGGTACAAAATAAAGTCGAAACAAAAAATGATATAGCACTCTAAAAGCAATGAGAAAATTGGAGAATGAAATGCTTTTAGCTATCTCACTCACAACTCTCTTTACCTCTCAAGAATAGCTCTAGCAAGTCCTCAACTTCTAGACTCTATCAAACACTAAACCCCGTGTTTGGATGCTTCATTGCTAAGGTGTAGATGGAATGGAAAGACAAATCTTCAAAAAAGAATGCTCTAAATATGCACTAGGTCACTCACCATCTAAGGATCATTCCTCGGCAATGGCGCCAATGTTAGCGGGTCGCTGTGAGACGGACGTTTGTAGCATAGTTATCTGGCGCTAACATAATGTCAATACTCAGGGAAGTGACTCGGATGGGGCAAAGAGACTCTTTGAGATTGTCAATCTCAAGAAGTAAACCTAACAAGCAAACACCTCAACTCAACAAGCAAATCATCACTCATTGATCTAAAAATTTACCTATGTCCTTCCGTCACCGCTTTAAGTCATCATGCCATTCTGGAACTCAAACGAAG
Organism: Adiantum capillus-veneris; assembly: GCF_014529385.1. Classification (NCBI taxonomy): domain Eukaryota; kingdom Viridiplantae; phylum Streptophyta; class Polypodiopsida; order Polypodiales; family Pteridaceae; genus Adiantum; species Adiantum capillus-veneris. The sequence goes on from NC_140946.1 coordinate 105,216,171, forward strand.
TCAAAATGCAGCAAAACTTTAGGAAGAGGTCCAAGACACGTAGCCTGGCACTATCCTACCAAGTATGGTTGCAATCTGACAAGGTACCAAAATGACGATCCGTCATAAAAAAAAGGTCCTAAAATCGCAATAGAACAATCGAGAAAGGTCTCCCTATAATCTAGGAACACTCTCTTACAATCAAAATGTCAAAAGATAGTGATTTAAGCACTCATTAGAAAAAATATGAACCCTCGAGGGACCCTTTGGGATTAAGGTTAATTAGAGGCCAACCAATAGGAAGAGGGTGGTGGACACACTCTATACCCTCAAAAAAGTAGGGGGACAAGGTAGCCTTACACCTCTTTATGGCCTCTTACCTAATGAGAAGGTAAGGGAGGTGGCTAGGGGAAAGAGGGGGGGGGGGGACCACTTTGACCTTTTTTCCCCCACTTTTTGGTCCGGATTTAGAAATACACTAAAAAGTTCAAATTTTCAAAAAAATTCAAATTTCAAGTTTTCCCTCTTTAAAAGGTCCCCAAACTTATTTCATGGTCAAAAAAGTATTTTTGACCTCCAAAAGTAAAAAACGTGCACTAAAAAATACAAAAAATTGAATTTTTTCAAAAAAGTTCAAAACATCATTTTCCACCCTCCAAAGTCTTTCCAAACTTATTCTATAGCTAAAAAGTGATTTTCTCTCTCTACAAACTCTTTTCTAAGCTCTCCATTACTGCAACAACCACATGCACCCCCTATAGTCTAACACTATCTCTCTGCTAGCTTTCTCCCACCTCCATTGTAGCACCAAGCAAGCTCCTCCCCCATCTCTTCCCCTTGGCCACCACATAGTTTTACACCAAGCTAGCTCCTCTTCCTTCTCTCACCTCCATTACACCATGAAACAACATTCTACTCCTTCTAATTTTATTCACTCACACTACATGGAAACCTCTACTCCCGAAGATGGAAAAAATATGAGCTCACATGACTTGAATACCACAACAATAGGAGGTGTGAATAGTGTGTGGTCTTTGCAAGGGTTCATCTCCAACATAAAGATAAAATGGTAAGAAAACTACCCTTGTAGCTTACACTCAGAGCTTAACATCATCTCCATCTTTAAGTTTATCATGCTGGAGAGAATAAACCTCTTTATGGCTTTCAATGTTTAGGCTTCATACCTCATAATGCTGGGTGGTGCTATTTTGTTGATGGCTTTGGCGCGCCATCTATAGTTGTGTAGCATGTGATTGAGTCTCACAATGCAAGTAAGTTGTGTTATCTATGGAGAGTCATCAATGATTTTTCTTATAATTTATTCTTTGTATAGTTGTCATTAGATTATCATTTTCTACTTTATAATAACTTTGTGCTCACATAATCTGTTGTTTACTTACAGAGTCAAGTTATTTTCAGAGGACATGAGCAAGTAACCATGTTCAAAGATGGAAATCACTCTATTTTTGTTCCATAGGAACCTTTCACTACGATGTTAAAGGATTTTGATAAGAATAGTAGAATTTTTGTAGAATCTTGAACCAATAGGTACTCTCTAGGAGCTCTTAGAAAAGCCATCCATATAGTACTACTATTTTTCCTAGTGTCATAGACACACAAATACTCAAGTGTATATGAATCTCTAGATGAGAAAGACAAATACTTGTAAGAGAAGCCTAATAACAACAACATTGTCTCCGTTTGTAATTATTTTCATGAGGCTGGATTCCTCTATAAATGCAATATAAATGTGTTTTTTTGTTAAATGGTGTCACATTGAGTGCGAATATTTAATTTAGATTACTGGAGTTTCATACAGATTTGAGAATTATTGTTGAACTTTATGGATATTTTTATTTGCCTGTAAGATGTTTCAAGTCTCAAGTCTTAATAAAAAATTCAAGCAATATTTTGATTTCAGTTTAATCATTAATGGTTATTTTTATTAAAGTGGATCATAACCTTTGTCAAGATGTCCTCATTTGGGGATGCTGAATATATATCATTAACAACATTTCATAAGTTAAGAAAGCTAAATTCTTGCTTTCCAACATGTTATTGTTTCAATACTATGCCTATGCCAAGGTTGACTTAGAGAAATGACAACTTGAGATGAAGGTGTCGATTTATAAGGGTGATTTATTATTGACTCATGTTTCATCATACATATATTGTAAAGCTTTTGAGTTTCCACCTTTTTGAGTAGTGTTGACAAGTTTTTGGTATCAAATCTTCTTAAATATCCCTATTCATGGGCTATTGGTAGCTATTTCTTTGGTATTGCTAAAGATGATATCAATAGCTATTACCTTGTGAACTTAACTGTTAAATTGAGGATTTGATTTTTACTATGTAGCTCATTTGGATCGAGAAAGTGTAACATAAATTATAGATACATGCATTGTTAACATAGAAGATATGTACCAATCGAACCTATGTAAACTGCTAATCAAGAAACCTTTGGTTAGATACAATAACAATAGGGGTCACATGTGGTTTCAAATACCAAAGAAATGGCTTAACTAAAACATTCCCAAGAACACGAGGTGGACACGAGGAAGTACAAATTGGCTCCTTGTTTGGTCAATTTCTAGTGTGAATGTTTAGTGCACAGGATTTGTGAGGCCTTTGACTTGGGGAGTTCACTAAAGTATATGTAACATAGCACACATGTTCAACATAAGGGATTTTGTATTCTTGTAAAGTTACAGAAACATGTGTAGATAAGGTCTATAAGGGGTACTTTTAATCCATTCTGGAAACGCACATGATATAGGAAACTTTTACATAGTGAATGTTCCAGACCTTTGAACACATAGAAAAAGGGACCGGGGGGGGGGGGGGGGGGGGGTTGCTCTGATTACATCAAACGCTACACCTCTATCTCATGGCCATGCATTAAAAAAGCCCCTATTTGTCATTATAAGACCCCAAGGGGGGAGCTCTTACTCTTTGTACATCTAGCTTATATCCTTTTCTCATACTTATACACAATAGTGTTATAAAATTTTTCCATGTAAAGGCTCCCAGGGCCCTCAACAAGAGTGGCCACAAGGGCGCACAAAATGGCCATCCAAAAGTCCCGGATGCCCATTTCGCGCGCCCTTGCGGTCGCTTTTTTTTTATAACTTTCAGATCGTGATGCAAAAAAAAATCATATCTTGCTCATATTCTCCAAAAATCAACGTGCAAGTTGGCAATTTCTTTAAAAATGATATAAAACAGACGTTCTTACTTTTTCCTTAATATACGGGCTCCAAAGAGCATTAAAACCATGGAATCTGAAAATACTCAAAGAACTAATGTTCTTCATTGTGTTAAGGACTGTATTTCCTACATACATAACTTTCCCAAAATCTTGCTCTAACACCTTCAAAGGCCCCAGGGGGTGAGCTCTTGCTCTTTGTACATCTAGCTTACTGCTTTATCTCATACTTATACACAATAATTTTGTAATTTTTTGCGATGTAAAAGCTTCCAAGGCCTTTAACAAGAGTGGCCACAAGGGCGCGCAAAATGGCCATCCAAAAGTCCCGGATGGCCATTTCGCGCGTCCTTGCGGCCACCTTTTTTTTTTGTAAGTGTTGAGCTTGTAGACTTTGATGCAAAAAAAAAAACATATCTTGCACGGATTCTCCAAAAAACAACGTGCAAGTTGGCAATCTCTTAAAAAATAATGTAAAATAGACATTTCTTACTTTTTTTCTTACTCTGCGGGCTCCAACGAGCATTAAAACCATGGAATCCGAAAATACTCAAAGAACCAATGTTTTTTATTGTGTTAAGGGCTGTATTTCCTACATACAAAACTTTCCCAAAATCCCACCCTAATACCTTTAAAAGTGGCTTCCAAGGAGTGCCCTTGGTCAAAATTTGAAACTGAAGGAAAATAATCAAAATGAACTCCTAAACTGTGTACAAACTTTAAAATAACCAAATTTTCTTTCGAAAAAAGTTATTACTAAAAATTTGAAAATAGACTTCCCACGACGATAGAAATCAAAGGGTTTAAGGAGAGATGTGGCATCGAGGTTTATTCCATCAAGAACTCTTCTACTTTATCATGTCTTCTCATGTACAATCTTACCAAACAAAAACAAATTTACACTTTAAATGACTACGAAGCTTATTTAACTTATCAAACAATCTAAAATATGGTAAACCTAGAGTGCTCTTACACATTAACAAACAAAAAAGTCCAAATTTCTTCTCATTAACTTTGATAAACATACATTTGTGAACAACTTCCAAGGAGTAGTGCGGTCATAGTTCTTACATCCATTCCATGATATGGCATGGTATGGGGTGACCTATCACATAAAAATTTCTTTGGTAGGAGTGCCCTCATGTTAGGAAAGGGTGTGTTGCTGCTGATGAAAAGATGTTGCATTGTCCTACTAGGGATCTCTCCATGTTAGCATAATGATTTTTGGTATAGTGGGAGCCACATTGACAAAGATTTTTTTCTCCACGCTCATGCCCATTTCTTTTGAGAGGGCCTGAAGATCATACCATTGATCTGATATCTGGAGGAGAGCTTTGTGCCACCGTAAAAGCTTCATGTTATGCCAGCTCCTTGAGCCATTCTTGAAAACAACACCACTCAACTAGCATAGTAAGAGGTCACCTTGTAACAAAAACATGTATGAATTCAACATTTGCAAGCTGTATAATAAAGACACTTGTTAAGTATAAGTTGTACAAATTTGCAAGTATTTTCATCTAACTGAAAATAAATAATCCTAAAATATACATTATGATGAGATTACCCACCTCTAATTATCATGGATTTGAAGCACCTACCTGCAAAATGTAATAAAGAAGACTGTTTTAGAGGAAAAGTGGTGACACTTGGCCTCTCTAACCTGCAGCCTTTCACTATTTGTGCACAAAAGCAACCTTTGTGCTAAGAACTACAAAACAAGTAGAGGCAATACCTTATACTTCAAAGTTTATGATAAGAAGAACACAACCAAAAGAAAGAAGTATATTGTTACCTTGCACAAAGGGGTGTTTTATTCAAATATGTGATGGTATTGGCAAGATATTGAAGAACCATCAACATTCATCTCACCGACAGTACGACGTTCTTGGGATGACCTCTGGTCACCCTCAAGTGGGGCCTTCGGTGCAAACGCCAAGGACAAGAAAACAAGTATACATACGATTTCTGATGTCCGTGAGCACCATGGCAGCTGCTGTGTGAGGAAGCAAAAGATAAAAAGAGAGAGGGGGGAGGGAGAGGGAGGAACATGAGACGAGAGAAGGGGGCAGTGGGGGAGAGGGAGAGAGAGGGGAGGAGAAGGAGAGAAGGGGACAGGGAGGAACATGGGAGGAGAGAAGGGGGCAGTGGGGGAGAGGAGGAGAGAGAGGGGAGGAGGAGGAGAGAAGGGAGCAGGGAGGGAGAGGAGAGGGAGAAAGGAGGGAGGAGGAAGAGAGAACAAAGGTTTTTTTTTGGGGGGGGGGCTTTTTTTTTTTTTGAAAAATTGGACTTTTAGTGCTTGTAGGTTTTAAAAAAGGTCAAAAAATGATTTTTTGACATGTATATATGTTGGGGAGAAGTTTTAAGTAAAAAAGAAGTAAAAATAAATTTTTTGAAAAAAAATCAAATTTTGGCTCTTAGTGACCCACGTTTTTGCTGATGTGGCCACACCTCTTTACTCCCTTCACTTTCAAAAAACTAGAGAGAGAAGGTGACCTCTTCGGTACACATCCTACATGTGTCTAAAAAAAAGGCTAGAAAAGCCTACTCAAAACTAACTTCTTGAATGCCCTTGTCCCCTTAACCCTACACAACATTAGCTTTAATCCCTAAAAATTAGGATTTCTTACAAGGCCCATGCAAGGTCCATATTTCTCTTAATGCAAATATGAAGATTAGACTCACTAACGCGTAATCGCGAACCTAACAAAACTGACAATGCTTACACTTGAATGAAAGAGCAAAGAAAGAAGAACACAATGCAAGTTTCAAAACAAAAAATGGATTACCCAATCATTAGTTATGTTGATTACAAGTTGGAGCTTCGTAGTTGTTTGAATGTGCGTATTGCAGAGCTCCTTTCTCTTCAAAAGATAAGCCTACTTTCACACTAAATCTATTGACTTTTATACCTAGGGCTTTCTAAATGGCCAGTGGCCAGCTCACATGGACCTTTACAAATATCATGACAGCATTACATCTTAGGGAATAGACCTGCTACTCTGAAATTAGAATTTACACAAAGTATCACTACACTAGCTTGGAAAAATAATACAGTACAATTGTGGTGTCCGGCCAGGTGGTGTCCGTTTAGTCAATCCATTAACATGTATGATGGGTGACACCTACACGCTTCATGTGTGCCCATCTTCCTTCTCCTAACTATAGAGCATGTATGTGGCAACAGATGTAATACAAGGGGGAATTGTGACTGGTCTAAAGCGATAGCAGCACTAGCAGCAGGCTCTGCTTTAATGGTGGCTCATGGATCTTCTTTCTAGCTTCTCCTTTTGCTCTTGAACTCGGTATACAATTGTTGCACACGTTGTATGCGAGTAGCTATGCTTGACAAAGTAGTAATTTTTTAAAGTATTTTTTAGCTCTTGAAAAGTCTTTACAATCTACCCAATAGACTGCTTGACCATGTTCAATAATGGGCTTGATGTGATTACAAATATGTCAAAAGAAGTGGATAAAAATAGGATTTGGAGCTGCTTAACTACAGACTTCATTAAAGTCTCTGTAAACTGGTAAAAATGCTCTGGGACTGAAGGGCTTAGGCAACAACGAAGTGCGGCCTCTGACATGTGATGAAAGTGGCGTACTATAATCTTGGAGATGAAATTTTGCTGATGTTTTCTAGCTTGGTATCCGCCATATCTATAAGATATAATTCAAAAGCATGAACATTATGATATGAATGCAAACTATCAGTATCATGTCATGATTGTGAACCATAAACATTGACATAATTTGTAGCCAAAAACATTATGTTATGATTGCAAACCATACACTATACAATAAGTGATTGAAAGTTTAGGGAAAAACAAAGCACACACAAAGAGGGATACACACACACACACAGGTGAACAGGCCAAGAGTGTGAGGTATGCTCATCACAAGAAATCGACCATGAAGACAATAGTCGGGCAATAGTCTTTGTCAAGACCCCTATTAAAACACCGTATCTTTTGGAATTCATCTAGACCTTCTAGTTTTAATATTATTTCCCGATACTTCAAAAGGTACTATGTGAGGGAGAGGCCAGACATGCAGCATGCATCCCATGCTAACCAATCCTTATCTTCTTCATTAGAGTCCAAAAACTCTTTGGAGAAAGAATCTTGAAACGCAGCCCAAGACGGAGGATGAGCATCTATTGGAAATGTCATCCACCACTTATAGGCCTTGCCTTTAAGAGATAGACTTGTTTCCACATCCGTCTTTATATCGATGCAAGCAGTGCCAGAGTTCAAGGAGGAATCTTTGGAGGATACTGGGGAATGTGAGGTGTGTGGCAGTGAGTCAGTGTTGCGGAATGTAATCGGATTTTGTTTTGGGAATAAACCACAGCGGAAATGTATTGTGTGACACATTACTGAGGGTATGTCATCCAAGATGTCATCAGTTCGTGGGATGAAATATCTTCAAGGGAGATTCCCTTGAAATGAGGAGTCTCATCACTGCACGTGCGCATTGTCATAACATGCAATCTCAGATTAAGGGCCATCATGGGGTAGGTAGCGCAAATTTTGAAGTAGAAGGTCATTATTATTTCCCATGTAAGCGTCCTGTGCTTTTAGCCAAAGGTAGCTTTGACACTGTGCCTCAGTTCACCATCACCATAGAAGCCATGTCTTGTGATAGTTTAACGAAGCTCGTGGCTTCTAAACAGCAAGAGCTTAGTGGTGAAGAGATGCCGCAGACGCGTTCTATGAAGATGGCTATGGCAGAGCTTTTGCGCACCCATAGGGAGAGCATACAAAGTGTGGAGGAGAGCGAGGGTGCTGATTTGGAAGGTGAAGACGCATTGGAGGAGATGGAACTTGATGAAAAGTTTTATGTTCATGATCGAGACATTGAAGTTTGGCTACGTCTTTACGCGTATACGTGCCTACCTTGGGCGCTCTGGGAGAAAAATGATCGTGCAAGACAACAGCTCTGCCACCTTAGGGAAAACGCTGGGTACATCATGGAAGAAAAATATATTTTCCCAAAGTTGGTGGCGGAAGTCTTCCAGGTTTCTCATAATCCTTTGCATAAAATGAAGAAGGTGACAGACATGGTGATGAGGTCAGAGTTTGGCCAGCTAGAAGGTAGCATGGCATATTACATGGTGCGAAATTGTGGGAAACTCCATAGTATTCACTTGTTCTGGTATCTGGATAAGGTTTTCTTGTTGGCTAAAAGAGCCTAAATGTCCAAAGAAGCATTTGCCCCTATTTACTATGCTGAGCGGGGCCAAAAGGTGGATTGGGCGTCATTCATATATGACAGATTGCAGTTGGCAGAGCCACGGAATGAGCGCAGGTTGCCTTTTGTTACAAAAGTTGCACCCTACCTCCAAGATATCTTTTCCCATGTGCTGCAGGTACCCTTAACTCCACCGCCGCCCAGTTTTGTCAAAGGTCCGGATGTGCAAAGTATTAGTGAAGCTAAACAACGGAAGTTGGATTGGGAAATGCCTTTTGGGGATAAGTCTAACGCTGCAATGGGTCAAGGGATTAAATCTGCAGTATGCACTGATGAGAAATTGCAGTCGGTTGGGAAGGTGCCACTTTTTCCTTCAATAAACAGGCGTGTCTAACATTGACACTAAGAGTCGTACCATTACTTTGTTTCCACGGAAGGCTCGGGAAAGCTCAGGGGAGCGGACTCCGGTTACACAGGCTTTAAAGGCCACTCCTTTTTCTCATACCCCAAGAGCAAAGTCGCAGGGTGTGTTTTCAGTGTAGGATGTTGTCCAAAGTTTGTCAGATTTAAATCAATTCATATGCAACCCAGAGGCCATGATTTTGACTTTGGAGACTCATAGGGCTGAAGGGGAAAGAATAGATAGTCTGGAACGCGAAGTCAGTCATTTGTAGAGCAGAGTGGATGAAGTGTTGAAGGAGAAGACATCATTGCAAGATGAGTTGGCCCGGTTGAGTGTGGACATGTGGAATAGGATTTCAGATATGGCGGGAACTGCACAGGAATTTTCAACTGTGGGCAGATGGACTTAAGGATGCTACTCAGAAACAATTCCAGGAGGTTGAAGATAACGTTGCACATATGATTGCTGATAATAATTTCTTGATGAACCGATTGACTCCATTAGTGGATCTTGAGAAAGCCACTTTGGATGGCCAAGGAGTTAGTGGAGTTTTAATTGCTGATGCTGATGTGGACACTCTGAAGAGGGAAGTGTTTGACTAGACCAAGGAGTTATGGCATCAAACAGCTAAACCGATTGACAAATACAAATCATGGTTTGAAGCTGCTGGGGAGTACAAGGTTTGAGAAGAGAATGCGGAGCTGCGAGCTCGTAATGATGAATTAGAGTTGCTTCTTGAGGCAATCCAGAAGGAGTTGATAGTGCAGCAGTATGAAGTCCAGTTGGGAGCACAAGGTGCTCAATTGCAGGAAATTCTTGAGGGCGGTATGGATGTAGTTGCAGAGGGTTCAGTCCTCGTTGTGCATGTTGATGCCGAACCCATTGCTCAGGAGTCACTTGTGAGAGATGCTGCAGTAAATGAAGAAAAGCACAGTGGCTGAAGGCATATCAAGGGATAGTGCGTCCGAGGTCAGCCTATGGCTCAAGCCACCGGGTTGTGCCAAGTGTTAAGGCTGCACCACGGCGGATTAGTCTTTTTGGGTTTTAACTTATGTAATGGACCTTAATAGGATAATGTGTCTTTTGGGATCTTAGTGAAGGAATGTGATGTTTTATGTGAAAGGGTGTTTGGGCATAGCGAGAGGAGAGATACGCTGATGCAGCAGATGTAATGGCGGATTCTATCTGTGTCAAGGAATTGAATACAGTTTTGTCATACACTGTTGTCTTCTTTCATTTCTGTATTCTTGTCAACCTGGTGCTCTGAATACATAGATGAAGTAGTGATTGTCTATAGAGTATGTCTGTGAGAGTTAACTGAAGTTTGTGATGATGGCGGATTTCTGTAAATGTATCTGAAAAGTTGTTAGGCAGTTTGTCATGAGTCATGGTGCTGGAAGTGTGGATGTTAAAGGTTAATAATACAGGTGCCTAGAAGCATTGTAGCCATGTTAACAATTTTCATATTGAACCAGAGTGTATGATTGCTAGATGAAGCAAGCATCTTTTGTTTCGTTGGGAAGGGAGTTGCATTGGGAAACTTGTGTTAGAAAATAAGACGTAGCTAAATAGATTTTTGAGTAGATTACTTAATGTAGAGAGATAGATTTCACACACAAGAGATTATAGAGTAGAGAGAGAGAGAGAGTACACACGATATACGTGGTTCACCCAATGTGGGCTACGTCCACGGGAAAGCAGCCACTCAATGGTTTAGCACTTCAAAAGAAGAAGTAGTTTACAAAGGGATTAAACCCTTGATAGAGCTCCCGCCTTGCTTCACTCTCACCACCTCACACTCACCTTGTTGCATCAACTTCACACTATGAAATGTGTGTAGAAATGGCCTCCTTTTATAGGCCAAAAGGGCTGCCCTCTCTTATGAGAGACAGCCATGTGTAGCTGCCCTTGTGCGAATAAGTCCAAATCGGACCCTCCAATCCGCCCATCTGTGGCCGCCCTTGAGAAGACAGGTCCGCCATTGAATTCAGCCACCGGCCATCGGCCATTGACTTCCGACCACCGGCCATCGGCCATTGACTACCGGCCACCGGCCAACCGACCGGTTGTTTTCCGACCACTTTCCGGCCGCCGTCTATCCGGCCCCTGATTCTTGTCTGTGAAAATTTTGGTTTCCGGTGAGTGATTTTTCTTCACGCACGATGGCTTCTCCTCATAATGGGGGCCTTACAAATGTGCGCTTTTACCACAAAAAATTACAAGGGTAAATCCGGCTCCATACTTAACAACTTGATGCATGGATTTCAACAAGTCAGCATGTGGACTTTTAATATAGAGATGGGGTCCTTTTAATTTAAATTTGGGGAGATCATCTAGCATTGTTTGCAGGTGTAAGTAAGACCCATCCAGCAAGACTTTCTGTTGTTTGTTGATGTTGTTGTAATATCACAGACAATCATTGAGCACCTTGTAGTTGGCCTCATAAATCCTACATTGATCCAGCTTGAGTTACGTAACCTGTACATTAAAATGAGCAAACAACAATCTCAAATATTTGGTATGGTAAGAGTCATCATAGAACCTCCCATTCCTCGCCTTCCAAATGATCCAAAAAAAAATCAGCTCTAATCTTGTGCCAAATTACAGAAAATGCAAGACTGACGGTGAGAAACTCAGGAGACAGTATGCAAATGGAATTCGCATGATTACGCATATACAACAGGTCATCAATGCTCTACTTGATGGGAATGATCAGGTTCGAGGAAGCTGAAATTAAAGGTTAGGCTGCTCTACATGATCATGTACTGGACTTATTTTGAAACTAGGAAGTCAACACTTGTCAATTTTTGTAATTTTTCTAATGGGAAACCTCCCCTAGAACTCTGTACTTATGTTTCTCTTCTAATATAATTTGCTCTCGCCCTTTACGGAGAGAGAAAATTTTGGGGAGGTAGTTGCATTCAAAATTTGATCAGCGTGTAGACTCTTGAAATATAGTTGATTTTGGTCAAATGACGTGATGCATGAATAAGTTATCATGTTGAACCCATTGACAAATTGGAGGATGGCGAATGTGGAAGAAGGGAAGTATGTTGAAATTGTATTATTGGTGTATGTCTCATTTTTTGAAAATAGTTTCAATTTTCAAATACCATATGTTATTCGTTAGTGAGGATCAACTTTTAATTTTGGGTAAGTAGAAGAGCCGCTTCCTTTAGATTCATTGCTTTGTTTTGTGGGTGCATGTAGATTCTAAAATCTAGAAACGGTCGTTGTAGATACGTTTTATTTTGGGAAAGTATCAACATTAGAACACTGTACCAACATCCCATTTCTGGTGGGCCTAGTGATTTTATATTACATAGGAGAGTAGTGTTATATTGATTAGTTTTTACGCCTAAAGTTTAAAGCCTCTTAATAGGTTATGATTCTCAATTCTTTCTCTAGGAGAAGTTGTTTAGAATGTTGTGATTGTAGATTCAAACTCCCATGACTTAGGAGCTCTTTCACACAACTATCCATGAGACGCCCTAAAACTATACTACCAAGGGCATCTCATAGACTAATAAACTATAAGAGTACTCATCAATCCACAATTGTGCACTATAGATGGCCAATAAGAATTGTGCCTCACATGCAAAGATATGATTTTTTATTGAAATATTTATCTTTTCGTTATTTCAACATACCAAATTGATCACCACTGGTGGAGTACTATGGGAAACATGTTTGGTTGAAACCCCTCATCACTATATCAAACAAGATCTTGAATGATGTCCAAAAGGTGGGACCAATGATGGTGAACACGGGAATGATTGTCGAGACAACAAGTGTCCATTGGATGGCAGTGGAGTTTACTTTTTAGGGCCGAGTTAAGTTTTGCCTACACATGTTCACTTTATCACACTACGAAGTGGAGTGTTGGACAACCAAACCCACACGGGCACGTGGTTAGGACACCAACCTGCCAATGTAGAGGTTGTGGGTTTGAGGTCCAACCAGAGAATGAGGAAGTAAATGCCTTCTACATTTTTGTTACAAGAGGAGATGGCATATAAGGACAATTTCAAATATAAAATCTTTGATATTGAAGGTTGGGAGTCCTTCCTATGAAATGAGACAACAAAACTTGTGAGCGTAAGCCAAAAGGTGAACTACTCGGTGTAGAAACAGTCTCGAGTTTTAATATAAAATCTTCGACATTGGAATTGTGGGGGAGTCCTCTTACCTTCTTGAGAAATGGGACAGCGGGACTTGTGAGTGTTAGATTCCCGAATATGAACAAGGTGACGGATTTCAAGAGGACGACACTACACTCTACAAAAAGACAACGCTCGCGCTTCCAAGCTTTGCAATACGGAAAAAGTTGCTTCTGAGATGACGCAAAAACCAAGCCCATCATCTTTTCTTCTCTAAAGTTCGCAGAGATCTTGTCGTGTTTCTTCTGGCAGCTACGACCTTTTACCACACTCTCATCGTCACACAATGGTGCTTAGAATCGGATCCCTACTCAGCAGTTCCACTTTGTTCAGTAAAAAGGCATGCATGCACTTGCACATGCAACGTTACCCCCACGTCCATTCTCACAACGTCACTCTCTCTCTCTCTCTCTCTCTCTCTCTCTCTCTCTCTCTCTCTCTCTCTCTCTCTCTCTCTCTCTCTCTCTCTCTCTCTCTCTCTCTCTCTCTCTCTCTCTCTCTCTCTCTCTCTCTCTCTCTCTCTCTCTCTCTCTCTCTCTCTCTCTCTCTGTGTGTGTGTCTACGCACATTGTCAACTTTCATTGCCTCTGCACAAAATTGGATAGCTTCAACTTCCTTTCTCGATAGTACAAAGCTAGCTATATACATTAAGGTTATTCACGAGCTCTCATTCTATGCAAGAAAAACATTATCTGAGGGTAAAACGGAAAGAATCGGGTGAAAATGGCCAGGATGGATGATATCATCATACTATAAAGGACGGCCAGTACTGGACATTACATGACGATTTGGTGAGGTAAAAAGGTGTGGTAATAAATTTTACACGGTAGGAGAAAACGCATGCCGACAAGCGTGGTAATTCTTCCAGTCAAAAGGGTGAAAGCGGATGATGAACGGGCCGAGACGGCCAAGATGCATACACGTGTCATCGTACGCAATCTAGGCTACTTAGTTGACTGTAACAGACCGGGAAATGACCGAGAGAGGAAGCCGAACAACGTGCCCTCGGGAGCCGGACAGAAGTATAGAGCCAAAGGAAGGGCATGAGCTGGTCGACGTGGGTGTGATAGTGATCACCAGTTCTACACTTTGTTGCCTCCTTGTGTACACCCTGCAGCAACGTGGCCCTGCATGCCCATCCCGCTTTCTGCAGTCAGCAGAGCCCTTCCGCATCTTGAAAACGGTGGGATACACAGAGACAGCCACCCCCTCCGGTTGCTCAGTGGACACTCTGTATGTTTCTTCGTTCCTTGCCACACCGCTTGCCCTTCTCCGGACGACACGTGGCCCGCTTAGATTGGATATTGTTACCGACAGCTGGTTGAGCTGAAGCTCGCTCACGCCACCAGCTTGGTTGCAAATGGTGCATGTTGCCTTCATAACTTCCATCTCCCCTCATTGTATGGAGCATAAAAATTGTACATAATCTGGAAAATCTGCATCCACAACCACAAGGGTACTAGAGTCAGAAATTTGCCAGAGGACTCCTGTTGCAACTTGATTGCGATATTCTTATTGAATAACTTTTTGACCATCGACCGCAGCTTTGATTTAATTAGTTTTAGATTAAAATGACTTGTGGGATGCAGGAAAAGGGAACACATTGGGTCTCCCATCATATGGAAACTGGAACCATTAGCCAATAACTTAATTGTAACATGAGTTATGAGACATGGAATTGTGTGTGTATGTGTGTGTGTGTGTGTGTGTGTGTGTGTGTGTGTGTGTGTGTGTGTGTGTGTGTGTGTGTGTGTGTGAGAGAGAGAGAGAGAGAGATACCTGCATAAAAAACAAGGCCAGGATCAATTGCAGCCGTTGGGTTCACCTCACCACCTCCAAAATCGAAAGGGCTGGCAGGTCCAAGAGGCAGGGTGAGGTTGTAGGAAGGCTGTTGGGCCAGCAAGGGGAAGCCCTGGTGGTCAACCGTGGATGTTGTGGTGGTGAGAGCTGAACCTATTGCTGCAGGGCTCATGTTGGGGTTCTTTTGCTTCACAAGTGCTGCTATCCCTGCTACATGTGGTGCTGCCATGCTTGTTCCTGACCCCAAAGCAAAAATTTTCCCTGTCATAGTTAAGAGTCCACAAGAAACTGATCTTTAGTTTACAACCACAAAGAGTATTAACATCATTGGCGTGCGGAGCCATCTGCTCATGGAGCTCTTATTTTCTGAACTTGCACTTTTAGATATTAAATATGAATTTCACAATGTGTCCCCTTCAAAATGAAGAATAGATCACATATCCACAGTATCCACTAAAAACTGACAATCTCATTAAAATCATCGTTACTAGGGCATCAAATCCTTGCACAAGCAAGTGTGAAACTAGGCATTGATATATACATCCCCAGAACACCCAGAAGTATTCACTTATACAAAAGTGCCAATATTAATCTTCTGTCGTAGCTTGGAGATGCAGAGGAGACTCAGTCATAGCGAAGCCTACAAAAGACATGGACTCAATTATACTAATTAATGCAAGAAATGGGTGATCAATAGGATGTTTAGTCAACAGCACTTGCTATTCAGAGAAATGCGCATCCGTTACGTTGTTTCTGGAGCAATATCATTTTGCTTAAATATTGAAAAAAAGGCTACGATCTTATTGGTTCATGTGCTGTTCATCTAACAAGAAAAAAATAGACAGCAAACAGACACTGTATTGTAAGCATGCCCATCGAGCTTTACTAATGAAGTCCTTGGCATGAGGTCATGTGTATATGTACATACGTGTACCTACACTATGAGAGATCGTGGTGTTTACCGCGGGCCATTATCGCAAAACAAGAGAGAGGAATTCAAAATGACGAGAGAGAATCCTTTTGATGCTGAAGCGGCACTTTACCGCAAATATTACCGCATAAATTTCCGCGATTATTGCCGCTCACATTACCGCTAAGACAGGCTGGACCCCCTTCCCCCTCCCTCTCCCGCGGGTTTCCATTTAAATCCAATACAACTCCTACACTCTCCAGAATGCTTGCTCACTTCACTTAATCTCTCTTTCACTCTAAAAATTCTATACATAAATCATTGAACTCACAACAAAACCATTATAAATACTATTCATAAGCACATAACGAAACATTTGCAAATTAATCATATACTACACCAAGTGAAAGAATGGAGAGTTTTATTAATTCTCATCTTGTATAAGATCTCTACAAGCACTAGGATCCATATTTAGACCCATAGTATTCAAATCAATAAACAAATTTAGAGATTCTTCCTCCTCTCCATCACCTCCTGTAGAATCATCATCGCTTTCTCCCTCTTCCTCCTCCTCAAGATGACTATTTGCAAGGCTTGGCTGACCTTCTTCAACTTCTACTACATCTTCCTCTGCATCTTGTGGTGATGGTATGATGGGATCAATTACTGGCTCAATGTCCATCTTTGCAAAGATAGATCTACCCCGCGGCATGACTCAAATGACATACCAAAGTCTTCTTTGATATATACATGGCACATAAAAGACCTGTACGTCACACACTAAGAATAAGATGATATACATAACTTAAATTTTTAATTTAAGTTAATTGCACATAGCCTAAATTACCTGCTTGCAACTACTAGGATCACCAAGTTGTCAGTTTTTCCCCGATGGAATTGGGTGGACCATAATGAGCCCATTTTCATGTCTTTTGACCTCACCCGCAAACCATCGACACTCAAAGAGGAATTTGTGAAAAGATCTGAAATCCACTTTGATTATTCTCTCTATAGTACCACAATATCTGACCTCATCTGTTGTTGTGTCAAAGTTTCCCATCACGCCACAATCATTAGTGGTATGACGCTCATCTATCTTGCGGGTGCGAAAATGTCGGCCTTCGGACCAAATGGAGTTGAAAATGAGACCCTACAATCACAATGCATAAGAGGTTACATCGCATTTCATTAAGTGATTTGCATACATGCATACATAACATATACACACTCACCTTGCGCATGCATCCTCACGCATACTCCCATTCTTTAGGGCTTATTTGTTCTCCTTGTGCTTTGGCATTAGTCATGGCATTATGGATCCACTCTACTTAAATCAAGTCAAGATATTTTGCAAGCTCTTTAGGAAAAGGAGGTGCACGTCTACCTCCATGGGACCTCTTCCATGCATCTCTATCCCTTTCTCTAACTGCGCGGGCTTCCAAGTACATATTGACCCATTTGGTCATGATAGTGGCATTGAGTAAAGAGTAGTTGTTGACTATGGCATGAAACTCTCTATCCATGACCAAGAGTGAGCCTTTTCCACTGGGAATGGTTGAGTGCTTCCTAGGATCCTCTTCTTCACTCCATAGACGAGGCAATGATGGATCCACTGTGATGAGATACTGTGAGACATACACAAATGCCTCTTGCACCACCCAACCTTCTGCCATGCTCGCCTGAAAACATTAAAACCACATATTTTTATTAGTAACTCCATAGAGTATAAATGCTATCTATATTGTATTTATTTTGCATACCTCCGGTTGTGACCTCAATCTAACAAAATCCTTTAAAGTCTTCAAGAATCTCTCCAAGAAGAACATCCATCTAGAGTGAACCACCCCACAAATGGCAATCTCCTCAACAAGGTGAAGCAATAGGTGTATTTGGCTAACAAGGATTGTATGTGGGAATGCATCCTCAATAGCACACACTGCCTCTACTGCTAGTTGATGGGCTACTGGTATGGCTTCTACTTCTATCTCATTGCAGCTCACAAATCTACATGGCAAACGTTATATAGTAGATGAAAAAAAATTCCAAAGTTCATGCATGCACAACATGATATAGTACTTGAAAAAAACCCATTACCTCACAATCTCACCCACTTTGAATATTGCAGCCTTCACCTTAGTGTCCCCATAACCACTAATAGTTATGGGAAGTACAAACTACAAGCAATAAAACATCTTAGTGAATGTCAACCTATATATAAGGACACATAGACACCACAAATTGTTCTACTCTTACCTGAAGGATTTTATGCCAATCATGGGATTTCAATCCATACAATTGAGTAGAGCCACCCTTTTTGGTTTTTGTGAAAGCACCTTTGAGTGACCGCATATATCCCATTGGAGTTCTGATGGATGCAATAACTTGCTTTGTCCGTTCTTGGTCTGCCTTTGACATTATCCATGGTGCTTTTGGGAGAATCATCCTTCCCCGCTCCCCCATGCGGGGCGTGGCTGAAGGGGGGAGACGTCTAATGGCTCTTAAATCTTCCCTAGCACCCAATGAATCCTTCTTGCTAATTATGTGATCCCATATAGCTTGCCCAACATTTTTGAATACATGCATAGGGTCCAATAAGTGCTGAATTTTCATGAAGCCCAATAGGGGAGCGACAAGAAGATTGAGTACCTCGACATACCCTTTGGCAACCCATTGGGAGGCGGTGAGGTACCATGATGCTCCTCCCAATGCTTCGCCCAATCAACCATGTTCCAATGGAACGGCTGCACTCCATTGATAGGGGGAGCATATCTACGATGTGAAGGAGGTAGGAAGCGATGGTTGTTGGGATAGATCACCTTCCCAAGAAGAGGAGGTCTCTCTGTCACAAGGGAAGGGTCACAAGTGGGACACGCACTATGTCCAGATGTTGCCAATCCTGCCAAGAGGTAAACAAACGTTACACATGAGACGATAAACCTAAAGCAAAGAGTACAATTAACATGTGCATACTTACCAGATACCTCTCCAAATCCTAAGTAATCATGCATGGTCCACATGAGGATGCACTTGATGACGGCTTTGCGGTCTCGTGGTGGCCGTGAAATGTCAATGACATCTATGCCTCTCCATAGTTCTTGAAGCTCATCAATAAGAGGCTGCAGATATACATCCATGTTTTTTACCTTGTGCTTTCCTGGAATGAGAAATGATAGTAAAATGTTTCCCTTTTTTGTTGCCTCCCAAGGCGGAATATTGTAGTTTACAACAACCACCGGCCAAGTGCTCCATGAAGTAGAGCGGTGCCCAAATGGATTCACTCCATCACTAGCTAACCCAATCCTCAAGTGACGAGGCTCATCCCTGAACTCTGGCCATGTGTCCTCTATGTGCTTCCACGCTGGTGAGTCAGCTGGCACTCTCATAATACCATATGTGGAGTGATTTTTTGCATGCCAACTCAAAAGCTCGCTCGTACCCTTCGATCTAAACATGTGTTGGATGCGAGGGATGAGTGGAAAATGCCTCAAAACTTTACATGGAATTCTGTTGCTCTGCATTCCTTCTTTGAACCTAGGCTCCCCGCACGATGGACATGTGTCACAATCGGCATGCTCATTACGAAAGAGCACACAATCGTTCACGCAAGCATGAATGCGATCATAATCCATCCCTAATGCAGTCACCACTTCGCGGGCTTTTTCGTCTGTTCTCTGGCATGTGATTGGTAGCTGGCAGCATCTTTCCTAGCAATCTATCACAAGAAGAAAGTACATTAGAAGCTAATTTATGCTCCATCCAAACATCGCCTGAAGGTTAAGGACTTCGAGAGATGCCCTTAAAATGGAGTAAGAGCATCTATCATATAGTGCAGTGTGTGCCGAATCGAGTAGCTCACTCCTCATTCGCTCAAAAGCTTCTTCGCATGCACACTCTGGTTCATGCTCCTCCTCTCGTGCAAAGAGATCCTCAACCATTCTATGCAAATGGTCGTCTTCTGCATCCACGTAAGGAGATGGGATGTGGTCACTCAGATAAGAGGGAGCAGCAATACTTGGTTGATTTGATGTGCTTCCTCCCTCTCTAATGGATTCTTGGCGCATGCGCTCTTCCACCCTCCTTTCCCCTCCTCCACCAACCACACGCCAATGAGGGGTGACGTCAATAGCCGGTACAATTCGCAGATCGTTTGTTTCCATCCGTGCATGCTTGCGAGGATCGTCCCATAGTCCATAATCTTTTACATGGCTCAAGCATATCCGTCGAAGTCGAGCAATGGCACATTTGCACCGCACGCATGGGCATGGTAATCGCTCGGCCAACCACCGTGATCTATCCGGTTCAGTGGACGGGCCAAAATCATCCCAAGCAACCTACATTAATAAATTACATACACTAATTAAAATCAAATTACCAAAGAATGTTAATAAAATATCAGTAAAAAGTAAAAAGTAAAAATTAAACTTTTAGGTAAAAATGTCATTTTCAAAGTACTAGGAATACTTTCATTTTATATATATTTTATAAAAAACATAGTACCAATAGATTTTGAGGATCAATAGTAATAATGTCAAAATGCGGTAATGATTGCGGTAAGCCACGCGGTAATACTCGTAGTAATAGGAGCGAAAAATCAAATTTCAAATTTTTTTATAAATAGGGGCACCCGCGTGCCCCACGAAGTTCAAAGCCCTAAAATTCGAATTTCATCGTCTTCTCCACAGAAGCCGAGAGCACGAACCTCAAAACCTTGAGCTCTTCCTCCATCTCTACTCTTCTACTCTCCACCATCTCTACTCTTCCACTCTCCTACCTTCTCCCAACAAGCGCTTCAATTCCATGTAAGTTCTGTTGTTATGTTTTTTGAGTTTTTCACACGCATACACACATGCATACACTCATACACACGCATGCACACATATGCATATTCATGCATACACACACACTAATTACACACACTAATTAGTGTGTGCATTATTCTAATGCACACACTAATTAGTGTAAGTAAAGACACACCAAAACTTAAATTTGTTAATTATTAGTTACTTGTAAAATCTAAACTTGTTAGATTTGTCAAATTTGTTAAATTTATTACTTGCATAACCTAATATGTTAAATTTGGGATTGGCCATGCACACACTAATTAGTGTGTGATTAGTATGTGCATTGGCCAACGTGATTGGTCAATGCACACACTAATTAGTGTGTTATTAGTGTGTGCATTGGCCAATGTGATTGGTCAATGCACACACTAATTGGTGTGTGATTAGTGTGTGCATTGGTCAATGGGATTGGCCAATTCACACACTAATTAGTGCTCATTAACACACACTAATTTGTGTGTGATTAGTGTGTGCATTGGCCAATTTGATTGGTCAATGTACACACTAATTAGTGTGTGATTAGTGTGTGCATTGGTCAATGGGATTGGTCAATTCACACACTAATTAGTGCTCATTAACACACACTAATTTGTGTGTGATTAGTGTGTGCATTGGCCAATGTGATTGGTCAATGTACACACTAATTAGTGTATGATTAGTGTGTGCATTGGTCAATGGGATTGGCCAATTCACACACTAATTAGTGTGTGCATTAGTTTGGGATTAGTGTGTGCATTGGTCAATTGGATTGGCCAATACACACATTATTTAGTGTGTGATTAGTGTGTATACAAGTCAGTTGGATTGGCCAATACACACACTATTTAGTGTGTGATTAGTGTGTGCATTGACCAATGCATAGTCCAATTACACAAGCCAATGCACGCACTAATTAGTGTGTGCACTAATTAGTGTATGTTAGCACACACTAATTAGTGTGTGCACAAGCCAATGCACACACTAATTAGTGTATGTTAACACACACTAATTAGTGTGTGTACAAGCCAATTACACAAGCCAATGCACACACTAATTAGTGTGTGCACGCACTAATGCACACACTAATTAGTGTGTGCACAATTCAATGCACACACTAATTAGTGTATGTTAAAACACACTAATTAGTGTGTGCACAAGCCAATTAGACAAGCCAATGCACACACTAATTAGTGTGTGCACAAGCCAATTACACAAGCCAATGCACACACTAATTAGTGTATGTTCACATACTAATTAGTGTGTGCACAAGCCAATTAAACAAGCCAACACTAAAACACACACTAATTATGTTAAATTAAACAACAATCAACACAAAACAGAAACATACCTCCATGATTAAGTCGTAGGTGACGTATTAGGCCCCAATGACCGTCCAAGTGATCGCGCTATCGGTCACACTAATCATAAACACAATAATCTCTTATTAGTCAATACACACACTAATATCTTATTAGCACTCAAGGCTTTGCAAGACTCTTTTATAGATTGTAGACACACATTGGATTCTTTCAACATTGGATACTTTAGAGAATCCAATGTTAAAAAAGCCCATGTTTGAAAAAAATCAATGTGTAAATTTTTAATCATATATTCAAATTTTATACCCTAGTTTAATCTTTGTCGTAATAAATGCAGACCATGTCTTCTTCTTCCACACCACGCTTTCGCAGCATTGAGGATTTCATGGCAGACGGGATGTCATATCCCGACGCTCTCTCTGCCTATCATTCACAGCCGTTGCCTCAGCAGTCACCATCAGGGTTCGGCTGGTTTCGGGATGCTCTAGGTGGGTCCACTGCCGTACCTGTGACCGATCCAGATGTGGAGAGGGCATTGCGTCTTCGGGCTGAGTGGTTAGGTTCACAGCAGACCCTTACGCAGCGCTATTCACCGGAGCAGCTAGAAGCTTTTGGATTATCAGAGGTCTCTACTCTGACTGGTGGCACTCCATACCTGCAGAGTTTTCTAGCTACAGCTCCAGGTTCAACTTTTCCTTCACAAGGTCCAACGCCCTAAGGTCTGACGCCGTTGGGTGCGACGCCATAGAGTCCGACGCCACGGGCGTCCACCTATCCATCACCTATCCCACCATCTGCCCCAAATTCACGTCGACGCTCTTCTGGTAGTCAGCGTCAGGGCAACTCGCGCGCTAGCGCCGGTCGATCTAGACGAGGGAGCGGAGCTAGTTGTTGTTTTGGGGAGGGGGGGGGAAGTACTACAGATTCTCCTCCACAGTCACCGCTCCCTGCTCCAATAGAAGATGAGGACCATGACATGCCTTCACCAGATGCTCGCGGGTTATACTACCAGGTTCATAGAGGAGGTATGGTGGATCTTGGGACAGCGCAGGGCAGGAGATTCCGCACACACGTCAACCAATTAATCCACTCCACATATATCAATTGTTTTCTCAAATTTGATCAGCAAGATCCCTACAACCTCACATATATAGAGACAACCATGCACATCGTTTCCCCAACCCTGAGGGGCAACAATTCTCAAGGCAATGGTTGCAAGAGCATGTCAAAACATTTCTGAAGAACAAAAAATCTAGTGTGAGGAGAGCGGCAAAGAAGACAATGGAGTCTCCAGAGCATAGCTATCGGCCAGGAAATGTCCATGATGTGGAGTGGGAGACCGCTATGGGTGAGAAAGAGGACGAAAGGGCAACGGGTGCGAGGATGTATACGCGTCAAGTTGAGGCCAGATCCCATCAGACTCCTACGCATTATGGTTTGGGAGGAAAAACGGCTTGGAAAGACAAATATGTAAGTAAAAATATTAGTTTTATTGTAAAAAATCTAATGTTTTTCATTTAATTAATTGGTTGCTATTTTTTGTCAGTATAACATTACCATGAGTCGCCCGACCAGAGATGTGCAGAGATATAGAGAGAACCATACCGAGTATCAAACTTGGTGTTGGTTGTTTGAAAATCAAATGATCTCTTGAGAGGAGTTCGAAAATGCGTGTAGAAGTCTGCAACATGTAAGTTTAAACTTATCTAAATAATCAAATTGTTGATTTTATATCAAATATTAAATAACAAAGTGTTAATTGTTTCTTTTTTATGGTTTTGCAGAGTCAACGAGTTCCACGTGAAATGCCGCCAACTCCCCCATGAGCATCCTCTATTTTGTATACGCGGAGCCCGTTTGCCCTTCCCACATGACCATACTCTATTTTGTACACGCGGGCTTTTTTTGCCCTCTATGTAAATGCAATACCTATCATTTTTTGGCTCAATACCTTCCCCAATTGTAATTCCACTTATGTAAATGAAATTATCAATCTTTTTTGGCTCAATGTATTGTCCAATTCTGATATTTTGTTGTAATTAATAATAATTTTGTGAAATAACTAAAATAAATAAAAAAATAGATGACCTTTTGCATGGTCCTGCAAAGGACAATCCAAACGGTCATCTGTTTTTTTATAATAAATCCTGCCGTGGTAATGCTCGCGATAACTCTGTCGCGGTAATGTTTGCGGGTATCTGTGCAGCAAAAGGCGCGGTAATGTTCGCGGAAATATTGCCGCAGACATTACCGCGGAAGTTACTGCTGAACCATCACCGCAAACTTTGCCGCAGTATTTTCCGCATACGAGAATTTTTATATTTCGAGTTTGTTTGTTTTTTTGCGGTAATGTGAGCGATAAAACCTCGCATATATTATAGTGCTATGTGTATATATAATTGAGTCCACAAAGAGCCCACAATCATTTATAAAAAAATTGCAGATTATAGACTAAGGGTACACAGCCACAAGACAATATAACCATCATCTCCCTCAAATGAATAAATATTGATTACCTGTAAAATAATCGTCGTCATTGCCTATTGGAGACCAAGCTGCCCAGATCATATCACCAGGGGCCATCACATTCTGCTTCATCACTTCCGCCACCAGTCGTCTGTTGTTGGCAAGGTCAGGACCCCTGCTTGAGTAGAAGGCCACTTGAGGGGCTCGCTTGTCATATAATGGACTTAAACCCCCCATTATCTTCGCTTCCACTGTAAGGTTGCTTTTGGTAGTGAAGTATGACAGCAACATCTGTTTCGAAGCATGATAAAGGAAATTAGAACATCTATAATATAAACTGGCAAATCACTTTTCTTTATTAGCAAGAATTTTATTGTGTATGATTCATTCCAGTGTCATCCAAACAAAATTCACTTGAGATTCATCAAGTCATGATATTGAAGAGGTGACTAGGGAAGAGTAAAGTAGCAGTACTACGAGGTAAACTGAAAACCATACAGATATTTTCATTGTTAAATTTTAGATCAATTAAGCACATGTACTCCGCATGTATTAGGTTGAGACAATTAATATGCATACATAACATATTAACATAACCAAAGCTAGTAAACAAAGCATCACTAACCAATGACTCCTCAAGACTTGGAATGAGAACGATTGGTATAGTGGAGGGAAAAGGTTCTATGTCATCGTCTGCAGTATCTTTATCCACCACAACAATCACACCACTTGCATGCAATTTTCTCGCTGCTGCAATTATCCCACGCAATGATGCCTTCCCAGTCAAGAACTCTGTCGAATACCTACATTTTCAACGATAATAGGTTAGATAATGCCTAACACTCAAGATGTGTTAACCTATACAAGATGCCAAGCATAAGAATACATACAATTGAGCATGCTGCATCAAAATAAACATTGCAACAGGCAAAATTCATGAAGACAAGGCTAGTGTAACAAAAAACATGCCAAATAGACATTCTCAATTTACCTACATACTAGGATGTGACCCTTCACCATATCCTCGTGTACCATTGAGGGATCTTGGCATGTGTTTGCGTGCATCTCATGAGCATTTGGTTTAAAAGAACTCCGATGTCGATGCCGTTGCTTCTTAGCCGAATCAGAAGCTAGCACTAAATTGTAAAATGCAGTCCCCTCCGTGCCAGCTGCACAAAAAAACAAAAGCTTGAGGATCTGATATTAAGCACCATCTCTCTCAATAGTCAAACTTAACAAAGTAGAGCAACCAGATAGATTATGTAGCAAAATGTTCTGTGCGTAGGGTTTTGAGACTTACGAGAAAGGCCAAAGCCCCTGATGGATTGATGGTTGCTGAGGAGGATGGAGTTGTGGTAGGAGCGGTTGTGGAAGGCGGCACCGACTGTGAAGATCCAAGGGCTGAAGGAGGCAACAGAGCCAGGAAGGGGCCTGCGTTGCCAGCAGCTTGCACCACAAACACACCCGCCTTCACGACAGACAAGGCTGCCAGCTCCATGGCGCTCAAGAAGGTCGCCACCCCTTGTGGCGGGCTGGCTGGTCCTATTGACAAGCTTAGAATATCCACCCCATCTTGCACTGCCTGCACAAACCGCCATTTTTGCTCAACTCATTTGCGACTTACACTCACATTTCCGATTTTCAAATTTTTGTAATCCATAGTTTCATTAGAACGACTGTCATTCTTGAAGCATTGTAGCAATTCGTCTGATTAGCAATAGACTGTATCTAAACTAACATAATATGCCTAAACCGACATAATATGGCGAAAGGGGGTGTAAAGTAATATGTCTAAACTATAACATAATATGGCGGAAGGAGGAGTCCTTTACACGTGTCAAAATCTGCAACATGAAGGCTAAATTCCAAAACTAAAAAAAGCCCCTGTGCACACGATAAAGAGGGGGAGAGAAAGAGAGAGAGAGAGAGAGAGAGACAGCTAAAGGTGGCCGGCCGTACTAGTGATGCTTAACGTCTTGAGAATTTTGGTGGCAAGAGTATGCATTAGCTCAACAATTGATAGATGAAGCTTCTATGGTTGATCTTCCTTGAGAAAAGACTCCAATCCGATAAGTTCTTTGATAAGCGATGCTATAATTTGGGATATCATTAGTACTCATTAATCACCTAAAATTGAGATTCTAACCAAATAGCAAGAGGCAAATCAAGCCTATACTATTGCTCGCACAGTTGATAGAGCAAGCTAGAGACTCTTGTGTCCAAGGTCTTGGGTTCAAACCCCCTTGACAACTCGTGTGACATGTAACCCTTAGGGGTTGTTCCCCAAGTCTATACGATGGGTTGGCCAATGTTATCCGATTGAAATTCTTAAGCCTACACTAGTTCTGTCACACAATTTACCCAATAATTATTTGTTCTTATTAGTACATTCTTAAATTATTTGAATTCGAGATCCGAACTCAAGTGAAAAGCAGTAGTGAACTCATATTTGTACATATATAAAGCAAAACAAAAGGGGACAAAGCATGAAACAAGGTTGTCATCATACGATCATATGGAAAAGTATAGTATGGCCTTGTATGGAAAAAGAACGTGTATTTCAGAATATATCATACAATTTGGATAAGTACGGTGTGTTTTCATTACAAACTGTTGAAGTTTTGAAAAGAGCATCGCACAACCTAATCACTTGGTCTACACATTGTTCGTGCCTAGTAAAGCAATAGTTTAGGAAATTGAAAGCTAGATCATTCTGAGGGAAATTTATTTCAAGAGGCTAGCATATATAGCAACAAGGTAGCTCAAGAAAGCCTCCCTACAGTGTGAAAACGGAAAAACTTGGCATTACTCTCATTAATGCCTTGATAGGGTTGGTAACTTGACTTGATACTCTTTCCCGCAGAGTGCAAGAGTTAAATGATCATGGCATAGCCATGTTTGTGTTGCGCAATGTGGGTGTCCTCCAGAAGAAGAAGTGCTTGGCTGCGTTTGATTCCCGTTTGACTTCACTACATTTATGGATGTGCTTGAGGGACATCTTAGGTCATCCTTGAAAGAGGCTTTCACAATCATGGAGTTGGGCTATTGACAAAAGGTGTGACTTACTAGTTTTTAGATGCATTTTAAGTCTCCTTTATGTTTTCCAGTTTCTTGAGTGCAAGTTGTTTTTGCAGGTGTCTGTAGTTCTTCACTTCAGCGAGGTTAATGGGACTCTTGTTAACTTTGAATGCTCAAGCTGTGGAGGATCGCGTGTGAGTCGTGACCTATGTGAGCCCTATTGCTACTCTTGTGATGCTCCTCACTACATTATGCAGGTTCCTTCTTTGAAAGGAGGCATACAAACACAAGATGGCAGTGAGTATGTGGTGCTCGTCAACAGCGTCCATGTGGACTCGGTATTGCATGCTGATCGGGCTTTCCTAGATGAACATTCGGAGTCCGTTGTGGATGCTCGTTCCATGCTGCTTCTCTTCGTGTCCTCGTAGGCACTTTTCTTTGTGTCGTGTAGGAGAAACAATTGTGTTTTGTGGCTGGATATCCCGGGGGGTTTAGTTTATTTAAGACCACTATATCACTGCATTCAGGCTTTTTTTCTAAAATGCCTATGCTGCGAATTTTCTAGGAAATATAATGAAGCCTTTTCTTTTAAATTCTGTAAATTTTTTGGAGATTTGTAGAAAACATATCCTTATGTAAAATTATTTCTGTAAGTTTTAAAGCATTTAAATACCCTTCTGTTGAGCTCATGTGATAGGTTACATACTATGTAAGGTGAACCCCCCGGGCTGGATATGCTTTGCAATTTGATGTATCATGTAAGACTTGTTGAAATTAGATACGAGAAGAGACACACATAAATTTCTCATAGTCGAGTTCAGCCTTTCACAGTTCTTAACATTACCTTTTTGTCTTTCTTCTTCTTCATTGTTATGCAAGTTTCTTTCATGTGTTTGCCTCCAAATCATGCCATCTTGCTATATTAGGTCTTGCTGCAAATTGAAGACTATACAAAGTTTTAGATCCTTTTTGAGTGACCAGATAATAACAAGGCCACTTTAAGGAAAGACCATGTTAATTCATACTTGAACAACCCACAATTTGGATTAAAAACAATCACAAGGCCTTCCATCCCCCCTTCACAAAAGTGAGAAACCCAACAAAATTGCATACCGCCATAAGAAGATGGCCTAACTTGACAATTCAACCCCTACAATGCAATGTATGTCAAAACCTTCTAGCTTTCTCACCTTTCTCAGCTCCATGAAATGCCTCAAATGCCCTTTGCTTCCATATCAGCACTTGCAAAAATCTAGCATCCACACACGCTGTAGATAGACAAAAAACCCATTTCCTTCAACACAAACTTCAACCAAGTTAACATACGGATAGCTTAGTTAAGCAATTCATGGCAAAAGCTGGTTAGCTAGCAAGGGTCAAGAGACCCAGGTTAGAAGGAAAAATCGAGACCAACAATCCCTGCCAAGAGTGAATGTCTCCTACGTTGAAAGAAATGCACTAGCAAGCCTAACAATGAGCACATCATTTTCCAGCTAGGTTAGAAGGAAAAATCAACACCAACATCTAAGAAATCCTTGCCAAGAGTGAATGTCTCCTAGGTTCAAAGAATTGCACCAGCAAGCCTAACAATGAGCACATCAATTTCTAGCCCAATGTATTCATAGCTAGAATAGACGAAAACTTTGCACCTCCTACTATAGAGCCATTGGTGCCATGCAAAGTTAAGAGAGTATATGTGCAATGGCACAATGATGATGAGGAGATCTTGTTGCAACTCGTTAGACTCCATCCACAGCTTAGTGCGAGAGAGCTTGCATGTTTGTACTGTCAACACTATCGTCATGGTAGATACTCATTGGTGTCAATGACCCAAAAGGTATATAGGTTTCGAAAGCAACACTTTGAGTACATGCAAGGAGTGTTGGCCCAAAACCCTGTAGTAGGCCTAGTTGTTGATGCTCCACAAGTCGATAGGTCCTTGAAGAGGACTCGTATCACCTCCGATGCTAGAGCTGAGTACAATAGGAAAATTCTGGACACCCCAACACATGTGTGTGTGTTGCTCGTGATGGCCCCTGGTGATATGATCTGGGCAGCTTGGTCTCCAATAGGCAATGACGACGATTATGTTACAGGTAATTAATATTTATTCATTTGAGGGAGATGATGGCTATATTGTCTTGTGGCTGTGTACCCTTAGTCTATAATCTGCAATTTTTTTATAAGTGATTGTGGGCTTTTTGTGGACTCAATTATATATACACATAGGTACACGTATGTACATATACACATGACCTCATGCCAAGGACTTCATTAGTAAAGCTCGATGGGCATGCTTACAATACAATGTCTGTTTGCTATCTATTTTATTCTTTTTAGATGAACAGCACATGAACCAATGATATCGTAGCCTTTTTTTCAATATTTAAGCAAAATGATATTGCTCCAGAAACAACGTAGCGGATGCGCATTTCTCTGAATAGCAAGTGCTGTTGACTAAACATCCCATTGATCACCTATTTCTTGCATTAATTAGTATAATTGAGTCCATGTCTTTTGTAGGCTTCGCTATGACTAAGTCTCATCTGCATCTCCAAGCTACGACAGAAGATAAGTATTGGCACTTTTGTATAAGTGAATACTTCTGTGCGTTCTGGGGATGCATATTTCAATGCCTAGCTTCACACTTGCTTGTGCAAGGATTTGATGCCCCAGTAACGATGATTTTAATGAGATTGTCAGTTTTTAGTGGGTACTGTGGATATGTGATCTATTCTTCATTTAGAAGGGGACACATTGTGAAATTCATATTTAATATCTAAAAGTGCAAGTTCAGAAAATAAGAGCTCCATGAGCAGATGGCTCCGCACGCCAATGATGTTGATACTCTTTGTGGTTGTAAACTAAAGATCAGTTTCTTGTGGACTCTTAACTATGACAGGGAAAAGTTTTGCTTTGGGGTCAGGAACAAGCATGGCAGCACCACATGTAGCAGGGATAGCAGCATTGAGAAGCAAAAGAACCCCAAGATAAGCCCTGCAGCAATGGGTTCAGCTCTCACAACCACCGCATCCACGGTTGACCACCAGGGCTTCCCCTTGCTGGCCCAAGAGCCTTCCTACAACCTCACCCTGCCTCTTGGACCTGCCAGCCCTTTCGATTTTGGAGGTGGTGAGGTGAACCCAACGGATGCAATTGATCCTGGCCTTGTTTTTTATGCAGGTATCTCTCTCTCTCTCTCTCTCTCTCTCTCTCTCTCTCAGACACACACACACACACACACACACACACACAATTCCATGTGTCATAACTCATGTTACAATTAAGTTATTGGTTAATGGTTCCAGTTTCCATATGATGGGAGACCCAATGTGTTCCCTTTTCCTACATCCCACAAGTCATTTTAATCTAAAACTAATTAAATCAAAGCTCTGGTCGATGGTCAAAAAGCTATTCAATAAGAATATCGCAATCAAGTTGCAACAGGAGTCCTCTGGCAAACTGCTGACTCTAGTACCCTTGTGGTTGTGGATGCAGATTTTCCAGATTATGTACAATTTTTATGCTCCATACAAGGAGGGCAGATGGAAGGTATGAAGGCAACACGCACCATTTGCAACCAAGCTGGTGGCGTGAGCCAGCTTCAGCTCAACCAGCCGTTGGTAACAATATCCAATCTAAGCGGGCCACGTGTCGTCCGAAGAAGGGCAAGCGGTGTGGCAAGGCACAAAGAAACATACAGAGTGTCCACTGAGCAGCCGGAGGGGGTGGCTGTCTCTGTGTATCCCACCGTTTTCAAGCTGCGGAAGGGCTCTGCTGACTGCACAGAGCGGCATGGGCATGCAGCGCCACGTTGCTGCAGGCTGTACACAAGGAGGCAACAGAGTGTAGAACTGGTGATCACTATCACGCCCATGTCGGCCAGCTCACGCCCTTCCTTTGGCTCTATGCTTCTGTCCGGCTCCCGAGGGCATGTTGTCCGGCTTCCTCTCTTGGTCGTCTCCCGGTCTGTTACAGTCAACTAAGTAGCCTAGATTGTGTACGATGACACGTGTATGCATCCTGGCCGTCTCGGCCCGTTCATCATCCGCTTTCACCCTTTTGACTGGCGGAATTACCACGCTTGTCGGCATGCGTTTTCTCTTACCGTGTATAATTTAGTACCACACCTTTTTACCTCACCAAACAGTCATGTAAACTCCAGTACTCGCCTTCCTTTACAGCATGATGATATCAGCCATCTTGGTCGTTTTCACCCGATTCTTTCCGTTTTACCCTCAGATAATGTTTTTCTTGCATAGAAAGCGAGCTCGTGAATAACCTTAATGTATATAGCCAGCTTTGTACTATCGAGAAAGGAAGTTGAAGCTATCCAATTTTGTGCAGAGGCAATGAAAGTTGACCATGTGCGTAGAGAGAGAGAGAGAGAGAGAGAGAGAGAGAGAGAGAGAGAGAGAGAGTGATGTTGTGAGAATGGACGTGGGGGTAACGTTGCATGTGCAAGTGCATGCATGCCTTTTTACTGAACAAAGTGGAACGGTTGGGTAGAGATCGGATTCCAAGCACCATTGTGTGACGATGAGAGTGTGGTAAAGAGTCGTAGCTGCCAGAAGAAACACGACAAGCTCCCTGCGAACTTTAAATCAGAAAAGATGATGGGCTTGGTTTTTGCGTCATCTCAGAAGCAGCTTTTGCCGTATTGCAAAGCTTGGAAGAGCGAGCGTTGTCTTTTTGAAGAGTGTAGTGTCGTCCTCTTGGAATCCGTCACCTTGTTCATATTCTGGAATCTAACACTCACAAGTCCCATTGTCCCATTTCTCAAGAAGGTAAGAGGACTCCCCCACAATTCCAATGTCGAAGATTTTATATTAAAACTCGAGACTCTTTCTACACCGAGTAGTTCACCTTTTGGCTTACGCCCACAAGTCTCGTTGTCTCATTTCATAGGAAGGACTCTCAACCTTCAATATCAAAGATTTTATATTTGAAATTGTCCTTATATGCCATCTCCTCTTGTAACAAAAATGTAGAAGGTATTTACTTCCTCATTCTCTGGTTGGACCTCAAACCCACAACCTCTACATTGGCAGGTTGGTGTCCTAACCACGTGCCCGTGTGGGTTTGGTTGTCCAACACTCCACTTCATAGTGTGATAAAGTGAACATGTGTAGGCAAAACTTAACTCGGCTCTAAAAGGTAAACTCAACTGCCATCCAATGGACACATGTTGTCTTGACAATCATGCCCGTGTTCAGCATCATTGGTCCCACATTTTGGACATCATTCAAGATCTTGTTTGATATAGTGATGAGGGGTTTCAACCAAGCATGTATCCCATAGTACTCCACCAGTGGTGATCAATTTGGTATGTTGAAATAACGAAAAGATAAATATTTCAATAAAAAATCATATCTTTGCATGTGAGGCACAATTCTTATTGGCCATCTATAGTGCACAATTGTGTATTGATGAGTACTCTTATAGTTTATTAGTCTATGAGATGCCCTTGGTAGTATAGTTTTAGGTAATCTCATGGATAGTTGTGTGAAAGAGCTCCTAAGTCATGGGAGTTTGAATCTACAATCACAACATTCTAAACAACTTCTCCTAGAGAAAGAATTGAGAATCATAACCTATTAAGAGGCTTTAAACTTTAGGCGTAAAAACTATTCAATATAACACTACTCTCCCATGTAATATAAAATCACTAGGCCCACCAGAAATGGGATGTGGATACAATGTTCTAATGCTGATACTTTCCCAAAATAAAACGTATCTACAACGACTGTTTCTAGATTTTAGAATCTACATGCACCCACAAAACAAAGCAATGAATCTAAAGTAAGCGGCCCTTCTACTTACCCAAAATTAAAAGTTGATCTTCACTAACGAATAAAAATATAGTATTTGAAAATTGAAACTATTTTCAAAAAATGAGACATACACCAATAATAGAATTTCAACATACTTCCCTTCTTCCACATTCACTATCCTCCAATTTGTCAATGGGTTCAACATGCTAACTTATTCATGCATCACGTCATTTGACGTGGATCACGTCTACACGCGGATCAAATTTTGAATGCAACTACCTCCCCAAAATTTTCTCTCTCCGTAAAGGGCGAGAGCAAATTATATTAGAAGAGAAACATAGGTAAAGAGTTCTAGGGGAGGTTTCCCATTAGAAAAATTACAAAAATTGACAAGTGCTGACTTCCTAGTTTTAAAATAAATCCATTACATGATCATGTAGAGCAACCTAACCTTTAATTTCAGCTTCCTCCAACCTGATCATTGCCATCAAGTAGAGCATTGATGACCTATTATATATGTGTAATCATGCGAATTCCATTTGCATACTGTCTCCTGAGTTTCTCACCGTCAGTCTTGCATTTTCTGTAATTTGGCACAAGATTAGAGCTGATTTTTTTTTTGGATCATTTGGAAGGCAAGGAATGGGAGGGTCTATGATGACCCTTACCATACCAAATATTTGAGATTGTTGTTTGCTCATTTTAATGTACAGGTTACTCAACTCAAGCTGGATCAATGTAGGATTTATGAGGCCAACTACAAGGTGCTCAATGATTGTCTGTGATATTACAACAACATCAACAAACAACAGAAACTCTTGCTGGATGGGTCTTACTTCCACCTGCAAGCAATGCTAGATGATCTCCCCAAATTTAAATTAAAAGGACCCCATCTCTATATTAAAACTCCACATGCTGACTTGTTGAAATCCATGCATCAAGTTTCCCAATGCAACTCCCTTCCCAACGAAACAAAAGATGCTTGCTTCATCTAGAAATCATACACTCTGGTTCAATAGGAAAATTGTTAACATGGCTACCAATGCTTCTAGGCACCTATATTATTAACCTTAAACATCGACACTTCCAGCACCATGACTCATGACAAACTGCCTAACAACTTTTCAGATACATTTATAGAAATCCGCCATCGTCAGAAACTTCAGTTAACTCTCACAGACATACTCTGTAGACAATCACTACTTCATCTATGTATTCAGAGCACCAGGTTGACAAGAATACAGAAATGAAAGAAGACAACAATGTATGACAAAACTGTATTCACTTCCTTGACATAGATATAATCCGCCATTACATCTGCTGCATCAGCGTATCTCTCCTCTCGCTATGCCCGAACACCCTTTCACATAAAACATCACATTCCTTCACTAAGATCCCAAAAGACACATTATCCTATTAAGGTCCATTACATAAGCTAAAACCCAAAAAGACTAATCCGTTGTGGTGCAGCCTTACCACTTGGCACAACCCAGTGGCTTGAGCCATAGGCTGACCTCGGACGCACTATCCCTTGATCCGCCTTCAGTCACTGTGCTTTTCTTCATTTACTCCCAGCTTTTGTGCCGCTTCATCAACAGCAGCATCTCTCACAAGTGACTCCCCAGCAATAGGTTCGGCATCAACATGCACAATGAGGACTGAACCCTCTGCAACTACATCCATACCGCCCTCAAGAATTTCTTGCAATTGAGCACCTTGTGCTCCCAACTGGACTTCAGACTGCTGTACTATCAACTGCTTCCGGATTGCCTCAAGAAGCAACTCTAATTCAGCATTACGAGCTCGCAGATCCGTATTCTCTTCTCAAACCTTGTACTCCCCAGCAGCTTCAAACCATGATTTGTATTTGTCAATCAGTTTTTCCATATGCTCCTGAAAAATCCCAGCTATCTGATGCCATAACTCCTTGGTGTAGTCAAACACTTCCCTTTTCAGAGTGTCCACATCAGCATTAGCAATTAAAACTCCACTAACTCCTTGGCCATCCAAAGTGGCTTTCTCAAGATCCACTAATGGATTCAATCGGTTCATCAAGAAATTATTATCACCAATCAGATGTGCAACGTTATCTTCAACCTCCTGGAATTGTTTCTGAGTAGCACCCTTAAGTCCATCCACCCACAGTTGAAATTCTTGTGCACTTCCCGCCATATCTGAAATCCTATTCCGCATGTCCGGGCGAACTCATCTTGCAATGATGTCTTCTCCTTCAACACTTCATCCACTCTGCTCTGCAAATGAGTGACTTGGCGTTCCAGACTATCTATTCTTTCCCCTTCAGCCCTATGAGTCTCCAAAGTCAAAAGCATGGCCTCTGGGTTGCCTTTAATGCCTGTGTAACCGGAGTCCACTCCCCTGAGCTTTCCCGAGCCTTCCGCGGAAACAAAGTAATGGTACGACTCTTAGTGTCAATGTTAGACATGCTTGTTATCAAAGGAAAAAGTGGCACCTTCCCAACCGACTGCAATTTCTCATCAGTGCATACTGCAGATTTAATCCCTTAACCCATTGCAGTCGGTTGGGAAGGTGCCACTTTTTCCTATCCATTGAAGTGGGCTATCCAATCTTTTGACATTGCAAACATTCTCTTGCAAACTGATGTGCATCCTTGAGCAAAAATGGCCCCACAAACTAGCTTGCATGATTTTCCTCCTTGTTATCTCTCCTGAAAAATGTCCTCCTTCTGTTCCATAATGGGCCTCTTGTAACACTGCCTTTTGTTCCTCATCAGGAACACATCTCCTAATGATCTGATCTGCTCCTTTTCTATACAATGCTCCAGCAATAATTAGAAATGGCCTACTTCTCAATGCAAACTCCTTCCTCTGATCAGATGGCATACTAGAAGGCAACACTCCATCTGTCAAAAATTGCAACATTTGGTCATACCAATTGTCGAAATTTTATCCCTGCACATGAAACAAATCCGTATCTGGGAACTGATCTGACACTCTTGGTGGCTCTTCAAAATGCTCCAATCTACTAATATAATCCGCCACTGCATGCTGATTCCATGGTGTACTGGATGCCGATTCCTTGGTGTATGCAACACTGTATAGTCAAACTCCTGCAATAAAAGAATCCATCTGGCAAGTCCTCCCTCCAGCTTGGGCTTCTTAACCAAGAAAATAAGTGCCTAATGGTCCACATGGAAAACTACGTTATTTCCCAGCAAGTAATGTCGAAATTTCTCCAAAGCAAATATCATCCCTAAAGCTTCACGCTCTGTAACTGTATAATTCTTTTCAGCTAGTTTCAACATCCGACTTGCATAATATACGGGTCTGAACCATCCTCGGATCTTCTCCTGCATCAACACTGCTCCTACTGCAAAATCCAACGCATCCACAAAGACATGGAAAGGCAACTGCCAATTTGGACGTTGAATAATAGGTGAAACCACTAACATCTTTTTCAAACACTGAAAAGCTTTCTCTTGAGCATCTCCCCATACAAAATCAATATCCTTCTTTGTCAAATGAGTCAACGGAGCACTAACATCCACCAAATACCTCAAATTCTGATTATGCCATTTGATTTGTCCCATAAACCTCGAAATCTCCTTCACATTGCCAGGTGCTACTGCCTTCTGTATGGCACTGATCTTATGGAAATCCCTTCCTTTGAAATGATATTCCCTAAAAGTTTTCCTCTTTGGACTGCTATTGCACACTTGTATGGGTTCAAAGACATCCGAAACAATCGGCATCTCTCCAAACATTTCCTCAAATATTCTAAATGGTTTTTCTTCTCACTAAACATAGAAAAATCATCCATAAAAATCCTCATGAACTTTGTCAAATAAGGTTCAAAAGTTTTAAATGCTGCTTTTGAATAAAAAGGGGGTCCATTCTTCAATCCAAAACTCATCACTGTATATGCAAAAGCTCCCCACTCAGTAATAAATGATTTCTTGGCTATATCCTCATCTGCCATCCGAATCTGATTATACCCTGAAAATCCATCAAGAAAACTATACATCTCATGGCCTTCTACATCATCCAAAATAGAGTCCACAAAGGGCAATGGGAATGGATGTACAATGGTTGCTGCATTCAATTTCCTGTAATCCACACAAACACGAATTTTTCCCGACTTCTTGAGAACCACTACTATAGGTGACAACCATTCCGCTTGATCAATTGGAAAAATAAATCCCACTTGCAGAAGCTTATCCAACTCCTCTTTAACCTGTTGAGCATAAATGAGTTTCATTCTATATCTCTGCTGAGTCACTGGAACTGCATCCTCCTTCAAATTAATATTGTGCTTGTACACCTGTGGGTCCATGCCCTTCAAATAGAGATAGTCCCAAGCAAAAACATCAATAAACTCTTGCAACAACTGTTGTAAATCCTCCGTAAATGCATCATCTAGGTGAACACTAGTTTTAACAACTATGGGACTCCCTTGAGATCCCAAATTCAAATCCTGCAAATCATCCTCCTTCACTCTAGAAACCTTCTCCATCAGCTTATCATACAGGAACTCTGTTCTAAGGACTGCCGTTTTTGGTGCAATATCTCCCTCTGAACTGTCCTGATCCTCTCTATCACCACTGTGACTGAATTTTGACTGCTGGTATGACTTCTAATATGCATCCGCTGCTTTGGACTTAACAGGTGACTTCTGCAACAGTCCCTAATTCCCATACTTCTCAACAATTTTCCCATACTTCTAGTCAGCTACCAGGTCCTCTTTGTGAAATTTGAAGCATGCGGTGTTCAATGATTGTATAAAGACTGCTTCAAGGTCCAAGTCGGCGAGATGATGTTGATGCAATACCCAACGTGAATCAAAGTTTAACCGCGCTATTTATGCAAGCACTTGACGATCGACTTTGATATGACTCATTTCTATAGGGTACAACAAGTACAAGTTACTGGGGTAACGAATCCTTGACAAGGCTATGTATAACTCTTTATTACAATGCTTGCAAGCTGTGATACACGGATTTGGTATGTCTATCCTTGCAAGCATTTGTGTAATAATGATGAGACACTAGCTCCTTATCCAAAGGTTGTCGCAAGTACAGGTTGTTTAGGACATCAAGGTCTTCTTGTTTGTGCTGCCCCATGCGTACTTTGTTTAAGATGTCTAATAAACAAAGGTTATTTTGCTGCACCGGCTGCCTAAATTCATAGCATTGTATATTTTCATTCCAATATGATGGGTGCAAAGAGGTTAGCGTGGGCTTCTCGGAGAAGATCCATGAGTCCTTCACTGGACTTGCTTGGCACAAGTCCTCACACATGATGATGTCCACGCCCCCAAATGGTTTGGAGTGGTTGCGTTTAATCTCACATAGCCGCATGTCAGTAGTGACCAATGTGTTCTGACCAATCAGAAAGACCACGTCCAAAACCACAAGTTGCGATATTGGGTAGAAAGCATGTCTAGTTTCTTGTTGCTCAATGTAGAGTAGTTGCAGAGAATAATAGGCAAATGAAGGGCAGAGTGGATGGTTGTACCACCTATGTTGAAGGCAGTCTTGTCGGTATAGGCCACAAAAAGCGCGCATGGGAGCTGTGAATCAAGTGTGACACCGTGTGAGTAGAACCGCAACAATGCTTGCACAAGAAGGAGAAAATTGAATTTTTTCCCTGTTCCAGCATTCCCGGTCAGAAACAGGTGCATGTTGTACTCAGGGATTGTTCTTTTCTTGAGCATTATGTCTTCCAGTAGTATGAGTTGTTGGTTGTTCATTATCCGGACCAAAGTGTGGTAGTCTTTGTTCCGGCATCATGTTGTATGTTAGCATGGGC
This sequence comes from Adiantum capillus-veneris, assembly GCF_014529385.1. NCBI lineage: Eukaryota > Viridiplantae > Streptophyta > Polypodiopsida > Polypodiales > Pteridaceae > Adiantum > Adiantum capillus-veneris. The sequence continues at coordinate 105,255,001 of NC_140946.1, forward strand.
TTCTCAGTGTGTTTCGGGTTCATTGATTTCAACCCCATGTTGCTGCCAACATCATACAATGTTGTGGCATCTTGTTGTGCTATATCTTTTGAGGATGTTGAGACGGGTGACGAAGCTTCACATTCTTTGACAGAAGGAATTCTAATGGAAACTAGCCGTGTCTCCAACAAGTTAAGTTGTCCAGTACAAGGCAATTGCAGAGACAATGGCATGTTCACAAAACAAAAGGAATTAGAAAAATCCTTTTCGGAGTGTTCAGGAACAATGCAAACACAATAAACGTCCCTTGAAGCAAGCATTGTCAAAAACGACAGCATTATGCTCCAAAATGGCTCGAGCTTGGGCTGAAATGGTTTTAAGGTTGCCTTTAAAGCCCAACATGGAGCAACACACACACATATGTGTTGGGGTGTTCAGAATTTTCCTATTGTACTCAGCTCTAGCATCGGAGGTGATACGAGTCCTCTTCAAGGACCTATCGACTTGTGGAGCATCAACAACTAGGCCTACTACAGGGTTTTGGGCCAACACTCCTTGCATGCACTCAAAGTCTTGCTTTCGAAACCTATATACCTTTCGGGTCATTGACACCAACGAGTATCTACCATGACGATAGTGTTCACAGTACAAACATGCAAGCTCTCTCGCACTAAGCTGTGGATGGAGTCTAACGAGTTGCAACAAGATCTCCTCATCATCATTGTGCCATTGCACATAAGCTCTCTTAACTTTGCATGGCACCAATGGCTCTATAGTAGGAGGTGCAAAGTTTTCGTCTATTCTAGCTATGAATACATTGGGCTAGAAAATGATGTGCTCATTGTTAGGCTTGCTGGTGCAATTCTTTGAACCTACGAGACATTCACTCTTGGCAAGGATTTCTTAGATGTTGGTCTTGATTTTTCCTTCTAACCTAGCTGGAAAATGATGTGCTCATTGTTAGGCTTGCTAGTGCATTTCTTTCAACGTAGGAGACATTCACTCTTGGCAGGGATTGTTGGCCTTGATTTTTCCTTCTAACCTGGCTCTCTCGGCCCTTGCTAGCTAACCAGCTTTTTCCATGAATTGCTTAACTAAGCTATCCTTATGTTAACTTGGCTGAAGTTTGTGTTGAAGGAAATGGGTTTTTTGTCTATCTACAGCGTGTGTGGATGCTAGATTTTTGCAAGTGCTGATATGGAAGCAAAGGGCATTTGAGGCATTTCATGGAGCTGAGAAAGGTGAGAAAGCTAGAAGGTTTTGACATACATTGCAGTGTAGGGGTTGAATTGTCAAGTTAGGCTATCTTCTTATGGCGGTATGCAATTTTGTTGGGTTTCTCACTTTTGTAAAGGGGGGATGGAAGGCCTTGTGATTGTTTTTAATCCAAATTGTGGGTTGTTCAAGTATGAATTAACATGGTCTTTCCTTAAAGTGGCCTTGTTATTATCTGGTCACTCAAAAAGGATCTAAAACTTTGTATAGTCTTCAATTTGCAGCAAGACCTAATATAGCAAGATGGCATGATTTGGAGGCAAACACATGAAAGAAACTTGCATAACAATGAAGAAAAAGAAAGACAAAAAGGTAATGTTAAGAACTGTGAAAGGCTGAACTGGACTATGAGAAATTATGTGTGTCTCTTCTCGTATCTAATTTCAACAAGTCTTACATGATACATCAAATTGCAAAGCATATTCAGCCCGGGGGGTTCACCTTACATAGTATGTAACCTATCACATGAGCTCAACAGAAGGGTAATTAAATTCCTTAAAACTTATAGAAATAAGTTTACATAAGGATATGTTTTCTACAAATCTCCAAAAAATTTACAGAATTTAATAGAAAAGGCTTCATTATATTTCCTAGAAAATTCGCAGCATAGGCATTTTAGAACAAAAGCCTGAATGCAGTGATATAGTGGTCTTAAATAAACTTAACCCCTCGGGATATCCAGTCACAAAACACAATCGTTTCTCCTACACGACACAAAGAAAAGTGCCTACGAGGACACGAAGAGAATGTAGACAACCGCACGTCAAAATGTACATGGAAGACTTGATTTGAAGCACCATGGAACGAGCATCCACAACGGACTCCGACTGGACATCTAGGAAAGCCAGATAAGCATGCAATATCGAGTCCACATGGACGCCATTGACGAGCACCACATACTCACTGTCTCTTGTGTTCGTATGCCTCCTTTCAAAGAAGGAACCTGCATGATGTAGTGAGGAGCATCACAAGAATAGCAATAGCGCTCGCATAGGTCGCGACTCACACGCGATCCTCCACAGCTCGAGCATTCAAAGTTAACAAGCGTCCCATTAACATCGCTGAAGTGAAGAACTACGGACACCTGCAAAAACAACTTGCAGTCAAGAAACTGGAAAACACAAAGGAGACTTAAAATGCATCTAAAAACTAGTAAGTCACACCTTTTGTCCATAGCCCAACTCCATGATTGTGAAAGCCTCTTTCAAGGATGACCTAAGATGTCCCTCAGGCACATCCATAAATGTAGTGAAGTCAAACGGGAGTCAAACGCAGCCAAGCACTTCTTCTTCTAGAGGACACCCACATTGCGCAACACAAACATGGCTATGCCATGATCATTTAACTCTTGCACTATGCGGGAAAGAGTATGCCTCCACTCTTTCACAAAGAAAAGCTCTAGCAAAACAAGAGTAAGCACTTGCAAAAGAACACGTGCAAGAGGGCTCACCGCATATCGATCCTCGCAACCTCGCACATCCTCCACAATAATCTCGTCAAGAGCAATGCCCTCATCCACTTTAATAACAACGCAAGCAATCATCCCCATAGTGGACGAGATAGATCCCTTCGTTGTGCCCAGTAACGAGAGTGCCCATGGAAGATAGCATGCGATGCTACTCTCAGGGTACAATGAAAGAGCTCCCTCAAACGGTTCAGCCTTTAAGATAGTAGTTGTCGCATTCACATGGAATGATAAATTGCAAGTGCTTCCCTCATTACTTGCCTTCTTTGACACACTAGCACCCTCTATCCTATAGAAAGAGTCAACTTGCAAAAGGTCCTTGAACTGATGAAAGAAGGATTGAGTGATAACTAGGGTGACAGTCACACCTTATGCATGTTGGATAAGACACACCCTGAGCCTTGTATGTGCCACATTTCGCTAGCAATTTTCCTTTAAAGGAAAACCTTTGGCACGAATACTCACAAAGCTCACCCACTCGCAACACAAGAAGGGAGTTTGCTAGGACTAAAACCCTAAGAGGCACCGGAACAAGTGCACGTTCCAACAATGCACTAGGGAGCAAGGGAGGCTCGTTCACAAAAGCTACCAATGGCAAGTCTCGGCAGGGCACACCAGCATCATCCGATTGGACTACAAAAGCACCCAACAAGCAAGCATGTGCGACAACAACCAAACAAACAAGAGAAGGAGAACAGGCTGAAAGCCACCTTCAGCGTAAGCCTCCTTCGTGACAAGTTGCAAGCCCTTGCAAAGGGAACGACGAGCACCTTTTTTGATCGGCGATGTCGTCTGCAAGTACTGGTCATGTTTGATCCTTGGGCTACCTCCTATCACAAGAGCCTGTGAAGGCGAAACAACACCAACTCCAAGGCTCTTGACACCACCAAACACAACAGCGGATGGCACCTTCAATGGAGTGGACGTTGTACAAGCACGCATCTCTGACACAACTAAACGTGCATGAATGACATGAACATGTTAGTGTCTAGTGCACGAGTGGTGATTCAGACTTGCAACAAGCTACTTTTCAATAGGGGAGGAGCATCCAACATCAACTTTGGCCTTCCCTTTAAACTTCACGGTTGCATTTTGGAAGGCCTCGTCAAGTTCTACAAGGGCACATGAGAGGTTGAAGTATATGTACGAAGTATGTCATGAAGGACGAAGTGAAGCAAGAAGCGATGCACAAACCACAAGCCCTAGCAATGAAATACATCACACAAACTTTCAAGCACAAGAACTTTGCAAACCTCTTTCAAAGTCACTATTTTCCATATCCATAAGCTCCGAGGACCAAGCATGCTCTTCGCCAGCATTCGCCAAAAAACGTGTTTCAATAGCAAGCACACTTATTTTTAACTCCTATTTAAGTACTATTGCAATCCCCAATTGCAACAAACAGCACTTGATAATACTCTCTTTCCAGAAGTATGGGGAATATCAAGACAACAAAGTTCTCACGCAAAAGAAGGCAAACACAAAAGAAAAAGCTTTCCTTTATGCTCTTTCAAGTAGAGGCAAAAATGCAGCACACAACGCAAAAAGCAAACTAATAATACTGTCAGACATCAGTACCAACAAGTTGACACAAACCTCACATAATCCATGCAAAGCATGGCATACACCTCACATAATTAATGCACAGCAAGAGGAGATACTTAGCCCAAAACAGAAGAACAGTAGCAATGGGCACTAACATCAGGGAATCGATGTAAGAGAGAAAAAGTTGTGCACAACACCGCCCCGCGCATGCATTATATTGGAGGTTGGTGACCTTGTACAAGAGGGTAGGTTGAAACGGTAGGCGTCTGGCCTGAAACTCCAGAGCATGATTCTCTGGGCACATATTCCCTGCAAGCCACCGTGCCAAAAGGGCAAGAGAATTTACGTTAAATGTTTATTACAAATCATAGTATAATGTATCATTAATTGCCACGTATTGCACAAACGATTAAATTTCCAATTCGTATTTTCTTAATTTCTTTGACTGAAGAAGCCATGCTTTCGTAATTTGAACTCCAAAAAACATTGTAAAATTGCTCTGAAGCATGGCACCATCACTATGGCTACCTTAGGGGTAGGCCAAAAAAGAGAGAAGGCATGGTCGTCTTGAAGCTCGAGCCTGCTCTAAGATCACACACCCGAGAAGAAGAGAGAGGGTTTTGCGTCATGAAGGCAAATTGACAGGCCTCGGCCCTTGTCAAGAAACAGCAAGGGGCGTGACCTGGTCGCCTCTGTCGCTCTCCCCGCCCCCTTGGGGAAGGGAGGCAAATGGAGCTTCATGACGCTTTGAGGAATGGGTTGGTGCATACGGCACAGGGCAGCAGAGCAAACTCACACCTTGCCCCAAGTAGCTCACTTAATCCATTGTATCAAGCTAGTGCGCTGATTCAAGGTTCATCGAAAGTTGTTCACCCCCTGTCTTATGCATCCATGGCTGGCATGCCTCCACGAAGCCCAGACAGAGGATTTTATTCCGTCTTCAATCATCAAAAGACTGCTGCAGTAGAGCCATTGCTACAGGAGCAAGGAGTAATGGGTGGGCAGCAAGGCATACTCAGAGATATAAATACAATGGAGAACGTATGCCCTGACTTTAGGGATTTCTCTCTGCACTTGGAGTTTGAAGCAGGCCTGAAGCATTTTGATCCTCTCCTAGGGAGTAAAAGCGGAGGGCCCCAAGATTTTGAGCAGCACGAAGCCTCAGATGAAGAACTTGAGAGGAATAAGAATATGCATAGTGAGAGAAGTGGGGGCGAAGATGGTGTCACCATCCCCATAAAAGAACTTGACCAATGGCACTCTCAACTCCAAGGCGGGGTGATCATAGGCCTTCTACATGGAGTTAGACCTTCAATTGAAGCTCTTAAGGCCTGGATGAGCCTCAACTGGGGGAACAAAAACATAAAGGTAAGCCATGTTCAGTATCTTCCAAACAATTATTATTTGTTATTCTGTGAGGATGAAAGCGATGCATTTCAAATCGTTAGCCAAGGGCAGTGGATCATAAGGAATTCTCCATTGTCGGTCTTCAACTGGTTTTTAGGGTTCAACCCTAAAGGTCCAAAACCTACTAAGGCCCCCATTTGGATTGACTTCCCTGACCTGCCAGTGGAGTACTATCCTTGGCTAAAGAACATTGGCTCTTGCATTGGGAGGGTTCTAGGGCAAAGATCAAGGGGGAACATTAACCCCAAGTGGGATCCCCAGCTTCTTATAGAAGTTGACCTTAAGTCTGAATTGAAAACAGCTGTCCCCATTAAGGATTCAGAAGGAAAACTGCTTCATCTTCAATCTATGGCTTACAAAAATCTCCCCAATGCTTGTTATTAATGCCTAAAGCAAGGACACTTTATTAAGGATTGTCCTGAGCTCAACCCTCAACCAATACAAGAAGCTCAAATTCCACCTGAAAAAAAGGATTTTCAGCCTGTAGCCAAGAAGAATAGTGTGAGGAACTTCAAGTCAAATAAGCCTTCCTCCTCCAGGAACAGAAACAGCTTCAGCCCTCTTCTTGAAGAAGTCTTTGACCCTTTCAGTTATGATAACAGTGAGCAGGCAGAGGGCATTAAAGACCAAAAGTCTGAAGAAGCTGGAAGGAAAGACTCTACCCAGCATAACCCTGGAGTCCCCCATGACCCACCCTCCAAGCCCTTTCAGAACTTAACCTCTCCTCCAGATAGTCCCATGAAAGAGGACAGAGAGATGCACTCTACCTCATCAGATTCAGATGAAATGGAAATCCCTAACTCTCAGATCAAGAATAGGCAAGAGGATGAGGACAAACTTTTTGAAGCCCAACTGTTAGAACAAGATACAAGTGCTAAAGGGCAATTTGGTGTGGGTGCTACCAAGTTTTTTGATGCTCAAATGACTCTCTTAGATGAGGAAAGGATACCTCTTCCACCCAATTTCTCAATTAAAAGAAAAAAAGAGGTATCTAAGGATCCTACAAGGGCCTCTCTGACATTGGCCAAACCTACCAAAAATAGCAAGAAATGAAGTGCCCCGACATAAAAATAGTGTCGTTGAACTGTAAAGGATTAACTGATCCTCTCAGAGCCCAAGCTATTAAAAACTGGTTTCTGGACTCTAACCTCAAGCCAGATTTTGTATGTTTGCAAGAAATAAAAGTCAAGGGTCAAGCTTTGATTTCTAATCTGCAGAGACTGGGTGCAGGATATAAGTGGCATGTCACCTCTCACACTCATGGAAAAGGAGGAGCTGCTCTTGGAGTTTCTAGTAAATATGCTAACCTGGTGAAAAATGTTCAAACTGATGCTAGAGGTAGCTGGGTGGCTGTAACTATTGATAAACCTTTTGACTTCACTCTTGTGTCCATCTATGCTTCTAACTCTATTGTGGAAAGGTCTGGCATGTGGGAGGATTTGTCCAAGTTGACAAGTCCCTGTGTGTGTGTGTGTTGGTGATTATAACATGGTCGAAACTGTCAAGGACAGATGGCAGTAGATGGGGCAAGCCCTAAGTGGTAAAGAAAAAGTCAGTTGGGATAATGCAGTATCCAAGCTACATCTTGTAGATATTTCAGAGGAAACTGGTATGACCTGGTCTAATAGGCAGTATGGCAATTGCTTCAGATCAGCCAGGTTGGACAGAATCTATGTAAGTACTGAGGTAATGGATACTATGTGGTAGGTAACTTGCAGTAAGGACAATTCTCTATTACTGTCTGATCATGCTTCTCTCATTGTTGAAATTCAGAAAAAAGCATGCATGTATAAAGCTGGGTGGCCCCATCTTGATCAATCATTGTTTGCTATAGATGTAATCAGAGAAAAAATCAGAGATTTTTTTTATCATGCTTTTGCTGTCAATGCTTTTGCTTTTAAAGCCTGGGACCAAGCTGTGAAACTCTCTCAAAAGCTTTTAACCGAGTATAAAAAAAAAGCTAGAGACCTAAGGAGTAAAAGAAGGATGATGATAAGGAGAAAAATTGATACTTTAGAATCTGGTCAAGTCCCAGGGAGTCCTCCTAGCCCCTTCCTAAATGAGCTTAAAGACAATTTGAAGGAAGAGGAGCTCTTAGCTGCCAAGGCCTCACTCCAGTAGACAAGCGAATGCTGGGCAGGAAAGATTGACAGACCTGATAAAAACATGTTCAATCTGCTAAAGAAAAAAAAAACTAAAGACTTTATTCCCTTTTTGAAGAATTCTGAAGGGAATGTGGTGGATTCTCACTCTATGAATCTGAAAGTTGCTAAAGACTTTTACTCTGACATTTTCTCATCTCCCCCCAAAAGAGGTGTTGATCATACTTCTGCAAGGGCTAAAATAGCTGGCATAAGGAAGAAATCTGTTCCTGTGCAGCTAGCCAAGCAGATGGATCAACCTCTGTCTGAGGGGGAGATAATTGAGGCTATTGATTCTCTTAAAGATGGCAAGTCACCTGGTTCAGATGGTTTACCAAATGAATTTTTTAAAACTTACAAGGACTTTCTGGTGCCACATCTCTTGTCCATTTGGAGTGAGGCCAATAGGGTAGGAGCTCTGGCTACTTCAATGAACACTGGTATTATTAGGCTCATTCATAAAAGGGGGTGTAAGGAGGACCTTGGGAACTGGAGGCCAATCTCCTGTCTAACTTCAGTGTATAAAGTGTTTTCCCTGTCTCTAGCCAAGAGGTTGAGCCTCATTATGCATCAGATCATTTTACCTGAGCAAAAGGGATTCATAAAAGGCAGACTTATCTTAGATGCTATAATCACACTTTGGGAGGCCATTGACTTCTTGCAGGACAGTGAGCTTGATTACATTTTCTTCAAAATAGACTTTGATAAGGCTTATGACAGGATGGAATGGGACTTTGTTTTTCAATCTCTGCATGACATTGGTTTTGGCAAAAGGTTCATAAAATATGTGCAGATTCTTTTTGGCAATGCTTTTGCTAGGGTTTCTATTAATGGAGATCTCTCAGACTCTTTCCCTCTTATGAGATCCATTAGACAGGGCTGTCCTATAGCTCCTTTGTTGTATGCCATAAGCTCTGATTCTTTGGGATGGCTAGTGCAGGATGCTCTAGACAAGGGCCAAATAAAAGGCATCAAAATCCCTGGTTCTCATAAGGACTTGGTCCTCCAGCAGTTTGCAGATGACACCAATTCTCTCATGAGTAATGATAGTGAATCAGTTGAGTCCTTTTGGAAATTCTTAGACACTTTTTGCCTGGCAAGTGGCTCTCAGATCAACCATACAAAAACTGGGTACAGATGCTCCACAGATCAGATCCTACAGATCATTATGGATACTGGATGTATCCAAATAAGAGAAGGGCAAATCTTCAGCCTCCTTGGCATCCCAATGGGGTTCAGAGTCACCTATGCACAGAGATGGGAATGGGTTGTCAATAAATTCAAACAGAAATTGCAATACTGGCAATACCATCAGTCTTCAGTTTCATCTAGAGCTTTTGTGCTTAATCATTATTTATTACCTTCTCTTGTTTTCTTTTTGTCCTGTTGGTTTCCAGCTCAATTTCAATTGAAGCAAATAACCAGTATGGCTAGGAACTTCCTGTGGGGAGGAGGCATAGGTCAGCACAGAGTATCCAAAGTCTCTTGGGACATTTGTTGCCTACCAAGGTGAAAGGGGGTCTTGGCATTCTCAACCTTAAACATCTTGCTGTAAAAATGGCAGCTAAATGGATCTGGAGAGCTTCAGAATCCGTGGACTACTGGGCCTTACTGCTGAAGAGGGATATTCATAAATTCAAGCTAAAGCACTATAAAGCATGGAGTAACCTCCAACTCAGAGAGATTCTACTGGCCCCTGTGATGTGTGTCCCATATGGCTCCAAACTGGTCTGCAGAATGTGGAATGCTTGGAATGAGGTCAAAGCTAATTGGAATCCCAAAAAGGAAATCTTATCTAATTACTGCTCCTTTATGCTAGACTCTCTCTGGCTTGGCTTTTTTGCAGGTAAATCTGAAGCTGGTCCTGGCAAAAGAGGACACAAATGTTTTAAAGCAGGTATAAGATGCTGGAAAGATGTGATGGAGAATGGAAAACTGAAGGCTCCCATTACTCTTCAGAGAGACTTCCAATTACCAGAAGCAGATGCTAGGTGGTGCATTCAATGGGCTAATGATTGCCTGGATAAGTGCCAGGTGCCAATAAGAGCTTCTCAAGCTACCTGCAAGCTGGAATATTTATCTCGTCTGATGCACAAACAGTTCAAAGATAAAGGCATTGTTGAGCACCCCCTTAAACAAAAGCTCAATCAACTGTGGAAAGTTAGCTGGAGCAGTAAACAGTGGACCTATAGATTTCTTTGTCTATGGGCTTACCCAAGTTCAAATAAGCATAGCACTTTGATGTGGCTCCTAATGCATCAGGGTATCTGGACTGCCAAAAGAGCTCTGAAGGCTGGTCTGGGCAATGGAATCTGCAGCCGGTGCAAAGTTACCATAGAAGATTGTGTACACCTCTGGTTTAACTGTAAAGAAAATAGAGGAATCATCAAGTTAATACAGGAAGTTCTGTCCCAATTCTCTGTTAGTAAGCTTGATTACAAAGACTTATTGCTGGGAAACTGTAAAGGAATGGATGTACCCCTGTGGAATATTTGGAGAGGGCATATTCTCTGGTTCACTTGGCTGAAGAGAAATGCTACTGTTTTCCTACAACCCTCCTCCTTTCCCTTGTCTATCCTTAAAAAAGATCTCAAGTCTTCAGCTGTCCAATTGTGTAATATGGCCTCTTTCCCCTTGCCTGATAATGTAACCAGCACCATGCTCCAAAAAAGTATGAGATGGCAAAAATGGAGACATTGTGTGCCGAGATTCACCCAAGCTGTTAGAATCAGGATGAAGGAAGCTATGGCTCCTTCAGTTTGTGATAAGGGTTAACCCACCCCCCACCTGGGTTCTGTGTACCTTTTTATTTCTGCTCTTTTTAATCCAATTCAACTTTCTCGAAAAAAAGAGAAGGCATCACTCCATCTGGGCAGGCCAAAAAAGAAGGAAGTGAAGTGAAGGTTCTACCGTCCCTGTAAAAGTCTCTCAACATTTACTGCGGACTCCGAACAGTAATTTTACAGCGAGTAGGACTACTGGCATCTTTCAAGATTCACGTCCCCGCTTTCCCATGCACGACTCCCTTTCTCGCACAAAAAGTCACACAGTCGCTCTCTCTCTCTCTCTACACAGAGTGACGAGCGGTGGCCCACCTCTCACATGCAGAGTGAATAGAGCGAGTCTGAGCGACGAGCAGTCTCTCAACATTTTCTGCGGACTTCGAACAGATTCACGTCAAGGGCATCTTTCAAGATTCACGTCAAGGGCCTGTTCCCCATGCACGACACTTCCTTTTTCACAGTCACATTGCACAAACACCTTCTCTCTCTCTCTCTCTCTCTCTCTCTCAGTCTCGCACAGAGTGACAATCAGGTCTTTCTCTCTCTACACGGAGTGACCATCATCTCTCAGCGTTCATCTCTTATGCAGTAACTTGCAGTTCACCTTCTATGATCTCGCTCTGCGTCACTCTTTTTTTTTGGGTGCCTCGGGACTCGGGAGTCTGAGAGCTGGTTTTTAATGGCTTCTCTCTTGTCCTTCTCCAGTACATAGATTGACCAGTAATACTAGAACAGTAATACTAGAACGTAGAAAGTCTACTGGCATCTTTCAAGATTCAGTCCCCATGCACGACACTTCCTTTTTCACAATCACATTGCCACAAACACCTTCTCTCTCTCTCTCTCTCTCTCTCTCTCTCTCTCTCTCTCTCTCTCTATGACGGTAGTTTCTCAGTCTCGCACAGAGTGACAAAGAGTGACAATCAGGTCTTTCTCTCTCTACACAGAGTGACAAAGAGTGACAATCAGGTCTTTCTCTCTCTACACAGAGTGACCTTCTCTCTCTTATGTCTCATCTATTGATCTCGCTCTGCGTCTCTTTTACTTAGAGAGAGAGAGAGAGAGAGAGAGAGAGAGAGAGAGGCGCCACTCTTTTCTTTTGGGTGCCTAGGGACTCGGGAGTCTGTCTGTTGACGTGAATCTGTTTGAATCTTGATTGCTTGCTTTGCGATGTGCATGTACAAAAGTTTTCACGTTCTGAGAGCTGGTTTTTAATGGCTTCTCTCTTGTCCTTCTCCATTACATAAATTGACCGGTTGGTAAAATCTTAGAGCGGAATCACACAGGCGCATCCACATGCCACACATATAGCACAAGACGATTTAAAAATTTTCTCATGTAGGAAAAGAGAGTCTTTTTAAGTGTTTTTCATACAATGCAAGCTTATGCTCGAGAGGCACCACATACCTAGCTAGATACGGTTGGGAGCAGGGAACCGCCAGCCCCCCCAAAATCTTTGCTGAAATGGTTAGGCATACCACGACGACTGCACTTTTGCTTCGACTAAGCACTTGTAACAATGTAAACATTATTACCTTGTGTTTCTCATTCTTCTTGTTGAGCTTCCTTTGTTCTTCATGCGGAGAGTTGATGACATCCTCCTACCTTGGGGATGGCTTCTTCTCGTTGAGGTGTGTGACAATTAATGGTCATACTCTATAGGAAGTTCACTCAATAGAGCAACAACTTTGTCTTCAACATCCTCTTGTGCTTGGATATACACTAGTTGTGTGTACAAACCCTTGAGCCTATTGACAAGGCTCAAGATGTCTTCCTCTTTCATGTTGATTCTACATATGTTCATCTTTAATGGTGCTTTGGAGTACTGCTTTCGATATTTCTCTCGAGGATCTTCCATGTAGTATACATTTAAGTCGCTTCATATAAAAGGAGACCACAAGTATTGCCATCCAAGGAGGTAATCGAGGTTTTCTTAGAGTAGATTGAAAGGCCATTGCCTCCTAGAAAGCTAAAAGTAATTCAAACAACGCTGCAAGGTGCTATAGGCTGGTAGAAAGGGGTAAATTGCCTTGACCATTGAGCACACATATATGGGAACCATATCCCTCAGGTTTATACTAACTTATACCACCTTCCAAACTTGGAAGACATCATTGGCATTACCTAGTTACCAACCCTATCAAGTCATTAATGAAAGTAATGCCAATTTTTTCCGTTTTCACACTGTAGGGAGGCTTTCTTGAGCTACCTTGTTGCTATATATGCTAGCCTCTTGAAATAAATTTCCCTTAGAATGATCTAGCTTTCAATTTCCTAAACTATTGCTTTACTAGGCACGAACAATGTGTAGACCAAGTGATTAGGTTGTGCGATGCTCTTTTCAAAACCTCACCAGTTTGTAATGAAAACACACCGTACTTATCCAAATTGTATGATATATTCTGAAATACACGTTCTTTTTCCGTACAAGGCCATATTGTACTTTTCCATATGATCGTATGATGACAACCTTGTTTCATGCTTTGTCCCCTTTTGTTTCGCTTTATATATGTACAAATATGAGTTCACTATTGCTTTTCACTTGAGTTCGGATCTCGAATTCAAATAATTTAAGAATGTACTAATAAGAACAAATAATTATTGGGTAAATTGTGTGACAGAACTAGTGTAGGATTAAGAATTTCAATCGGATAACGTTGGCCAACCCATCGTAAAGACTTGGGGAACAACCCCTAAGGGTTACATGTCACACGAGTTGTCAAGGGGGTTTGAACCCAAGACCTTGGACACAAGAGTCTCTTGCTTGCTCTATCAACTGTGCGAGCAACAGTATAGGCTTGATTTGCCTCTTGCTATTTGGTTAGAATCTCAATTTCAGGTGATTAATGAGTACTAATGATATCCCAAATTATAACATCGCTTATCAAAGAGCTTATTGGATTGGAGTCTTTTCTCGAGGAAGATCAACCATAGAAGCTTCATCTATCAATTGTTGAGCTAATGCATACTCTTGCCACCAAAATTCTCAAGACATTTAGCATCACTAGTACGGCCGGCCACCTTTAGCGGTCTCTCTCTCTCTCTTTCTCTCCCCCTCTTTATCGTGTGCACAGGGGCTTCTTTTAGTTTTGGAATTTAGCCTTCATGTTGTAGATTTTGACACGTGTAAAGGGCTCCTCCTTCCGCCATATTATGTTATAGTTTAGACATATTACTTTACACCTCCTTCCGCCATATTATGTCGGTTTAGACATATTATGTTAGTTTAGATACAATCTATTGCTAATCAGACGAATTGCTACAATGCTTCAAGAATGACAGTCGTTCTAATGAAACCATAGATTACAAAAATTTGAAAATCTGAAATGCCAGTGTAAGTCGCAAACGAGCTGAGCAAAAATGGCGGTTTGTGCAAGCAGTGCAAGATGGGGTGGATATTCTAAGCTTGTCAATAGGGCCGGCCAGCCCGCCAGAAGGGGTGGCGACCTTCTTGAGCGCCATGGAGCTGGCAGCCTTGTCTGCCGTGAAGGCGGGTGTGTTTGTGGTGCAAGCTGCTGGCAACGCAGGCCCCCTTCCTGGCTCTGTTGCCTCCTTCAGCCCTTGGATCTTCACATTCGGTGCCGCCTTCCACAACCGCTCCTACCACAACTCCATCCTCCTCAGCAACCATCAATCCATCAGGGGCTTTGGCCTTTCTCGTAAGTCTCAAAACCCTACGCACAGAACATTTTGCTACATAATCTATCTGGTTGCTCTACTTTGTTAGGTTTGACTATTGAGAGAGATGGTGCTTAATATCAGATCCTCAAGCTTTTGGTTTTTCGTGCAGCTGGCACAAAGGGGACTGCGTTTTACAATTTAGTGCTAGCTTCTGATTCGGCTAGGAAGCAACGGCATCGACATCGGAGTTCTTTTAAACCAAATGCTCATGAGACGCACGCAAACACATGCCAAGATCCCTCAATGTTACACGAGGATATGGTGAAGGGTCACATCCTAGTATGTAGGTAAGCTGAGAATGTCTATTTGGCATGTTTTTTGTTACACTAGTCTTGTCTTCATGAATTTTGCATGTTGCAATGTTTATTTTGATGCAGCATGCTCAACTGTATGTATTCTTATGCTTGGCATCTTGTACAGGTTAACACATCTTGAGTGTTAGGCATTATCTAACCTATTATCGTTGAAAATGTAGGTATTCGACAGAGTTCTTGACTGGGAAGGCATCATTGCGTGGGGTAATTGCAACAGCGAGAAAACTGCATGCAAGTGGTGTGATTGTTGTGGTGGATAAAGATACTGCAGACACTGACATAGAACCTTTTCCCTCCACTATACCAATCGTTCTCATTCCAGGTCTTGAGGAGTCATTGGTTAGTGATGCTTTGTTTACTAGCTTTGGTTATGTTAATATGTTATGTATGCATATTAATTAGCAAAAATTGTCTCAACCTAATACATGCCAACAAGTACATGTGCTTAATTGATCTAAACTTTAACAATGAAAATATCTGTATGGTTTTCAGTTTACCTCGTTGTACTGCTACTTGACTCTTCCCTAGTCACCTCTTCAATATCATGACTTGATGAATCTCAAGTGAATTTTGTTTGGATGACACTGGAATGAATCATACACAATAAAATTCTTGCTAATAAAGAAAAGTGATTTGCCAGTTTTATATTATAGATGTTCTAATTTCCTTTATCATGCTTCGAAACAGATGTTGCTGTCATACTTCACTACCAAAAGCAACCTTACAGTGGAAGCGAGGATAATGGGGGGTTTAAGTCCAACATATGACAAGCGAGCCCCTCAAGTGGCCTTCTACTCAAGCAGGGGTCCTGACCTTGCCAACAGAAGACTAATGGTGGCGGAAGTGATGAAGCCCAATGTGATGGCCCCTGGTGATATGATCTGGGCAGCTTGGTCTCCAATAGGCAATGACGACGATTATTTTACAGGTAATTAATATTTATTCATTTGAGGGAGATGATGGTTATATTGTCTTGTGGCTGTGTACCCTTAGTCTATAATCTGCAATTTTTTTATAAGTGATTGTGGGATTTTTGTGGACTCAATTATATATACACATATGTACACGTATGTACATATACACATGACCTCATGCCAAGGACATCATTAGTAAAGCTTGATGGGCATGCTTACAATACAATGTCTGTTTGCTCTCTATTTTTTTCTTGTTCGATGAACAGCACATGAACCAATGAGATCGTAGCCTTTTTTTCAATATTTAAGCAAAGTGATATTGCTCCAGAAACAACGTAGCGGATGCGCATTTCTCTGAATAGCAAGTGCTGTTGACTAAACATCCTATTGATCACCCATTTCTTGCATTAATTAGTATAATTCAGTCCATGTCTTTTGTAGGCTTCGCTATGACTGAGTCTCCTCTCCATCTCCAAGCTACGACAGAAGATTAATATTGGCACTTTTGTATAAGTGAATACTTCTGTGTGTTCTGGGGATGCATATATCAATGCCTAGTTTCACACTTGCCTGTGCAAGGATTTGATGCCCCAGTAACGAGGATTTTAATGAGATTGTCAGTTTTTAGTGGGTATTGTGGATATGTGATCTATTCTTCATTTAGAAGGGGACACATTGTGAAATTCATATTTGATATCTAAAAGGGCAAGTTCAGAAAATAAGAGCTCCGTGACCAGATGGCTCCGCACGCCAATGATGTTGATAGAATGAGAATGAGAGCTCGTGAATAACCTTAATGTATATAGCCAGCTTTGTACTATCGAGAAAGGAAGTTGAAGCTATCCAATTCTGTGCAGAGGCAATGAAAGTTGACCATGTGCGTAGAGAGAGAGAGAGAGAGAGAGAGAGAGAGTGACATTGTGAGAATGGATGTGGGGGTAACGTTGCATGTGCAAGTGCATGCATGCCTTTTTACTGAACAAAGTGGAACTGTTGTGTAGGGATCGGATTCCAAGCACCATTGTGTGACGATGAGAGTGTGGTAAAAAGTCGTAGCTGCCAGAAGCAACACGACAAGCTCCCTGCGAACTTTAGAGCAGAAAAGATGATGGGCTTGGTTTTTGCGTCATCTCAAAAGCAGCTTTTGCCGTATTGCAAAGCTTGGAAGCGCGAGCGTTGTCTTTTTGAAGAGTGTAGTGTCATCCTCTTGGAATCCGTCACCTTGTTCATATTTGGGAATCTAACACTCACAAGTCCCGCTGTCCCATTTCTCAAGAAGGTAAGAGGACTCCCCCACATTTCCAATGTCGAAGATTTTATATTAAAACTCGAGACTGTTTCTACACCGAGTAGTTCACCTTTTGGCTTACGCTCACAAGTCTCGTTGTCTCATTTCATAGGAAGGACTCTCAACCTTCAATATCAAAGATTTTATATTTGAAATTGTCCTTATATGCCATCTCCTCTTGTAACAAAAATGTAGAAGGCATTTACTTCCTCATTCTTTGGTTGGACCTCAAACCCACAACCTCTACATTGGCAGGTTGGTGTCCTAACCACGTGCCCGTGTGGGTTTGGTTGTCCAACACTCCACTTCGTAGTGTGATAAAGTGAACATGTGTAGGCAAAACTTAACTCGGCCCTAAAAAGTAAACTCAACTACCATCCAATGGACACTTGTTGTCTCGACAATCATGCCCGTGTTCACCATCATTGGTCCCACCTTTTGGACATCATTCAAGATCTTGTTTGATATAGTGATGAGGGGTTTCAACCAAGCATGTATCCCATAGTACTCCACCAGTGGTGATCAATTTGGTATGTTGAAATAACGAAAAGATAAATATTTCAATAAAAAATCACATCTTTGCATGTGAGGCACAATTCTTATTGGCCATCTATAGTGCACAATTGTGGATTGATGAGTACTCTTATAGTTTATTAGTCTATGAGATGCCCTTGGTAGTATAGTTTTAGGGCATCTCATGGATAGTTGTGTGAAAGAGCTCCTAAGTCATGGGAGTTTGAATCTACAATCACAACATTCTAAACAACTTCTCCTAGAGAAAGAATTGAGAATCATAACCTATCTAGAGGCTTTAAACTTTACGCGTAAAAACTATTCAATATAACACTACTCTCCCATGTAATATAAAATCACTAGGCCCACCAGAAATGGGATGTTGATACAATGTTCTAATGCTGATACTTTCCCAAAATAAAACGTATCTACAATGACCGTTTCTAGATTTTAGAATCTACATGCACCCACAAAACAAAGCAATGAATCTAAAGTAAGCGGCTCTTCTACTTACCCAAAATTAAAAGTTGATCTTCACTAACGAATAAAAATATAGTATTTGAAAATTGAAACTATTTTCAAAAAATGAGACATACACCAATAATAGAATTTCAACATACTTCCCTTGTTCCACATTCGCCATCCTCCAATTTGTCAATGGGTTCAACATGCTAACTGATTCATGCATCACATCATTTGACCAAAATCAACTATATTTCAAGAGTCTACACGCTGATCAAATTTTGAATGCAACTACCTCCCCAAAATTTTTTCTCTCTGTAAAGGGCCAGAGCAAATTATATTAGAAGAGAAACATAAGTACAGAGTTCTAGGGGAGGTTTCCCATTAGAAAAAATACAAAAATTGACAAGTGCTGACTTCCTAGTTTCAAAATAACTCCAGTACATGATCATGTAGAGCAGCCTAACCTTTAATTTCAGCTTCCTCCAACCTGATCATTGCCATCTAGTAGAGCATTGATGACCTGTTGTATATGCGTAATCATGCGAATTCCATTTGCATACTGTCTCCTGAGTTTCTCACCGTCAGTCTTGCATTTTCTGTAATTTGGCACAAGATTAGAGCTGATTTTTTTTTTGGATCATTTGGAAGGCAAGGAATGGGAGGGTCTATGATGACCCTTACCATACCAAATATTTGAGGTTGTTGTTTGCTCATTTTAATGTACAGGTTACTCAACTCAAGCTGGATCAATGTAGGATTTATGAGGCCAACTACAAGGTGCTCAATGATTGTATGTGATATTACAACAACATCAACAAACAACAGAAAGTCTTGTTGGATGGGTCTTACTTCCACCTGCAAACAATGCTAGATGATCTCCCCAAATTTAAATTAAAAGGACCCCATCTCTATATTAAAAGTCCACATGCTGACTTGTTGAAATCCATGCATCAAGTTTCCCAATGCAACTCCCTTCCCAACGAAACAAAAGATGCTTGCTTCATCTAGCAATCATACACTCTGGTTCAATATGAAAATTGTTAACATGGCTACCAATGCTTCTAGGGACCTGTATTATTAACCTTAAACATCCACACTTCTAGCACCATGACTCATGGCAAACTGCCTAACAACTTTTCAGATACATTTACAGAAATCCGCCATCGTCACAAACTTCAGTTAACTCTCACAAACATACTTTGTAGACAATCACTACTTCATCTATGTATTCAGAGCACCAAGTTGACAAGAATACAGAAATGAATGAAGACAACAATGGTTGACAAAACTGTATTCACTTCCTTGACATAGATAGAATCCGCCATTACATCTGCTGCATCAGCGTATCTCTCCTCTCGCTATGCCCAAACACCCTTTCACATAAAACATCACATTCCTTCACTAAGATTCCAAAAGACACATTATCCTATTAAGGTCCATTACATAAGTTAAAACCCAAAAAGACTAATCCGCTGTGGTGCAGCCTTAACACTTGGCACAACCCGGTGGCTTGAGCCATAGGCTGACCTCGGACGCACTATCCCTTGATCCGCCTTCAGCCACTGTGCTTTTCTTCATTTACTCCCAGCTTTTGTTCCTCTTTATCAAGTGCAGCATCTCTCACAGGTGACTCCCCAGCAATGGGTTCGGCATCAACATGCACAACAAGGATTGAACCCTCTACAACTACATCCATACCGCCCTCAAGAATTTCCTGCAATTGAGCACCTTGTGCTCCCAACTGGACTTCAGACTTCTGCACTATCAACTCCTTTCGGATAGCCTCAAGAAGCAACTCTAATTTAGCATTACGAGCTCGCAGCTCCGCATTCTTTTCTCAAACCTTGTACTCCCCAACAGCTTCAAACCATGATTTGTATTTGTCAATCGGTTTTGCCATATGCTCCTAAAAAAGCCCAGCTGTCTGATGCCATAACTCCTTGGTGTAGTCAAACACTTCCCTCTTCAGAGTGTCCACATCAGCATTAGCAATTAAAACTCCACTAACTCCTTGGCCATCCAAAGTGGCTTTCTCAAGATCCACTAATGGAGTCAATCGGTTCATCAAGAAATTATTATCATCAATCAGATGTGCAACGTTATCTTCAACCTCCTGGAATTGTTTTTGGGTAGCATCCTTAAGTCCATCCGCCCACAGTTGAAATTCTTGTGCAGTTCCCGCCATATCTGAAATCCTATTCCGCATGTCCGGGCGAACTCATCTTGCAATGATGACTTCTCCTTCAACACTTCATCCACTCTGCTCTGCAAATGACTGACTTGGCGTTCCAGACTATCTATTCTTTCCCCTTCAGCCCTATGAGTCTCCAAAGTCAAAACCATGGCCTCTGGGTTGCCTTTAATGCCTGTGTAACCGGAGTCCACTCCCCTGAGCTTTCCCGAGCCTTCCACGGAAACAAAGTAATGGTACGACTCTTAGTGTCAATGTTAGACATGCTTGTTATCAAAGGAAAAAGTGGCACCTTCCCAACCGACTGCAATTTCTCATCAGTGCATACTGCAGATTTAATCCCTTAACCCATTGCAGCGTTAGACTTATCCCCAAAAGGCATATCCCAATCCAACTTCCGTTGTTTAGCTTCACTAATACTTTGCACATCCGGACCTTTGACAAAACTGGGCGGCGGTGGAGTTAAGGGTACCTGCAACACATGGGAAAAGATAGCTTCCAGGTAGGGTGCAACTTTTGTAACAAAAGACAACCTACGCTCATCCCGTGGCTCTGCCAACTGCAATCTGTCATATATGAATGACGCCCAATCCACCTTTTGGCCCCGCTCAGCATAGTAAATAGGGGTAAATGCTTCTTTGGACATTTAGGCTCTTTTAGCCAACAAGAAAACCTTATCCATATACCAGAACATGTGAATACTATGGAGTTTCCCGCAATTTCGCACCATGTAATATGCCATGCTACCTTCTAGCTGGCCAAACTCTGACCTCATCACCACGTCTGTCACCTTCTTCATTTTATGCAAAGGATTATGAGAAACCTGGAAGACTTCCGGCACCAACTTTGGGAAAATATCTTTTTCTTCCAGGATGTACCCAGCGTTTTCCCTAAGGTGGCAGAGCTGTTGTCTTGCACGATCATTTTTCTCCCAAAGCGCCCAAGGTAGGCACGTATACGCGTAAAGACGCAGCCAAACTTCAGTGTCTCGATCATGAACATAAAACTTTTCATCAACTTCCATCTCCTCCAATGCGTCTTCACCTCCCGAATCTGCACCCTCGCTCTCCTCCACACTTTGTATGCTCTCCCTGCGGGTGCGCAAAAGCTCTGCCATAGCCATCTTCATAGAAAGCGTCTGCGGCATCTCTTCACCACTAAGCTCTTGTTGTTTAGCATCCGCGAGCTTCCTTACGCTATCACAAGACATTGCTTCTATGGTGATGGTGAACTGACGAACAGTGTCAAAGCTACCTTTGGCTAAAAGCACAGGATGCTTACATGCGAAATAATAATGACCTTCTAACTAAAAATTTGCGCTGCCTACCCCATGATGGCCCTTAATCTGAGATTGCGTGTTAAGACAATGCGCACGTGCAATGATGAGACCCCTCACTTCAAGGGAATCTCCCTTGAAGATATTTCATCCCACGAACTGATGACATCTTGGATGACATACCCTCGGTAATGTGTCACACAATACATTTCCGCTGCGGTTTATTCCCAAAACAATTCCCCTATCAAAACAAAATCCGATTACATTCCGCAGCACTGACTCACTGCCACACACGTCACATTCCCCAGTATCCTCCAAAGATTCCTCCTTGCACTCTGGCACTGGTTGCACCCATTTCACTGCAATCTCCTCAGCTTTATTCACCATCCATTTTGCAATTTCAAGAATCTCCCCTTAAAATTCCTTCAACCTAAAGCCATTGATTGGTTTCAAAATAGGTGTACCAAAAACATCTCTCAATCTGAACGTGGCTTGGCCCAACTCTTCCACAATTTGATAAGGCCCAAAATATCTTAGCTTCAATTTCCCTGGGTGTGGGCCCAATTTTGAAATGTACAACATCACCCAATCACCCTTCTGAAAATTTTTGAATTTAATATGCCTTGTCATCCAAGCCTGTCTCCTCTTTTGTCCTATATCCGCTACATAGGCACTTTGAATCCGATCCTCATACAACTTCAACAACTCTCTTTGTCTATGCAACACACAATCCTCATGGCTCAACCTATGTTGAACTGCCAACCTCAGACTTGGAATTACATACTCCATGGGAACAACAACCTCAATCCCATAAACCAATTTAAAAGGTGTCATCCCTGTGGCAACCTTGTATGATGTACAAAATGACCATAAAACTGAATCCAATTTGTCATCCCAATCCTTTCTATTTTCTGAGACAATCTTCTTCAGGATCCTCACTAGAACCTTGTTGGTACTCTCAGCTTGTTGATCGTTTGCCTGCGGATGATATGGGGTTGACTTCTTGTGCAAAATCATATGTTTTGATGTCAACTCTGCAATCACGGAATTCAAAAAATGCACACCCTGATCTGATACGAACTCAATGGGACATCCAAATCTTGTCATAATGGTATACAAGAATCTAGCCACACTAGCTGCTTTATTATCCCTCAAAGATACTGCTTCCATCCATTTGGTAGCATAATTTGTTTCAACCAAAATATACCTTGCTCTTGTTCTGCTAGCTTTTGGTGATATTGGCCCAAAAAAATCCGATCCCCACTTCTGAAATGGTTCAAGTGGCAACACTGGGTGATCCTGCATCCTATCCATTGAAGTCGGTTGTCCAATCTTTTGACATTGCAAACATTCTCTTGCAAACTAATGTGCATCCTTGAGCAACAATGGTCCCACAAACTAGCTTGCATGATTTTCCTCCCTGTTATCTCTCCTGAAAAATGTCCTCCTGCTGTTCCATAATGGGCCTCTTGTAACACTGCCTTTTGTTCCTCATTAAGAACACATCTCCTAATGATCTGATCCGCTCCTTTTCTATACAATGCTCACGCAATAATCAGAAATGGCCTACTTCTCAATGCAAACTCCTTCCTCTGATCAGATGACATACTAGAAGGCAACACTCCATCTGTCAAAAATTGCAACATTTGGTCATACCAATTGTCAAAATTTTATCCCTGCACATGAAACAAATCCGTATCTGGGAATTGATCTGACTCTCCTGGTGGATCTTCAAAATGCTCCAATCTACTAATATAATCCGCCACTGCATGCTGATTCCATGGTGTACTGGATGCCGATTCCTTGGTGTATGCAACACTGTATACTCAAACTCCTGCAATAAAAGAATCCATCTGGCAAGTCCTCCCTCCAGCTTGGGCTTCTTAACCAAGAAAATAAATGCCTAATGGTCCAGATGGAAAACTACGTTATTCCCTAGCAAGTAATGTTGAAATTTCTCCAAAGCAAACATCATCCCTAAAGCTTCACGCTCTGTAACTGTATAATTCTTTTCAGCTAGTTTCAACATGCGACTTGCATAATATACGGGTCTGAACCAACCTCGGATCTTCTTCTGCATCAACACTGCTCCTATTGCAATATCCAACGCATCCACAAAGACATGGAAAGGCAACTTCCAATTTGGAGGTTGAATAATAGGTGAAACCACTAACATCTTTTTCAAACACTCAAAAGCTTTCTCTTGACCATCTCCCCATACAAAATCAATATCCTTCTTTGTCAAATGAGTCAAAGGTGCACTAACATCCACCAAATACCTCAAATTCCGATTATGCCATTTGATTTGTCCCATAAACCTCGAAATCTCCTTCACATTGCCAGGTGCTACTGCCTTCTGTATGGCACTGATCTTATGGAAATCCCTTCCTTTGAAATGATATTCCCTAAAAGTTTTCCTCTTTAGACTGCTATTGCACACTTGTATGGGTTCAAAGACATCCGAAACAATCGGCATCTCTCCAAACATTTCCTCAAAGATTCTAAATGGTTTTTCTTCTCACTAAACACAGAAAAATCATCCATAAAAATCCTCATGAACTTTGTCAAATAAGGTTCAAAAGTTTTAAATGCTGCTTTTGAATAAAAAGGGGGTCCATTCTTCAATCCAAAACTCATCACTGTATATGCAAAAGCTCCCCACTCAGTAATAAATGATTTCTTGGCTACATCCTCATCTGCCATCCGAATCTGATTATACCCTAAAAATCCATCAAGAAAACTATACATCTCATGGCCTTCTACATCATCCAAAATAGAGTCCACAAAGGGCAATGGGAATGGATGTGCAATGGTTGCTGCATTCAATTTCCTGTAATCCACACAAACACGAATTTTTCCCAACTTCTTGAGAACCACTACTATAGGTGACAACCATTCCGCTTGATCAATTGGAACAATAAATCCCACTTGGAGAAGCTTATCCAACTCCTCTTTAACCTGCTGAGCATAATTGGGGTTCATTCTATATCTCTGTTGAATCATTGGAACTGCATCCTCCTTCAAATTAATATTGTGGTTGTACACCTTTGGGTCCATGCCCTTCAAATCGAGATAGTCCCAAGCAAAAACATCAACAAACTCTTGCAACAACTGCTGTAAATCCTCCGTAAATGCATCATCTAGGTGAACACTAGTTTTAACAGCTTTGGAACTCCCTTGAGATCCCAAATTCAAATCCTACAAATCATCCTCCTTCACTCTAGAAACCTTCTCCATCAGCTTATCATACAGGAACTCTGTTCTAAGGACTGCCTTTTTTGGTGCAATATCTCCCTCTGAACTGTCCTGATCCTCTCTATCACCACTGTGACTGAATTTTGACTGTTGGTATGACTTCTAATCTGCATCCGCTGCTTTGAACTTAACAGGTGACTTCCGCAACAGTCCTTGATTCCCATACTTCTCAACAATTTTCCCATACTTCTAGTCAGCTACCAGGTCCTCTTTGTGAAATTTGAAGCATGCGGTGTTCAATGATTGTATAAAGACTGCTACAAGGTCCAAGTCTGTGAGATGATGTTGATGCAATACCCAACGTGAATCAAAGTTTAACCACGCTATTTCTGCAAGCACTTCACGATCGACTTTGATATGACTCATTTCTATAGTGTTCAACAAGTACAAGTTACTGGGGTCACGAATCCTTGACAAAGCTATGCATACCTCTTTATTACAATGCTTGCAAGTTGTGATACACGGATTTGTTATGTCTATCCTTGATATGACTCATTTCTATAGGGTTCAACAAGTACAAGTTACTGGGGTCACGAATCCTTGACAAAGCTATGTACACCTCTTTATTACAATGCTTGCAAGCTGTGATACACGGATTTGTTATGTCTATCCTTGCAAGCGTTTGTGTAATAAAGATGAGACACTAGCTCCTTATCCAAAGGTTGTCGCAAGTACAGGTTGTTTAGGACATCAAGGTCTTCTTGTTTGTGCTGCCCCATGCGTACTTTGTTTAAGATGTCTAATAAACAAAGGTTATTTTTCCGCACCGGCTGCCTAAATTCATAGCATTGTATATTTTCATTCCAATATGATGGGTGCAAAGAGGTTAGCGTGGGATACTCGGAGAAGATCCATGAGTCCTTCACTGGACTTGCTTGGCACAAGTCCTCACACATGATGATGTCCACGCCCCCAAATGGTTTGGAGTGGTTGTGTTTAATCTCACGTAGCCGCATGTCAGTAGTGACCAATGTGTTCAGACCAATCAGAAAGACCACGTCCAAAACCACAAGTTGCGATATTGGGTAGAAAGCATGTCTAGTTTCTTGCTGCTCAATGCAGAGTAGTTGCATAGAATAATAGGCAAATGAAGGGCAGAGTGGATGGTTGTACCACCTATGTTGAAGGCAGTCTTGTCGGTATAGGCCACCAAAAGCGCACACGGGAGCTGTGAATCAAGTGTGACACCGTGTGAGTAAAACCGCAACAATGCTTGCACAAGAAGGAGAAAATTGAATTTTTTCCCTGTTCTAGCATTCCTGGTCAAAAAGAGGTGCATGTTGTACTCAGGGATTGTTCTTTTCTTGAGCATTATGTCTTCCAGTAGTATGCGTTTTTGGTTGTTCATTATCCGGACCAAAGTGTGGTACTCTTTGTTCCGGCATCATGTTGTATGTTAGCATGGGCTTCTCAGTGTGTTTCGGGTTCATTGATTTGAACCCCATGTTGCTGCCAACATCATACAATGTTGTGGCATCTTGTTGTGCTATATCTTTTGAGGATGTTGAGACGGGTGACGAAGCTTCACATTCTTTGACAGCAGGAATTCTAATGGAAACTAGCCGTGTCTCCAACAAGTTAAGTTGTCCAGTACAAGGCAATTGCAGAGACAATGGCATGTTCACAAAACAAAAGGAATTAGATAAATCCTTTTCGGAGTGTTCAGGAACAATGCAAACACAATAAACGTCCCTTGAAGCAAGCATTGTCAAAAACGACATCATTATGCTCCAAAATGGCTCGAGCTTGGGCTGAAATGGTTTTAAGGGTTTGGTTTTGGAAATTGACTTAACCATTTTTTACAATACTACATCTCCTACTTGTAAGATAGAACTTGTTTTTTGAGCTGATACTTATCTCACTAAATTGGCTAAAAAGCTATATTATATTTACTTCGTACTAGCTTCTGTTATGTTGCTCTTTTTCTTATTCGTGATAATGCTAAAAGTTGCTACACATCCGCTATTGAATATGAGTGGCAATACATGCTCGGATTGTATATGGAGCTAAAGTATGGCAGCACATACCGGATTGATTAAGTTGGTTCCAAGATACTTGTTTTTTTTTCACATACGTTGATGTTTTTTGATATTGTTCGGTGACTTACCATTACTTCAACAGGGAGATTGAGTTCTATAGGGATTGGCTGGGTTTGAACCTCGGCTATTATATAAAATTTGTTGGTCTTCATTGGCTGGATTCCTAAAAACACTCAAAGTATATAGGAGCTGACTCTAACCTAGCATCTTGCAGTATATACAATAGTGCTTCTAGAAGTTGGTTATAAAGGCCTCGGTATTATAAGGAAAGTCATATAAACTCCCTTTATACTGATCTATTCTGGTTTTTCTTATGTCGTATCTGTCTCGGACCAGGTCTGAGTCTGATCGAAGGACTGACTCACCTAGGGCTTTATGTTTTTTAATAAAAACAACAGTTTATTTATGGCTAGGGATACAGTATAACACACATGACATGATAAGCATTGATATTTCTTGAGGAATATAGTCTTTTTATATATATAAAATATATAAATCTTAACAGGGGGAGTGTACTCAGATTTATAAATTTGTAAAAATCTTCATTGATCCTTTTTTGAAGATATCTCAGGGTGATTTTAAAATCGGTTCTTAAAGTAGGATCTGTTCTAAATGTTTTCAAACCACAAGGATGAGGTTGTCCTTAATTGAGCTGGGTTTTGGCTTGAGATTAACTTTACCTACCGACAATGAGTGAAATTCTCTCCTATCAGATCAAAAAAGAAGTTTTTCGTTTCTCCAAAAAACTTAGTGTAGCAAAAGATGTTTCAAAAAAGAGAGATATATATATATTAAATTGAGGAATAAACAGATACATAGCTGCTTTATGGGTGTTCAATTTCCTTTATCAGATTGGCAAAAATGCCAAAGAAAGGTTTATTTCAAAAGTGAACAATATACTTGTTAAGAACTATATGTTTTTTTAAGGTGACATGGATAACAACTGGGATGCCCTGCATCACCTGCGTACAGTCACGTGCTAACGAATTGTTTTCTTGTGGCTATGGGTGCAGGTGAGGGCTACCTTCCTTGATTAAATTGTCCAAGTCTTAACAAATGGAGGATATCTTAGTGTGACGCAAATTATCCCAGACTTTGGGTTTATGGATTCTTGAACTATATCTTGTTATCTTCATTACCTTGTACAAAATTTATTTTCAACTGCAAATAAATTATTGTGCAATGCCACTGTACTTTTCTAGAATTTTTGGTCTGTGAACAGCTAGTGTTCGTTTGCGTATATTTATATAGATTTAAAACTGCTACACACACACACCTCTCTCTCTCTCTCTCTCTCTCTCTCTCTCTCTCTCTCTCTCTCTCTCTCTCTCTCACACACACACACACACACACACACACACACACGTGCGTAGACAACGGGCAACTGTAATATCATGTTCTCTCTCACACACATACACACACAAAAAGAGTGAACACTCTAACTACTCTCTCTCGCTCTCTCTCACTCTCAAACACACACACACACACAACCTTGGGTATGCGCATAGGTTCGCTAACATAGATTGGACTCTCTCTCACACACACCACCAA
Organism: Adiantum capillus-veneris; assembly: GCF_014529385.1. Lineage (NCBI taxonomy): Eukaryota > Viridiplantae > Streptophyta > Polypodiopsida > Polypodiales > Pteridaceae > Adiantum > Adiantum capillus-veneris. Next base: position 105,283,083 of record NC_140946.1, read on the forward strand.
GAATGTCCAGTCACACTGTAGGTTGAGATTCGAGTCTCATACGCACACATAGCCATTGGCCAATTGCGTTTCTTCTTCTTCTTCCTCTCTCTCTCTCTCTCTCTCTCTCTCTCTCTCTCTCTCTCACACACACACACACACACACACACACACACACACACACACACACACACACACAGAGTAACACGTGACAGAATCTTGAACCAATAGGTACTCTCTAAGAGCTCTTAGAAAAGCCATCCATATAGTACTACTATCTTCCCTAGTGTCATATACACACACATACTCAAGTGTATATGAATCTTTAGATGAGGAAGACAAATACTTGTAAGAGAAGCCTAATAACAACAACATTGTCTCCGTTTGTAATTATTTTCATGAGGTTGGATTTCTCTATAAATGCAATATAAAATGTTTTTTTTGTTAAACGGTGTCGCATTGAGTGAGAGTATTTAATTTAGATTACTAGAGTTTCATACAGATTTGAGAATTATTGTTTAACTTTATGGATATTTTTATTTGCCTGTAAGATGTTTCGTCTTAAGTCTTAATAAAAAATTCAAGCAATATTTTGATTTCAATTCAATGATTAATGGTTATTCTTATTAAAGTGGATCATAACCTTTGTCAAGATGTTCTCATTTGGGGATGTTGAATATATATCATTAACAACATTTCACAAGTTGAGAAAGCTAAATTCTTGCTTTCCAACATGTTATTGTTTCCATACTATGCCTATGCCAAGCTTGACTTAGAGAAATGACAACTTGAGATGAAGTTGTCCATGTATAAGGGTGACTTATTATTGACTCATGTTTCATCATACATATATTGTAAAGCCTTTGAGTTTCCACCTTTTTGAGTAGTGTTGATAAGTTTTTGGTATCAAATCTTCTTAAATATCCCTATTCATGAGCTATTGGTAGCTATTTCTTTGGTATTGCTAAAGATGATACCAATAGCTATTACCTTGTGAACTTAACTATTAAATTGCGGATTTTTGATTTTTACTATGTAGCTCATTTGGATAGAGAAAGTGTAACATAAATTATAGATATATGCATTGTTAACATAGAAGATATGTACCAATCGAGCCTATGTAAACTGCTAATCAAGAAACCTTTGGTTGGATACAATAACAATAGGGGTCACATGTGGTTTCAAATACCAAAGAAATGGCTTAACTAAAACATTCCCAAGAACACGATGTGGACACGAGGAAGTACAAATTGACTTTCTAGTGTGAATGTTTAGTGCACAGGATTTGTGAGGCCTTTGACCTGGGAAGTTCACTAAAGTATATGTAACATAGCACACGTGTTCAACATAATGGATTTTGTATTCTTGTAAAGTTACAGAAACATGTGTAGATAAGGTCTATAAGGGGTACTTTTAATCCATTCTAGTGAACGCACATGATATAGGAAAATTTTACATAATGAATGTTCCAGACCTTTGAACACATAGAAAAAGGGACACGGGGGGAGGGGGGTTGCTCTGATTACATCAAACGCTACACCTCTATCTCATGGCCATGCATTAAATAAGCCCCTATTTGTCATTATAAGACCCCAACGTGGGAGCTCTTGCTCTCTGTACATATAGCTTACATCCTTTTCTCATACTTATACACAATAGTGTTACAAATTTTTTCCATGTAAAGGCTCCCGGGGCCCTCAACAAGAGTTGCCACAAGGGTGCGCAAAATGGCCATCCAAAAGTCCCGGATGGCCATTTCGCGTGCCCTTGCGGCCACTTTTTTTGTTTTTTTAATAAAAAATTTAGTGTTGAACTTTTAAACCGTGATGCAAAAAACATCATATCTTGCTCGGATTCTCCAAAAATCAACGTGCAAGTTGGCAATCTCTTTAAAAATGATATAAAACAGACATTTCTTACGTTTTCCTTAATCTACGGGCTTCAACGAGCATTAAAACCTTGTTTTTTATTGTGTTAAGGACTGTATTTCCTACATACAAAACTTTCCCAAAATCTTGCTCTAATACCTTCAAAAGCCCCAGGGAGTGAGCTTTTGCTCTCTGTACATCTAACTTACAGCATTATCTCATACTTATACACCATAATTTTGTAAATTTTTGCCATGTAAAAGCTTCTAGGGCCCTCAACAAGAGTGGCCACAAGGGCGCGCAAAATGGCCATCCAAAAGTCCCGGATGGCCATTTTGCATGCCCTTGCGGCCACCTTTTTTTTTTTTTTGTTAGTGTTGAACTTGTAGACTTTGATGCAAAAAAATACATATCTTGCTCGGATTCTCCAAAAAACAACATGTAAGTTGGCAATCTCTTAAAAAATAATATAAAACAGACATTTCTTACTTTTTCCTTAATCTGCGGGCTCCAACGAGCATTAAAACCATGGAGTCTGAAAATACTCAATGAACCAATGTTTTTTATTGTGTTAAGGATTGTATTTCCTACATACAAAACTTTGCCAATATCCCGTCCTAACACCTTCAAAAGTGGCTTCCAAGGAGTGCCCTCGGTCAATATTTGAAACTGAAGGAAAATAATCAGAATGAACTCCTAAACTGTGTACAAACTTTAAAATAACCAAAATTTCTTTCAAAAAAAGTTATTACTAGAAATTTGAAAATAGACTTCCCTTGGACTTCCCACGACGATAGAAATCAAAGGGTTTAAGGAGAGATGTGGCATCGAGGTTTATTCCGTCAAGATCTCTTCTACTTTATCATGTCTTCTCATGTACAATCTTACCAAACAAAAACAAATTTACACTTTAAATGACTACAAATCTTATTTAACTTGTCAAACAATCTAAAATATGATAGACCTTGTGCGCTCCTTGCCGCACTGTCGAAGCAAGGGACTTGCCAATACACCGTATGCGAGCCACAAACGGCTCCAAGCACACAACAAGCCTAAACTAGCAAGCTCAAGAAAACAAAGGGTGTGTCACTCACCGCTCTACGCTCGCCTTCGTGGTGGATTCCTCGCCGCGATGAAGAAGAAGCTGCAGTCGTGCCGCGCTCAACCGCTTCGCCGCCGTCGTGCCTTCGTAATGCTCGATCGCACACACACTCTCCCTCTCTCTCTCTCTCTCTCTCACACACACACACAAGGAGGTGAAGAAGAAGAAGATGGAGATGGAGCAAGAGCACTCTTCAATTGCACAAATGAGAGAATGAGTAAAAATTAGGTTTAGTTGGCTTTTATAGGAGCTCACCCCATTCACACTTGGGCGCCCATGCTTAGCCAACTAATCCCTTGAATGTTCCAGTTAAAGTGCGCCTCTCATCGACGATCACTCTACCTTTCCTTATTGGACCGACAAGCCCGGTACCTGACTCTACCAAATACATAATACACGTCCGTCGTAGGTGATGGGGTGTCCGTGTGCCGTGAGGGTTAACATGCCCCCCTTCCTGATGTAGATTCCGTCCTCGGAAGCTATTGAGTTGAAGCTGGTTCGTCGAGGTGGAAGAGCATTTGAGATGAATGTCCTTAGCCTTCTTCAGTCACTGCAAAATCAAACAACATTGGCACAGTAATTGCATTCTCTTAAAAAGCATATGCAGTTTTAGGTAGACACATTGATTGGTAAAAGAATTTCAAACAATTTGATAGCAATGAACATTAAATTGCAATGTAATCAAATGCATAAACAGATGTAAAGGTAGAAAATTAAACAAGTATGGGGTCGCTAATTTGACGGTCGAAAGGCACTAGAGATCAAGTATTAATACCATGGGTAAGCTTCTTAATTTTCTGTGGTCAATTAATTTGTTTAATCGCGAGAGCCAAGTATTCATGTTCGAGGGCTGACTAGAGGCTATATCTAGAAAACTTTGTAGTTAAGCTACCATAAAAGGAATTTCTCATGAAATCATCGCCTGACTGATTACTTTTTCTTTGACCCCCCAAAGTCTTTTCACATTGATTCAATTATAAAGTGGGTGCTTATTTTGTATGCCTTGGGTTTTTTGCTTTTCAAGGAAAAGCGCCCACACTGGGAACCTCTAGGGCTCTAGTACCATAGGCGATACATGTGAGTGAAGTACCAAATCAAGCTGAGATTTCTCTTCCAGCTTAAAATTTTACATTGTGGCACTTTGATTTTTTGCTTGTTCATTTTCAGCATTTAAATTTTGTAACTTTGGGGGGTCATATAACACTGTTACCCTCCCCAGGCTCATCACATTAGTAAACTCCCTTTATAATACTTAAGCTAAAGGTCACTAGTGTTAAGCCCACTAGAAAGCCCTAGTACATTTCATACAATGCTGCCTAAATCGGATTAAGAACCTAAGTAACCATTGCTTATTAGGAAGGCATTCCCCATGGTATTAAGAGAAGATTTCTAATACCTAGCTTGGTCAAACTAGCTTAGTCGGACTGCTTGATTTTTACACCTAAACAAGTGATTATGACAAAAGATTGCATTGAATTAAATGTTTGATACTAAGCCAATGCGCTGAATAGTATGCTACCAATCACAATCAAAGCAGACAAACATGGATGCAAAAAGATAAGGGCAATGCTAATGGACAAGAAACACCTGTTTGTGTCGATGGTCGCGCTTGATTTGAAGAGTGAGTCGAGATAAAGATTCCATGAAGGTCCAAATACTATCAATAGCAACACGCTCCTGTACACACTAGGAAACAAAAGGAATACCTCCAGGAGGCACATCAGTGGGAAAAATTAAAACTCCTAAAAAACAAACTCAAAACACAATCTAGACCCCTAACCTACCTATCTGTCACCCCTTTTAGAATCAAGGAAAGAGGATATTATATAAACCGGGTCTAAGGCTAGGCCTCTATCCTCATCATCTAGATAAATAAAATCGTTGTCCGTGAGGCCATAGTCTTCCTCGGTCTCTATTAGTTCCTCTTCATCATCCTCTTGTGCAAGCATGCTAATCAAGAACCTCGTGATGCGTGGATACTCATCTTGTGCAAAAGAATAAGCATGTGCCATTGGAGACACATTCGCTACTGGGTAGGGATCACTAGTTAGCCATAGACGTATCAGCCATTCTAACTCCTCAAAATTTCTCTCACATGCAAGGCTCTCTATCAAATCCCATTCGCAAGAAAGTATAGGGTAGCATACGTAGAACACTTGTTGAAAAGACAAGGGGTACCTTTCATCAAAAATAGAAGTGCATGCCTCTGGTGAAGTAGCCATTTCTGACAAGACAGATAGATTTGGTTAGGCCTTTAAAACATAAGAGTTGTTTTTGTGTGTTGCTTGAATTGACACGGTGAATTTGGACTTATATGTAAGATCTGATAGGGTGCTCTCTCATTGCTAGGCGCTCTTGCTCTTTACTATTTTTGTTTTTTTGTGAGTATAAGGCTATATATATACATTCCCTAAGATCGGAGATTAAGAGGTCAGGGAAAAAGGTTGAGAGGGAAGCAAGTGAATGATGGATGTCCACAAACACTCCCCCCTTCCTTGGGTAGATCATACCGTTTGAAATGAGCTTGTCACCCTTTGAAACCAATTGTTCCAGTTGGTAATAGGTGAGGATTTTTGCCAGTAGTTTTCTATTACCCTAGGTGCCTCATCAAGCTGCAAGGGTGGTAAGGTACTCTCCCAGGATTTTATTTGCAACGTTGTTGTAGGTGGTGAACTTACCCCGGAAGGTGCAAACTCTTTCGTGCTTGGATGGATATGTACAGTGGTAGGTGGAGGTTGTGTCGAAGCTTCTATTTGCATATAGGAACTACATGAAGAGCAAGAAGCTTCATTTGATTTCCCTGTTCCTGAGCTAGGTGGAACAAATCGTTCTTTCTTTGGTACCCAAACTAGCTCTAGAACGGGTGTGTAACATTCCATGATTTTTTCCTTTCCGCGATTTTCAATTTTTTTTGGAGCCACAGGATTGGGTTTACATGGGCCAGGTGACAGGTAAGAGTACACTTTACGTTTGGGCACCCAGATTTGATCATTTCCTTCATAGTATCATTGGGCTTCCAATAGTCGTTTAGGAATCCAACGCAGCGTTTCTTTACATTTCTTGGAGTGAGTGGTACGGTTCTTACTAGGTTTCCGTTTTTTTGCATCAACCATGCTCACTACAGAGGTTTTAGGGACCCACTTGTATGTTTTCTCTGTTATATTAGGATGGTTCTTGTGTGTCTCAAGCTTTCTTTCAACTACATCAGTTGAAGCTCTAGAGAGTTGGGCTATGGGGACGTATGGTTCAACCTCCTGGACATGCAATGTCTTGGGTTTTATTTCCTTGGGCAATATCTCAGGGACTATGGCTTGAGTGGTAGGGCTAAGAGTTGGTTTTTGCGTTGTAACACCCCCAGTCCCCCAATCAATAGTGCATTTGGTGGCTATCATCCACGTGCGGCCTAGGTTTATATTACCCTCCATAGTTCCAGTAGGCATGACCAAAAAGTCTTGAGCTACCACCCCATTGTCATAACTGACAGAAGTGTGCCAGATTCCAAAAACCATAGTTTTTTTCTTGTTGACACCCTTGACTTGGATAATACTCTCAGATAGAGGTGGCTTCCCTAACTGACACCACACCCCATAGGATAGCAGATTGTATTTAGCACCCGTGTCCAATAAGGCGTTATATAGCACTTTTCCATAGGCACTATTTAACTCAATGGGGTATCGTAGAGGTGTGTCAGAGTCCAACCCATCCTCTTCGATTTCCATGTGGAATGCATTTGTGACCCCAAGGTTAGCCTCTCGTTTTTGTCTTATACGTTGTTGTCGCTCCTTAGCCTCAGCTTGAGCTTGTATCTTGTTTAGCTCGGTTTGTGCTTTGGCGGCCTTTTTTTTATGAATGGCCCGTAGTTCTTCTTGGCTTAAAGGATCATAATATCTTTTGAATTTACTCCCATTGAGGAATCCAATGGTTTCAACTCCATCAAGAGTTTCCACACGAAGGGTACCTTGTGGGGTAATTTCACATACTCTATATGGTCCTTTACCAGCATATTTCAACTTTCTCTTCTCTTTACGTACTCCATACATAAGGACTTTATCACCAACTTTGATGTCCTTGTCCTTCACATGGCGATCAAACCACTTCTTTCTCCTATCCTTTTCCACAAGAGCATTTTGCACAGCCAACTGTCTCTCTTCGTCTAGTTTTTCTAAGATAAACAAACGCTCGGTTAAGGGGTTACCATTCCATCCTTCTTGCGAAGCTACCCTAAGACTAGGAATGACAAACTCCCAAGGCATAACCGCTTCTTGGCCGTATACCATTTTGAATGGCGTACAATTAATAGCCACTTTATAAGGAGTACGATAAGCCCATAGAGCAGATGTCAACTTCAAATCCCAATCAGTGCGATGAGCTTCTACCGTCTTGGTTAAAATAGAGATTAGAGTCTTGTTGGTGCTCTCGGCTTGTCCATTAGCTTGCGGGTAATAAGGTGTAGACTTATGGTGGGATATCATAAAGGTCGTGGTAAGCTCTCTTATTACCTCATTTATAAAATGGGTACCATTATCACTAACAATTTCAAAAGGGCAACCAAATCTTGTGATAATGTTCTCAAAAAGAAACTTAGCTGTTGTCCTTTTTGTGAAGCCTTAGCTTCAGCCCACTTTGTTACATAGTCCGTCGCAACTAGAATATATCGAGATTGAGTGTTGCGAGCTGCGGGACTAATTGGACCTACAAAGTCTAAGCCCCATTTTTCAAATGGTTGGGTTACTTTAATTGGATGTAAGGGCATTCTGTCCTTGCGCTGTGTGGTCTTGTAACGTTGGCACTCATCACACCCTTTTGTAAAAAGTGATGCATCCTTAAATAAAGTTGGCCACCAATAGCCTGATTGCAGCACCTTTCTAGCAATCAGGTCCCCTGAAAAATGTCCTCCTGCTATGCCCATATGTGCTTCTTGCAAGATATACAAATATTCATCCTCGCGAGCACAACGCCTAAGAATATCGTCCTTGCCTAATCTATACAGGGTTCCGGCAATCAAACAATAGGGTTCACATTCTTTTACTAGCCTTCGAGCGATATCCTTACGAAGTTCCTTGGGTGAAAAACCATTAACTAAAAAGTTAACAATGTTCTCACTCCATTCAGGCATAGTCTCAACTATGAATAGGGAAGTATCGGGTAATTCATCATCAACTCCTGTGGGGCTTCACCATTGGGTATGCGAGACAAATGATCAGCCATGACGTGCCTTTTACCGGGTCTCACTACAATCGTGAAATCAAACTCCAGAAGAATTAACAACCATCGTGTGATTCTTCCTGTGGATCATGGCTTGTTTACCAGATACAGCAACGCTTGATGATCCACATAAAATACAAACTTGTTTGCCAGAAGGTAGTAGCGAAATTTCTTTACTGCATAAACCATTGCCAAACCTTCTCGCTCTGTAGTGGTGTAGTTCCTTTCAGCATCGTTCAATTGACGGCTTGCAAAGCTAATGGGATAGTCCAATTTATGTTCTCCTGGTTGAGTGAGAACACACCCAATAGCAAAGTTTGATGCATCAATATGCACATGGAAAATGACATCCCAGTTAGGTGTCCTTAAAATCGGAGCACTTGCTAGTGTTTTCTTCAATTGTTCATAGGCCTGGTCACACTCTTCAGTCCATTTAAATTCAATGAGAAGCTTGTACAAAGGATGTGCTATCTCAGCGAAAAATAAAATAAACCGTCGATAATAACCCACGTGTCCCATGAACCTTTGAACTCCCTTGTAATTGGTTGGTGGTGGTAACTCTAGAATCACTTTAATTTTTCTCTCATCGGTTGAGATACCATTCTTGGATACTATATGCCCTAAAATAACTCCATGTTTGACCCAAAATTGGCAATGTGAACGGGTTCAATGAGATACGATATAACCTACATTTTTCAAACACCTTCCGCAAACATGATAGATGTTCTTTCCAAGAAGAGTAAACACAAAGGTCGTCTAAGAAAGCTTCACAAAACTCTCTCAAATATTCTTTAAAAGCAGTGTTTATTAATCGTTGGAATGTAGCAGGGGCATTTGTTAAGCCAAAAGCCATCACACGAAATGCAAACACGCCAAATTCTGTGATGAAGGCAGTTTTAGCTTGGTCCTCTAGCGCTATCGTGATTTGGTTGTAGCCTGAGTACCCATCTAGAAAGCTATAAGCTTCCTTGCCTGCAACTCTTTCGAGTACATGTTCGGAATATGGTAGGGGGTAATGGTCTCTTCTAGTAGCTGCATTAACTTTTTTGAGGTCCACGCACACCCTGAGTTTCCCATTCTTTTTTGGCACGATAACTATTGGCGACACCCATTCAGAGTGTTCAATAGGATATATGAACCCACATTTGATAAGCTTTTCTAGTTCTTCTTGAATGATCTTTGCGTACTTAGGATTCATCGGGTAGGGTCTTTGTTGTACGGGCTTCGCAGTGCTAATCATAGGGATTGTATGTTGGACCACAGAAGGCGGAACACCTTTCATATCATGGTATGTCCAAGCGAATACGTCCTTGAATTCCTTGAGAAGCTCTTTGAGGACCGCCTCTTCAACTTCTGTGAGGTCTTGGGCAATAAAAACAGGTTTTGATTCTTCACCGGGGTCAGCTAATTCTATTTCTTTAACTATTGCCGGACCATCATAGATTCCATTATTCCCATCGATAGGTATTCTTTGGGCTTTTGTGTACACAACCTTTGCTTCCCCTGTGGTGTAAGATTTGAAATGTTCTGGTGCAGGATGCAAGTCTGTGGATTCTGGTTGTGCGTTGGTTTGTGCTTCCATTTCTGCTTTCTTGTGTTGTCGAGCTAACTCTTGGTTTTGACGCCTCCTTGCAGTGCGGCTCAACTTTGGCTTGTCTATGATCTCTAATTGGGCTATGTCATGGGGTCGTGGTCTACACCACATAACATTTTGGAGATATTCACCCCAATTGTCTACCAATTTTCGATGAGCATCACATGCTCCTATATAACTGAGCCATTCTGCTGAGGATCTCTTCTTGTTTATCCTAGCACGTACATTGGCTCGATATCGACGCCTCTTAAGGTTTTTCTTTTTCTTATTTGAGACCTGCTTTTGATTTGCATTTAGATCTGACTCACTAAAGGAGTCCTCGTTGGTGTCCTCTTCACTCTCGGAGGAGCTATCATCGGTTGATGTGCTCGGTCCTTCCGAATTTTTTGACTCTGAACTTGCTCCACTCTCTAATTCATGAGATTCAGAATCCGTTTCACTCTGGGAGTCAGTGTCCAAGTCGTGTTGGTCAAAGTCTTCTATTGAGCTATCGGTGTCACTGTCAGATTGGTCCACAATTGCCTTGCCCTTAGAAGATGCATGTATGGCACTTATCATGTTCAGAGGTGCAATTTGTGGTACCTCTTCCCCCTCTGGTGTGACCCAAGTGGTTCCTCTATTTCCCCAGGTATCTATGGTTGATGCTAGGTGGACCCAATCCACATTGTCTGATTCCGTCATACCCGGTAACACATCCATGTAAGGAGAATCTTGGCCAATGTCTGTATCCTTCTTACAAGTGTAACAATATTGTAGTGGGGCCGAGTGAACCGTGGTGTCAGAGCGATGATCAATAATGGTTTTACTCCCTAAGGGGTGTACCTTACCAGTCACCAAATCCACTCTAAGGACAGAGTCTTGGAATTGCAAATAGACATGATTTTTAGACCAATCGTGAACCATTTGTGCTTCCCTCATGAATGGTCGTCCTAAAATCATTTCATATGACATAAGGTGTTTAGAGAAATCCATTACAATGAACGTATGTCGTACCTTGTGTCCTAGAACTTTGATCTTAAGATCCTTGAGCATCCCCATAGGTTTGGCTATGGTACCATTTGCCATCTTTACCACAATGTTAGTAACACTGAGGCGGGGTTTTCCCATGGATTCCCAACAATCTTTTGTAACGATGCTAACTCCCGCACCACCATCAAGAATTCCCTTTATAGTTAATCCCTTGGTAGTGATGGGTAGGGTCGCATTAGACTCGTCGCCTTCAAAATACTGCCCTAATTCGTTAATGGGTACCTCGATCACAGACTCGTGTCCATCTAAGTCAAGTGATTGCACATGATTTTCCTCATCAATCATAATCGAGTCAGGCCTATTTGGTTGCGCAAACTGCGGTAATCCCGTTCGTAGCTCTCCATTAAGGAATGCTCGAAGTGCAAGGAATAACTCAGGATCTCCATACAGCTTTGCTATGATCGTGGTTCGGACCTCAGAAGACATGAAGTCCACTAGTTTGGCAACATTCATTGGCGTTTTGCAGGGTGTAGGTCCCTGACTAGGAACTGGTGAGGATGGAATCTCATATTCCTCAATGGGATCAGGTATTCCTTCGTTAAACATCCTTTCCAACAAGAAGGGTGTATGCTCACTTTCTGATGTCCCGTCCTCACTCCCTTCTTGGATGATACTAGATATGGCTAACGGTCTATGGTTCATGTGGGGTGGATGAACTTGCGTGGGAAACACTGTGTCATGAATTTTGACATGCATGGGTTCTGGTTCTAGTTTCCTTAGATGTTTCACCTGCTCAATCTCGTCTACTGGGTTTGGGTACGTCCCAATCTTCTTTTTACGATTCTTCCCTTTTTGCCCCTGCGGTTTATCTTGGGGGTCTTGGATTGGATTTGGAAACACTTGTGGTGTTTTCAGAGGCTCTTTATGGTTTACTCTTATTCGGTTTTCATTTGGTTCCATGTTACGGTTTTCTTTGTCGGTCTTTCCCTTTGTGGTATTGGTTCTAGTCTCCATTGTCTCGACTGAATCTGAATCATCCTCGAGGTCATTCATATACACGGGGTCATCTCCTGTTCCTATGTTTGTTTTGGAACTTGGCTTTGAATTTTCCGTATTCTGCAACTTCTTCCTTCGTGTCTTCTTTTTCTTTGCTTGGATAACTGACGCGGTATCTCTCTCTTCGAGGATATGTCCTGGCCCTTGAATCATGGACCGTGTAATCGCATAAGCGGGTGCGACGGGTGGTATTGGTGATGTCACACTATCAATTTCGACCAAATTCAGGGGTGTGATTTTAGGCGCATTTGGGTTATAGGGGCATTGGGCAATCAAGTGATCTATGCCACAACGATTACATGTGAGTATTGGCATTGCAGACGTGCTCCCTTGATTCATTTGCATCTGTGCAGCATTCTTTTGCAGCCTAATAGGGCACTCCGCTGCTCGATGTGGTCCACCACACTCGTAGCATTGAAGAGGTGGCCTCCTAGCCTGGGTGTTGATATTTTGACCTCTGGATGCGAGAGCAGCAGCTTGATAAACTGGCTTGACTTGTCCCCAACAATCTTCCATGTAGTATATAGGACATTCTTCCAATGTATCAAGTCCGTAGGCAATACTAGTGTCTATTTCCTCCTCACAGCCATCTGCATAAGCATTTGATGGCTCGCAACCCACTTGGTTCATAGGGGCGACTCTTGGATGCGGGGGCTGCGGTCCTAGCACAGGAGGTGGTAGCGGTGTAGCTTGTACAACATTTTGAGATCTAGGGACCATGTGTTGCGGTAGTTGCTCAACAGGTGGAGTAGGCATCAATACAGGAGCTCGAGGCGCATCCGTCCAGGCTACAGGTGGTCTATTTGCCATCATACGTTTGATCATTAAACAATCCTTAGCTTGGTGACCATACCTACCACATGCGTTGCAAGTTCCATTAAATTTTACTCTAAACGTAGGGCACTCACTAGTGCTATGTGGACCTAAGCAAATGGAACACCATTGTTGCTCCCTTCTTGGATACATGTGACTATTTTGAGGGGGTCGATTATCCTTAAGAGACTCTTGGATTGCCTTGGTGAGGTCTGTCAAGAATGTCTCAAATACCTTTGGCTCATTGGCAATGGGCTTTGCAGTCATGGGTTCATACTCAATGGCTTGTGAGCTAGTGGATCTCGTGTCAGTAGACACCCTCATGCCTGCTATCATCAAGTTGTCCTCTAGTTGGATTGCATTGGCAGTGACATCTTCCCAGGTTGTGATACCTCTAATCACTAGTCCATTATAGATTCCTTCATTCCTCAACCCTCGAATGAATCGATCAAGCAGTTGGTTATTGTTGAAGCGCTCATTTACAGGGCAGCGAGAGTTTAAGTGCTTTAGACGACTAATGAAGTCCCTTACTGACTCTCCTTCCTTACGTTCGGCCTTCTGTAGCTGAGATGCTACACCCCAAAGCACACCTTCTCGTATGTACTCCTTTAGAAACAACCTTCGAAGGGTAGGGTAGATTGTTTTCTCGTCCACCCTTAGGGTCCTATACCAATCTCCAGCCTTCCCACTTAATGTCAAGCTTAAGGCATTGCACTTATGTAGTTCGTTGCGTTCCCCTAAGGAATCACATACTTGTTCAAACACTTCAATGTGTTTCCTAGCATCTTCGTCCCCATTGAATTTTTGCGTGAGTTTGGCAATTTGTACTGCCTTACTTCTAGGCTCTCTATCAGATGCGTGACGCATATTTTCCGCGATAGATCGACCTATGGTTTGAGCAAACGCTGCCAAGTCACCTATGTGAGGAGGTAGGGCCGGTGGAGGTACTCTTGGAATCATATGTGGGAGAGGAACGGGTACCAGTCTTGGCATATGTATAGATGATACAGGATATGGAACATAACCGGGCATAGGTCCACTCGGATAAGAGCTAGGGAGCGGCACTCGAGGAGCATAAGCAAGTGGTACAATTGGAGGTGTGGGGGCCATGTGTGCCTAAGGGGCTAGAGGCACATAGGGTCGAGGCCCCATATTAGGTACTACAACACTAGGTAGTGGCACTGCGCTAACCGTAGATGTCATCGGTACATTCTCTGTTAGGCTTATCCCTGGAGTGAGCACTGTGTTTTCCTTAATAGAGGGTTGAGCCAAGTTAGGGAAGCTAAAGTTTTCGCTCGGAGGCTCAGATTGCATAGAGACCCCAGGTGAAATGACGTAAGATGGGTCCATGGGGCTCATTAGAGGAGTCTCCATTTGTGATAGAGTAGGCTGTTGAGCCTTGCTCGTATCTAGAAATCTCATGGGGCCAGTTGAGAGTATATTTACCCCTCGGTTTTGCCTTTCTGATTGAATAATGCCATGGATAACATTACAGATCATTTTCTGTTGATCTTCGATGCTCGTGGCACTAGAAGTGGATTGTACAATCTCTATCCATCCTACATGGTAGGCGTGGCCAGAGTGTAGATCCGTCAACACCTCAGTGTGGAGGTCGTATGTCCAATGATCATTAATGAACAATCCTTCTAGAGTCGACGTGTTAACGGTTTCTTGTGAGGTAGAAGCAATGTTGCTCCCCGTGGTTTTACTTGTCACCAACGGTACTCTAGAGGGAACTTCTGAAGGAGGCAGCTCAACAGGGCCTTCTTGGTAAGAAGTTGGCAGGATATCCACATGGACACTCTTTGGGGGTGTGGGGTCCACGTGCGATGTGAAAGAAGAGTCGACTTCCCCACCCCCTTCGTGTGCTTCATTTGCATCAGGTTCCGAGCGAGTAGCTCTACCTAATGTTTCCATGAAACGGCTAAACATACTAGTACTAGGCTGTGGAGCTTCGGGAGGTGCATGGCCTTCTCTCTCAATGTTTTGGGTAGGGTATGCTTCCATGATTTCTGAGTCGGAGGAGGAATCACTAGCGGCTATTTTAGGGTCTTGGGTGGTGCTACCTTGTGTCCCCGCTGAGGGTCTAGAGCTTATCGTGGATGGGTAATGGGTGTCCGTATGAACAGAGGCACTCTCAATATGCTCGTGTTCTAGCACCCGCCCAGAGCGTAAGTGCATGTGCTTTTGATACCCTAAGGTGTCAAAAAGCTGCTCTAGGAGGCCTTGTGACTAGTTTTTAGCGTGTTTTTTGTTTGTTTTTTTGCTAGATTTTTTAGAGCGTGTCGTGGAATGGGCCGTGTGATAGCTCGAAACGAGCGTATCGGTCAGAGGGTCGTGCCGTGCTTTACAGCCCTCCGTTTGGTCACTCTATGCCCTCGGAATCCCTAAAACTGTCAATTTCCAGTAGGGAACTAGGCCCAAACTAGAAAGTCTAAGGGTGCAAGTGGGAAGACAAAGGAGGAGAGTGGAAGACTTGTCCCACATGCTCTCATTCTCTCTTGAGGGAGTAGGGTATATATATAAGAGTGAGTCTAATATATATCATAAGACTGAGGACTGAGGCCTGGGCCTGGGCTTGGGCTTGGGCTTGGGCTTGGGCTTGGGCTTGGGCTTGGGCTTGGGCTTGGGAAAATGATCCCGATCCCGATCTATGAAAACGCAGATATGCAAAAATTGCAGAAAACGCAGATATGCAGAAATTTCAGCAAACGCAGAAATTGAAAAAACGCAGATATGCAGAAAATTGAAAAACGCAGAAATGCAGAAATTGCAGAAAAAAACGCCAGAAATTGCAGAAAATTAAAAAAACGCAGAAGTGCAGAAAATTGCAGAAATTGAAAACGCCGAACTTGAAAATGCGGAAATTGCGGAAATTGAAAAAACGCAGACAATAGCAGAAATTGAAACTTGACAGCAAATGCAGAAAACGCAAAAAACAGAAATCTCCACACACTCCTTCCCTACCTTTCCTATGATAGAAATTGCACCACAAGAAAGCGTAAAGTGCTAACCGAGCTTAGTATAGGGCATATCCCCGGCAGCGGCGCCAAAAATGTGCGCTCCTTGCCGCACTGTCGAAGCAAGGGACTTGCCAATACACCGTATGCGAGCCACAAACGGCTCCAAGCACACAACAAGCCTAAACTAGCAAGCTCAAGAAAACAAAGGGTGTGTCACTCACCGCTCTACGCTCGCCTTCGTGGTGGATTCCTCGCCGCGATGAAGAAGAAGCTGCAGTCGTGCCGCGCTCAACCGCTTCGCCGCCATCGTGCCTTCGTAATGCTCGATCGCACACACACTCTCCCTCTCTCTCTCTCTCTCTCTCACACACACACAAGGAGGTGAAGAAGAAGAAGATGGAGATGGAGCAAGAGCACTCTTCAATTGCACAAATGAGAGAATGAGTAAAAATTAGGTTTAGTTGGCTTTTATAGGAGCTCACCCCATTCACACTTGGGCGCCCATGCTTAGCCAACTAATCCCTTGAATGTTCCAGTTAAAGTGCGCCTCTCATCGACGATCACTCTACCTTTCCTTATTGGACCGACAAGCCCGGTACCTGACTCTACCAAATACATAATACACGTCCGTCGTAGGTGATGGGGTGTCCGTGTGCCGTGAGGGTTAACAGACCTAGAGTGCTTTTACACATTAACAAACAAAAATGTCCAAATTTCTTCTCATTAACACTAGGTTGGTAACCTAACAGGACATAAAAGTTTCCTTTCAGGGTTTTGAAAAAAACCTCCAAAACCATAGTAGATCCACTCATTTGTAAAATCCTTTCATGAGGTTATAGTTCAAGGCCTACTACACATGTAAAAAATAAGAAACTTGTAAAATTTCTCATCTTTTGGTCACACCAAGCCTCCAAAGTTGATGGACCAGTACATTTTCATCAAAACAGTCATTTCTTACGTTTTGTTGCATAAAAATAAGATCAGGGATTTTGTAGGACTTGAGATAAATTTCCTAGTTAACTTCAATGGGTTGGTGATCAGAACATATGATTGCTTCTCACTCACTATTTTTTGTTTTGCCAAAAGAAATAGGTACAAAAAAGTTGAATTCTTACCATTCTGCAAACCTATCATCAAAGTTTCTATAGCCACGCTCAATACAAATAATATATGCATGTTTTATTAGTTCCCTATTGTCCTTTAGGTTCATAAGGAGCCATGGAGCATGTCAAAAGAATAATACATCTCTTACCAAGGGAAATCTTGGGGACAAAAGATGAAGTGCTAAATATAGCAAACATGAAAAAACTGGGTTCAACATTATGAGTTGTAGAATCCCATAGAAACTATTCAATATCTAGCCAAATTTGATCCTTATGACTAGATATGGTTACTACCTACAAAATGCATGTAGTTGTCACAAGAAACTAACAATATTGAAAAACCTATACTTGATATACTAGAATGTTTCGTTTTCTTCTATAATTGAAAAAATCAACCATCGGTTGTCTACTATGCAAAATAGGGTATTAGGTGCCCCAAAACTCAAGGAATATTAGCTTTATGTTACAATATGCGACATAGAAAATCAAAACTGCATTTGGATATTATGAAAGCCACCAAAAAAATCATAGAAGAGCTAAAATTGGCTAAAAAACAGGATTTGACAATTTTTGTAATTTGGTCATAACTTATAACTTTAACATTTATTTCTCCCAAGAAGCATCGGGACATGTTGAGGACTACTAAAGATAGTTCTCTAGCATTATAGACCTCACAAATATAAATTTTATAGTGGTATAGTTGCAAAAAGTTGAAAAAAGCCAAAATTAGGACCCGTTTTTTCACAAAGTTTAGGCTGTGAAATGTTGTGCAAGGACAAGGTTAAAGATGGAATTGATATTCCAAAAAAATGTCGAGTTTTTTTCAGCTCATGAGACAAATTTCTAGTCAGATAGCACCTCAAAATCCATTTTGAAACTCTTGACATAATTCAAGGAAAGTGGTCACTTAACAGGACATAAAAGTGTCCCAGGACATAAAAGTGTCCCATTACCAACCTAGTGTTAACTTTGATAAACATACATTTGTGAACAACTTCGAAGAAGTAGTGCGGTCATAGTTCTTACATCCATTCCATGATATGGCATGGTATGGAGTGACCTATCACATAAAAATATCTTTGGTAGGAGTGTCCTCATGTTAGGAAAGGGTGTGTTGCTGCTGATCAAAAGATGTTGCATTGTCCTACTAGGGATCTCTCCATGTTAGCATAATGATTTTTGGTGTAGTGGGAGCCACATTGCCGTTGAGGAGAGCTTTGTGCCACTGTAAAAGCTTCATGTTATGCCAGTTCCTTGAGCCATTCTTACAAACAACACCACTCAACTAGCATACTAAGAGGTCACCTTGCAACAAAAACATGTATGAACTCAACATTTGCAAGCTGTATAATAAAGACACTTGTTAAGTATAAGTTGTACAAATTTGCAAGTATTTCCATCCAACTGGGAATAAACAATCCTAAAATATACATTATGATGAGATTACCCACCTTTAATAGGCAGGGCATTTTGACGCCATCTACAAATTCTTATACATTCAACATATAAGAATTGTTTTATAAAGTTCAGAGACCAACTGTCCGATCATGCACGGTACATTGAGGATGCTATGTTAACTAGATTTCCAAACGCCCCAGATCAACGTTTTTCACAACAATGATTGGAGGGCTACATAAAGACATTTCTAAAAAACAAGCAGTCTAGTGTGCGGCGCGCAGCAACCAACGAGGTCAGAGGTCTAGGAAGGAGTTACCGCGGTGGCAACATGGCAGACGCGGAGTGGGAGTGGGCAATTCAAGAGAAGAGGGACCAAGTTGCGACAAGCTCATCATATAGACAACAATGGAAGGCCTACGCAAGACTCCCACGCACTATGGCTCAGGAGGCAAGGGAGCTTGGAAGTATAAATATGTAAGACTATTTGAATTATAACGTCGATCGGTGACTATAAAGATTGTAGTCGATAATTTGGTATTTTTATTGCTAACTTAGAAAAATGTCACTCTCTGTTAGAAGCTGGACACACCCTACAAAAAATGACGGCTCGACAGATTATCATTCTTTTTGTAATTATTCATTCATTAAGAAAACCCGACATTTCACCTTGTAAATATTGGGGCTTATAGAAGTTTCCAGATTGTATCCTAGTTTTGACATTTAGATTGAGTAGATGGTTGATTTGTAACTTTAGGGTTTGAGAATTGTAAGGTATTTATACCACTTTTTGACCTTAATGAAGGGACCTTTTGTCATTTTAAGAAAGTTTGAAGTATGTGAGTGAGCGTACTGTGTACGAGAGAGAGTGTGAGCTTCATCTTGCCACTACGTGTGCACCGGTGGTCGGAATCGAGTGCGGAGAAGTGCAGCGTGTTGCCCCCGACAAGAGCTACGCGTCGATACCTACATTGCGCACGTACGGTCCGGTTTTGCGAGCTCCATCTACGAGCTTCAACTGGTGATTCAGTGAGCATACGTTGTCCGATTTTGCATTACAGCATATCCACGCGTTCACATTGAGTAGAGCTGCACATTAGGCACTTTAGATTTTGGAAACAAATACCTATAAATTTCGTCCACACATCCTACGTGATTTTGCACTGGGTGTTTTGGGTTGGGGTTTTGGTTCATAGACCTTAGGGAGAGTGCCCTATTGGTGTTAGTAGGGTCTTCTTCAAGTTCTGTGGTGTTTCGAGATTATTTGATGGATGTTCGGCTCTAGAAAGTGTTGTAGGAAGTTTACTCTTATGCACTCTTGAAGGTTGTGACTTAGACATTGGGTAGAGACCTCTCTAGGAATTAGTTAGGAGTCGGCCAAGTGTAGGTTGACACCCTATGCTTGCTTCCACGCGCCTGCGGGTCGAGCTTCATCCTTAGCTGACAAATCTTGTTAGGTGAGTTCTCGCTGTGCTGATGTCCGTCGCGGCGTATCCGTCCAACATTGGCACTGTTGCCGGGGACGAAAACCTAAGGTTGGTGACCGAGACTAGTCCTTGACGATAGGGTTTTTTTGGCTTGCCAAGAGTCTCGTTTTACATTTAGATAGGATTAGAGGGTGGAGGACTCTCTAGGTCTTAGAGGGAGTCTAGGGAGCGTGTGTCTGGCCTAGATCCTTCGACTTAGGTAGGTTTAGGTACCAATGAGATAGTTTTAGATATTAGTTGAGTTTTAGAGTAGGGGTTGGAGTGGTAAAAGCGGTGAGAGGAGATCTTGAGAGTCTAAAGAGGCCAGGAAGCAACCAAAACACCATTATCACCATTTCATATGATGAGTAGGAGTAGAGTAAGCAGGACATCATGATTCAGGATCTAGAGCACTTCATGCATGTATACTTGCTTGGTAGATTCATCACAAGGTTGTAAAAGACGCAAAAAGATGCAAAAGTGTGTTTGAAAGCTAAAGTGAAGTCCAAAAGTTACTGTGAGTGTTTTTGATAGAGCTGTTGAGCATGAGGAGCATTTCTGTCAGGAAAAAAATTAATTTTAAGCCAAGAGACATCCTACGCGTAGGATATCTACACGCTAATCTGGTGGGAATTTTGGGATTTTGAGTTGATCAGTGGGTTCAAAAGGTGGGGTTTACCCTATTTTCACATGGAAAGTGGAAATTTGACCATGTCTTGACAGGATAAGGCCAGATAGACTGAAATTGCTAGACATCCTACCCAAATTGTGCCAAAGCATTATTTTAAGACCAAAACCATAGGATGGCTGCATGAGCATGATTTGCATGATAGTTTGAGTGACTGAGAGAGGTTTCATCTCATTTGGGTGAAAAAATTGGGTTCTAAGCAGACTTTAGCACTTTTGAATGAAAAAGTCTAGAACAGCTAAAATTGGGGACTTTTGAAATCCAAACCAAAATTTAAGCATACCACTGGGTTGCTGACATCAAGGGAAAGCTATGGGTCAAGTATGGGGTCAAACAGGCCAAAAAGACATCCTACGCATAGGATGTCATCTGTGTGATTTTGCACTCCAAACTTGACTGTGAGCATACCAATGTGATCAGCACCTCAACGGGAGCATGTGCTTTGAATTTGAAGCCATTCTGATGAAAAAGACATCCTACGTGTAGGATATCTAAAGCAAGAAATTGAAGCCAGATACTGACTGGGGGGATAGAAAGGTGTTGTATAGCCTGAGGCAAGCCTCCTAGTCAATTTTGGTCCAAATTGGAGTTGATTAGACTGATCAAGACAAGCAACAGGCTGTCAGAACAGATTTCTAATCCATTGACCAGCTTATAGGTGTCCAAATCAAAAAGTGAAAACAGCTGTAGCCTCAGCACATCAAGGGGAATCCATAGTGCAAAAATCCAGGCAAAACAGAGTAGGAGACATCCTACGCGTAGGATGTCTACTGGGACCTACTGAAGAGAACATTTGACTGGGCTTAGACAGTGAGGTTCCATTTGGCTTAAGGGTTCCAGAACTTCTTTTAGAAGTGAATTTGGATCTTTTTTGTCCATTTGACGGATCAAAGACTGAATTCAAACTTTTTCACGTAAAATTGGCCAACATCCGAGGGAAGTACAGTTCCAGATTAGCAGACCTAATCCAGAACATCAGTCGTGTATAAAATATAGTAGTGGTTGAGATTAACTCTCCAGTTATACCAATCATTACTAAGATAACCTCTAGCAGTTAAATGCTTTGATTCGATTGCCGAAATTAAACGCTTGTATACAGGTATATTCAGCAGCAAAGCAAGAAGTTGTGCGGAGACTGATCCTTTGCCAGGTGAGTGCTTGGATTTGTGATAAATTGCATTGATAAGTTTGATGAATTTAAGATCAGGAAGATACATTTTTAGAGACCAGAAGGTGATAGGTGACCAAGGTAGCTTAGTGTCCACCGAGGAGAGTGTAACTCAGCCAAGGCTAGATCCAGTAGCACCGATTATTGAGGAAGGTAGTGATAATGACACTTTGTCAGACAAATCTTTCTTCACGATGGGTAGTCAACAGCCAGGAGGTTTTACCTATGACGGACCAATGCCAGGAGGAAGCACTTCCCTAAATCCTTTGAATGATTCCAAGTTTACTGTGATCTTCTTAGAAGGAACAAACTCAAGGGGAGCCCTAGTCTATTCTGACTATCGAGGACGCAAGTGCATTTGTATTGAAGAAAGGCTGGCTCAGAGATTGGAGATAATTTGAGTCTATGATGATGGAGATAGATTCCAAGACGAAAAGGGGAACCACTATCTGATAGTTAGTAACCCTGAATATTACAATAGATATGGAGATAACGTGGCGAAAGGGAAAATGGTTTCAGAAGCTCAAGAACCACCACCAAACATTGATCGACCTAGAGCAATTTTTATGTATGATAAGAAAACAACCACGGTTTCACCTTATAATGAGAACGTGGGAATCTACAAGCATGAGAGTGAGGGAATAGTCACTTACTTTCGCTGCAAAGAACCATACTTAACCGAGTTAAGCAAAGACAAGGTTCTTTACTTATTCTCCTATGAAACTGCAATGGGGAAGGATATTGTTTCTGTTGATAGATACGGGCGAGAATACCAATGCATTCTCCCAAAGGAGGTAGAAAAGGCAACAGTTCTAGGAGCATCAACATATGTCCCCGATGAAGTGCCAAGAGCCACCTACACCCCTAGCAAGTCGACAAATCCCTTTTCAGAGGAGTATAACGCTACCTCACATTCTACCCGACCGCAGACATTCAACAATAAAAACCAACCAGCAACTCAACCATCAATGCAGGCATGGCTTCGAAAGAGTGCAACATTGGAGCAAGACCTGGTTATCAAGTTGCATGAGGGCTAAGGGATTTGCAAGAACCACCACTCTATTCAAGGTATCAAGGAGAGAGTAAACCAAAAACTCAAGGGTCAACGGAGCCTGGAAGACCACCCATAGAACGAGTTCGAAGAGATGAACCATCTCTTGCAAGAACTGTTAGAAATTATGGCTTAGGAGCACCATTGGGAGAGAAACTAGCTTACTACAGAAGACCAAAGGAGGTATATCGATTAGGACATGGAGATCCAATGATGAGGTTTGTAGACCATCGTAGAATTAGACCTTCTCAAGTGCAAAAATGGGTAAACAAGAAATACACAGGAAACAGAGATCCAAGAGATCATGTAGTAGCCTTGTGCGTGTAATTGGAGCTGAAGAGGTGTTAGATTTTCCTACCCAATTTCAAGGTTTGGACTAACCCTCGAGGATGACGCTGCTACTTGGTTTGACTATGTGGAGCGTAGAGACTTTGAGTCTATGGAGGAGGTGTTTGACGAGTTTATCGAGGAATTCTCACAAAGGGAGATAGCTCATAATACCGTCTCACAAATCCATAAATTCAAACAAAAAGATGGGGAATCTGTGCGAAAGGCAGTCCTAAAACTAAAAAGGTATGTTAAGTTCTGCCTTGTGGAAGAACTGTCAACTCAGTCCAGACTTATGCTTATATTCATCCAAGGACTAAGGAATGCAGATCTCCAGAAGGACTTACATATGAAAAGGAGCACGACGTTGAATGAGTTGACTAAGGAAGCTCTTTACCTTGTGGACAATTGTGTGGTCTACAAAGAGGGTGAGTTCAAGGATCTTGACGGCGATTCATCTTCACAACAAAGCGGAGGCAAGTCTTCTAAGATAGCACCGAAAGAAGAAGTGGTTGTAAACCAGGAGCAGCTTGTAGAGGAAGTGCTAAAAAAGATTAACTTGTACGCCAAACCCCAGGCTAAACAGCCCAAGTGGTGTGCTATCGAACAAAAATGGACAAACCATGGGATGGAGGAATGTTATTATAATAAGAGATATGTGAGGGAGAGACCTTACGCTCCCCAAGCTCAGGTAGCTTCTCCTCAAGTTCCACCGATGCCTAGATATCAATCAGGCAACCTACCAGGACCTGTAGGTGTAGAAAGACCACAACCATTGTTGGGGCAACAACCACACCTACCGGGATTACGACCAGTCGGCATAAAATACACACCAACCGTAACCGAATCAGAAGAGAAGGCTTTGGTGCCTATGCATGCATATTATGAAGATCCCAATGAAAATGCGGCAAACCCTGTCTATTATCCACCAAAAGAACCCTTGACACCAAAACCATGGAGCATGATAGGAAATACAGGACCACGAACAGCTGCACAGGCAGCAGGAGAAGGAAGATACAGCTTAGATGAACGAACATTGTTGTTCATAGCCAACGGAGGCATGGGCGGACAGAGACATACATACCAACAAAGAGGAGCTCAAGGAGCACCTCAACAACCCAAGGACCCTTCTACAAGTGTGGTGGAGACCATTGGCTAAGAGACTGCCCTCATTATGAAATCATTAGAGTCAACGTATATTGCACCGAGTGTGGAGTTACTCATTTGATTCCTGATTGCCCTAAGAACCTGAGCAAAGGAGCAAAAACTACCTTGAACATACTAGAAACCGTGCCTTCTAGTGGAGGGTCAAAAAATGAAACAATCATACCTATTCATGCAGTGACACGAGCCCAAGCTCAAAGAATGACGAACGAACCCATCATTGAAGAACCAAAAACCGATGCCCCAAGTTCAGAAACAAAAAATCGGAGAAGCACTTGGAAGGCTAGAAAGGCACGTATGAAAGCCAGGAAAGAACGAGAGCGAACAGCTCTATCCGAGGACTTAAAACACACAAAGGATAGATTAGAGCGGTTAGAGGATCTAGCTAGCCTAAGCTCACACACCATTGCAACCATAGCACCCAAGGAAATAGCAGAACACAAAAGTACAGGATCAGGAGGATCAGTACTAGCAGACAAGGTAAATGAGCAGTTGGATACACTTCTAAAAGCTTATGAAGCCAAACTAAAAAAGAACCAAACCCAAGAGCAAAGATGGATGACTTATCCATATGATGAAATAGAAAAACAGAGGTTGGAAATGTGTAGAAAGATGATTGAAACAGCTCAATCTTTGATGGAAAGCCCGCTTGGTAAACCTGCAAATGGGCAAGAAGAACCAGCTCCAACCCCTATCCAACCAACTTTAGAGGAACAAATAGAAACGAAGGAAAGACTCACGAATGCCTATGAGTCTAGGGGAGAGCATATCATAGTGCCAAATACAACAGATAAGGCAAGTGACGAGTTCCAGCCTAAAACATTGGCAGAAATGGGTAAGACTGTAACGGTCTAGATGACCTATGGAAACAAATCCGTGAGGCCAACGAGGCTAACAGGGTGAGTAACCACATGAACAGCACGAGAAAAGAGAAACACGAGACCTTACCTCCTATTGAATAATTTGAGACAAGGTCACAAATGAACTTTGATATACATTCACAAAGGGGAGACCAGGGATCAATTAGTTCGGGGCACAGCCAACCAGACTTGCTGAAAACTCTACCCTCTTACCTAGGAGAGTATGAATCCAAGTCTGAAGTGAGAGCAATCCCATCTCAAAGACTTTCTTCTAACAAAGTGATGGACTCACAAGGGTTGATTGAGTTATTGTCCACCCCGGTGGCATGTACAATCACATTAGCCGAACTCCTAAGGTTACGACCAAACATGTGGACCACAGTAGGAAAATGCCTAGAAAAATTTGGAGTGAAAGACCCCACCTTGAATCTTCAGGAAGGGATCAGAGAATTGGACAAACCTCAACTAAATACTAGGCCAGTACCTTTAAACAAGGTTGGAGAGTATTGCGAGGGAGAAGATGGAAACACCACGCTACCGGTAGAATTTCAAGGAGTAGTTTCCAAAGCCATTCTTGACAGTGGAGCGGGAGTTGCCATCTCCACCAAGGAAATCTGGAAAAAATGGGAAAAACCAGCTTTAAGAGCTACCAAAATGAAATTGCAATTGGCAGATGGGTTCATGGAGAAGCCTCTAGGACTCTTAGAAAAGTGATTGTCACTTCGTGTGTAATCGAGTATGAGCATACATTTGCAATAGTCAATTTCGACAAAAAGAACAATTATGAGATCATCTTGGGAAGACCATTCATGCGACAATTGAAGATGGTCCAAGATTGGGGTTACGACTACATATACCTCAGACATGGTGAGACAACAACCAAAATACACCTGAAAGACCATAGTTACAACGATGTGAACCAGACACCAGTGGAAGAGTTTGATTCGGCTACAGTCGCAGGATCGAAACTCCCAGCATGGTTAGGGCAGCAAAAAGAGCTATGGATGTGTGGAGCTTCACATTGTGGAAGCCTAAAAAGGAGGAATGCATCTTAGAAAGAGCTATTGAGGACAAGGAGTATATTCCGGAACCTTTTCCTGAAGATGTCTTGGAACCTCTAGAATGGGAACACATACTAGCAACATTGGATGTCTGTACCATTACAGATAGTCCAACAACAAACTTTTGCGACAAGGATGGCTATGATGTGCTACCCTACTACATGGTAAGCATTATACCAGGAGGAGATGAGACAATAGAACCACCAGAACAAGAAGAGTTTTATAACTCCTTTGAACATCTAGAGGTCAATAATGATGCAGATAATGAGTGTTCAGACAACTCAAGAGAGTGTGGGGAGAAAGCAAAAAATATCAAGTTTTATGATTTTGCTAATCAGCACCCTAGACGTCAGGAACGCTATAGGAGAAAATGAGCAAGAAACAAAGAGAGAGAGAACCTGATGCCCAGGATAAAAGGTAAAACTCACTATCTGATGCTTGTAAAAGCAGAGGATTGTGTAAAAGATCAAATATCAGGAAGATTCTCAAAAGTTCGAAGGGAAAGAACGCTAGAGGAAAAAAGACAAGTACGAAAAGCTAAAACAGAAACAAAATCACAAAAATCTCAAAAATAAAAAAAAGAAACAACAAAAGACCAAGAGTGGACCAAACTGGAGCGTAAACAGAAATACCAAGAACTGAAACGGTCTTTACGAGAGATATGGACTACTGAGGAAGATAGTGATGGTAAAGGGGAGTCAGAGAAGGGAAACATGAATGTACCATCGCACTATCGGAAATTCACCATTCAGGACAAAAAAATCATAATGACACCACCAGTCATGGAAAGAACCAACCAGAAATCTTACGATGGGCAAGAAAATGAAAAAAGGATAGACCTTGCAGAACCAGGTGAAAAGCCTCAGCCAGTCTATATAGCAACCGATTTAGAGCCTGAAGAAGAAGAACGGCTAACACAACTTCTCAAGAAGTATAAAGATGTGTTTGCATGGTCCTACAAAGACCTCAAAGGAGTTGATCCATCGATATGCCAACATACAATTCCTTTGAAATCAGATGCAAAACCTAGCAAACAGCGTCCTTATACATATAATGACACATTTGCTAAACAAATCAAAGAGGAGATTGACAAGCTGATGGAAGTTGAATTCATCTATGAAATCGAACATACAGATTGGGTGTCACCCATTGTGGTACTCCCCAAAAAGAACGGAAAAATGTGAGTGTGTGTAAACCTCAAAAAGGTAAATGCAGCCACCATAAGGGATAATTATCCTTTGCCAATCACAGAACATGTACTTCAGAGGGTGGCCGGGAAACGGGCTTATTCCTTTCTGGATGGGTTTTTAGGGTACAACCAATTGGCAATTGCAATGGAGGATCAGCACAAAACAGCGTTTGCCACAGAATGGGAAATTTATGCGTATCGAGTTATGCCATTTGGATTAACTAATGCCCCAGCTACCTTTCAAAGGTTAATGATGCACGCGTTCAAAGAATACCTGAGAATATTCTTAGAAATATACATGGATGATCTTTGTGTAAACTCTCTACTACGAGAGGAACATATTGACCATTTGCAAAAGGTATTTGAAAAATGCAAGACATATCAAATCTGTCTTAACCCGGAAAAGTGTATTTTTATGGTTAAGCAAGGCCACATCTTAGGCCACATTATCTCAAGAAATGGCATAACCACAGACCTAGACAAAGTCAAAGTTATAGTAGACCTACCCAGACCTACTAATGTGAAACAAGTGCAATCCTTCATGGGACACTGTGGGTATTATCAAAGATTCATATATATGTATGCAGTCATCACACAACCTCTGTATCGTTTGCTAGTCAATTTTGACTGGACCGGGGAGTGTGAAACTTCATTTCAAAAGCTGAAGGAAAACCTTGTATCGGCACCTGTACTTAAAGCACCAGATTGGGAAAAGATATTCCATGTTTGCATTGATACTTCTTCGTATACAATCGGGAGTATTCTGGCTCAACCTGGAGACGGAACAATGGATTTTCCAGTTTGTTATGTAAGCCGACAGTTAAACAGTGCGGAAAAGAACTACACAACCACCGAAAGAGAGGGGTTAGGAATGATTTATGCTGTAAAGAAATTTCAGCATTATTTGCTCCCAAACAAATTTGTGTTCTTCACAGATCATCAAGCTCTTTTGTATCTGGTGAATAAACCATGCAATACACGGAGAATTGTACATTGGTTTATTATATTGCTAGAGTTTGATTTCACAGTGGTGGTCAAAAAGGGTAAAACCCATCTACGAGCGGATCATCTTTCAAGGATACACAATGGGGAAGCTCCTGAAGGAGTAGATGATGACATACCAGATGCTTATCTTTTCAATATTGAAATGATACCCAAATGGTCTCAGGAAATTGTTAGCATTCTTTCCTTTGGAGGTAGGTTTGATAACATGGAATACAGATCCAAACAACAAACAATTGGACAAACAAAAAACTTCCAGTTGATTGCAGGACGGCTGTATCATCTAGGATCAAACCAAATTCTACGATTATGTATAAATCCGGAGGAATTCGAGTGTTACCTAGAAGAGGTGCATGTCCAGGATTGTACATTTCATTGTTCAATAGTGAAAACACACCAGAGACTGAAACAATAAGGGGTTTATTGGCCACCTATGTATAAAACACACATTCTTATGTTACCAATTGTACTATATGTAGTCCCAAATGACCAGTGGATCACGCGACATTGTTTCAGGTAAACATTGCACCTACATGAAGTCAATATATCATTGATTTCTTAACCACCAGGACGTTTCCTAAAAACATAACAAGAGCACGGAAAAGGGCTATAGAGCTGGAGGCTCGTGACTTTCAGTTAATTGGGAACCAACTCTATAAGCGAGGAAAGGAAACTCAACTTAGAATCTGTGCAAGTGAAAGTGAATACCTGATGATTCTAGAACATGCACATAGCGGAATTTAAGTGGAGGACATTTTTCAGGCGATAAGACAACAAAAATTGTCTTAACCACAAGAATATGGTGGCCTACATTGCATATGGATGTTGAAGAGTTTGTAAAGCGTTGTGGCGCATGTCAGTGCACCAAGGTGCCGATAAAGAGAGATGAGATGCCACTACGGTCAATGATGGGAGCAAGGGAATTTGCAAAATGGGGCATTGATTTTGTGGGACCTATTTCACCTCCTGCATATCGCACCCATACCCAATATATCATTGTGGCTACGGACAATCTCACAAAATGGGCGGAAGCCAAGGCAACACAAAAAGTAGATGCACGAACCACTGCACAATTTTTGTATGAGAATGTTTTTGTACGATACGGTTTACTAATAGAAATTGTCAGTGATCGTGGAACACATTTTCTTAATGAAGTCATTGAATATCTGCTAGAGGAATTCATGGTCATACATAGGAAATCTGCTCCATACCATCCACAGGCAAATGGACAAGCGCACGAAAGAGTTCAAAACTGGTGATTATGTACTTGTTTATACTTTGAAGCAAGATACCAAGAAACTTAAAAAGCGAGGGATGAGACCCTTTGTGATTAGTGATCTATCACAAAGCGGAGCTGTCAAGCTTGCTACATTATCAGGTGAAGAAATGCCAAATTGGATTAGTGGGTGTCGATTGAAGAAATATCATTTACCACTAACACGGGATATGCTTCAACAAATCCATCAAGGAAAACAATGAATGACAGAGAAGCAGAGGGTACGAGAAGAAGCTCAAGCAGAAGCACAAGAACGCATTGCAAAAAGAAGACTTCTGCGACAACAACAAAAATGTGGAGCACCATTGCGAATCAATGCCATCTGACTAACGAAGTTTGATGAAGACACAATGGAGCCAATAATTGCGGTCAAAGTGGGTAGCAATCAAGTTGAATCAATAGCATTGCTTGATTCTGGAGCTCAAGAAAATTTGATCTCTTACAGATTATACAAACAGCTCAAGTCCACCGGTCAACTTCATCCTACTCCACAAGTGCTGGAAAGTAGTACATTACATTTGTTGAAAACATGGGGCTGGACTATACTGCATGTACAAGTACATCAATATATTTACCCACACAAATTTTATGTAGTCAAGAATGAAAGCACACAACACCCCATGTTGTTGGGACAACCTTGGCAAAAAGAGTAAAATGTGCAGATAGATTGGAATGCGAATGCAGTCAAAATTCAGCATGCACAAGAACAACAGGTAATAGCCTTTGCATAGGAGCCCTGCAATAATCAGTTGCCAGCAATGCAATCACTGGAAAAAGAGCCAAAAGCAAGGGTGCCACCAAAGAACGACATGATACCCAAGGCTAACAAACAGGTAAAATCCAACCATGCTCACTACATACAGACGAAGTCACCGACCGTAGTGCAAAGATCTAGGTTACCAAAACAAGAGAAACAAGTATGGATGCGGAAGGATAGAAATGACATGGCATACCAAAAACAATACAACGGAAGAATTCAACCAAAGAAGATAGTTCAACCAAAAAACAAGGGCTTAAAACAGATATGGATCCCAAAGAAAATAATCCGCAACTCAAATGAAACTCACATTTGGATACCGAAACCGAAGCAAAAGGAACTCCCTTCAGTACAAGCAACATCGGAAGGCAGACAACAGCATTTGCAACCGGCAAACCAACTTATGTGGATGCCAATAAGCAACAAAACAGTGGCAACCAATACAGTAGCAATAAACCCTAAATAGGCAAAAACAAGCTACCAATGGAAAGCAAAAGAGATAAGGTCTACGGCCATTCCGGCCAAGCCAATTCTCTCCAAAGAGATAACTATGGCCATATCAACAGTAGCGGCACAGCAAGCGACTTTTGCAAGAAAGACAATCAAACAAAGAGCAGTAGATTTACAGCTGTTACTTGCAAAGAAAACAAAAAACCTCGACGGCAAATGCCAATAAGCATCTTGCGTATACCCTTCTCTTGCACAACATTAATTTTTCCATGCATTGACCGAGTATGCATAAAATAGGGCCACATTACACGGCCAAGCATTAGCACAATTTTTTCAACCTATGCACGATATATACTCCGAGGCGATACCTTGTCGTCCGGGAGGAGTCCGGCTAGGAGGGAGGGAGGCATTCTCAAATGCGGACCCAATGGCAAAAAGAGCAAAAAAGGGCATGTTTTTCGACTATTTTTAAGGGTTGTTGTTTGATTGCAAATTTTTTTGGACTAACCCAAGTACATATGCCCTTATACAGCATGAATCTACAGGTATATGGGGCCAAATGCCAAATCAAGCCCCTAGGTGTGTGTATATAAGTAGAAATAGCCATTTTTCAGGCAAAGTATTGGTAAAACAGAGAAATCCGGCCATAAAAATTGCATGTGAGTGTATATAATGTTTTGCGGTGATGTTTTTGATTTATTATGATTTTTGGGGATTTTCTGGATTTGAATTGCTATTTTCCTTTTAATTTTGCTAATTTTCGGCAGAAAAACTTCAAAAATATAAAAACTAGGTGAAAGCGGTCGTAATGGAAAACAAAAAATATGGGGATGATCAGTGACTATAGGACAATCTATGGTACAGTGGGGGTGCAATTATGAGACTGGAGCGGAAAGCGTGTTTTTACCAAATTTTGACCGAAATGCCAAATCTCTGGTAAACAGGGCAAATGGAATCCAAATCAAGAAATTTTTGATCCTAAACCGCATCTCCCAAGAAGTTCAAATTTCATGAAAAGTGGTTCGGGGACCCCCATTATAAGAAATTTTCACTTCATTTTTAGCTCATTTTCACTATTGTCCTTGAGAGAGAGCTTCTGCCACCTAGAGCGAGCGGAACTTCCAGCAGCTTCTAGGACCCGCACGACTACCCGACGGGCTTCAGACATGAGAGGATCTATGGCAGCTGCAAAGTCACCGGCAAAGAAGAAAAGGATGACCATAAAAGATTACCTAGAAGAGGTAGAGCCCTTCGTCATACCATAAGGAACTCTAAAGCCAACCAGCACATGGATCCAAGAAGATCTGCTAGAGTCCAATGATCTAAATATTTACCAAGGCGTGTTCAAAGACACAGAAGGAAATGTGATAGAGCTACCAATGCTACCGCGGGAACTCAATGAGTTCGTTAGAAGCAAGATGGCGGAGTATCTGGAGAAGATTGATCTCCACAATTATTTTGAAGCGGTGCCGGCAGGTATTGACATAAAGAGAGTATGGGAATTTGTGACAACAATAAGAAGATGGAGTGGCCCAAGTTACAGATCTGCAGGGCAAGCCACACACTGAGATTCTAATCACAGAAAGAGTAGTGGCAGCTGCACTAGACCTCTCCAACAAAGGGGATAGTGTAACCAAAAGAAGAGACGAAGTAAAGGTGTACACCAAAAAGAAAGGCAACTATACCTTTGAGGACATTGCCAACCCCAAAGTGGCAATCATGAGTCAGCTATACAATCAATATTTCCATATGTGTACAAAGCAGCCACAAAAGTACAGGATACTGCCTGCGGCAATTGCCACAACATTCACACAACATTCACCTGGGCAATGCAGAAAAGCAAGCCAAAGATCATCAATTATGCAGCTTATGTACATGATAATCTGGTGAAGATGGGCAACAAGAACCCCACATACATCGTGCTGGGTGAGCTAATCACGAAGGTGATTTATGGAGCATTACACGCCAAGGGAAGATGCCCCGACCCTCCATCACAAAATGACTGGCTGAGGCTCAAGGAAGATAAGAAAGACGAACGGCCCAAAGCACCAAGGGTGGCAACCCGTTTGAAACGCCGGTTAGAAACCGTGCAAGAAGAGCAACCAGAGCTGAAGAAGGGAAAGAAGGAATCTGCCCAAGTGCCAGTAAAAGAGACGAAATCAAAGAAAGCGGCACGGCTAGAGCGGCTGATGGAAAGCTTCAGGGCAGAAAGAGCCCTCAAAGCAGATTTAGACGAGCTATGGAATCCGTCTCTAGAAGCAATGTCGAGATCATCCCGAAGGGTGCACAGAGACAAATTTGATGATTACATTAAGAATTTTGAGATTCTAGATGCCACAATAGAGAATATCCCACATGTACCCTTTACAGAAGTGGAAGTGGAGCAAGTCCGACGGAAACTGCTAGAAGAGCAAGAAGGCCGAGAGAAAGGAAGACAAAGGCGGACAGAGATTTCAAGAAAAAGCCGACAACTCCACTGCCCAGCCCTGAGTCAAGCCCACCACCCTCACCACCTCCTCGTAGCCCTCCACAAGAAGAGAAGAGGAGCAAGACAAACCAGAAGACCAAGAAGAGTCAAAGCAAGAACAAAGCCAAGAGAGAGAACCAAAGGACGAGGCTAAGTCTAAGAGTGAGCAGCCAGAGCTAATAACAAGGTACAACACATTTCTAGACCTGCTAGCTGCCGGATATACAAAAGAAGAGGCTGCCACAGTCGCATTTGACTTGGCAAGCACGGGGCCCAAAGAGCAAATGCAGAGTCTGCGGTTAGTGGAGCTTAAAGAAATGGCCACTCATACCCTGGACCTGCACCCGCCCACCAATGATTGGGATGTGGTGATGACAAAGCTAACCAGGCTAAGAGCACAGTCAATGGCCTCAAAAAGTGAAATGGCAACTCTTAGATACACTAAAGTGCAGATAAAGCTTGAAGTTGACACTTTACAAAAACAAAGCCAAAGGCAGATAGAGAGAGAAGCAGAGCTGCAAGACAGTCTGGCAAAGGCATTGCAAAGATGCCAAGAAATGGAAAGAGAAAATCAGGAAGCAGCTCAAAGACTGCAAGGAGCCAAAGAGGAGTATAGACAACTCAGCAAGTCATTGACAGATGTAGAGAGGGAAAGGGATAACCTATCCCTACAACTTGCTGAGGAATCCAAGGAAGTTGAGGCCATGCGAAATGCCAAAGAGAAGGTGGAAATAGACCAGAAGGCTAGCCAGGATGAGGTCCTTGAGCTCAAGGACCAGCTTAAAGTTAAAGATCAAACCATCCAATGGCTACGGGCATCTCCTGCCAGAGTCAAGGCTACTAGCTCAACTCACACCACTACATAGAGCCAGATCTATGAAGAACATATGAAAGAGCTCCAGAAAGAATTGACCTTAGAGAAGAAGCAAAGGTTGATTATGGCAGAAGGGTCGGTGGTTATGCAAACACGCATGGAAGAAGAGCAGAAAGCAATGCAAGATGAGCTAGAAAATATCAAGAGAAAGCTCAAGGAGGCGGAGAAGATAAACGCAGAGTTGAACGACCTCCTCGTGAACATGGGAGAAGAAGCTGAAGCAGAGAAACAGACACTCCTAAAGCAGATAGAAGAGCTGAGAGGACAGTAGGCAGAAGAGCAGGCAGGCACAGGGCCAGCAGCCATGGAAGGCATAGACCTAGAGAATGTGGCAGATCTTGTGGACACACCCATGCAAGAGGAAATCCTAGTAGGACCATCTCAAGAGCCACAAGATCTGACACAAGAAGAGGAAGAGAAGCTGCACAAGGCCATAGAGGCAGAAATCAGAGAAACTGCCAAGGAAGCCTTGGAACGGGAGCATAGGGTTTTTTAATCCATGACCATTCAAAAGATAGACGCCAACAACCTCCGACGTGAATGGATACAGCCCTCTCTTCCATATCCTTTGCTAAAGTACGAAGCCGCCACCATCAACAAGAGGATCAGAGAAGAGCCGACAGTGCCACTCTACACAGCAGATATCTCCCAGCCTGAAGGGGAAAAACTGATAGTCGACTCCCAGCCTAGGTGGAGAAAGGCATGGCTGACGAACTATCCACAGTACCTAATCCATTTGGTAGAGGCACCCAAAATCATCAGAGATAACCTGAGCTTCTGCCCTCTAGCAAGGATGCGGACGTGGAAGGCCCAGGAGATACTACATAGAAGCCAACCCACTTGGTTGAACTATCCGAAGCTGCCAAGCTTGAAGGCAAGCAAGAGAATAAGTGTTCAATACATGGTGAAAACCCTAACGGGCACCATCAAATTGTTCACTGGCTTACCTGAACTTTCTTGCATAATGATGAGGAAGATCTGCAAAACTCTTTTGGCAGTCTTTGAGACGTTCAAACCACGCCAGGTGACAGACAATATCTTCTTCTTTGAAGATACTTACAGATGTGCCTATGATCTGTCTGGTCAGCCTTCCAAGGAGGTGATACATGCATTGTATCAAAGGATCATGTTTCAACCATTCTATCACCTCCAGGCCTTTGAAGAAGCTTTCTACACCAGCTTCTTCACCATTAACACTGATATATTCGGCCCAACACTATTGGATTTACATGCAAGATACGAGTCGCTGCTCAAGATGCGCGAAACCATAAGATGAAGAAGCAGCTCAACAGCCATGTCGGGGACGACATTAGCAAGGAGGGGGGGAGTGTTAGAAGCTGGACACACCATACGGAAAATGACAGCTCGACGGATTATCATTCTTTTTGTAATTATTCATTTATTAAGAAAACCCGACATTTCACCTTGTAAATATTGGGGATTACAGAAGTTTCCAGATTGTATCCCAGTTTTGACATTCAGATTGAGTAGATGGTTGATTTGTAACTTTAGGGTTTGAGAATTGTAAGGAATTTATACCACTTTTTGACCTTAATGAAGGGACCTTTTGTCATTTTAAGAAAGTTTGAAGTCTGTGAGTGAGCATACTATATACGAGAGAGAGTGTGAGCTTCATCTTGACACTACGTGTGCACCGATGGTCGGAATCGAGTGCGGAGAAGTGCAACGTGTTGCCCCCGATGAGAGCTACGTGCCAATACCTACATTGCACGCGTATGGTTTGGTTTTGCAAGCTCCATCTACAAGCTTCAATTGGTGATTCGGTGAGCATACGTTGTCCGATTTTGCATTACAGCATATCCACGCGTTCTCATTGAGTAGAGCTACACATTAGGCACTTTAGATTTCGGAAACGAAGACCTGCAAATTTCGGCCAGACATCCTACGTGATTTTGCACAGGGTGTTTTGGGTTGGGGTTTTGGTTCATAGACCTTAGGGAGAGCGACCTATTGGTGTTACCTTGCACTCATGCGGGTCCAAAGAGAAGAGAAACTGCTCAAAGAGATGGTTGAATTAAAGAGAGTCAATCAGTTGCTGAGAGAGGGACAACCAGAACATCAGGAAGAAGCAGGTACGTCTGAACAACAAATTGTTGATATACCCTCAGTCTCATTTGCTGAGATAGAAACATAGCCGTCAAAAGGGCTAGAAGGAGAGTCGGACTTTCAAGTACCACTCACTGAAGCTGAGCAAGTGCCCATGGTCCAGTTTCTATAGCTGAGGAAGATGCACTAAAGGAGCAGATTGCCCAAGAAATAGATGTTGAATGGAAAGAAGCAATGGATTGGGAGTTGAGAGTTCTCCACTCGGTAAATGTAACTCAACTCACTCCCAACCAAATCAATGCTCAGTGGCATCAACAATCACTGTCACACCCCTTGATCAAAGTGGAGCTATTATAGGTTCAGAAAAGAATATACAAAGATATGCATGCAGAAGGCTCAGAGGATATCCACCCCAAGTGGAGAAAGAGTTGGTTGAACAGCATTCGAGATATCTAATTCTGTTCCCAAGAGCACATGCAACCCTCCAGAAAGACCCAACATTCTATCGTGTACCAAGGGTAAGGACCCGGGGGATTCACCATGGAAAACTTATCGTACCACGTAAGTGCAGGCGAGGGGGGTTTGTGTTATAGAATTGTTATTTTATTATCTATTGCAGCTGACAGGTGGCAAGAGCATTAGCAGATAATGGATTATGCAGAAGGATGTTACATTTTATGTATATTTGATTATTCAAGTGCTCTTTGTGAGCTTTGGCCAATTATGTCCGGTCGGCCAATTTGTACTCACTTTGACCATTCAAGAATCTATGAATTAAATACGTGCAAGAGGGAAATGGTCACTCTTGCACGGGGGGAGATTGCACCCACCGTCGTCTTATTCTTCTCTTCTCTCCTCTCTTCTCGCTCACCGTGCTGGCGTAGCACTCCGCTCTAGGAGGTGCGCCTGCACGTGCTCTCTCACTCTATCTCCCTCTCTGTCTCTCTCTGCTCGTTTGCAGCTTGATTATGTGCAAGGATGGTTGCCAAGTATGCAGATTTGTGTGTTTCATCGTCTATAGTATATAGTTTTGGTATTTTCCAGGGCTCTCCGCACTCTCGCTGTAGCAGTGGTATCAGAGCAAGGTCTACGTTCTTGGGCTTGCTACAACCATCGAAATGGTAAATCACCATGATCGAAATGGCTTTCTAGTTTAACGTTGTATGTGCATGTTTATTTTTAATCTCCTAAGATAGTTAATGTGTTTGGATTGTTTAAGAATTACAGATTCTCATGGTCAAATAAAAATTTTCTTAATTAGTGTAATTTATCATACGACTAGTATACTTAAGATCTTAATTATGATAAATTTGAGTGCAATAATCAATACCAGGGACTCGTGCGATTAATCTTATAGGGAGGAAACAATTTAAGTTGTCATAATTGCACTTATTAGAGAGATTTAGAAAAAACCTAGAAGAATAAGCAGAAGAATATGACTTCGAAAAATATTTAATATCGTAGGAATAATACAAAGAGAGACTTTCAATTTTACCTAACCTTGACGAAGAAGATGACCAAGACGTTTCACAAGCTTTAGTATAATTCAATGATCAAGACAAAGTGAAGGCAGACCTCTCAATTGTGGACTAGCAAAGCTTGAAGGAGGATGTCTGAATGAATCGGCATGAGGGGAGATATTTTTTTTCTCATGAATATCTCTCACGGAGCTATCGATCTAAGGTGGTAGGAAACGACCCTAAAGGATCTATGAAGTAAGAGCAGAAAATGGATTTTTCTTAATCTATTTTTTTTAGTATTGGAACCCTCCCACCATGGGCGTGCTGCAGCAATGACGACACAGTAGATCCATTGACGCCCATGGGATCCATGGCAGCCGCAGGCACACCACGAGATCCGCATGCCTCCATGGCATGATTAGCAGGCATCGGAGTTTTTTGGTTTCTTTTTTCCCCAACCACTCACCATCCCGGCATGCATGCAAAGGACAATGTCACCCAGTGCGTTTCTCTCTCTGATCTTCGTCAACAAGTGCGTTTTGCACTCTATCAACCAATTGCACCTAGTTGGCCAGCCCCCATGCAGGCCCCGAAATCTCTCCCTCTCTCATTCTTAACTACAGTGATCACCTGAGGCGATCGCATTCATGCCAACCTCTCTCTCTCTCTCCCCCTCAACCAGCACACTGCTAGTTGCAAGACATTATCTCATTGCAGCCATGCAACTCGGATTTTTTTTTAAGGCTGGTAAAACACGCTGTGAATCTGTCTCTTTTCTGCTCTCTCCACCACCTCACGGAACTGCCATGCGAGTTCTCGATATTTTTCTCTCTCCCTCTCGTCAGTTAACGACTTCCAACGATTGGCAGTGCCCACCACCCAACTGCCATGCAGTACACACCACCTTGCGGGGGCTGGTATCGCATGACCACTCACTGTCTCTTTTGCGACTGGCGGCCACAGGCTCTCACAAATAAGAGCCACACACACACACACACCAACTTAGTTGAACTCTCTCTCTCTCTCTCTCTCTCTCTCTCTCTCTCTCTCTCTCTCTCTCTCTCTCTCTCTCTCTCTCTCTCTCTCTCTCTCTCTCCAGCTCGTCAGCTGCAGCAGCCCGTTAGCTCTCTCTCTCTCTAGTGATGTGACGCACCCACCATCTCTCACTCTCTCTCGCTATGCGTTGCCAACCCCTGATAAGCAAGCTTTACAGCAGTTTTCGAAGTCCACCTACACTAGATCAAGCGTACACATTTTTGAGCTCTTCCACGACTTCCTCCTAGCTACAGCTCAATATCACCTCCCTCCATTGGTCCGGTTCTGCTCAACCTCACCTTTCCCTATAGCCTCCACTCCACGCTTGGAGACACAAGATGCACAAATTCTCTGGACCTGTCCACCGCCGCACCTCCATCCATGAGCTTAGCCCATGCCCCTCCACAGTTGTGGATTACAGGCGAGAGAACACCCGGGACAGGTGGCAAAGGGTCAACTTCACCTTCCTCTCCTTGTGCCATTCGTGAACACTTGTAGAGGCGCTCGAGGAGACGGGCCATGGGCAATGGCGTACAAGAATCTTGATGAGAATGCAGAAGCCGTGGAGGTTTAAGATGCAGTGCCCAACTCCATGCAGAAGGGAGGTGTGTTTACTCGGTCCAGAGAGGGTACAGTACCATGCAGTGGCTGCATGATGCCAATGGGTTTTTTTTTTCTTTTTTTTGCCGCCACCGCCGCTAGGTTTGAACTCAGCTTCAGTTACACGATGTTTGACATTCAATAGGCAAAAGATCTTTACTTCTAGTTGATAACCACAAGTAATGAACTAACCAATCAAAATGTCAGCCTCTTTTCCAATTGCTACGCCTTCTAATATGCCCATGAGGTCAAGTTGATTAGCTTTTGGAGTAGTATGGCTGGCTATGTACTTTGATTGCCAAACTGCAAAAGTAGAAATAATTACTCGAAAAAAATAAAATAAAATAAAATCTGCCTTGCTTTGAGGTTTCATATCATGACTCTCTTAAGCGATGCTTGAATAAATTCCTCTTTTTGGTCTTAGCAATCTATTTGACGGTGTACTTTAGGGACGGTTGCAATACTTTTGTAGACAACAGCCGTTGCCGGGCATCCTCGGCACA
This sequence comes from Adiantum capillus-veneris, assembly GCF_014529385.1. Taxonomy (NCBI): domain Eukaryota; kingdom Viridiplantae; phylum Streptophyta; class Polypodiopsida; order Polypodiales; family Pteridaceae; genus Adiantum; species Adiantum capillus-veneris. The sequence continues at coordinate 105,322,595 of NC_140946.1, forward strand.
ATGATGATTTTACTCTAACAATTTTGACTTTTTAGTTTTACTTTTTTTTTTATCTTTTTTAGTGCTTCACTATACTTTGTTTACACCCAAACATTGTATTAGATTCATAAGGAATGTATCAGTTTGGTCCCATAGCCCTTTGCAAGACGGGTGATATAACATTTCATTTCATTTTTCTCTCTCTCTTCCCTCTCCCACTACGACTCCTTACAGCAGCGAACATTGAGGAAGCTCTTCAATGACCTGTGCCATAATTTCTCGAACAACGTTTTAGTCTTTCCAATCTTTCACGTTACCTCATTTTTACTTTGTACCTAGGCATTGGATCACATTCACACGGATTGTATTAGGTTGGCCCCATATGTGCTTTTAGCCTTTTGACATCTGTTAATATAACATTTCATTTCATTTCTTCTCTCTCTTTCCGTCCTCTCCTCCCTCCCCCCTTGGTCGCTGCTCGATGTCATGGAAGCATTGGACATCAACAAGGCTCTTAGGAAACCAATGCAATACTTTCTTGCACGATACCCTTTGCCTGGTGTCCTCAGGCATTGACCATGAGGACACTGATTTTTGTCACTATTTTACTATGTCAATCTCATTGGCGTCCGCATAAGCCACATGCTACTCGACATTTCACCGCAAATCTTTGACATCGACCTAAACATGGGGGATGCAAGGGCTATCATCGACACCGGGGGCAATCTTCTCAGCCACCAATGAATTAATTTGTAATCTCTTAGCCACTTAGACCCTTTACCAATCCAATGTTCAAATTTCTCTCTACACCTTTGTTTGATATCTTTGTAGTGCTTAATTTGAATGGTACATAAATATTTAGGACAATATGATGATGCCACCGGGCAATAAATCTCTTCTAACTTTACATGTTGAAGCATTTCAATAGTTACAAATGCACATACAAACCCCTTCTTATATCAATAGATGCCTCTAGGCTAATCGAGACCAGAACAAAAGCTTTATTAGAACCAAATTCAATGTATATTATGTCATCGTTCTTTGGTGTGGAGGAATCCTTGAATTAGATTGTCAAGGACATAAAACATATTAATAATAAATAAATAAATATAGTAGGATAATTAGACCCAAAATATACTACTATCTGGCCTGTCGTGATGCTGAATTTGAAACATGCACGTACGAGCGGCCAAACAAAATTAGGACTCTGAAGAAACAACTCACACTTTTCTCTTGTACTTTTTTGGTTAGTGACACTAGTTGATCTATGCTATTTAATTAGAACTGCCAAAAATTTTCTTTCCGCTCAATTGTCTCACATTTGTTTCAAATGTGTACTAATCCCTTCTATAGTTGTAATTGCAAGTTCATGACTAATTATTAACCCCACACTAGCACATTTTGGATCTGTTAGCTATAATTTGGTCTAAGTTTGCTAGTTGTAGCACTTGTACCTCTCTCTATATGCCAACAATGGTACATATTTTCAAATACAATATACCCTCGTGGTATGTACATCAAATACGTCATTCCTCTTTTCATATTTCATTTCTCTGCATTATGTTCTACGCTGAATACTAGAACACTGCTAAGGTCATCAATTCTAATTATATTGAAAGGAATTTTTATTGAGATGATTTTTTTATAAGCTATGCAGCTACTCATGCGAGCTAAGGTACTATGGAGTAATCAACAACAATTTGTAAGGACTTTGATATATTGCACAACGGTGTCAAACACATAGTAAATATTTTTCTCCTTTATGTCTTGTCTAGTCCATTGGTCACATGCACACAGATTCGCCGATTTAGTCAGTGTGTCAATGCTCATCTGGTGCAGATTTGCCGATTTAGGCAGAACACCAACAAACTATAGATTCACGATTTTTGCAATACAAATGCAGATTCGCCGATTTAGGCAGCATTAGTGCAGATTCGCCGATTTAGGCAGCACGTCCTATTGGTGTAGATTCGCCGATTTAGGCAACATCAATCACAAAATCATGCTGCAATGGCTGGCCACCACTGTAACTGGTATGATTTTGTTACCCGGGTACATAATGAAAGTGATTTGGATTTGGACTTGTGGAATTGATATTGGATTGGGATTTGGTATCTGATGGTTATTTTATCACGACAGTGTGTATGTGATGAGACTTGACATTATGAGATTGATGATGGGTGTGACAAATGATATCCTGATTCATCAAGGTATGACATATATTGCTTATTCTAGTGGTATGGGACACTAGAATAGGTAGTATGTGGATGACGACAGGCATAAGCAAATATTGTCTAAATTTTATATTATTAAAAAAAAAACTATTTGATACAGATTTCTAATCATTGTTTTTGACAAGTATTGTTTGAATATTTTTATCTTCGCAACTGAGGACAGTTGCTTTCCAACGGAGAGGTATGTTATAGAATTGGTATTTTATTATCTATTGCAGCTGACAGGTGGCAAGAGCATCAGCGGATAATGGATTATGCAGAAGGATGTTACATTTTATGTATATTTGATTATTCAAGTGCTCTTTGTGAGCTTTGGCCAATTATGTCCGGCCGGCCAGTTTGTACTCACTTTGACCATTCAAGAATCGATAAATTAAATATGTGAAAGAGGGAAATGGTCACTCTTGCACGGGGGGAGATTGCACCCACCGTCGTCTTATTCTTCTCTTCTCTCCTCTCTTCTCGCTCACCGTGCTGGCGTAGCACTCCGCTCTAGGAGGTGCGCCTGCAAGTACTCTCTCACTCTATCTCCCTCTCTGTCTCTCTTTGCTCGTCTGCAGCTTGATTATGTGCAAGGATGGTTGCCAGGTATGCAGATTTGTGTGTTTCATCGTCTATAGTATATAGTTTTGGTATTTTGCATGGCTCTCCGCACTCCCGCTGTAGCAGTTTCTTTACAAGTTACATAAGCGTATAAGTTAGGGGCAGGCCCCCAATAATTTATCTCCCAAGATTAAAAATAAGGGAGGGGATATCATATTTATGGGGTGAGGGGAGGGGGGAGAGAAGTGAGAAAAGGGAAAAATGAGAGGAAGTTTTTGTGTTTCAAAATCATGGCTTCCCAAAAGAGTCTACCATCGAACTTGTGAGTCAATAGCTACAAGATACATACAAAAACTAACATTGCTTTGTATCAATTGCTTGTTTTGTGATTATAGTTCATTTGTTGAAGGATGAAAGCTATAAAGAGTTTGTATAGATGCAAATTTACACGGAGAACCTAGCACAACTTTATAACCATGTTTTTTGAGTAATTTAGATGGCTCAAAATTGGATGAGTAGATAGAGTGCAGGTTGAATGGGCACATAGTCTGGAAGTCAAACTAAGACACGTTGAGGGTAAATCTAGTTATCAACAAAATCGGTTTCTTAGTACGTTGCCAATCACTATGCTACACGCTCTTTGAATAGTTTTACTTAGTTAGATCATGTGAGACCTAAATTTTATATGTAAGATAGGGGTATGATAGTTTTTTGCATGGATTATCATATAAGCGTAGAAAGGGGGGTCATATTCCCTAATATGAGTCTTATATAGGGGTTTTATCAAAGTTGTCCGCTCGCAGGTGGCGTCCCGTTTTGTATATAGGGTGAATCCCGTGGGGGTAAGGACCTGGCAAGCATATGAAGCACTAAAAAAGAAGAGGCCAACATGGCATCCACGACTACCAGCTCCAGAGCACAGACCGGCAAGAGAGGAATACATGGTGAAAATCCTAACGGACGCTATGACTTTCTTCAAAAGCCTCCCTGACCTCTCATGTGCCATGTTGTACAAGATTTGCAGAATGCTGCTCACTTGCATTCAATCTTTTCACGAGCCTGAGCAAGCCGGAGCACCATGGATGTCTTTCCTCGAAGGCAATAAAGGTCTTTGTTATGACTTAAGTCGACAGCCTTCAAAAGAAGTCCTTTACGGCTTCTACGCCCGATGCATGTTTTTGCCCTCTAGCAATATGTTGGCGTTTGAGGAAGCATTTTATACAGGTTTCTTCACTTGGCGAACAAAGATATTTGGGCCAGTGATAAGTAACCTTACATCCAAATTTGTTGGCTATTCAGCCATTGAACTTAAAAATAGAGTCACCATGTAGTTCTTGCAAGTTCCTGACAAAGAACGAAGAATCAGATATGAGAAAGCACTCCATGCACTTAAAGACCACCTCGCTAGCCGTCAACCCGAAGACTAATTCAGTCCATGAAGCTGTTTCAAGGGACGACACAGTCGAGGAGGGGGGGAATGTTAGCAGCAAGCTAACTCGGATAACATTTTTCAGAGCTTTTATTGTAAAAGCACTTATTACTTTGATGAATCGGGAATGTTGTAACTCCTATTTTCTAGATAAACAGTGTAACTAATGAGCCAAGGCTACAAGCTTCCAGATTGTATCAACATGTCTTTAGTTAGAGCTCCCGCTCCCAGATTATTAGTTTTGACCACAAAAACCTTGGCTAAAGTATAAAAGCAAATTTTTGTAAGTATTTTAGAAAGTTTTGGATAATAGAAATATAGCGTGAGCTAACGGTGCTCACTGATCTCCTTCTCGTGCTTCTTACTCCCTTCTCGGTTGTCACGTTGCAGTGCCGTCTGTTGCGTTGCAACCGCAGGTAAGAGCTCTACGCATTGACGTAAGCATTTCATGGTAATCCGTAGCTTTTGGCGTCGCTGAGCCGCTGCCTAATTTCATCATAAGTACATTTAAGCTTCAAAATCATAAAGTAAGTATAGGCGGGGTATTGGGCCATCATTGCTAAGCATTTAGATGCATTCTGGGTCGAAAACAACTAGGTCAAAAACTCACTGCTGTTAATAATCGTGATTTTTGCACTTGGCCTAAAGTGAGATTTGAGACCATAAGCATGTATGCTTAGGTCTTATAAACATGTCCTAGAAGTTTCGTAACGTTTAAATGTCGTTTGATGCTGTAACGAATGTGATTTGTTTGTCGTTGAGCGACTAGCTTTTAGTGATTTCTGTTATTTGAGTGTAGCTTGAGATAGATGTGAGTTGTTTGTTGTTTTCCAAGAGATTGACAACGTCTTGTAGCCTCTATGCACTAGTCGAGTCAGCTTCGTCCCATGGATTGACAATTATATTTGTGGTTCTTGCTATGTCTGCAATAAGATAGGAGTGAGGTTAGACACCCGTCCCACAAAGTCATCTGATGCTTAAAGCCGCAATGAGATAAAAACCAAATCCTTATTTGAACACCTTGCATGAAGGGGCTAATGGTGTGTGGGTTGCAACGTTGGACGCAACACTTCCACCAAAGTTTTTGATTTTTAACCAGATTGTTCACCCATCCTCAGGGCCCAACCAGCAGAATCAAACAACGCCCGCTCATGATCTTTGGAGATCAAAGGAGTTTTTTTGGGCATGAGACCACCATATTTCTTCTAATTGATCGCAGCCTCATGTTCTTCAGGGGTGGACATGGGTTGCTCAGCAACAAAGAGGAGGTCCTCGACATGATGCTCTACGAGATCTGCCTTGTTCTCCTCCATGCTCGTATTTGTGCACAAAGATGTGAACAAGGAGCCCTAAACAATGACTTGCCCGATCTCTCTCTCTCTCTCTCTCTCTCTCTCTCTCTCTCTCTCTCTCTCTCTCTCTCTCTCTCTCTCTCTCTCTCTCTCTCTCTCTCTCTCTCTCTCTCTCTCTCTCTCTCTCTCTCTCTCTCTCATCTGCAGAGGAGGCCTCAAGTGAGGGAGAAAGGGGGTGACAAAGGAGCACATTGTTTGCAGGAGAGGCCTCGAGTGAGGGTGCAGGCTATGACATAGAAGACGGGCAGATATGCCATGAGCAAAGGGGTTGCAGGGGGTATTAGTCGCATGGCAAAGGTACAAAGGTAAGTATGAGAGGTAGACAAAGGATCATTCACACGAGAGCTGGGGGATGCATAGAGAGCTGAGATATGGGAGATGCATAGAGTGTTGAGAGGTGGAGCGAGACACAGGGAGAGATGGAGGAGCCGATTGATGCAAAGAGATCTAAATTGAATCTGGGAAAAAATTAATGAATTATTCATGATGATTAATGATACATGTTACAACATAGCAGTCTTAAAGTCTTCAATCCTTGTAATATGAGTATCTTCTGAGCTCTAGCCTCTATCTTTGCAATGGGTGTCTTCTCTTTTAACCAACCAATCAAAAAATTTCACAAAATAGCCTCTTCTTTTTCATTAGAACGAGTGAAAATGAATTGTAAAATTCATATGGCCTGCCAGGTTTTAGTGTGAAAAGGAGCACATTGCAGATGACATGGTTCATGAAGTTGCAAGTTTGACATTATTTAGTCTTGGTAGTTAATCTATCTCTTGGTGCATGAGAATTTGTCACAATGTGATGTGAAAACAAGGTTCTCTTCAAAACAATTTTTGCTTAATTGCTAAGGGCAACATACATGCCAAGTTTGGTGTTTCCTGAGAAGCGTTACACATTGTTGAGAAACTTTCTTTTTGGAATGCCATTGTGTGGAATGCATTAATGACATACTAGCTTGTGGGACTAGGGTGTACACATGTATGTTGGAGCCTTTTGCTACAGTGGCAAGTAGTCTAAAGAGCCTAGGTTGTGTCAACGATAGCTATAGTATGAGTATATGTACAAGCCATGTGATTATGACCATTGAACGACTCTTGCTGGAATTTTTCTTTTGCCCCATTGTGAAGCACCTCTCTACATAATAGTAACATGTTTGTTGCTGCGATTTCCCATGGATAAAGTGGTTTGAATGTGCTTTCTTTGATAAGATGTTCTTACTCACGTGAACAATGCATGTAGTGCTTGTCCTCCAAGATTCAAGAGCAGGCTGCAAATGGGCTTCTCCAGATTGTCAAGTTGCTCGTCCAAGGTTGCAATGGTGGTGCAACAATGACACACGAGAGTCTCTCACCAAATGGATTGATCAACACATTGCCAACAATCAGGTTGGTTTTAAGCAGTCCTTTTATCTCAAATTCAGCATGTAATCCTTCACCCCTATTGACCGGTCCAATGTTTCTAGAAGCATGTAAAACGTATGCAAATGTTGTCAAACCTGGAATGAAACCCTTTTGTTGCATTTCATCTAAACACAGCATGACCTCCTCCTCATGTTTGTGTTGTGCGTAACCTGAAATTAATGCATTCCAAGAATTCAAATGATAATCATTAAATTTATCAAACACACTCTATGCACTATCTATCATGCCACATTCTATCAACCCCGGAAATAGAAATACTAGACCTTTCAGCACTCTCTATACAATTTTGAAATAGAAGGCACCTCTATCTTGGTAGTTTTCAGGATTTGTCAGTCCATTCCAAGATGTTGTCCTCGGCCATGCATGCTCGAGTATATCAGCCTCTCACAAGCTCACTTTCCTCAGCCAAACAGGGCTCTCTTGCACATATATGCGATGTACGAACTACCAACATGGCAGATGCATATGTGAGCATTTGTAGGAGCACCTTGGGGCTGATTTTGAGCTTCATTTCAGCTCTCATAGTGATTAGGTTTTTTCACGCATGTTTAGTTTTCTAGATCAGCTCTTGTTCCCCTTTGTATAGGTGGTGCATCAGCTTATACACAATGGCAGATGGCAGTACGCTAGATACCAGTTGGCATGTAGTGCAGAGAAGTTTTGGGGTCGTTTTCTCAACCGAACTTGGTCCTTGATAACATATGAGCGTTGGGTGACCCAATCACCCTTGATTTGGCGCACATAAGGATTGGTCTAAGGGCCATATATGTGTTGGGACCAACCCTACACTGTGGTGATTATTGCACACATGGAAGATGTCTCTCAAGACGAGATAGATTGTAGAATGGTCTGTCCAATACAAAAATTTGGTGCCGCTCTCACATGTGGATGCAATGTTTGTCCAAATATGGTCTATAGTGGAGCCATACACTGTAGTGGGAACCTGTATGAGCTGCTCCATCTTGTTGGTTTTCATTAAGTGAGACAAATATAAGGAGCTAAGGTTGTGTTTAGAAATGTCTATGTTGAAGTCTTCCACCACAATCAAGGGGATGCTTTTATATACATTGTCCAATTGTGTGTGCAAGACTCTAAGGATACATGGGAAGTGTGGTTTGCTAGAGGGTTATACACATTAAGCATTGTTATGGCCTCGCCCGATTCCAACGCAAATTTTGTTAGCAAATATCTTACATTATACCGATTCAAAGAAAAGCTATCAACTAGGGTCAATGTGTTTTTATAATATGTTGCTAGGCAATGCATGGTGGGATGAGACACCATTTCAAAGGTTGGCAGTGTTATATCTTCATCTTCTTGCATATGCATCTCTTGGAGGCACAACATGCTTGCCGCCATCAAGCTTTTGTCAGCTACTAGGTCCTCTTTGTGAAATTTGAAGCATGCAGTGTTCAATGATTGTATAAAGACTGCTGCAAGGTCCAAGTCTGCGAGATGATGTTGATGCAATACCCAACGTGAATCAAAGTTTAACCGTGCTATTTCAGCAAGCACTTGACGATCGACTTTGATATGACTCATTTCTATAGGGTTCAACAAGTACAAGTTACTCGGGTCACGAATCCTTGACAAAGCTATGTATACCTCTTTATTACAATGCTTGCAAGCTGTGATACACGGATTTGTTATGTCTATCCTTGATATGACTCATTTCTATAGGGTTCAACAAGTACAAGTTATTGGGGTCACGAATCCTTGACAAAGCTATGTATACCTCTTTATTACAATGCTTGCAAGCTATGATACACGGATTTTTTATGTCTATCCTTGCAAGCATTTGTGTAATAAAGATGAGACACTAGCTCCTTATCCAAAGGTTATCGCAAGTACATCAAGGTCTTCTTGTTTAGGACATCAAGGTCTTCAAGGTTTAGGACATCAAGGTTTAGGACATCAAGGTCTTCTTGTTTGTGTTGCCCCATGCGTACTTTGTTTAAGATGTCTAATAAATGAAGGTTATTTTGCCGCATCGACTGCCTAAATTCATAGCATTGTATATTTTCATTCCAATATGATGGGTGCAAAGAGGTTAGCGTGGGCTTCTCGGAGAAGATCCATGAGTCCTTCACTGGACTTGCTTGGCACAAGTCCTCACACATGATGATGTCCACGCCCCCAAATGGTTTGGAGTGGTTGCGTTTAATCTCATGTAGCCGCATGTGAGTAGTGACCAATGTGTTCTGACCAATCAGAAAGACCACGTCCAAAACCACAAGTTGCGATATTGGGTAGAAAACATGTCTAGTTTCTTGCTGCTTAATGCAGAGTAGTTGCATAGAATAATAGGCAAATGAAGGGCATAGTGGATGGTTGTACCACCTATGTTGAAGGCAGTCTTGTCGGTATAGGCCACCAAAAGCGCACACGGGAGCTTTGAATCAAGTGTGACACTGTGTGAGTAAAACCGCAACAATGCTTGCACAAGAAGGAGAAAATTGATTTTTTTCCCTGTTCCAGCATTCCCGGTCAAAAAGAGGTGCATGTTGTACTCAGCGATTGTTCTTTTCTTGAGCATTATGTCTTCCAGTAGGATGCGTTGTTGGTTGTTCATTATCCGGACCAAAGTGTGGTACTCTTTGTTCCGGCATCATGTTGTATGTTAGCATGGGCTTCTTAGTGTGTTTGGGGTTCATTGATTTCAACCCCATGTTGCTGCCAACATCATACAATGTTGTGGCATCTTGTTGTGCTATATCTTTTGAGGATGTTGAGACGGGTGACGAAGCTTCACATTCTTTGACCCTCTTTAAGGACCTATCGACTTGTGGAGCATCAACAACTAGGCCTACTACAGGGTTTTGGGCCAACACTCCTTGCATGCACTCAAAGTCTTGCTTTCGAAACCTATATACCTTTCGGGTCATTGACACCAACGAGTATCTACCATGACGATAGTGTTCACAGTACAAACATGCAAGCTCTCTCGCACTAAGTTGTGGATGGAGTCTAACGAGTTGCAACAAGATCTCCTCATCATCATTGTGCCATTGCACATAAGCTCTCTTAACTTTGCATGGCACCAATGGCTCTATAGTAGGAGGTGCAAAGTTCTCATCTATTCTAGCTATGAATACATTGGGCTAGAAAATGATGTGCTCATTGTTAGGCTTGTTGGTGCAATTCTTTGAACCTAGGAGACATTCACTGTTGGCAGGGATTTCTTAGATGTTGGTCTTGATTTTTCCTTCTAACCTAGCTGGAAAATGATGTGCTCATTGTTAGGCTTGCTAGTGCATTTCTTTCAACGTAGGAGACATTCACTCTTGGCAGGGATTGTTGGTCTCAATTTTTCCTTCTAACCTGGCTCTCTCAACCCTTGCTAGCTAACCAGCTTTTGCCATGAATTGCTTAACTAAGCTATCCGTATGTTAACTTGGCTGAAGTTTGTGTTGAAGCAAATGGGTTTTTTGTCTATCTACAATGTGTGTGGATGCTAGATTTTTGCAAGTGCTGATATGGAAGGAAAGGGAATTTGAGGCATTTCATGGAGCTGAGAAAGGTGAGAAAGCTAGAAGGTTCTGACATACATTGCAGTGTAGGGGTTGAATTGTCATGTTAGGCCATCTTCTTATGGCCGTATGCAATTTTGCTCGGTTTCTCACTTTTGTGAAGGGGGGATGGAAGGCCTTGTGATTGTTTTTAATCCAAATTGTGGGTTGTTCAAGTATGAATTAACATGGTCTTCCCTTAAAGTGGCCTTCTTATTATCTGGTCACTCAAAAAGGATCTAAAACTTTGTATAGTCTTCAATTTGCAGCAAGACCTAATATAGCAAGATGGCATGATTTGGAGGCAAACACATGAAAGAAACTTGCATAACAATGAAGTAAAAGAAAGACAAAAAGGTAATGTTAAGAACTGTGAAAGGCTGAACTGGACTATGAGAAATTTATGTGTGTCTCTTCTCATATCTAATTTCAACAAGTCTTACATGATACATCAAATTGCAAAGCATATCCACCCCGGGGGGTTCACCTTACATAGTATGTAACCTATCACATGAGCTCAACAGAAGGGTATTTAAATCCCTTAAAACTCACAGAAATAAGTTTACAGAAGGATATGTTTTCTAAAAATCTCCAAAAAATTTACAGAATTTAAAAGAAAAGGCTTCATTATATTTCCTAGAAAATTCGCAGCATAGGCATTTTAGAAAAGAAGCCTGAATGCAGTGATATAGTGGTCTTAAATAAACTGAACCCCCCGGGATATCCAGCCACAAAACACAATCGTTTCTCCTACACGACACAAATAAAAGTGCCTACGAGGACACGAAGAGAATGTAGACAACCGCACGTCAAAATGTACATGGAAGACTTGATTTGAAGCAGCATGGAACGAGCATCCACAACGGACTCCGAATGGACATCTAGGAAAGCCCGATCAGCATGCAATACCGAGTCCACATGGACGCCGTCGACGAGCACCACATACTCACTGCCATCTTGTGTTCGTATGCCTCCTTTCAAAGAAGGAACCTGCATGATGTAGTGAGGAGCATATCAAGAGTAGCAATAGGGCTCGCATAGGTTGCGACTCACACGCGATCCTCCACAGCTCGAGCATTCAAAGTTAACAAGAGTCCCATTAACCTCATTGAAGTGAAGAACTACAGACACCTGCAAAAACAACTTGCACTCAAGAAACTGGAAAACACAAAGGAGACTTAAAATGCATTTAAAAACTAGTAAGTCACACCTTTTGTCCATAGCCCAACTCCATGATTGTGAAAGCCTCTTTCAAGGATGACCTAAGATGTCCCTCAGGCACATGCATAAATGTAGTGAAGTCAAACGGGAGTCAAACGCAGCCAAGCACTTCTTCTTCTGGAGGATACCCACATTGCGCAACACAAACATGGCTATGCCATGATCATTTAACTCTTGCACTATGCGGGAAAGAGTATGCCTCCGCTCTTTCACAAAGAAAATTTGTAGCAAAACAAGAGTAAGCACTTGCAAAAGAACACGTGCAAGAGGGCTGACCGTATATCGGTCCTCTCAACCTGGCCCATCCTCCACAATAATCTCGTCAAGAGCAATGCCGTCGTCCACTTTAATAACAACGCAAGCAATCATCCCCATAGTGGACGAGATAGATCCCTTCGTTGTGCCCAGTAACGAGAGTGCCCATGGAAGATAGCATGCGATGCTACTCTCAGGGTACAACGAAAGAGCTCCCTCAAATGGTTCAGCCTTTAAGATAGTAGTTGTCGCATTCACATGCAATGATAAATTGCAAGTGCTTCCCTCACCACTTGCCTTCTTTGACACACTGGCACCCTCTATCCTATAGAAAGAGTCAACCTGCAAAAGGTCCTTGAACTGAATGAAGAAGGTTTGAGTGATAACCAGGGTGACAGTCACCCCTTATGCATGTTGGATAAGACACACCCTGAGCCTTGTATGTGCCACATTTCTCTAGCAATTTGCCCTTGAAGGAAAACCTTTGGCACGAATACTCACAAAGCTCACCAACTCGCAACACAAGAAGGGAGTTTGCTAGGACTAGAACCCTAAGAGGCACCGAAACAAGTGCACGTTCCAACAATGCACTAGGGAGCAAGGGAGGCTCGTTCACAAAAGCTACCAACGGCAAGTCTCGGCAGGGCACACCAGCTCATCCGATTGGACTACAAAAGCACCCAACAAGCAAGCATGTGAGACAACAACCAAACAAACAAGAGAAGGAGAACAGGTTGAAAGCCACCTTCAGCGTAAGCCTCCTTCGTGACAAGTTGCAAGCCCTTGCAAAGGGAACGACGAGCACCTTTTTTGATCGGCGATGTCGTCTACAAGTACTGGTCATGTTTGATCCTTGGGCTGCCTCCTATCACAAGAGCCTGTGAAGGCGAAACAACACCAACTCCAAGGCTCTTGACACCACCAAACACAGCAGCGGATGGCACCTTCAATGGAGTGGACGTTGTACAAGCATGCATCTCTGACACAACTAAACATGCATGAATGACATGAACATGTTAGTGTCTAGTGCACGAGTGGTGATTCAGACTTGCAACAAGCTACTTTTCAATAGGGGAGGAGCATCCAACATCAACTTTGGCCTTCCCTTTAAACTTCACGGTTGCATAAGTTGGAAGGCCTCATCAAGTTCTACAAGGGCACATGAGAGGTTGAAGTATATGTACGAAGTATGTCATGAAGGACGAAGTGAAGCAAGAAGCGATGCACAAACCACAAGCCCTAGCAATGAAATACACCACACAAACTTTCAAGCACAAGAACTTTGCAAACCTCTTTCAAAGTCACTATTGTCCATATCCATAAGCTCTGAGGACCAAGCATGCTCTTCGCCAGCATTCGCCAAAAAACCTGTTTCAATAGCAAGCACACTTATTTTTAACTCCTATTTAAGTACTATTGCAATCCCCAATTGCAACAAACAACACTTGATAATACTCTCTTTCCGGAACTATGGGGAATATGAAGACAATAAAGTTCTCACGCAAAAGAAGGCAAACACAAAAGAAAAAGCTTTCCTTTATGCTCTTTCAAGTAGAGGCAAAAATGCAGCACACAACGCAAAAAGCAAACTAATAATACTGTCAGACATTAGTACCAACAAGTTGACACAAACCTCACATAATCCATGCAAAGCATGGCATACACCTCACATAATTAATGCACAGCAAGAGGAGATACTTAGCCCAAAACAGAAGAACAGTAGCAATGGGCACTAACATCAGGGAATCGATGTAAGAGAGAAAAAATTATGCACAACACCGCCCCAGGCATGCATTATATTGGAGGTTGGTGACCTTGTACAAGAGGGTAAGTTGAAACGGTAGGCGTCTGGCTTGAACCTCCAGACCATGATTCTTTGGTCACATATTTCCTGCAAGCCACCGTGCCAAAAGGGCAAGAGAATTTACGTTAAATGTTTATTACAAATAATAGTATAATGTATCATTAATTGCCACGTATTGCACAAACGATTAAATTTCCAATTCGTATTTTCTTAATTTCTTTGACTGAAGAAGCCATACTTTCGTAATTTGAACTCCAAAAAACATTGTAAAATTGCTCTGAAGCATGGCACCATCACTATGGCTACCGTAGGGGCAGGCCAAGGCATCACTCCATCTGGGCAGGCCAAAAAAGAAGGAAGTGAAGTGAAGGTTCTACCGTCCCTGTAAAAGTCTCTCAACATTTACTGCGGACTCCGAACAGTAATTTTACAGCGAGTAGGACTACTGGCATCTTTCAAGATTCACGTCCCCGCTTCCCCATGCACGACTCCCTTTCTCGCACAAAAAGTCACACAGTCGCTCTCTCTCTCTCTCTACACAGAGTGACGAGTGGTGGCCGATCTCCCACATGCAGACTGAATAGAGCGAGTCTGAGCGACGAGCAGTAGAAAGTCTACTGGCATCTTTCAAGATTCACGTCAAGGGCCTCTTCCCCATGCACGACACTCGCTTTTTTACAGTCACATTGCACAAACACCTTCTCTCTCTCTCTCTCTCTCTCTCTATGACTGTAGTTTCTCAGTCTCGCACAAAGTGACAAAGAGTGACAATCAGGTCTTTCTCTCTCTACACAGAGTGACTTTCTCTCTCTACACAGAGTGACCTTCTCTCTCTTATGTCTCATCTATTGATCTCGCTCTGCGTCTCTTTTACTTTTAGAGAGAGAGAGAGAGAGAGAGAGAGAGGCGCCACTCTTTTCTTTTGGGTGCCTCGGGACTCGGGAGTCTGTCTGTTGACGTGAATCTGTTTGAATCTTGATTGCTTGCTTTGCGATGTGCATGTACAAAAGTTTTCACGTTCTGATAGCTGGTTTTTAATGGCTTCTCTCTTGTCCTTCTCCAGTACATAAATTGACTGGTTGGTAAAATCTTAGAGCGGAATCACACCAGCGCATCCAGATTCCACACATAATAGCACAACACGAGTAAAAAAATTAGTCTTTTTCAGTGTTTTTCATACAATGCATAACATCATGAGCTTCTCCGAGGGAGGCACCGCATACCCAGCTAGGTACGATTGGGGGCAGAGGACCGCCGACCCTTTCAGTGTTTTTCATACAATGCATAACATCATGAGCTTCAGCTTTTGCGAGGGAGGCACCACATACTTAGCTAGGTACGATTGGGGGCAGGAAACCACCGGCCCCCCCACCGGGCCGGCGGTCCCATGCCCCCAATCGTACCTAGCTAGGTATGCCTCCCTCGCAGAAGCTCATGATGTTGAGGTGAGTCACAATGTGGGAATTTATCCAAGGAACATACCTGCATTGGTTGGATGCACATATAATATGCACACTGCGTTAACTACAGGTACAAAAGTTTTCATGTTGTGAGAGTTCGTTTCTAATGACTTCTCTCTCGCCAGCCAAAGTTAACCACAGCTTAACACACATATATGCACACTGCGTATATTTACTGCCAATACTCTCTCTCTCTCTCTCTCTCTCTCTCTCTCTCTCTCTCTGTGTGTGTACTGTGTGTGTATCTATGCTCAGCTTGACTATTAAGTCAGATGTCCTACATTTTCCCAGCGAGACCCTTCAATTCCTCTCAACCAAGAAAGCCATTTACTGTCTTCTTAATTATCTCTAATTACCATAAACCACAGTAGTCTTACTTGAACCTTCAACAAAATAGACTACTTTGCTTGAAATGTCTGCGCTGCAGCTTCCTTCGATTTTCGTCTTGCTACTGATTGCAATATTGGCGTCATGCTCAATTCACAGACCGTGTGTGCAAGCTACCGATCACCCTCCATCGCCTTCTGCCTCATATGTGGTGCTCTTGGAAGGTTCTCCTGTCCTTCATTATGACGGTTCCCTTCCCGACTTTCCCCTCGTACCTCGCAGGCCCGATGGCCGCATCGATATGTCGAGGTAAATCTGCATGCACTCATCAGCTTTTGCCATGGACTGTCGTCGACTTGAGAATGGTCACATTGTCGTGGCCACCTTCCACATGACACAATAAGATGACCACTAGATTGAAATAATCTGCTCATTAATTTAGTCTTGCATATCTTTTCAAGCTCAAATTAGCGCACCCAGAAGTGTTCATGCCTGCACTGATTAGCAGTTGATTTGTTTACTTGTCAGCCAAGCTGCTCAACTCTATGCTTCATTCCTCATTGATCGACATGACTCGATCCTGAACGAAGTCTTCGGAGAAGGGGCGCACCTGAAGAAGAAGCTATATAGCTACCATTATCTGCTCAATGGATTTGCAGCTTGGCTCACGGCTGAAGAGGTACTTGTTAAAGCACTTGACTTAACTTCAATGCAAAACTAATTTCAACTGCCTCATCCAATAATCTGCTTTCCTACACCACCCATTGATCTAATTCAGCTACAAATTAAGCTACAATAGATCTAATTAACTTCTAGCAAGTTCGTTGATGCAGACATTGTTCCATCTTTATTTTCTACAAGATTTTCTAGCACCTATTTTCCCTATCTTTGAGATATATTGATTTTCTACCGCACTAATTACATTATGTTTCCGAATTGCATTTCAATATCACATTGTAGGATAATGGTTTAAAATTTTGCCTCGTTGCAGGCAGACATTCTCCAACATAGCTCCTCGAAAATCATCTCGGTGGAGAAAGATAGTCGCGTTCAAAAATTCACAACATACACTCCGAAGTACATGGGCTTACCGGGCGGTGCATGGGCCGACAACGGGGGCGTGGATTACGCAGGGGAAGGCATTGTGATTGGGCTAGTTGATACAGGCATAAACCCTTTTCACCCAAGTTTTTCAGACAGAGGGGGGAGCCATCCCTACACATTCCCTAAACATTTCTCAGGCAAATGTGAGGTGACTCTGGATTTTCCCGCTGGTTCTTGCAACAAAAAGCTTGTGGGGGCCCAGCATTTTGCGGCGGCATTGACCGCAAGCGGCTCTTTCAATGCTAGTGTGGACTCTGCTTCTCCATTGGACGGTGATGGGCATGGCACTCATACTGCATCCATTGCAGCTGGAAATAGCGGCATCCCAGTTGTGATTGATGGATTGAATTTTGGCTTAGCCAGTGGTATGGCACCTCGAGCTCAGTACGTATCAACAGAAATTTCATTTCGATTCTCTTGAGCATAGTACTCAAATAAATTCTCATTAAAACTTACTGGGTTTGCATGCAGCATTGCCATCTACAAGTCGATGTTCCGCGATGTGGGTGGATATTTCTCGGACACGGTGGCTGCAATGGATCAGGTTACATTCTGGAGCCTCTTGAGTTCCACAGTCCACTTTCTGTTTGAATGATTGCACCGTGCTAACTTGTGTAGGTACGTGAGATTTGAACCGGGGTCTACGCTACAGCATTCAGACACCTAGAGCACTTAGTGTAAAGCTATGGTCACGCGAGGCTTAATTAGTGATAAGTATGCCAACTATGCCCATCGAAAGCATTAATTGAATAATTAAGCCTCTTGAATGGTCACTAGAGGTATTCATTCATCCTCCCAACTATGCCATGAACTTCACAATTATGCCAAAGACAATAGTTACAAAGGGTGGGCATAGTAACTCATTTAATGCTCCTTTTTGCATGTGATGAAGAACGAGGCTTAGTTATTTGTTCAAATAACTAATAGCTAGACTAGAAGGCCATATAAGCGTGGACAAGAGGCCCCATAATGATTGTCCTTTTTAAGAATGGTCAAGTTGAAGCCAATGAACAGTGAGGGGTTGAGTCCACTAGTGGGGAGTAAACACATTTTCCACGCCCTTGTAGAGGATGGCTCCCTTGAATGTATAACTTTGTTATTATCACTTGATTCACAGATTGGCCTTTGAAAACAAGAGTGAAGGTACAATTGTACAACAAAAAAATGCTCACAAAACATCATCATATGAATCCCCCATATATGGGAAGATAAGTCATTGGTTTGTGGTCCTTTTTTAGGTTTGTTTTTGAGGTATTATCTATGCAGGGTGGATTGATGGTTTTGGCAAAGTCAGCGCAAGGCTTGGCTTCTTCAAAATCTTTGCTGAAATGGTTAGGCATACCACGACGACTGCACGTTTGCTTCGACTAAGCACTTGTAACAATGTAAACATTATTACCTTGTGTTTCTCATTCTTCTTGTTGAGCTTCCTTTGTTCTTCATGCGGAGAGTTGATGACATCCTCCTACCTTGGGGATGGCTTCTTCTCGTTGAGGTGTGTGACAATTAATGGTCATACTCTATAAGAAGTTCACTCAATAGAGCAACAACTTTGTCTTCAACATCCTCTTGTGCTTGGATATACACTAGTTGTGTGTACAAACCCTTGAGCCTATTGACAAGGCTCAAGATGTCTTCCTCTTTCATGCTGATTCTACATATATTCATCTTTAATGGTGCTTTGGAGTATTGCTTTCGATATTTCTCTCGATGATCTTCCTTGTAGTATACATTTAAGTCGCTTCATATAAAAGGAGACCACAAGTATTGCCATCCAAGGAGGTAATCGAGGTTTTCTTAGAGTAGATTGAAAGGCCATTGCCTCCTAGAAAGCTCAAAGTAATTCAAACAAGGCTGCAAGGTGCTATAGGCTGGTAGAAAGGGGTAAATTGCCTTGACCATTGAGCACACATACATGGGAACCATATCTTTAAGGTTTATACTAACTTATACCACCTTCCAAACTTGGAAGACATCATTGGAATTACCTAGTTACCAACCCTATCAAGTCATTAATGAGAGTAATGCCAATTTTTTCAGTTGTCACACTGTAGCGAGGCTTTCTTGAGCTACCTTGTTGCAATATATGCTAGCCTCTTAAAATAAATTTCCCTCAGAATGATCTAGCTTTCAATTTCCTAAACTATTGGTTTACTAGGCACGAACAATGTGTAGACCATGTGATTAGGTTGTGTGATGCTCTTTTCAAAACCTCAACAGTTTGTTATGAAAACACATCGTACTTATCCCAATTGTATGATATATTCTAAAATACACGTTCTTTTTCCATACAAGGCCATACTGTACTTTTCCATTTGATCGTATGATGACAACCTTGTTTCATGTTTTGTCCCCTTTTGTTTTGCTTTATATATGTACAAATATGAGTTCACTACTGCTTTTCACTTGAGTTCGGATCTCAAATTCAAATAACTTATGAATGTACTAATAAGAACAAATAATTATTGGGTAAATTGTGTGACAGAACCAGTGTAGGCTTAAGAATTTCAATCGGATAGCGTTGGCCAACCCATCGTATAGACTTGGGGAACAACCCCTAAGGGTTACATGTCACACGAGTTGTCAAGGGGGTTTGGACCCAAGACCTTGGACACGAGAGTCTCTAGCTTGCTCTATCAACTGTGCGAGCAACAGTATAGGCTTGATTTGCCTCTTGCTATTTGGTTAGAATCTCACTTTCAGGTGATTAATGAGTACTAATGATATCCCAAATTATAGCATCGCTTATCAAAGAGCTTATTGGATTGGAGTCTTTTCTCGAGGAAGATCAACCATAAATGCTTCATCTATTATTTGTGTAGCTAATGCATACTCTTGCCACCAAAATTCTCAAGACGTTAAGCATCACTAGTACAGTCGGCTACCTTTAGCGGTTGCTCTCTCTCTCTTTCTCTCCCCCTCTTAATCGTGTGCACAGGGGTTTCTTTTAGTTTTGGAATTTAGCCTTCATATTGCAGATTTTGACACGTGTAAAGGGCTCCTCCTTCTGCCATATTATGTTATAGTTTAGACATATTACTTTACACCCCCTTTCGCCATATTATGTGGGTTTAGACATATTAAATTAGTTTAGATACAATCTATTACTAATCAGACGAATTGCTACAATGCTTCAAGAATGACAGTCGTTCTAATGAAACTATGGATTACAAAAATTTGAAAATCTGAAATGCGAGTGTTAGTCGCAAACGAGCTAAGCAAAAATGGCGGTTTGTGCAGGCAGTGCAAGATGGGGTGGATATTCTAAGCTTGTCAATAGGGCCGGCCAGCCCGCCAGAAGGGGTGGCGACCTTCTTGAGCGCCACGGAGCTGGCAGCCTTGTCTGCCGTGAAGGCGGGTGTCTTTGTGGTGCAAGCTGCTGGCAACGCAGGCCCCCTTCCTGGCTCTGTTGCCTCCTTCAGCCCTTGGATCTTCACAGTCGGTGCCGCCTTCCACAACCGCTCCTACCACAACTCCATCCTCCTCAGCAACCATCAATCCATCAAGGGCTTTGGCCTTTCTCGTAAGTCTCAAAACCCTACGTACATAACATTTTGCTACATAATCTATCTGGTTGCTCTACTTTGTTAGGTTTGACTATTGAGAGAGATGGTGCTTAATATCATTTTCTCAAGCTTTTGGTTTTTCGTGCAGCTGGCACAGAGGGGACTGCATTTTACAATTTAGTGCTAGCTTCTGATTCGGCTAAGAAGCAACGGCATCGATATCGGAGTTCTCTTAAACCAAATGCTCATGAGACGCACGCAAACACATGCCAAGATCCCTCAATGTTACACGAGGATATGGTGAAGGGTCACATCCTAGTATGTAGGTAAGTTGAGAATGTCTATTTGGCAGGTTTTTTGTTACACTAGTCTTGTCTTCATGAATTTTCCCTGTTGCAATGTTTATTTTGATGCAGCATGCTCAATTGTATGTATTCTTATGCTTGGCATCTTGTACAGGTTAACACATCTTGAGTGTTAGGCATTATCTAACCTATTATCGTTGAAAATGTAGGTATTCGATAGAGTTCTTGACTGGGAAGGCATCATTGCGTGGGGTAATTGCAACAACGAGAAAACTGCATGCAAGTGGTGTGATTGTTGTGGTGGATAAAGATACTGTAGACGCTGACATAGAACCTTTTCCCTCCACTATACCAATCGTTCTCATTCCAGGTCTTGAGGAGTCATTGGTTAGTGATGCTTTGTTTACTAGCTTTGGTTATGTTAATATGTTATGTATGCATATTAATTAGCAAAAATGGTCTCAACCTAATACATGCGGAGTACATGTGCTTAATTGATCTAAACTTTAACAATGAAAATATCTGTATGGTTTTCAGTTTACCTCGTAGTAATGCTACTTGACTCTTCCCTAGTCACCTCTTCAATATCATGACTTGATGAATCTCAAGTGAATTTTGTTTGGATGGCACTAGAATGAATCATACACAATAATATTCTTGCTAATAAAGAAAAGTGATTTGCCAGTTTTATATTATAGATGTTCTAATTTCCTTTATCATGCTTCGAAACAGATGTTGCTGTCATACTTCACTACCAAAAGCAACCTTACAGTGGAAGCGAGGATAATGGGGGGTTTAAGTCCAACATATGACAAGCGAGCCCCTCAAGTGGCCTTCTACTCAAGCAGGGGTCCTGACCTTGCCAACAGCAGACGACTAGTGGCGGAAGTGATGAAGCCCAATGTGATGGCCCCTGGTGATATGATATGGGCAGCTTGGTCTCCAATAGGCAATGACGACGATTATTTTACAGGTAATTAATATTTATTCATTTGAGGGAGATGATGATTATATTGTCTTGTGGCTGTGTACCCTTAGTCTATAATCTCCAATTTTTTTATAAGTGATTGTGGGCTTTTTGTGGACTCAATGATATATACACATAGGTACACATATGTACATATACACATGACCTCATGCCAAGGACTTCATTAGTAAAGCTCGATGGGCATGCTTACAATACAATGTCTGTTTGCTCTCTATTTTTTCTTGTTAGATGAACAACACATGAACCAATGAGATCGTAGCCTTTTTTTCAATATTTAAGCAAAATGATATTGCTCTAGAAACAACGTAGCGGATGCGTATTTCTCTGAATAGCCAGTGCTGTTGACTAAACATCCTATTGATCACCTATTTCTTGCATTAATTAGTATAATTGAGTCCGTGTCTTTTGTAGGCTTCGCTATGACTGAGTCTCCTCTGCATCTCCAAGCTACGACAGAAGATTAATACTGGCACTTTTGTATAAGTGTATACTTCTGTGTGTTCTGGGGATGCATATTTCAATGCCTAGTTTCACACTTGCATGTGCGAGGATTTGATGCCCCAGTAACGATGATTTTAATGAGATTGTCAGTTTTTAGTGGGTACTGTGGATATGTGATCTATTCTTCATTTAGAAGGGGACACATTGTGAAATTCATATTTAATATCTAAAAGTGCAAGTTCAGAAAATAAGAGCTCCATGAGCAGATGGCTCTGCACGCCAATGATGTTGATACTCTTTGTGGTTGTAAACTAAAGATCAGTTTCTTGTGGACTCTTAATTATGACAGGGAAAAATTTTGCTTTGGGGTCAGGAACAAGCATGGCAGCACCACATGTAGCAGGGATAGCAGCACTTGTGAAGCAAAAGAACCCCAACATGAGCCCTGCAGCAATAGGTTCAGCTCTCACCACCAGCGCATCCACGGTTGACCATCAGGGCTTCCCCTTGCTGGCCCAACAGCCTTCCTACAACCTCACCCTTCCTCTTGGACCTGCCAGCCCTTTCGATTTTGGAGGTGGTGAGGTGAACCCAACGGCTGCAATTGATCCAGGGCTTGTTTTTGATGCAGGTATCTCTCTCTCTCTCTCTCTCTCTCTCTCTCTCTCTCTCTCTCTCTCTCTCTCTCTCTCTCACACACACACACACACACACACACACACACACACACAATTCCATGTCTCATAACTCATGTTACAATTAAGTTATTGCCTAATGGTTCCAGTTTCCATTTGATGGGAGACCCAATGTGTTCCCTTTTCCTACATCCCACAAGTCATTTTAATCTAAAACTAATTAAATCAAAGCTCTAGTCGATGGTCAAAAAGCTATTCAATAAGAATATCGCAATCAAGTTACAATAGGAGTCCTCTGGCAAATTGCTGACTCTAGTACCCTTGTGGTTGTGGATGCAGATTTTCCAGATTATGTACAATTTTTATGCTCCATACAAGGAGGGGAGATGGAAGTTATGAAGGCAACACGCACCATTTGCAACCAAGCTGGTGGCGTGAGCGAGCTTCAGCTCAACCAGCCGTCGGTAACAATATCCAATCTAAGCGGGCCACGTGTCGTCCGGAGAAGGGCAAGCGGTGTGGCAAGGCACGAAGAAACATACAGAGTGTCCACTGAGCAGCCGGAGGGGGTGGTTGTCTCTGTGTATCCCACCGTTTTCAAGCTACGGAAGGGCTCTTCTGACTGCAGAAAGCGGCATGGGCATGCAGGGCCACGTCGCTGCAGGTTGTACACAAGGAGGCAACAGAGTGTAGAACTGGTGATCACTATCACGCCCACGTCGGCCAGCTCACGCCCTTCCTTTGGCTCTATACTTCTGTCCGGCTCCCGAGGGCACGTTGTCCGGCTTCCTCTCTCGATCGTCTCCCGGTCTGTTACAGTCAACTAAGTAGCCTAGATTGCATACGATGACACGTGTATGCATCTTGGCCGTCTCGTTCCGTTCATCATCCGCTTTCACCCTTTTGACTGGCGGAATTACCACGCTTGTCGGCATGCGTTTTCTCCTACCGTGTATAATTTATTACCACACCTTTTTACCTTACCAAACAGTCATGTACAGTCCAGTACTCACCTTCCTTTACAGCATGATGATATCAGCCATCCTAGCCGTTTTCACCCGATTCTTTCCATTTTACCCTCAGATAATGTTTTTCTTGCATAGAATGAGAGCTCGTGCATAACCTTAATGTATATAGCCAACTTTGTACTATGAAATAAGGAAATTAAAGCTATGCAATTTTGTGCAGTGGCAATGAAAGTTGACCATGTGCGTAGAGAGAGAGAGAGAAAGAGAGAGAGAGAGAGAGAGAGAGACGTGAGAATGGAGGTGGGGGTAACGTTGCATGTGCAAGTGCATGCATGCCTTTTTACTGAACAAAGTGGCACTGTTGTGTAGGGATCGGATTCCAAGCACCATTGTGTGACGATGAGAGTGTGGTAAAAAGTCGTAGCTGCCAGAAGAAACACGACAAGCTCCCTGAGAACTTTAGAGCAGAAAAGATGATGGGCTTGGTTTTTGCGTCATCTCAAAAGCAGCTTTTGCCGTATTGCAAAGCTTGGAAGCGCGAGCATTGTCTTTTTGAAGAGTGTAGTGTCGTCCTCTTGGAATCCGTCACCTTGTTCATATTCGGGAATCTAACACTCACAAGTCCTGCTGTCCCATTTCTCAAGAAGGTAAGAGGACTCCCCCACAATTCCAATGTCGAAGATTTTATATTAAAACTCGAGACTGTCTCTACACCAAGTAGTTCACCTTTTGGCTTACGCTCACAAGTCTCGTTGTCTCGTTTCATAGGAAGGACTCCCAACCTTCAATATCAAAGATTTTATATTTGAAATTGTCGTGATATGCCATCTCCTCTTGTAACAAAAATGTAGAAGACATTTACTTCCTCATTCATTGGTTGGACCTCAAACCCACAACCTCTACATTGGCAGGTTGGTGTTCTAACCACGTGCCCGTGTGGGTTTGGTTGTCCAACACTCCACTTCGTAGTGTGATAAAGTGAACATGTGTAGGCAAAACTTAACTCGGCCCTAAAAAGTAAACTCAACTGCCATCCAATGGACACTTGTTGTTTCGACAATCATGCCCGTGTTCACCATCATTGGTCCCACCTTTTGGACATCATTCAAGATCTTGTTTGATATAGTGATGAGGGATTTCAACCAAGCATGTATCCCATAGTACTTCACCAGTGGTGATCAATTTGGTATGTTGAAATAAAGAAAAGATAAATATTTCAATAAAAAATCATATCTTTGCATGTGAGGCACAATTCTTATTGGCCATCTATAGTGCACAATTGTGGATTGATGAGTACTCTTATAGTTTATTAGTCTATGAGATGCCCTTGGTAGTATAGTTTTAGGGCATCTCATGGACAGTTGTGTGAAAAAGCTCCTAAGTCATGGGAGTTTGAATCTACAATCACAACATTCTAAACAACTTCTCCTAGAGAAAGAATTGAGAATCATAACCTATTAAGAGGCTATAAACTTTAGGCTCACCAGAAATGGGATGTTGATACAATGTTCTAATGCTAATACTTTCCCAAAATAAAACGTATCTACAATGACCGTTTCTAGATTTTAGAATCTACATGCACCCACAAACCAAAGCAATGAATCTAAAGGAAGCGGCTCTTCTACTTACCCAAAATTAAAAGTTGATCTTCAATAACGAATAAAAATATAGTATTTGAAAATTGAAACTGTTTTCAAAAAATGAGACATACACCAATAATAGAATTTCAACATACTTCCCTTCTTCCACATTCGCCATCCTCCAATTTGTCAATGGGTTCAACATGCTAACTTATTCATGCATCATGTCATTTGACCAAAATCAACTATATTTCAAGAGTCTACAGGCTGATCAAATTTTGAATGCAACTACCTCCGCAAAATTTTCTCTCTCCGTAAGGGGCGACAGCAAATTATATTAGAAGAGAAACATAAGTACAGAGTTCTAGGGGAGGTTTCCCATTAGAAAAATTACAAAAATTGACAAGTGCTGACTACTTAGTTTCAAAATAACTCCAGTACATGATCATGTAGAGCAGCCTAACCTTTAATTTTAGCTTCCTCCAACCTGATCATTGCCATCAAGTAGAGCATTGATGACCTGTTGTATATGTCTAATCATGCGAATTCCATTTGCATATTGTCTCTTGATTTTCTCACCGTCAGTCTTGCATTTTCTGTAATTTGGCACAAGATTAGAGCTGATTTTTTTTTGGATCATTTGGAAGGCAAGGAATGGGTGGGTCTATGATGACCCTTACCATACCAAATATTTGAGATTGTTGTTTGCTCATTTTAATGCACAGGTTACTCAACTCAAGCTGGATCAATGTAGGCTTTATGAGGCCAACTACAAGGTGTTCAATGATTGTATGTGATATTACAACAACATCAACAAACAACAGAAAGTCTTGCTGGATGGGTCTTACTTCCACCTGCAAACAATGCTAGATGATCTCCCCAAATTTAAATTAAAAGGACCCCATCTCTATATTAAAATTCCACATGCTGACTTGTTGAAATCCATGCATCAAGTTTCCCAATGCAACTCCCTTCCCAACGAAACAAAAGATGCTTGCTTCATCTAGCAATCATACACTCTGGTTCAATATGAAAATTGTTAACAAGGCTACCAATGCTTCTAGGCACCTGTATTATTAACCTTAAACATCCACACTTCCAGCACCATGACTCATGAAAAGCTGCCTAACAACTTTTCAAATACATTTACAGAAATCCGCCATCGTCACAAACTTCAGTTAACTCTCACAGACATACTGTGTAGACAATCACTACTTCATCTATGTATTCAGAGCACCAGGTTGAGAAGAATACAGAAATGAAAGAAGACAACATTGTATGACAAAACTGTATTCACTTCCTCGACACAGATAGAATCCGCCATTACATCTACTGCATCAGCGTATCTCTCCTCTCACTATGCCCGAACACCCTTTCACATAAAACATCACATTCCTTCACTAAGATCCCAAAAGACACATTATCCTATTAAGGTCCATTACATAAGTTAAAACCCAAAAAGACTAATCCGTCGTGGTGCAGCCTTAACACTTGGCACAACCCGGTGGCTTGAGCCATAGGCTGACCTCGAACGCACTATCCCTTGATCCGCCTTCAGCCACTGTGATTTTCTTCATTTACACCTAGCTTTTGTGCCCCTTCATCACTTGCAGCATCTCTCACAGGTGACTCCCCAGCAATGGGTTCGGCATCAACATGCACAACGAGGACTGAACCCTCTGCAACTACATCCATAGCGCCCTCAGGAATTTCCTGCAATTGAGCACCTTGTGCTCCCAAATGGACTTCAGACTGCTGCACTATCAACTCCTTCCGGATTGCCTTAAGAAACAACTCTAATTCAGCATTACGAGCTTGCAGCTCCGCATTCTCTTCTCAAACCTTGTACTCCCCAACAGCTTCAAACCATGATTTGTATTTGTCAATCGGTTTTGCCATATGCTCCTGAAAAGGCCCAGTTGTCTGATGCCATAACTCCTTGGTGTAGTAAAACACTTCCCTCTTCAGAGTGTCCGCATCAGCATCTGCAATTAAAACTCCACTAACTCCTTGGCCATCCAAAGTGGCTTTCTCAAGATCCACTAATGGAGTCAATCGGTTCATCAAGAAATTATTATCAGCAATCATATGTGCAACGTTATCTTCAACCTCCTGGAATTGTTTCTGAGTAGCATCCTTAAGTCCATCCGCCCACAATTGAAAATTCCTGTGCAGTTCCCGCCATATCTGAAATCCTATTCCGCATATCCACACTCAACCGGGCCAACTCATCTTGCAATGATGTCTTCTCCTTCAACACTTCATCCACTCTGCTCTGCAAATGACTGACTTTGCGTTCCAGACTATCTATTCTTTCCCCTTCATCCCTATGAGTCTCCAAAGTCAAAACCATGGCCTCTGGGTTGCATATGAATTGATTTAAATCTGACAAACTTTGGACAGCATCCTGCACTGAAAACACACCCTGCGACTCTGCTCTTGGGGTATGAGAAAAAGGAGTGGCCTTTAAAGCTAGTGTAACCGGAGTCCGCTCCCCTGAGCTTTCCCAAGCCTTCCGCGGAAACAAAGTAGTGGTACGACTCTTAGTGTTAATGTTAGACACGCCTGTTTATCGAAGGAAAAAGTGGCACCTTCCCAACCAACTGCAATTTCTCATCAGTGCATAGTGCACATTTAATCCCTTGACCCATTGCAGCGTTAGACTTATCCCCAAAAGGCATTTCCCAATCCAACTTCCATTGTTTAGCTTCACTAATACTCTGCACATCCGGACCTTTGACAAAACTGGGCGGCGGTGGAGTTAAGGGTACCTGCAGCACATGGGATAAGATAGCTTGCAGGTAGGGTGCAACTTTTGTAACAAAAGGCAACCTGTGCTCATCCCGTGGCTCTGCCAACTGCAATCTGTCATACATGAATGACGCCCAATCCACCTTTTGGCCCCGCTCAGCATAGTAAATAGGGGCCAATGCTTCTTTCGACATTTAGGCTGTTTTAGCAAACAAGCAAACCTTATCCAGATACCAGAACATGTGAATACTATGGAGTTTCCCGCAATTTCGCACCATGTAATATGCCATGCTACCTTCTAGCTGGCCAAACTCTGACCTCATCACCATGTCTGTCACCTTCTTCATTTTATGCAAAGGATTATGAGAAACCTGGAAGACTTCCGCCACCAACTTTGGGAAAATATCTTTTTCTTCCATGATGTACCCAGCGTTTTCCCTAAGGTGGCAGAGCTGTTGTCTTGCACGACCATTTTTCTCCCAGAGCGCCCAAGGTAGGTTCGTATACGCATAAAGACGCAGCCAAACTTCAGTGTCTCGATCATGAACATAAAACTTTTCATCAACTTCAATCTCCTCCAATGCATCTTCACCTCCCGAATCTGCACCCTGGCTCTCGTCCACACTTTGTATGCTCTCCCTGCGGGTGCGCAAAAGCTCTGCCATAGCCATCTTCATAGAACGCGTCTGCGGCATCTCTTCACCACTAAGCTCTTGCTGTTTAGCAGCCGCGAGCTTCCTTAAGCTATCAGAAGACATGGCTTCTATGGTGATGGTGAACTGACACACAGTGTCAAATCTACCTTAGGCTAAAAGCACAGGACGCTTACATGCGAAATAATAATGACCTTCTACTTCAAAATTTGCGCTGCATACCCCATCATGGCCCTTAATGTGAGATTTCGTGTTAAGGCAATGCGCACGTGCAGTGATGATACCCCTCACTTCAAGGGAATCTCCCTTGAAGATATTTCATCCCACGAACTGATGACATCTTGGATGACATACCCTCGGTAATGTGTCACACAATACATTTCCGCTGCGGTTTATTCCCAAAACAATTCCCCTATCAAAACAAAATCCGATTACATTCCGCAGCACTGACTCACTTCCACACACCTCACATTCCCCAGTATCCTCCTAAGATTCCTCCTTGAACTCAGTGATTACTTAATGGAGAGAGACAGATTTATATACACGAGATTATAGAGTAGAGAGAGAGAGAGAGAGAGAGAGAGAGAGTACACACAATATGCGTGGTTCACCCAATGTGGGCTACGTCCACGGGAAAGCAGCCACTCAATGGCATTAGTACTTCAAAACAAGAAGTAGTTTACAAAGGGATTATACCCTTAATGGAGCTCCCTCTTTGCTTCACTCTCACCACCTCACACTCACCTTGTTGCATCAACTTCACACTATGAAATGTGTGTAGAAATGGCCTTCTTTTATAGGCCAAAAGGGCTGCCCTCTCTTATGAGAGACAGCCATGTGTAGCCGCCCTTGTGCGAATAAGTCCAAATCGGACCCTCCAATTCGCCCATGTGTGGCCGCCCTTGAGAAGACAAGTCCACTTTTGAATTCGGCCACCGGCCACCGGCCATTGACTTCCGACCACCGGCCATCGGCCATTGACTACTAGCCACCGGCCAACTGACCAGTTGTTTTCTGACCACTTTCCGGCCGCCGTCCGGCCATATATTCCGGCGGAAAAAAAAATCTCGGGGGCCTTCGCCCCCGAGGCCTTTAAAGTTGCCCCTGATTCTTGTTCGTGAAAATTTTTGTTTCTGGTGAGTGAATGTCCTTCACGCACGATGGCTTCTCCTCATACTGGGGGGCTTACAAATGTGCGCTTTTACCACAGAAAATTACAAGGGTAAATCAGGCTCCATACTTAACAATCTCCCAGTTGGAGACTGATCTCCAAACCAAACCTGTGACTGCTTTCCATTCTGGCTTCTTATCCTTGAATGCCGATTGAAGATGAGCAAAAGCTCAACTTCTCCTTGTTGACCACCTTTGTAAACATGTCTGCAGGATTTTCAATTGTATGCACCTTTCCTAGCTTTAGTTGTCCCTCTTCCAAAAGAGTGCATATGAAGTGATATCTCACCTCAATGTGCTTTGTCCTTGAATGAAAGGCTGAGTTCTTCGCAAGATGGATAGCGCTTTGGCTATCACTGTACAAGACACAATTGTCTTGTTTGAATCCAACCTCTTCTAAGAATCTGTGAAGCCACAGAATTTCTTTGCTTGCCTCCGTCATTGCTACATACTCTGCTTCCGTGGTAGAAAGTGAAACCACTTTCTGCAGCTTTGAAGCCCAGTTTACTGTTGTGCCTCCAACCGTGAACACATAGCCAGTAGTGCTCCTTCGAGTATCTTTGTCACCTGCCATATCTGCATCAGCATAGCCTTCTAGAAAAATATCAGTTCCTCCAAAATACAAAGCATTTGTTGTTGTCCCTTTTAGATACCTAAGTATCCACTTCACAGCTTGCCAATACTCTTTACCTAGGTTGTCCATGAACCTACTCACAACTCCCACTGCATGTGCAATGTCTGGCCTTGTCCAGACCATAGCATACATTAGAGAACCTACCGTTGCAGCATATGGAACTTTAGACATATAGGCTATCTCCTCTTGTGTCTTTGGACACATATCCTTTGTTAGTTTAAAATGACCAGCCAAAGGTGTAGAAACTGGTTTTGCATTTTGCATTGCAAACCTTTCTAGTACCTTCTTGATGTAATCTTCTTGAGATAGCTTTATTGTCTTCTTCGTCCTGTCCCTTGATATTTTCATACCAAGTATCCTCTTTGCAGCACCTAAATCTTTCATTGAAAAAGATTTGGACAGTTCCTCTTTTAGGTCTTTGATGTCCTGCATGTTAGCACTTGCAATCAACATGTCATCAATCAACATGTCATCAACATACAACATTAGGATGATGAATTTCCCATCTCCCAAATTCTCCGTGTAGACGCAGTGATCCGAGTTGCATCTTGTGAATCCATGATCCAACATCCATCGATCAAACTTCAAGTACCATTGTCTTGATGCTTGCTTTAAACCATACAAGCTCTTCTTTAATCTGCAAACCATTTTCTCCTTACCTTTTACTTCATACCCCTTTGGTTGAAGCATGTAGATTTCCTCCTCTAAGTCACCATGAGGGAATGCCGTATTTACATCCATTTGCTCGAGATTTAGATCATGAGCAGCCACATGGCTTAAGACAAGCCTAATTGAGTTCATTTTTACAACAGGAGAAAATATTTCATTGAAGTCAATACCTTTCTTTTGAGAAAAACCTTTTACCACAAGCCTAGACTTGTACCTTTTCTTCCCACCTTCTTCTTCCTTTAGCTTGTACACCCATTTGTTTTGAAGTGCCCGCTTACCTTTAGGCAACTCAACCAACTCCCATGTTTGGTTGCGATGTAGTGAGTCCATCTCCACTTGCATGCTCTTCGTCCATTCTTCTTTGGATTCATGCTGCATAGCTTCTTCATATAATTCCCGCTCTCCAGAATCTGAGATCAAGAGATGGTTGAAGGAAGGAACAAACCTTTCTGGAGGTCTACTTCCTCTTGTAGATCTTCGGGGAATAGGTTGAGGCTCCTCATTTGGTTGACGTTGTTGCACATTGTCACCGTTTGCAGTCGAGTCTTCACCGTCCTCAAGCTCCATGTACTCATCACCTGTTTCTTTTGTTTGTTTTCTTTCCAAGTAATCTTTGTACATATTTTTTTCGTTAAAAATTACATCCCTACTCCTTAAGATTTTGCCATCTTCAGGATTCCATAGGCGATACCCAAAGTCTCCTTCTCCATAGCCAATGAAGAAACACTTTTTGGACTTTGCATCTAACTTTGATCTTAGGCTTCTATCTATGTGCATGAAAGCCTCACACCCAAACACTTTGAGAAATGCATAATTCACCGGTTTACCTGTCCATGCCTCTTCTGGAACTCCCCCATCCAATGCCGTTGAGGGTGACCGATTGATTAAGTACACAAACGTACTTACAGCTTCCGCCCAAAGCTCAAGCAGTAGGCCTGCATGTAGCCGCATGCTTCGTGCTCGTTCCATGATTGTCCTATTCATCCTTTCCGAAATCCCATTTTGTTGAGGTGTCCTTGGGGTTGTCCTTTGCCTCTGAATGCCATTGCTAGCACAAAAACTTTCAAAAGCTTGGCTGCAATATTCGCCTCCATTGTCGGATCTGAGGCATTTAACCTTGGTACCTGTTTCATTCTCCACAAAGGCTTTCCACCTTTGAAATATGAAAAATACATCGGATTTATTCTTCATGACATAAACCCATGTTTTTCTAGTCGCATCGTCTATGAATGTTACATAGTACAATGAGCCACCAAGTGATGGTGTACTTGCAGGACCCCAAACATCAAAATGAACCAACTCAAGTTTTTTATTTTTTCTTTCATTTCTTGATTTTTGAAATTTTACCCTCTTTTGTTTACCATAAACACAATCTTCACAGAACTCTAAGTCCACTTCTTTCAAACCTGGTAGAAGCTTCTTTGTTTGAAGGATTTGCATTCCTTTGGCACTCATATGTCCAAGTCGGTAGTGCCACACCGCACTGTCAACTTCTGTAGTTGCTGCACAAGCTGAAGGTTGCGTGCTAACAGTACACAAGTAAAGTGTACCGACTTTTTCACCCTTGGCAACCACCAAAGATGCCTTTGAGATCTTCCACCGTTTGTTTCCGAATGCAATGTTGTGACCTTCATCATCCAATTGTCCTGTAGAGATCAAATTTTTGCGAAGAGAAGGAACATGCCTAACATCTTTAAGCTTCCATTCATTTCCGTTAGCAGTTTTGACAGAAACTGTACCTTTGCCGACAATCTCACAAGCTTCATCATCTCCCAAGTATACATACCCAAAATTACCTTTGGTGTAGTCTTGGAAATGTTGGTTGTGTGGTGTCGCATGGAATGAAGCCCCGGAATCTACTATCCACGAATTAGACACATTGTCTAATGAGAGAATTAGAGCATCTTGCTCTACTTTACCTGCCACATTGGCCTCCGATGTTGGCTTGTTGTCTTGAGACTCTATCTCCTTCTTCTTCTTGGACCAACAATCCTTCTTGACATGGCCCTTCTTGCCGCAGTTCCAACATTCAAGAACTGACTTTGTGCGTGACTTGATCCGCCTTGAGCGATCACGACCCTTTTGGTTTTTGAACCTCTCCTTTGGCCTTCCTCTTGTTTCCACTGATAGTGCAGCACTTGATGATTCTCCTGTGCTTCTCCTTCGCATTTCCTCACTTAGGAGAACACCCACAACATCATCAAACTTAAGAGTATTTGTGCCAGAGATAGAATTACTTACAGCCATCACAAGGCTGTCCCAACTATCCGGTAGAGATGATAGTATAAGGAGAGCTCGCACTTCGTCATCGAAATTGATTTTCACTGATCGAAGTTGACTTATGTTTGTGTTAAAGTCATTTAGGTGTTCTGCAACTGAACCATTCTCTGCCATCTTTAGATTGAACAAGCGCTTCATAAGAAATACCTTATTGGATGCCGATGGTTTCTCGTAGAAGTCGTCAAGTGACTTCATCAAGTCCTCCGTGGTCTTCATCTCCGAAACATTGAAGGCCACCGTTGACGCCAAGCTTAACCGGATTGTTCCCAGTGCCTTTCGATCAAGGACAATCCATGCTTCATCTGCCATTGTTGCGGGCTTCTTCGCAAGACCGCCTAGTGGCAAATAGAGGTCCTTCTGGTAGAGATAGTCTTCAATCTGCATCTTCCAATGTTGGTAGTTTTTGCCGTTGAACTTCTCAATCTTGAGCTTCCCTTCCTCCGCCATAACTCCCACTCAATTCAAGGAATCCTTTCCTTGAGATAATTTAGCTACGAGCAATTAGCTACGAGCAAACCTTGCTCTAATACCAGTTGTTAGGAAATAAGACGTAGCTAAATAGATAATTGAGTACATTACTTAATGGAGAGAGACAGATTTATATACACGAGATTATAGAGTAGAGAGAGAGAGAGAGAGAGAGTACACACAATATACGTGGTTCACCCAATGTGGGCTACGTCCACGGGAAAGCAGCCACTTAATGGCTTTAGTACTTCAAAACAAGAAGTAGTTTACAAAGGGAGTATACCCTTAATGGAGCTCCCGCCTTGCTTCACTCTCACCACCTCACACTCACCTTGTTGCATCAACTTCACACTATGAAATGTGTGTAGAAATGGCCTCCTTTTATAGGCCAAAAGGGCTGCCCTCTCTTATGAGAGACAGCCATGTGTAGCCGCCCTTGTGCGAATAAGTCCAAATCGGACCCTCCAATCCGCCCATGTGTGGCCGCCCTTGAGAAGACAAGTCCACTTTTGAATTCGGCCACCGGCCACCGGCCATTGACTTCCGACCACGGGCCATCGGCCATTGACTACCAGCCACCGGCCAACCGACCGGTTGTTTTCCGACCACTTTCCGACCGCCGTCCGGCCATCATATTCCGGCGGAAAAAAAAAATCTCGGGGGCCTCCGCCCCCGAGGCCTTTAAAGTTGCCCCTGATTCTTGTTCGTGAAAATTTTGGTTTCTGGTGAGTGATTTTCCTTCACGCACAATGGCTTCTCCTCATACTGGGGGGCTTACAAATGTGCGCTTTTACCACAGAAAATTACAAGGGTAAATCAGGCTCCATACTTAACACGAGTATCTACCATGACGATAGTGTTCACAGTACAAACATGCAAGCTCTCTCGCACTAAGCTGAGGATGGATTCTAACGAGTTGCAACAAGATCTCCTCATCATCATTGTGCCATTGCACATAAGCTCTCTTAACTTTGCATGGCACCAATTGCTCTATAGTAGGAGATGCAAAGTTTTCGTCTATTCTAGCTATGAATACATTGGGCTAGAAAATGATGTGCTCTTTGTTAGACTTGCTAGTGCAATTCTTTGAACCTAGGAGACATTCACTCTTGGCAGGGATTTCTTAGATGTTGGTCTTGATTTTTCCTTCTAACCTAACTGGAAAATGATGTGCTCATTGTTAGGCTTGCTAGTGCATTTCTTTCAACGTAGGAGACATTCACTCTTGGCAGGGATTGTTGGTCTCGATTTTTCCTTCTAACCTGGCTCTCTCGACCCTTGCTAGCTAACCAGCTTTTGCCATGAATTGCTTAACTAAGCTATCCGTATGTTAACTTGGCTAAAGTTTGTGTTGAAGGAAATGGGTTTTTTGTCTATCTACAGCGTGTGTGGATGCTAGATTTTTGCAAGTGCTGATATGGAAGCAAAGGGCATTTGAGGCATTTCATGGAGCTAAGAAAGGTGAGAAAGCTAGAAGGTTTTGACATACATTGCAGTGTAGGGGTTGAATTGTCAAGTTAGGCCATCTTCTTATGGCGGTATGCAATTTTGTTGGGTTTCTCACTTTTGTGAGGGGGGATGGAAGGCCTTGTGATTGTTTTTAATCCAAATTGTGGGTTGTTCAAGTATGAATTAACATGGTCTTTCCTTAAAGTGGCCTTGTTATTATCTGGTCACTCAAAAAGGATCTAAAACTTTGTATAGTCTTCAATTTTTAGCAAGACCTAATATAGCAAGATAGCATGATTTGGAGGCAAACACATGAAAGAAATTTGCATAACAATGAAGAAAAAGAAAGACAAAAAGGTAATGTTAAGAACTGTGAAAGGCTGAACTGGACTATGAGAAATTTATGTGTGTCTCTTCTCGTATCTAATTTCAACAAGTCTTACATGATACATCAAATTGCAAAGCATATCCAGCCCGGGGGGTTCACCTTACATAGTATGTAACCTATCACATGAGCTCAACAGAAGCGTATTTAAATCCCTTAAAACTTACAGAAATAAGTTTACATAAGGATATGTTTTCTACAAATCTCCAAAAGATTTAGAGAATTTAAAAGAAAAGGCTTCATTATATTTCCTAGAACATTCGCAACATAGGCATTTTAGAAAAAAAGCCTGAATGCAGTGATATAGTGGTCTTAAATAAACTCTTTCAAGGATGACCTAAGATGTCCCTCGGGCACATCCATAAATGTAGTGAAGTCAAACGGGAGTCAAACGCAGCCAAGCACTTCTTCTTCTGGAGGACACCCACATTGCGCAACACAAACATGGCTATGCCATGATCATTTAACTCTTGCACTATGCGGGAAAGAGTATGCCTCCGCTCTTTCACAAAGAAAAGTTGTAGCATAACAAGAGTACGCACTTGCAAAAGAACACGTGCAAGAGGGCTGACCACATATCGGTCCTCCCAACCTGGCCCATCCTCCACAATAATCTCGTCAAGAGCAATGCCCTCGTCCACTTTAATAACAACGCAAGCAATTATCCCCATAGTGGACGAGATAGATCCCTTCGTTGTGCCCAGTAACGAGAGTGCCCATGGAAGATAGCATGCGATGCTGCTCTCAGGGTACAACGAAAGAGCTCCCTCAAACGGTTCAGCCTTTAAGATAGTAGTTGTCGCATTCACATGCAATGATAAATTTCAAGTACTTCCCTCACCACTTGCCTTCTTTGACACACTAGCACCCTCTATCCTATAGAAAGAGTCAACTTGCAAAAGGTCCTTGAACTGATGGAAGAAGGTTTGAGTGATAACTAGGGTGACGGTCACACCTTATGCATGTTGGATAAGACACACACTGAGCCTTGTATGTGCCACATTTCGCTAGCAATTTTCCCTTAAAGGAAAACCTTTGGCACGAATGCTCACAAAGCTCACCCACTCGCAACACAAGAAGGGAGTTTGCTAGGACTAGAACCCTAAGAGGCACCGGAACAAGTGCACGTTCCAACAATGCACTAGGGAGCAAGGGAGGCTCGTTCACAAAAGCTACCAATGGCAAGTCTCGGCAGGGCACACCAGCATCATCCGATTGGACTACAAAAGCACCCAACAAGCAAGCATGTGAGACAACAACCAAACAAACAAGAGAAGGAGAACAGGCTGAAAGCCACCTTCAGCGTAAGCCTCCTTCGTGACAAGTTGCAAGCCCTTGCAAAGGGAACGACGAGCACCTTTTTTGATCGGCGATGTCGTCTACAAGTACTGGTCATGTTTGATCCTTGGGCTGCCTCCTATCACAAGAGCCTGTGAAGGCGAATCAACACCAACTCCAGGTTCTTAACACCACCAAACACAACAGCGGATGGCACCTTCAATGGAGTGGACGTTGTACAAGCACGCATCTCTGACACAACTAAACGTGCATGAATGACATGAACATGTTAGTGTCTAGTGCACGAGTGGTGATTCAGACTTGCAACAAGCTACTTTTCAATAGGGGAGGAGCATCCAACATCAACTTTGGCCTTCCCTTTAAACTTCACGGTTGCATTTTGGAAGGCCTCATCAAGTTCTACAAGGGCACATGAGAGGTTGAAGTATATGTACGAAGTATGTCATGAAGGACGAAGTGAAGCAAGAAGCGATGCACAAACC
The DNA here is from genome assembly GCF_014529385.1 of Adiantum capillus-veneris. Classification (NCBI taxonomy): domain Eukaryota; kingdom Viridiplantae; phylum Streptophyta; class Polypodiopsida; order Polypodiales; family Pteridaceae; genus Adiantum; species Adiantum capillus-veneris. Next base: position 105,359,899 of record NC_140946.1, read on the forward strand.
ACAAGCCCTAGCAATGAAATACACCACACAAACTTTCAAGCACAAGAACTTTGCAAACCTCTTTCAAAGTCACTATTGTCCATATCCATAAGCTCCAAGGACCAAGCATGCTCTTCGCCAGCATTCGCCAAAAAACCTGTTTCAATAGCAAGCACACTTATTTTTAACTCCTATTTAAGTACTATTGCAATCCCCAATTGCAACAAACAGCACTTGATAATACTCTCTTTCCAGAAGTATGGGGAATATCAAGACAACAAAGTTCTCACGCAAACGAAGGCAAACACGAAAGAAAAAGCTTTCCTTTATGCTCTTTCAAGTAGAGGCAAAAATGCAGCACACAACGCAAAAAGCAAACTAATAATACTGTCAGACATCAGTACCAACAAGTTGACACAAACCTCACATAATCCATGCAAAGCATGGCATACACCTCACATAATTAATGCACAGCAAGAGGAGATACTTAGCCCAAAACAGAAGAACAGTAGTAATGGGCACTAACATCAGGGAATCGATGTAAGAGAGAAAAAGTTGTGCACAACACCGCCCCACGCATGCATTATATTGGAGGTTGGTGACCTTGCACAAGAGGGTAAGTTGAAACGGTAGGCGTCTGGCCTGAAACTCCAGAGCATGATTCTCTGGTCACATATTCCCTGCAAGCCACCGTGCCAAAAGGGCAAGAGAATTTACGTTAAATGTTTATTACAAATCATAGTATAATGTATCATTAATTGCCACGTATTGCACAAACGATTAAATTTCCAATTCGTATTTTCTTAATTTCTTTGACTGAAGAAGCCATACTTTCGTAATTTGAACTCCAAAAAACATTGTAAAATTGCTCTGAAGCATGGCACCATCACTATGGCTACCATAGGGCAGGCCAAGGCATCACTCTATGTGGGCAGGCCAAAAAAGAAGGAAGTGAAGTGAAGGTTCTACCGTCCCTGTAAAAGTCTCTCAACATTTACTGCGGACTCCGAACAGTAATTTTACAGCGAGTAGGACTACTGGCATCTTTCACGCATCTTTCAAGATTCACGTCCCCGCTTCCCCATGCACGACACCCTTTCTCGCACAAAAAGTCACACAGTGACGAGCGGTGGCCCACCTCTCACATGCAGAGTGAATAGAGCGAGTCTGAGCGACGAGCAGTCTCTCAACATTTTCTGCGGACTTCGAACAGATTCACGTCAAGGGCATCTTTCAAGATTCACGTCAAGGGCCTGTTCCCCATGCACGACACTTCCTTTTTCACAGTCACATTGCACAAACACCTTCTCTCTCTCTCTCTCTCTCTCTCTCTCTCTCTCTCTCTCGCACAGAGTGACAATCAGGTCTTTCTCTCTCTACACGGAGTGACCATCACCTCTCAGCGTTCATCTCTTATGCAGTAACTTGCAGTTCACCTTCTATGATCTCGCTCTGCGTCACTCTTTTTTTTTGGGTGCCTCGGGACTCGGGAGTCTGAGAGCTGGTTTTTAATGGCTTCTCTCTTGTCCTTCTCCAGTACATAGATTGACCGGTTGGTAAAAGCTTAGAGCGGAATCACACCGGCGCATCCACATGCCACACATATAGCACAAGACGATTTAAAAAAATTCTCATGTAGGAAAAGAGAGTCTTTTTCAGTGTTTTTCATACAATGCAAGCTTATGCTCGAGACGCACCACATACCTAGCTAGGTACGATTGGGGGCAGGGAACCGCCAGCCCCCCCCAAAATCTTTGCTGAAATGGTTAGGCATACCATGACGGCTCCACTTTTGCTTCGACTAAGCACTTGTAACAATGTAAACATTATTACCTTGTGTTTCTCATTCTTCTTGTTGAGCTTCCTTTGTTCTTCATACGGAGAGTTGATGGCATCCTCCTACCTTGGGGATGGCTTCTTCTCGTTGAGGTGTGTGACAATTAATGGTCATACTCTATAGGAAGTTCACTCAATAGAGCAACAACTTTGTCTTCAACATCCTCTTGTGCTTGGATATACACTAGTTGTGTGTACAAACCCTTGAGCCTATTGACAAGGCTCAAGATGTCTTCCTCTTTCATGCTGATTCTACATATGTTCATCTTTAATGGTGCTTTGGAGTACTGCTTTCGATATTTCTCTCGAGGATCTTCCATGTAGTATACATTTAAGTCGCTTCATATAAAAGGAGACCACAAGTATTGCCATCCAAGGAGGTAATCGAGTTTTTCTTAGAGTAGATTGAAAGGCCATTGCCTCCTAGAAAGCTCAAAGTAATTCAAACAAGGCTGCAAGGTGCTATAGGCTGGTAGAAAGGGGTAAATTGCCTTGACCATTGAGCACACATATATGGGAACCATATCCCTAAGGTTTATACTAACTTATACCACCTTCCAAACTTGGAAGACATCATTGACATTACCTAGTTACCAACCCTATCAAGTCATTAATGAGAGTAATGCCAATTTTTTCCGTTTTCACACTGTAGGGAGGCTTTCTTGAGCTACCTTGTTGCTATATATGCTAGCCTCTTGAAATAAATGTCCCTCAGAATGATCTAGCTTTCAATTTCCTAAACTATTGCTTTACTAGGCACGAACAATGTGTAGACCAAGTGATTAGGTTGTGCGATGCTCTTTTCAAAACCTCACGAGTTTGTACTGAAAACACACCGTACTTATCCAAATTGTATTATATATTCTGAAATACACGTTCTTTTTCCATACAAGGCCATACTGTACTTTTCCATATGATCCTATGATGACAACCTTGTTTCATGCTTTGTCCCCTTTTGTTTTGCTTTATATATGTACAAATATGAGTTCACTACTGCTTTTCACTTGAGTTCGGATCTCGAATTCAAATAATTTAAGAATGTACTAATAAGAACAAATAATTATTGGGTAAATTGTGTGACAGAACTAATGTAGGCTTAAGAATTTCAATCGGATAACGTTGGCCAACCCATCGTATAGACTTGGGGAACAACCCCTAAGGGTTACATGTCACACGAGTTGTCAAGGGGGTTTGAACCCAAGACCTTGGACACAAGAGTCTCTAGCTTGCTCTATCAACATTGCAAGCAACAGTATAGGCTTGATTTGCCTCTTGCTATTTGGTTAGAATCTCAATTTCACGTGATTAATGAGTATTAATGATATCCCAAATTATAGCATCGCTTATCAAAGAGCTTATTGGATTGGAGTCTTTTCTCGAGGAAGATCAACCATAGAAGCTTCATCTATCAATTGTTGAGCTAATGCATACTCTTGCCACCAAAATTCTCAAGATGTTAAGCATCACTAGTACGGACGGCCACCTTTAGCGGTCTCTCTCTCTCTCTCTCTCTTTCTCTCCCCCTCTTTATCGTGTGCACAGCGGCTTCTTTTAGTTTAGGAATTTAGCCTTCATGTTGCAGGTTTTGACACGTGAAAGGACTCCTCCTTCCGCCATATTATGTTATAGTTTAGCCATATTACTTTACACCCCCTTCCGCCATATTATGTCGGTTTAGACATATTATGTTAGTTTAGATACAGTCTATTGCTAATCAGACGAATTGCTACAAAGCTTCAAGAATGACAGTCGTTCTAATGAAACTATGGATTACAAAAATTTGAAAATCTGAAATGCGAGTGTAAGTCGCAAACGAGCTGAGCAAAAATGGCGGTTTGTGCAAGCAGTGCAAGATGGGGTGGATATTCTAAGCTTGTCAATAGGGCCGGCCAGCCCGCTAGAAGGGGTGGCGACCTTCTTGAGCGCCATGGAGCTGGGAGCCTTGTCTGCCATGAAGGCGGCTGTGTTTGTGGTGCAAGCTGCTGGCAACGCAGGCCCCCTTCCTGGCTCTGTTGCCTCCTTCAACCCTTGGATCTTCACAGTCGGTGCCACCTTCCACAACCGCTCCTACCACAACTCCATCCTCCTCAGCAACCATCAATCCATCAGGGGCTTTGGCCTTTCTCGTAAGTCTCAAAACCCTACGCACAAAACATTTTGCTACATAATCTATCTGGTTGCTCTACTTTGTTAGGTTTAACTATTGAGAGAGATGGTGGTTAATATCATATTCTCAAGCTTTTGGTTTTTCGTGCAGCTGGCACGGAGGGGACTGCATTTTACAATATAGTGCTAGCTTCTGATTCGGCTAAGAAGCAACGGCATCGATATCGGAGTTCTCTTAAACCAAATGCTCATGAGACGCACGCAAACACATGCCAAGATCCCTCAATGTTACACGAGGATATGGTGAAGGGTCACATCCTAGTATGTAGGTAAGCTGAGAATATCTATTTGGCATGTTTTTTGTTACACTAGTCTTGTCTTCATGAATTTTGCATGTTGCAATGTTTATTTTGATGCAGCATGCTCAATTGTATGTATTCTTATGCTTGGCATCTTGTACAGGTTAACACATCTTGAGTGTTAGGCATTATCTAACCTATTATCGTTGAAAATGTAGGTATTCGATAGAGTTCTTGACATGGAAGGCATCATTGCGTGGGGTAATTGCAACAACGAGAAAACTGCATGCAAGTGGTGTGATTGTTGTGGTGGATAAAGATACTGCAGACGCTGACATAGAACCTTTTCCCTCCACTATACCAATCGTTCTCATTCCAAGTCTTGAGGAGTCGTTGGTTAGTGATGCTTTGTTTACTAGCTTTGGTTATGTTAATATATTATGTATGCATATTAATTAGCAAAAATGGTCTCAACCTAATACATGCGGAGTACATGTGCTTAATTGATCTAAACTTTAACAATGAAAATATCTGTATGGTTTTCAGTTTACCTCGTAGTACTGCTACTTGACTCTTCCCTAGTTACCTCTTCAATATCATGACTTGATGAATCTCAAGTGAATTTTGTTTGGATGGCACTAGAATGAATCATACACAATAAAATTCTTGCTAATAAAGAAAAGTGATTTGCCAGTTTTATATTATAGATGTTCTAATTTCCTTTATCATGCTTCGAAACAGATGTTGCTGTCATACTTCACTACCAAAAGCAACCTTACAGTGGAAGCGAGGATAATGGGGGGTTTAAGTCCAACATATGACAAGCGAGCCCCTCAAGTGGCCTTCTACTCAAGCAGGGGTCCTGACCTTGCCAACAGCAGACGACTAGTGGCGGAAGTGATGAAGCCCAATGTGATGGCCCCTGGTGATATGATATGGGCAGCTTGGTCTCCAATAGGCAATGACGACGATTATTTGACAGGTAATTAATATTTATTCATTTGAGGGAGATGATGGTTATATTGTCTTGTGGTTGTGTACCCTTAGTCTATAATCTGCAATTTTTTTATGAGTGATTGTGGGCTTTTTGTGGACTCAATTATATATACACATAGGTACACATATGTACATATACACATGACCTCATGCCAAGGACTTCATTAGTAAAGCTCGATGGGCATGCTTACAATACAATGTCTGTTTGCTCTCTATTTTTTTCTTGTTAGATGAACAACACATGAACCAATGAGATCGTAGCCTTTTTTTCAATATTTAAGCAAAATGATATTGCTCCAGAAACAACGTAGCGGATGCGTATTTCTCTGAATAGCCAGTGCTGTTGACTAAACATCCTATTGATCACCTATTTCTTGCATTAATTAGTATAATTGAGTCCGTGTCTTTTGTAGGCTTCGCTATGACTGAGTCTCCTCTGCATCTCCAAGCTACGACAGAAGATTAATACTGGCACTTTTGTATAAGTGTATACTTCTGTGTGTTCTGGGGATGCATATTTCAATGCCTAGTTTCACACTTGCATGTGCGAGGATTTGATGCCCCAGTAACGATGATTTTAATGAGATTGTCAGTTTTTAGTGGGTACTGTGGATATGTGATCTATTCTTCATTTAGAAGGGGACACATTGTGAAATTCATATTTAATATCTAAAAGTGCAAGTTCAGAAAATAAGAGCTCCATGAGCATATGGCTCTGCACGCCAATGATGTTGATACTCTTTGTGGTTGTAAACTAAAGATCAGTTTCTTGTGGACTCTTAATTATGACAGGGAAAAATTTTGCTTTGGGGTCAGGAACAAGCATGGCAGCACCACATGTAGCAGGGATAGCAGCACTTGTGAAGCAAAAGAACCCCAACATGAGCCCTACAGCAATAGGTTCAACTCTCACCACCATAGCATCCACGGTTGACCACCAGGGCTTCCCCTTGCTGGCCCAACAGCCTTCCTACAACCTCACCCTGCCTCTTGGGCCTGCCAGCCCTTTCGATTTTGGAGGAGGTGAGGTGAATCCAATGGCAGCAATTGATCCTGGCCTTGTTTTTTATGCAGGTATCTCTCTCTCTCTCTCTCTCTCTCTCTCTCTCTCTCTCTCTCTCTCTCTCTCTCTCTCTCTCTCTCTCTCTCTCTCTCTCTCTCTCTCTCTCTCTCTCTCTCTCTCTCTCTCTCTCTCTCTCTCTCTCTCTCTCTCTCTCTCTCTCTCTCTCTCTCTCTCTCTCTCTCTCTCTCTCTCTCTCTCTCTCTCTCTCTCTCTCTCTCTCTCTCTCTCTCTCTCACACACACACACACACACACACACACACAATTCCATGTCTCATAACTCATGTTACAATTAATTTATTGGCTAATGGTTCCAGTTTCCATATGATGGGAGACCCAATGTGTTCCCTTTTCCTGCATCCCACAATTCATTTTAATCTAAAACTAATTAAATCAATGCTCTGGTCGATGGTCAAAAAGCTAATCAATAAGAATATCGCAATCAAGTTGCAACAGGAGTCCTCTGGCAAATTGCTGACTCTAGTACCCTTGTGGTTGTGGATGCAGATTTTCCAGATTATGTACAATTTTTATGCTCCATACAAGGAGGGGAGATGGAAGTTATGAAGGCAACATGCACCATTTGCAACCAAGCTGGTGGCGTCAGCGAGCTTCAGCTCAACCAGCCGTCGGTAACAATATCCAATCTAAGCGGGCCACGTGTCGTCCGGAGAAGGGCAAGCGGTGTGGCAAGGCACGAAGAAACATACAGAGTGTCCACTGAGCAGCCGGAGGGGGTGGCTGTCTGTGTGTATCCCACCGTTTTCAAGCTGGGGAAGGGCTCTGCTGACTGCAGAAAGCGGCATGGGCATGCAGGGCCACGTCGCTGCAGGCTGTACACAAGGAGGCAACAGAGTGTAGAACTGGTGATCACTATCACGCCCACGTCGGCCAGCTCACGCCCTTCTTTTGGCTCTATACTTCTGTCCGGCTCCCGAGGGCACGTTTTCCGGCTTCCTCTCTCGGTCGTCTCCCAGTCTGTTACAGTCAACTAAGTAGCCTAGATTGCGTACGATGACACGTGTATGCATCTTGGCCGTCTCGGTCCGTTCATCATCCGCTTTCACCGTTTCGACTGGGGAAATTACCACGCTTGTCGGCATGCGTTTTCTCCTACCATGTATAATTTATTACCACACCTTTTTACCTCACCAAATAGTCATGTAAAGCCCAACATTGACCTTCCTTTACAGCATGATGATATCATCCATCCTGGCCGTTTTCACCCGATTCTTTCCGTTTTACCCTCAGATAATGTTTTTCTTGCATAGAATGAGAGCTCGTGAATAACCTTAATGTATATAGCCAGCTTTGTACTATCGAGAAAGGAAGTTGAAGCTATCCAATTTTGTGCAGAGGCAATGAGAGTTGACCATGTGCGTAGAGAGAGAGAGAGAGAGAGAGAGAGAGAGAGAGTGTGACGTTATGAGAATAGACGTGCGGGTAACGTTGCATGTGCAAGTGCATGCATGCCTTTTTACTGAACAAAGTGGAACTATTGTGTAGGGATCGGATTCCAAGCACCATTGTGTGACGATGAGAGTGTGGTAAAAAGTAGTAGCTGCCAGAAGAAACACGACAAGCTCCCTGCGAACTTTAGAGCAGAAAAGATGATGGGCTTGGTTTTTGCGTCATCTTAGAATCAGCTTTTGCCGTATTGCAAAGCTTGGAAGCGCGAGCGTTGTCTTTTTGAAGAGTGTAGTGTCGTCCTCTTGGAATCCGTCACCTTGTTCATATTTGGGAATCTAACACTCACAAGTCCCGCTGTCCCATTTCTCAAGAAGGTAAGAGGACTCCCCCACAATTCCAATGTCGAAGATGTTATATTAAAACTCGAGACTGTTTCTACACCGAGTAGTTCACCTTTTGGCTTACGCTCACAAGTCTCGTTGTCTCATTTCATAGGAAGGACTCCCAACCTTCGATATCAAAGATTTTATATTTGAAATTGTCGTGATATGCCATCTCCTCTTGTAACAAAAATGTAGAAGGCATTTACTTCCTCATTCTCTGGTTGGACCTCAAACCCACAACCTCTACATTGGCAGGTTGGTGTTCTAACCACGTGCCCGTGTGGGTTTGGTTGTCCAACACTCCACTTCGTAGGTGATAAAGTGAACATGTGTAGGCAAAACTTAACTCGGCCCTAAAAAGTAAACTCAACTGCCATCCAATGGACACTTGTTGTTTTGACAATCATCCCCGTGTTCACCATCATTGGTCCCACCTTTTGGACATCATTCAAGATCTTGTCTGATATAGTGATGAGGGATTTCAACCAAGCATGTATCCTATAGTACTCCACCAGTGGTGATCAATTTGGTATGTTGAAATAACGAAAAGATAAATATTTCAATAAAAAATCATATCTTTGCATGTGAGGCACAATTCTTATTGGCCATCTATAGTGCACAATTGTGGATTGATGAGTACTCTTATAGTTTATTAGTCTATGAGATGCCCTTGGTAGTATAGTTTTAGGGCATCTCATGGATAGTTGTGTGAAAGAGCTCCTAAGTCATGGGAGTTTGAATCTACAATCACAACATTCTAAACAACTTCTCCTAGAGAAAGAATTGAGAATCACTAGGCCCACCAGAAATGGGATGTTGATACAATGTTCTAATGCTGATACTTTCCCAAAATAAAACGTATCTACAACGATCGTTTCTAGATTTTAGAATCTACATGCACCCACAAAACAAAGCAATGAATCTAAAGGAAGCGGCTCTTCTACTTACCCAAAATTAAAAGTTGATCTTCACTAACGAATAAAAATATAGTATTTGAAAATTGAAACTATTTTCAAAAAATGAGACATACACCAATAATAGAATTTCAACATACTTCCCTTCTTCCACATTCTCCATCCTCCAATTTGTCAATGGGTTCAACATGCTAACTTATTCATGCATCACGTCATTTGACCAAAATCAACAATATTTCAAGAGTCTACACGCTGATCAAATTTTGAATGCAACTACCTCCCCAAAATTTTCTCTCTTCGTAAAGGGCGAGAGCAAATTATATTAGAAGAGAAACATAAGTACAGAGTTCTAGGGGAGGTTTCCCACTAGAAAAATTACAAAAATTGACAAGTGCTGACTTCCTAGTTTCAAAATAACTCCAATACATGATCATGTAGAGCAACCTAACCTTTAATTTCAGCTTCCTCCAACCTGATCATTGCCATCAAGTAGAGCATTGATGACCTGTTGTATATGCGTAATCATGTGAATTCCATTTGCATACTGTCTCCTGAGTTTCTCACCGTCAGTCTTGCATTTTTTGTAATTTGGTACAAGATTAGAGCTGATTTTTTTTTGGATCATTTGGAAGGCAAGGAATGGGTGGGTCTATGATGACCCTTACCATACCAAATATTTGAGATTGTTGTTTGCTCATTTTAATGCACAGGTTACTCAACTCAAGCTGGATCAATGTAGGCTTTATGAGGCCAACTACAAGGTGCTCAATGATTGTCTGTGATATTACAACAACATCAACAAACAACAGAAAGTCTTGCTGGATGGGTCTTACTTCCACCTGCAAACAATGCTAGATGATCTCCCCAAATTTAAATTAAAAGGACCCCATCTGTATATTAAAATTCCACATGCTGACTTGTTGAAATCCATGCATCAAGTTTCCCAATGCAACTCCCTTCCCAACGAAACAAAAGATGCTTGCTTCATCTAGCAGTCATACACTCTGGTTCAATATGAAAATTGTTAACATGGCTACCAATGCTTCTAGGCACCTGTATTATTAACCTTAAACATCCACACTTCCAGCACCATGACTCATGAAAAACTGCCTAACAACTTTTCAAATACATTTACAGAAATCCGCCATCGTCACAAACTTCAGTTAACTGTCACAGACATACTCTGTAGACAATCACTACTTCATCTATGTATTCAGAGCACCAGGTTGACAAGAATACAGAAATGAAAGAAGACAACATTGTATGACAAAATTGTATTCACTTCCTTGACACAGATAGAATCCGCCATTACATCTGCTGCATCAGCGTATCTCTCCTCTCGCTATTCCCGAACACCCTTTCACATAAAACATCACATTCCTTCACTAAGATCCCAAAAGACACATTATCCTATTAAGGTCCATTACATAAGTTAAAACCCAAAAAGACTAATCCGCCGTGGTGCAGCCTTAACACTTGGCACAACCCGGTGGCTTGAGCCATAGGCTGTGACCTCAGACGCACTATCCCTTGATCCGCCTTCAGCCACTGTGCTTTTCTTCATTTACTCCCAGCTTTTGTGCCACTTCATCAACTGCAGCATCTCTCACAGGTGACTCCCCAGCAATGGGTTCGGCATCAACATGCAGAATGAGGACTGAACCCTCTGCAACTACATCCATACCGCCCTCAAACATTTCCTGCAATTGAGCACCTTGTGCTCCCAACCGGATTGCCTCAAGAAGCAACTCTAATTCAGCATTACGAGCTCGCAGCAGCTTCAAACCTTGTACTCCACAGCAGCTTCAAACCATGATTTGTATTTGTCAATCGGTTTTGCCATATGCTCCTGAAAAAGCCCAGCTGTCTGATGCCATAACTCCTTGGTGTAGTCAAACATTTCCCTCTTCAGAGTGTCCACATCAGCATCAGCAATTAAAACTCCACTAACTCCTTGGCCATCCAAAGTGGCGTTCTCAAGATGCACTAATGCAGTCAATCGGTTCATCAAGAAATTATTATGAGCAATCAGATGTGCAACGTTATCTTCAACCTCCTGGAATTGTTTCTGAGTAGCATCCTTAAGTCCATCTGCCCACAGTTGAAATTCCTATGCAGTTCCCCCCATATCTGAAATCCTATTCCGCATGTCCGGGCGAACTCATCTTGCAATGATGTCTTCTCCTTCAACACTTCATCCACTCTGCTCTGCAAATGACTGACTTCGCGTTCCAGACTATCTATTCTTTCCCCTTCATACCTATGAGTCTCCAAAGTCAAAACCATGGCCTCTGGGTTGCATATGAATTGATTTAAATCAGACAAACTTTGGATAGCATCCTGCACTGAAAACACACCCTGGGACTTTGCTCTTGGGGTATGAGAAAAAGGAGTGGCCTTTAAAGCCTGTGTAACCGGAGTCCACCCCCTGAGCTTTCCCGAGCCTTCCGCGGAAAAAAAGTAATGGTACGACTCTTAGTGTCAATGTTAGACACACCTGTTATCGAAGGAAAAAGTGGCACCTTCCCAACCGACTGCAATTTCTCATCAGTGCATACTGCAGATTTACTCCCTTGACCCATTGCAGCGTTAGACTTATCCCCAAAAGGCATTTCCCAATCCAACTCCCGTTCTTTAGCTTCACTAATACTCTGCACATCCGGACCTTTGACAAAACTGGGCGGCGGTGGAGTTAAGGGTACCTGCAGCACATGGGAAAAGAAATCTTGCAGGTAGGATGCAACTTTTGTAACAAAAGGCAACCTGCGCTCATCCCGTGGCTCTGCCAACTGCAAGTTGTCATATATGAATGATGCCCAATCCACCTTTTGGCCCCGCTCAGCATAGTAAATAGGGGCAAATGCTTCTTTGGACATGTAGGCTATTTTAGCCAACAAGCAAACCTTATCCAGATACCAGAACAGGTGAATACTATGGAGTTTCCCGCAATTTCGCACCATGTAATATGCCATGCTACCTTCTAGCTGGCCACACTCTGACCTCATCACCACATCTGTCACCTTCTTCATTTTATGCAAAGGATTATGAGAAACCTGGAAGACTTCCGCCACCAACTTTGGGAAAATATCATTTTCTTCCATTATGTACCCAGTGTTTTCCCTAAGGTGGCAGAGCTGTTGTCTTGCACGATCATTTTTCTCCCAGAGCGCCCAAGGTAGGCACGTATACGCGTAAAGACGCAGCCAAACTTCAGTGTCTCGATCATGAACATAAAACTTTTCATCAACTTCAATCTCCTCCAATGCGTCTTCACCTCCCGAATCAGCACCCTCGCTCTCCTCCACACTTTGTATGCTCTCCCTGCGGGTGCGCAAAAGCTCTGCCATAGCCATCTTCATAGAACGCGTCTGCGGCATCTCTTCACCACTAAGCTCTTGTTGTTTAGCAGCCGCGAGCTTCCTTAAGCTATCACAAGACATGGCTTCTATGGTGATGGTGAACTGACACACAGTGTCAAAGCTACCTTTGGCTAAAATCACAGGACGCTTGCATGCGAAATAATAATGACCTTCTACTTATAAATTTACGCTGCCTACCCCATGATGGCCCTTAATCTGAGATTGCGTGTTAAGAAAATGCGCACGTGCAGTGATGAGACCCCTCACTTCAAGGGAATCTCCCTTGAAGATATTTCATCCCATGAACTGATGACATCTTGGATGACATACCCTCGGTAATGTGTCACACAATACATTTCCACTGCAGTTTATTCCCAAAACAATTCCCCTATCAAAACAAAATCCGATTACATTCCGCAGCACTGACTCACCTCCACACACCTCACATTCCCCAGTATCCTCCAAAGATTCCTCCTTGAACTATGGCATTGCTTGCACCCATTTCACTGCAATCTCCTCAGCTTTATTCACCATCCATTTTGGAACTTCAAGAATCTCGCCTTAAAATTCCTTCAACCTAAAGCCATTGACCGGTTTCAAAATAGGTATACCAAAAACATCCCTCAATCTGAACGTGCCTTGGCCCAACTCTTCCACAATTTGATAAGGCCCAAAATATCTTAGCTTCAATTTCCCTGGGTGTGGGCCCAATTTTGAATTGTACAACATCACCCAATCACCCTTCTGAAAATTTTTGAATTTAATATGCCTTGTCATCCAAGCCTGTCTCCTCTTTTGTCCTATATCCGCTGCATAGGCACTTTGAATCCGATCCTCATCCAACTTCAACAACTCTCTTTGTCTATGCAACACACAATCCTCACGGCTCAGCCTGTGTTGAACTGCCAACCTCAGACATGGAATTACATGCTCATGGGAACAACAACCTCAATCCCATAAACCAATTTAAAAGGTGTCATCCCTGTGGCAACCTTGTATGATGTACAAAATGACCATAAAGCTGAATCCAATTTGTCATCCCAATCCTTTCTATTTTCTGAGACAATCTTCTTCAGGATCCTCACTAGAACCTTGTTGGTACTCTCAGCTTGATCGTTTGCCTGCGCATGATATGGGGTTGACTTCTTGTGAAAAATCATATGTTTTGATGTCAACTCTGCAATCACGGAATTCAAAAAATGCACACCCTGATCTGATACTAACTCAATGGGACATCCAAATCTTGTCATAATTGTACACAAGAATCTAGCCATACTAGCTGCTTTATTATCCCTCAAAGATACTGCTTCCATCCATTTGGTAGCATAATCTGTTGCAACCAAAATATACCTTGCTCTTGTTCTGCTAGCTTTTGGTGATATTGGCCCAACAAAATCCATTCCCCACTTCTGAAATGGTTCAAGTGGCAACATTGGGTGATCCTGCATCCTATCCATTGAAGTGGGCTGTCCAATCTTTTGACATTGCAAACATTCTCTTGCAAACTGATGTGCATCCTTTAGCAACAATGGCCCCACAAACTAGCTTGCATGATTTTCCTCCCTGTTATCTCTCCTGAAAAATGTCCTCCTGTTGTTCCATAATGGGCCTCTTGTAACACTGCCTTTTGTTCCTCATCAGGAACACATCTCCCGATGATCTGATCTGCTCCTTTTCTATACAATGCTCCAGCAATAATCAGAAATGGCCTACTTCTCAATGCAAACTTCTTCCTCTGATCAGATGACATACTAGAAGGCAACACTCCATCTGTCAAAAATTGCAACATTTGGTCATACCAATTGTCAAAATTTTATCCCTGCACATGAAACAAATCCGCATCTGGGAATTGATCTGACACTCCTGGTGGCTGTTCAAAATGCTCCAATCTACTAATATAATCCGCCACTGCATGCTGATTCCTTGGTGTACTGGATGCCGATTCCTTGGTGTATGCAACACTGTATAGTCAAACTCCTGCAATAAAAGAATCCATCTGGCAAGTCTTCCCTCCAGCTTGGGCTTCCTAATCAAGAAAATAAGTGCTTGATGGTCCACATGGAAAACTACTTTATTCCCCAGCAAATAAGTGCTTGATGGTCCACATGGAAAACTACGTTATTCCCCAGCAAGTAATGTCGAAATTTCTCCAAAGCAAACATCATCCCTAAAGCTTCACGCTATGTAACTGTATAATTCTTTTCAGCTGGTTTCAACATCCGACTTGCATAATATACTGGTCTGAACCATCCTCGGATCATCTGTTGCATCAACACTGCTCCTACTGCAATATCCAATGCATCCACAAAGACATGGAAAGGCAACTGCCAATTTGGAGGTTGAATAATAGGTAAAACCACTAACATCTTTTTCAAACACTCAAAAGCTTTCTCTTGAGCATCTCCCCATACAAAATCAATATCCTTCTTTGTCAAATGAGTCAAAGGAGCACTAACATCCACCAAATACCTCAAATTCCGATTATGCCATTTGATTTGTCCCATAAACCTCGAAATCTCCTTCACATTGCCAGGTGCTACTGCCTTCTGTATGGCACTGATGTTATGGAAATCCCTTCCTTTGAAATGATATTCCCTAAAAGTTTTCCTCTTTAGACTGCTATTGCACACTTGTATGGGTTCAAAGACATCCGAAACAATCGGCATCTCTCCAAACATTTCCTCAAATATTCTAAATGGTTTTTCTTCTCACTAAACATAGAAAAATCATCCATAAAAATCCTCATGAACTTTGTCAAATAAGGTTCAAAAGTTTTAAATGCTGCTTTTGAATAAGAAGGGGGTCCATTCTTCAATCCAAAACTCATCACTGTATATGCAAAAGCTCCCCACTCAGTAATAAATGATTTCTTGGCTACATCCTCATCTGCCATCCGAATCTGATTATACCCTAAAAATCCATCAAGAAAACTATACATCTCATGGCCTTCTACATCATCCAAAATAGAGTCCACAAAGGGCAATGGGAATGGATGTGCAATGGTTGCTGCATTCAATTTCCTGTAATCCACACAAACACGAATTTTTCCCAACTTCTTGAGAACCACTACTATAGGTGACAACCATTCCGCTTGATCAATTGGAACAATAAATCCCACTTGGAGAAGCTTATCCAACTCCTCTTTAACCTGCTGAGCATAATTGGGGTTCATTCTATATCTCTGTTGAATCATTGGAACTGCATCCTCCTTCAAATTAATATTGTGCTTGTACACCTTTGGGTCCATGCCCTTCAAATCGAGATAGTCCCAAGCAAAAACATCAACAAACTCTTGCAACAATTGCTGTAAATCCTCCGTAAATGCATCATCTAGGTGAACACTAGTTTTAACAGCTTTGGGACTCCCTTGAGATCCCAAATTCAAATCCTACAAATCATCCTCCTTCACTCTAGAAACCTTCTCCATCAGCTTATCATACAGGAACTCTGTTCTAAGGACTGCCTTTTTTGGTGCAATATCTCCCTCTGAACTGTCCTGATCCTCTCTATCACCACTGTGACTGAATTTTGACTGTTGGTATGACTTCTAATCTGCATCCGCTGCTTTGGACTTAACAGGTGACTTCTGCAACAGTCCCTGATTCCCATACTTTTCAACAATTTTCCCATACTTCTAGTCAGCTACCAGGTCCTCTTTGTGAAATTTGAAGCATGAGGTGTTCAATGATTGTATAAATACTGCTACAAGGTCCAAGTCTGCGAGATAATGTTGATGCAATACCCAATGTGAATCAAAGTTTAACCGCGCTATTTCTGCAAGCACTTGACGGTCGACTTTGATATGACTCATTTCTATAGGGTTCAACAAGTACAAGTTACTGGGGTCATGAATCCTTGAAAAATCTATGTATACCTCTTGATTACAATGCTTGCAAGCTGTGATACATGGATTTGTTATGTCTATCCTTGATATGACTCATACTTATAGGGTTCAACAAGTACAAGTTACTAGGGTCACGAATCCTTGACAAAGCTATGTATACCTCTTTATTACAATGCTTGCAAGCTGTGATACACGGATTTTTTATGTCTATCCTTGCAAGCATTTGTGTAATAAAGATGAGACACTAGCTCCTTATCCAAAGGTTGTCCTAAGTACAGGTTGTTTAGGACATCAAGGTCTCCTTGTTTGTGCTGCCCCATGCGTACTTTGTTTAAGATGTCTAATAAACGAAGGTTATTTTTCCGCACCGGCTGCCTAAATTCATAGCATTGTATATTTTCATTCCAATATGATGGGTGCAAAGAGGTTAGCGTGGGCTTCTCAGAGAAGATCCATGAGTCCTTCACTGGACTTGCTTGGCACAAGTCCTCACACATGATGATGTCCATGCCCCCAAATGGTTTGGAGTGGTTGCGTTTAATCTCACCTAGCCGCATGTCAGTAGTGACCAATGTGTTCTGACCAATCAGAAAGACCACGTCCAAAACCAGAAGTTGCGATATTGGGTAGAAACCATGTCTAGTTTCTTGCTGCTCAATGTAGAGTAGTTGCATAGAATAATAGGCAAATGAAGGGCAGAGTGGATGGTTGTACCACCTATGTTGAAGGCAGTCTTGTTGGTATAGGCCACCAAAAGCGCACACGGGAGCTGTGAATCAAGTGTGACACCGTGTGAGTAAAACCGCAACTCAGGGATTGTTCTTTTCTTGAGCATTATGTCTTCTAGTAGTATGCGTTGTTGGTTGTTCATTATCCGGACCAAAGTGTGGTACTCTTTGTTCCGGCATCATGTTGTATGTTAGCATGGGCTTCTCAGTGTGTTTCGGGTTCATTGATTTCAACCCTATGTTGCTGCCAACATCATACAATGTTGTGGCATCTTGTTGTGCTATATCTTTTGAGGATGTTGAGACGGGTGACGAAGCTTCACATTCTTTGACAGCAGGAATTCTAATGGAAACTAGCCGTGTCTCCAACAAGTTAAGTTGTCCAGTACAAGGCAATTGCAGAGACAATGGCATGTTCACAAAACAAAAGGAATTAGATAAATCCTTTTCGGAGTGTTCAGGAACAATGCAAACACAATAAACGTCCCTTGAAGCAAGCATTGTCAAAAACGACAGCATTATGCTCCAAAATGGCTCAAGCTTGGGCTGAAATGGTTTTAAGGTTGTGTTTAAAACCCAACATGGAGCAACACACACACATGTGTTGGGGTGTTCAGAATTTTCCTATTGTACTCAACTCTAGCATCGGAGGTGATACGAGTCCTCTTCAAGGACCTATCGACTTGTGGAGCATCAACAACTAGGCCTACTACAGGGTTTTGGTCCAACACCCCTTGCATGCACTCAAAGTCTTGCTTTCGAAACCTATATACCTTTCGGGTCATTGACACCAACGAGTATCTACCATGACGATAGTGTTCACAGTACAAACATGCAAGCTCTCTCGCACTAAGCTGTGTATGGATTCTAACGAGTTGCAACAAGATCTCCTCATCATCATTGTGCCATTGCACATAAGCTCTCTTAACTTTGCATGGCACCAATTGCTCTATAGTAGGAGGTGCAAAGTTTTCGTCTATTCTAGCTATGAATACATTGGGCTAGAAAATGATGTGCTCATTGTTAGGCTTGCTGGTGCAATTCTTTGAACCTAGGAGACATTCACTCTTGGCAGGGATTTCTTAGATGTTGGTCTTGATTTTTCCTTCTAACCTAGCTGGAAAATGATGTGCTCATTGTTAGGCTTGCTAGTGCATTTCTTTCAACGTAGGAGACATTCACTCTTGGCAGGGATTGTTGGTCTCGATTTTTTCTTCTAACCTGGCTCTCTCGACCCTTGCTAGCTAACCAGCTTTTGCCATGAATTGCTTAACTAAGCTATCCGTATGTTAACTTGGTTGAAGTTTGTGTTGAAGGAAATGGGTTTTTTGTCTATCTACAGCGTGTGTGGATGCTAGATTTTTGCAAGTGCTGATATGGAAGCAAAGGGCATTTGAGGCATTTCATGGAGCTGAGAAAGGTGAGAAAGCTAGAAGGTTTTGACATACATTGCAATGTAGGGGTTGAATTGTCAAGTTAGACCATCTTCTTATGGCGGTATGCAATTTTGTTGGACTATGAAAGAAACTTGCATAACAATGAAGAAAAAGAAAGACAAAAAGGTAATGTTAAGAACTGTGAAAGGCTGAACTGGACTATGAGAAATTTATGTGTGTCTCTTCTCGTATCTAATTTCAACAAGTCTTACATGATACATCAAATTGCAAAGCATATCCATCCCGGGGGGTTCACCTTACATAGTATGTAACCTATCACATGAGCTCAACAGAAGGGTATTTAAATCCCTTAAAACTTACAGAAATAAGTTTACATACGGATATGTTTTCTACAAATCTCCAAAAAATTTACAGAATTTAAAAGAAAAGGCTTCATTATATTTCCTAGAAAATTCACAGCATAGGCATTTTAGAAAAAAAGGCTTCATTATATTTCCTAGAAAATTCGCAGCATAGGCATTTTAGAAAAAAAGCTTGAATGCAGTGATATAGTGGTCTTTTTATAAACTGAACCCCCCGGGATATCCAGCCACAAAACACAATCGTTTCTCCTACACGACACAAAGAAAAGTGCCTACGAGGACACGAAGAGAATGTAGACAACCGCACGTCAAAATGTACATGGAAGACTTGATTTGAAGCAGCATGGAACGAGCATCCACAACGGACTCCCAATGGACATCTAGGAAAGCCCGATCAGCATGCAATACCGAGTCCACATGGACGCCGTTGACGAGCACCACATACTCACTGCCATCTTGTGTTCGTATGCCTCGTTTCAAAGAAGGAACCTGCATGATGTAGTAAGGAACATCACAAGAGTAGCAATAGGGCTCGCATAGGTCGCGACTCACACCGGATCTCCACAGCTCGAGCATTCAAAGTTAACAAGAGTCCCATTAACCTCGCTGAAGTGAAGAACTACAGACACCTGCAAAAACAACTTGCACTCAAGAAACTGGAAAACACAAAGGAGACTTAAAATGCATCTAAAAACTAGTAAGTCACACCTTTTGTCCATAGCCCAACTCCATGATTGTGAAAGCCTCTTTCAAGGATGACCTAAGATGTCCCTCAGGCACATGCATAAATGTAGTGAAGTCAAACCGGAGTCAAACGCAGCCAAGCACTTCTTCTTCTAGAGGACACCCACATTGCGCAACACAAACATGGCTATGCCATGATCATTTAACTCTTGCACTATGCGGGAAAGAGTATGCCTCCCCTCTTTCACAAAGAAAAGTTGTAGCAAAACAAGAGTAAGCACTTGCAAAAGAACACGTGCAAGAGGGCTGTCCGCATATCGGTCCTCGCAACCTGGCCCATCCTCCACAATAATCTCGTCAAGAGCAATGCCCTCGTCCACTTTAATAACAACGCAAGCAATCATACCCATAGTGGAAAAGATAGATCCCTTCGTTGTGCCCAGTAACGAGAGTGCCCATGGAAGATAGCATGCGATGCTGCTCTCAGGGTACAACGAAAGAGCTCCCTCAAACGGTTCAGCCTTTAAGATAGTAGTTGTCGCATTCACATGCAATGATAAATTGCAAGTGCTTCCCTCACCACTTGCCTTCTTTGACACACTAGCACCCTCTATCCTATAGAAAGAGTCAACTTGCAAAAGGTCCTTGAATTGATGGAAGAAGGTTTGAGTGATAACCAGGGTGACGGTCACACCTTATGCATGTTGGATAAGACACACCCTGAGCCTTGTATGTGCCACATTTCGCTAGCAATTTTCCCTTAAATGAAAACCTTTGGCACGAATACTCACAAAGCTCACCCACTCGCAACACAAGAAGGGAGTTTACTAGGACTATAACCCTAAGAGGCACCGGAACAAGTGCACCTAGAGCACTTAGTGTAAAGCTATGGTCACGCGAGGCTTAATTAGTGATAAGTATGCCAACTATGCCCATCGAAAGCATTAATTGAATAATTAAGCCTCTTGCATGGTCACTAGAGGTATTCATTCATCCTCCCAACTATGCCTTGAACTTCACAATTATGCCAAAGATGATAGTTACAAAGGGTGGGCATAGTAACTCATTTAATGCTCCTTTTTGCATGTGATGAAGAACGAGGCTTAGTTATTTGTTCAAATAACTAATAGCTAGACTAGAAGGCCATATAAGCGTGGACAAGAGGCCCCATAATGATTGTCCTTTTTAAGAATGGTCAAGTTGAAGCCAATGAACAGTGAATTTTTGGTCAATTTTTGGTTTTTTTTAATTTACAAGAGTTTATTTCATCTATTGAGCAGTTTTCTAACCGAATCATAACATCATCGCCCCAATATACAATTCCTTTCTAATAAGTACCATACAGTACTCTTTCCTCAGTAGCAAAACAGCCTCTTACCTGGAAGTCTCCCCCCTTCTTTTTTTTTTTAAAAACAGATTTTTCATCAGAGAACCAGTTTTACAACACTGTATATGGCAACCAGGCATACTACTACCATCATTCACAAGAATCCAGGCAGTACTTAGTTTAACTGAGCCATTCAGTCAGTTTCCAGAACCAGGTTACAACTCAATTTTTTGTTTATTTTACGACAACGACCATCATTAGTCACAGAAGTATATAAATTCCAAACTGTCATAGAGCAGAAATGTACTCGCACTTACAATAACTCCCAAAGACCTGTAAGTAAAGTATCCGGAACAAATTTCCATTTCTCCTAACTCTATATTACTGGGGGGTTTTTTTTTTAAAGGCCCATTCAAATCTTTTTATCAACAAAGCTTCAGAATAATACATGACATAATAGCTTTAGGTTTAAAATCCGGAAACAAAATACCTGGGTTTTTTTTTAAATTTCAAAAACCAGTCACAGCGAAGCTACACAGAGATTACCAAATGCAAGACAAAGAATTTTTTATATAACCTGTAGATTGGGAGACGACAAAGCGTCCACAGTCTCCTTCCCATTCTTTTTCGGCATGATTGAGCACACAGTAGAAAATATCTACTAACCCACACAGTATAGAATGCACACAAGTGAATACAGCACGATGCCAAGTGAGTAAGAGTACTCACAATTTTAGGGGGCATTTATACTTTGCTGAAGCAAATCGGGGGCAGATCCGCCACTGACACGGACCAGCTACAGAATTAGACGCCACCTATACGGGTCAGATACTCATGGATAATCCCAGCTGAAGATCCGGTCTGACCTTGATTAACTCACCTCAATATTTGCAACTACACTCACCTGCCATCTCAACCCTAGCGTAGGCAAAAGCGTGTTGCAGGCAGCCCGACACAACAGAGAGGCAGTAAAAAATACGCTACAGAGTGTATATGGAGAGAGAGATGCTATTTACCTTAAATCAAGGTCAAGTCATAAAATATCTAGTCTCATAATATATACCAACTAGACACACCAATGCCGTCGATACCCGGTTCGAATCGACTATCGAGCTTTTTTAACCTGGCTCAAGTTTAACCACACATCCCAATACAAAATCCACAAACCCTAATACTCGGCATATGTCATGCACCCAACAACTGGGTACAGTATATAGAGATGTTTGTTTACCTTAAAGCAAGGTCAAGTCAAATATATATCTAGTCACATAATGTATACCAACTAGAAACCCCAATGCAGTCGATACCCGATTCGAATCGACTATCGAGCTTTTTGAACCAGGCTCAGGTTTATCCCACACATCCCAAAAATCCACAAACCCTTATACTCGGCTTAAGTCATGCATCCAACAACTGGGGTACACTAGACCAGCAAGGAACTAAACAGTGTACGATATACAGCATATTAACAACACTTTTTTGTGATTAATTCATACTTCCAATTCCGATTCAAAGTCAAAAAGTGAGTCTATAAAATCCAGAAGACACTAATATATAAACCAGTCCAAGGTAACAGTAAGGAGTAACTTTATAAAAGTAATATACATATCCACATGTTTGCATATCAGGAGTGTTAAAAAATGGCCTACAATAGAGAACTGGTTTTTTCCATAGCAAAAGCACACCTTTATCAATCAGGTGACTCTACACGGAGAGCAACTTTACTCCGTTATGAACTATATCTATTCCCACAATTAGGAACCTCTGTTTCCCAAACTAAATGGTGGTCATACAAAAATCGAGTGACTCGTGTAACCCTTTGGGGTCGCGAGCATTTTAGGAACAATATCAGATTGGCGATGGTTAAAGAGGCTCTGGGCCTAGGGCCACAGTATTATTACATAGAACATTCAATGAAGCCAGGTTTTTCAGAGCGGTTATACCTGCTAGCCCAATTCCTTCCATCTCAAAAGATCTATTTGTATCGAAGTTATGGTCATCAATTAAGAGGTTATTTTAATTGTACTCCACGCACACGGGAGTATGGGTTGGTCTTGGCGACTCGTATCTTGCCTTTAACAGAGCGCCCAAACACCTACTATTACTGCGATAGCTGTTTGTGTGATCACGTAATGGGCGGTTTAATAGAGATGTAGATGAGGTTCTCCAAAAATACTTATCAGCCCTGCTTCTTTTTGTCCCTTGTGAGTCAGAAGAAAGAACTCAAGCTATTTTGTGTGTGTGTGTGTGTGTGTGTGTGTGTGTGTGTGTGTGTGTGTGTGTGTGTGTGTGTGTGTGTGTGTGTGTGTGTGTGTGTGTGTGTGTGTGTGTGTGTGTGTGTGTGTGTGTGTGTGTGTGCCCACCCATTCCCAGGCACCAAATCCTATGAGGTAGTAGACCCCATAGAATAGGGGCCTACAACCTCGAGAAGTATTTGTAGTATGAGGCGCAGGTTATGCTGAGGTTTAGAATCAATCTGATTTAAGTAGACTAATCAGATTTTGTAAATCAAATTTAAGGTAGGTCCAGTTGTGTCTTTGTAAGGAGTTGCGGATGCATGCAACCAGGTCTTTTTTTGTAAACCCGTTCTTGATGAACTTGGTAATCAACGTATCTATCTCTTCATATGCTCTAAAATAGTCGGAAGAGGCATACATTATAAGAAAAAGCATTCCTAGACAAGTGTGTAGAGAATTTTTGTGAGGTCTATTGCTTTTTTTCTTCGTAAATTCAGAAGACATAAGCATAAGTTTATCTCTTTTCCAAAAAAAACGAGTATAAAAGTTTCCCACAAAAGGGGAAATTAATGTAAACTCAATATTCAGAAAGTGTGTTCTAGAAACGATCCATTTATCCTGCCATAGTACTTTCTCAGAGAATGTAGGTTCGATACATATGCAAGGTGGATAAATCTCTTTAAGTGTAGGTTCAAATAAGGGGTTGTTGATGCTACAAAGGTCATCTATAAATCTGAAAGAATGTGCAAAGTGTGAGAGAAATGAATTACTTGTTGGTATAGTTAATATTTTAAGGAGCCAATGATATTCGAAGTAACAAAGATAAAGATTACACATAATCGGAGAGCATGCAAACCCCATTGGTATCCCAAGAGTTTGTTTGTAGCAGGTACTACCTAATTGGATACAGCTGTTATTCAGTAGCCAAAGGATATACTTATATAGATCTTCCTCTTTAAAGATGAAAGGTGCAGATTTATTCGATTTTTTTACCCATCCTTTATTCCCTTTTTGTGAGATGCACGTATACCCAAGTTCCCTTCTGTGGACAAAGGCAATCTTTATAAGAAATGATAAGGTATAAAAAAGCCCAAATGGCCCATCTAAAGGGATATTTTCATAGCATTGAGTTATGTCTGCAGTGAAGATAGAGTAAATGCTATCTGGGAGGTTGATAAATAACTCAACTGCGTTTTTTATGACCCAAAAAGGGCAATAGTCTACATTTCTGAATCTCTTTATATCTATGTGTTTGATGGCACAGATATTTTAGATTTCTAGGAGGACAAAGTTTAAGCAGTGGGTGATATCTTTCGTAACACGGGAGAACAAGCTATTTGAAGCGTCAGAAATCCATCTGAATTTATGTTTATGCATCTTGTACGTTGGGAAGAGTACATGAATTTTTTGAGATGCAGGATAATACCCGAGTCCTAATAATTCATTGTTTAAAGTTGTAGCTACGCAAAGAGGAGAGTAATCAAGTTTAAGAAAGTCATTACTATTAAGTCTAGAACTGGCAGCCTCAAATGCCAATTTTTTACATATAAAGGAAGCAGTGTTAGATGCTTTATCTAGGCCAATAATGAGCCATTTCTTTTTAATCTCATAGATAGAGGTCTTCATTTTATGCGTAAGCCAAGTAGTATCAGTGCTAAGCCACATATGTGGTAAAAGACTAATCTTTTTCCAAAAGATACTTTTGAGAGTTGATGTAAGTTGGAAGTGAACTTCCGCCTCCAATTGGAGTTTTAAGGCCAAGTCGGCCAGGCATTCAAGTAATGCTAATAAGGCACATTGAGGATTTAGTGGAAAAGGGGGGATATGATTCAAGCCGTTACTCAAGAGACTCCTTACATGAGGATCCGAGATGATTTCTAGGTTAGATGTACAAACGTGTAAACCAAAATCAGTGAAGTGTTTACATAATTTTTGAAATAGATGACAAGAGCAAATAGGTACCTCATTATTATGGAGAAATTCATTGGAATAAAATAGATTCTTAATGGGTGGCAAGTATTTCCAACCAAACATCACATCCTTTAGTAATAAATTCGACCCAAAAATATGTCCAAAACATTCTGAAAAGACAGCTTGGGGAGTAAAGAAATCCAAAATTTCGCTTGTAAACAAGCAATGTGAGAAAATCCTATTACACAATTCATCATTTGGAGGTAGGTAGCGTCTTCCGCAAGCCATCCTTCGATCCTGCAATTTACATGTCCAAAAGGTTTCTGACTGGTAGGTTTCTTCCCCTACCTCTCACATAACTTCTACCTCTCCCTCTCCCAAACACTGAATCACTCGAGGAGGGAGTTAAGAAAGACGTGTAAGATGCTGCCGGAGAGACAAGAGTATTCGGACGTTTGGAAACTTGAGATTCATCCTCTTCAATATTTGGTTTGATTTGGCCAACTATACTTTTGATACCTTTAAAGCCGCCATACATGGTAAGTAGGGTCCCACATCCATCAGATCCAAGCTCTTCAAGAGTGTCACGCATAATTGATCTATATTGAATAAAGGCAATTTGGGCTAAGACCAGATCCTTCGCTTGTCCACCGAGCCACGAGAAAAAGAGGGAAAGGTGAAATTCTTATGCTTTATCAGGAAAGATACTAGGCAGATTGTTGAGGGCATACCAAATAGCATGGTCAAACCAAATTATGCTTGACTCGCAGGAAGCTTTTAAGTCTAAGAATTTGCAAGCACACTTAAGGTACGGCCTGAACACATTCCATATTGTTTCGATGTAGTAATCTGCATTGCTTTTACTAAAGGTCATAACTCCTTTAGTTCTTGCATACAACCCAGTATTCGAACTACATTTTTTATCGTCAAGGAAACACATATTGAAAGGGGCTTTAATAAGATCCCCTTTGTCCAAGAGCTGGATTCCTTTCAATACTTTAAGTTTGCATTCCTCAATAGTAGCAGGGGCCAAGTTGGCAAGGAAGACCCAGGTTTCCATGGAAATAGGTGCAAGAAATCCTTTATTTGGAAACATCCACAGCTTGTGCTCAACACCCAAGGATTCTACCTCAACTTGCCGTGACGGTAAAAAAGGAAAGGCCCTAGAAACTTTTGGTACCATGTCCAAAAGCGAAGCTTCACTGAGTGAACAAAGGTCTTTCTGAAATTCCTTAACAGCTTCTAGGGCGGCTGCATCTCTACAAAAGAGGCTATTCGGAGGAGGGACAATAGGAGTAGAGGGAGCTGTCACAAAGATTGGACTAAGGCCACAAAACTTTCTAAGAAGATTAGACAGTTCAGAACCTTTGGAAGAAAAAGATGCTAAGTCTTGAGTATGTGCTTTGGAAAGTCCGGCTAGATTCGAAGAAAATTCAATCAGAAGGTTGATACCATCATATTTGTTTTTTACAAGGAGAGCTAGAACTTTAACCCATAGGTCAAAAGAAATCAGCTGGACAAGAGAAAGACTAGACTCCTTCGAAGCATCATAAATTAGGGCAGAATCTTCTCTATCTTGTATACATTTTAGCACAAGAAGAGAGGCAAGGGAAAGAGGTTCCACAGGAAGAGCAAGTCCTTGTGAAAGGGGAACAATCTACAAAAATATCATAAGTTAGAATTCCAACTTCTAGGACGAGGAGTCTAGACCGGAGGAACAAAAGCAACTAGTTACATATTTTTGAATTTTACAGCCCTATGTAGATACGGCCGAGCCCTATAAGAGACACAAGGGAAGGTTTTTTCTATATCTTTAGCTAGACGAAGTTTTTCTGAAATCATAGCTCTTTTTTCAGGGTCGGAGCAGACTTTCATTCTTGCAGTGAGCTTTCCCACGACCTGGTAAACAGAAGTAATAAATAAAGTAAATGATAATATCTAACAAGAGTCAAAAATAAATAAATAAAAAGTGGTATGGTAGTGCTAGCAAACTTATCACCAGTCAGGTTTAAAAAAACACAGAGACTGTGTGATAGCACCCCAGCCTATAAGAGTATAATCATTATACTATCATAGGCGAAAGATTCTAGAATCATAGTCTGAGAGAGACCAACAGACAAGTCAATCTTCCTTTTGCGTTTATTGTGTGTGTAGCAGTTTTAAATCTATATAATTATACGCAAACAAACACTAGCTGTTCACAGACCAAAAATTCTAGAAAAGTATAGTGGCATTGCACAATAATTTATTTGCAGTTGAAAATAAATTTTGTACAAGGTAATGAAGATAACAAGATATAGTTCAAGAATCCATAAACCCAAAGTCTGGGATAATTTGTGTCACACTAAGATATCCTCCATTTGTTAAGAACTGGACAATTTAATCAAGGAAGGTAGCCCTAACCTGCACCCACAGCCACAAGAAAACAATTCATTAGCACGTGATTGTACGCAGGTGATGCAGGGCATCCCAGTTGTTATCCATGTCACCTTAAAAAAACATATAGTTCTTAACAAGTATATTGTTCAGTTTTGAAATAAGCCTTTCTTTGGCATTTTTGCCAATCTGATAAAGGAAATTGAACACCCATAAAGCAGCTATGTATCTATTTATTCCTCAATTTAATATATATATATATATCTCTTTCTTGAAACATCTTTTGCTACACTAAGTTTTTTGGAGAAACGAAAAACTTCTTTTTTGATCTGATAGGAGAGAATTTCACTCATTGTCGGTAGGTAAAGTTAATCTCAAGCCAAAACCCAACTCAATTAAGGACAACCTCATCCTTGTGGTTTGAAAACATTTAGAACAGATCCTACTTTAAGAACTGATTTTAAAATCACCCTAAGATATCTTCAAAAAATGATCATTTAAGATTTATAAATCTGAGTACACTCCCCCTGTTAAGATTTATATATTTTTCATATATAAAAAGACTATATTCCTCAAGAAATATCAATGCTTATCATGTCATGTCTGTTATACTGTATCCCTAGCCAGAAATAAACTGTTGTTTTTATTAAAAAACATAAAGCCCTAGGTGAGTCAGTCCTTCGATCAGACTCAGACCTGGTCCGAGACAGATACGACATAAGAAAAACCAGAAAAGATCAGTATAAAGGGAGTTTATATGACTTTCCTTATAATACCGAGGCCTTTATAACCAACTTCTAGAAGCACTATTGTATATACTGCAAGATGCTAGGTTAGAGTCAGCTCCTATATACTTTGAGTGTTTTTAGGAAGCCAGCCAATGAAGACCAACAAATTTTATAGAATAGCCGAGGTTCAAACCCAGCCAAGCCCTATAGAACTCAATCTCCCTGTTGAAGTAATGGTAAGTCACTGAACAATATCAAAAAACATCAACGTATGTGAAAAAAAACCAAGTATCTTGGAACCAGCTTAATCAATCCGGTATGTGCTGCCATACTTTAGCTCCATATACAATACGAGTATGTATTGCCACTCATATTCAATACCGGATGTGTAGCAAATTTTAGCATTATCACGAATAAGAAAAAGAGCAACATAATAGAAGCTAGTACGAAGTAAATATAAAATAGCTTTTTAGCCAATTCACTGAGATAAGTATCAGCTCAAAAAACAAGTTCTATCTTACAAGTAGGAGATGTAGTATTGTAAAAAATGGTTAAGTCAATTTCCAAAACCAAACCTTTACTCCATGACATGGTTATGAGATATTACATACTACCAACTCAATAACAGAAGTCAGGACACCTTTTCCGAAACCTTTATTAAGTGCCCTCAAACAAGTCTACCGCTGATGTAATGGAAAAGGAACCCAAACTAGAGAATAAATTTATCAAGTGACTGTCATTTTACACAATGGACAACAGTAAATTAGTGAAGCCATAAACCAAAATATCAAATCAACATTATATGATCATTACACCTCATTTTTTTGTGAATTTCTGGTTTTTTTTAATTTACAAGAGTTTATTTCATCTATTGAGCAGTTTTTTAACGGAATCATAACATCATCGCCCCAATATACAATTCCTTTCTAATAAGTACCATACAGTACTCTTTCCTCAGTAGCAAAACAGCCTCTTACCTGGAAGTCTCCCCCCTTTTTTTTTTTTTTAAAACAGATTTTTCATCAGAGAACCAGTTTTACAGCACTGTATACGGCAACCAGGCATACTACTACCATCATTCACAAGAATCCAGGCAGTACTTAGTTTAACTGAGCCATTCAGTCAGTTTCCAGAACCAGGTTACAACTCAATTTTTTGTTTATTTTACGACAACGACCATCATTAGTCACAGAAGTATATAAATTCCAAACTGTCATAGAGCAGAAATGTACTCGCACTTACAATAACTCCCAAAGACCTGTAAGTAAAGTATCCGGAACAAATTTCCATTTCTCCTAACTCTATATTATTGGGGTTTTCTTTTTTTAAAGGCCCATTCAAATCTTTTTATCAACAAAGCTTCAGAATAATACATGACATAATAGCTTTAGGTTTAAAATCCGGAAACAAAATACCTGGGTTTTTTTTTAAATTTCAAAAACCAGTCACAGCGAAGCTACACAGAGATTACCAAATGCAAGACAAAGAATTTTTTATATAACCTGTAGATTGGGAGACGACAAAGCGTCCACAGTCTCCTTCCCATTCATTTTCGGCATGATTGAGCACACAGTAGAAAATATCTACTAACCCACACAGTATAGAATGCACACAAGTGAATACAGCACGATGCCAAGTGAGTAAGAGTACTCACAATTTTAGGGGGCATTTATACTTTGCTGAAGCAAATCGGGGGCAGCAGATCCACCACTGACATGGACCAGCTACAGAATTAGACGCCACCCATACGGGCCAGATACTCAGGGATAATCCCAGCTAAAGATCTGGTCTGCCCTTGATTAACTCACCACAGTATTTGCAACTACACTCACCTGCCATCTCAACCCTAGCGTAAGCAAAAGCGTGTTGCAGGCAGCCCGACACAACAGAGAGGCAGTAAAAAATACGCTACAGAGTGTATATGGAAAGAGAGATGCTATTTACCTTAAATCAAGGTCAAGTCATAAAATATCTAGTCTCATAATATATACCAACTAGACACACCAATGCCGTCGATACCCGGTTCGAATCGACTATCGAGCTTTTTTAACCTGGCTCAAGTTTAACCACACATCCCAATACAAAATCCACAAACCCTAATACTCGGCATATGTCATGCATCCAGCAACTGGGTACAGTATATAGAGATGTTTGTTTACCTTAAAGCAAGGTCAAGTCAAATATATATCTAGTCACATAATGTATACCAACTAGAAACCCTAATGCAGTCGATACCCGGTTCGAATCGACTATTGAGCTTTTTGAACCAGGCTCAGGTTTATCCCACACATCCCAAAAATCCACAAACCCTTATACTCGGCTTAAGTCATGCATCCAACAACTGGGGTGCACTATACCAGCAAGGAACTAAACAGTGTACGATATACTGCATATTAACAACACTTTTTTGTGATTAATTCATACTTCCAATTCTGATTCAAAGTCAAAAAGTGAGTC
This sequence comes from Adiantum capillus-veneris, assembly GCF_014529385.1. NCBI lineage: Eukaryota > Viridiplantae > Streptophyta > Polypodiopsida > Polypodiales > Pteridaceae > Adiantum > Adiantum capillus-veneris. The sequence continues at coordinate 105,390,294 of NC_140946.1, forward strand.
TATAAAATCCAGAAGACACTAATATATAAACCAGTCCAAGGTAACTATAAGGAGTACCTGTATAAAAGTAATATACATATCCGCATGTTTGCATATCAGGAGTGTTAAAAAATGGCCTACAATCGAGAACTGGTTTTTTCCATAGCAAAAGCACACCTTTATCAATCAGGTGACTCTACACGGAGAGCAACTTTACTCCGTTATGAACTATATCTATTCCCACAATTAGGAACCTCTGTTTCCCATACTAAATGGTGGTCATACAAAAATCGAGTGACTCGTGTAACCCTTTGGGGTCGCAAGCATTTTAGGAACAATATCAGATTGGCGATGGTTAAAGAGGCTCTGGGCCTAGGGCCACAGTATTATTACATAGAACATTCAATGAAGCCAGGTTTTTCAGAGCGGTTATACCTGCTAGCCCAATTCCTTCCATCTCAAAAGATCTATTTGTATCGAAGTTATGGTCATCAATTAAGAGGTTATTTTAATTGTACTCCACGCACACGGGAGTATGGGTTGGTCTTGGCGACTCGTATCTTGCCTTTAACAGAGTGCCCAAACACCTGCTATTACTGCGATATCTGTTTGTGTGATCACGTAATGGGCGGTTTAATAGAGATGTAGATGAGGTGCTCCAAAAATACTTATCAGCCCTGCTTCTTTTTGTCCCTTGTGAGTCAGAAGAAAGAACTCAAGCTATTTTGTGTGTGTGTGTGTGTGTGTGTGTGTGTGTGTGTGTGTGTGTGTGTGTGTGTGTGTGTGTGTGTGTGAGAGAGAGAGAGAGAGAGAGAGAGAGACTCTTACTCAGTGGTGAGAGAGAATGAGAGAATATGTGGGGATTTAATGGCAAGAGAGAAGATAGTGAGTACTTTTGGGCACTAGGGAGGGAGAGAATTAAGCAACTACCACCAACCAAGAGAACTATCCAATTAAACAAAGAGAAGGGAGGAGGAGGAGGAGAATAGAAATATTAATCTTTGTGTGTGTGTGTGTGTTCTCTTCAATAGCTGTAAAGAACCTAGATCCATTGAATAAGGGCTAGAAAATCCTATGTAATGTGTGAGAACCTGCCAAGCTTGGTATTAAAGGAATATTTGTTGCCTCTTGCATGTATATTTTTATTTGAGAATCCAGTTGTGAATCATTGTTTTTGAAATTCAAGAGAGTGTATACATGTAGAATAATGGAATCTATATAATTTTTCACCTTTGTAGTTGTAAGAATAGAAGACATGCATTTTCTAGCCGCAACAACGTGCGGGTCACATACTAGTATATTATAAAGACACTTCCAAAATATTCCTCAAAATGAGAATATTACTAGTCAGGACATAGATTTTTGTGTAAATGGGCGATAGGTTCCATTACATAGGCTTTTCATTTTATAGAAGCATAAAAACACCTTTAGAACTACGTATGATAGCTATGAATCACTTTTAGAGGCCAGTAAGGTGCATTTTAGGGTGATCTAATGCCAATTTCATCAAAATTGGCCAGAAATAGTACACAGTTTTTTTGCTCAAGTTAGGTTTAAAAATATTATTCAAACTCAACTCTCAAGGTGGAATCATTAGCCCCAAAAAATTTCCAAAGTCTTTTTCAAGTCATAAGCTAGATTTGTGGATATAGAGCACTTTACAACCTCCTTAGCATCTCAAGAAATAATTCTAGAAAGTTGTTAAGAGGACACAAAAGTGTCCTCTTACTAATCTAGTGTTAATTCAAAAATTGTGTACCTTTAGTTTCTCACTTGATTTTTAGATATCTATACTATATATAATGTAGCTTAATATATAAGTTGTTAAGAGGACACAAAAGTGTCCAACTACATAAAAGTGTCCTCTTAACAATCTAGTGTTAATTCAAAAATTGTGTACCTTTAGTTTCTCGCTTGATTTTTAGATATCTATACTATATATACTGTAGCTTAAAATTTTCAAAATTTTCAAGGAAGGAGAGGGCATCCATGTGTCATGCATTGGTTGACTTAAAAGAGAACCTTAAAAAACTTTTGGTCCAAAATGTAAAAGTGAAAGCTAAGAAAATCTATTATACAAAAGTGAGCGGTAACATGGCAAGAAATGAAAAGACTTGGCAATGGAAAGTCAAAAAACTTTCTACTTTATAGTTACATAAAGAAAATATATCAGATTAAGTGCACATAACAAAAAAATGATCAATTTTGATGGAGATTTTTTCATTTAATGAAAATCTTATTTTTGAAGATATATTTGTCTTTGTCTTTTCAAGGGGATTTTGTAAGATCAATATTTATATCTTTTAGAAATTTGTGCAAGTATATATCTTAAAATTTTAAAAATAACCATAAAGACATGCTTCTATATCCTTTCTTAAAGTGCTTGAAAAATTGTTGAGCATTAAGCATCTATGTTGCTGTTCGTCTAGAGAGAAGAAGAGAGTAGAGAGAGGTTACACACGTGTGTGTGTGTGTGTGTGTGTGTGTGTGTGTGTGTGTGTGTGAGAGAGAGAGAGAGAGAGAGAGAGAGGAATTGATCAATGAAAGGAAGATAGAGGGAGAGAGAAAGAGAGACAAAGAGAGATTGATTTTCAATAATTGCTCATGTCGAAGTATCCTCAATTCTTAGAAAAGATGATAAATAGGATTTTCTTTGCGATGAAAAAGTGGGTCGAGTACACGCACACGTAGATAGATAGAGAGAAAGAGAGAAGGAGAGAGGGAAAGAGACACATAGATCAAAGAGAAATTGATTTTCAATAACTTCTCATGTCGAAGTATCCTCAATTCTTAGAAAAGATGATAAACAAGATTTTCTTTGCAATGAAAAAGTGGGTCGTCGACTACACACACCCCCCCTCTCGCAATTTACCGATTACTTCAGTGAATGTGTGTGTGTATGTACATGCACGCACATGACAGACACTAATGAAAAATCAAACATTGAGTATGTTTTTATGACGAGAGGGGGGCTTGCCTGCTTACGATAAAGTTGGGCCATCCATGGGCTAGCTCTAGAGATGTAGCTCAAGTATATCATGAGAGAGAGAGAGAGAGGAGA